>NW_027256884.1:74918911-76168911 GCF_029215685.1 Pituophis catenifer annectens
CTTATTCGTCTATTTGTCTGTCCAATATAAGATGATTGACAGGAGGCACATGGCACTTCGTATATCCCCTGGTTTTCCAACTCAATTTTATCCTTAGGGTTTCTCACCATCATTGATATTTTTCTATCTGTACGGACCACTTTTTATTTTTTGTTTCCGTAATATCTTACTAATTTTGTCGGTAGTCCCTTTTATATAGGGCAGGATGGCAGTTCCCATATTCTGTTCTTCTTCTTGGGTTTTGCTCTGTCCTACTGTCCCTTGCTGGATTATAGTTCTAATTCTATTTTCGTGGAACCCATTTTCCATTAATACTTCTGTGAGGGTCTTAAGCTCTGTTTGTACATGTGCCTCATCTGCTAGATGTTTAGTTCTAGTGATTAAAGTTTTTGCCACTGAACTTATTTGTGAGGGATGATGGTGTGAGTGTGCGTTCAGGTAACAATTTGTATGTGTCTTCTTTTGGTAAACACTGTGTCGTAGGGTGCCTTCAGTTCTCTTATATATTAGTACATCTAGGAATGGGAGTTGATTTTCCTTCTCCATTTCCATAGTGAACTTTATCTTCAGGTGCATGTTATTCAAGTGTGCTAGAAAATTGTCTAGCTTGTCTTTTCCATGAGGCCAGATGACAATGTATCATCTACATATCTGAGCCATAATTTTGGTTTATAGATAGTTTGTTCCAACGCTTTAATTTCAAATCCTTCCATGAACAGATTGGCAATAACTGGGGAGAGCGGTGACCCCATTGGTGTCCCTTGCATTTGTTTATATCTTTGCCCTCCGTACATGAAGTAGGTGGTAGATAGGCAATGCTCTGCCAATTCTGTGATGTGGTTTGGTGGCTGGTATTTGTTTTTGATTGTTGCTAGAGCTTCTGTAATGGGTACTTAGGTGAACAATGAAACCACATTGAAGCTTACAAGTAGGTCACCCTGCTCTATGCGTTGGTTTCTCAGAATTTCTATGAGATGATATGAGTTCTGCACATAGGAAGCAATCGATTCTGCAAATGGTTGTAGTTGTTGGCTAAGTATCTAGCCAAGTTTTGTAGCGGAGAGCCTATAGAGCTAACTATAGGTCTGAGGGTATGCCCTCTTTATGTATTTTTGGGAGGCCATATAGTTTTGGATATTTCGATGACTTCTCTCTGGGAATGATTGTTTGTTGAACTTCTTTATCTATTGGACTGGCCTTTATCTTGGTTTTGGTAGTTTTTTCTAAATATGTGGTTGGGTCAGTGCTTAGGGGTTTGTACGTAACGTCTTGGAGGAGCTCGAGTAACTTTTTGTCATAATCTACCGTATTCATTATCACCGTAGCATTGCCTTTGTCTGCGGGCAGTATGATTATACTATCATCCTTTCTTAGTTCCTGTAATGCTCTGTACTCTTCCCTGGGCAGGTTACTCTTAGGGGGTTTACTAGTGCAAATAATGTTAGTAACCTCATGCCTAATCCTATCAGCATCCTCCGTGTTGAGTTTTGTTAAGATGGCTTCCACCTCACATATCACTGTTTCTACAGGGATTCTCCTGGGCGCTACTGAAAAATTAAAGCCTTTTGCTAAAACGCTTGTTTCTGCTGTAGTCAGCTCTCTGTTGGAGATGTTATAAACTACCTGTTTTAGATGGTCTGTACTACTCTAGGGGGTCTCCCTTGATTTTCTAAGTACACAAATTTCTTTTGGTGTCTATTGTTTTTATAAACGGTCTCAGTTTCAGTTCTCCAAATGGCCAATAGTTTTATTTTGTCCCACAGCATTGGGTGAACTGTGTTACTTATTTTCAAATGCAAAGTTAATAAATCCTTATTTGTTTGATCTAATAAGAACCTTTTGTTATGGAGTTCATTTCTCAATAATGCCATTGCTATTCTTCGTAAAATACGTTTGATAGAAGCAGACATAGGATGGAATTTAACTCTAAAACATGTTGGTATAACTCCTCGATCTCGGCAGCGACGTAAAAAACATGTGTGGATTGGAGGGGTTTAAAGTGGCTAATGATGCAGCTGTGGTCTGGCCACAGAAGCAAATTGACACCCACCATGAAGATGTGGCACGACCACAAACGCGAAGCCAAACAACAGCAACACAGCTCACCAGCTCAAATCCCCCTGCAACTAACCCGAGCACAACCAAGCCCCCACCTAAACAGAACCCACCCCCATCCAATCAGAGCACAGCCAACCCCCCATCCAATCAGAGCACAGCCAAGCCCCCAACCAATCAGTTCACACCCCCACTGGCAGTTAAAAGGAAGAAACAGCTGCAATCACACATTGTTCCTAGAAGCACGAAGCCGAAAACACCAGGCTGAAGATGACGAATGAGACTTCGTTGAAACGTCGCCAAGACACTTCCAATTTTACATGGGAGAAAACCCGAATAACCAAAGATATATATATATATATATATATATATATATATATATATATATATGTCTTTGGTTATTCGGGTTTTCTCCCGAATATGAAATCCCATGCACTGCCTGCCCCACCACATACATCGGACAAACCAACAGAAGAATAAGTGCACACATTGAAGAATACAAGAACTCAGTCAGAAAAGAGGAACCAACTTCTTCCCTGATCCAACACCTTAAAGCCACAGGACATGAAATTGACTTTAACAAGACCAGAACTATCGCCAAAACTGAACACTTTAACAACAGAATAATCAGAGAAGCCATCGAGATAGAAAAACGCCCACACAGCATGAATAAATGAGATAATACCTCCCACCTACCAGCCATTTGGAAACTCGCCCTTATTGACAATCGAGTCCCTAACACAAAGAATGACATCAGACCCACACTCACGAAAACCACACAGGATGTCACTACCACACATCCACGCAAAAAGCAAACCCAAACCCACAGCGATGAGGCACGACCACAAACCAGAAGCCAGACCACAGCTGCATCATTAGCCATTTTAAACCCCTCCAATTCATACATGAAGCAAACTGACACCCACCATGAAGATGTGGCACGCCCACGAACGCGAAGCCAAACAACAGCAACGCAGCTCACCAGCTCAAATCCCCCTGTAACTCAGACTAACCCAAGCACAACCAAGCCCCAACCTAAACAGAACCCACTCCCAGCCAATCAGAGCACAGCCAACCCCCCATCCAATCAGAGCACAGCCAAGCCCCCAACCAATCAGAACACAGCCAAGCTCCCACCCAATCAGTTCACACCCCCACTGGCAGTTAAAAGGAAGAAACAGCTGTGATCACACATTCTTCCTAGAAGCACAAAGCCGAAAACACCAGCCTGAAGATGACGAATGAGACTTCGCCGAAATGTCGCCAAGATACTTCCAATTTTACGCGGGAGAAAACCCAAATAACCAAAGACCTACATACAAACACCTGCGAAAACCTCGGAAAACATATATATATATATATATATATATATATATATATATATATATATATATATATATAACTCAATATATAATGCCATCTTCTTATGTCTCCCTTCTTTCAAATCCCTCTTCAAAGCTCATCTTAGCTGAGTCACTGTCTTTCTTTTGCTATGCTGCACCAAAACCCATAACATACCTAAACACATACAACAATCAGTTACATATTCTTTTTTTTTTAACCTTGTCTTCATTTTATCTTCCTCTCTCTGATATTTTTCCTGTCAAAATATAACTCCTGAGGGCAGAAACCTCTTATCTTGTATTCTATAATAAAAAGGAAATGCATACTGACAGCATTATTAAGAAAGATAAACATAATAAACAGTTTATTTATAACTGAGTATAAATGTCTGTACTTTTCCCCCCTTTTATTCTGGGATAGGAAATAATGATGTATCATGGGAAAAATGATTTTCTAGAAAAACTGTTATTTTGAATTGTGATGCAGTTCAGTAGCTTCAACTGCAATAATAACCAAGTCATGCAATTTTTAATTAGATTTAGGGGTATGCATTGGGAAAAGCTGGTCCTGAAATTAGAATTTTTAATTGATATTCCACTTCTAAAACGATTGCATTGCAAGTTATCTGGCCAGGTACTGTATGTGCCTTGCTCACTATTAAAACCTTGTTTAGAAGAAACTGAAATTATTTTGCCTAAAATGTTGGGCAGGGATTGGCTTTTAACAATTTTTTTTTAACAATTTGAATCATACATTGGAAGAACTTGCCTATGAGCTTCACAGATTCTGGAGCTACCTTGATTAATGTTTTCACTGCTTCCTCTGAGTAATTGTTTAATACATATTATGAATGAATATATTTAGTTTCAAACTACAAGCATATTGTTGAATCTCACTATATGACACGACAGAGAAAGAGGCTTTTTTTTTAGGGAGGAGAACATTATTTAAGATAATGCAGATAATCCTCGCCCTTCAACAGTTCACTTAGTGACTGTTCAGAGTTACGATGGCACTGAAGAGAGTGACTTAAGTTGCAGCATCCCCATGATCACATGATCAAAATTCGGATGCTTGGCCACTGACTCATATTTATTATGGCTGCCATGTCCTGCATCATGTGATCACTTTTTGTGACCTTCTGACAAGCAAAGTCAATGGAGAAGCCAGATTCACTTAACAATCATTTTACTAATTTAATAACTGCAATGATTCATTTAACAACTAACAAGAAAGGTAATAAAATGGGGCAAAGTTCATCTAACAAATGTTTTGCTTAGCAGCAGAAATTTTGGGCTAGGTTGCAGTCATAAGTCAAGGACTACCTATAGTTCGAATTCTGAATTCCAATCTGAAACTATTTGCAATAACAATAATCATCCTGATCTATTACTAACAATAGTTATTTCATCAGATTACATGAACACTTCGCATCCTATAACTGGTCGTTATAGAAGCTGTAACTTTAAGAACTCACTAGATAATCTGTGACACACACACCCACTGAATTTTTTTAAACTTGTACTTGAAGCCTTTCTGAAAAACTTTTCAGTTATCATTTGAAAATGAAGCTAAGTGTGCTTCAAATAAATAAATACATGGTAAATGATTGGCTTTTTGAGTTAATATAACATCAAAATTATTTGCAAATGAATACAATGAAGCTGATTATTGTAATTTTGAAAGAGGTTCTAAATTGTACCAGTATCTTTATGTCATTTCAGTGCTATTCTGAGACACGACAAACAGCTGGTTTATCTAGGAAATCTCTGAATGTTTTGCTTTATTATTCTTAGAGGAAACTATTTTCCTAATTTACATTTGATTTTAAATTACAGAGCCATTTTCAGTTGTTGTTCTTGTAATAATTTCAGTCTAGTGACATAACCCATTTCATTTTTCACTTTTGGAGACCATCGAAACACTGATTTTAGATCATTCAAATATAATAATCACCATCTGATAGATTATCTTTGAAATTATATGTGACAGCTTTCTATGTTAAACATAAAAATAGCTCAGACAAATAGCAGAGGTCAGCTTCTTTTACAACTGATTTGGTTTTGATGGCACATATGAATTCAAAGTTAAAGGTTTCCCCTGTCCAGTTGTATCTGATTCTAGGGGTTGGTGCTCACCTCTGTGTCTTAGCCAACTGAGTCAGCATTATTCAAAGATATTTTTGTAGTCATGTGGCCAGCATGACTATATGCCAAGGCGACAGAAATTAGGTGTTAATATAATTAATTTAATATGAATTTAGTAGGATATTAAATGGAAAAAATGTATCTTGGGTATTTATATATTAATCATATTCCTTTTTATATTTCAAGATATTTTCCAACACAATTTCAGCTGTACACAAAGTTTTATTTAGTCTTCATTATTTTGCGGTAATTTTGATTGTAGGTGTAGCGTACTTGACCTATTTCTTGTGTTTTTTCTGGGTTTACTCAGGGTAATGTTGCTTATTGTTAGCTTTTGTTCCACTTAGTTACAGGGCCAACTTGCTTTGTACTGTAATAACCAATGCAGCTTGCAAACCAGAGGTGTAACATGAACAGATCTTGGTGCATATGTATTTGCCTGTGCTGCTGCACTGTGCACCAACTAAAGCTTCCAAATGCTATTCAAGGGTAGCCCCATGTAGAGTGCATTATAATAATCTACATGGAAGGTGACCAGGGTATCAGTGACTGAGCATAGTGCTTCCCATCCAGGAATGGATGCAACTGGTGCACAACACAGAGCTGAATAAAGGCCATCCTAGCTATGACTGCCTCTTCAAGCAGGAGTTGTGAGTCCAGAAGGACTCCAGATTGCACAGCAGATCTGTCTGAAAAGTGCAACCCCATCCAAAACCTAAGACAGTAAGATGTTAGATAGAGGTGGCCCCAAACCCAGTCACAGTCTTGCAAGGATTGAGCCAAAATCTGCTGTTCCTCATCTATACCCATACAGCTTACAAGCACCAAAAAAGGACATTGGCAGTATTGCTTACTTCATCAGAGACAGAGCTATATAGCTGGGTATCATCAGCATACTGATGATACCTCACCCCATGGCTACAGATAATCTCACACAGTGACTTTATGTAGTTGTTAAATAACAGTGAAGAGAGTACTGAATCCTTAGGACTCCAGAGTTTAGGGGCTGAGGATGGGATATCTAACCCCCAATCAATGCTGACTGAAACTGGTCACTGAGGAAAGAAGAGAGTCAACTCAATACAGTGCTGTTTTCTTTTAAACTCATAGCTGGTCCAGAAAGATATAATGACTGATGGCATTGTAAGCCACTGAGAGGTTAAGGAAACTAAGTCTCGGCTTCCCCCGGTCTGTGCTCACGAAATCACAAGCAACGCACTCGAAGGTTCGATGCAACTCGGTTTATTGTGACAAACAGCTCGTACGGAAGTCGGACTGCAATGCAAAGCAAAGACGCGGCTACCCCACGCCTCACACAGAGTCTTTTTATACAGGTCTCCCTAATGGCAGGCAGCTGCACGGAGGTTTTCAACTTCCCGCCTCTCTTCACGTGCGCACAGTAATGCCGTCATCCATGCCGTCTTGATCCATTTACGCTGCTTGTCTCCATGCGTGTGTTACACCCCCGCGAGCCCCCATAAACGCCCGTGCATGATAACGCCTAATCGCCAGCCTGTCCCCATCACCAACACCCGTGCAGCCCGCCCCATCCCTCCTCCGAGCAGGTAGGACGGACGTTCATGGATCAGCGCTCTTGTGCATGGTGTCGAGTGCTTCTTGACGCTCGACAGGCGGCTCCCCCTACCAGGTGTCCACCTAAAGGAGAACAGAAAACAAACAGTGGTTAGCGTTCTTATGACGGCTTTGGTTTGTGGGGGTTTTTCTTATGAAATTTCCCCACCAACCGCGGGGCATTTACATCCTTTTTGTGAACCCATGAGGCCTCTATATCAGGATATCCTTTCCACCGAACCAAATAGTATAGATGGCCTCTTCGCATTTTTGTGTCGAGAATATCTGTAACTTCATAATGAGCCCCTGTTACTGGACCTGGGGGTGTTTGTGTTGGCTTAGGGGGTACGGTTACTGGTTTTAACAGACTTGAGTGGAAAACAGGATGAATTTTCCCAAGCAGAGAGGGTAGCTTTAACATAAATGTTACCGGGTTAATGATTTTTACTATGGGGAATGGGCCTATATATTTAGGACCTAGTTTTCTACTGGGCAACCGTAACCATATATATTTAGTGGACACATACACTAAATCCCCAACCTGAAAAGGACACGTGGCTCGTTTTTTTGTCAGCCTGCTCTTTATATTCCTCAGCTGACTTAGTCAGTGCTTGCTTTATTAGAGGCCATGTCTTCCGTATGTTAGCCACCCACTCCTGGGGAGTCATCGAGGGTGGAGCTGGGAGGTCCAGGTCAGGAATAGCTGGGAAATCCCGTCCCATAACAACCTGGAAGGGAGTATATCCGGTGCTCCTATGCACTGAGTTGTTATATGCCGTTTCAGCGAATAGCAAATAGTCCACCCAGTCCCTCTGTTGGTATGATACGTAGGAACGTAGATACCGTTCCACCATGGCATTCGCTCGCTCGGCTGCTCCATTTGTGCTGGGGTGATATGCTGCTGAGGACTTGTGTTGTTCCGATGTCATGAAGGAAACCTCTCCAGAACCTGGCAGTGAATTGCACCCCTCTATCCGAAATGATTCGTTTGGGTGCTCCGTGTAATCGATAGATATGTTGGAGAAACATCTGGACTAGCCGTTTTGCGGATGGTAAGCCTTTACAGGGGATGAAGTGTGCCTGTTTTGAAAAAAGATCGATTACCGTCCAAATGACTGTATATCCCCTACTGTTAGGGAGCTCTACGATGAAGTCCATGGCGATTTCATCCCACGGCCTGCTGGGCTCTGCCACTGTCTGTAATAGCCCTAATGGTTTTCCAGGACGTGGTTTGGACATCGCACATATGTGACACCCGCGGACGTATTGGTCAATGTCTTTCCTCATTTTGGGCCACCAGAACTGTTTCCGGATTAGATGCAATGTTTTCAAGAATCTGAAATGTCCTGCGGTTTTGTTATCATGGCATTGAGTCAACACCCGATGCCTCAAGGAAGCGGGGATATACAACCTATCCCCCCACCATACCAAACCATTTCGGTGGGTGACAGAAGAGTGGTTGTCTTGTACCCACTTATCCGTTAGCAGCTCTTTTTGCAGTGTCGATAACCAGTCAGTGGGTTGACGAGTCCCAAGCGTATACGCCTTTATGGGTGGCATTATAGCCTGTAAAACCTCATCCCTTCTGCTTCTGTATTGAGGCATTCGTGACAAAGCATCAGCCAAAAACATCTTACCTGCTGGTTTGTATACGAGAGAGAACCGGAAGCGCTGAAAGTATTGTGCCCATCTGACTTGTTTTGGGGACAACTTTCGAGGGGTTTGGAGCGCTTCTAGATTTTTGTGGTCTGTCCAGACCTCAAAAGGCTTTGCGCTTCCTTCCAGTAGATGTCGCCATGTCTGCAAGGCCCGCTTCACGGTGTATGCCTCCTTCTCCCATATGGCCCAGTTTCTCTCTGTTGTCGTGAATTTACGCGAGGTGTATGCACAAGGCCGCAAGTCACCATTTGTATCTTTTTGTAGTAGCACAGCCCCCACGGCCACGTCACTCGCGTCTGCCTGTACAATGAATGGTTGTAATGTATCTGGATGTTTAAGCACAGGCTCTCTAGCAAAGAGACGTTTGAGACCTTCGAATGCCTGTTGGCACGCGGACGACCATTGCAGCACATGTCCCGGCCTGGGTTTTACTCTGGGTGCCACTATACCTTTCGTTCTTAAGAGCTCGGTTAAAGGCAATGCTATCTTCGCAAAAGACGGGATGAACTGCCGATAAAAATTCGCAAACCCTAGAAAGCTCTGTAACTGCTTACGTGTTCGCGGGGCTTGCCATTCCATCACTGCTTCTACTTTTTTCGGATCCATTTGAATTCCCATATCACTAATCCGGAATCCAAGGTAATCTATTTCTCTCCAGTGGAATTCGCATTTCGAGGGCTTGACAAAGAGGTGTGCTTCCAGTAATTTAGTAAGTACCTGTCGAACGAGCTGGATGTGTTCTTCCATTGTGTTTGAATAAATAAGTATATCGTCCAGGTAGACTAGTACCCCCCGATATAGGTGTTCGTGTAACACTCCGTTTATGAGCTGCATGAAAACAGCTGGTGCACCTTGCAGACCGAACGGCATCACTAAGAAATGGTAACTACCGAGGGGACTGTTGAACGTGGTTTTCCATTCATCCCCCGAACGTATTCTCACCCGATAATAAGCTTCACATAGGTCTAGTTTCGTGAAGATCTTCCCGGTGCCCAAGGTCGTTAGTAAATCGGTTATCAGCGGAAGTGGATATAGCGGCTCGACACAGACAGCGTTTAGTCCCCGGTAGTCGACACATAATCGTAACCCGCCGTCCTTCTTTTCTCGAAACAGCACCGGTGCTGCTAGGTGTGACCTACTAGGGCGGATAAACCCTCTTGCCAAGTTTTTGTCTATATATGCGCGTAATTCCTCTAGCTCTTTTGGGGTCATCGAGTACATTCGGGGTTTTGGTAGTCGAGCTCTGGGGACGATTTCGATACCACAGTCTGTATCTCGGTGTGGTGGTAATACGTCACATTTGTCCTCGCTAAACACTCGAGCAAGATCGGCATACACGGAAGGGTATTTCTGTTGGGGCGCTGCCTCATACTGGAGTGCAACACAAGGTTCCCCTGCGATCGGAAGCCTCAATTTACGGAAACACCCCTCCCACCAGATGTGAGGCTGCCACTTATCCAGCCAGGCAAGACCAAGGATGATTGGTTCTATCATCTGTGTTATTACAATGAACCGGATGCGTTCTTGATGGGCCCCTATTCTCAACACTACAGGTTCTGTTACGCTAGTGGCGGGTACACCCCCCAGATAGTGCCATCTACCTGTTCGAATTTAATGGGGTCGCGTAACGTTAGTATCCGGAGGCCTAAAGCCTCTGCTATGGACCGGCGGATAAGGCAACGGGTGCAACCAGAATCTATCAATGCATCTTGATCACACTCCCGGTTGGTTGCGGGGTGCCTAAGGGTTACTGGAATCAGGAACGGATGAATGGGATCACTCACCATAGGATCGTGTATGTCCTCCTCGGTATCAGTCTCCTCTGGAGTCTCGGGCACGTGGGCTGTTCCCGGTGGACCACCTGTAATGGAACGAGGTGTTGCCTCTACCAAAGATGTCTGAGTAACCGCTCTGGATCGTTCTGGCGTCCGTGCAGGCCGGTCCTGTGGTGTGGTAGCCGGGCCTGGCGGTCGTGGAGTGGACATCCGAGGCGGCGGCACTGGACATTCTGCTGCTCGATGCCCCTCCCGATTGCATCTGAAGCAACGGAATGGTCGTCTGGCTACCTCACCGCTTGCGGATCCAAAGAACGGGGCTGTTCGAGCAGCGTTTCTGTCACTAGACCGGCCCATTGGTCCCCGTCATACTGGACTTAGGTTTACATTACGGGGCTTAAATTCCCGCAACCCGACGTCCAAGCTAATGGCCGCTTTGTACCAGTCAGACAGGCAGGGCCCTAGACCCCTGTAGACACAGGCCTGTCTGATGTCTCTATCAAGCCCCACCTGAAATTGATGAATCAGAAGGCGTTCCGGCCACGAACGGAGCTTCCCGGCCAAGTTACGAAATTCTTTAACGTAGTCCTTTGCTGGACGACCCTGTTGTCTAAGGTTTACCAATTCCCCTTCGATAACCTGCGTTCGGGTTTCATCCTCGAACCGGTTCCGCAACGCTTCCAGGAAAAGCCCTAAATCTGTTAATTCGCGGGCATGTTCGCTGTGCAGGTCAGCGACCCAATCAGCAGCTTCGCCTGTTAACACTGCTGTCACGGCAACCACCATTGACCACTGCGAGGGGTAAAGCCTACCATATAGATCCATATGGCTTATCACTTGGCTGAGAAAGAGCGCCACCTTTTCCGCAGTGCCATCAAAGGCCGCCTGTATGGGAGGTAAGCTCCAGGGAGTCTGGCGAGGGGTCCATGGCCCATGGCCCCATATTGGCACAGAGTCTAGTTGGGGTGGCTGTGGTGGTCTAAGCCCCGGTCCCGGCTGGTTCTGCTGGTCGCCTCCACCATGGTTCACCCCTCTCTCCCTGCGGGGTTGCGCCACAGTCCCTGTGGAGGTGTGCACACCGTCCCCACTTACTGACGGACCGGCGCTAGTGCTCGGGCGTTCTCCGCTTACCCGCTGTGTGCGTTGTTCCCGCCGCTCAGATTTGAACTTCGGGCTGGCGAGACGGAATCTGCTACCTGAGCTGCCTCCCGCCGTACCGCTGGACCAGGAACCAGATGTTTCCACTGTGGGGGCCCATGGCTGCCAGGAGGACGCGTCGCGAAAGCTGGCCTCCCCGAATCTATCACGCAAAACGTCCATAGTGGATGCCCCTGGGCCAGTGGAGTAACTCCACTCCCCCTCTTCTTCCTTGATCCACTGCCATTCCCTCCAGCCCAGGAACTGGGCGCCCGCATAAGGTGGGGGTTGTGGACGTGCCTCAGTCGCTCCCGGCTCTTGCAACTCCCACTCCTCACGCCCCACCTCTGGCCGCGGCTCCGCGGTACTGCCTTTCGGTTGCTCCCGTCGTTTCGGCCGCACCACCAGCTGTTCGTTCATCTCGGGTGCGTCGGAAACGGCAGCGTCCCCCGATGCCTCCTCGTCTCGCAACGCCTCTATGGGCAGCACGTCCCCGGTCACGCCCTCGGCCATCGCGCCGCTCCGAAACCAAACTAGATGAAAGGAGGGGGAAGCCGCGTCTTCCTCTCGGCTTCCCCCGGTCTGTGCTCACGAAATCACAAGCAATGCACTCAAAGGTTCGATGCAACTCAGTTTATTGTGACAAACAGCTCATACGGAAGTCAGACTGCAATGCAAAGCAAAGACGTGGCTACCCCACGCCTCACACAGAGTCTTTTTATACAGGTCTCCCTAATGGCAGGCAGCTGCGCGGAGGTTTTCAACTTCCCGCCTCTCTTCACATGCGCACAGTAATGCCGTCATCCATGCCGTCTTGATCCATTTACGCTGCTTGTCTCCATGCGTGTGTTACACCCCCACGAGCCCCCATAAACGCCCGTGCATGATAACGCCTAATCGCCAGCCTGTCCCCATCACCAACACCCATGCAGCCCGCCCCATCCCTCCTCCGAGCAGGTAGGACGGACGTTCATGGATCAGCGCTCTTGTGCATGGTGTCGAGTGCTTCTTGACGCTCGACACTAAGGATGGATGCCTTACTTCCATTCTGCTTTTGTCAGAGTTCATCAAAATGCACAACTAATGCTGTCTCAATTCCATACTCGCCCTAAACAGGGCCACCAGTTGGCTGCCCAGAGATGGAATAAGAGCAGAGAAGTACTGATGTGTCATCTCCCTTACCACCATAATGTAAGCCTTAATACTAGTTTTCACCTGTGTTTGGTTGAGTTCATTTTTTCTTCTCTACCCTCAGTACCTTAGCTGCCTCTTAATTTGCTGCTTCTACCTCAATTCTTCCTTAAGCCACAAAAAGAAACAGGCTCCACAAAAGGAGAGACCACGATCCTATCCAAGGCCTTTGTTGCCTTCCTATTGCAGGCAACAACTAAGTCCTCAGATGGACCATGCAGCAGACCCTCAGAAATACACACCTACCTACTCCAATTCCCTTTAGGGGTGGACTGTATGAATAACTCCTGTCTCCTTGCAGTGTGTGGCAGGTAACAGCAGAATATCCCATGGTTATCACGATATGATATCCTGACTATGACAAAAGAGCTACAGACAGCTCCCCCAGTTCCAAAGCACATTGCTACTGTTCTATCAAGTGTCACTGTATCACTCAGATGGGTGGCATAAAAACTTAATAAATAAATAAATAAAACCAGATCAGTTGTGTAATCACTGTCCCACAGTGAGCTCTGGATGCCCTGGATAGGTCCATAGTTGTCATGGTAGCCATGAACTCCTGACTAACCTCAAACTCTTTTCTCAAGGAAGGCAAATTGAAGTCCCTTAGAATCATAAGCCTGAGGAACTTCATTTCAATGGAGTCAAGGAGCTCAGGCAGAGAGGCTGCTATATAGCAGAGAGGTTGGTACAATAACAACAGAACCAACTGATCTCTAGAGCCCAACTTAATAAACAGGAACTCATATCCAGTAACTTACGAAGCAGCACTCTTGGAAATCGTAAGGGACTCCCTTATGATAATTGCCATTGTAATTATATATCATGACGAATATATTTATGCATCATAGGTGTTTTTCAACTTTTTAAACATGCAGTCAAAACCTCTGCTAATCTGTCTTAGATTCTGTTTGAAGAATGTATTACACCTTTTTTAAAAAGCAAATTGAGAATATCATAGTTTTGGGTTGCATTCCAAGTTATACCAAGAAAAGTTACTCACATACTTTATCCATGAATGATGCCAGGGTAAAAATCTGAAGTAAGGATGATTTAATTGTGACTTTCTGTTTGTAAATTCTAGTTTCTCTACAACTCAAACTGGATAAAGCTTCATTTAAGAAATTCTTATTCGGGAGATTAAATCAATGAATTGGTCTGAAGCTTCTAGTTGTGCCAGCTGGATTTTAGCTATTACTACCAATTACTACAACGAATGAAACATGACATATATACTTCTTCTCCAATTTATCTTCATAAGAATGCTGAGAAATTGTGACCAAACTAAGAATACAGAGTAAGTTTCAATGCTGAATAATGCTGAATGAGGGCAGTTTCAGAATTACTATACTATTTTGGTATAGCAATAGCACTCAGACTTATATATTGCTCCATAGTGCTTTACAACACTCTCTGAGCTGTTTCCAATAGTATTTAGACTTATATACCGCTTTGCAGTGCTTTACAGACCTCTCTAAGCAGTTTACAGAGTCAGCATATTGCCCCAACTATCTGGGTCCTCATATTACCGATCTCGGAAGGAGGGAAGGTTGAGTCAACCTTGAGCCTGGTGAGATTCGAACTGCCAAATTGCAGGCAGTCAGCAGTCAGCAGAAGTAGCCTGCAGTACTGCATTCTAACCATTGCACCACCAGCGATCCTAAGCTGCAGATATGTGCTATTTTGAGGAGCTATGGACACATTTTAATCAGAGGTATGATGTCATACAACTTACAATGCTGTGCCTCAAACCATTAGTTTGATGCAGTATATCAGCACAATTATTATTGGAAAGTTCTCTTGAGTTGTTCTCAGTGTGGTAAGAGGTAACCCACAGCATTATATTCAGCACAAATTACTGTTTATTTTATACATTTTGAAAATGTAACTGGAAAATAAAAAGCTTTTTTCCCCTTAACTGCTCTTTTTTCAATAAAAAAAAACCTATCAGGAAATAATAAAACACAGAAGATGATTGTTCTTGAACCATTATAGTTTTGGATTCAGATCCTCCTTGGATCAATTTCTTGTTAAAAGAAATTTTAACAAATGTACCTTTATTTTTGCTTATTCATTTGGAAATAGTTCTGTTTTTCTGTGATTGTCTAAATTTGGCTTGGCATTTTTTTAGCTAACTAGCAGAGAACATATAACTTTGTTTTCTCTTTTTTAATTACACAGTTAAGATAATGCCTTGAATTTTTCATGGGCTTTGGGTGACATACAGATTTCTTGAATGTTTTACATATGTTCTTACTTTGTTTTGACATAAAACATCTTTTTCAAGATTTAAACATAGCTTTTATTATTGAAATAATAAGATCAAACGAATTTTCCAGAGTAGTACACAGTAATGTATAAAGTTAATCATAACCAACTGAACAATAAAACATCAAAAAAACAACAACAACAACATTTAGATATAAAAATTGCTAAATGTATCAAAGGCAAACATGGGGCAAATTCTATATCCCATCTGGAAACCAGCAAAGAAGTGTGATAGCTGATCTTGTAAGAGAATTAATTGTTAGCTCTTGGTGCAAAAGAACTAAAGGCACCATGGCAAAAGATACCATGGCAACCATTACTTGGTATCGAATTGGAATTCAGATAAGAAGAAGCTGGCATGAGAGAGAATTTAAGAAACCTGTTCTCTGAGATATGCCATGAAATGCATTTTCAATAAATGCCAGGACCTTGAAAAGATTCTAAAACAAAAAAGAACATGAAAGAAACTTGGATTGGAAAATTAGGGTATGGCAAAAAAGCTAAAAGGAGCATCAGAAGAGAAGAGGAATTTTGCAACTTTCTCCTGAAGAATCCATGTATTAAAATGAAAAATGAATGATATTTGTAGTGACCCAATATATATTGGAAGAAAAATATAGAGACCTGCATTGTCCATCACCAAATAGTGTTCTTGCCAGGGCTGTAGTCTGGAATCAACTCTGGCTAGCTGCATTGATTTAATTAAGTTACCAGATCTTTAGTGATGCAATTTGTGAGTTTGTTATTACAGAAATGTGCTAGGCATCTGATAGTTTGTAGAGAGTGATGACACTGACTCAGGTTGCAGATTCCTGATGGTAACCTAGCAACATAGGTTAGAGATTGCACTGCTGGTTTGCAGATAAATATTTGTATGAGGACTTTTCATTCATTTAAAAAGAATGAAGAGTTCTGGTTTATTTCAGGTATCTGATAAAAATAAGATAGCAAGCTAAAAGCAAAAAGAAACTAGATGTAAATCTTTTCTCAGGTACACAATATTTAAAGATGCATATTGTTTAAAAACAATCCATAGTATGCCAATAATACTAATGACTGGCAAAAGAAAGCAAAGATGGTACCAATCGTAATGGATGCCTTAGATGCAATTCCAAAACATCTGGAGCAGCAGTTATATACCACTAGCATTGAAAAAAAATCATCAGTCAGTTGCAAAATACAGCTTTATTTGGAACAGCTTACATTCTGTGACCATACCTTTAACATCACCAAGCAGTAACATCTGTCTTTCCCAGATCCTTGGAAGGACTTGATAGGTGGACAAAAATGCCAAATCCAATGTAAACATCTGACACTGCAATGAACCATAATAATGACAAAATGTCAAATTCAATCTAAACAGCTGGCTGACTATGGGACTAACCACAATAATATTGCATCTGGTTCATTGTTTCACTAATTTCCAAGCAGTTTGTTTCTAATATCTTTTACATTTACACTACAGACTTTTTGTGGTATATATACATTTATTTTTCATCTTCCTCAAATGTAATTTACTCATTGTAAAATCATAAATGTTGGGAGAATCAGAAGTTCCCCAAGATGTGTATTTCAAAAAAGTTTGAAAGATCAACACATGTTATATTACAAAATGAACTGAACAAATAAAACCACTATATTAATTGTATTCCTTAATTAGTCTATGTTTTTTGGAACAGGAATATCCCATGTAGTACCGAATCAAAATTCTTCACTTCCTGTCTGATCAAAGATAATATTCCAAGTTACAAAGGGCAGAAATGCTGAATAGCTTTTGAAGTGGTTCGGGAATAACGAGAGGCACAAGCAGGCAAGTGACAACAGCTCTTTAATATACAGTGAGACTTCAGCAAAAACTCAGAGGCTGCAGCCCTCCTTATATACAATCCTGGAAGGACTGTCAGCCAATCAGAAACTTAGGCAGGTTTGAAACTCCTGCTGAAAAGTATCAATACATAACACCCCTCCCTTCCCAGAAGGCACTAACATTCAAATATTTACATAAGTACACACAAAATCTCGCAGGTGCCCTGGCCGAGTTCTCGTTCTAGTTGACCTGCGCAGTTCAGTGTTTGGTGGGGCGTCGAGCTGGTCAGAGGGACTTTCTGTCTCTCCCGGCTCCGCCAATGGAACCTCCTGGATTTTGTCCGGGGCGTGGTTATCCCCGGTTGGGAATGGCGACTCGCTGGGGCAGCGCTGGAACCAGGGCTTGTCAGCTAAGTATTCTCTCGAACCCGGGCTTGAGTTAGCTGTTTTGGGAAAGTTGTTGTAGTTAGGTTCGGAGATGTCTAAATTGATGTTTGCTTCGCCGACTATTCTTTTTCTAAGTTGGTCTATGTGGCGTTTCCAGAATCTGTCCTCCCCTACGTCTACCGTGTATGATTTTGGGTCCGTTATGCCCACTATGGTTCCTGCAACCCATAGAGGTCTGCTAGCATAATTGCGAGCGAACACCGGGGACCCCACCTGGAACTGTATTAGTGCAGTGGTCTCTCCTTTGAAATTCTCATGTGTGTAATTGGGGTGAAGCCTGTCTAACACGCACCGAAGCTTCCTGCCCATGAGGAGTTCGGCTGGGCTTCTCCCTGTGGCCGTGCATGGTGTGGCATGCTGGACAGCTAGAAATTGGTCTATCCTGGCCTGCCAGTCCCCGTTATCTAGCCTGGACAATGCTTCTTTGGCCGTTCTTACGAAACGTTCAGCCAAGCCATTAGAAGCCGGATGGAATGGGGCCGATAGGGCATGGCGGATGCCCAGTCCCACCAGATAGCCCTCAAACAGGGTCGCTGTGAATTGAGGGCCGTTGTCAGATACCAGAGTATCCGGTAGACCATGGGTGGCAAATAGTTTGCAAAGGACTTTGATGACTGCCTCGGCTGTGGTTGAGGGCATTAGTATTATTTCGAGCCATTTCGAAAAGGCATCGACTACGATTAAAAATGTTTGCCCGTGGAAGGGGCCGGCAAAGTCAATATGGATCCTCCCCCATGGCCCTTTTGGTTTCTCCCACTCTCGGATGGGCGCTATCGGGGGATCGGGCCAAGACTCCTGACAGGGTCTGCACTTCCCCACCCACTCGGATATGACTTGGTCCATGTTGGGCCACCAGACGTAACTGCGGGCTAAACTTTTCATTCGGACAATCCCTGGGTGCCCCTCGTGCAGTAACTCCAAGACCCTCGTTCTCAGTTTCGTTGGTATTACCACCCTATCACCCCACAACAAACAACCCCCTTGCATAAATAATTCGTTACGTTTGTTAACATAACCCTGGTACTCCCCACCGACCGCCTTGACCGGCCACCCCTTAAGGACCAAACCCATTACGGTACAAATTACAGGGTCCCTAGCAGAGGCTTTCGCCACCTCGCAAGAGGAGATAGGTCCCAAAGTCATAGCATCAATCAGTAGAACGGGGGTCTCCGGCGTGGGGTTGACCAGCAAATCGGGGAGGGGGCAGCGGCTGAGGGTGTCCGTGCGGCCCAAGGTCCGTCCTGGTCGATGGACAAGCTGGTAGGAATAGGCCGATAGGAAAATGGCCCACCTGGTCAACCGTGGGGACAGGGCAGCGGGGTTGGGCTTGTCACCGGCCAAAAGTCCAAGCAGGGGCCGGTGGTCAGTCACAAGTTCGAATTGACGGCCATAGAGGTATTCATGGAACTTTTTAACCCCCGCAATTGCAGCCAGAGCCTCTCTGTCCAACTGACTATAGTTCCGCTCTGCGCTTGACAGGGTGCGAGAGTAAAACGCAATAGGCGCCTCTAGGCCGTTTGGTAGTCTATGGCCTAGGACGGCACCAACTCCTATGGGGGAGGCGTCACAAACCAATACAAGTGGTAGCGCTGCATTGTATTGTATTAGGAAACTGTCTTCGGATAGAAGTCTCTTTACAGTCTCAAAAGCGGCTGCTTGGGCTTTTCCCCAAACCCAAGGTACATTTTTCCCTAAGAGTTTGTGTAGGGGATCTGCAACTGTAGCCTTATCCTTCAAAAACATTGAATAGAAATTAAGCAGTCCAAGGAAGGCTTGGAGCTCCGCTTTGGTTTGGGGGCTGGTGCATTTTTGATAGCTCTCACTTTGCTTTCGGTGGGGTGGATGCCTGTGCCATCCACCCTGTACCCCAAAAATTCGATGGAGGGGACAGCGATCATGCACTTATTTTTCTTTAATTTAAGTCCCGCTTCCCTAAATCTGGAAAGGACGTTCCTCACTCTGTCCCCTAGTTGACGTTCATCCTGAGCGCTGATTAAAACGTCGTCAAAATAGGGCACCACCCCCGGGAGCCCTTGCAAGAGGTGCTCCATGGTGCTTTGAAAAAGGCCGGGTGCGACGCTCACCCCAAACTGGAGCATGGTGCATTTGAATGCACCCCTATGAGTTACAATTGTCTGTGCCTCTGCCGTGGCGTCGTCGACTGGCAATTGTTGGTAGGCCTGAGCTAGGTCTAATTTGGCAAAAATTTTGCCGGACCCCAGGGAGTGTAGTAGATGATGCACGATCGGCACCAGATAGGCGCTTGGCTGCAAAGTCTTGTTGATCGTGCACTTGTAGTTGGCGCAAATTCTGATTGAGCCATCAGATTTAACTGGGGTCACTATGGGGGTCTCCCATTTCGCATGGTCAACAGGAACCAACACCCCTTGTTTAATTAATTTGTCCAGTTCCGCATCAATCTTTGGTTTCAATGCGAAAGGCACCCGTCTGGCTTTAAGTCTTATTTGGGCTATGTTGGGGTCTAAGTTTAGGGAGATAGGGGTCCCCACATACTTGCCCAACGTGTCCCTGAAGACGTCTTGGAACTCGTTCAGGAGGCTGTCCTTCAGTGATGGCTCGGACATTCGGTGGACGCCGGTGAAGCCCATGCCAAGGGCTTGGAACCACCCCATGCCTAGAAGGCTAGGTAGCTGCTTTGTGATGATGGTCAGCGGCAGGTCTTTTTCGTAGTCTCCGTAGGTGACTTGGAACGTGCCCATGCCTTCGAGGGGGACTCGATTCCCCTGGTAGTTTAGGATGCACAGTCTTTGCTTGGATAGCTGGTCCTTTTGGAATGACGGCAGGATGGTCTTCAGGGTTGCCCACGACATTATGGAGAGAGCTGATCCGGTGTCGATCTCCATCGAGCATGGCTTGCCGTTGATTTCAACCACCGTGCTGACTTTGTCCTCGATCGCCGTGCTGGCCTGGTCTATGTGTATGCTGCGGCCATCTCGCGGTTCAAATTCGCGCCGTTTCTTCGCGTCACCTTCTCTCATTGGATGCTTCTGGCGCGTCGATTCTGGTTGGCTGCGGCGCTCACGTGGTTGGTGTTTTCTGGGCAGAATGGCTCTACAGACTTGCGCCAAGTGCCCTTTTTTCTCGCAACGCCTGCAAATAGCCTCTCTGTATTTGCAGGACAGTCTATCATGGTGCCCGCCACAGCTGGGGCAGTTTCGCCGAGGGCTGCCTACAACTTTTCTGTGGTGCTCTGTTCGGAAGACGTCCTCATCAGACTCGGACTCCGAGCTGGATCCGGTGTCTTCCCTGTGCACTGGTGTGGCCTTGGGACTGTCTTTGCTGGTCAGCGGATGCTGCAGCGTTTCTGCGGCTTTTGTAGAAGCTTCATGAGCCCTGGCCTCGTCTAGGGCTCCAGCAAGCGTTAAATCAGGCTTGGCGAGCAGACGCCTTTGTAGCCTTATGTCTCGAACACCACAGATTAGTTGCTCAAGCAACGCATCGTCCAAGTCCCTATAGTCGCAGTGTGTTGCGGCTTTACGCAGGCTCGCGATGTAAGCGCTGACCGGTTCTCCCTCTCGTTGTATGCGCTGTCTGAGTTGGTATCGTTGCACGAACTTGGAGGGCACGGGAGCGTAGTGAGCCCGGAGAGTCGCCATCAGGTTGTCCCAGGAAACGGTCTGGACCGGCGTTGGCTCATGAAGTGACTCCGCCATCTCGAACACGTCCGGTCCGCAGTGGCTTAAGAAGAGGGCTCTCTTCTGATTAGCGGAGAGTCCTTCCATGTCGCTGGCTTCAAGCGAGCACTCAAACCTCGTTAGGTACGAGACCCATTTTTCGCGGGTCGGATCAAAAGGCTTGGGCGGAACGTAGGCAGACAAGTTCGGTATGCCTCCTGTAGTTCGCCTCGTCGCCTAGCTGAAGCTCGTGGTCTCACTGGTTCGCCTCTTGTGGCCTCAATCCCACCTTCGTCGCCAATGAAGTGGTTCGGGAATAACGAGAGGCACAAGCAGGCAAGTGACAACAGCTCTTTAACATACAGTGAGACTTCAGCAAAAACTCAGAGGCTGCAGCCCTCCTTATATACAATCCTGGAGGGACTGTCAGCCAATCAGAAACTTAGGCAGGTTTGAAACTCCCGCTGAAAAGTATCAATACATAACAGCTTTGATATAATGTCCTTGTGGGAACGGAGAAAGCCTAGAACACTTTACCAAAACTGAATGATCCACTTCATCCTTAATATAAATTATTGCATACTAGAAGAATATAGGATTTGCCGGATTATTTTGATGATAAAAAGATGATGAACATTTTTGGATTTTCAACAGAAAATCATTTTTATGTAAAATGGAAGTAACTCATGCCAAATTTTGGGAAACACAGCACTCAGGCCGCCTCTGTATGCACACAAAAATGGCTGCTGAAGGATTTTCTTTTTCTTACGAATCAAAGAAAGGGAGATTTCTAATGGCAATTGAGTGAACAATGACAAATTCTTATTTATTCTATGTCTCTTCCGGAAGCTGTACTTAAGGTTGCAAAAATTTGTAACATCTGAAAATAGCTCATTTGGATGTGAAATTTGCTTTGTGGTAATAGGTGGTCTGCAGTTTCTCCCATGGCTGTTACCTTGACTATATCTGTACGTGTGCTGCATTAAATAGAGTGTTTGTAAAGCACAACATGTTCCAAGAGGAACATTCTAAAAAACCTAAAGAAATGCTGGTGTCTTATTTTTGTAATGACTAATAGCAAAGCTGGAACTATAGCTGGAAGCCTCTAGGAAATGGCAGTGATTGTACAGCCCTGTATCTTTCTGAAGCTGTTCCTCCTTGATGAAGAATTTTGTTAAAGCTAACATAAATCTCCACAATAACCCATCCTGCTGAATAAGAAGTATTATTGTTTTACTATGACTGTCGGTTTCTGGTGATCTTTTTTCTCTTTCCTATAGTCTGTGACATCTTCAGGTTATTTACTATGATGGGTACATCCACATGATTCTGTGCCAGGATTAAAAGCAGTCCTTGATTTCTGAGGCTCCCTGTCAGCAGTGCTGGAGGCCTGAATTAATCCGCTGTGGGGTTTGGTGGGCAGGGGGAATTGGGGAGTGGTAGAGATGGCTCAGTTTCTCTTTTCCAGTGATTGTCTAATGTCTTCTTCCAGCTCCTGAGCTTCAAATCTTGTAAGGGAAATGCATTAGTTTAAGTACTTTATAGCTTCCACTCAGTATTCCAAAATGACAGAAACAGTTGCAGCTAGTCTTTGACTTTGTTTAACTATCATTCAAAGTTATGACAGTGCTAAAAAAAAGTGACTTACAACAGTCACAATGTCCCTGCAGTCACATGATTATGCTCCAGTTGCTTGGCAACCAGCTCACACTTACAACAATTTCAATATCCTGCAATCACCTGATCTCCATTTGCAAATTACCAAGCCAGCTTCTGACCAGCAAAGTCAATGGGAAGCTGTCAGGAAAGGTCACAAGTTGTAGTGTTTTGATGTTCCGCTTAACAACTGTTGCAAAAAAGATCATAAAATTGGGTGTAGTCATGTGATGCCTCACTTAATGACTGTACTATTTAGTCATGAATTTCCAGATTCCAACTGTAGTCATAAGTCAAGGATTACTTATATTCAACCTGATATGCAGAGAAACTTCAGAATAGATACAAATCTTTCAGAGGTTACTTTTAAGTACAAGAAAACTGTTTTTACAGTGGGTGATATTGAAAATATAGTATTAAGGAGAAGAGGTGAGAACATATACTTATTTTTCTTCTTCTAGTAAGTATTTGGCAGAGAGGACATAATCTGCCAAATATGTTTTGTCTTAATGTGGCTGTTATATGTAAAATGTAGAGCCTGTAGTTATCCCTTATTTCAAAGGATCTTCTAGAATTTATACTTCTATTCTTGATGTAAGGAATCCAGAACTAATCCATAATCTTCAACAAATGATTCTCTGGATTCTGTTTGAAAACCTACAGTGAGAAAAATCCACCCTCCCCTTTAAGTAAAATATATATTCATCCTCATTTTTTTTTTATTTTCGTATCATTGACACTTACTAGATATAGCCCATCTCTTTGGACAGAAATGAGCATGTTTTTGTTCTTTAACATGACACCCTTTCAATTATTTGAGGAATGCTATCAAATTTTCTTTAGTCTTTCTGAATTAAACTACTCATTGTCCCATATTTTGTTGCAGAGCAGAGCTAATAGCCCTGTTATATAGCTATGCTAGCCACATTATTTTTGGAAATTTTTGTAAAATGTTGTGCTGAAATAAGGAAACGTTTGTCAATTTCCTGAACAAAAAGAAAAGATAATCCGGCAGGATTCATTTTTGACAAAGCATTATATCTTCAACTAAATAATGACTTATTATCCAGGATTTTTTGGTGTATTTTTTTTTCTAAATTTCTCACTAGTATAATAATAATTTACCAGTTTCTTGATCTCTTCCTCCCCTAATATTTTTGAAGATAAGGACAATATTTATATATCTCAAGTCCCCTGGCTCTTCACTTTTTTGCAAATAGAGTAAAGTAGCAAGTATTTTTAGTAAAATACAATGAAATAAGATTCATTCATCTTACTGAATTCTTTTAAAGTCAACAAAGGCATTATTCTTTTGATTCTCCCAAGAACAACAGAAGATAATGTATAGATCCTAGTCCTTTCTTTGAAACAATATAGCAAGTTGGAAATTTCCTTATTAGAAATAGTATTGTGAAAGTATTGCTGATGAACGAGGACATGTTGGCTAGGATAGTGAAAGATGTTGGTATCTTTTCATTTAAAAATTTTGAGCCAGGGACAAGTGATTGAGAGTTGCAGGAGCATTTATACAGATTACCAATTGATGTGATACAAATTAATACCTGTTTTTCAATCTTGATCTGCAAATGTGTTGATTCAACTAACTGGCATAAATAATACAGGGAACACTTGATGTTTTCTTATGCAAAATACATATTTCTGTTAATTTTGAAGTATATATTTTTTAAAATTACTTAGAGAAGGAAGAGTTTTGCTGAAGCAGGTTTTAAGTTTAGCAATTACTATTACCACTACCACTGTTATTCCTCCTTCATTTTATCATTGCTGAAATATCCTCCTTAAATGGTGAATATGAATTTTCCTGAGGAAAAGACTGCATATAACTAGTGAAGTAAGTATGTGATATATTTTCATCCTGCTGCTCGGGCAAAATTTCCTAAAAGTTCTTTAGTAAATTAGATAATAAAAACATAAACCATACCTTAGGTTTTACAGATGCCAGTGCTTAACCCTGTTTTCCCCAAAATAAGACATCCCCTGATAATAAGCCCAATCGGGCTTTTGAGCACATGGCAATAAGGCCAAGCACTTATTTCAGGGTTTAAAAACAATATAAGACTGGGTCTTATTTTCGGGGAAATACGTAGGTATAATGAATATCCAGAATGGAAATAATTAAGAGAATGGAGGAATCTGGTGAGGCTGGTTTCTGAACAGTTTTGATAGAATGGCCTTAATTCTCTTCTGCTTTTGCTTAGTGGAATAGCTGTAATTGGGTGAGACTTGAAGAAGGGAAGATTATAATTGGCAGAATGCTCTTGCTTTATATATATATTTATTTATATTTATATATTATTATATATGTTATTTATTTATATTTATATATTTATTTATGTTTAGCCTATAGCAAGCATAAAATATTAAGAAGGCTACTGAAAATTGAAATAAAAAATAAACATGAATTTTAATCCATTTTTAATATACATTTTGGTTAATCTTAAATACATCTTTAAATAATCTTAAGAATACAAGGAGGGCAGCTATATTGCTTTAAGATGGTGGAAGGGGCAGTTTAAATATCTTTTTCTTACTCAATTTTGTCCCTAGCTGTCGTCCTTGTTTCTCTTCTCTTTATATCTGCATTAATTTTACTATCTGTTTCTCCTTGTTTACAGTTCTTTCAATTCTTATATATTGAAAATGCTGACTTTTCAGTTGAGAAGGTCGTTTACCTCTTTTAATCTATGAAGTTGGCTCTGATTGACTGACTATATGCAATTTAATTGGTGGTCTCCAGTGCTGACTGATCACACCTATAATCTAGAGAAATATCTGTTTATCTAGAGAGAGCACATATAACATAGATTGGATAAATAAGGGGAGAGTATACAGCCACGTCTTATTCCTTTGTTGACCTGAACTATTCTCTTTCAACATATTTCATTTGTAGTAAGGGCTGACCTATTATAACTTTTGCATGAGGACAATAAGATGTTCTGGGGTTTCCATTTTCCTAAGGATATTTCATAGACATGGTCAACCCACTCAAAGTCCTATCTATAATCAATGAAACACAAATTGAACATACACCAATATTCAATATGTCTTCTTTAATTTTTTCTAAAACTGGCAGGAATATCTGTCACATTCCTTTCCACATAAGGTATACTTTTCTAGTATATGAAATTAAAGATATTGTGCAATAGCTTGTACATACTGTTAATTCTCCTTTTTTAGTATTGATAGAGTGATTTCTTCCAATCTATCGATTTCTTCAGCTTTTCTGGAATAGTTTGGTTAGAGCCTTTACAGATTCTTGTTCTGTTTCTTGCTATATTTTGGTAGTTATTTCATCAGTTAGCAGAATAATAAAATAATAGAGTTGGTAGGGACCTTGGTGGTCTTCTAGTCCAACCACAATTTCTGAAGGCAAACCATTCCACTGAGTTCTTGTAGTGTTACAAGTTGATAATGTCTGGATTACTAATCTAACTTCATCTTCTAATATTAGAGGTATTTGTATGTAAAGAATATCTCCTCTGGGGTCTGATATGTTGATATTTGTACTATAGACAATTGTACATATACTTTGTTAAATCTTTTTTGAATCAGTTACTATTTGTCCATGGGCATTCTTTGACATATCAATTCAAATTTGAATCTTTCTTCTAAGTTCAGACATCTTTTGGAAGACTTTCATTGTTTTCCCATGTCTTCCCATGTCTTCTTTTCTACCGAGGTTGTTACAATACTGTTTTTTGTCTCTTTTAACAGTTTTCTGAAATTCTTTGTTAAATATCTTCTTGAGAGTTTTATCTTTCTCAGCTTTGACTTTTCTTTTCTTCTTGGCAATTTCCATAGTTTCTCTGACATACAGTTTGCTTTCTTCTATTTCTTGATCTTTGGCAGTTTTTTTTCCCCACATTCTTCCTTAACAACTTTTTTTGATTTCATTCTACAATTCCTTAGGACTTCAAAACTGTTTCTGATATTCTCCTTGAAAATGTTGGGCATGTGCTGAAACTGGTTGGCTTTGTTCTTCCTTTTTAGTTTATGCTCAAGATCATATTGTGGAAATTGGTTAGTTTTATTCTTTTGCTTTAGTTTGACTCGGGACTTGTACACAAGCAGTTCTTCTCATGTCTTTGTTGTTATAACTGAGCTATCTCTTTCCATCAACAATACAGTTAATTTTATATATAAAGTGTGTGTATGTGTGTTTTGTTGACTGAAAAATGTGCTAGTAATGTAGAAATAATTCTGTTGACAGAAATGATAAGACATTCTTTTTCTTCCTATGTTTTTCCTCCTAACCCATTATTTTGTACTATAACTTCAGTCACTTTATCTTATCTATCCATGAGGTTTTCTTGGTAAAAAACACAGGTTTACTATTGTCTTCTTCCACGCAGTAATAAAATGATGCCTTTTGCTTTTGTTACTAAAGCGTTTATCTGTCATCTTCCTGCATCACAGTTTCCTAATATAGATGCCTGCTTGCATTAACTGGGCAGCTGGAATGACCTTCATGTCTTAGCTGTTGCAAGTATATATTCTTAATGCACATCCAGGCATTCTTCATGTTCTTCCTCCTATACCATGTTGAGTGTAACATAGGATGAACCCCAATTCTTGTGGTCAAGCCTTCAATTAAACAAGAAAGAATTCACAATAGCTATTTCTTAATGCTGTATGTCAGTGATTCTTAACCTGTAATCTGTGTACCCCTGGGGGCCACAATGTCATCACAGATGGTCTGTGAAGGCTTGAAGAAAGGCTTGATTTAAATCTTGAGTTGAGTCTTGGAGGTCCGTGGCCACAAAAGGTATTTAAAGGGGGTTCGTGATAAAGAAAAGTTGAGAACCACTGCTATATGTTATATAACTTATGTGAGAAATTTAAAGTGGGATTGTTATAATGCTAGTGATGACACTCAAGCCTGTCTAAATAGAACATATAATTATGGTCAGAGGGTATGGAGCACTTCAGATTTATTGTCTAAAAGAAAATTTTGAAATTTTTGAACACTTTCTACCAAAGCAAAGCATAGCTGCTTTAAATTGTTAGATATAGACATGGTTTTCATGCTTTTTTGTACAGTACTTCATGATACTGAAGCAGAGCATATTCCTAGCAACTTTTGTGCAAATGCTATAATTTTATTTACTTTTACAGTTTACAGAATATGGCCTGTGAATTATACAAGAGAAGCCTGATGCTTTTGCATGTCAGAAAAAGCTATGTTTTGGCAATCAGTCAGTTTTGACTCTGGAAACAGTTTAGGGTTTGTTTGTTTTTTTTGCACACATTCATGTATTATTAGCACAATGATTTGTTCTACATTAGAGAAGCCATTTCCAAGAATTTAATAAGAGCTAAATAGGTGATGGGAAGAGGTGGCACTTGATCTCTTTCTCATACATTTCTTTTGAAAGATTGTGACAGCCTGCAGTCACTTATTCCTCTCTAGCTTCCTGCCCCATGTGCCCTGAACAGACATAATACATTTTGTTTTTTCTTGCTGATAGCTGTACCCTAAGAATGAGTGAGATAGCATTTCCATAGTTATCAACATTTTCATAGGAAGAAAGTGGAGACTTTCTGGAATCCTTTTATTTATTTATTTATTTATTTATTTATTTATTTATTTATTTATTTTATTTAAATTTGTATACCGCCCTTCTCCTGGTGGACTCAGGGTGGTGCACAGCCAAGTAAAAAACATCCAATACAAAATTTAAAAATTTAAAAGAATAATACCCTTTGGCCAAAAATTAAGAACCTTATGACTAAAACCCATTAAACAATTAAAAATCTAATATCTCAAAAACGGGGGTGGGGTTTCACGCCAGCCCTGCTTGATGGAAGAGAAAAGTTTTTAGGGCATGGCGAAAAGCCCGGAGATCTGATATCCTCCGTATCTCCAGGGGCAAATCGTTCCAGAAGGCAGGTGCTGCCACAGAGAAGGCCCTCCCCCTGGGGGTCGCCAGCCAACACTGTCTAGCTGACGGCACCCTGAGGAGTCCCTCTCTGTGGGAGCATACTGGCGGGTGGGAGGCTATTGGCGGCAGAAGGCGGTCCCGCAAATACCCAGGTCCGATGCCATGGAGCGCTTTAAAGGTGGTAACCAGTACCTTGAAGCACATCCGGAAGTCCACCGGGAGCCAATGCAGCTCATGCAGGAGAGATGTCACATGGGAGCGCCCTCTCGCTCCCATAATCCCCCACGCAGCTGCATTCTGCACCAGCTGGAGCCTCCGGGTGCACCTCAAGGGGAGCCCCATGTAGAGAGCATTGCAGTAGTCCAGGTGGGAAGTGACGAGTGCCTGAGTGACTGTGCGTAAGGAGTCCCGATCCAGAAAGGGACGCAACTGGTGAATCAGGCGAACCTGATGAAAAGCCCCCCTGGCCACGGCCGTCATATGCTCTTCTAAAGACAGCCGTGCATCCAGGAGGACACCCAAGTTGTAAGCCCTCTCTGTGGGGGCCAATAACTCGCCCCCAATAGCCAGCGATGGCGCCAGCTGGCTGTATCAAGACGCCGGAAGCCATAGCCACTCGGTCTTGGAGGGGTTGAGTCGAAGTCTGTTCCTCCCCATCCAGATCCGCACGGCCTCCAAGCACCGGGACATCACTTCAAGGGCATCATTGGGATGGCTTAGGGTGGAGATGTACAGCTGAGTGTCGTCAGCGTACTGATGGAATTCCACCCCGAAGCCACAGATGATCTCGCCCAGCGGCTTCACATAAATGTTGAACAGAAGGGGTGAGAGGACCAATCCCTGCAGCACCCCACACACAAGGCGCCTCGGGGTTGACCTCTGCCCCCCTGCCAACACTGACTGCGTCCAGTCGGAGAGATAGGAGGAGAACCACCGTAGAACGGTGCCCCCCACTCCCAGCCCCTCCAACCGGCGCAGCATGATACCATGGTCGATGGTATCAAAAGCCACTGAGAGATCTAATAGGACCAGGATAGAGGAGCAACCCCTATCCCGAGCCCTCCAGAGATCATCCACCAACGCGACCAATGCCATTTCCGTGCTGTGCCCAGGCCTGAAGCCAGACTGGCGTGGATCCAGATAGACAGCTTCATCCAGGTACCCAGGCAGCTGTCGTGCCACCACACTCTCAACAACCTTCGCCACGAAGGGAAGGTTGGAGACCGGACGATAGTTAGCCAAAACAGCCGGATCCAGAGCGGGCTTCTTGAGGAGGGGCCTCACCACCGCCTCTTTCAAAGCTGATGGCAAGACACCCTCACCCAAGGAAGCGTTGATAATACCCTGGAGCCAGCCTCGCGTAACCTCCCGGGAGGCCAGTACCAGCCAGGAGGGACACGGGTCCAATAAACATGTGGTCGCATTCAGCCGCCCCAGTATCCTGTCCATGTCCTCGGGAGCAACAGGATCGAACTCCTCCCAAATGACATTCTCAAGACCGGCATCCATCATCCCGTCTGTACCTACCCAATCGGAGACCAGACCTTCCCGAATCTGAGTGATTTTAATCCCTTCTGTATTATTAGTAATTCAGAATGTTGTTTAGGCTTTATGAATGTTTGCTATATGATTTTATTATTGCAAGCTATCTTGAGCACCATGTTTTGGAGAGTAAAAGTATAAAAATAAATATGTGGGGAATTTCTTTGAGAGGGTCTGATTTTCCTGTTAATTTTTTCAAAAATAGGTTTCATTTGTTTGACTTCTGTATTTTAAGGTAAAATTCAGAAAGTTAAAACAAATAATTATTTTGAAAGAGAAAGGAATGTAATATTCACATTTACAATTACAAGTATCCATTGCAATAACTAGTGGCATGTCACATAATATATAAGTTTGAAATTTTAGATCTCTCATTGTATTTATTTTGCCTGGCATATGAAACATGTAGCAGAAGTTAGAAGATAGAATAGAAGACAATAGAATAGAATGAGCTGGATGGGACCTTGGATACTTTGAAATAAATAAAATTAATTTCTGTACATTTCACACTCTCTGTGTTCTTTGAAATGTAGCATGGTTAATCCAAAGATTTCTTATTCATATCATTAGAGTAGCGTCTGTTTTTGGATTATAGGCCTCACCTGTTTTGCTTTGAGAATGAATGTAAGACTTCAGGAAGTAGGGCATAAAATCAGCCTACATCACAATATCATATATGACGTTTTGATTATATAAATAGTTCACATAACAATTCAGGGTGCTGGATTTTACTCGCGTTTGCTTGGTCTAAATAGCTAACTTAATATCTATTAATTAGTGCACATTTTTATGTCTCCCAGATATATGTATCTTGCCTTTGGTATAAAGTCATGTATTCACTGTCATCACAGAGGGTAGTCCTCGACTTAAAACAGTTCACTTAATCACCGTTCAAAGTTACAACGGCACTGAAAAAAAGTGAGTTATGACATTTTTCACAGTTACGACCTTTGAAGCATCCCCATGATCATATGTTCAAAATTTAGATGCTTGGAAAAAAGTAACATACAAAGACCTATTAAACGCAAGTGGAGAGTTAAAAACAAGACAGGAGCTAAATTCTCAGGGATTTCAACTAGAGTGGTGGGCCTACCTGCAGGTCCAATCAAAATATAAAAGTGATCGAGATGGAATGGGCATTAATATAGATCTGCAGGAGCTAGATAAAATTTTGATGGGTCAGGAAAAGGGTATGATTTTTAAATGCTATAAATTGTTGACAAAGATAGATATTGGCGAAGAAGTAGTAAGGGACTCGATGATTGCCTGGGGGAAAAACTTTGGCTGCCCGATTCATCTTGAAAAATGGCAAGAGATTTGGTGGGGAAATATGAAATTGGTAGTATCTACTACATTCAAAGAAAATATTTACAAGATGATATATAGATGGCATCTCTCGCCAGAGAGATTGGCAAAAATGTTTGCTGGACAGTCCGCCAAATGTTGGAAATGCAGATTTGAACGTGGCACCTATTATCACTGGTAGATGTGTCCAGAAGCTATTAAATTTTTGGGGAAAATTAAAAAATGGCTAAAGGAAATCTTAAACCAGGAGTTTGAATTACGACCAGAGACATGCTTGCTCGGCGCCAGACTGGAAAACATTAAACAAGACTCATGGTACCTTGTGTTACAATATCATTACTGCAGTGAGAATAACATTTGCTCAGTTTTGGAAAGACAAGTATATCCTACCAGATGAAGCAATAATAAAAAAGATATTGGACTGTGCGGAAGCAGATAGATTGACAAAGAAACTGAAAGATAGAGACCAAACGTCATCATGTCTTTCTTGGGAAAAATGGCATTTTTGGCTATCAAAAAGGGGAAAAAATGGATTAATATAAATAGGCGTTATATACATTGAAAATATTTTATTATAGAATGAGGCTGGATAGACTTGATAGTGTAAAATAGATTATTTTGTCTCCCCTGGATAGTATCATGAATTTAATATATTGGCTTATGCTAAATATTTGTACACTAATGTACTAGGTATGTATGCTTTTTATGTTCTGTGTTTTGTTTTGTCTTATTCTTTTTTCTGTTTCCTCTTGTCTCCTTTTTAAATATAAATGTAAATAAAGACTATTTAAAAAAAATTTTTAGATGCTTGGCAAATGGTTCATACTTATGACCATTGCAGTGTCTCAGGGTCACGTGATCTCCTTTTGCAACCTTCTGACAAGCAAAGTCAATGGGGAAGCCAGATTCACTTAACAACTGTGGCAAGAAAGGTTGTAAAATGGGGCAAAATTCACTTAACAAATATCTCACTTAACAACAGAAATTTTGGGCTCAATTGTAGCTGTAAATTGAGGACTATCTGTAGTTATAGCAGTAAAATTGAGTTTGCAAATAAGAACATATTTTAAATGTCCAGGACTCCAAGTGATACAATTATGTGCGCAGTGGTTAATAATTAGTGCCTCCTTATTAAGTCAGATAGTCTTTACAGCAAATATTGGGCTAGAATTTATTACCATCCTAGTATTCATTACACACTTTTGAGAAGTTTCAAAGAATTGTGTTGTTCAGGAAGACAGTCTTTAGAAGAGGGTTTTTTTTTTTCCAGAATAGGGTATGATTTTTTTTAACACCTCCTAATACTTACCATTAGGCGATCAAGTGTCCATACAGAATTCCCCAGATACTATGGTTATCATATTATTTGAAAAGGTTAAGTGGTAAAGTCTTCTTCAAGTCAGATTTAACTTTTGATGGTTCTATGGGCATGACAATAGCCTGGAAGTAGTTTGTGATTGCTTTCCTCTAGAGCGGACATGGGGAACTATGGCCCTTTTATGACTTGTGAACTTCAACTCCCAGAATTCCTGAGCCGGCCATAAGTCATAAAGGGGCCCTAGTTCCCCACCTCTGCTCTAAAGCATTTCTTTGGCTCCACAGTCTGATTCACAGCTGCAGGTTTTCTGGTGGGCACTCTCTTTCTCAGATATTAAACAAATATTTTCTTTCCTGATGCTAATTCATTTTGTATTATTAGATCATCTAATATTATAAATGATTTAATCTGCAAAATGGAGCCTACTTGTGAAAAAGAAAGAGAAACAAATTAATAAAGGTTTTGTGATTTGCTTAACATTTATGTGCAAATGTGCATTCATTAATCAAAGCAACTTACCATGTTGTTTCCAGAAGCTCTTAACCTTTATTGCTAAGGGCTTATACTTTTTGAGATAACCACAGATCACAGATTTAGAAAGTGGAATTTGAAGATGAATTTTTTAAAAAGACTATGGGCTGTGGGTTGTCTGGATTTGTTTGTGAGGGTCTTCTTTTTCAGCTGCTCTTAAGAGGCTCCATGCAGCCTAAATACAAATTACGTCTTCTTTATTTATTTATTTTATTTTATTTCGAATTTATATACCGCACCTTCTCCCGAGGGACTCAGGGCGGTGTACAGCCAGATAAAAACATACAATACAAACATTAAAAAACAATTAAAAGGATATATATTAATTTGGCCCCAATTTAAGATAACAAACCAATTAAAAAATTAAAAATATGTTAAGCCAGCCCGGCTTGCTGAAAAAAGAAAGTTTTAAGGGCACGGCGGAAGGCACCGAGGTCTTGGATTCTTCTTATCTCTGTGGGCAGCTCATTCCAGAGGGTAGGTGCCCCCACAGAGAAGGCCCTTCCCCTGGGGGTCACCAGCCTACATTGTTTGGCTGATGGCACCCCAAGGAGGCCCTCTCTGTGGGAGCGCACAGGTCGGTGGGAGGTCATCAGTAGCAGCAGGCGGTCTCGAAGATAACTAGGTCTTATGCCATGGAGCGCTTTAAAGGTGGTAACCAACACCTTGAATCGCACCCGGAAGACCACTGGGAGCCAGTGCAGCTCACGCAGGAGTGGTGTTATGTGGGAGCACCAGGCGGCTCCGGTGATTACCCACATTCACCCACCTCCAACTGGCCACATTCTGGACCAGTTGGAGCCTCCGGGTGCTCCTCAATGGGAGCCCCATGTAGAGAGTGTTGCAGTAGTCCAGGCATGAGGTGACGAGGGTGTGAATGACTGTGCACAGGGAATCCCGATCAAGAAAGGGCCACAACTGGCGAATCAGGCGAACCTGACAGAAGGTCCCCCTGGCTACAGCCGTCAGATGTTTCTCCAAGGACAGCTGCGTATCCAGGAGGACTCCCAGATTGCACGCCCTCTCTGCGGGGGCCAAAGACTTGCCCCCGATAGTCAGTGATGGAGTCAACTGGCTATATCGGGATGCCAGGAGCCATAGCCACTCAGTCTTGGAAGGGTTGAGCTTGAGCCTGTTCCTCACCATCCAGATCAGCACAGCCTCCAGGCACCGGGACATCACTTCAAGGGCATCGTTGGGGTGGCCTGGGGTGGAGATGTATAGCTGGGTGTCATCAGCGTACTGATGGTACTTCACCCCAAACCCATGGATGATCTCACCCAGCAGCTTCACATAAATGTTGAACAGAAGGGGCGAGAGGACCGACCCCTGAGGCACTCCACAAATGAGAGGCCTCTAGGTCGACCTCTGCCCCCCTGCCAACACGAACTGCGACTGGTCTGAGAGAAAGGAGGAGAACAACCGTAACACGGTGACCCCCATCCTTAACTCTTCCAACCCATGCAGCATGATATCATGGTCGATGGAATCAAAAGCCACTGAGAGGTCTAACAGGGCCAGAACAGAGGAGCAACCCCTGTCCCGAGCCCTCAGAGATCATCTACCAACGTGACCAATGCCGTTTCCGTGCTGTGCCCAGACCTGAAACACAAGCAATTCTGAGCAATTGTGAAGATCAATTTTTTATTTTAGTCTAAATAGCACTTTAGCTCAAAGGCGTGGCCTTTATCGTTGAAACACCCTTATTTCCTGCTTATGCCCCAAGAGCAGGTTGCTTAGAGCAATGTGATCTTAACCTATGTGTTTGGGCAACATTTTGGAAAACATGATACAAGCACCTTCCTAGTTGTAAAAGTGTGTTTGTATAGATAGTCCTTGATGTATGACTGTTCATTTAATGACAGTTCAAAGTTATGACAGCTTTGGATAAAGAGATTTACGACCTGTACTTACACAGCTTGTGTGTTTGGCAACTGGTTCACATTTATGACTGGTTGAAGTATCCTATGGTCACATTATTGAGTTTTGCTACCTTTTTTTGCTGAGTTCCAGCAAAAAACAGCCATTGGGAAAGTTAATGGCTGTGTGATTTGCTTGACAACTGCAGTGATTAATTTTATAGCGATGTTGTAAAATTGGGTCTGACGACTTACAATCACAATGATTTACCATGGAAATTCTGGGCCAGTTGTGATCGTAAGTTGAAGACCACCTATAAATATTTCTTAATTTGTAGTTTCTGTGCTGCTGCTCATATAAATAAACTAAATAAAGAAATGTTTATGCTTTTGGTGGTTCATACAAATTGCTAGGCAATTTTCAGATAATTATTGTGACCTTGTTTAAATATAGAAAAATTCAAGTTTTGTTTAAATTAAATTATAATAGATTGAAAATTACTAAAAGAAATTAAAAGAGGAAAGAAGAAAAATCTCTAAGGGAAAGTGTGTAGAGTAGGGCTTCTAAAATTCTTTCTTACCATGCAACTGGCAGGATTGTGTCTGGTTAGCAAGCTCACTAGAATTCAAGAACTACTCATGTAATTTTATTGAAAAAGAGTTAAGCAACTTTGTAATGATAGAAACTTAGCAACTGCTGTGTTTTAAGAGCAAGCCTTTGTAGGTAGAAAAGATACATATACATTCAAACCTTTTTTTGCTTCTCTTATTATTGCTATTTTACTTTATGGACTGCCTCACTTCCACTTTTTCACGTGAAGGCCTGTTTCTATCCTCTTCGTTGTGGTTGTCAGATTTGCTATTATGTTGTTTTTTACTGACTGGGTGAGATCTATCAAACTCTCTACAATAGTGGCCATATCTCTCTTTATTTGTTTTATTGGGAAGCAAAAGTCAAGAGTATATATCATGCTCTGGGTCATGTGACCAAGAGGGACATGGCTTAGAATAGAGTATTTAATAGCAATACAAATTGTAACACAATCATCTTTCTCATAGATATTCACTGAGAAAAACTTTCTGGATTTTTTTCATATGCAGACCCCAACCAGAACTGGCCCATTTTTGAAATATTTGGTCTCACTTTAGTCAGTTTTTCGTGAATTATCATACTAATGAAAAGATAGAGTCCCAAGCTTTGTATATAATATTTTTGAACATTCTGTTGTCTTGAAAAGAAAATTAATTGAGAAAGCCTATAGAACATGGTGTCTGCGATCTTTCCAACTCTTTACTAGGACACAGGGGTGAGTTCTAAATTTTTTTACTTCCGGTTCTGTGGGCATGGCTTATTTTGTGGGCGTGGCTTGGTGGGGTGAATGTGACTGGCTGGGCGTGGCCAACTTTTTTTTTTTTTTACTTTTACCTTAAGAGGTTGCAGAAAAAAATGCTTTTAGGAGCCTCTGACGATCAGGTAACTCAGCTGGGATCGCCAGACGCTTTTAAGAGCATTTTTTTTCTACAAACTCTTCGGCCGAAAGCAGAAAAATTGCTTCCAGAAGCCTCTGATGATCCCAGCTGAGCTGCGTGATCATCAGAGGCTTTTTTTTTTTTACTTTTAAAAGCATTTTTTTCACCGAAGAGGTTGTAGAAAAAATGTTTTTAAAAGTAAAAAAAAAAAAGCTTCTGATGAGGTGGGCGGGGTAAGCAAGAGGCGACCGGGCTGGGGACCGGTTCGGGGGCGTGACCAGCCAATGTTATTACCAGTTCTCTGATCTACTACAAATTTTTACTACCGGTTCTTGTGAACCGGTGCGAACCGGAAACAACCCACCACTGCTAGGACAGGTACCATATTTTCTGGCGTATAAGACGACTTTTTAACACATGAAAATCTTCTCAACAGTCGGGGGTCGTCTTATACGCCGGGTGTCGTTCTCCTGTAACCAGGCAGACCAGCCCAAAAGGCTCTGATGAGCCTTAAATGGCTCTGGCGATCCAAGCTCTGACGATCCCAGCTTTGCCTGCTAATCAGGCAACTCAGCTGGGATCGCCAGAGCCATGTAAAAGAAAAAAACTTTTTTCCTTTTACATGGCTCTGGTGAGCCAAGCTCTGACAGTCCCAGCTGAGTTGCCTGCTAATCAGGCAACGCAGCTGGGATCGCCAGAGCCATGTAAAAGGAAAAAAGTTTTCCCCTTCCAGCTTGCTTACCTTAGCTGCTAGTCGCAACGCTTGCCTTGCTTCGCTTGCCTGAATCCATTCCATCAGCAAGCCACTCCCTGCCTGCAATCAAACAGGCAGGGAGTTGTGGACTTCAACTCCCAGAATTCCTCAGCCAGCAAAACAAAGTCTACAAGTCTTAAAGTTGCCATGGTTGGAGACCTCTGTTCTATTGGGTAAGTTTTTTTCCCCTTTGGGAGCTTTAAAAAAAATAGTTAATTGGGGTTTTTCTTAGTTGTTCTTTTTTTAGACCTAGCCATTTAAAGTTTAGGAAGTTTTAAATTTAGTTTTCATATAAAAATAAAAATTAAATAAATTAAAATAATATTTGTGCAGCTTTCTGAGATTTAGTGTGTTTCTGTAGTGTTTCACTTTAACTACGCAAACACACAAAATCTCACAAAGCTGTATGTGGAATTTTGTGTGCGTAAAGTGTGAAAGTTGTTTTTTTGGGCTTTTTGTGGCTGCTTGTTGCAGGGGCCATTTTGGGTCTAGCACAGCTGCTTTTACATTGTGGGTGAGCCAGTTGATGTTTTTTTAATTTTTATTTGGTGTGCGTTGAAAGAGGGGTAGTCTTATACGGTGAGTATAGCCCAAATCCTATATTTTAACAGGAAAAGTCAGGGGTTGTCTTATATGCCCAGTCATCTTATACGCCGGAAAATACGGTACATATCTCTTGCCTGTTTGTGTGTATGAAGAAGAGAGAGCAAGAGGTTTAAATCAGGGTGAATGCACATGTTTTGCCTGTGACTGTGCATGTGTTTCTGCTCTCCCATTAGAATAGAATAGAATAGAATAGAATAGAATAGAATAGAATAGAATAGAATAGAATAGAATAGAATAGAATAGAATAGAATAGAATAGAATAGAATAGAATAACAGAGTTGGAAGGGATTTTGGAGGTCTTCTAGTCCAACTTTCTGCTTAGGCAGGAAATCCTACACCACTTCAGACAAATAGTTATCCAGCATCTTCTTAAAAATTTCCAGTGTTGGAGCATTCACAACTTCTGCAGGCAAGTTGTTCCACTGGTTAATTGTTCTAATTGTCAGGAAATTTCTTCTTAGTTCTAGATTGCTTATCTCCTTGATTAGTTCCACCCATTGCTTCTTGTTCTATCCTCGGGTGCTTTGGAGAATAGTTTGACTCCCTCTTCTTTGTGGCAACCCCTGAGATATTGGAATACTGCTATCATGTCACCCCTAGTCCTTCTTTTCATTAAACTAGACATACCCAGTTCCTGCAACCGTTCTTCATATGTTTTAGCCTCCAGTCCCCTAATCATCTGTGTTGCTCTTCTCTGCACTCTTTCTAGAGTCTCAACATCTTTTTTACATTGTGGCGACCAAAACTGGGTGCAGTATTCCAAGTGTGGCCTTACCAAGGCATTATAAAGTGCCTTCATGTGATCTTGATAATATCCCTCTGTTTATGCAGCCCGGAACTGTGTTGGCTTTTTTGGCAGCTGCAGTACACTGCTGGCTCATATCTAAATGGTTGTCCACTAGGACTCCAAGATCCCTCTCACAGTTACTACTATTGAGCAAGTTACCACATATACTGTACCTGTGCATTTTGTTTTTCTTGTCTAAATCTAGAACCTTACTTTTTTCACTGTTGAATTTCATTTGTTAGATATCGCCCAATGTTCAAGTCTGTCAAGATCCTTCTGTATCTTGAGCCTATCTTCTGGAGTGTTGGCTATTCCTGTCCGCTTGGTGTCATCTGCAAATTTGATGAGTTCCCCATCTATCCCCTTGTCCAAGTCATTGATGAAGATGTTGAAGTCTACTGGGCCTAAAACAGAGCCTTGGGGTATTCCACTGCATACTTCCCTCCATGTAGATGCAGTTCCATTGAGGACTACATGTTGAGTACGGTTGGTCAGCCACTTACGAATCCATCTGGTGGATTCAAAATGTCTAACCCACATTTTTCTACTTTATCTACTAGTAGGGTATGGTCTACTTTATCAAATGCTTTACTAAAGTCCAAATAAATTATTTTTATTTATTTATTTATTTATTTATTTCGTCAAGCATGTAATAGGTAACAGATATAAGTATAAACATAATTATGAATACATGAAATGGGAAAAGGGAACATTAGGACAGGTAGGCATGCTGGTGCACTTATGCACGCCCCTTAGAGACCTTTTAAGAATGGGGTAGGTCGATAATAAGTCTAAGCTTAAAGCTTAAAGTTTTGGGGGTTAGGGGAAGAAACCATAGAGTCAGGTAGTGCATTCCAGGCATTAATGACTCTTACTGAAGTCATATTTCTGCAATCAAGTTTAGTGCAGTTACCATAAGTTTGTATCTATTGTGTGCTCGTGTATTGTTGTGGTTGAAGCTGAAGTAGTCATTGACATGTAGGACATTGTAGCAGATAATTTTATGTGCTATGCTTAGGTCTGACCGAAGACGTTGAAGTTCTAAATTGTTTAAGCCCAAAATCCTGCAGGAGTACCTGCAGGACCACCTTCTGCCTGCCTCCCACCGCCCTGTGCGCTCACATAGGACTGCCCTCCTCCGGGTGCCATCGGCCAGACAATGTCGGCTGGTGGTGCCCAGGATGAGGGCATTCTCTATGGGCGCATTGACCCTCTGGAATGGGTTACCCACAGGGCTCTGGACGGCCCCCGACCTCTGCTCTTTCTGCCATGACCTGAAGACATGGCTTTTCCAACAAATTTGCTGATCTGATGAGTGATTTTTAATTGGGAGATTTTAATTGATTATTTTAGTAGTTATTTTTATTGTTTTCATCATTTTAATTTCTGTGAGCTGTCCCGAGTCCTTTGGGAGAAGGGCGGCATATAAGTATAAGAAAAACAAATAAATAAAATAAATAAATAAAATTTGAAGTCTGGTGGCATAAGGCATTCTGTTGCGAGCAGAGGAGTGGAGGATTCTTATCATGAAATATCTCTGGACTCGTTCGATTGTATTAATGTCTGATATGCAGTGCGGGTTCCAGACAGATGAGAGCTGTATTCAAGAATTGGTCTAGCAAAAGGTTTGTATGCCCTGGTTTGCAGTTCAATATTACCAGAGAAGAAGCTACGCAAGATTAGGTTAACAACTTTTTTGGCAATGTTGTTACAGTGAGCTCTGGCATTTAGTGTCAGGTTTCAATGCTATCTCAAAATAAATGAACATCCAAACTGCCAATCTTTAAGGAAATTTTCTCTTTATTCGAGCACAGCAACATTTAGATCATTTGAGATGAATACTCAAAGGTCCTTAACAGAATGAGGGTTGTCTATAAGATCGTATTTGCCCAGCTTGTATTTAGTGTTTTGATTTTTTTTGCCAATATGTAAGACAGAACATTTGTTGGTTGAGATTTGGAGTTGCCAATTGTTTGACCATTCTGATAGATAGTTAAGGTCTTTTTGTAGGGTAGCAGCATTGTTGGTGGTGTTGAATAGTTTTACATCATCAGCGAAGAAAACACAGTTGCTTATAATATGATTGCAAAGGTTTTTTATTTAAAGTATAAAGAGTGTGGGTCCTAAAAGGCTTCCTTGCGGGACACCGCTGTTAAGTGGTGCAGGGTTTGATTGTTGCCTGTTTGATAGGAATGCAGCTATCCATTTATGCAGGGATTCTCCAATGCCACATTGGAGAATGTGATTAACTGTCTGTCAAGTTTCCGAAAGATGCCCTAATTAATTCATGAGCTATGATCCAAACTTCAAAGGAAATATATTCATTTATTAGGAGCACCATTCCGGCAATACTCGGATGCAGTTTGGACTGATCCTACGTAGATTTACATTCCCCTATGACCCTGTCTCTCCCCTCCTCTCTGGCCATGTCATAAATCACATTCTCCAATTAACCACTTTGGCTGGCTGTGAAACCCAACACCCTCCTTCTGATTGCGGTCAGAAAGAATGTGTGGAATTCACTTCAGTTCTCCTGCCCTCCTGCTCATGGCAACTTGAAAGCTTTGCAAGTTGACATTAGCTCCTGTGTAACTTGAATATTTTTTAGATTTAGTGATTTTTTTATAGAAGATAGCAACACCACCTCCTCTACGGATTTCACGGTCGGATCGGTAAACGTAATAGTCTCTTGATGTAGTAATAGGATCTGGGATGGGTGAATTCAGCCACATCTCGCAGACAAATATAATGTTGAAAATGGTTGTATTTAATAATAGGAGGAATTCTGGTATTTTGTTTACTAGGCTTCTTGCATTAAGTAGCTTGCATTTAAAGCCTAAGGCGGTGAATTTTGAGGAAGTAAGGGGCATGCATGCCTAGTATTGGTTGTTGCGTGGTAGTTGTTGAAAAGTGGGCCATTGTTCTTACTTTTAATGCAAACAGCACATTAGTCAATGTACAAATCAGTTTCACCCTAGTCTTGGCATCTTTTGAGTTCAGCGTGCAGTTCACGGGAGCGTAGTCCTCTGGTCAACTAATTTTGTCACTTTGTCAAAGAATGCAAAAAGATTAGTCTGGCATGATCTGTTTTTGACAAACTCATGTTGGCTTTTGGTTATTACTTTGTTTGCATTTAGGTGTTTGGTGATTCGTTGCTTAATTATTTTTTCCAGAATCTTCCCCAGTATTGAGGTCAGGCTGATAGGTCTGTAGTTTCTTGCATCTATTTTTTTTTCTTTTTTGAAGATGGGAACTACATCAGCTCTTTTCCAGTCCTCTGGCAGTTCCCCGGTACTCTAGGATCTTTAAAAGATATAGTTCAGTGGTTCTGAAATCTTGTCTGCCAATTCTTTCAGAACCTTCGGATGTAATCCATCCAGTCCTGGTGATTTGAACTCGTGTAGGGTAGACAGGTCCTCACTTACGATTTTCTTCCCTATTTTAACTTGTGTTCCTAATCTGTTTTTTGTGGTGTTGTTTTTGATAGGTTGGACTGTTTTTCCCTTTATGTAAAGACAGATGCAAAAAACAAGTTAAGTAGTTCTGCTTTCTCCCTGTTGCTTGTCACCTTCTTGCCACTTTCTCCCAGCAATAGACCAATTGTTTCCTTGACTTTTTTCTTGTTTTTAATATATTGGAAGAAGCTTTTTTTGTTTTTTTTTTACTTTTGTCGCAAGCCTTTGTTCGTTGTGAGCTTAGCTTTTCTCACTTCATCTTTACAGGCTCTGGTTATTTGCTGATATTTTGCCTTACTTATGTGCCCCTCTTTCTACTTTTTATACTTGTCCTTTTTGTCATTCAATTTGTCATAGAGTTCTTTATGCAGCCATGCTGGTTTCTTTTGAGAGCTGTTATTTTTCTTCTTCATTGGTATTGTGCTAGACTGGGCTTTTATAATCTCACTTTTCAAAATTTCCCAAGCTTCTTGAGTTGTTTTCTCCTTGAGGATTCTTATCCATTGAATCATTCCCAAGCTGTTTCTAAGTTTATTGAAATTAGCTCTCTTAAAGTCCAAGACTGTAGTTTGACTTTGTTCTATTGCTTATGCTTGTATAATGTTGAATTCCAATATTGCATGATCACTCCTCCCCCATCCCCAAGGTTCCTGTAGCTTCAACACCTTCTATAATTTCATCTCTGTTAGTGAGAATTAAGTCCAATATGGCTGATCCCCTTGTTCCCTTCTCTACTTTTTGGGAAACAAAGTTGTCTGCTAGGTTTGTCAGGAACCTGTTTGATCTTCCACTTGGTGCAGAGTTTGTCTCCCAGTTGATGTCAGAGTAGTTAAAATCCCCCATTACTATTGTGATATGCTTTCTACATACCTTAGTTAGCTGACTAGCAAAAAGTTCATCTACTTCCTCTGTTTGGTTGGGTGGCCTATAGTATAGACCTATGGCAATATCATCCCCCCCTTTAATATTGACCCAAAAATTTAATATTGACCCTCCCCCCCTTTAATATTGACCCAGGCAGTTTTCATCATTGTTGTGCTCTATTTCTGTAGAGATGTAGTTATTTCTTATATATAGTGCAACTCCACCTCCTCTTTTATTTGGTCTATTTCTTTTAAACAATTTATATCCCTATAGCTGTATGTTCCATTTGTGGGTTTCATCCCACCAAGTTTCCATAATGGCAACAATATAATATCTGCCCTCATTTACTTGAATTTCTAATTCACCCTGTTTATTCCTCATACTCTGTGCATTGGTGTATAGACATTTGAGTCCATTTTGATTGACCCTGTGTTTACTGCCTACATAACCTGTGTTGTGCCTGACTGCCCCTATTTTCTTGCAACCTGTTTGATAAGTGCACATGGTATGGCGCTCACTATTCAATGCTTGGTTTTGCTTGACAGCAGACCTGATAATCTTACCCGCACAGACATCTATGTTACATGCACTGATAATCCTATTAATGTTGGATTGCTGGGGACAGAAATGTTCTGTATCAATTAATTCTCTGTCCCCCTGTTCAGTTTAAATGTTTATCCGGAAAATCTGTGAATTTAACGCTAGGTAACCCAGTCCCTTTCTTTGATGGATGCACTCCATCTCTTTTGTACAGTTTTTCATTGGACCAGCTGCAAACATCATGACTAATAAAACCAAAGCCTTCACTTTTACACCACTCCTTTAGCCACACATTAAACTCTGCTACATACAGGCCTTTCCCTTTTTGTTCCTTATATACTGGTAAAACAAAAAGATAAGCCTACAACCTATACTACTAAGTTCATACCCAAGCTCTGGAATTCATTCTGTACAGAAAATACATATTTTTTGGTCAGATCATTTGTGCCAAGATGTATAATAGCATCAACATCACAGTCCTTACTGGCATTCTTGACTATCTTAAGAATACGTCTCTTGTCTCTGCTGGCAGTAATGCCTGGCAGACAGCTGACCTCTTTCAAAACTTCTGTATCATTTCCTAAATTTACATCCCTTACAATTGAATCTCCAACCAGAAAGTGGCTTCTCTTTTTAGATAACTTGCTCTTCTTACATGACTGATGTGTAATACCTGATTCACACTTTCCCCTATCCAAAGCAAGTTCTTGGTCCAATCTTGAATCGGCCAGATGAACTAATTGCTTCCTGCAAAAGCTCACGTCCCATTCGCTCTTTTTTTATGTCTTATGGGAGCGGCCAATCATCTCCAAGCCTTACTCCCAAGTTGACTCTGTTTTCTTAATTGTTCTTGTTGTCTGGCAGCTCTGTGCATGCACACACTGGGATCAGGCTTCTGCTCTTCTTCTGCCTCACTGCTGTCAGACTCCAGAGGCTGCACATAACTGTTAAATGGTCTTGGCCCACTCTCTGCCTCCAATGCAGAGCCCTCATCCGAGCTTTCCTCAGCCCCCAGGACTGGCCCAAGTTCTTCCCCAACCACCTCACTGTCCAACTCTGCTGCCAGCTTCGCTGGCCACTGGCGGGCCACAACACTTCTGCAGTACTAAACCTGATCTCATTGTGTCTATTTTCATTTTGCTAACAGGTGCAGAGATTAGAAAGAGTCATGTGTCCTTTATATAATTTATTTCTAAGATTCCATTGAGGTGAACATATTTTTAATTATTAAAAAAACCTTCACTGAGCCAGTGGTTCTCAACCTGTGATCTGTGGACCCCTAGGGGGCAAAAATGTCATCACAGGAGATCCACAAAGGCATGAATAAATATTATGATTTAAATATTCAGTTAAATCTTGGGAGCCCATGGCCATGGTTTGTGGCCGCCAAAGGTATTTAAAGGGGGTCTGTAGTGAAGAAAAGGTTGAGAACCACTGCACTAAGGAATTTAGTGAGAAAGCCTAAGTAAACATTACTGAATCTGAGACTATTTTCTTGTGAGAATATTTGTTAATTGTTTACTTAGTCTGCTACCAACTATATATCATATAACGACAAGGGCCCTAAGGCCTCACGTGCAAGTCAGGAGCAAACAAACTATATCCCTCTGAAACTCTTTGGCTAACCGCTGCTCACATGGCATCAGGTGTACTCCCTAAAGATTACACCCAAGGAAACAAGATGTCAACAACATCAGCAGCAGAAAAGGCTGTGTTACTTAGTAGAACTCATTTGGAAGTCAACTGGCTTAGTGAGTGAACTCTTCCTTGTTATCCCTTTTGTATCATCTTTCCTCATTTATGACATTCCATATGTAGCTAAACAATTTATCCACAACAATTTATTTAGTTGTGTTTTTGGCTTTATTTTTGCCAGCTTTGATCTCTCTTCTGTATTATTTCATTATCTCCATGTCAATAATAGCATGTCCTACCTCTTCTTTTCATTGTTCATTGTTATTAAATTATTATTTTAAAATGTTATTTATTATTTTGATGCATTGAAGCCACCCCCAAAAAAACTTATTTTAAATTGGCCATACAAATTCTGCAATAAATAGATAAGTAAAAAAATTGCATCAGCCCACTTGGAAATTCCATAAGTTCATATAGTTCAGCAGCAATACTGTATGACTCTTAGGATTTTAATTATTGTTTTCACATAGATTTTTAAATGATATGCTTTATACATAGTGAAAAGAGATATTTTGGATATTTAAGTATTTACTTAGTGCATATCAATGAATAACATCTAATTCAAACAATCAATCAGATACTGGTAGTAAACAATGAGAAAGAAAATAATTTGGACTGTGTACATATCACATATTAACAGTTACCACAGGTTGGTGAATATACACCCAGATTAGGTGAATAAATAATTATTTATGTAAGATTGATACCAGTGGCTTGCTTTTAAATATTCTCTTAGTGATTTGCTTTACTATAAATCTTCTGATGTGTTTCTCTAAAAGTGAACGGAAACTGTGATGAATAGTGGTATTTAAACTATTACTTTACAAAAAACTTGTGAAACACTACTTGAAAATTCTTAATTTGTCTACACCTCAAATATTTGTGTCTTGTCTTCTCAAGCTTTCTTAAATTAGCTCAGATGAAAGATAAAATGGAACTCCAAGATAGAGGAAAAGGAAGGATTAGATTAGAGATTTATTGCATGTCCTCAACATTTCAGTTCTGGCTTTGTTTTTTAAAATTTGCCTAAAATATAGCAAGAGTAGATTTTTAAAAAATCAAAATATGTACTAATTAAAATATTTGATAAATCAAGAGCTACAGAATTGCAACCTAACAGCCAATCTAAATAGAAGGATGTATACTGGTGGGAGAGAGAGGGAGTTAGATGGCTGTTGTTGGAAGGAGATTCCAGAGTTTTATGCGTTGCTCTGAAAAAAGCAAAATTATAAGACTGTACTAGGATTTCCTTGGATAATCTGGTTGTCGCTGTTCAGAGTAGTTTTCTGACCAGAGTTATTTGAAGTTGTTGAAGCTGTTAGAAGGAGCCAGATGGTTCCCCTTAACTGATACAGATTATTAATATAATTACAGCAATTTAACATTCTAAATGTTAAGGTACAATATTTTGCAGCGTTCCAAATAAGATTGAACGTTGCCTTTAAGAATAAGTTTTTCCCATATACATGTATTATTTTTGTGCATAGTTTTATGCAACTTTGATAAAACAAATCAATGCATTATTAAAATACTTCTGTGTTCTAAACTTGATTTCTCGATTATCAGTACTTGACCATACTTTAACATCTTAAGTGCCAAATTCATTAGATTTTAAGAATATTATACAGGGCCCATTTAAAAAGTGAATTTGTTCATATACTGTAAAACAATATTTTTCAACCTTGACAAGTTTAAGATGTGTGGAATTCAGTTTCCTGAATTCTCAATTCCCATGCTAGCTGGGGAATTCTGGGAATTGAAGTCTACACATCTTAAAGCTGCCAAGGTTGAAAAACACTACTGTAGATAGACTAGTTAGAAAAAAATATTTGGCTTTCCTACCCATTTGCCAAGTGTTAAGAATTTTTAACTTTCTTTGGAATTATGCTCGAATTGCTGCTTATTAAAAATAATCAACTACCTTATCAGTCAGACGCTTTCTTTTTTGGACCATAGATTTAATTAGCATTTTTTACCCCTTTTGCTTTGCTGGCAGAACCGAGAGCAGGAAAACTGCATCAATTTGAAACCTTGTTAGAAATTTATGAAGTGCTAAAATGTTTTATTCCCAAGGGCTGGTTTGCCAGCTGTCACTGGTAAGCCATTCGCTGCCTGCCTGTGAGTATGCCTACGATAGCAAAGGGAGGCAGTAGGCCACAGTCAACAAGGGCTTGTACATCATTTGGCAGATTATACACTCAATAATTAGCATGAAGTGGAGTGCAACTAATTACTTTTCTCTACAATTGGCCAATGACATTTTAGAGGAGGCCAATATGATGTTTGACATGGGAAAAACAGAATGGAGATGATTTTTGGTCTTTCCAAGAATTAAAGATTTGGATGAGATTCTATAGCCATTAGACTAACTCCTTGTCCCAAGAGGCAGCTGAATTATCCCTGACAGCGGTATGTATGTATGTATGTATGTATGTATGTATGTATGTATGTATTTATTTATTTATTTATTTATTTATTTATTTATTTATTTAATACTGTATGTAAACCCTGTCTTGGAGCAGGGCAATGTGCTTTTTACTCTCTATATAGCAATACATAATAATCAGTACAATAAACAAATAAGCTGCAACTGAAAATTGGATACCAACAAAGCTTGCCAAAATAAAGCCAGCATAAAAACTCACTAAAGACAAATTAAATTTAAAAGTAATTAATTAGGAACACCAATGCAAAGTATTTCAGACCTATTTAAATGCTTCCCAAGAGGGCTTGGCAAACAATGCTCTGCTATGACATTATTTCATACAGTTTTACAATAAGAGCAATTGTACTATATTGAACAATCCCAGTGTATATATCTGTTTTAGTTAAGCCTTTATCTTAAAGTTTACTGGGATAGTTGAAAAGGTCCTTTTTTAAAGAAACAATATTTTTTTTAGATTAATGTCTTGGGATTTCGATTTTATTTATTTATGGACTGATCACCCAACCCTGAAATGATTCTGTGAGGCTTAACAAGTAATATATATGTAAAAGCATAAAAGATACAGCTAAATATTTAAAACAAGAATAAAACAAAACAAAACATGCAAAAGGGGCTTTACAATCATCCTGTCCCATAGCCTGTGAGAACACTCAAGTCTTCAGTAGTTTTCTAAAGGACATAAAGATTGGATATGCAATAGTTATCTTTAAATCATTCTCTGAGGCAAAAATTGTCTATTTTTTTGCTAGAACAATTCTAGGTGAAAACAAGCAAAATGGTATAAAAAGACTTTGACGTTTATTTAATATGATGCAGCATTCCTATACGGAAATAATTAATGAGGATTTTTTTTATCAAGTTTTGTAAAGAATGCACTTAAAGGAATCTATCTGAAAGAAAGACACTCAATTTCAGCACAAGCTATTTTACCTTTTATACTGTTTCTACTTTCATATTCATTTATGTCATATTTGACAGATTTTTATATGCAGACATACTGAGATAACACTTTCTTGTTTCCCCACCATGAAGTAAACTTACGTCAAACAACTTTGTCAATGTACACGTACTTGAGTTACATCATGTTCTTGTATTCTCTTTATTCTCTAACTTTGCCATCATTCGTGAGAATGGAAACTTCTTTCCCCTTTTAGAGACCTGAGTGTCTAAGTATCTAACAAGGAATTTATGACTCTAAATACACTTCCTGTTATGTCATGGATCTTACTTCTACTAATATAATATCACTAGATGCTAAGGTCAGAATTGAGGGATAGGAATGTAAGGATACTTTGTCATTGGCTTTAGCTTATTATTTCCTAAACATTTCTTGTTTACTGGCCTGTGATTAGATCCTTGTTCATGGAGATACTTTGTGTTTTGTGTTGTGTTGTGTTTTGATTCATTCTAATTAAATTGTGTAGGTCAGGGGTGTCAAACTCACATCATCATGGCGGTGTCATGTGACATATCAGGACTTTTTCCCCGTTCGCTAAACCAGCCTGAAGACTGGGAGTTTGACAACCCTGGTGTAAGATGATGCTTTCTCTGGTACAATGCATAAGCATTCCAGAATGTACAGTACTTTAAATGTCTCTTGCTTTCCAAAAAGGAATTTATAAACAAAATAGCAGCTTAATCTCTTTTTGATAATAGCTTTAGGAATCATTTATATGAAAGCACTTGGTGATTTGCAAATGTGGAGCTATCAGTAATGTTCATACATTACTGTTAATATTAACACATTAAGGTTGACTCATCCTTCCATCCTCTCGAGGTAGGTAAAATGAGGAACCGGATTGTGGGGGCAATAAGCTGACTTTGTATAAAAAAGAACACCGCTTGGGGGGGGCAAAAGCCCTACTAAGCAGGTATATACAAAAATATGAAGGCTATTGCTTAACGCATTGTAAGCCGCCCTGAGTCTCCGGAGAAGGGTGGCATATAAATCGAACTAAAAATAAATAAAAAAAAATAAAAAAAATAATATGTTAGCCAATTACATGAAGACACGGTATCATTTCCTTGGTTTTGTATTAGAATTGTATATATTCATTTATGCATTGTAAACTATGATTTTAATGTTGCGCCATCTCAGCCAACTATAGGTGTTTCAAAAATAGCAATTAAACTGTTTACCTGTATAGGTTGTCCTTCCCTAAGTATTGAAAACATTAGAAATCAAGAACAATACTTTAAATTAAGGTTGGAAATGAATTGCTAACTAAACAATAGATAATATAGGAGTACTAAAATTTGAGCGAACAATTATATCCTTTCCAATATTCTGGTAAAAAACTGCCTTCTGTAAAAAATAATCTTCTAGGGTACTAGGATTAATATATTAGAATAAAAACATCATATTTAATCTATGTTCATTGTCTCTGTCCCATTGTTACCAGCAGGATGAACAATTTTTTTTAAAAAAAAAAATGTGTACATTTGCAATCAACTTTATTGTCTTGAATATTTTTTATGCTCCTTAGGAAAAAAATGTTTTGTTTCTTTTAATTCACGAGGCTATCATGAAATATTAGGATTGGTAAACAAAATAAAAATATTTTGATTCTAAAATCACAAGGAAATAACTTTGTAAAGACAAACCTATATGTATTTTTGTGCAAAGTAAGATTTCCCCAAATGTTCTCAGATATATAATATACAAAACCCAAAACTCTTACTATCTGAATATTATCACAGTTTAAATCCAATACATTTTATAGTCACCAGGTTTGGGAGAATTACTCTAAAACTAGACAACCCATGACCCATTAGTCATCCTTTCAAAGATATTCCCTTACTATATTCCTCAATGCCTTCAACAATGGCAGAACTTCTAATGTACTGTCTTCACTGGAAAAGTTGGGATACATTCACAGATATATCTGACTTGAAAACAACAGTCAAACATCAGCTCAGAAAATGCGTTATGACATTTTGTATTATATCATAAACTGTTTTATGATAATTTTTATGTTATGAAGTTTTTATCAAAATTGCCAAATTTCAATTCCATGGAAGTCATGAGTTCTGGATTTTGGAGGCATGTTTTCTGCAAGTTAGCCTGTTTGAGGTACCTTGGTTGAAAACGTTCTGCAGTATGATGCACTGATTTGCACAGCTAAAGATTAGGGGAACAAGACTTAATAGTATACAGATAGATGCTTCCTATGAGAAGTCTGAGGCTTTATCAGACTAAATAGCATGTACTTGGCTGATGATATTGAACAAAAGTACAATCATTATGAACAAAGTTTCTTTATTATTTGTATTAAGTAGTATTTTTAAAGAGTAGGTTGAAATCTGACTCCAAGAAAGGAGAATTTAGTATGTCTAATGAACAATTTCATGCCATGAATAATTTGGAATCTAGCCGATGTTCTTCAGAGACAGTTACACTTCCATCAAGGTGTTGATCGGCATGACTCCCATGAATTGGTTAAACCCTGTTTGAAGAAAACCAAGTTGGTAGCCAACACCATACAGTAGAACCTCTGGTCACGAACGCTTCTGACCACGACCAAATTGGTTTGTGACCAAAAAATTCACATTTTTTTCACAGCCGATTTCCCTTTCCATGCCATTTTTTTTGTAAGCGCCAAATTTTCAAAATTAAGTTCGTGTCATGACCAAATCGATTTGCGACCAAAGTTATGGAACAAATTGTGGTCGTGACCAGAGATTCTACTGTATTTTGTGGTAGCAAATTCCAAAGTTAATTGTTAACGTAAAAAAGATACTTCCTTTTTTTGGGCCTGGATTTTTCAGGTGTCAAATTCATTGGGTGATCTCTGCTTTCTTCAAAGAAAAAGCAACTTTGTAATTTGTGGCAACAAATCTAAACAAATGTTAATAGGAATAATATCATCATCACCACTATCATTATAGTTAGTAACCAATTACTACTTTGTCTCATTTCATCTCAGATTTTCTCTATTTGATGTCAGCAAATGCTCATTCTTTGGGCTTTGAAGATATAGTGTTACAGTGTATCTGAAGTAACATCACAAAATATACCGTATTTTTCGGAGTATAAGACGCACCTACCTTTTTTGGTTGTTTTTATTTTAAAAAAGATTTTTTTAATTTTTTAGAGGAACACACATACAAACATACAATGTATATTCTTTGAACAGAGTATTTGGCTGGTTCACAAATTTAAACAGTGTTTAGTCATTTCAATTAAATTTACAATTTCTATATTTCCTTTTTGCCATATTTATGTATTCCTCATCTATTTTTTTTTTTAAAAAAAACAATATTACCCTTCATTGTCATCTCTAATCTTAATCAAATTCAATTTTTCCCTTCTATTCTATATTATACCCCTTCCCATTGTCATCTATTTTTATATCCATCCTCACATTGGTTAATTATTTAATATTATAATTGTTTAATACAAATTCAACATTTTTATATAAATCAATTAGTTATAACTATGTTTTTTTGTATATTAATCAATATGAACATGAATATTCCAATTATTTCCATGCAATCCAATTTCTTACAAATCAATTATATTTACCAATAATAATAAACCAAATAATTTCCCCCATATATTACTCCAAACCACAACTTAACCATTTCTGCTTTCAACACAATATACAATTAATAGTATCTCAATTATTACAATTCCCTAGTTAAATAGAGCTTTTTTTCTTTTGTATTTTAAAATCTTGAACTCTGCTCTTTTGCCCTAAATTTCCCATTGTTTGCACGTACCTTTTTTGGTGAGGAAAAAGAAAAAGAAATCTCTCTCTGCCTCATTTTGCCATGTTGCAACAAAGAGCCTGCTTTACTTTCAATTTCATTTTTCAGCATAGCTAGGGGGAAAAAAAAATCTGCTCCAGCACTCTTTGCAGCAAGCAGCAGAGCCCTGCGCAAAACAGCTGAGAGCAAATCAGCTGAGAGTCGGGAGGCCGATCTAATCAATTTGTGCTAATTAACTTATTAGCTGAAGCTGAAAGGAGCTGTTTTTTCTTGCTGTTTGCTTGCAAGGAGGTAACTGCTGCAAGGCAGAGGCCAAAGGGTGGGGGCCAGTGGGTGGGCAGGGCTACATTCGGTGTATAAGACGCACCTAAATTTTCAGCCCCTTTTGGGGGGTAAAAAGATGTGTATTATACTCCGAAAAATACGGTACATATCTGTGTGAATGATTTTGGTTACCTATCTATTATTTCTATTATTAAATTAAAGATTTTAAATATTCCCTTTGTGATAATTTCCACTAAACAAAAGAACATTTGTCAAATTTATGTGGAACCAATTTATAGAAGCTGGTTGAAGAAAGCATAGAATGTTTCCATTTGTGGTAAATGTAACTTCTAGTCGATGGAATTGAAAGACTTCCATACTAAAAATGCTTTCATGAACAGTTCATGTACTAATCAATTCTGTGCAAAACAGGCAAAATGTGGAGTAGATTTAGTTTTTAGGCACTGGACACTGGGAATATAAATCAATCCCTGTGCTGTATACAAAACAGTATTACAGTATTGGATTTTGCCTTTTAATTTAAGATATCTGAAAGAGTGCTGAAATCAGCCTATCTTTCATTTAGAATAAATATGTTAAATATGTTCTCTGCAGTCACACAAAGTCATATCTTGCCTATAAATAAGAAAAGATTGTAATTGGCAATTTCCTCTGTGTAAATCTAAATGTTAAAGTTCATTTTTACATATACGTATACTCACAAACTTTTGTGACTAGCTAGGTAGTCATATTGTAAATATTAATAATAACTGAGAAACAAGTACATATATTTTCAAGCATTATTAACTACCAAGAGCCTGCAGCAGTTGAGGCTTGAGATTGAGTAGGAATGCTTGCAACCATTTGTATTCAAATTTGGTGATCAGAATCAAAGCCTGCCCAACCTGCTTTTATTGGCAGGTAATTAAAATATTTCCTTGAGATGGGATAGTAAGTTGCAAAATAGACTTCTGTGCGGAATGCAGTTAGTTCCATGATGTGAGAAACGCAGGCATCTAGATCAACTTGTAGCTGTCAACAGCTTAAATGGTAGGACTGGACCCAAATATTTTGCTGCCTAAGGCAGTAAAGCAAATTGTGTTTTCTACTCTATGCATATTAAGCTGCATAATACCAAAGGCCTGCCAAGTTATTTTTGTACTTGTGGCAGGAAATACCAGAAATAATGCTCTCTGAACTTGGCAGTTAAAATCCAACAATGTTTAACAGTTTGCTGTCTGTGCATTCACCCCAGATCTCTTTCTTCAGACAACTGTCTCAATTTGCATAATAGTAAGGATGATCCCAAGGACTATCTGTACAATTAGGACCAAAATGTCAAGAGCTAAGCAAGATAGTTGTTACACCTGATTTGTCAACATTTTTTCCACAGTTATTAAGTAAATCACTGCAGTTGTAAAATGAATCATGTGGTCATTAAGTGAATCTTGCTTTCCTTATTGACTTTGCTTGTAGGAAGCCAACTATGAAAGTCGCAAACAGTGATCACATGATCCTGGGATGCTGCACCTATTGTAAATACACGCTGGTTGCCAAATGCCCAAATTTTGATCATATGACTGTGGGGATGCTGTGATGGCCATAATTGTGAGGACAATCTCTTTTTCAGCGCTGTTGTAACTTCAAACAGTTGTTAAACAAATAGTTGTAAATCAAGGACTATAGATTCTTCCGCATAGCTAGCCACATAAGAGGTGTGGGTGAAATAGTTGGGGGTTCAGTAGAAGAATTAATGTTGGGCACAAGAAATCAGGAACCAGGGTTGTTCACATGAGTACAAGTTTATTCCATGCTATCTCTATAAAAGTATCTGAATTTAACTGTTAAGATAAATTGGTTAGATAAGAGTCAACTGAAGGCAAAGAGGGCTGGACTTAGATCTCTGGTGAGTGCAAAGGGATTCCAAACTGATAATGCACTTGACCCCACCTTCATACTAAGTCTGGTCATCTGTAATTAAATTGTAATGTTTAGCTTTTGGGTTTTCCTTTAATTTTTATTAGCTAAACCTACTGTGTCTTTTAAAATTAGAATTATTTCTAATTATTTATTTTTCATCAGAACTGAGTATGGAAAGAACAATATTGTATGAATTAGACATTTAAGCCAGAATGTACTGATTGATTTTGATAGTTTTACTCTGTTCTTGCCCCAACCTGCCTCAGCAATTTGGGGGTCAGGCTCTTGGTTTTATTAATTTTGAACACAATTCTGAACATTTTGCTACAATTAAATGGACATTATAGTTTTTTTATTCAGCCATGGAATGAATGAACAAATATTTTAGTTTAAATATAAATAACATAAGCAAACACATCTAAAAGTTATTTGTATTTTTTTAAATTCACAGATAATATTGTGTAATCAGTCCCCGTTTCTAGTTGTAATCAAATTCTGGGCTCTGCAGGTAGCAGATACTGGACCTTTCCAGGAAAAGTAAAGACTAACTCTGTGATGGTCTCCATTCTGTGCATTGTGCAAAATCATTTATATAACTAATGAGCGCATCCCAGAATGACAGCAAAGTAGAATGGTTGCAAGAAACAGAAGGATTGGGATATTCTGGCCAATGTGGTTCACCTCCTATCCTTTTTTTCTAGAGGGAGAAAAGGATAAAGCATAAGGTTTTACTAAGTTTCTTTTTTTTTCCAGATTAATTTTGGAATTAATTTCTCTTCAGTCCATTTCTAGAACTGGCTATGAATTTGGCTTAAAAGAGCTACATAAATTATAATATACAATTTGCATGCTGCACATGTTTTCTTATACTACACAGTTATTGCAAATACAGTTTCTTTTATTTATTTAACGTAGTTAATACATATAATTTAATGACTATATTAATATACATATTTGAGTTGGAAAAACATCATTATATTCTCATGTCACATATGGATGTTTATGAAAAAATAAATCATTGATCTTAAGTGATACTGTTTCAATATTAATCTTGAGTCCAGCATTACTACTTCTACTAGGTCTCATTTTCTGTATGAAAGCAGGCTAGAAACACTGAAAATAAACTCAAGCGTACAGGGTTATGATTAATTTATTATTAATTCCTTAGGACTTTGCTTATGTTGCTTTTTATTATTTGCCTATATCATGCTTTCCATTCATTCAAGGTGAAATACATACTGTAAGACTGTATTTTTACAGTCTTCAGTTAAGATTTCCCTAAACAACAAACTTACAAACTAGATTTGACTGGGAGAGTAATTCTCATGGGCTTAAACCCAGGTCTCAACACCTGAACTGCTCTGCAGTTCTCCATCTTTAATTGCTTCACAATTCTTGAAATGCTTTCCGTGTAACCTGATTCTGTCATATAGTTTGGCCTGTCATTACCCTCTTCATGAATTACCTATGGATGGAGGAGCAATATGAATTTCCCAAATTCTTCAGCACACCTTAAATGCACATTGTGTCATTCATATGACTTATTGCTCTCATAAAATATGGGTGGAGTCATACATGTGATTTGGTGCTAAATGGAGAATACACAATGAAAGGAAGGGCTCCTATCACTCTTCTGTCGTGCCTTTTGAACTACCATTTTGTCTTTTCAGCTCCAGTTTCTATGACTGTATGAACTGATGCAGTTTCAGTTGCTCCTGTGAAGATGTAGTAGCATAAATTGGAAAATTGTGGCTTATTGAGTCAGCATTATGGTAATTTGTGTCCAGGAACTTGTTAAGAAACAAGCTAAAGAATAAGTCAAATAAATTTGTGGGCTCCTAATGCCTGAAGTAATTGGAGAGGCAATGGAAGCTTCTATTGAATAACTATTTCTAAATAATATTTAGATAATGTGCCTGACCTTATTTGTCCATTGCTATTTTAGATGTTTCTTGAACAGTTTTAAATATTGAACTGAATGGATTTGATATTTAACATTATTTTAAAATTCATCTATTTGTTTGGAAATGGGACCAAATTAATTCTGACAGCATTGCTAAAACAATTAATAATCTAACCTTTGTGCTAGATAATTGCACATTTCAGATAATCTTTAAGCATAAGGAAAATGTGAATTGTTATCTGATACTCTAATCTTTCAGTTAATGTCTTTCTTGCAATGACAATAACTCTTATAATAGGAATACCTTTGCAAATTTTAAGCAGATAGCTAAGGGTCTTTTTTTGTGGAGGGGAGTAATTGAAGACATACTACAGAAGTGTTTTTCTTACAGATGAGAGAATGAACAGTCTTGCCCTTTTCTATGATATATTCCTGCTGCACATGATTTTCAGAAAACAATGAATTGTGTCTCTTGAATTTTTAATTAGGCAGCACAGAATAAAGAGCACATACAAATGGATTGATAGTCTAGCTCAGCTAGATAATGTAGCATAGAAAACCCATCTTACAGTTGCTTGGGACAGGAGCCTAGCAACAGAGAACTAGATATGTGCATGTATACATGTATGTATGTATAGATAAAAAGATAGACGGATGGATGGATGGACAGACAGACAGACATCTCTTCTACAGTAAACATCACAAAGTTATATGTGATAAATAATTTCTTAATCAACTCCTGTACTCAGTAATAATACAAACTCCATATGATTCGCAGCCGACACCTGCACTTCATTATTTTCTCCTTTACTCCAAACATTATCTTTTGCAACATTAGGGGAGGCGTGTAGATCAGAAATAAATGATATCTTTTTAGCTGATGAAAGACTTTCATCAAAGATATTTGGCATTCATTATGTATGTTCTCTGTGTTATTAAAAGAAGTTGGAAGAAAAATGCTTATTATGCTTTCAGAAATGCTACTCATTCTACTTCCTTTTATGCTTCAACCTACGGGACACTTGATTATTTTTGTTAATCGAGGAAGCTTCCTTTTGATTTAATAGTAAGTTCTGTCTTGTATAAATGAATGGAAATGTACAATTTTGTAAAGTTTTTTAACTGGCCTTTTTTGTAGTCAGGAATAATTACATGCTTAATTATGCTTATTAAGGATTTGATTATGAGATTGCTTTGGAGGAATGTGTTGTGGGAATGAAAATTTCAACGGCTAAGTTGAATTATGAACAGCAATTTGGGAAAGGTACAATTTTGTTTTTGTTCATTTTTGACATGCTATAATTCCACATTGTTTAAATCTAAAATACTAATGACTTAAATCCATTACATGTTCAATACATGGATAGTAATTCCATAGTTTAAAATAATACATCAGTGATAATTCCTTTTCAATTGCATCAGTATACACAAACATATTTTTCAGTATGTAGAAATATGCCATTGGATGCCATATACTTTTTAATGTTTTTCATGACTATTATCTGTGATAGCAGCTTTTACAGCTGAAATTTGTACTAAAAATATGTTTGCATACTGAATTGTATTTTACTGTGTTATGCACTGAGTTTGTATGATCAATTTCAGAACATCAATTGCTATAGTGCAGAGTCACTAGATTTGTGTTTGAATAAATATATTTGAAAGCAGATATGGTATATTAAATTAACAATGTCAACTCTCTTCCAAATTTAAAGATTTGATATTGAAGCTTGCTGTTAAATAAATTTCATACTTTTTCTACAAATGATGATGATGTTATTCATTCAATCATATCCAACTCTTGGAGATTTTATGGGCCAGGTCTCTTCACATCTTCCGATCCTACTATGCATTAAAAATATAGTGACCTAGCATAAGCGCATCAGTGAATTGCTTATGGTTGCTTGCTATTATAATTGAGTTATAATACATCTTACTGAATAGATCTCTCTTTGAATAAGGAGATTTTTCCAATTGCCTTGCTCTTCTGTTCACTTCTACAAGTCAAGTCCTATGGTACAGATATAAAGTTCTGTTCTTAGGAATGAATTATAATTGAAAACAACATTATGAAAATATGAATCTAAAGGAGAACAAATGTTATTCTTTGTCTTTGAATTTCACACATGTGGATCTTGCATCTAGGCAGATTTTGTTTGGAGTCTTGTGAGCTGACTTTCAGTTGTACTGATGGAATTAGCACGCTTCTATCTTTTATAGCAGTGATTCCCCAACCTTTTGGTCTCCATAGACCGGCAGCAGCAGCAGCAGAAGGAGGGAGGGGATGGTTTCATGCATTCACCTGCTTGCACAAATGGAGCTATGCATGCTCACTGCGGCTTGCATGGCCCAGTTCCCAACAGGCCATGGACCAGTACCAGTCTGTGGACCAGGGATTGGGGACCCCTGTTTTACGGTTTATGGAATTATTGATTGGACTCCTATCCTTCTAAAGTATCCCACATTTTGCCTTTCACAACCATAGCAACAGCACCTTTATTCTCTGTACTTAGGATATATTCTCCCTTTACTTATCTGTTTTATTTTATTTTATTTTATTTTACTCTATTCTGTTTGAGGTTTTTTAACCATAGAGAAAGATTTGGCTCTCTTCTGTATTAGCACTCTGACCTTAGCTTAGTACTGTACAATTAACCTTCTTTTCAGATGGACCCACACTTTTCATTACATTACAGGTTTTTGTTCATGTTGTCTAACTTGAAATCTAGAAACTCCTTGTTGTTATTTTTCACATTCTTTTAGCTTAAAGGAGCAACTACTTTCAAATCCTACCTCATTTGGCTATTTCCAAAAAATCTACCATGCTCCAGAAATTGTCTGGGTCTCTTCTTCAGTGCATTTGAGTTCCTTGTCTAATTTCGAAGTATTCTTGAGTTATCTGTCATGATCATTCTGAATACTAGAAAGATTCTTTCAGTAGCTGTAGAAAAAGGCAAAGTCAAGTAGTGCTGGTAGTCTGTTTTCACATTCATCTTTAATGACAATTCTTCTGGTTCGGTGTCAATGAGATTCAAGACTTCAAAGTGGTTCTTGATGTCCTTCTTGAAATGGTATATGATCAAGGTCATACTGTGAAAACCCTGTTCCAAATAAAAAGGTAGCTTCCACCAATTCATATGAAACTATGATAAAGAAGATTTGGTTCCTTAAGCATTATTGAAGCTTCTTAAGAAGCCATCAGGAATTCACACAACATACTCTTTTCTTCTTGGTCCTCCTAAAGGACCTGGGTGTTCTCAGTTTTGCTGTAACCATTTTAAGAATTTAGGAGCTTCAATTAACTTTCTTTTCATGGATGGTACAGAAAAATGGTAGGAATTCTATAAATTCAACACAATTCTACATAAAAATGTGAATTCCAGTAATAGGTAAGTAGATATTTCTTTCATAGTGCCTTCCAGGTAATTCTTGCTTTAGTAAAATAGTAAATATAATAAATAACAAAATGAATGAATTTACTTATGAAAGTACAATGAATTGCAAGGAGAAGAGAATACATTTATATATTCCTATGCCAGGTATTTCAAATTTAGTTGTTGAAATATATAGTAGTTGATGTTTATTTATGACTCAATTATGTTTAGTAGTCCACATAATGGGAATATTGAAAGTATATTTTGTTTTTCATTTAAGTGCCATTTTAATGTCTTCATTTACTTCAGGATTTTTTCCATGTGCTGTCACCTACACTTATTTTGGCAATAAGTTCACATATTGCACTAAATCCCAATGAAGTTTGTTTAGTGTGGGCTTAATATGTTGGATAAACCCAATCACTGCAGTTTGTATATGATGTGCATTTTTGACAGGCTTTGGAATTCAGTAACCAAAAAAGTTTGATGGGGATACAGGAACTCATTATGTTCTATGCAGTTTTTTCCCCCTTCCTTAAAATATGTAAACATTGCACTTTCAGCAAGTAGAGATAAATGTCAATTGTTAGGACAGATTAAAACTAGAATATAATAATAAATAATTGATTTAATGGAGTAGCCTATTCTCTAAAGAGATTTTTGGTTATAACAAATATTTTCTTAGCCATTCCTTGTACTTGTTATTCAAAAGAGCAAACTAGTAGTTTTGCTTTCAAAGTAGTAGTTTGAATACCTTTATTTTTCCTGAATCAGGAATAGAGAGGTCTTTGTCTAGCAAACTAAATAATTTTCACAGATTCACAACTGCTTTTAGGTCTGCATTTTTCTTATTCATATTATGCCATCGGTTTTCTCTTTTAAATTATGCAACTCTCATAATTACATGTTAATTTCTATTTTGAAGTATTCTTATGTTTATGTGAAACAAAATGAACTGATTTATTATAACCGGCTCTGACCTCAGCTGAAAACATTTGTCTTCCATTAAATCCATGGCTCAGTGCATATAATATTTTTATGACTGACTGATTTTGATTATGAATAATTTGAATTATAATTGGACAATGCAAAAAGATAGTGAAAATATGCATATTACCGGTATATATACCACAGTTTCTGATTTGTTTAAATTCATCTCATATGTTTCCTTCTTCAAGATGACCTGTCCCCCAAAAGTGCACTCCTAATTGAGTCCATTCACTTTGGTGTTAATCATCGTTGTATTTCTTTTTACCTTTCTCAGCACTATAGATTTCTTGAGAGAGCTGGATCTTCACATAATGTATTAAAAAATTAGTCTTTTGAGCCTAATCATTCGTGTCTGGATTGATTTGTTTTATCGTCCATTTGTTTCTTTTCTTTTTCAATAGCAAAGTTCAAAACTCTAAGTATCATTTTATACTTCCTCTAAGTCCAACTTTCTCTTCCATAGAGCATCACAGGAAAACCATTGCTGAACAATTCTAGATATAGATAGATCTGAGTACTGTCCTGCTGAATGCTATCTAAGTGATAATTTGCAGCACATTTCTTAATTGCTGGCTTCATTATTATCAATAGTTGATCAAAGGCAAAAAGTTATCCATCATTTCAACTTCTTCATTATCACTTTTAAGGATAGTTGCTGTACTTATTAGTTGGTTTTTGTTAATATTTGACAGTGGCCTTATTTTCCACAGTACCTCCAGACTTTTATTACTATAAGTCTCTTCCTCCTTTTAAAACCATTCTTTCAGTGTCTCTCAATATATATTCATATATATATGAAACAAATAGAATGAGAGTATATAAATTTGTCTCATTCCTATGACAATCTGGAACCATCTGTTTCATTATGTCCGATCCAGTGGCATCCTGTTCACTGTATAGGTTTTGTGTAAGAACAATAAGAAACTTGCTTTCTTCTGTTTTTGTCTTTGCCAGTGTTTTTCACATTCATCCTTAACAAATTCTTTGATTTCATTCCATAGTTCCTCTGTTTCTCCATCAATGAGATTCAGGATTTCAAAACAATTGCTGATATTGTCCTTGAAATTGATAGGTATATGCTGAAGATCATATTGTGGAAACTGGGTTGGCTTTCTTCTGCTTTAGCTTTAGCTTGATATGGAACTTGCATGTGAGAGACTTGTAATCCTCAGTCCACAGTCAAACCCCAACTATGGCTAATCTTAATTCTTTTCTTTTGCAGGAATGGCTTGAGCATAAATTTGAATAAATCTTATTTTATTATTTGGTTATGTTCTATCTTTGCTATGTGTTTCTGATTATAATCGTTTGTTCTTTCTTTTTCATATCCTAAGCAATAAACAGTGTGATCTGAAAATGTCTAATTCTAGTCCATTTTAGTTCCCATGTTCCCATTGTAATTCTGTGTTTGTAACTTCAGATTTTCTTCACATACTGTAGTCTTGAGAAACTAGACATCCTAAAGTCTTTAATGTAGCAACATCATAAAAACTATCAGTATTTTAAAATATTGTCACTCTTCCTCTGTGGCGTGAGTGACATCCAAGCTGAGCAGCCTATCATTTGGCACTGTATTGTCAGTCACTTTATTTTGTTTATTGGTATGGTTTTCCAGGTAAAATACAAGAGTGGCTTATGTCTGCCTTGTCCTATACATTACAAAATAATATCTTTTGCTGTTGTTACTAAGGCAATCATCCACTTCCAGCATCTTTCTGTATCATTGCTGCACAATATAGGTGCCAGTTTGCTTTAGATCACGGGTGTTAAATTCTATTTATATACATCATGACTTTTTTGCCTTTGCGGAGCCAGGGTGAGCATGGCCTGCGTGTGATGCACCTGGCCCATAGGCCACCAGTTTGACACCCTTGCTTTAGATGAGACAAATATCTTGCCTTGGATGATGCTGCTGGCATAAACTCTTGACTCTTCTGTCATCTCTTCCAGGAATACTACCTACCACCTCCATAATTTGGTACTATAACTGCAACTGCAAAAATCTATTTGACCAAAAATAATAATTACAACTAGTGGTCCATCTTCCAAGCCATCTTTGGAGTGGAAGCATAGGGGTAGATAATGTGTGAATAAATCAATTCACCCCTCTACTGTTTCAGAGAGAGGAAATATGGTTTTGGAAGGAAAAAAATATGTGTCAGGGAGACAATAATTATTTTCCAATCATTTGTTGTTCAGTTTGTATCTACTCTTTACCTCAGCCCCATTCACAAGACCATGAGGGAGTAAAAGAGACAAAAAAAAAAGGTTGTTTAGCCATCTGTACTCCATTCCTAGCCTTATTCCTGTACTGATTATTATTATTATTTTATTTCAAGAAGGTTTTTACTATTTGACCTTAGGATTGTGCAAAACAATGGGAAGAGGTGTTTCACAAAGCATCCTTTTTTAAAAACATTAAAGCAGCTGTATCTACCAGAGGTCTTGCACAGCTGTTTTAAAAGCTATTTCTGATTATCTATGTACATATATTCACACTTATCTGTTTTATTGACACAGTAGAAATGTTGAAATTGGTTTGGAAAGTATGTCTTTCAAATGCTTTGCACAGCTCTAGTTTTCCCATCACTAGTATTGTCTTGATCTGGTACTTTTCTCTACATGTTGAATGTGAATGTCTGGGCTTGAAAATCAAATCACATACAATATCATGCCTGGTCTTTCTATATGATTTCGCTTTCTGCATGTGCAATCTGTTCGAAGTTAGGACAATGCTGAAACAGCATTTAGTAGCCAACTTGCACTTATGATGGCTGCAGTGGCCCAAAGTCACATGATCACATTTGGCAACCTTCCATTTGGCTTCCACAAACAAAGTTAATGGGGAAGCCAACCCCATTGAGGGAAGAGGAAGGGAAGGGGAAGGGGAGGGAATTTTCTGATGCTCCCTATCAGCTTGCCACAAGGAAATCAGTGGGGAACCTGACAGGATATCAGAAGTCATTGCTGTTCTCATTGCTTTTTTTTTGATTACCTATAGTCATTCTGTTTTTCAGTTTAGGTAAAGAAATAATTTTGAAATGATAATCCAACAGGGCTTGGGTTTTCTAGTTGAGCCTAGAATTTCCTTGCACCTAGCAAGCCCAGAATTCAGCAGCTATATTATTTCAGGACTTTCCAATGCAATATCTCCAGTTTGAAAATTGCATCTCTCATTTGAAAGCTGGTTTCCAGGTTCATTTCAAGGTGCTAGTTGTCTCTTTTAAAGCCTTTCATGATTCAGGATTTGGATAACTTCAGCAATACCTTGTCCCAATCATTCCTTCCTTTGTGCTCATATAGAAGGGGCTCTCTTCCAGTCTATTCATATCGGGGATTGCCAGTTTCATGAGCATGGGCCTTTTCATTGCTGCCTACATTCTTTGGAACAGCATGCCCTCCCCACCACCTCCCGGCCCCTGACAAACCAAGCACCTTTTCCAGCTGAACGTAGAGGAAGAACTGTTGCAAACTGTTCCATTTTATAATTTGGGCATTAATTAAAATTATTTGTTTTATCTCTGTTGCTGTTTTGCTGTTTATCTCTTTTTTGTTATGTATATATTTTGCACTTTTGAACTTACTTACAAAAGAGGGAATCTACGCATTTCAATGTTGTGTTTTTTGAAGAGGCATAGAAGTTCAATAAATAATTTTATAAATTCTGTTGAAGACTTTTTTTGAGTTCCATCTACTTTTCCATATTCCTCAGGCTTTCCTCAGGCTTCCTTGGGGTTTGCCTCCAAGCTGTATATACAGTACAGCTGTTCTAATGCATGCAAGCAAACTCCTATTCCCTTATGTCTTTTTAATAGCTTTCTAACAGCTTTTGTAATTTAAATGATCTACTGTTAATTTGACAATTGATTTATGAACTCTTTAGAATAGTTCTGTAGTTCAATCATTTTATTTTGATTGACTTAAAAAAACTTCTATGCATCTTTAGCTCAATACAATAAAAGCATAGCAGACACAAACTATGGGAAATAGGGAATAGAACATAAGCAAGTCTGAAATTATCAGCAGGAAGCCCTCTTATATTTCATATTTAAAATTAACACTTGAGAAAATTAAACTTTCTTTGTGTTTTGTTCAAGTAGCACAGACTACCTCCCTAAATTGAAAACGTTTATATATGTATAGAAGGGGTGGGGGGTGGGGTGGAGACAGAAACCATCCATAAGGATAAGAAGGGAATTATTATATCAAAGACAGTGCTCTAACCACTACACTATCCAGCCACTCATGATGCAGGCAGGATTCACTCAATTGCACAACCAAGCAGCTGGCACTGTGTATAGAAATATCTATACAGAATATATCTAGACCTCCTAAGTCTAGATGACAGATCCCACAGAAGGAGTGGAAAATAAGAGGGCTAAGATGATGTGAGATTTCCATGACTACATAGACAGATGCCAGCCAATCAACTAGTCATTGTGGTAGTAGTGAAAGACCAGAACACAGTGGTGGTGTGATATCTATCTATCTATCTGTCTATCTATCTATCTATCTATCTATCTATCTATCTATCTATCTATCATACCAAGTTATAGCAATCTTAGGAAGAAAGACTATGAGGAACTGAAGAAGTAAAAGGACCTGAAGGAGGAATAGAAGAGGAAGTGGAAAGTAAAGGCCAAAGTGGTCCCAGTGGTGATAAGAGCGACTTGTAAGTTGGAAGAGTGGCTCCAACAGATCACAGGAACAATGTCAGAGCTCTCTGTCCAAAAGAGTGCAGCTCTCTGAACCACTAAGATACTGCACAGAATCCTCAAACTCAGAGGCCTCTGATAGAGGACCTGAGATTGAGGAAGACATAGTCCACCCATAAGGGTGAGAAGGGGAGATATATACAGTGTGTGTGTGTGTATTGCTGAACATGAATATGAACATAGAGTGTTATAAGTATAAAATAAATATATTAGTATATAGATATATACTAATATATATATTAGCCTTTTAATGAAATTTCGTAAAGAACTAAATTTAAATCATGCAAAAGGAGAATTACAACTATACATACAAAAAGAGAATAAAATTGAAAATATTAAAAAGTAATAAACATTACCTTTTCATTTTTTAAAAAGTATGCTTAACAATATGAATTTAAATTTTGACCAAACTTTTAAATTAAAATGACCTTAAATTGGCAGATTGGGTGTCTGCCTAAAATACATGAATGAATGAGTATGTCTATATATCAATGTAAAAACACATACACAGGCATTGTACATTTATAGTAAAACTGATCTGATATTAGATTAAAAAGTTTTACCCAAAAATGAAAGAGAAGATGTTTATTTCTGGCTTAAACTGGAAATTTAAAATGTGCAACCAGTCTTGCTGCCCCAAGGCAAGAACTGTAGTTTGCAAGTGTTCTACATGAAGTGGTAGAGGAAAATTGTCTAGTCTTTCCAAACTTGCAGTCATTGGGATGTGTTGGGACTGTAGCTTCTGGGAATTCTTGTAGTTGCTGTTGCAACAGCTGGAGGCCCTCCGGCTGAGAGCTGCTCCATTAGGCTTACCAGAAAGGGGCTCACAAGATGCTGTGTATACAAGTTTACTGGTCCACATGGTTATAGTATTCACAATGAGGGATCAAGTACATTTTTCTACAGATGTAGGCTTCTTTTCCTCAAAATGGCAGCCTTAAGGGTTCTTGATAATTATGCATTATGGAAGAAAGTCAGTTGACACTGACTAAATTCACAATGATGGTTGTTGTCTATACAACATACAGGATGGAGAGAAATGAAAACAAGACAAAGGAAACAATTGACTGGCTAAGTGGGCTAAAGTGAACTAAAGGATGCCATATTTAAAACGAATTCATACCTGCTGCAATATGTCCTACTTCGAGGCAACTTTTATAAATAGTTTTTGACATTCCAAACACTCTTTTAGAAATGATTTTCAGATGACATTTGTAATATATGATAAAACAACAGGACTAAAATATTTGAACAAGAAATGTAAAAATTGCAGCAAACCTGTTATCACCTTCGCACAGAAGATATGGGGAGGCTTGATAGCTGCACTGAAAAAGCACTAGTGGAAGCTTGAGTTCTTGGTAGAATCCCTTGTGCTGGTATAGAGTCACTTTGGATAGTGAGATGGCGACATATGAATTTAATCAATAATTAAAATACTTGAAACGACAGGTGGAAGCTAAGTGTGACTCATAGTGGAGATGGGAATAGTATCTTTCTTTCTTTGACAAATTAAGCAAAGTTCTGGTGCAGCTAATGAAAACCTAGCAGAATTTCATGAATTTCATGTCCTGATGTTATTAGTCATCACATGTGAGAATCTCAACCTACAGATGATGATGGTGGTGGTGGTAGTGATGATGATTATACTGTTAGTTCTACACCTTTTCACTCAGATAAATCTAAGTGGCTTAGAAGTCCGTAATAACAACAAACATCACATTGCACAATAGAATAACCAGTAAGAGTATATATGAATAATAAGAGTGCAAAAATAGAATACAGTAATACTATTTGAGCAGCTATCATTCATTTGGGTAATATACTAATATTTCTCTTAAGATCTTCTTCCCGCAGAGCATTATGAACAACTAGGTCTTTAATGATATCTAAAATATCGAGAAGGGGGAAACTGCTCTCATTCCTAAATTCCACAAGGAAGAACCCCTTGTGGAATTTAGACAATGAATGCTTATCTTCAAGCTCTCTCCAGTGCATGGGGGGTGAAGGGGTGTGTGTGTCATGTGATGAAGAATGTTGGCATGCATTACCTAAATGTGGTCATTTAAAAATGTCATTCTTTCAGAATGGGAGGGTGCTCTGTACATTTTGAATGTTTAATGGATATTGTAAATAGGAAGGAAGATGAATAGCTATTGGCCAGAAAGAAAAGTATCAATAGTAGATGTTGCAGCATAAAACCACATGAAGAAGTGATGAGGATAAGGAAAAGCTTGGGTGGAAGTTCTAGCAGGGAATGGTGGCAGAGTTTACCCTCTATCCAGAGTTCTGAACCCAGTATATCGAGAAGAAGTTTTTGAGTAGTTTTGCCAGAATTATTAAATAATCCAAATGGTGAAGCATAAGTAAGTTAAAAAAATTGACAAATTTCAGCAGAAATACTTTGGTAAGAATTATACTGTTAGATTTTTTTAAAATAAAATTTTAATTATACTTTTTATAATATTTTAATAAAACTCCTGCAATAGAAATAAAATTTGCTTTATCCAACAAAGATGTTACTGTCTCTGTTTATCCTATACTTTGCTTCTCTGATTTGGAATTTTTAATAATTTCTGAATTAATTAAATTAATTTTTAGTGTTTTGCCAAGGAATTTGAACAAGAAAATGCATAATCTTCTGTAAACTATTTTACTAGATATCATGATTTATTTGCAGTTTGTAATCCCCCCAAATAAATCTCTACTTTACTTCCATTGATTTTGTTGTACTTCCATTGATTTTGTTGTTGCCTAGAGTCCCTTTGTGGTTCTTATATATGATAAATAAATAAAAATAAATATAAAGTTTATAATATAAAGTTTTGGTACTAAAAAAAAGACATGATGATCATAATGGTAATTTTTTGAATTTCTATTTCTATCTTGCAGTTTTTGGTGAAGATCTACATGCCAGCTTATATTTTGTCAATGCATCTTTGCAAGAGGTAGTGTTTGCTAGCACCACGGGGACATTGGTACCCTGTCCAGCAGCAGGAATCCCCCCTGTGACGCTCAGATGGTACCTAGCAACGGGCGAGGAGATCTACGATGTCCCAGGGATCCGCCACGTCCACCCTAATGGCACTCTCCAAATTTTCCCTTTCCCTCCTTCAAGCTTTAATAACTTAATCCATGATAACACTTACTATTGCACAGCTGAAAATCCTTCAGGGAAAATCAGAAGTCAGGATGTTCACATTAAGGCCGGTAAGTTTTCAAATATTGTTGCTAAAAGTTTTTCAAAGGCCTGAATTACAGCATGACTTGAAATTAGTGACTTTCAGGTGTATTTGACTCTTACAACAACTAGATAGAATGTTTGGATTATAGGAGCTGAAGTTCAGCACCAGAAATTTATAGTAGACAACATTACAGCCTAAAGAAATGGATCAATTCTTGTTGAAAAATATCTAAGAGGGATCACTCACATAGAAATTTGGAAATGGGATCAGGAGTTGTTCAGCAGTATTGTGGATTAAGTAGGAGAAGTTAGATGGGAATTGAAGAACTGATTAAACAAAACAGGATACTTTCAGAAAAAAATTGATATGAGTTTTAAAGAAGGATTTAGAAGATAGAGAGAAAAGTACCAAATCAGAACCTGAAAAGAATAACACTGAGAGAGCACAGAAATTCATTATTTATATGAAACAGAACTGGGAAGGTGTTTTTGACGTTCTCCTGATGCATTGCCTCACTGTTAATTCTATCCTATGCAAAGAAACTAGTACACATGTGCATGTGTTTAAGCTATTAGCATAGTTGGTGGACTTAGCAATAATCACGATGGGGATCTTAATAATAACTTTACTAAGTAATTAATTAAAGATAGCTCATATATTATCTAAGGAAGTAGCTATCATTACTACTAAAGTATTTTATATGCAAATTCTGGAAAGCTGGGGTACATGAACTAATTGTTTTGTTTGGGTTCTGCTGTATCTTCTTTGAACCAACTATACCAGCTATACAATAGCAAGAAAGAAGTGAAGCAGCTATGCATCTAATATTATCTATTTTAACTGTTTTTAATGATTCAGAAGGTTATATAATAATTATAGTGTTATCTACTACATGGCATTATTTAAATACTTTAAATTATTGAATAGGAACTTCATTTGATGGAATTTAAATCCATTTAATAGATAAGAGGATAGGAGAAAAAATGAGCCATAAAAATATCTGAGTTAATCTGAATTTTCAAAAATTAAGGAATTGCAACTCTTATGATACTACATTACTTTATTATTATTATTATATTAATAGGGACTGCATTACTGAATCAAACAGATTAGTTGCTATGCAGCAGATATGTAGCAGATCAATTTTTATTGTGGTCATAAAGGATGGGTGCAGTCATTAGGAAGAAGCATACAAATATAATAGATAAAGTTAAAAGTTAAAAAAGTTATTAGTATAAAAAGATATAAAGATATAAAAATGAGAATACAAAGGGAAATGGTAGGTATAAAATATATAAAAAATGAAAATCTAAACAAAAGGTCAGGAGATATGCAACACTGTTTTTAGCGCATATATTTTCCATCTGCATTCTAAAATGGTACAGGGTTACATATTTTCCTTCTGTTTATAGATGGAATAATAAGTCACTTCTGTATTTATTTCCAGATCTAAATAATATTTAATAATCAAATAGGAAATTATATAAAACTGGTTAGCTTTATGTGTATTGAAAGTATTCAGAGTCCCAATATGCCAGTAATATGTTTATGCTGGGGTCTGTGGATGAGTTTCCACAATAATAATTATCACAGTTTCAATTTTGTTAACAGCTTTCTCTTTTGCTTCATCTGTTCCTACTCACTAAAACAAATCTATGGGGACAACTATGTTACAATCTGATACCCATTTAACAGCCTTGCTTTAGTAATAAAATATGGGTAGTCGATATTGTTTTATAAGGATTCAGATGTCAAATTTTGTTAATCTTCATCATTACCATATAAGATTGGGGATATGATGTTTGAACAGAGTGGCATAATTTACTTGAACAAGTTGGAACTGTCTGTATATGGGTATCTTATGCCTTTCAAGGAAGTAAGGAACTGATGTGTTCAACATAGATTCATTAAGCTCATACAGTTCGCCTAATAAACAATATGTTTTGCCTGATATTTTTCAGAGTTTGACCACCAATTCTCCATATCCATTTCAAAAATTAATGTCAGTCCCTGAGTAGCACCATTCTATTACTGTTTCTAGGCATTTAGTCAAGATTTTCCAGAACATCATAGAATTCCTCTGGTGAATTAAAAAATAAAACTAAATGTAAGTGTCATCAATTAAGTATCAAGTCCAACCCACAAACTCTAAAAGAAGTCGCTTGTGAAGCAAAAAGCATTAAAGTGAATAAAATGGACCCCTAAATAACTATGTGAGGAAAAAATTGAATATTTTATTGGTTAATTGGTCACACCATTTTTCAAAGTTCTACTTTTATGATAAAAAAACTGCCAAACACTTTTTTAAAACAACAACAACAACAGTACATTCAATTTTACTGTGGTTCCATTTTAATTCATCTGTCAATTTTTCTTCACCTTGAATGTTTTTAATGTTGTAAGGTCCATTAGAAGAGTATTATAGTGGAATATGACTTCATTGTTAGTTTTTGACTTGGACAAATTTGCCTGGAAGGCTTTGGAAAAAGAAAAGGATCTTACTTTGATTCTTTTTCTTTTCATTCAGTCCACAGTGGACACAATGTGTGTTTTGTTTGTAATTTGTTAGGTCAGATTATGCATCTTCTGTACTCTTTATCTATTTGTGTAACTTGGCTTCCTTCCCGTTTTCTGCTTTAGTTTTACGGGAACCATATACAGTCCGTGTGGAGGACCAGAAAGCCATGAGAGGCAATGTAGCGGTCTTCAAGTGCATTATCCCCTCCTCTGTGGAGGCCTACATCACTGTTGTCTCATGGGAGAAAGACACAGTCTCACTTGTCTCAGGTAGGAAGAGTCTTTTACTTCAGCTTCTCCTTTTTCCTATATATCTTTCTTTTCAGTTGACTTTGCTTTCTGCTCTAATTCATGCATATCATTAAAGTATCTCTATGTTCAGGTTTGGCATTTAATGCTTGGTGAAGTGGCCATTTTGTGTATTTGAAGTAGTTCCTGTGAATTCTTTAAAATATATAACAGGTGTGCTTCTACCACAGCATTTTATTTTATTTATTTATTTTGCAAAAAAGGGGTTTTGCTTTAAGAAACAGTTAAAATACAATTTTCTCCATTTTCTGATGCCAGTCTTTTTATCACTTTTTCCATTCTGTGCTCAATGCCTATCTAAACAGTTATAGATGAAATGGAAACAGTCAACTGTTTCTTAAATGTTGCTTTGTCATAGTGCAGATACAACTATTAAATACATTTCTTTGTTTAGTCTCCTTGATGTATGACAAGCAGCTCTTTTTTGGTATTTTCTTAAGTAGGAAACTATAGAAATGGCCTTTTGCTCATGATTAAAATGGTGATGCAGTTCTTTCCAACTGCTAAATTTATAGCTAATGCAGTTGATCTAAGAACCCATTATATCAAAAAATTGGGGTATCTTGTAAAGACAATGTATTTACCTGAATGCTGTTCCTTTGTATTTACTGCTTTTATATTTTATTACTGTATTTTCCTTTTACCTATTTTTTTTCAACTTATGTCCTATATTTTATTTTTGTTTTATATTTTTTACATGGTTGTAACACTAATCAATCAATAAACTATCATTACTACCTGTAGTCTTAAAATATACAAACATGCTCTATATTACAACAAGCAGTTCACGTTCTTGTGTAAGTGCACAAAAGAGGACACTATATCTTCTATTTAAGTGGCAAAAGTGAATTTAATAATGGTATTCCATGACAGAGTTAGGATGAAGCAGTTCACTGTGCCTTCCCTTGGATTCAATTTTAGGTAGGTTTGGGATATCAATGTCACCCTCTTCTTTTTAAGGCTGTGATTTTTGTTTCATATTTTTAAAAAATCAATATAAGAAAAAAAATTGGAATACTATTCCATTTTATCAATTGCTTTTATTTAAATAAGGTTTGTAAGAGTGGCATTTTACTTTGGCTGCATTCACAAATAATTTGTGGAAATACTTGCATACATATTTCAATTAATTTCTTCTGCATAAGTCAGTTGTCTTTATTTATATTATTATCCCTGCCCATGTGATGACAAACCATTTATAAACCATTTCACATGTAAATTCTACATGAATATTATTTCTCCTTATATTCTGTTCAAAGCATGTAAATTTCCAGGAAGAGCAGATGATTTTTATGTGAACCATCTTCTAGAAAATACTAAACCTGTTTATCAATTATTCAGTAACCAGATTATATGCTGTTATGTTGAAAATAACTGGTCACAGAAAATATATTTTTATTTGTCACTTCAGGTTACTTAACATGTTAACTATCTTGTTTTAGGTAGTACATATTTTTATATAATAGATGGAGATATTTTAGACAGGTAATTAACAGCAATATTAGCATGTGTTACTTTTTTATTATAGAGGCTGCTTGTTATTTTCCTATTTTATCCATCTGATTTTACTTTTCTGTGGTATATTTTCAAATTTTCCTGATCTTCAACTTCAATATATTTCATATGAAGTGAGTTTAGCTCCATTCCTGTTAATGTTCAGGAAATCCCTAAAGACCTGGTTATGTCATCAGAATTGGCATTCCCAGGGAACTAGCAATATTTTAAGGTGGCTCAGCTATTATTGATGATATGGGATTGTGTACCTCCCTATACCTATATGGTATTGTTACACTTTGTGGTTTCTATAGTTTCATTTTTTAATGATTTTTTAAAACTTTTAAATAATGTTTGTCTTTATTTTTTATAGTGATTGTTTTTATATGATTGTTTTATATTGTGGTTTTATTTGATTGTTGTATGGCAACAAGTCACTTTCAGTTAGATTGGTGCTATATATAAATAATTATTATTTAAAAACCAGCAAATAGTGAATGTATACAGAGAATATATTCTTTGAGATAGAAGGCATTTCTAGAATAGACATAGTATGACTTCAGAACTACAGGATTGAGCACATTTTATGATATCACATCAGAGGTGGGTTTCAGCAGGTTCTGACCAGTTCTGGAGAACCGGTAGCGGAAATTTTGAGTAGTTCGGAGAACCAGTGGTAAAAATTCTGACTGGCCCCGCCCCCATCTATTCTCTCCCTCCCAAGTCCCAGCTGATCAGGAGGAAATGGGGATTTTGCAGTAACCTTCCCCTGGAGTGAAGTGGGAATGGAAATTTTACAGTATCCTTCCCCTGCCACGCCTACCAAGCAATGCCACGCCCACCAAGCCACACCCAAAGAACCGGTAGTAAAAAATTTTTAAAACCCACCACTGTATCACATGGTAATTCAGACTCAATGTGATTTGAATTAAGTATTAGATGAAATATACAAGATTCCCATCAGGAAAAATGGTAGTTTTATGGTAGCCATGATATTATTGTACATCAGAAAGGTGATCACACTACAAATGTACTGCCGTGCAACAATAAAAAAGGGCTAAATTCTAGCAATAATCAATGCAATAATAATTTGGCATTTGCTAAGAATTATGGATATTAATTGAACCTGGAGTCTTAAGTTTCCTTTTGTTAATTAATCAGGGATTGATTGAACACTGAACACTATTACAATTTTCCAGGAAGAGTGAAGAGCAGACACACATAATCTTTTTACTGTTAAGGGATATACTCGACATTTGAGTTAGCATGCTAAGGACTGCATTAAAAAAAATTAGCAAATGCAGCTGGGGACAAAAATTAAACTTGATGTACAGTATTTCATTTACATTTATATTTAATTAAAATTAAATTTGGTTAGAATGATTATTCTCTGACTAAGTATTTAAAAATATACTTCATGTCAATACTCATGAACTTTGGGAAATTAAAGAACTGGTAGATATCATTTTGTTTCTTTTTTTTTTTAACAATCTTACATTGGCAGAAAAATGCTTTCTATCTCAAATAATGTATTCTCTGTACACATTCCCTGTTTGCTGTTTTTTAAAAATGTATTCTTTGTATGCATTCCCTATTAGCTGATTTTTTAAAAAAATCCAGACAACTTTGTAGTCTCCATTTTTAACTTTTTCAGATATAAAAATTAGAATTTTGCTCGTAATGTAGCAGGAACATTTCCAGAAATGCTGAGTCTAGATAAATGTAGTGCTTGATAATCTAATATCCTGTAGCTCTCACAAATTAGAAAAAATTCATACTGTATTTATTCATTTGAGGGAGAAAATACGTAAAACAGATGCTTTTAAATATTTTTAAACTGTATAGCTACAAATCATCTTTGCAAATAAACAACCAGATTGATAGGATTTGGTTGAAGGAAGATTGTTGACCAAATCAAATCATGGTACTCTAAAATAAAATTTTACATGGAGATATCTGAAGACAGCAACAGGTAACTAAAATAAAGAGATCAGTGTTGCTTTTAATTGGACCATGGAAGAATATAAATGAACTTAGAATTTCTTGTCCAAAATGCCTTTATGTCACTGCAAACAGATATAAATTTCAAGTATGATTATGAATATTGTGGGTTTCTAATCAAGCAACAACTTCAAACACAAATGGCATTCTTGGGGTGTAAGAGAAGTGCCATGTTAGAGGGGAATGAAAGCAAGTCTGGTGTCTTGTTTTCTGTTGTGTAAAATAGAAGCCCTCAAGCAAAAAATATGGAAGCCATAGCTCTACCATAGTGTTGTTTCCATGGGTCGCATTTTCAGAGGTATGATGTCATTAAAGCAGACCCTGTGACCATGGTTGAGGTTTCAGGAATCCAATCTTAAGTGCAATCCAATGAAGAGCTATTTCATAAAGGGCAGCATTAAGTTACTAATTACATTTAAAAACTCAATCTAAGAATGAAGACTTTATATCAAGACTGATGCAGAGCTCAGCATTTTTGGATTTTTTCCTTTCTTTGCAATTATGGCACAAATAAATACCACATATAATACTAAAGGTCATTATAGTGCTATATTTTGCATTGCTGAATTTGCTCAGTTTTACTCACTCCCCTTTGTGATGCACCAAAATGCCCTGGACTATATTACTTGGAGTAATTATTTCACATAGATAACAAACTTTAAAGTAACGATGGTCAGGAAGGGAGAGAAAGATTTAACTGCATTATTCAGGAGGAAAATTTCTTGAACAATGTGATTTATTAGTTTGGGAAGGAATTATGGTATGTATTAACCACAACTGCTGACTTAGCTGGTTTTACTGTTCAGAACTTGTATATCTGCTCTGGGCCACTAATATGTTGCTTAATATTTCACTCTTATTCTCCTAGCAAAACTGCTTGTAATACTCAGTGAATAAACAAAAGAGTGGTGGTGGTAGGAAAATAAAAAGGTGTTTATTGATTATGAACACTATGGGATGAAAGAATGAATGAGCAATTAGCAAACAATTCACATTCCCTTAGGAGGCTATCACTTCCTAGGATGTGTTAGGCAGCGGAGCAAACAGTGAGGGCAAATTGTTGGTGTATGACCAAAATGAAGACCAAATAAAGGATGGGAATGGAAAAAAGAAATGTAATGTTAGTTTGGAAGTAGAAATTTTAATCAAGCAGTTCAGATTTTTTTTAAAGGCATGTCAAATCTTTTAAATAACATTAAATCATGCAGTTTTATTATTTCTTTTAATGCCTCGCCACTTTTCTCTCTTGTGCTTTGGATCATCAGGAAATTGTAGTCAGTTGGGCATTAAGTGTCAGTTAATAGCTGAAATTTGTTAACACAAGAGATTAATTGCCTGAATCTCTTGGTGATCATAAAATCTGTCTAATAGTCTCGGTTAGGGGTGTGTTGACAACAAATTGGAACTGGTACTTAGCTTTGCGACAGATGAGCTGAATGAGTGGTACTTACTAGCCAGCTCCTATAGCATCTTTGATAAATATTAACATTTAATTTAACCTTTTATTTAATCACATTTAAGAAGTGACTGTTTACTCATTTCAAATGTATTGTTTTCAGTGATGTGTGTATGTATACCCACACACATACCAGTGGTGGGTTCCTCCCAGTTCGGTCCGGTTCAGCCGAGCCGGTAGCGGTGACGATATGATGTCACCGAACCGGTTCTCCCCCCCTACCCCCCACCCACGTTATTCTTACCTTTTATTTGGTCCCACCCCCAATTTATTACTGCCTCCTGAGTCCCAGCTGATGACTAGAGGGAAAAAAACTGTTTAAACTCTTGCTGCGGGGCTTCAAAGGGCCGTCCTACAGCTGATCAGTGTTAAAAGCAAACAAATGTGTCGGGTCGTAATTGCAAGGACTGGTCGTAAGTGTGAGGACCTTCCAGAAATGACTCTGACCAGCTAGCCATGCCCACCTAGTCACATGACCTCCAAGCCACACCTACAAAATAAGCCACGCCCACAGAGCTGGTAGTAAAAAAGTTTAGAACCCACCCCTGACACATACATACACATAAACACTTACAGTATACGCAAGGTCTTTCCAGTATAAAAGTTCATAAAAGGCCATATTAAAGTTCGTTAAACCACAAAGCTTCAGAGCAGCTATGCTCTCTTTTACAATAGTTAATCCCTTTGTACAATACATACACAGCACTTTTGTCAGGAGAAGTAATTATTGCTATCATTGCTTCTGTGTTTCAAATTCAAATTGCTATAGTAAATAATCCATAAAAACCCAGTCTCATGGGATTTATAATGGTCTTGATCCAGCCAGCCAAATACGAATGCAGAATTACAAAATACAGTTTTTTTTAAAAAAAAATCTTGATGATTCCTTTGAGGAAGATGTGTAGAAAATGCTGAAAAACTGGATAGAGAGGAAAAAACCCAGAAGTAGCATTAATTCTTTCAGTGATTACATGATTTACTACTCAAAAGGCAGTGGGCAATAAATCTTCAGTCGTTGTTTATGGTTCAGCTGTGGATTTTGTGACTTTTTTAAAGTAACTTTTATTATAAATGATAGTTGGATGGGGGGAAAAAATTATTGGTATGTTTGCTAACATAATCTATTGTAGCTTTTCCAAATCTACTGGTACCAGTCTTTCCCAATGTCTTGGACTACAACTCCTATAGTCAAGGATAAATAGACCATGCCACTCTAAATCTTGCCAAACTGCATTTCAGTCAATTCATCTTTTTTAAATTATAATTTTCTAAATAATCTTTTGCTCCTTCAAATAAAGTCATAGAACTTCTTCCTTCTCACAAAATTCTTTAAAAGTTTAATCAGTCTCTTTTGTAAATGTAATGTGGTAAAAATATTCATGTAACTCTCTTGCTTTGTTGTTTGTATATCCCTTTTAATTATTAAGGTATCAGCAAGTTTCTTTATGTGCAGTGTAACATTTTTTCCATGTCATTCTTGTAGCCTACCATTTTTAAATTGACTTTGAATTGAAAGTCTCAATCTTGATAGGTATAACTTGTTCCCTTCCATAAAATCTTTTAGATAGAGTCTACAACTAGTTCTCAACTTATAACCATTTGTTTAATGACCACTCAAAATTATGATAGTATAGAAAAAAGTGATTATCAGTTTTCACAATTAATGAATGGTTATTCCCTTATCTCCGAGAGCTCTTAGCCCACATGAGATCATTATCTTGTGATCTCCTTGCAAGGAGCATGTATGGAGCATTTGTGGATAATGTCAATTGCTCTTCTTATCTGGAGAGGAATTATCAAAAAGCTGGTTTACTTGCTGGCTTTTCATTACCTCACTGTTCTTAGATATAGTTTTTATGAAGTTGTCTTCAGTCCACTATTTCTTCCCTGGAAGTCCAGTTCAAGACATTGATCTGGACTGTAGGTGACCTGTTGTTGAATTAGAGTGAGATAGTGTAACTTTTCTCGTCCTTCTTGATCTCTCCAGTTTCAATGGTATTGATTCATGGACAGTTTGGTAATGAAAAATAAAGTGTTGTACTGTCAACTCTGTGTCAGTTCCAGTTAGTGCTAATAAAAGGGGGAAATTAGGTCTCCACTTTATGAAGTACCTCAGGACATACCTCAACATTTTCCTCCATTGAACATTTAACATGAGGCCATTGGATGAGGTTATCAATTGGCAAAGGGTCATAACAGTTTATGCAGATTATACTCAGTTTTAAATTTTTATCCAACAGCAGTATTATTAAGGTTCTTTCCTGTTGAGTGGAAAGATCTGGATGGGGTTGATTCAACTCCAGAAAAATCAAGTGGCTTTGGATTCAAGAAACTTCTGGTTCCAGAGTTTCTCCAGCTTGCAGGTTTTGGCAGGGTTGCATTTTTCTAGAACCAAATTGTGTGGGCAATGTGAGGAGTCTCCTGGATTTAATAACTCTTGCTCAAAGAGCAAATTGCAGCTGTGACTAAGGAGATGTGTACAGCATATTATGAACTAAGTATAATCTTTTCTGGATCAGGAGTTCCTTTTCATAGTCATTCACATTTTATCTATTTCTGTCTAGACAGGTTTAGAATTTTTTTTTTTAATACTATAACCTTAATTCAGTTGTTTCTTTCTACCTAGTAAGGTCTGGCAAAGTCAGCTTTTTCTTGTTCCCATTGGTAAAATAGTGCCATCTGATGTAAATCACTTGGCATACATAGGAATTCTCTGTAGACATCCATGCTTTTTGAACAGTATTGCCCCTTCACTGACTATACAATACTTAAAAACTTGGCTTGCCAGCAATCTGAAACCAGGGTGAATTATGATACTGGTTCTTTGGTTTGTTTCTATTGTTTTTATTGCTTAACTAACAGAGATTTTTACAGTTTATAGTTTCTTACTTTTTTGATCTTCCGTTCATGTAAACTACCTGGAGTTGCAAATTTCTGGTAAATTTGATGAATAAATAATAAATGCATTTTTATCCATTCTTAGCAATCATAGGTAGTGGTAATTCAGCAGTGACTGGCATGACTCCGGCTTGCAAGCCCAAAACATCTGGGGAATTTTGAATTAAAATGCCTTATAGCCAAACACATAATTGCCCAGTTCCATCTCATGAGATTATTCAAATATGCTATTGCATGTAATTTTTCAGCAATTTTCCTTGCTTAAAATAGAGCTCTCCCTCTACCATATGTGCATGTTTGGAGATGCTTGTACACTCCACCCATAATTCAGTAATTCCCAAAACAACTTTCTTTCCTTCCTTCCTTCCTTTCTTCCTTCCTTCCTTCCTTCCTTCCTTCCTTCCTTCCTTCCTTCCTTCCTTCCTTCCTTCCTTCCTTTTTTTATCAGGCACTAACATTCTGTTAATGCTAAGTGAAATATTTACTACAGGCTGCAGACACAAATATGATACCAACGTTTTAGCTGATGGAGGAGTGTGATCCATACACACCTGTCAGCAAAAGCAGGTCAGCAGGAATGAGCAAAGGGGGGGGGAATCAATCATTCTTTGAATTAATCATGTAGCTGACAAAGGGAATTACAGGTGCGTGAAATGAAGTATGTAAGTATCTACAGGAGAGGTACCTATTACTTTTTCAATTACTGCTAATGTTTGCTTCCTGATTCTGATATTGCTTTGTTATCCCTTTAGATTTTAGTGTGGTCATTCGGTTTTTGGTGTTCACTTAAAATGTACATCAAACAAGGAAAGGAACCAGCTAGAAGAAGAGGTAGACATGGAGAAATGTGTTTTCCTGTTTTTTATATGCATTTTATGCTTGCATAATAACTGTGAATTAATGCAGAAATGCAGGATTTAGCTAAATTCAGTAGATAATGGGGCATTTTGTGCAGTAAACTGGAGTAAAGCAATTCATGCTTTGTTGCACTACAGTTAAATATTTATGACTCCATCACTGGTCTCAGGTGAGCTACTATCCTAGCATCTAATTGAGCACTTCTGTGGAAGTGCAGTGGAGTATGAGATTTGACCCCTACTGAGTGACATAAAAAAACCCCACACAAAAATCTACACCTGTGCATTTGTGTTGACCTAGCTTTTTTGCCTAATTGCTGTTCCCTCTGCTAGGCCTTGTAGGGTGACACAATCTAATCTCTTGATATTCAGATTGAAGAATGCCTGCTTTGTAAGCATGCATAGTAATCATAAATGGTAGCCATTTGAAAATCTGAAAGTCTTGAAATCAAGAAATGCTCTCTCTTTTTGGTAGGTTTGATTGATGAACTGCTGCTAGTTCTAAGGCAAGAAGTAATATAATCCAGACAAATAATAATATTATATTATCAAGGGCATTTATGCAGTCAAATGTTTATACATACAAGAACTTCTTTGAAGCAAGGACAACAGCGTGGTGCCTTGCTAGTACTGAGCCCCCCACTCTCTCCTAAATGGTGTTCAAGAATTTAGATTTGTTTCCAGTGGCTAAAATTTTGTGGAATCACAAATACACACAAGATTTCAGTGTTTTCATATGAGAGCTTACGATCTTGGGGATATGCAAAGTCCATTCACCATGAAACACAACTATCTGAATGGATCCCATGTGTGCACATTGTGCATTCACACACACCCCTCCTGTTTTACATGGATTGAATAAAGGGCTTTACTGCTATTTAAATAGGAGTCTTAAAGCAATAGAGAAGACTGTAACCCTTCTTCTATTAGGTGCAATCTAGTCACTCCTTTCTGTCAAATGAAGAGGGTAGGAAAGTACACTGTATTTTTGCTTTCCATTAAACAAGATCATTTTGTATTTTTCACATGCTGAAAATTATTATGTCTAACTGAAAGGAGGCCATTTTTAGTTCTTCACCCAGGAATAAAATCTGATTATAGTCCAGATTGGGAATGGCCTAGATCTTGATGTAGCTTTCACTGTAAATTTATATTTATATTTATTTATTTATTAATTTGTGGATTTCTGAAAAGAGATAGTGATGTGCAACTTCTAGAACAGGGGTGTTAAACTCAAGGCCCAGGGGACAGATCCAGCCCATGGGGTACTTAGATCTGGCCATAAGGCCGTGCTGGAAACAGCAAAGGACTGGCCCGCAGCTTTTTTTCACTGGCAGAGGGTTGCAGGAGGGTCGCAGCTGAAAATGGAGCTTGCGAGGGCCATAGGCAGCACTCCCAAGTCCATTTTCGCTGGGAGAGGGTTGCAGGAAGCCATCAGAGCCGAAACTAGAGCTTGTGAGGGCTGCAGGCAACACTCCCAAGCCAGGGGTGGGTTCTACTTACCTTTACTACCGGTTTGCAATGGGGCCACGCGCGCACGCATGCTTTGCTTGCGTGCGCACACGCTCTTCTGCACATGCGCAGAAGCATTTTTGTGACATCAGGGTCAGTGGGAGGAGCCTCCCGCCGGTTTTACTACTGGTTCTATAGAACCGGTGCGAACCAGGGGCAACCCACCACTGTTCAAAGCTCTGTTTTTGCTGGCAGAAGATTGCAGGAGGCAGTCGCAGCCAAAAATGGAACTCAGGAGCCCGTTTTTGCTGGCAGAGCACTTGGGCCACCACAGGCACCCCCGACATGAGTGATGTTGAGCTGGCCACGCCCACACTGGCCACACCCACCTCAGTCCCCCAAACTCATTCACAACCCTGATGCGGCCCTCAATGAAATCGAGTTTGACACCCCTGTTCTAGAAGGTCAGGGCCGCCTATTTCAGGGATTATGTGATTTAGGTGAGAAACATTTGGAGTGAATTATTTTCCTTCCAGTTACAGCTGCAAACCATGTGTGCATGTGTATGAAAGAGAGCATGCAAACATGCTTTGTTTTTCTAACTCATTTTTCTCAAAGGTGTTTCCAGTGTTACCAGAAAGCTTTAAAAAGAATTCAAAGAAAGTGTTTGAAATGTTGAGTTTTGAATTGCAAAGCAAGAGACTGAAATTGTGGTAACTGACTCCATAGAATTATGCACACACTGAAGCCTTCCAGTCATGTGCTATGGATAAAGATCTGACCCTGTTGACCTCTTGTAAGGCTTTAAAAACCTGGGTATATGTCTGGGTCGGGGGCCCTGAATATTCTAAGGACCCTGTTTCTTAACTTTACTGACAATTGTTATGATAATATTCTTTTCTGCTACATATATTTCTTTCGTACTGTTTTAATTGTTCTAGAAGTGCTCACCCCCCAGAATCACTTGGTTGAGAGATTCTGCTATATAAGTTGAATAAGTAAATAATAAATACACAGAGATAAAGAAGTTGTGTTGAGCAACTAAGAGCATCTTCTAGCACCTTCTAAGGACTGAAAGTAATTCTCTTTCCTCCCCAATTGCTACCACAAAAAAGAGACTCTGGGCAGATTTCTGACAAATAGAAAATGAAAATAACCGAAGCTTTCTTACTTATATGTTAGTTGTTGGCTTGTAGTAATCAATACTTAGATTTTCATGTAATTCTTTGGGGATATTTTGGATATGTAATGGGATTAATTAAACACATTTTATGCACTAAACTGATTTTTGATGTGCATATGATTACACTTTAATGTACGTCATTAAAGCTAGAAGAAAACCAGAATTAACATCTTTTATCAGCTCTGGTACAGATTCTCAGAATAATAACAAAACCAATGTATTGTTTCTCCTCCCCCCCCAATAATTTTTTAAGAATTACGTGTAGAAAGAATAAAAACAAATACAGACTACAAAAAGATAGAAATAAAAAAATACACAAAAGGAACAAAAGTATAGAAAAGGAAAAGGAAAAAGGTAGATCAAGAGCATATAACTTGGCCATAAAAAATTAGAGCTTTTCTTCACTTTCCTACTAATACCAAAATACTGTGACATAAATGCTAGAAAATTAAATTGGGAGGAGGGAAAACTCTTTGTTTCTCTGTTCTTGATGAATTGTTTCTCATATTCTTTCTGATTTAAATAAGTATTTTTTTTTATCTCTCCTACTTACTGGAAATATTTTGGAGTTTTATAATTAGCAGGACTCCATCTTCCAATCTCATGTTTCCATGCCATGTATTGCACAGTTTAATATGCCTCTAATACATCTTTGCTGTTCCCATTTTGAGCTCATTTAAATCTATACTATAAGCCACTGATTAGAAATCATGTTATTGCACTTATCCTGGCAGGTACTATAAGAGTTCGGACTCCTGAATAAACACACAATGGTATTCTAGTAGTTGTAATTTATGTTGATTGAATTGGACACATAGTTGCAGTTGCATAAATATAGAGGACATGTGGTCCAATTTTGCAATCCTTCAAAGACCTCCCCCTAACCATAAGAGTATAAGTATAGATCAGACGTTGTCGCCCATATTATGCTCTGTCCATTATAAGAATGAGGTCTTGTGATTATTTTGCTAACATATTTAAAGTGCATTTGAAGCACTAGAAATAAGCATTAATGAGAATAATATGTCTAAAAAGAACCAAATTGGCCATACCAATTGGTTTGAAGCAAGCACTTATTATCTCATCAGCAACTATGGTGTCTTCTTTGCCTACCCACTCAAAGTGAAAAATGCCCATATATTTGGTTAAATAGCCTTCCATTAAGGATGCAAAAATAGCACTAACGGTATTTAAGAGGAATAGCTTGAACAAATGTGTAGTTAAATTGCTATGTACAAATCATCTAGGCTTCAGTTGTTTTAATTCAGTGGAAATGAGAAATTCTGGTTACATTCAGTAGGAGTCAGTTAACAAGTAAGATATATAATTGGTCTTACGGCAGTCTTCCTTTTCCTCCAAATACAGTGTAAAGTCACTTACACTGATTCTTCAGATGAAATAATCATTAAATTAATTCTAAGCAGTTTTTATCCTGAAAATCTATATAAATTTCATCGGGCCCTTAAAACCTATTTTTTTCAGTTAGCCGGGCTGTCCTGATTTTATGGTGGGTTTTTAAAATTGATATTGATTTTAATTGAAATGTTTTAAATTATGGACCAAACTTTATTTAATTATTTTAAATCTATTTTAACTTTTGTGTGCAAATGTTTTATTTTGGCTGTTCACGGCCCTGGGTCCGAAAGGAGAAGGGCGGTATAGAAATCTGAAAAAAACAAAACAAACAAAACAAAAATAAAAATGTAAATGTCCGTTTGTACATAACCGCACATCTCCGAAAGTTCTTCACCGATTGCTTTCAAATTTTGACACAACGTTGCATTCGACTACGGGCGTGTTTTTATATATCTATATTATATACATGTCACACCTGTGACAGGTAAAAACATGAAAAACATTGGAAAACATTGAAAGACATTGACAAACATTGAAAAACATTGAAAAACAGCGCCATCTGCTGGACGTAAAACCAACATGGCAGCCTCCCAGCCCTGATTATGCTCAACAGATTTCTGCTCCTTATATTTAGACTCTCCATATTGCTTCCAAGAAACTGCGCATTTGGAAGGCAGAGATGCCTGAGGGCCATATCCTGTCACCAGGCTCGGCAGGTAGGCAGCCGGCTCCCCGCCAGGAAGCCCTTGCAGCCAGCGCTTCTAAGGCTGGTCGGGGCCCACCCAAGCCTGGCTCTGACCTCCCACTCCCCCGGCCACCCCGTGAACTAGCCTCGCCCGCCGCTGCTGCCCATCCCCCTCGCTAGCCGCTCTCGGGGCTCCCTCCAAAGAACACCTGGCAATGAGGCTGCCTGGGTCCGCCGAGCGGGAACCCTCCATCCCTCGCCTGGCCTGAATCGCGTCTGGCCCAGCGCTACCATGGGCCCCGAGGTCAGAAAGACCAGCCACTAACCAGCGCTATGCGAATCCAGTCAGTGAGCAGGAGATGGAGGCAACTGGAACCTCGGGGTCGCCTTTGACCAGCGCCGCCTTTGATTCCCAGGTGGGCGCTCTGGCAGTTCACGGAGCCTACACGAAAATTTCGGCCTCTGGCAGAAAAGGGGCTCTGAGGAGGCTTCGGGGGGGGTGCAGGAGGGAAGATGGCCAGCCCTCCTTCGTTTTGCCTGGAAGAGCGGGAGAACTGTGCAGCAGGGGTCCAGTGGGGTGTGCATGGCTCCTGGCTTTACCACTTTCTTCCTTCAAGCGGGAAGCCCCAAACCAGCCTTGAACCCCCGCCGCACCCCCTCCCTCCCTCCCTTCCCTTCCCTGCTATGCTTCTCCCCATTGAGCCCCCAGAGAACATCTGTGTAGGGAGGATGGAGCCCCCCCCCGAGTTTCTGCTGTGGTGCGGAGAGTTGCGAAGGCCTGGCCTGAAAAGGTAAGGGCAATGGCGGGGGATGCAGAAGAGGCCGGGCCAGAGACAGAGATAAACAGAGAGAGAGGGAGAGAGAGACATAGAGAAATACAGAGAGATGGGGGGGAGAGAGACACATACAGAGTTACAGAGAGAGGGTGGGAGAGACAGAGACAGAGAGAGACAGAGGGGGAAGAGTGAGAGACATAGAGAGATACAGAGAGGGGGGAGAGAGAGACAGAGATACAGAGGGGGGAGAGAGACAGAGATACAGAGAGAGGGGGGAGAGAGAGACATAGAGATACAGAGAGAGGGGGAGAGAGAGACACATAGAGAGATACAGAGGGGGGAGAGAGAGACATAGAGAGATACAGAGGGGGGAGAGAGAGAGACATAGAGAGATACAAAGAGAGAGGGGGAGACAGAGAGGGAGGATTTTGTGGTTCCCATTGTTTTTTAGCAACTGGTTCTCTGCCCTAATCATCAACTGGGTAGGCGTGGCTCAGGGGCTATCATGTGACTGATGAAAGTGAATGACGTCGAGTTGGCCACGCCCACTAAATGTTCGTGGAGAGTTTGGAACTTCAGCCTCGCTCTTTTAGCCCAGCGGAAGCACCAGACTGGGCCACAGCAACGCGTGGCCGGGTACAGCTAGTCAGAATATAAAAATTGTAATCAACAGCTAGACACTTGAACACATACTATGCAATAAAGCATAAGAATAGTATGAAAGTTATGCACAGTATTGGCCATTTGTAGAAGATGTAAATCTGCAATTTGGATATAGGAAAAACAACTGAAACATAGGGAGCGCTCTAGCTGTTACATTGCCAAAGTGCTGCATTGCATATGCAGATAAACGTCTTCCATTTTAAACAAGCACTTTCATTGTTTCCTTACAGTAATTTATTAAGTTATAGCACCTCGTGTTCAATAGATTTATGCCAAAAATATATGACTGTAAATCAGGTAGTGATTTATACAATGATTGAATGGTCACTATTGACTATTCGGTCTAACTGATTGGACTTCAGTAACATCTAATAAAATCTGTAGATATTATATGATTATAGCATACTACATAGCTTTATATGAAACTTGATATTTTATTAATATGGGAATGAAAGGAGTTCTTTATTTAGAACATCTGTTATCTGCTAGAACAAACTTAGAACCATTATTAATGATAACTTGAATTGTTCTTGCATTATGATCTCTGTTGCATACAACATGGTCCTTATACAAGGACCTTATACAGGATGCATAGAGATTGTTTGTTTTCTAATACTAAACAACTTTCTTTGCAGTAAGATGTAGCTTTTTTTCCCTTATCATCCTGCAGAAAATGAGTATGCAACCCCAGTTTTCATGATAGGTAGTATAGTTACCTTTTAAAACAACAACAACGCCCTATCCTTGGAGGACTATTTTTTCCCATATCTGAAATTGCTGAAAAGAAAATATTGGGGTTGTCTGGTCTGTCTATTTCCATGCAGAACACTGCTCAGAACATTCTTGTGCTTTAAGATATTTCTGCTTCTGGAATAAATATAGCCTAGGTATAGAAAACAGTGCAAAGCTAATGGTTTCATAGCTTTCTATTACTGCGTGTGAAAAATATTCAATAAACTACTATGTATTATTATTAAACTTTTCTCCGGTATTTTCTGGGGAACAAAAAATATGCAGTGGAAGTTTAGGTATTAAAGGGTTCCCCCAAATGACACTGGAACATCTGTCCTACCTGCAGCATATATCAATGTGACTGAATTTCCATATTGCAGAAGAGCAAGGTCTTTTTATTAAATAGTACTGGGGCAAATGTAGATTGATTTATACCAATTGATCTCTAAGATATTCTTGTTCATAGCTGCCCCAAAAATCTTTCTCATCTACCTTTTATTAGAAGAAAAGACATCAAAGACAAATTTAAACTCCAAATAACCAAATTTAAACTCCAAATAACCAAAAAGAACCATGGCTGACTTCCTTAGTAATATAAATAATAAATTAAATAATAAACAATAAAGGCAGGATACAAATAAATAAAATAAGAGAAAAATGTGTGAATGGTTAAATAGATTTTTTTTTCTTTTTAAAGGTATGTTATTCCTGTTGCCCAAGCAACAATCAAGCCTATAACTATCATGTAATATGACAGTAGTATCAATGTCATAAAGGGATGCTATATTGAACTTAAACTTCACCTTATTTCAAAGGCTATGTCTGTGTCCCTGAGCATGTGCAGATTTTTTTTTATCCTCGGTCCTTATAACCAGATATTCCTGGATATTGTGAATATTCCCTCCAGACCCTATTGGTGTCTTTCTTTAGAAATATTCCTCTTTTGCAGGCTGAATTTTTTCTGCAGTGGTGATTCCATTTCACTGCGATAAATACAGCATCTCTGGATTTATGCCACATTTCTGGATTTGTGTTTTTCCTTTCTTCCCTCCCTGGGTTTTTTTTTTTTTTTTTTTTTGGCCTTGCTGTATATCCTTGTGAAGGATCTCCTGGGAACCATATTATCTTTGTTCATGTTTTATTCTTGAAATCAGAACTGGAGTGTAGTTGTATTTTACAGATTGGCAATTTCAGTATAATTAAGCTTCATGAATATGAAGTTTCCTGTAGAATTCCCACAATACCCTGTGGTTAGATTTAGTGGTAAATTTCTGTCTCTTCTTATTTGTGATATCTTAGATGTCACTTTTGTTCAGCAGTTACATGATGTTGATTCTCAAGAAATACAAACTGCATATTTGTTAATTTTTAATTTTTGGCAGATTGTCTTTGAAAGATGCTTATACATAGAATTGTTTGGAGTAGAGTAAAATCAATTATATACTGGTAATAGTCCAGTATATGCTTTAGGCTGTGTTACAAAGTTTTTGTTACAATCTGCTTGAATCCTGGGAAAGGAGAGGGTTTTTTTTTAAAAAAACAAAAAAACAAAAACAAATTAGAACAAAAGTTTGTGCCATTGCACAAAGTATAACCAAGAAATTTGATTACCCAGGTCAGAAATAGAGCCGATTGAGTCATAGGAATGCAGGGACATATCCTGTTTGTATAGACAGGGATGCATATGCTTATAGCAAATAATTGGGAAATGTGTAGTTCCTTTATAAATACAATTTAAAAATCTGTAAATTTATACCTGTTAAAGAAAGTGAGAAGATGTGTTACAAAACATGTTGATTATATATTTAATTAAAGTATTTTTACCTTATACTTCACTTGAAAAAAACAAAACAAAAACCAGAGTCGCATACAGACAACCAGTAACATCAAATCAGTCTGTGCGTGCAGGGCATCTAAAAGCAATTATACAGCTACTCATGTGCTTCCTTTCTCATTCTCTCTTCCTTTCTCTCTTTCATCCCCAGTCTTGTGCTTCCCACCCCCATCCTGCCCATGAGAAGGAAAGATTTTTAAAAAGCACCATAAGGCATTAGTTATTGATGTTGTGAGGTTCTTCCAATGGTTAACATTTGAAAGAGATGGATTTGTCTGATACAGTATATCCCTTTATGCTTAAAATTGCTTGATATAATAATAGTATAGTGGAGTTTTTCGGTTTCAGCAGAAGGGCGTTTCTTTTGGTTTGTGGTAGTGCTGGGTGCACAAGGAATGGTGCTGAGGAACACCATCGTTAAATTTAATTTAGACCCCACCATTTTCCTTTTTAAACATTTCCTCTGTCCTGGACCTAGGTTGTTTTTAATAACATCAAAGAGCCTAGTGAAGGTCATGCTGTGTGCATGTGTCAGGCTTAATTGTAATTGAACACGTCATTCCTGAATTTCCTTACCCCCCTAGGACAGGGAGTCAGAAAGACTGTATTTAACATCCCAATTAGCTGCCCTGGGGCTGAGACTGGCATGATTTTGTGATGGTGCTGCTAGTGATAGTGTAAGACAAAGAAAGGAAGAAAATTATTGGTCTCCAAGCTGGTAAGATGAGGTTGATGGGCCCATCTTACACATAAGGATGCATTTTGATTCAGTCTTTTCCACCTGAAAAATATTAAAATAAAGTGCATGTAACCAGCTTTTAAGGCACAGATGAATTTAGGTAACAATGATGATTAATTAAAAAAAATCAGTAAACACACTGAATTGATTCTTGGAACAACTGAAATGTTAGAGAAAACAAAATCTGTATGTACAAAAGGAATGGGAGGAAATGGGAAATTGAAATTGAAATTAGAAGTGGCAACATGAAGTAATCTGAATTTAAATTTTCAATCTGGGTATCAATTATATCGCTAATGAAATATAATCAAACTATCTCCAACTAAAATTTATCCAGTGAGGAAAAAATGATGCAATTAATATAGTTTAGTGGACTTTTTTTTTAAAAAAAATAATATACAATGCACTTTTAGACGTGATGATGAATTGGTTAAATATTTTGCTAGTGTGTATCTAATGCATTTCACCACTTGAAAGAATACATTTTATTTAACGTTTAACCTTGAGATTAAATTTCAGGCAGTAGCATTAAAAATGATTGGAACCAAAGTAGAATCTGTTCCAAACTAGATAAAGGAGCTTCTGTTTGTAAATGTAGTTTTTATAAAATGAAAGATACATATTATGCAGTAATAATTTAAATGTATGCATTTCTTACATGAGTTAATTTTAGTCTCTGATTTTTGCTAATTAAAAATAAATTGCATGTATATCTGAAAATAGATATTAAAGTAACATATTTAATAGCTGTTGAACTTTTTGTGCTATGCTCTCACTGTTTTTTTCCACTAGTATATCATTTTCCACTAAACTGTATATTCACCAAAGGAAAGGCTACACTTAAGTCTATTACATTTCATAAATGTCTGTGACCGTTTAGATAGATAAATGATGTTTATTTATTTATTTATTATTATTTATTTATTAGTCCAACTTACATGCCGCCCTTCTCCGTAGACTCAGGGCAGCTTACAATGCATTAAATAAATAAAATAAATAAATAATTTTATTTCTATACAGCCCTTCTCCTGAAGGACTCAGGACAATGTACAGCCTATTAAAAGCACAAAGACAGACATCAGTTAAAAATAATTAAAATTATTAAATAATTTCGGCTCAAATTTAAAACCCCCAAAATTTAAAACACCTAATTTAAAAATCATTGCATTGATAGCCCGGCCTGGTGGAACAACAGGGTCTTGAGGGCACAGCGAAATACACGGAGGTCGGAGATCTTACGCATTTCCTGGGTATGCAGGCTATTATAGCAATAGCCTGCATACTTTTATGTATATACCTGCTTATTAGGGCTTTTGACCCCCTCCTAAGCAGTGTTGTTCTATACAAAGCTGGCTTATTGCCCCCACAATCCGGGTCCTCAATTTACCTACCTCAAAAGGATGGAAGGCTGAGTCAACCTTGAGCCTGGAGAGATTTGAACTCGCACTAATTGCACTAATTGCAGGCAGCTGGCAGCTAAGTGCTAGCACTTAACAGCACTTAGTCCGCTGCACCACCGAGGCTCTATTTATGTTCTCTTTTTTTCCTTGGGAAATGAAGGGCAAAGCTGTTTTTTCTATTTCTATATCTAATGAGCAGAAGGAATGTAGCAGAAGGTATGAGAAAACTTGATACAGTTCACAAGTTCCTAAAAGAAATCTTGCTATAGCAATGTTTATAATTGTAGCCTGTAGAATTTGAGCTTTGTTGGATAGCAAAGTAGTGTAAGCATGGACTTTTAACAGATGTATTATATTGTGGTTTTGGATTATCTGGGTCTATGACCTCTAATAAAAATAATTCAATTTATAATAATAGTAAACTAGCAGCCAAAGCAGATGATAACAAGACCTGGCAATGGTTAAGAGCAGTAAAGTTGAAGAAAAAGACAGTGAGGCTAATTCTAGCTTCACAAGAGCAAGCCTTAAGAACAAATGTATAGAAAGCCAGAATTGAGAAGACAGAAACAAACCGCGAATGCCATATTTACAAAGTAGTTGAAAAAACAGTGGATCATCTAGCTAGCTGCTGCAAGAAGAGCAACCAAACTGATTACGAACAATGGCATGACAAAATAACAACAATAGTGCATTGGAACATTTGCAAGAAATACCATTTACCTGCTAGCTAGAACTAGTGGGATCACAGAATAGATAAAGTAATAGATAATGAAGAAGCTAAAGTGTGCTGGGATGAGTTTAAAATAAAAAAAATAATGGAAAAAGAACCACATGTAACTGGATTTGAAACAGAATTATGCACAAATGATGAACATGTGATTGCTAAAATGTGTAAATTTCTGTTGAGATCTGAAGTGGAAGAACAAATTAAAGAATGCATGATAAAATGAACTAAGGATTTTGGTTATAATATACAAATGGGTCAATGGAAAAAAATGCCATTAAAAGGACTTAAATTCACATTTAATTGAATGTGTTGTAATTTAAGAGGGAATGTCTGTACAGTGATGTACTGTTAATATATGTTATCAGATAAATTATCTTAAGATGTTGAAAGATACTTCTAATCATTGTTGGAAATGGGCAAAGAATAAAGGGACATTTTACTATGCATGGTGAACTTATGAAAAATTGAAAAAATATTAGTTACAAATACATATGATGATTCAGAGAGAATTTTAAAAATTAATATCAGATGAAACCATAATTTCTTCTATTAAGACTCATGGATAGCCAATTAGAAAAGACTCAGGTTGATTTTATATATGGTAACAGCAGTGAGGTTACATATGCAAAAAAGATGGAAAAATATAGAACCACCACAACGGAGGATTGAACTGTGAAAATGACAGAATTAGCAGAAATGGCAAAATTGACCTGTTTCATCAAGGATAAAGCAATAAGTACTTCTGTAAAAAACACAAAATCCTTTATGGAGGGTTTTTTCACCTGAAAATGGATAAAAATGATGATGATTTCTGGATGTGCTGATTGAAAAGGGTGAATTATAGGTTGAAAAGAACTGTGATGTAATCTTGATGGAATTAATTTATTTGTAACTTCATTTGTAAGTGCTGTAAGGAAGGTTGGAAATAAAGTTTTGTTTCATTTTACACATTATAATACTAGATCTGAAAAGAATTCAGTGAATGTCTGTTCTGAAATGTCCCTGGCCCCAAGTACCATAATCAACTTATGCTTTAGATTAAAACTAGTTTTGACTTTCCTGGACCTCTTTGCCATCAGGAACTGCTGTCACAATAGCAGGGATAAAATTAGTCCTGAAGAAATGAATGCATTTGCTTTTGAAAAAAGGGGGATATCACCTTCTAAGCTTTCAAGCTTGGTGGTTTAATGCTATTTCTATTTTATCTGATCATGCAAAGCTGAGCATGATCTGATCTAATTAATCTTTGGGTAAGAGACTATCAGGAAACCTCATCAATTAGATTAGGAATTTGAAAAAAATATCCCAGAAAATGGCAATGAAGAGTTTCATGTTGTGCTAAGGAAACATGTTTGAACCCGACACAAAATAAATTTTACCTTTACAAAGGAATTCAAAAATTCTATGTGCAATTCCTATTCAAAGTTATTTTTTTTTATTAAAGTTACCTTTTAAATTCTTTGGGGGAAATAAGACAGGACGTGCTAGATTCATAGTCTGTTGCTTTTATCACCAAATGGGCTACTTAAATAATAACTAATAAAAAGGTATAATTTTAAATAGATTATTTCTGGAATATAGATTCCTACTTTTAAAACTGATTTGTCTGACCATATTTATGAGCTTTCTTAAGAACATTTGAATGGTGGGTTCCCATGCTGCGGAATTTTTTCCTATAAGTCAATGTTTCTCAATCTTGACAACATTAAGATGTGTGGATTTAAACTTCCAGGATTCGCCAGCATGCTAATTGTTGAGTTCTAGAAGTTAAAATCCATATGTCCTAAATCACCAAAGTTAAGCAACACTGCTATAAGGGTGGGGTTGATTCTTTGGCCCTGCTTTTTAGTCTGCCTTGAATAAATAAATAAACAAGTAGAACTTAAAAGAATTGTTGTATGATTTATTTAGTTACTTCTGAATTACTGTGTTTATAAACTTCTGAACATTATTTTATATTTAAAATGTTATATTACAGTGGTGTTGCTTTTGCTATCTTAAGGTGGTTTAGTCTGGAAAAAAATGTATAGTTTACCAAATCATAAGGTTCTAATGAGGCATGATACAATGAAAAAGAGAAATGATTAAAAATAAATTTCAATAATTTAATTCAAATCCCTAGAAATTTTATTTATTTAAAAATATTTTCCCCTTTCCCCATATTTATATTGTTTGTAAAATTCTTGTATTTTTTTAGTAAGATCATAATGAATAGGAAATAATAAAATCAATACAGCGACCATTTGACAATAAGTAAAAATGTTTCAACCATTACAGTTGCTCAAAAAAGTGCAGTTGTTATTTTTATTCTTAATTGCTGATATATTCATACCTCTCCATTATTGTCTTATCCAGCAGCTTTGTTTAGCATGGCCAACTCTTTTCTAGGGAGGGTTGAACCTGTAGATCTCTTGTCTGGCCACTATGAAGGTCTTGTATAGCATTTTGTTCAGAATTGGCAGGGTCTTTATGAGAAGAGTCTGACATGGTTCCATCTTTCTATGTTGATGGGGACTTCCCTTGGCTTATGGACTGATAAAGTGAATAGGTGTTCTCTAGATTGATTCTCTACACAACCTCAGGAATGGGTCAGGGAGAGCATGATGGCTGGATTCAGGAGATCATCAGTAATCTCTGTATGTAAAAGGGTGATGCCTGAAACATTGAAAAAGACCATGGTGCACACATTGTTCTATTTCGGAGGAAGGTTGTGGTGAGAGTGGTTGGAGAAGTAATTATAGAGTGACCTAGACATAAATGATATAGATTCCTTTCCATCTAGATTCAGGCATGGGCATGGGACATAAATGGTGTTGGTTAATTTGTCTGCCTGCCTGCCTGCCTGCCTATCTATATCTGAATTTTATGGCCACCCACTCACTCATAGTGACTCTGCACATCTTACAAAAATAAAAATCTAATATGCAAACAGTAAAAACAATAACCCTTCACACCCCTGGCAACAACAGTCAATAAGAAAACCACTTGATAAGCTCCATCCCACTCTGGATTCCCCAGGCCTGTTGGTAAAACCAGATCTTTAGAGCCTTGCGAAAGAGTGTCACAGTGGGGGCCAATCTAATCTCCCCAGGGCTGATGTTCCAAAGGGAAGGAGCCACCATGAAGAAGGCCCAGATGTGATTTATGAAAAATTAACTGACAGTCTTGACAGCTCTGCAAATTCCTGTAACTCCTTACTACTGTATATCTGGCTGTATAAGTATTTGAGAGATTCAAAATCATATCATCTGCAAATAGATTTAAAATATATGTCTTATCTCATATTTTCATTCCACAAATGTAATTATTAGATCTAAATCCTATTGCCAGTGTTTTATAGCTTGGTTGAATAGTAAAAGTGACATGGGGCAATCCTGCTTGGTACCTCTTGAAATTGTGATGGGAGCTGAATCATAACTGTTAAGTCTTATATGGCCTTTAATTGATCCATAAATATTTTCAGTAGTCTTATGAAAACTAGCCCAAATTTGGATTTAATTATTTGTTTTAAAAAATACATTTCCAGAAAATAAAAAGCTTTATATATATTCAAAAAGTAAATGGCTAGATAAGATTTATTAATTTTAAATTGCATAATATTTAATAATTTCCTGATGGGGTAATCACTTTTAATCGATTAGTTAATTATTTAGTTGATAGTCTGTATTAAGTGAAATGGGCCTACAAGATGCCTGGGAATCTTTACCTCACTTAAGAATCAAAGTAATCTTAGACTGTTTCCAACACTGCTAAAGGATCCCCTTGGTGCTAAATACTGCATAAAAATAAAAATTCAAGTATTAAAATGTGTTTCAATTCGTTATAAAATTTCCCTGACAATCAATTAGGCCAGGATATTTTCCATTTTGAGCAGTATCAAAAACTTCAAAAATTTCTGAAATGGAAATAGGAGATTCTATGATTCTATCTTCTAGAATCAGTTCTATTTAGAAATTGATTAATTTTTATTGGTGATGTTTGGAAGTTGATTCATGGCAGCTGGGGTCCTTTTCTTTTTTGGTTTGAAATGTTCTGCTGCTTATCCAAGAAGATTCAAACCAAAAAATGAAAAGTCCCATTGCCATGACTCAACTTCTGGTCAACACTGCCTGGATTACTGAGAAATTTTGATATTGTCACATGTAAATGCCTTATTCTCTAATGTGTAAATAGTATATGAACGGGGTATCAGGGGTTAACTTATTCTTCACTTCTTAATGTATTCATAATTCACCACTCCCACATCTAGTTCCACCCATTGTATATATAAGGAGCTGTATGCACCCATTTCCTTGCTTCTATCTGTGAATATTCAGTGAATATAGAATGCCTAATGTAAATAAAAGGAGAAATATTTAAACCTTTAACTCTTACTAGATTTATTGAGTCTGATCCTGAAAATATTGCAACAAGCTGGTAGCAGAGGATGGTTAATTGACTCAATAAAAAATTTAAAAATGCCTAAGAGAGATAGGCCCAACACCAGGGCATACAGCAAAGAAATGGAAACGGACCAAGAAATAATCGACGAATCCACAAACGCGATTTCGAGAGAATCCGAAGAATACACCACTGAAGATGAAGAAATAATAGATGAAAATGATGATCGGGAGGAAATCGAAATAGAAAACAACGAACTCAGGTCAGAGATATTAAAACTATTAAAGAGCCAGAAGAATGATGAAAGCCTCATCGCGAACCTCCAAGATATGCTGAAGAACAGCGGAGCAGCGAGAGAGAAGCACATCACTACCGAAAAACCAAAAGACCCGAAAATAGTGAGTGATATGACTGCAGAAAAAAATACTATGAAGAAGAAAAACGGTGATCCCGCGCGAAATTTTGAATGGCAGCCATCTTGGTTTCAACAGACCTCCAGGGTGAGCGAAGCAGAGCTAATCAGAAAACTCGATTCAAAATTTCTGGCGCGAAAAACATTACTAGACAACGAAAACGAAAAAGAAAATTCAAACACCTCAGAAGAATCAGAATCGGAAAGTGAAGGTGATTCAACAGATAATCAGATAAAATCAGCAATGAAAACGCTTTTTGCTGCATTTGGGCCAAAACTAAAAATTACCAAAAAGCTAACTAAGAAGCAAGCGAGCAAACCAATGCTTCAAAATCTACCCGCTCCCATCCTGACTACGAGAGCGCCGACACCCGAACCCAGAGAGCCCTGCCGATACCGCCCCACGCCACAGACCGAAGCAAGCACCAACGCTCTCAAAAGAAGAGGAAGAGCTGCCGCCATCGTCAGGACTCCCAAAATCGAGCCAGAGACCAATTCATCTGAGGAGGAGCAGAACGAGCGAGCCGCAGCGACGAGAACCTCTCACGACGACTCCAGGGACGAAATGGACAACGCGCATGCGCAAGACTACGCAGACGGTCCAGGAAGACATGAATTGATGAGAAGACCGTGCAGGCTCGTTGCGAGCATCCCCACGCCGTTTTGTAACTTTCAGCATTTACGAGACCACGGACTACTTCAGGTTGTAAGTAATGGACCTAATAATGTCGGAAATTTGCCCAGTGACTTCCCAAAGCTGAGGATAGATGGCATTAATTTACAAGAATGGTATCAGCAGTTCCAGGTTGTCTTTATGAAAGAAAACTTACTGTTTTTTATCACTAGTCCCCCAAAAAGACCTTGGACTCTAAAATTAGACTGTTTACACCATAGAGCATTTTTCTTATTAATTTCTAGTGTATCTCCTACTATGTATCACAGCATTAAGCAAAATCTGACTGTTTCAGAAATTATTCAATGCATGTTCAATTTATTTCACAGTGACAGTGTAGCTACTACCACAAGAATGTCTAAAGATTTCTTTTCATCTAGGATAAAACCAGGGGTTTCCATAAGTGAGCACTTAATATCTTTAAACAAAATAAGAGCTGAACTGCATTAAAGGGGGGAGGTGATTTCAGACCAAACAATGAAAAGTGTTATCATCAACTCACTTGACCCATCATGGGATAATTATATGTCACATTTAGACACAATCAATCTAGGATACTTATCTATAGAAAGTCTATCCAATAAGTTAATAGCAGAAGACAATTCAAGGAGGAATCGCTCTAACAATCACATTGAGCACAAACCATATAGAAAAGTAGCTTTTCAAGAAAAATATAATGAAACTTTTAGATGTCACAACTGTGGATCCAGGGAACACAATAGAAGAGATTGCCCCAAAATTTCAAAAGAAAGACATAGATCAGAATACAGAAACAAATACAATTATAGACAGTCTTCCATTGATAGACATAGATATAGAAGCCCACCAAATTACAAAGAGAATAGAGGGGGCAGAGATAATTCAAAGGATAGAAAATCTGGTACACTGAATGGGTTAAATAAACAAGACAACATTAACATACAGCAGACTGAGAACAATAATTGGCTTATTGATTCTGGAGCAACTAATCACACCACTAATAACAAATATATATTATCTTCATTTGTAGAGGATAAATTTGTAATAAAGGTAGCTAACCAAGAAAAGGTTCAAGTATTAGGTAGAGGGAATGTAACCTTACCTGGCCTAGGAAAAATAGAGGGGGTATTACTAATACCCGAAATACCTCATAACATACTAAGTGCCATAAAACTAAGCAGAGATTCTGATATTAACATTGTTTTTTCTAAAGGAAAAGCGACTTTGGAGAGAAATAAAATAGATATAGGCACTGTGATGATTAAAGGAGGCCTACCTTATTTAATAACAAAGGAAAAATGGTTGCACAACATTGATTCAAATATGGAAGATTGTATTGAAGTAGATGATGAAAACATTAGCAACAGTGACAATGATGAATGTAAAATATCTCATGATCACAAAGATGCACATAATGAAAAAAAACCAAAAATAGGTAAGCCAATTCATGATGAGTGTGCTCACATTTTACATAGGAAGTTAGGACATGCCAGTTTTCCTGTAGTACAAAAAATGACTGAACACGCAGAAGGTGTTAAAATAAAAAATTGTGAAAACTATTTGGAATGCTCAGTATGTAAATCTACAAAACTAAAAACTAGCCCCAGGCCAAGGAAATCAACTAGGTCAACCAACAAAATTTTTGATTTAGTACACATGGACTTAGTTGGTCCACTAACTCCATCAATCACTTATAGAAAACGTTACTTCTTAACCATAGTGGACGATTATAGTCGCTATGGATTTGTTTATACATTAAAACACAAAGATGAAACCTTTCAGAAATTTAAAGAATTTTATAAACGCGTAGAAACACAACACAATATCAAAATAAAACAAATCATGACAGATAGGGGATGTGAATTCATGTCTAAAGAATTCTCCCAATGGCTGAAGGACAAAGGAATGTTACATTACACATCTAGCCCATTTTCTGTGTTTCAGAACGGGATTGCAGAGAGGAAGAACTCAACGTTACAAACCATGATTAGATGCACATTGGAAGATGCTGGCTTAAGCAAACAATTCTGGTCAGAAGCCCTACATTATTCCAATTACACTCAGAATAGAACCTGGTCCAGCATTGTAAATAAGACACCATATGAGGTGATGTATAATAGGAAACCAAAATTGGCACACATGCACATATTTGGAGTCACTGCAGACGTACACATACCTAAGCAATTAAGAAGAAAGGGAGAAAATGTGTCCAGAAGACTCAGATTTATGGGATATGAGACAGGCACTAAAGGATACAGATTCATTGATAATAATAACAAATTTATAGTTTCCAGGACAGCTGTGTTCCATGAGCAGGCCAACTGGTCTAAAATACATCTTAATGAAATATTTCCAAGTAACAACAAAGATACAAAATCTCAAGAGAAAGGGACTATAGAAAAACAAAATGACAACAAACATAGAAACAAAACCAAAACATGGACAAATAGCCAACACAAAATAAAGACAGACACACTAACAAAAAAGGAAGCAAGATATTTGCATGATAATAATAGTAAGCCTGAAAAAACAATTAGAAACACCAGAAATCAAATGCCAAATAAATACAAGGATTACATAATGCATATGGATGGTGAATCAACAACACCTAATACATATGAGGAAGTGTTAAAACTTCCTCGTAAAGAAAAAGAAAAATGGGAATTAGCAATGAAAAAAGAGATGGAAAGTTTACAAGGATTAAACGTATTTACTCCTGCAATTGCACCAAAAGACAAAACAATTATTGGTACTAGGTGGATATATAAAATTAAAAACTTAGAGGGAGGCAATACTCTATACAAAGCTAGACTAGTTGCACAAGGTTATGCACAGAAATATCCGGAGGACTATACTGACACATATTCCCCCACAGTAAGAACTGAGAGTGTCAAAACAGCTCTAGTAGTAGCATCAGCACTCAATCTCGATGTATTTCAATATGACATACAGACTGCGTATCTACACGCAAAACTAGATAAGGAAATATATGTAAGAGCACCTCACAGTCAATACACAAACAAGAATGAGACTTGGTTGTTAAACAAGAGTTTATACGGGTTAAAACAATCTGGTAAACGATGGTATGATTGTTTAGTAAAAGTACTTAAAACTATGGATTTCAATGCCACTACTGCTGATAACTGTTTCTTTGTTAAAAAAGGTGATGATTACATAGAATTTGTATTGATCTATGTGGATGACATTTTATACATAGGTAAACATAAAGAGAGAAGAGAAACATTTGTAACTAAGCTAAATGAACATTTCTCATTGAAATCTTTAGGCAAAGTAAATAAGTATCTTGGTGTTCAAATTAATAAGACTAAAAGAGGATTCAAACTTACTCAGAGAGATAAGATCATAGAGCTCTTAAACAAATGCAATCTAAGTGATGCCAAACCTTGTGATACTCCTATGCAGACTGACTTCCTAAGAAATGCTGATGAATCATCCCCTGAATTCAAAGATAACACGTTTTATAGATCAGTCATAGGTTCACTTCTTTATATCTCTAATTGGACAAGACCTGATATCGCTTTACCCCTCAATTTATTATCCAGACATGTCAGCAAACCAACAATGTACCATTGGGAAGCTGTTAAAAGGATATTAAGATATTTGAAAAATACATTAGACTTTTGTTTGATGTTAGAACCTAATAATACTAAAGAACCAAACCTCACATGTTACGCAGATGCAGATTGGGCTGGAGACACCTCATGTAGAAAAAGTACATCCGGTTATATATTCCTCTTAAATGACTGTCCAGTTTACTGGTACACTGGCAAACAAGAATTAGTGGCCACTTCAACGACAGAAGCAGAATATGTTTGTTTATCCAAGGCTGCAAATAACCTTGTATGGTTTAATGATTTAATTTCAGATGTTTGGAAAAAACCTGCTTTACCTTTTGTTATGCATGAAGACAATAAAGCAGCTATTGAAATATCTAGATCTGACGCCATTGGACAAAGGTCCAGACATATAGATATAAAATTTAAACATGTGAGACAATTATCTCAGGATGGATTTATTAAAGCAGTGCATTGTGAAACATCAGAACAATTAGCTGACATACTGACAAAGCCTTTACCTTCTAAGCAGCATAAATACTTGACTTCCAAGTTATATGTTTTGTATTGTCCTGAATCTGAATGTAATTGGTGTAGCATAACGAATCGGCATTTAGAGGGGGATTTGTCACATGTAAATGCCTTATTCTCTAATGTGTAAATAGTATATGAACGGGGTATCAGGGGTTAATTTATTCTTCACTTCTTAATGTATTCATAATTCACCACTCCCACATCTAGCTCCACCCATTGTATATATAAGGAGCTGTATGCACCCATTTCCTTGCTTCTATCTGTGAATATTCAGTGAATATAGAATGCCTAATGTAAATAAAAGGAGAAATATTTAAACCTTTAACTCTTACTAGATTTATTGAGTCTGATCCTGAAAATATTGCAACAGATATGTTGGTGATGGGTTATTTGAAGAATATAATTGTTGAAAAAAAGTTTAAATTGTTCACATATCTTTGGTTTTGGCCACAATTTGACCAAATTTTTAATTGCAGTAATATGTTTACCTTAGCTTTTCCAGTTTGCTTGCCAATATTCTAGAATTTTTGTTATCATGTTTGAATATCTTTACTTAGCAAGAATATTTTGAGAAGAGATTTTATCTATCTCCAAATCATCTAGATATCTCCTTTATTTACTAACTGTTTATACATACTATCTGATTCAGCTGTATTTTAGTTTGCTAATAATACTGGGGATATTTTAATTCTTGGTTTAATTTACTATGGATTTTAATCATATAAGTCACTATTGTAAACTGTTAGAAGTCCGTGGCAGATTTGACAGTATAGAAATAGAATGAATATATGAAATAAATAAATATTTATGTAACCCTTAAGCACAATTATTTAGCAGAGCCTTACTGTCTAGCCTGCATTATTTATTTATTTATTATTCCAATTTATATGTCTGCCCATTTCAAGTTCATGAGTGGCTAACAATAATTAAAACAGCATAAAAACATAAAAACAAAGAAACAACACTAGCCCTATCCACAACTGGAGTAAAAACAAACTCACAATAACAGATCAACAACCGTTGTACAAGCTCAGCCACATCTCCAGATTGCCAGCCCCAGTAAGAGAACCATGTTTTTAAGGCCTTGTGAAAAGCCCAGCGGAATTGAAGCCAATCTAATCTTTAGACCAATAATGTTCCAAAGGGCAGGTGCTGTGTCAAGAAAGGCTGTCTGTAATAAAGAGGACCTGGAGCAGGCCTCTTTTTCATATCTGAAACCAGGAAAAATAATACCTGATATGTGAACAAATAATTACATTGGCATTTGCTCCCTTTTCATTAATTTTGGCCCCAAATGTATCTGTATGAGCAGACTAATAAATACTTAGTTTTTTTCCTCTTTGAAAGTATGGAATTAAAGGAAAGTTTTGCATAATATAAAAAGAAATTTGATCAGGTGGTCAACATGGAGGTCACATTTGTCCTCTGGCACTCCATAGTGCAATATGGGCTTTGTGTTTCTTGAAAGGGTGCTGGGCAATTCCTATTGTGGCTAATGGCTTTTCATCCTGTGTTGAATCTTGGGTGAGGGGCTGCTTATTCTGATTCTGTTTTTGTTAGCTGTCAAATTTTGCCACAGAGAGTTTTTGAAATATCCTGTCTTGAATAGGTTTCTGCCGGTTGCATTTGCTTTGCTTATGAATAGAGCCATCTTGGCATCTGCTGTGCACTATTAAGAAAGACTGGGGGCTGCTTTCTGCCTCTAAAACATGTTTCTTCATTTCTCCTTTAGGGAAATATAATATTCTGCCTTTTTAAATATTTCTTTCTTCCGGGAGTGGGTGGGTGGGGGACTTCCCACAGTCAATAGAAATAAAATTTAATAATACTTCTAAAAACGTTGATAACTCTATCCCCTCTCCCAATGTTGTCACATTGCCCCCCATATTTTGCAGAGGCAGAACACAAAACAGAAAATATAGATCCTGGGCCCCCACCATCAATTAGATCAAAGCTCTCTTTCTAGTTCAGTATTGTGTTGTCAACATTTTCAAAACACTATATTGGAGCAAAGTCTCCACAATACATGAATTGCACTGCTTTCTGTTTTCATAGCATGTGAGATAAGGGTCCTAATTTAACTTGCCATTCCTGTCTTTTTGGCACTGAATTTCAAAATGCCTATTTTCTTCTTTTAATTAGAAGCATTTTATGTTTATATAATATTACTTTATAATCAATATCATTGAAAGCTTAAGTATTTTATCACTTTCTCTATCTTCAGTGATATGCAAGTATCAGGCAGCAGCATTCTAAAAGAAAAGCAGTATAAATATGTGTATTTGGTAAATGAAGTGTAAATAATCAGCTGATGCTAACATTTTAAGAGGTTCCACAATGGCATACATACCAAAGAATAAACAAATGAATAATTCAAATGAAAAAAGAAAACCCACTGTGATGAAAAAAATACAAAAAGAAGAATACCAAAGCAACACCCCACACACACGCTGAAATATAGAAAATAAAGGCCTTAAACAATAAATTATACTTTGGCCACATGGAATAATATTACACCATCAGTAAAAGTTCAGCTCACATGTAAAAAGTGAGCATATGTCTTCCATCCAGAGTGGTTTAGAAGCTTTCTAATAAAGTAAATCAGTTTATTTAGTAGTAACCCATAGTTTGTACATTCAGACTTCTTCATATTTTAATGATGTCTAGGATCTTACCAATTTCTTTAAAATACTTTGCAAACAGGGATTCTTTCAAGAATATAAATTAATGTGTGGCATAACGTTGGATAGAAACTTGAATCTGTTGATTTATGCTAGAGAGCTTTAATTACAGAAAAAAATATTTTTGGGGATTTTTGAATCTTAATTTAGAGGCCAATGATATACTATGCTTTTTCTCATTCCCAGTAGTCTTGTTTTCGCAATTAAAAAATAAAAGATAAAAAGATCAGAATGATTAAGATACATTTTAGTAGACATTAAAGCATTCTATAATTCCCACGGCAGTTGTCTTGCATAATTGTTCAAAAAATTAAATCTTATTTTATCTGCTTTATTTATTAAAAGTGTGTCTTTTAATAATCATGTATTTGTTTATTTATTTTCTTTAAAACCATCAGGAGAGAGGATAGAATGTGATTGGAGATTGTAATTTATGACTTATATTTTCATGACTTTCATTATTTGGAATTCTGCTACAATCTATTAAATCCAAATTTGATTAAAATCTTTAGACTTTATTATCTGATTGAATCAGGTTTAGTTGATTGAACCAAACTATGTAAAAAATTTAAAGCCATCTCCAGTAGAACCATACTTGTGATAGAACCATAGCCTCTTTAGCAGCTAAACATAGCAAGTGGGCAGGAAGGAATGGAAACATTTGGTCTAATGGAAAAGATGATGAGCATATATAAACTGAGAAGCATAAAATAGATTAGGAAAAAAAACGAAACAAAGCAATCCTATCTTGCTTCAGAACCTGGAAGAAGCTATATAATTTTCTTTGTAACTTCCCATTCTTGTGACTCTCTGAGTTGATAGGAAAAGAAAATAACACCAGAGGTTTTGTTTTTGTAGGAGCAAATAAATTTTTTGTAGCTGGCTCCTTAAAAATACTTCACAGTTCCATAGCTTTTAGCCTAAATCTATTTGATTAAAAGCATAGCTAGTATACTTACTTTTATTATAGATGCATAAAATAATAATCTAGCATCAATGCATCAGTACAATAATGTTACAGGAGCATGGCTCTATCTCTATACTAAGGTATGCAGATGTAAACTCATTCCAGAATCATCAAATGTGTGTATTTGATCAGAAACAATGCTTTATCTGCCTATGCCAGCACAAGGATTAGCAAAGCTAGACTAATGTATAAGTAAATATATCTCATTTGCACAGCATAATAAGATATACTTTATCAATAAACCAGCCCTCTGTTGGTGAGAACTGCTCTGATTTTGCCATTCACTTGTTCAACTGTAAAGCTGTAGACCATTTTATCTTTTGTTAGTGTGTTGTTCAGAGCAGGGATTCTGGCTTTCCTCTTGTAACAAATAATAGTCTTTCTCCACCCTTTGGTTTATTTCAAATGGAAGAAACTAGAATATTTTCATGGTAAACTAACTTAGAAATATTTGTTTATGGAATGTGCCTATAGAAGTAGGGATTTTCACTTACCTTCGCTACTGGTTCAGAACTGAGCACACATGCATTTGCTTCGCTCGTGCGCAGCACTTCTGCACATGCACAGAGGGTCCATGATGACGTCTGGGTGGGTGGGTAGAGCCTCCCGCTGCCACTACTGGTTCACTCGAACCAGGGTGAATCGGTAGAAACCCACCACTGGTCTATAGGCGTAATCTGAGTTTCTTCACTACTATGCTGCTTCTTCACTTACAAGTTACAATACTGCTATGTCAAGCTTGTTGAAAGCATTCAGAAATGTCACTATGTGAAAAATATAATAAGTAGACTGCTGATTGGAATTTGCTGTGGTGACTGTGTAATATATACTACATTTACTTGAAAGGAAGACTAGTTCCACCCTGCCCAAATAATTTATACTTAAAATGAAAGTGATTTTATATTTGCTGGGAACACCATAATGGATTCACAGACTAAATTTTCTGTCTAATCTCTGTGGGTGAGTGAAGGGACAACTTCACTTTGGATGAATTTTGTGATAATGCCAGTGGCTTCCAGTTTATTTCCTTGAGGTTTGGAAGCTATTTTGGGCCTCTGTGAGATGGAGTGTACATCTGGAAAGGGAAGGGGGGGGCATCTCTGCAATAGCACCATGATTTCCAGGGAAGAGGCAGAGAGAGAGAGACTCAAAATAAGAGACTGTGCAGTCCAAAATTGGATGGGGGAGGGAGGGAAAGGTTCAGGGAAGCCACACCCTAGTATCTTCCAGGGCACATTTATTAGTTTGTAGCTTTAATCTGGCAAGATTCTGTCTATTAAATGTAAAGAAAAAACAAACTGGATTCAATTCGATTTCACTGTGTCATCTTTGGGCTTAGTTGTAATTTCCCTGATATCTAAAGGATTCTCTGTGCATGCATATTTTGTTCTCCAAAAGAGCTTTAAATTTTCATTCAAATGCAAAGCATTTTTTTTTACTGTGCTAACTTTTGGAGTAGTTTTCTTTGAGAAATTCAGCATTTATTCTATATGCTTAGAATTCAAGGTAAACATTTCTTTATTCAGAGATACTTTTCAATAATATATCTTTACATTTTAGTTGGGTTATTTGTTATATCTTTCTGTTGGTATTACTTTTTTAATTACACTTAAAAATTATGCCTGACTAGGTGGCTCAGTGGCTAAAACACTGAGCTTGTCGATCAGAAAGGTTGGCAGTTCGGCGGTTCGAATCCCTAGTACAGGTTTCCTGCGTGAGCAGAGGGTTGGACTAGATGACCTCCAAGGTCCCTTCCAACTCTGTTACTGTTACCTGTTATACTGTTATAACATCTTTAAAAAGGAAGAGAAAGAATTCAATACAGGTAGTCCTTTACTTATGAATGCAGTTGAGCCCAGAATTTATGTTGCTAAGTGAGAAATTTGTTAAGTGAGTTTTGTCCCATTTTACGACTTTTTTGCCACATTGTTAAGTGAATCACAACAGTTATTAAATTAGTAACATGGTTGTTGAGTAAATCTGGGTTCCCCATTTATTTTGCTGGTCAGAAGGTTGCAAAAGATGGTCAAGTGACCCGGCGACACTGCAACTGTCATAAATATGAACCAATTGTGAAGCATCTAAATCATGTAACCAAAGAGGATGCTGCAGTGGTCATAAGTGTAAAAATGGTCATAAGCCACTTTTTTCAGTGCCGTTGTAACTTCAAACGGTCACTTAACAAATTGTTATAAATTGAGGATTATCTGTAATACAGGTTCTGTAAATAAATAAGAAAGATGTTGATTGCTAACTGAGAATGTATGTACCTTACATTACATTCTCAGTAAATTACTACTATAAATAACATAGTTCATCATCATATATATTGTGTAATTTGTTTTGTTGAATACTTTCTGCATACAAAGTAATGCTACACGTGCTGTGAAGTTACAGTATTTATTGTTTGTTTGTTTATTTATTTGCTTTACTTTAAATTACTTTGCTGCCTATCTCGCCATGGGGCTACTCTAGGTTTACAATAAAAAGGAAGAGATGAAAAGAGTGTAAATAAAACTGAAATAAAATAATAGAACAGTAAAATAACAATGAAAAAGAAAACAACAAGAATACATCAATATGATAACAAAAAGATGGATGGATGGGGAACAGAGAGCATAGAGTATAGCTATCCCCTAATTTTTAAAATGAAAGAAAGTAGAATATTTTAACATTATTTCTCTATGTATTTTAATTGGTCTTTTAACCTCCTGATGAATTCAGAAGAAAAAGGAAGATGACAATATATTTAGGAGTTTCTGTTCTTGCCCTGGAGGGTTATAGCATTTTTTCTCTTTAGCTCTGAATGTATTTGCTTCATGGGCTCACATGTATATTATGCATAATCCTTTAGATACAGTTGCCAGCTGTCTGGTAGAGATAATGGAGGATGGAGCTTGGAGCTTTAAAAAATGTTACCAAAAAATAGGGAAAGGAAAAAAATATTTGCATAATCTTTCTAGAGTTACCTAGATTTCTTGAAAGCAGCTTAACATACTTGGAATAATCTATTTGAAAAATAGAAGGGGGAGCAGGTTATTTCTTTGTTCTCCTAACCATATGCAAATTCATTATGATTGTCTCTGATCAATATCTGCAGGGTTTATTTATTCCAGGTACTATGCATGTAATTTTTTAAAAAAAGTCCAAACAATTTATGCAATAAAGCCAAGTCATATCATTTAATAGGTAGGATGAACTCTCTCTTCAACAGCTAAATAGCTGAAAGAATAAAACTAGAGTGACTGAGTATCAATACATGGTTTAGCTGAATATATTTGCCAAAGGAGTGTATTTTTTACCTGAATCCTTTCCTTCCAGGCAGTTGACTTGGATTGGACCATGATTTGGAATAAATTTGCACTTATAACAATCATATTTTTAAATTTCTGATTGGAAGAAAATAGGAGCTATTCCTTCCGAGTAAAGAAGTGATCTGGGTATGAAAATTAGATGACAATTACAGTATATACAGAGGTCACTGGGTATAAAAATCAGAACTCATCATGGAAATAAAATTTAACTTTTATTTATAGTGTGTCTGATGCTTAATTGTAGAAGGCATGTATACTTTATACAGAAGAGCATTTACATAACTAAGCATTCACACAACATTCAGTCTGTGTATGTTTGTGCAAGGGTTAGATGCTAGGAAACTTGATCTTTAGATTACAAGGCAACAGTAGAAAGATTCTTCCTTTTTAAAAGGGAGAAAATTGAAAAGGCTTTATATTTTAGGATTCTTTTTTTTTTTTTTTAGTTTTGAGGGAGAGAATTCCAATGGAAAGGAATTAAATAAGATACATGTTGGCAAAACTTTTAATACTTGGTTTAAATTTTCTTTGCATTGCACTTTTGAAGATTTTATTTGATCATCAGTGGAATTAAATCTGACTCTGGTAAAAAGGCTGATGAGATTTTGTCTTTTTTCTTAGCTCTAGTGTCTTGCATCTTAAAAAGATGGTAGCAAAAAAACAAAAAAAATAATGTTTGTTTTTGCTACAGCTTTACTATTGATGAATGTTCTCTCTTTTCATCTGGCTTCAAGAAGAAAACATGAATTAAACATTAATTGAACTGTATTGAGTGCCAAGTGAAAAATCTTATTGTAGATGCTAGACGGTGCACATAGCTTCAGGGGAGAGTGCTGTTTCCTCATTGATTATTTCAGTCAGAAAATACACTTGTTGACAGAATGCTGTACTGATGTGATAATATTTATTCCTCTAAAACTTCTCGAATGTGAAATGACACATTATCCAATGTTGCATTATTTGTTTATGTGAGCTGTAAACAGCACATTTGTTCCTATTTCCAACCAATAATAATTTATCAAATCTATATTAGTCTTTTTCATATTTCAAAGAGCCATCTTTTAATGATTCGTAGATATAAGGTGAGTAGTAAGTGTTTGGTTGTTCTTTTCCAGTAATGAGCAGCTGGATGTTTCTGACAGGATTATAAGCAATGTATAAGGGCATCTTGTTTTTTCTCCTTGCATTGAGGATTTAGAGGCATTCTGATTTGAATAGAATAAAATTCAATAGTTTATTGATTGATTAGTCTTGCAACCTTATCAATAAGATAAAAGAAAAATAAAATACACTATCTGGTTCCAGATACTGCAGTGCTCTCTACATGGGGCTCCCCTTCAGGAGCACCCGGAGGCTCCAACTAGTGCAGAATGCGGCTGCGCAGGGGATTATGGGAGCGATGGGGCGCTCCCATGTGACACCCCTCCTGTGTGAGCTGCATTGGCTTCTGGTTGTCTTCTGGGTGCGCTTCAAGGTGTTGGTTACCACCTTTAAAGCGCTCCATGGCATAGGGCCTGGGTACTTACGGGACCACCTTCTGCCACCGATAGCCTCCCACCGGCCAGTTCGCTCCCACAGAGAGGGACTCCTCAGGGTGCCGTCAGCCACGCAATGTCGGCTGGCGACCCCCAGGGGGAGGGCCTTCTCTGTGGCAGCACCTGCCCTCCGGAACGACCTGCCCCTGGAGATACGTAGGATACCAGATCTCCGTGCTTTTCACCGTGCCTCAAAACTTTTCTATTTCATCAAGTTGGGCTGGCGTAACCCCCCCCCTCTTAGATATTTTTAATTGTAAATGGATTTTAGTCGGGAGGTTTTAAATTTTGGGCCAAAATTTGTTTAATTCTTTTAAAATTTAAAATTTTGTATTGGGATGTTTTTTATTCTAGGCTGTGCACTGCCCTCAGTCCAGCAGGAGAAGGGCGGTCTAAAAATTTAATTAAATAAATAAATAAATAAATAAATAAATAAATAAATAAATAAATAAATAATAAAATAGATGGTAGGTAATACAGTGATAAAATACATACAGTATGTAATAATACAATGAGTGAGCAATCAGATAAGGAAATTTCCTTTGCAAGAACTTTGATAGAATACTGTTAGTTAACAGACATTGATAAGAGAGAGGGGGGAGGAAGAGAGAGAGAGGGAGAGAGTAAGTAGATAGGTATTAGTGAGACCTGTCTCAGAGGGATTGTTGCCCTTTCTGAAATATGTCCGACTAGTTTAGGGTTTGACACGAGGTGAGACTCCAGGGCAGGGGAGGAGGTATAGCTGTGGTCATCTTGTATCCATCAGGGGCGCTGCTCCACAAGTTACCAGTTCTCTTGTTCTTGAAGTTAGGCTCACAGAGACAGTGGCCTCACCTCAAACTTGGTTTTCCTATCAGAGTAGCAACAATGTGATCTGAGAGAGGACCTTTTTTAGTTCCTGTGTCATGGTCATATCGTGCCCTGCTGACATTAAGATTCTCTTGCACTAACTGCAGGGAAGTTAAATTCACACATTTTAAAGTTGCTGAGATGGAGAAACATTGATCTAGATGTCTTAGAAATGAAAGAAAGCATGAACTGACAAAGAGATAAAAGAAATAAAACATGTGAAATATTTGTTAATTTCTTCCATGAACTGAAACAATTGGCATTTGTTTTGGAGTATTGAATTTCATTTGGTACAATCCAAGTGGTGGGTTCTACTTACCTTTACTACGGTTTGCATTATGCCCGTGTGCGCGCTCTTCTGCGCATGTGCAGATCACTTATGATGACATCCGGGTCAGTGGGCTGAGCCTTCCACCAGTTTTACTTTTTCTTGTGAACCAGTCCGAACCGGGGGTAACCCACCACTGGTACAATCACCTCCACTTAAATAATAACCAAGAATCAATCTGATGATAATTAGAACTGAATGGATAAAATTCTGTAGTGTGTTGGTTTATGCCTATTTTTATTACATTGTACGTTAATGCATTTATGTCATTTTTCTGCCTACTATGTGAATGATATTCTCTTATTTTGGTAAATTGGTAAAGTTGATGTTGTTGAATTAAAAAAATGGAAAACATTGCATGCTATAAAAAGTTACAATTTTCCCTATTTGTATATGTGTATTTGTATATATATATATAGTGGGCATTCATGCAAAATATTTTAAAATCTTACATAAAGAGGAGATAATGTGTTATTTGTAAAGGCTTTTAAAGGATAGTCCTCTATTTAAAATTGCATAGCCTAAATATGATTTAAATGTAAAGAATTGTAAAAAGAGCTGGGATGGCTGCTAAAGTCATTTTTCAACATCTAGCTACCAGATTGAGCAAGGCCAATAAAATCTCACTGTAATGACATATCATGCTTTTTAAAAATAACCATAGTTCTTAAAATTTAGTAGCTAAATTTTAAGCTTTAAAATTTTAAAACTAATATATTTAGTAGCACATGGTTTTTATAGGCAAATCTGTGCTTCTTTGTTTTCTTCTTTTTTGACAACTTTCTTCTTTCGGAGGGTATGCTGTTAGGGTTCCTGTGTTATAAGTTAAGATTTTACAAAACCCCTGAAATTAAAAGATCTTAGGTAGCAGGACTCTTCAGAATAATCAGGTAAATTGCCTCTTTCGACTAAAATGATACCAATGAGCGAAATCCTCTGGTTCAAGTTAACTTTTTTAAAGATTAGGATTTGAAATAAACTCCAGAATCTGAAAGAATACCTACAATAAATGTGCAAGGATTTTTGCAAAGGAAGGGCCAAATGGATCATTGTGCTCCTTGTTATCTTATTTAAGGTGCTTGGGAAGTGCCATGTTTAAGTATACAATTTTGTATCATGATGCTTTTTCCTCACTTGAAATACCCTTTCAAGTGAGGGTATTCCATTAGACAGCGAAGGATTTTAAACATATTTTGTTTAAAGGCTAGCTTTAGTTAGTTCTTTTTCTCCTCCTCCTCATTACAGCACCATGGTTTTTACTGATCTGTCACTTAATAGTCATTGGCCCATTTTCTGTCCTTTGTGTGTCCTTTCTCCACAGCCAGTTTTCTTCAAGACATTTTCTCAACATTGACTGGTACCTCCTTGTCATACTCTGCTTTTAAAATACAACCCTTTTGTTTCTGGCTCTTCCTTAATTTAGGTCTTCAAGTCAAAATCATTTTTCATCTCCCCCACCTCACCAGAGTTTAACTGATTGTGAAAAAAAATGGACCTATCCAAATATTACTCTTTAAAGGTTTGATTTAAAAACCCTGCATTATAAACATTATGATAAGTATGATATATTTGGCATATCTTGATCTATCCTTGTTGCATTTCTTTTCATCCTTCTCTTTCCATTTAAAATGTCTTTTAGACTTTTTTTGACTTCATAGTGTGGATCATCTTTAAGGACATGTATTTTCTACAGTTGCTGGAGCAATCTGAGTGATAATCTGATTGAGAAAATTGGCAAAAAGTAAACGAGGGTGATTCAGAAGGAAAATGAATTACTGTAAAGTTTGTGTTGTGAGGTTGACCTAGAAATTCTATTCGCAGCTGTCTTTAAAAGAATAAATTCAGTAACTTGGTACTCGTGCAGATTTACTGAGATACAGCCTCCTGTGTATATTTGTACAGTTGCCATTGATAGAGGGAACAGCAAATCCTTTCATGGAAACACAGCTGGAGTTCCGAACACTGCTGACAGCCTTTCACAGAACTGCTAATATATAATGCAAGACTTGTAACAAATTACAGCTTAGAATTTGGATTGAAAGAGAAATAAGCTACAGTGGTAATAATACCACTTTTGGGGAAAAGGTGTTCTACTCTGTGATGGGCAAGTAGCAGATTCCCATTCATTTGGTTTGGAACTAGGTCATTTAACTCAGATTATTTACAGTTAATCCACTGGGTAGATCAAATTTAAAATTTGGCCATATTGTGAATTAACACAGGAATATTTCAGATGATATTATCACTGACAGTATGATACACCAATTATGTTTTGTTTGCTGCAGAAATCTGAAAGAGCTTCTTGTCTGTTATAAATAGTGGAAGGGACCACAGTCGATCATCCCGAATCCAGTTTAAACTCTAGAGCATGCATGTTCAATCTTTTGACTTGCTTGAGCTACTTTGAGTGATGAGAAATTGTCTTGGGCTGCATATAAAAAAAAATAATATAGTTAATGTACATAGAGCACATAATGTTAAAAGTTTATGATGTTGTGGGGCCTCATTATTAGCTATCCAGGACTATATGTGGCCTGCAAGCCATAGGTTGGACATGCCTGCTATAAAATAAATTTATAATTCTAATTGGTAAAGGCAAGAAATTAAATGTATGAACTCCTTTCCAACTATTTTAAGACCTGGTTCCATTACTCATCTACCATATTTTGATACTCTTTTTTGTGTTATGTTAATCCACATGCAATTTCATATATTACTTTATTGACTATTTTGATTTATACTAATATTTGTGACATAGGTAATTTTAGAAGGGCTAAAATATAAAACCACATCCAAAATATAGTCAGTGTGCAACAAAGCAGTAGCACTCAGACTTATATACCACTTCATAGTGCTTTTCAGCACTCTCTAAATTGTTTAGAGAGTCAGCATATTGTTCACAACAATCGGCCCTCATTTTACTGACCTTATAAGGATGGAAGACTGAGTCAACCTTGAGCCAGTCAGGATTGAGGGAATCAAACTCCTAGCAGTGTGAGCAGAGGTAGCCTGCAGTACTGCATTCCAACTACTGTGCCACCAAGGCTCATGGTGGCCGTGAGTAGCAAAACAATAAAGTAAAAAGACAGGGCTACGGTATACTGCATGAAAATGATGTGCTGTATGACTCTCTCTAATAGTGATAGGAATAGCAAACTGAAAGTTATGTTACATTTCAGAAATGATTTCAACATTAAAATGGAGAAATTGGTGAAAAAACTGTTTTTTGATGAGGGACATGCACATCTTTAATGCTCTAGACCAGGAGTGTCAAACTCTCATTGTCACGGCATCATAACGTGACATATTGGGACTTTTTTCACTTCGCTAAACTGGATGGGGGTGGGGCCAGCATGTGATACATCTGGCCCACAGGCCGCGAGTTTGACATCCCTGCTCTAGACAATAACTTCAGGATTGTAGGGTATATTGGCAGTGTTAGTTACATATTAAGATATCAAAAGGAACTGATACATTCTGTTCCCCAACAACTGCAGGTTAGAAATAATGTGATTTAAAATAGAAAAGTATACTTTGATCACATCTACACAGCTGTTTTGCTGTCTTCCGCAACTATTTAGGGACCAGTCACTGCAATTCTGCTGAAATGCTCTGTTTTACACTGTTGTCCATGCAGCTTTAACATGAAGTATGCTTGATGTTTCCCTGGGTTGAAATTTCGAGTCTAGGGCTTTTCGGCTCGAACTCTTGGCACTGCCTGTTTCTCCACCAGGGTTTCGCCTCTGCGTTATTATGCCTCAGCACTTTGGGCCATGGATCCTCCTTCCCGGCCCCTTCACCACAGCCCATTCATCGCAGTACAGTTCGCATCGGGCTTTTGAGCGCACAGGACAGTTCAAAACCAGCCAATCGGTGCAGGGCTCGGGGGCTTTGGGAGTAGAGAAGGGGCTGCAGTTCAGAGGGAGGCTCTGTCAGTTTGGAGCCTCACAAGGCGGCCAAGAGCAGTGCGGGGGAGGGATCCAGCCACAAAAGATGAGGGGGAGGGGGGCTGTAGAGGTTCCCAGGGCCTGGGAAGAGGGGGCTGGGAGGCGGCAAAGGTATTTCTACCCCGACTGGGGCTGTCCTAGTTAGTAGCACTTGGGGTTCAGAAACCCCCACCCCCACCCTGGCCACGAGCCCTTTGCCTGTCAGTTCGGAGCCTCCCGAGGTGGCCAAGAGCAGCGCGGGGGGACGAGGGCTGTAGAGGACGAGGGATCCATCAGGTGGGGCTTTTGCAACCAGCTGGCAGGAATTCCTCCTGGTTTCTGAAGATATTTTGCTTTTCCTTCTCATGGTTTCTGAAGACCCACCTGTCCCAAGAACCCTGCTCTCTTCTAACCCCCATCCCCACCTCTTCATTCCCTCTCTGCTTCTCCCAGGTATCTGGGAGTGAAGTACCTGGCATTTGTCAAAACATATGTCTCACCTTTGATCAGAGCCTCCCGTTTCTGCCTAAGAATGTATCTCAGCTTTGATCTGTTCCCGTCACACCAGAGGGCCAAATGGTCAAAGGAAAGAGATTAGACTGATAAGGCTAATGAGGAGTATTCTATCCTTTTTGCAGGAATACACAAAGCTAATTAGGAAGCCAGGATGTTATTTTATGACATTTCTGACTGTATAAAAAGGAGTGACACCTTTTCTGAAGTGTAGCCTCCGTTTAAGTTTCTTGTTTGGCATTTATGAGCTTAAACATATTATTATTGGACCTTATAGATGGAAATGAAAAGGAGTCAGGAGCAACACTAATTCCAATCACTTATCCTTTTCTCTTTCTCTGCTCACATTCCTTTCAAGCTCCCCGTTGAATTCCAGGGAAAGACCGTCCACCCTGACCGGGGAATTCTCGCCCTCCCAGGGATGTTTGGGAAAAGGAACGTGGCTGGGGTGGGGGATGGGGTTTAGAGCCCCAAAGGCTACTAACTAGGGCAGCCCCGGTCAGGGTAGAAATACCTTTGCTGCCTCCCAGCCCCCTCTTCCACAGGGAGAGGCCCTGGGAACCTCTAAAGCCCCCCTCCCCCTGTCTTTTGTGGCTGGATTCCTCCCCCGTGCTGCTCTCGGCTGCCTCGCGAGGCTCCAAACTGACAAAGCCTTCCTCTGAACTGCAGCCCCCGCTCTACTCCCAAAGCTCCCAAGCTCCTGCACTGATTGGCTTCGAACTGTCCTGTGCACCCAAAAGCCCAACGTGAACTGTACTGCGATGGATGTGCTGTGGAGAAGGGATCGGGATGTAGGGGCCAAGGCCCAAAGTGCTGAGGCATAATAACACGGAGGTGAAACCCTGGTGGAGAAACAGGCAGCGCCAAGAGTTCAAGCCAAAACGTCCCAATCCGGAAGCTTCAGCACCACCCAGTATCTAGAAAGTGGAAAATCTCCAATTGGCATGCATAATGCTCTAGTTAATCAGTGCATTGCATTTTTCCCCCTTCCTGCTGTATAATCAACTGATTGACTTTTTAAAAAAATTCCTTGACTGATATATCAATAACTAAGTAGTAACAAAGATGATTATCCAATGATTATCTGAATTTTTGCAGCCAAAATGGAGCCAATAGATAAATGTTGATGAAGAACTGGAATTTAAGAAAGGGGCTTAGCTTTAGAGGTTGGTAATGAAACTGGGAACTCCTCTTGGAACATAATGTCAGGAGATAAAACAAGCAGCCAAGGCATTCCTGGGACCACTAGCTACTGGGAAGAGAATTCACAACCAGACTTCAGAAGTAAAGGAAATTGACCAGGCTACTTAGAAAAGTGGGTGGAGAAAGGGTTGGGAGAGTAGAGTTATTGTTTTTTCTTCTGCCAAATAAAGCAGAGAGGCAAGGAGATTAGCGACCAGACTAAAGGAAGTAGTTCACAGGGAACTGGCAAAACCAATTGGAATAACAACACTGCTGGTGCAGAGCACTCTATTTCATTTAATTTCATAGCAGAGGTGGGTTTCAGCAGGTTCTGACCAGTTCTGGAGAATTGGTAGCCAATTCTATTCTCTGCCTTCCGAGTCCCAGGTGATCGGGAGGAAATGGGGATTTTGCAGTAACCTTCCCTGGAGTGGGGAGGGAATGGAGATTTTACTGTATCCTTCCCCTGCCACGTGCACCAAGTCATGCCCACCAAGCCATGCCATGCCACGCCCACCAAGCCATGCCCACAGAACTGATAGTAAAAATTTTTGAATCCCACCACTAAATCATAGGAGTTGGAAGGGACCTAAGAGGCCATCAAGTCAAATCATGTACACTACAGGATTCACTACACCATCCCTGATAGATGATATTCAAGCCTGTTTAAAAAATCTCTGAAGGGGAGGAAACCACACCTTGGGGTAAGCTATTGTGGTAATTGATATCTCTTGCTGTCAAGACATTCTTCTTAATGTCCAATCTGTATCAATATACAAAGTTTCATCCCATCAGTTCTATGCCTATCCTTTGGCGTAAGTGAATCCTCTGCACTGTGACAGCCCTTCAGATATTTGAAGACAGTCTCCTTTCAACCTTCTTTTATGCAAGCTAAATTTGTTTATTTATTTATGAAATTTGTTGGCCACTCACCTTACCATAGGATAACCCTGGGCGGCCAATAAATATATCTAAGTCTTTTATCCATTATTCATAGGATTGGTTTCTAGTCCTTTCGCCATCTTGATAGTCCTACCCTGGATTTGTTTCAGTTTATTAAAGTCTTTTTTAATTTGGGATGTGCAGAACTGAACACAATACTCCAAGTGAGACCTGACCAAGGAAGAGTAGAGCTGGATAACTATTTCCTACAGACGCTACAGACTTTTTGACACACTTCAAGATGTTGTTGGCCTCCTTTCAACTGCATTACATGCTGGGAGATGTTGAGCTTGTGATCCATTAATACACCCAAATCCTTCTCACGTATGCTTCTCTTCAGCATATCTTGTACAGTTTATTTTTTCTTACCTTACTGTTCATTAAATTCAATTCTATAAGACTATTTTGTCAAATAAATAACCTGTCAACATACTTTTTTACAATTTTTTGGTTGGAAGCTGATATTTACATTTTAGTTTAGCCTGTTAATTACATGGTACCTTAGTCTAGAAATAAGTCTATTGTATAAGTTGTATGCATACAATATGCTTCTCTGCTACTGTATCAAGGACAATTTGTTAGGCTTCTGATGAAAATGACTATTCATTGCTCACATTCAATTAATAGGTAGGCTTTATCTAATTACTGTTGCATTGAACCAAAGATAAGTAGGATGATTTTCACTGAAGATTTTAAGTATAGATTTAAATTTTCATTGAAATCACTGTGTTGGATGGATTATGATCCATGATTTGATAATATATTCATATTTTATCAATGAAACACATTTGTGATATAAACTCTACTTCATTTTATGGTATTTATAACACAAACAATGTCTAAAGCAAATGTGAGGAAAACAACCCAGGAATTTTAAGGTAGGTTGGAAAATCTGTAGCTTTCCAGATGTTTCTAAAACTGAACTTCCACTATTTATTCAAAATATTGTCCTCTAGGTACAGAAACCAGTTAGATAATTTTGGGGCAGTTATCTACCCAATCCATCTCGTGGGCTAGTTGCTGAAGGAAAAATAAAAGGAGGGAGCACTCTATAGCATTTTGAGTTCTATGCAAAATAAAAACAGGATATAAATCTAATAAATGAATGAAATGAATATGTTATGGTGATATTAAAATATGCAGAAAATAAATAAATATGAATTTGTTGCTCCATGAGGTATAAAGCTGATTTCATACAATATCTTTGAGAGTCGTCACCTTCATACTACTGCCATTTTCATTTCCCCATTACCTCTTAATAATGTTTTCTCTATTACTGCTCATCTTGAAATATAAAATGTGGGTGAATGAAGAGGTGAGACAAAGCAGGAATACTTGCTAGCAGAGAAACAGAGCTGTGGATCTTCAGGAGAAAAAAACCTAAATATGTTGCAATTTTATATATGCTACATTGGAGCTACTGATCAATCAATTCAGCTTCCAAATTCTGCTTGTGATGAGTCGGTTTTGAACTATTATGAAATTCCTTGTGTTCTTAGTCGTAGACTTTGATAAGTGTAATGGGTTCTATTTTCAATCTAAAAAAATAATAATTTGAGAAAATAATAGCCTGATGAATCAGGCCAAAGACCTATTTAGTATAGCTTTCTGAATCACTTGATGCAGCCATGACTGACATAACAGTGATAGCACTTTTTCACTGTTCTCTAGCAGCTATCATTTGAGGCTTTTGAATCTGGAAGAATCATGATTAATAACCATTGATAGAACTTTCTGATATGAATTTGTCGGATACTTTTCTATATGTCTCCAAGGAAACAATTGATGCCTCTAAACATTGCCTGGTAGGGAATGGATTGGATGAAGAATAACAAAGGGGCTGTTTTTACTTGTGAGAAGAAAATTAGATAAGAGGATCATTTTAATGGGTTGCATCCCCCCTGGAAGATTATATCCAAAGACCGGAACCATTTCTAGATACTTAGATGTTGCTGGATTTCTAGAAAAGGACTATGGAAATTTGGGTATTTGTGCACGTATGGCTAATACACAAAATAAATATTTTCTTGCAATGGCTAGATTTATGCTTTAGTTAGAACACATGTTAACAGAATAACAGAGTTGGAAGGGACCTTGGAGGTCTTCTAGTCTAACCCCCTTCTTAGGCAGGAAACCCTACACCACTTCAGACAAATGGTTATCTAATCTTTTCTTAAAAACTTCCATTGTTGGAGCATTTACAACTTCTGGGGGCAAGTTGTTCCACTGATTAATCGTTCTAACTGTCAGGAAATTTCTCCTTAGTTCTAAGTTGCTTCTCTCCTTGATTAATTTCCACCCATTGCTTCTTGTTCTACTCTCAGGTGCTTTGGAGAATAGTTTGACTCCCTCTTCTTTGTGGCAACCCCTGAGATACGGAACACTGCTATCATGTCAACCCTAGTTCTTCTTTTCATAAGACTAGACATATCCTGTTCTAGCAACAGTTCTTTATATGTTTTAGCCTCGAGTTCCCTAATCATCTTTGTTTCTCTTTTCTGCACTCTTTGTAGAATCTCAACATCTTTTTTACATTGTGGCGACCAAAATTGGATGCAGTATTTCATGTGTGGCCTTACCAAGGCATTATAAAGTGCTATTAACATTTCATGTGATCTTGATTCTATCCCTCTGTTTATGCAGCCTAGAACTGTGTTGGCTTTTTTGGCAGCTTCGCACACTGCTGGCTCATATTTAAGTGATTGTCCACTAGAACTCCAAAATCCCTCGCACAGTCACCACTATTGAGCAAGGTACCACATATACTGTACATGTGCATTTTGTTTTTCTTGTCTAAATGTAGAACCTTACTTTTTTCACCATTGAATTTCATTTTGTTAGATAGCGCCCAATGTTCAAGTCTGTCAAGATCCTTCTGTATCTGAAGCCTGTCTTCCAGAGTGTTAGCTATTCCTGCTAGTTTGTTGTTGTCTGCAAATTTGATTAATTCCCCATCTATCCCCTTGTCCAAATCATTGATGAATATGTTGAAAAGTACTGGGCCTAAAAGAGAGCCCTGTGGTACCCACTGCATTTCTCCTTCCATGCAGTTCCATTGAGGACTACACCAGTGGTGGGTTCCTCCCGGTTTGGCCCGGTTCCGCTGAGTCAGTAGCGGTGATGATATGGTGTCACTGAACCGGTTCTGCCCCTCCGCCCCCCACCTCACCCTGTTATTCTTACCTTTATTTGGCCCCACCCCCAATCTATTGCTGCCTCCTGAGTCCCAGCTGATGGGCTATAAGGAAAAAAAATTGTTTAAACTCTTGCTGTGGGGCTTCAAAGGGCCGCCCTACAGCTGATCAGTGGTAAAAGGCAGTTTGGTGGTAGACCGGTACCTCCAAAAACAAATGAGTAGATTGGTGCCTGCAAAAATAAATGGGTAGACCAGTGCCTACAAAAATAAATGGGTAGACTAGTGCCTGCAAAAATAAGTGGGTAGACTAGTGCCTGCAAAAATAAATGAGTAGACCAGTACAGCTCTGCAAGCAGTTAAAAGCCTGGTAGACCAGTACCTCTGCTAAATCCTAAAGAATTGTCACAGCCACGCCCACAGAACCGCTAGTAAAAAAATTTAGAACCCACCCCTGGACTACACATTGAGTGCGGTTGGTCAGCCAGTTACAAATCTTCTGGTGGTGATGCTGTCTAACCCACATTTTTCTATTTTATCAAGTAGTAGGTTATGGACTACTTTGTCAAATGCCTTACTGAAGTCCAAGTAAATTATATCAGCAGCATTCCTTTGGTCCACTAGTTTTGTCACTTTGTCAAAGAATGCAATAAGATTAATCTGGCATGATCTGTTTTTGACAATCCAATGTTGGTGTTTGGTTATTCTAAGTGTTCGCTGATTCGTTGCTCTTTTCCAGAATCTTCCCTGGTATTGAGGTCAGGCTGATGGGTCTGTAGTTTCCTGGATCTATTTTTTTTCCTTTTTTGAATAAGGGAACTACATCAGCTCTTTTCCAGTCCTCTGGCAGTTCCCCAGTGCTCTAGGATCTTTGAAAGATATAGTTAAGTGGTTCTGAAATCTCGTCTGCCAGTTCCTTCAGAACCTTGGGGCGTTAATCCATTTGGTCCTGGTGATTTGAACTCGTCTAGGGTAAACAGGTGCTCACTTACGATTTTCTTCCCTATTTTAACTTGTGTTCCTAATCTGTTTTTTGTGGTGCTGTTTTTGATAGGTTGGACTGTTTTTCTCTTTATGTAAAGACAGATGCAAAAAACGAGTTAAGTAGTTCTGCTTTCTCCCTGTTGCTTGTCACCTTCTTGCCACTTTCTCCCAGCAATGGACCAATTGTTTCCTTGCCTTTTTTTTTTGTTTTTAACATATTGGAAGAAGCTTTTTTTGTTATTTTTTACTTTTGTTGCAAGCCTTTGTTCGTTGTGAGTTTAGCTTTCCTCACTTCATCTTTGCAGGCTCAGGTTATGTGTCCTTCTTTCCACTTTTTATACTTGTCCTTTTTTTCATTCAATTTGTCAGAGAGTTCTTTATGCAGCCATGCTGGTTTCTTTTGAGAGCTGTTATTTTTTTTCTTCATTGGTATTGTGCTAGATTGGTCTTTTATAATCTCACTTTTCAAAATTTCCCAAGCTTCTTGAGTTGTTTTCCCCTTGAGGATTCTCATCCATTGAATCATTCCCAAGCTGTCTCTAAGTTTATTGAAATTAGCTCTCTTAAAGTCCAAGACTGTAGTTTGACTTTGTTCTATTGCTTGTGCTTCATAATGTTGAATTCCAATATTGCATGATCACTCCCCACCCTCCCCAAGGTTCCTGTAGCTTCAACACCTTCTATTATTTCATCTCTGTTAGTGAGAATTAAGTCCAATATGGCTGATCCTCTTGTTTCCTTCTCTACGTTTTGGGAAACAAAGTTGTCTGCTAGGTTTGTCAGGAACCTGTTTGATCTTCCACTTGGGGCAGAGTTTTTCCCCCAATTCATGTCAGGGTAGTTAAAATCCTCCATTACTATTGTGATATGCTTCCTACATACCTTGGTTAACTGACTAGCAAAAAGTTCATCTATTTCCTCTGTTTGGTTGGTTGGCCTATAGTATAGACCTATGGCAATTCCCCCCCCCCCCCGCCTTTTACATTGACCCAAATGCATTCCAGGCAGTTTTGATCATTGTTGTACTCTATTTCTGTAGAGATGTAGTTATTTCTTATATATAGTGCAACTCCACCTCCTCTTTTATTTGGTCTATTTCTTCTAAATAATTTAAATCCCTTTAGCTTTATGTTCCATTTGTGGGTTTCATCCCACCAAGTTTCTGTAATGGCAGCAATACCATGTCTGCCCTCAATTACTTGAATTTCTAATTCACTCTGTTTATTCCTCATACTCTGTGCATCAGTGTATAGATATTTGAGTCCATTTTTACTGACCCTGTGTTTACTGCCTACATAACCTGTGTTGTCCCCTACTGTCTTACTACCTGTTTGATTAGTGCACATGGTATGGCACTCACTATTAAATGCTTGTTTTTGCTTGACAGCAAGGTTGATATTCTTACCCGCCTTAACATCTATGTTACATGCACTGATAACCCTATTAATTTTAGATTGCTGGGGACAGAAATGTTCTGTATTAATTAATTCTCTGTGTCTGTTCAGTTTAAATGTTTATCTAGAAAATCTGTGAATTTAATGCCAAGTAGCTCAGTCCCTTTCTTTGATTGATGCAATCCATCTCTTTTGTACAGTTTTTCATTGGACCAGGTGCAGATATCATGACTAATATAATCAAAGCCTTCCCTTTTACCCCATTTCTTTAGCCACACATTAAACTCCGCTATATGCTGGCCTTTCCCTTTTTGTTACTTATATACTGGTAAAACCTCTGAAAATGTAAGCCTACAGCCTATACTACTAAGTTTGTACCCCAAGCTCTGGAAATCATTCTGCACAGAAAGTACATATTTTTGGGACATATCATTTGTACCAAGATAGCACAAATGATACCAAATAGCATCATATTTGGTATCATTTGTGCCAAGATAGCACAAATGATACCAAATAGCATCAACATCACTGTCCTTACTGGCATTCTTGACTATCTTAAAGATACTCCTCTTGTCTCTGCTGGCAGTAACACCTGGCAGACAGCTGACCTCTTTCAAAACTTTTGTATCATTTCCTAAATTTACATCCCTTACAATTGAATCACCAACCAGAAGGTGGCTTCTCTTTTTAGATAACTTGTTCTTCTTACATGACTGATGTGTAATACCTGATTCACACAACAACAACAACAACAACAAACAACAACATATAATATATAATATATAATATATAATATATAATATATAATATATAATATATAATATATAATATATAATATATAATATATAATATATAATATATAATATATAATATATAATATAATTATAATAATATGGAAAACAGTTCTAACAGCAAATGGTGAAGTCACCATTAGGCAAGGAATCTTCCAGGGGAACTCACTTTCACCATTACTGTTCAACATTGCATTAATTCCATTGACAATAATCCTACAAAACATAAAACTGGGATACCAAATCTCAAGCCAACATGGCAAGATAAACCATCTACTATACATGGATGACTTAAAAATATATGCGAAAAGTCCCACTGAACTTAAATCAATACTCAACACAGTTCAACTGTTCAGCAGCGACATCAAAATGAACTTTGGACTTGAAAAATGTGCTATATTATCCATGCAGCAAAGAAAAATGAAAAAAATATAAGGAATAGAACTGGGAAATGGAAACATAATAAAAGCATTAGCAAAGGATGATGGTTACAAATACCTAGGCATATTGGAAGCAGATAACATCTTGAATGGAAAAGTCAAAGAGTCAACGCAAAAGGAATACATCAGGGTCCGCAAAATATTAAAATCAAAACTGAATGCTGGAAAATAATTAGAGGCATTAATACATGGGCAGTTCCAGTGATATGCTACTCAGCTGGCATCATCAACTGGACTTTGGCTGAACTGGAAAACTTGGACCGGAAAATGCGCAAACTTTTCAATATGTACCATGCTTTACATCCACGAAGTGACATCGACAGGTTGTACCTGCCAAGAAAAATAGGGGGCAGAGGACTATTGCAAATCCATCAAACTGTAGAAGAAGAAAAATGAAGTTTGAATGATTATGTGAACCAAAGTACAGAAAAATTGCTGCAGGCTGTGAAAACGGAGAACATTATAAAAACAACAGAAACAAAGGCAGAATATAAGGAAAAACAGCTGGATGACAGATTAAACAGATGGAAAACCAAAGCTTTGCATGGACAGCACTTGAAAAACATTGAAGGAAAATGTGATGACAACTTTACATAGGCATGGCTTAAGATGGGAACCATCAAGAAAGAAACAGAAGGTTTAATACTGACTGCTCAAGAACAAGCACTACAAACTAATGCTATGAAAGCAAAGATACAAAAATCCACCGACAATCCAAACTGCCGACTTTGCAACAACAAAGTCGAAACTGTTTCATATTTAATATGTGAATGCAGCAAAATCGCACAAACTGATTACAAAGCTAGATACGACCGAGTTGCTAAATTAGTCCACTGGTCATTATATAAAAAATATGACTTACCTTTATCCAAAAAGTCATGGGAACATAAAGTGGAAAAAGTTATAGAAAATGAGAAGGTGAAGATCTTGTGGGACTTTTGAATACAGACAGATCATCACTTGGAACACAACATGCCAGATATCACAGTTGTCGAAATGGAAACATACAATTTATTGACATTGTGGTACCAGGAGATGCCAGAGTCGAAGAAAAAGAACTGGAAAAAAATCATGAAATATCGCGACCTGGCCATCGAAACTTCATGGCTAAGGATAAAACATGTAACCGTGATACCAATTGTCACCGGGGCACTTGGTACCATGTCCAAGAATTTTATAAGATACATCAACAAATTGCAGCTTCCTGCAATAACACCAGCGGAACTGCAAAAAACTGCACTACTTGGAACATTGTACATCTTAAGAAGGTACTTGGTTGATACCTAGGACGCTGGCAGCAATCTGTATCAACCATTAGCACTAGTCAATGGTATTTGTAATGAATTTTTGAATCTTCAGTTGACTGAATTTCATGTTTAATGAATAAAGTAAATAATAATAACTTTATTGTCATTGTACCTGTATACACAGTATACCCATACAACGAAATTTGCTTAACACCCAAATTCCAGTCCAACACACATAACAATCCCCAAACATACCCCCACCCACCACAAATTCCCCACCCCTAAACCACCCAAACATCCACACAACAGACCAAGTAATCCTGTCCAACAGCTCACTGATGGTAACCCTTTAGTTCATTGTTGAGTGCAATTATAGCTCTGGGATAAAAACTATTCAGAAAACACATGGTCTGAGTTTTAATTGTTCTGTATCTTCTGCCAGAAGGCAACAGTCCAAAAAGATTGTAAGCAGGATGGGAAGAGTCTCTGAGAATGTTATGCAACTTTCTCAAACAGCGAGATTCGAATATGTCATCCAGGGCTGGTAGCTGGAGTCCAATGATATTCTGGGTAGTTTTAATGATTCTCTGTAGAGCTTTTTTGTCCGCTACAGAGCTGCTCCCATACCATGTAAGAATGCCGTATGTCAGGACATTTCCCCTATCCAAAGCAAGTTCTTCAACTTGGACCACGATCCCCTGCTTATTTGAGTTATCATCAACACAACAACCTTGACTTGTCACTTTAGTATCCCTATTAAGGTCAGCAAGGCACTGTATCTGTTATGTTGGGACACAGCGAAAGCTTTGTGTTTCTGGTTCACAGCTCTCACCCTGCCAGATCCTACAGTGATCCATACTGCCCTTTTCCTGCAGGATCTTTGTGGTAGAGGGGGCTGATAGCCCGGCAGCTCAATAGAGTAGAATGGCTGAATTGGATGCCTAATTTCTGCTTGGAGAGCAGAGATTAGAGACTCTAGATAGGTAATCTGTCCATGTAGGCTAGTAATTTGTTTACAAATAGGACAGTATCCAAGTTTGAAAAGAGTACTGCGAAAGACATGTTGATGTTACAGTACATTGTATGTCAGGTTACTTTCAAAAAATCAATACATGATATCAGAATCATGTAATTTTTTATTCAGAGAGCTACATCAAAATTGTTCAACCGTGGCAACTTTAATAAATGTGGACTTCAACTCCCAGAATTCCCAGCCAGTATGCTGACTAAGGAATTATGGGAGTTGAACTTCATATTTCTTAAAGCTGTCAAGTTTGAGAAACATTGAGCTACACTGATCGTTTTAAAATGTTGGTATTAATCCTTAAAGCCATAAACGATCAGTCATTTTAAGATGTTGGCATTAAAAATCTAAATTGTCTGAATAGCTGCCTTTACTTTTATAAAATATATCTTTTAGTAGTATTTATGAAGCATTCATATTTTAATGTAGTTTTAATAATTTTTGCCTTTTAGTTTTAATTTTAAGCTCTTCCTTTATTATCTTTATCTTCTTTGCCACCCTAACCATTTTTGAGTAGGAAAAAAAAGCCAAAAAATAAAATGATTTCAATTGTTGATTATAATTGCACCCATTACCACAACTGATAGCAACAAATTCTAGTTTTATAGATAAAAATATATAAATTTTATATAAATATTATATACATTACATTATGTACATTATATAGATTATAGAAAAAAATGTTTTTATGGATCTTGAGCTTGAACTGTTTTGATTCAGTGTTTGACCCTTAAGATGAAGTAATAAAACATTAATTTCTTATATTCTACTTGGTATACTCTGCAGTATGTCCTAGGTATAGTGTGTACATTGCAGAGTATAAACTGTACAATACATGACCACAATATCTGTAATTTATTTTGCTTCCTCCCATATGTTAATACCATTCCCCAAATTTTTGTATCGTCTAACCTTTGTATCACAGTGCTTGATATTAATAAAGGTACATCTTGCATAATTTACTTAGCTTACAGTAATGTTATTTGTGAGTGTGAATAGATACTCCAACATACTTATGCATATAGGTACAAATTTTTAATAGTTTTATTCTTATTTCATATATATAGTAAGTGAGGAGGGAATGATGCTTATTTTTGTTTCATTTAATAATAAATTACCAGAGTTGTTTGGGTTCAGCTTTTTAAACAGTTAAAAATGAGAGCAAAATAAATAAACCTGTCATCCTTTGAGTTTTAACTTTAAATTGAAATTATCAGTGCTTTGTATTATCATCCTTTTTGAATGATTTAGCTTGTTACCATATTTTTTCTGAATGTATAAATGTATGTTTGAGTATATTCTCTGATGAAAACTTGCTTAATTCAGTTTTTGTTTTTTGTGTCTTCATCTATCTTCAGTTAAAATTTATGAAATAAAAAGCTGAGCATTTCTCATTCAGTTAAATCTTTATTACAACAAAGGCATCCTTTATATTGAAAAGAAATATATGCTAATCATATGGCTCTGTAGGATAGTATTATTTATTCATTCTTCATCCTCATTTTAATTCAGTTGGTTTGCACTATTTCAGTTTCAAAACTAATTCAAAGCAATCTGTTATCCTTATTGTCATCCCAAACACTGGTGCCCTGGTTCACAACTGATAGCCTTATAAAGAACCCAAACCCTGCATATGGCTGATAAAAATACTGAATTGGATGGAAAACACCATGATTAGTGATCTTTTAATCTGTCTGAGCATAGAGAAATACAATTTAGGAGCAGCTGCTACGGATGTTACACAAAGAGATATTTCCTGCCCCTTTATATATTGGGAGGGGACACTTTATTCTGAGCCTTGCATAAATTATTACATCTATTTAATAAATTTTAAAAAACTTATTTATTTTATTGGGTTGGAAAGCATTGACCACAAATAAATAGTCTAGTATGCTAAATAATAAGAGATTAAGCCAAACATTATTTGTAGGAGAATACAAAGAGTCCAGGAACTGGGTTTATGACATGGCAACACTAAACAAAATGAAAACAATAATTGTTGTGTAATTGCAGAAAGGTGACTTATTTGCTTAGATAAGCAGTATTTCCACTTTATCACAGCTATTTTAAGGTTTGTGCAGCCTATAGAAGAGACCTCCCTGGAAACTGAATTTTTAAACAATGACTTCTCATCATTGTTTGGAGACAAGGTGATAGAAAGTGTAGTGTCTGACACTTCTGAAGATTACGTTGATACATTTCAATCTGTTTTCAGGCTGAATATAGATAGTTCTTTCAAAGACTTTGTTAGCCTGATTGCTGATCTTTATTAGGAGACAAAGGGATGCTACTGTGTGAATAGTCCTGGATCTTATAACGCTCCTCATCATGGAAAAGTCATGAGAAAGTATCGTATCTGGTTCTTAATTGGGAACACTATGTTACAATGGTTCTATTCTAAATAATAAGGAAGTGGCAGGGGAAGATTTTTTCCCCAAGTTTTTTTATTTTTTAAAAAACATATTAATGCGTAAACAGTGTGGCACGTGAGTGTCATACAATTTGGTACAAATAGAATATTGATCACATTATCAAATTTAATAAGATTATAAAGTTCTAATAATAATACACATTTTTATGTTAAATTATAGTCTTTCATTATTTAGTTATTCAAAATTTCAATATGTTATTTTTATGCCAATCACAATATTCTGAATGTCATACCTTTTAATACAAAGTATTGATCATATATATTACATTTAGCAAGTTTATATAATTCTAATAATAGTACACATAAAGTTATGTTATAGTCTTCCATTATTTAGTTATTCAAATTATAATTATTCAATATTGCAATATGTTACTTTTATGCCAATCACCATATCCTGCATGTCCTACATTTTAATGCTGATAAAATATTATCAGATGAAATAGTATTAATCATAACTGTTTCATTTAACACTCTTATATAATTCTAATAATACACATATCTATGTTAAATTATAGTCTTTCATTTCAATGTATTATGTTTATGCGAATCAATTCTAATAATAATACAAACGTTTATATTAAATTATAATCTTCCATTATTTGCTTATTCAATGTATAATCCTTCATTATTTGATTATTCAATATTTCAATATGTTTTTATGTCAATCACCATATTCTACATGTCATACATTTTAATACAAATAAAATATTATAATCATATTTGTTACATTTGGCAAGCCTGCACATATTCATGTTGGATTACAATCTTTCATTATTTGGTTATTCAATAGTTCAATATATTATTTTTATGCCAGTCACCATATTATTTTAACATACTTGATAAAACCATCATTCAAATTCTAATTTCCCCTCTTATTATTACTTCTCCTTATTATATAAAAATGTGTATTTTATTAATCCCCTTCCCTCTAGTTTCTATATTCCTCTATTCTGACTTTTGATTATGCCACTACTATATTTAAACATATTCTCTTTCTAGCCATCGTCTCTTATCCATTTCAAAGCTTTAATTGTTCATTTCTTAGCTTGCCTCCCATATTTCTCTCTTGGATCTTTATTTCTATCTACTTCCGCATCTTGACTACTCATTTTAAACATTTCTCCCTTCTCTGCCCCTTTCCATTGTCTAGCTTTCAAAATATCTACTCTTGCTCCTATCTCTCTTCCAGAAAAATCTTCCTGGTTCTCCGGTTCCTTTTTTAATTCCCTTAGAATACTCTCCCCTTGGCTTATTTGATCAATCCTTATTATTTTTGTTATTATCTCCTTATCATCTTGTTTCATTTGTTTTTTTCTGTTATTTCATCTACTCTTTCATTTGGCTCCTCCTCTTCCTGAGCGTCTTGATCATTCATTGTCCTTTGTATTGTATTTCCCAGCTTTTCATCTATGCTCTCGATTTGGTTCATCAGTGCCTCCCTTGTACTTTGAGTTAACAACACCATCTCTTCCCAAATTCCACTCATTTCTTCTTGATGAAGCATCTCGTTAAATTTTATTGTATCCCTCTTTTGTCCAATAATCCAAAAACCATATATTCAAGCCTAAAGTCACCTCTCAAAAAAATTCAATCTTCTTAATTCTTTGTATCCCACAATTCTAGAACCTCCTTAAGTCCCTCTATAGATTCCATTTTGTATTGTAATCTTCAGGGGTCCTTTTAATGATAGTGTCTTTCTTATTCTCATGTTTAAATCTCTAATAATCAAGTATTTTCAAGATTTTGGGAATGTGTTGTCAGCAGGTGGCACTCTTAGACTAGATTTCAATGTTAACCAATTTTTCCAGTTTTCCACAATGTAAAAATAATGTTAATTTTTCAAGTAGATAATTCCAGCATTTCAAAATGCCTATCCAAAACAACGCCTGTCTAATTTAAAAGTCCAAATTTCAGTACTTTTAATGATTTTTTTGCCTTTTCCCCTTTAATTCTTTTTCTTTCAGTTTTGAAATTTTCCTCAGAGTGTTAAGTCGCTGCTACTTTTAAAAATAGTTATGAACTCTCTTTTCCTAGATATTCTTTTGGGGTTAAAATTTGAATAAAAAGGATTCTTCTCACCCAGTTCCAGACACTGTTCACCAACTCCGCTCCAGCACAATTCTTAGATATTCCTTGGCTGTCCCAGCTTTGTGGCAGCCACCTTAGACTGCCTCTTCTCCTCACCCTGGCATAGAGGGAAAAAAGCTCCGCAGTTTAGCAAGAGAGTTGTGATCTCTCCTGCGACCTCTCAGAGCATTCCTCCTTAGCTTTGCCACCCCTAAAAGGCTGCTTTGGCTCCTTTCAGAACCCACAAACAGGAAGAAGCCAGCACAGGAATGCAGAGCTCCGTTTCTTGTGATAGGTAATGCTGCAATATGAGCCGGAAGTCAGCAGGGGAAGATTTATGTTTGTATGGAGTGCCATGTTTTAGATTGTTATTCTGTAGTTAAGAGTATATACAAGGCCTTTTAGGGTGGCCATCTAAAGATTGAGATTATGTTTACAATTTGGAAAAGTGTACCCAATCTTTAATCCTAATACCATTTTATGTACATAGTAGAAGATTTCTGTCTATGGTCAACTCTATCTCTTAGTTTATAAAATCGTGATACTGTAGTCTAGTAATTTAATCAGAACATAAATCCATACTACTAAAAGCTAGACTGTAGCTCAGCTGCTGACCTATCTCTTTGTTTTTGTTGTAAACTGTGCAAAATGTGACTAGATTAGAAGTGACTGGCATTATGAAGTTTTTAGGTTTGTTTCTTTGGATTTGTTTGTTCTCTGAGACCTGATAATTATTTCAAAGGTTTTTCTGGGGTAAAAGGTTTGAGAAAAGTAGCTTTAGTTGGTCTTGCTGGTGTGTTCTTTGCTTTCCCACCAAGGATTTCTCCTTTTGCTCAACTCTAGGAAAGCAAAAGGGTTGGTGCTTTGGAACTTCCTTTGCCAAGCCCAGAAAAAGCAAACTTAAAGATATAAGGATAGCTGTGCAAGCTACGAGTCCTGCATGTAGCAAAAAATGTAATGAGATGTTTCCTTTCACAACAATGAAGTCAAATATCTAAATATAAAAAAAGGAAATTATTGGAAAAATAATACTGCTTCATGGTGCTTTAAAACCCTCTCTAAGTGATTTACAGAATCAACATATTGCTCCCAACAATCTGGGTCCTCATTTTACAGACCTTGGAAGGATGGAAGGCTGAGTCAAACTTGAGCCAGTGAGAGTCAAATTGCAGAATTGCTGGCAGTCGACAGTCAGCAAAATTAGCCTGCAATACTGCATTGTAATCACTGTGCCACCATGCTGAGCAAATTCTTCTGCATGGCCTTGCAAAGGGTTCTCCAAGTCTCTTGTACCCAAGAGGGACTACATCCCCTGAAAGAGGGCTGCAAGACAGCTATCCATAGATGCAATAAGAGCAGAGGAGTGCTGATGCTTTGCCTTTCTTACTGCCATGAGGTACGTCTTAATCGTGGCTCTAACCTGAGATGAGTTCATGCACAAGATAGCATGAGTGATGACCTAGACATTTCTTCTCTCACTTCAACTCCCTCAGCTCCAGCGTAAACCACTATTACCCTAATTTGCATAGCTGTTAGCTTTTATTATCCCAGGTGTTTTACATTTATTTGCTTTAAAGTCAAGTAGTCAAATGCTATCATTGTGTTTAATAAATTGCTTTCTCACACTTTGCCTGTAAGGAAAGCTGTTAAGACCTGGCTTTTCCCCCAGGCATGTGGGTCCAGTTGAGTAGAATCTTCTCTGATTGTCTAATTTTCATGTTTGGTTGCCATTTTATATTATATTTATTGAGTCATTCTTTTTTAGTGTTGAATGGTTATTTTTCCTTGTTTATTCTTTGAGTTATATCTCCCTATAAATCCATCCAATAAATACATAAATACAGTTTTTGCTATTATTATGTTTGCAGCCCTTTCTGGGAACTTCACTGAAAGTAATCTTTAAAAAATGAACAAGCAAACCTATTATAAACACACACACACACTGCAGAAATAGACTTCATTTTTTTCTCTACACACTTAAAAGGAAATCCTCTCCTTTGGTGGTTATGGGGAATCTGTGCAAAAATGAAATTTGTTAGATGTTATGAAATTCATACATTCAGGACGGAATCCTCATCACTCTTTCAGTATTTTAAGACTGTTCATTTTTATGACAAAAATGTGTTTCTGTTTTTTTTCTGTATCTGTAATATCATTTGGGCTTATCAATTGAAAAAAGAAAAATGTTTTCAAGGAGGATCACATTTTGTCTTATTTAAATTTCACAAATGCAAGAGGCTTTACACGTTAATTGATCCAGATTGTTAGATGATTTGTTGTTATACAATTAAGTACAGATGGCTTGGCACTGTAAACAAGAATATTTAGGACTATTTCCATTTCCGGGTTGGATTTCAACTGTAATCCATGCCTAAAGCATTAAAAACCTGTTTCCATCTTATTTTTAATGCTCTTTTGTTTTAATCACTGTAATATGTTGACCTTTTTATTTAAGAAATAATACCCACTATAATATTAAAGATACACCTATATGTCCAAGAATGTTGGAAAGGACTCCAGTTTATATAATAAGGTGATAATATAATTGGCACTTCTGAACTTGTGCTGAAATGAAATTAATACAATACAATTCAATATAATAAAAGTAATCAATTTATATAATTAAAATTTAATTACTTCCAACACAGCAATCCATCCATTTTTCATTATTTGTCTGATGGAATATTTGAAAAATACTAGATTATTGTATTTTTAAAAATTGATATGTTCTAAATAAAATGGATGCTGTACTACATTAAAGGTTGTTTCTTAACCTTTAAATGAAATAGAAAATCATATACTTGCAAGTTATACTTATTTCTGCTTGTTAGATCTACTGGCCTATAGGTCTACATTGTCAGATGCTGTATTAGTACAACAAAATTTCCTGTGAGATAAAATGATTGCTATAATAGCAAAGCAAAATAACTATAAGCTCTTAGCCAGGCCCAGTGTGTTGACTGTATGCTGTGCTAGCAACTTTAAATACCAATATGTGAATCTCTAAAATGTTTCACATAATCACTAGTTATTTTCATGGCCAAGAAATATGTGGGAATCCAAAAAATAAGAATGACAGGAGCTAGAACAGTTTTCTATACAAAGATGTGCTATTGTATTTATTTAGAAGCCAAATTTATGACCTGAATGTCATGTACTTTGTTTAAGATGACCAGATTTTAACATTGGTAAAGAGGGACATTGTGGGCGTGGCTTATTTTGTGGGCGTGGCTAGCTGGTCATGTGACTGGGTGGGCGTGGCTAGCTGGTCATGTGACCGGGTGGCCATGGCTATGTGTATAGGGTAAGGTGAACAGATTTTAACATTGGTAAGAGGGACACCATTGTGGGCGTGGCTTATTGTGTGGGCATGGCTTGGAGGCCATGTGACTGGGTGGGCGTGGCTAGCTGGTCATGTGACCGGGTGGCCATGGCTATGTGTATAGGGACTACTCAGAGGGCTGGAAAGTCATTTCTGACAGGTCCTCACACTTTTGACTGGTCCTCACACTTATGACCATGCTCACATTTATGCCCGTGCAGCATTTTTAACAACCATGTCACTCATTTCACAACTGCTTCTCTTCACCATGGTGATAAGATAGGGAAAAAAACGTAAAATGTGAGGACAGTCGTAAGTTCGAGGATTGGTCAAAAGTGCGAGGACCAGCCAAAAATAACTTTTTCAGCCCTCTGAGTAGTCCATATGCACAAAAGGACTAACCAGAGAGCTGAAAAAAGTCATTTCTGACAGGTCCTCACACTTTTGACTGGTCCTCACACTTATGCCCATCCTCACATTTATGCCCGTGCAGCATTCTTAACAACCATGTCACTCATTTCACAACTGCTTCTCTTCACCATGATGACAAGATAGGGCAAAAATGTAAAATGTGAGGACAGTCGTAAGTTCGAGGACTGGTCAAAAGTGCGAGGACCAGTCAAAAATAACTTTTACAGCCCTCTGAGTAGTCCATATGCACAAAAGGACTAACCAGAGGGCTGAAAAAAGTCATTTCTGACAGGTCCTCGCACTTTTGACTGGTCCTCACACTTATGACCATCCTCACATTTATGCCCGTGCAGCATTCTTAACAACCATGTCACTCATTTCACAACTGCTTCTCTTCAACATGGTGACAAGATAGGGCAAAAATGTAAAATGTGAGGACAGTCGTAAGTTCGAGGACTGGTCAAAAGTGTGAGGACCAGTCAAAAATAACTTTTTCAGCCCTCTGAGTAGTCCATATGCACAAAAGGACTAACCAGAGAGCTGAAAAAAGTCATTTCTGACAGGTCCTCGCACTTTTGACTGGTCCTCACACTTATGACCATCCTCACATTTATGCCCATGCAGCATTCTTAACAACCATGTCACTCATTTCACAACTGCTTCTCTTCAACATGATGACAAGATAGGGCAAAAATGTAAAATGTGAGGACAGTCATAAGTTCGAGGACTGGTCAAAAGTGTGAGGACCAGTCAAAAATAACTTTTTCAGCCCTCTGAGTAGTCCATATGCATTAAAGGATTACAGCAATAGAGAGGGATGAAGGAATGGAAATTAGAGTAGGAGTGAGGGTAAGAGAGGGAGGAAGAGAGGAGGAGAAGGAGAAAGAAAGAGGAAGTAGGGAGGAGAAAAAGAGGGTGGGGGGAAGAGAAAGTAAGAAGGAAAGAAAAGAGAGAGGTGGTAGGTTTGAGGAGAAAGATTGCTGTACAATAAAAAAGATGAAAGGGAAGAAAGCCAACCCCAAGCAAATATAAAGATATTAAGATAAAGAATGAATTGTTAAACTTTAAAGAATAAAAGAGAACAAATATGAATAAATAGCAATAATTAGAAACACACATACAAACATACAATGTATTTTCTTTGAACAGAATATTTGGCTGGTTCACAAATTTAAACAGCGTTTAGTCATTTCAATTAAATTTACAATTTCTATATTTCCTTTTTGCCATATTTATTCCTCATCTATTTTTTAAAAAAACCAATATTACCCTTCATCCTCATCTCTAATCTTAATCAAATTCAATTTTTCCCTTCTATTCTATATTATACCCCTTCCCATTGTCATCTATTTTTATATCCATCCTCACATTGTTTAATTATGTAATTATGTAATACAGTTGTTTAATACAAATTCAACATTTTAATATAAATCAATTAGTTATAAAACTATCTTTTTTGTATATTAATCAATATGAACATGAATATTCCAATTATTTCCATGCAATCCAATTTCTTACAAATCAATTAATTATATTTACCAATAATAATAAACCAAATAATTTTTCCCATATATTCCTCCGAACCACAACTTAACCATTTCTGCTTTCAACACAATATACAATTAATAGTATCTCAATTATTACAATTCCCTAGTTAAATACAGCTTTTTTTCCTTTGTGTTTTAAAATCTTGAACTCTCCTCCTAAATTTCCCATGTTTGCAGTTTTTCACCTACCTTTTTTGGGGAGGAAAAATAAAAATAAAAATAAATCTCTCTCTGCCTCATTTTGTCACGCTGCACCAAAGACCCTGGTTTCGTTTTCGTTTCTGAAGCTTAGCTAGGGGAAAAAAAAACTGCTTTACACTGATTGCCTGTAGGGCGGCCCTTTGAAGCCCCGGGCAAGAGTTTAAACAGTTTTTTTTTCTTCTAGCCATCAGCTGGGGCTCAAGAAAAATCGGGACTTTTTTGAAACGCCGCGGGACGCGGGACAAATTGCTCAAAAGCGGGACTGTCCCGCCAAAAGCGGGACGTCTGGTCACCTTAACTTTGTTAGGACTAAATGTAGACTAGAATACTAATTCAAATTTTCCTCTTTATAGACTTTAGGCATATAAGACTCTGTAATCTGTATGTGAAGCTATAATTATTAGTAATGCAAAATCAAAATAAATCTGTATAGGTCCTACTGATTAGAATTTAATTTATATGGAGGTTAGAATATTTACCTTTTAGGCTTGATTTAATATAAACATAATATAAAAGAAATATAAAAATTGTTCTGAACATTCTCTGAAACAAAATATTTGCTTTGCTATTCTATAGTAATTCCAGAAAAGACTTTCCTCCCTTTTTGTGGCATTTGTTTTTAGCTGGCAACTAGTTTATAATGATAGATTTGTTGGAATAACTATGTCAGAACAAGTTCTCCTATCATAACTTGTGTTCACATTAATATGAACATGGCTTATAAGATTTCACAAACATGAAATAATAAAATCCTCAAATTAGATTCTTAGTTTTTTTGTTACAATTCTCAGTGTAACAGGAACTGTGTAGAGTACTATAGATGTACACAAAAACATTTGCTTTGCAGCAATGAGGTATTTGTTTGCAAATTGTCTTGTAAGAGAAAGAAGACATGGTGGCAGTAAGTTTTTTAAAATTGATATGTTATCTATGGAGAAAATATACATTATAGAGAATTGATATTTGACGTACCAAAGACTCCAGTTAACTGAAAAGTCCTTTCCTGAGTAGTCAGGATTTGAGGAAAGCTTTAATAAAGATCTAATAAATTCAAAACTAAATTAGGGAGGAAATTTGCCTAATACATTCTGATTTTATGAATTTATTCTGTGAAAAATCAGCATTTTAATCATAAATGCTCTTTAAATTGATGAGAATAGAGAAAACAATCTAAATAGATTTATTTTGGCAGATAGATATTAAATGCTTACTGACTTTTTATTCTCTAAACTTAGATTAATCATGGCTATTTTATACCATTCTGGGAAATTCATATATACTACTGTTGCGAACCTGTAGTAAAGGTAAGTAGAACCCAGCCCTGGTAGCTGTCCACCTGAAAAAGCCTGCCGTCATCCACTCCGGCAAGCCTGGCTGCACATGCGCTTAAATAGGGCAACATTTTTGGGGTAGGGCTTAATTTTAAAGCATGCACACAAAACAGTGCTGGGCCTTTTTTGGGGGTTGGGTCGTGTTTTAGGAGAAGCATGGTGTATATATATATATGTGTGTGAGTGTGTGTGTGTGTGTGTGTGTGTGTGTGTGAAAAAGTAATTAATCTAAAGACATTAGCAGACAGTAGCTAATCTTTAAAGAAGAATTTTTAAAGAAGTTTTAAAATATGATCCTTTACGAAAATCTAAGGCATAAGCTAAGCAAAATGGAGTGATCCACCTAGAACCTGCAATGGTAGGCATTGCTATTGAAATTGCTTTCCACTCTACAATTTGGGAAACATTAACGACACATATTTTCCTTCCTTCCTTCCTTCCTTCCTTCCTTCCTTCCTTCCTTCCTTCCTTCCTTCCATCCATCCATCCATCCATCCATCCATCCATCCATATTCTTGCTTGTAAAATTTGTAACAGAAATTACTAATTCAAGATGGCGTACTGCCAAAAGAGAGGCAAATTGCAGCCTATTTTCCATGGGCTACAAAGCCTGACAGAAAACATGATATTGCATCCTTAAGAAGTGCTTATCTGGCATTTACTTATTTAGTTAAAGATCACCACCAAACAGAAGTCCCTCAGGAAGAGTAGACAGCTTATTGGGCCCCATGGGGAGAGTGGTAATTAAACTGGGAAGGCAAGCACTGATGTTAAGCTAAAAGCTTATCTTTAAATAGTAATACAGTTGCAGTGTAAAGTGTTAGGCCCTGGGGTGCCTGTTGTTGCAGTGATAGGAGCTGGCTATATATAGGCATGTGTGTATGTATGTATAAAGAAACTGTTAAAAGTTCATCTACATAAAGCAATATGATTTTGCCTGAGGGTGCAGACAACAGGGAGTGATTAGCAAAATGTCTTTTTCCCTGCTACTCTGTTGTTTTGCTAAAATCCCACTTGTCACTGAGAAATTTGAGAGACCATATGCCAACTTCCATCTACAGAGAGACCCCCCTTGCTGATTGCTTATTGAGAAATTTCTCTTCAGAACATGAGGTGCTGTCAAGAAGAATTTCTGAGGGCAAAAGAAATATTCTGGAAAGAAAAACACACATACACACATAGTACTTTGCTTTGCTTTTTCATATTCCTGGAGATATTCCTTTCCAAGTAAAAATGTGTGTCTGAAATACATATGCCACATTACATGACATATACACAATAATAATTTTTGCTGGTTGTGGATGAATTGCTTTGGATTAGAATCTTCCTATCCATCCTCCTAACAGAGGAAAGACATCTGTCAGATGCCTAGAATTCACTAGGATTTGATAGGTTAGAAATTTGGTGGGAAAAAATAATTAAGAATATATACCAGGCAAAATATTTCTGCACTGTAAAGTAATGTTGAGTAGAGATAGTGGAAGCTTATTACAGATGAAAATTATACACATAGATAGATATTCATTTACTGAAAGAAAAAAAGATACCTCAAAGTAAAATAAAAACAGAAGAAAAAAGTAATAGCCAATAGTTTCTAAACAACACATTTTATCATGCTAATTGTTCATTACAATAGCAGGATTTTGCATCAATGCACAATTTTATTTTGGTTTTTTTTTTTTTTCTGGATAAAGGGTGTAGAGGATGATTTTATCTCCTGAAGAGACAAAATGGGGATTTATAGGTCTGGATCAGTAGTGGGTTCCACTTACCTTCGCTACCAGTTTGGAATCGGGAGCATGCACGCTGGCTTCGCTCGCACATGGCGCTTCTACACAAGAGCATCCGTGATGACATCTGGGTGGGTGAGTGGAGCCTCCCACCACCACCACTACTGGTTCACCCGAACCGGGGCGAACCAGTAGAAACCCACCACTGGTCTGGATATCTGTGTATGTAGAAACTGTTCATATGGATTATTTTAAAGAGGTTTTGCACAATGCATTTGGTAACAAAAATATTGACTCTTAAGCCTACAGATCAACCACATTCCAGTTGAAGTTTGAGACTGAAAAGAGCTCCATATTTAGATCCATGTTTCCTCCATTAAATTTAACATGCTTCAGAATTCAATTTGAAAATAAGAATTGTTTATACACTATAATAGGAAAGCATCAAAAGGCCTTGCTGCTTTTCATTTCTTTTGCAGAATGGGATGAATGTAGTGGAAACAGTGGATCCTTTATAGAACATTATCCCAGCCAGGTTTTAGCCAGATCCCTTCATGGATTTCACTGCAAGATATTTTGAAGACAAAGATAGCAAGGATAAGGAGAGGACAGGCTTTAAAATATCCAGCAAAGAACAAAATTTTACTTTCCTATTCCAACATTAAGAAAAGTTTTCAAAACTATTTATGAGACATAAATTCTTACTTTTCAATTGCTTTTCTGTGTGTCAAATTTGGCATGACAGAGAAGAATGCACACAGGCATTAATGAAGCTTTGGTGCCTCTGATTACTGGTTTTTGCAGGGTGTCAGAAAGGTGATCTGATTGATAAATGTAGCCCCATCTGAGAAGAATCTCTTCATTCCTGGTAGGACTCAAATTATGGCAGGGTTGTTGGTAATAGTCTAAGATACTATTTAGTAAAGACAGTCAAAATTGCTCTGAGGTATAATATCAAAATAATTGGTATGCCACAGAGAAAATAGTATTCATAAATTTGCCATCCTACTTCCAACAAAGCCAATGTAATCATTAAACTTGCACCTATTTATTCATTATTGAGAGACTTAAACTTGCCCCGCTCATACAGAATTAAAGTTTACATTTGATCCTAATGTTCATTTTGAGATGGTCAGCCATAAACTACATTCAGAGAGCTGAAAGCTAAGTTGAATTCCCAATTATATTGACAAGTTTACAGAAGTGTAACATTTCATTAGTGAAGTGAGAACATAGTGAAAATTTGTGGCTACATTTAAGAAGCTGAGATCTGATAAAGAGAATTAAGCCAAAAACAAAGTTAGCCTGGATGCAGGTCAAAAAGACTCTGATAGAGAATAGAATGAGATAAAAGACATTGGCCAGTTATTCATCTCAATGTCAGATTGCTCACCACACCTTTCAACCTTGTCTTCTCCATCTATGTAAGTAAAGCTACATTATATTTATGAATTTCTTCACAGCTGTTTGATTTTATTTGTTGCACTCAAGTTGGTCATTGCTTGGCTTTGCAAATTTGCAACAGTGGAATAGTTTGATCAAAGCTTTGTTGAATCAAAGCACCTCTTCAAAGCTTTTCAAGCTGATTTGAGTATAATTTTAATTTTCTTGATACTTGTATTAGTGACCAAGGTTGAATGCTAGGGGGGAAAAGTCTTCTGCAACATAGTCTGCTAGACATCATTGAGACTGGCAAATGTTAGATTTCATTAACTATATCATATTTTTTTTAGATAAGTCTGTGCTGAAACATGTTCCCCTGAAACTTTATCTTATCCTACTTGGTAATGACTTCTAAACAAGCATGTATGGGATAGTATTTCTGATTCTTTAAAAAAATACATTTAATGAACTAATGAGTATTTACGGGGTTATTATTGAAGCTCTCAGAATGGTATATACAGTCCACCGTTCCTTAATGTCTCAAAGGTGATCTTGGAGTGGGGGTTATCTCTGTTGTTGCTTTCTTACGGTACAATAAAAGTGTATTTTATCTTACTTTATTCAGTGTGTTTATATTTGATTATATCTATTTTTTTCAGCCAGAAGAGTTTTAAACATTACTGATTTAATGAAAGTTATATTTTATTGTTTTTCCCAATTCTCTTGAAAATAAAAACAGCATGTGGTCAAAAAAAGGAAATATGAATTAGTTTACAAACACAGCAAAAGAAACTAAAAAGGCAACAATGTAATATTTGGAAGGAGGGAAAACCCCCCAGTGTAACATACAATTGTAGCTGTATTATGCCAGATCTGCTTTCTTTTTGTAAATTTTGCATGGACATAAAGTATAGATGGACTTCTCTAATTTTTTTCTTATAATCTCAGTAATGATTTTATTGCTTTCATCAGTTTTCTTTACCACTCATATTTCATTGGAATATGTGTAAATGTCCATATATCTACTTCAGAATAAAGAAAAAAACACTTAACACAGCAATAATATGCTTCTCCTCACAGTAACTTACTTTCAGCTAATTTTTAAAGAATTGCAATCCAAATGACTTTTGTTTGGAATGCATTTTTTACAACATAATGCTAGTTTTTGATACTTGCAAAGTAGGTTATCCAGTGGAAGAATGCTACTTATTGTTATCAGTTCTACAGCTTATATTTAGGTGTTCCCTGTTCTTGACTTTTCTATTTATAAAAATGTAGTTTAAGGAAAGGTTTTCATTTTAGGAATCTAAGCAAACAATTATTGAACGGCACAGTCCACTATTTTGTAGAATGTATACCTAGAGAGGAATTACTACATTCATACAGGGCAGAAACAATAGAGCAGCAGTTTTTTGTTTTGTCCTGTCTGGATAATAGGGGAGAAAGGAAGGTGGTTTAAACAGAGGAAATAAATGTAAGACCAATATAGATCTCAGCCTGTTTGATAGATGTACATGAATAATGGGAAGGCTATGGATTGATTGTTCCCAATGTGACTTTTCCTGCAATTGACATAAGTGTAACATCAATAATCAACTTACCATTGGGGTTTCCATAGGATTTGGAAGTGAGATTCTCAGGTTAGAAGTCTAGTTAGATTTGAGTTCTCTCCCTACCCTTATATGACTCCTGGAACGACCACAATAATATATAGTAAATCAACACCTCATTCTATCATTCGACCTTTGGTTCAGATAATTACCTATTGCTCTATGCTTAGAAACCTTTTTCCAGCATGTGCTTGAAATTGAATTGAGGAAAAGCATCACATGCTGTCATCATTCCATACACTGTGTAACACTTGCTAATTTTTGTCTTCTGCTGCTGGCCAAAAAGACTGAAGGGTAGCTATACTTGAATGTTTACATAGCTCTCCTTCAGACCTCTCACCTGAATTTATGAAAGTTGGATAGAATAAGAGGTAAGCATAGGTTATAAGGACACAGAGGGCAGGTCCAAGATGTGCAGCCCAGTCCTCAGCCTGATAATGATTTTTTACTTTCAGTCTGATTAATCATTTTACTCTGAAGTATGCAGTACTATATATTGACAAAGGAGTGTAGTATAGAGGACAAACCTAAAGAATAAGCCTTTGATCTAATTTGAGAGAATAAGCATAATATGTTAACATTTTCAGGGTTTATTTTTTAGTATACTTGAACTCATAGTTGAATGCTGAAAGATTCAATTTGTACCAGATTCAGTACTTTTTCATTTAGAATCCTTCCTTTGAGAATATGAATCGTGACATTTCCAGTTGCTTCATACTTAAGGGGCTTAAGGTTAATTCATAGTCTGATAAAATGATGATGAGTTATTACTGTGCGAGAATAGACATTTGACCTTCCTGGAGGTGGAGTTGTAGTGATCATGTTTTCAACCTGCTGGTGTGTAAAGTCATAGTTTTTGTTAAGTGGAAGAATCTCACTCATGACTGTATCAATATTTTTATGGCAATGTTTATGGTAATAATTTGTGTAGCAAAAAACCCTCAAAGGTTTGTGGGGGGATTGGTTTTTTAGTCCCCAGTTCTAGAACAAACTAGTATAAAACTTCTCTAACTTTTCTTAGATTAGGAATTATTTTTTTCTATGATATTAATGATGTGGCCATTTGGCAGTTAACCATGGAGGAAGATTTAGCAAATTATTCATTTTTATTTCTGTATGAGTTAAACTTACACTGCTGATGACTAATTTTTTTCCTTTTGTGAAAGAACAGAGTTGTTTATAACAATTTCTTTTAAGGTACCAAAAAAAAAAAAAAAGGATTTCTTCTGGATACTCCAATTCAAACAATTAGAACTATTTGTACTTCTTCCTCAAGTAGCAACATGCCTTAGCTGTCAAATCTGACAGTCATTTCTTGTAGAATAATAAAATGTCCTGTCTAGTGGTAGTTCTCTTTTACTTAATCCTTGTTATGCATCAGATAATATGAGTAGATCACAGACATTTTTGTAGCGTGCTAATAAATTCAGAACAAAAAAGCAGCCAAAGCAAAATAGAAGAAAGACCCTCCCCTTTCATATATTTTTCCTCCTCAGCTGTTCTTCCCCTGAAGTGACCCATGTGCAAGAACAGCTCCAGTAATTCTATGACAGAACAAAAAAGAATTATTCTATCTCCATGGCAACATCAATTCCGTTTCTGCAGGTACAGCAACTGCCAGTTAGGCCACTGACTATATGAAAGCTCCTAAAGGCACTTTGTACTGCAACATTTGTTCAAAAATAACTTGGCCTGCCACAGTTTCCCACAAACCCACAGAGAGAAAAAGATTAAATTGAGTGGCAAGTAGGCTGTCAAGTTCTTTAGCATCTTCAAGCTGAAGTGAAGAAAACAACAACTGTAAACAAGTGAGGATAGAGAAATGGTTCTGGCTGGCATATTATTTTCAGAGCCTGCATAGTAAAATATTTATGCTTTTGGAAGTAATCTTAAATTGTGTACCATCAATTTTACCTCAAGGACATAAAACTTAATTTGTTTTTTTACACTGCTATTATGACAATGCACATACAAAGCTGGAATTAATTATCACATTTTGCAAATGACAGAAAGAAAGATCCATTGTTTACATTTATTTTAATGAGAGTAAATTAAGTTTAAATTTTTGTTTTAGGGCTGCAGTTGCTTTTTTCACCCTTCCAAACTGGTCCTAATAGCTTTCAGAAGAACAAATGGAAGTACAGAGTATAAAAAATATATTTAATATGCAGCAAAAATACTTCCTCTGCATAGTAGGCACCAAGACTTTTTAGCTGCTTTAGCTCATTTTCTTCGGATGGCTCCAATGATAGCAGGTAAAACAGCATTTCTGTTCTTAGCCTTGTCTGAGATTCTTACTAATTTTCATCTTGTTCACAGTAAGGTATTTTTGGTATCAGTTCCCCAATGTCATTAGTGCATCTATTGCTGTCCCTTAGCTTTAACAACTTGATTTCAGAAAGGTGTAAGAAACAGAATATTAGCCCCAGCTGACAGACGTTCTGCCTATTCTTGCTTTGATAAATGAAATTGGTGGACTCTTGACCTAAAGTTTCACTAAACAGAATCAAAGAAATTTATCTTTCAATTTTGGACCCTTCAGACCTCTCACACTGTGTCAATAATAACCAAACTTATTTAAGAACCATAAATGACTATGTCCAGAGATATCAGCTGTGCCCAGTCCCTGCAGTAGGTCCTTTCACATCTTAGTGCTTGCACCACATGCACCACATGGCCTTGACGCTGTCCTTGGTATCACTGTTTGTTATACTACAAGTTTAATACCTTAAAACAGTGCTTCCCACACCTGGTAAACTACTCAAAATTGGGGGGAAATAATTATTTTTGGGCTGTCAAGATATGAACCCATGACACATCACCACAGGGACATTTAAAGTGATTTACCATGTGTACTAAATATATTAAAAAATCTTCCAAAGTATTTTGTTAAGACAAAAATTGAAATCACCAATGTTAATTTGTTGAAATGGAATTACAATTTAATGATATTGTTTTTTACAATACAGACAGTCCTTGAGTTAAGATAATTTATTCAGTGACCATTCATAGTTATAATGGTGCTGAAGAAGGTATTTATGACCAGTTGTCAAAGTTCAATAGGACTTTCTAATAAGCAGTTTGGGGTAATGAAGGAAAAATGACTGTAAGCTTTATTGGGACAAATACTACTTCAAGAATGGAATCATTATAGTTGTCAGTGTGGCCCTAACATACAACAATCCCATTAGTATCCTTGGAAAACTCCAAGTTTCTTTATACTCTTGAGACTTCAGTTTTCCTAGTCAGCAATCTTGTATTTCATTCAGAAATATACCTCAATTATCTTGAGAAGAATCTCTGTCTTGGGTTTGGCTGACTACTGCCTTCTAATCTGAAGATTCATATCACTTTTGCACACCATGTTTTTGAGTGAACAATCACTGTGGTAAATTTGTTTTACATAATATTTCATTAATACAATTCCCAATTTGTTTCTACTTAATGTTTTGTATGTTTGATGACTGGATGGCTGAATTGCTATTTAAATATCAGTCAAATTACTCTGCTGATCAGTATCCTACTAAATATATACAGAGAGGAATTACTATATTCACATAGATCAGAAATGACAGTTTTCTTCTGCTGTCCAATTCTTGCTTAAGGATGTTATCAAAGTCTTTTAATGAACATTAAAAGTAGCCCAAATGAGTCCCTTTTTTCATTTTTTCATATATTGGGAAGCCAGCATTAACTTTTTGATATATCTTATCCCCAACTTTATGTGCATTTTATAGCTGATGAAATTAATTTTGTTCATAGAATTTCTATATATTATATTATATTATATATTGTATTGTATTGATTATATTATATTTTTGTTCATACCCCATTTTTTTTGAGAACCAAAACTGAATCCAATTCATATATTTTTGTATGTAGTTGTCCTGCTATGAACAATATAATGATGAGGTAGGTGAGGTCATTTTTCCATTATTGTTAAAAAGAGTGAATCAAACTCCTGTTAATTTATAGCAAATTTCAGAAGGCATATGTAGATCCAAATCTATATTTTGCTGTAATTTTACATTTGCTGAAGTTTTAATTATTTCTGAAAACATTCCAATAAGGCAGAGAACCACTTTGAGTTTGCTTTGACCAGTTCCCTATTTTGCAATAGAATTCTTCCCATCTGCCATAATATGATTGATTAGCTATTTAATTCTGATTATAGTAGCTGCAAGCCATAATCGGTAGATTAATCTACTAAGGGTTTAGTTGCTTAATCAGGAGAGGCCATTTTAATCAGTAAGGATGAAGGCAAATTTTAATTGTTTAGCTAAGAGGACCTTGATTTGTTTAATCAGTAGAACTCTTAGACATATATAAAATGTTCTATATTTGTGTTAATAATTAAAAATCTGCTGTAATGAGGTTTTTATTCCATAGGCATTTGCTTAGTTTAAAAAAAAGTGATAATTTTTAAAAACAAGTTGGCAGTCAAAAATCAAAATTTAGGAATAATAGGTGCTTCTGTGATGGAATGAGGGAAACTAGAAGGTCTCTTAAGAATCTGTACCATGACAAGTATTTTTTCAAATTTGTTCATAAATTCTGTAGGAAGGGATAAGCAAGGAAGTGACTATATTTGTAGGCCCATGTTGGCGAACCAATGGCACGTGCGCCATAGATGGCACACGGAGCCATATCAGTGGGCACGTGAGCTCAGCTCCCCTAGAGGCCCTCTAGAGGCTGGAAACGACCCAGTGGAACCGGAAGGCCCGTTTTTCGCTTCCCCCAGGTTCCCAGAGGCTTTCTAGGAGCCTGGGGAGGGCGAAAGGGCCTTCCCCACCCCCCAGAAGACTCTCCGGAGGCCGTAAATGACCCATTTGCCAACTTCTGGTCCCACCGGTGAGACCAGAAGGCCGTTTTCGCCCTCCCCAGGCTCCTAGAAAGGCTCTAGAGCCTGGGGGAGAGCGAAAAACGGGCCTACCGGGGGAGTGTGGGAGGGTCACATGTGCATGTGGGGGGGGCACATAGAACTATGGGTGTGGGCACGTGCACGTGCGACCCCCTCGCACTCCCCCTGCTTTTGGCACATGATGGCAAAAAGGTTAGCCATCACTGTTGTAGGCAATATCAAATTCCTTAGGGTAATTACACCTAAAGGAGTAGAGTAAATTCTTAAAAGCTTGTCAAGCAGGGAAAATGGATATTAAATCACAGTTGCTATTCAGTATAAACAAGTATGAAATTTTGTCAAAAATATTAATCTCATTTATACTATTCAGGTAACTACTGATCAGAAAACCGATCTTGCTATACACACACACACACACACACACACACACACACACACACACACACACACACATATATATATATATATATATATATATATATATATATATATATATATATATGAAAATTATGAATCAATAGTGACTGCTCAGAAAAAAGAAAATTCTATTATGCATCTCATTAGACAAATAACATAAAAAAATTCTCAATGTTTAATGCATGGTAATACAGCTAACTTTGGAATACTGTATATACTTCCAGTTAACAAACTTCAGACAGTAAATATATTATAGAGTTGGAAAAGAAACAGAAAACAGCAGCCACAATAACTGAGAGATTGGAGCAGCTTTCTTAGAAAAGTAGAGCACTTGGCTTTTAGCTTAAGAAAAATGTTTTTTTCTTACTTACATAACACCAAAGCCTTAAATGCTAATCATTAAATGCTTTCAATAAATCAAGTTCAGTCATCTGCAGGAATCCAAATTAAAACATCACCTCAAAATATTGATCCAGCTGTTAAGAACACCCAACCAGGTAGGTATTGATTTGTTCGACTGATGAGTATTTCTGCCATTAGGAAATTCTCCTGACCTGAAATGCTACTATTCTATATTTTTTGTTCTGGGTTGAGGGAAAATAAGTTGTGTCTTTCTCCCTAATATTCCTTCAGGTGCTTGATAAGGCAAATGCAGTTATATTTGGCTTTAAAAGAGTAGAATTCTAAATAAATAAACTGGTGAAAAGAAATTTGACAAGAGTGCCAAAGGGTCAACTCTTTGCACAATGCTGAAACATCACAATTCTTTTTTTAAAAAAATCCACCCTGATTTTTGGTTTCATCAGCAACCAAGGACATTTCACTGCCCAGACCTAAATCAATTTCATAAATATAAAACCTAAAAAAACACCTGTCAAACATTGATCTTTAAGACTCTATGCACAACATTTATTTTCATTTTCTATTCTATATCCTTGTTTGTTATCAGTTGCCAATCTATGAGAACACCTATTATCTTACCCTATGTCTTGAGAGCCTTTGGTGAGAGATTTTATCAACATTTTTTTTAAAAAAATGTTCAAGCGTACAGTAGCTTTTGGGTGATCTTCTCTATATGCTTGTTGATTGTGGCTTATCTTTTAAAAAGCCATTTTAGGTTCTTTTCAACAAACGTTATTCTTCTATGGGTTTGCATATTTACTCTTGAATACTTTAAACCATTTATTTGAAACAGATGTTAGGTTGTGATTTATGTTGAATTGTAAATGTATTTTCTGTACTAAGCAGCAATGGTTTTCAAGGCTGAGTCTCTGGAGAAGGGCGGCATATAAATCAAATTAAAAAAAAAAAAAAAAAAGGCTAGCAAGAGTTTTCTTCTCTTACTTGGAGACATGAGAGATTGAAACTGATATCTTCTGAAAACAAATCATGAACTCTATAATTTTTTTTTAATTTTGATTGTTTTTGGCAAATTTGGCTTTTACATAACATGTGTTATCTTAACATTAAAGAGCTAAGCATATGTTTGCCCACACATGTGGAGAACTAAAGTGAAATGGGGAAGTAGGCATACATTAAGCTTTGTCTTCTTAGTTTGGGGGGCCTGACATATGTCTTGTAGTGATTCCTGCATATAGATAAGTACATAAAGTATTTAGATAATATATCCCTACATCTTCCACCCCAAATTATCTCTACTTGTAGCTAGCATGGATCTAGAGTTTTTCAATATAGGCTAGAGTCATTCATCCACTTGAAGCAAATTAAGGTGGTAATCTATCATCTAGTTATAGACCTTGATCAATTAATGGAGTAGCTCATGGGAAATACAGCAAGTCTTCTGCACTGAATATTTTGACTCACTAGAATATTCATTTTAATTACTTCTTTGAGATGCAGTATATTATTGTTGTTCCAGTGTATTGGTGCCTATGTGGGAGAAAAGTCTAACAAAGCTGTGAGAGAAGTCATTAGTTTAAAGATTAAGTGGGCAGTTTTATCCACTGGTTGCATATTAATAAAACAAGGGTACAGTACACTGCAGTAATTTTTTCCAATGTAATTTAAAGATGCTTAATCACAAAACCAGTCATCTGAAAAAGATTGTTCCAATTTATTATGAACACTATATTTTACATGCCATTTGGTAAGGGAAATATTTTGTTGTCATAAACAGTGTATACTGTTACAGAAAAAGCCAATTATTTGAGAGGATCATTTCTTAATATAACAATGATTTTAATTGTTTGATAAAATGTTTGTGTCATTTAATGATACCTCTTGCTATGGTCCAGGCAGGGCTGGAAATCAGGAAAGAGTTCTGGGATTTTAATTTGACAGTTGTATACTACATTTATTGATCTAGTCTCTAGTGACATTTATGTGATGAGTTTAAATAATAAAAGTTTAATGGGAGTAATAGAAGCTGAAATATTATCTATGGATATCATTCCCACAATGTCATCTACATGGTTCCTTTGGCACTATTCATGTATAAACCTGTGAGAAAAAAGAAGAACAAAATTCTGTTCAACTAGGGGAGACATTGTAGATGAATCTTTTATTGGCTTTGGTGTATTTTACAGATAAGCATTTTCTGTTGCTGTATTCCACAGGTAAGCATTTACCACATTCTGCCTGGCATCTTTTTCCAACAGTAATCAGAAAGGAAATTCATAAGCAGAAGGTGAACCTAGAAATAGCAGGTTTACCATAGTTTTTGACTAATGGATTGCTTTACTTCTTACATTTTTGGAACTATTAAAAAAGAGAAGAAAGAAAAGAAAGCACCATAATATTACCATAATTTTTATCACTAGAGCTAGACAAGAAAATGGCAGAATGCTTGTCAATGTCAGTTTTTTTAAAAAGTGAGAACAGAAAGATGGGTCCATTACACTGTTCCATCTAAGATAAAAAATGTCAATTTGTCATTGTTCCATCAGAGAACTTGTAAAAAAAAATTCCTTTGGAGGATAGCAACTTCTGACTGGATGGAGAAGGCAGCCGTGCCACAATGCACAGTAGCCAGTTGGGGTGGAGTTGATTGTTTAATTCTGAGTTGACGCACAGCAAATAAATTGGACAAATTGTTTGAACCAGCATTTTTGGTGTGTAAAGAAAAAGATGGAAAGAGATTATCTTCCTGGTGGGGCAGGTACACAGAGGGTGACATTGCATGGTTTTGTCCTTGGAAAATAGTTAATAATCCATACCTACTAGAGTAATCTGAGTATGTGGATCAGCCTTTAGAAAGTGATGAAATAATACATTAAACAGCAGGTGTTTATTTTATCTAAAAAAATTGGAGAAACTGATATTTTGTTCTTGCAATTCCATACAAAATATACAAAGTTCATAAAATTATTGATTATGTAGTATGAAGTTGGTGTTGACACTTATTACATAGATGGATCTTCTCCAAGATGATCTGTCCCAAATCTGACTCTTCAGGTCTCCCAATGGTGCAACCATGACTTTTGTAATAAATTCATCTACCTTTTGCTGTTCTGTTCTGTTCTCTTCTTTCTTTCCATCTTTCCATTTTGGAAGGAAGCTAAGTCGTAGTATAAGGTGTCCAAAATATGATAATTTGAGTCTGGTCATTTGCGCTTTGAGTGAGCATTAATTTGTTCTATTATCCATTTATTTGGTTTCTTGGTTAACCATGGCATTCTCAAGAGTTTTCTCCAATGGTAAAGTTCGAAAGCATAAATTCTCTTTCTGTCCTGCTTCTTTAAAGTGCAACTTATGCTTACATGCAGTGTCATTATCTGTATGATTCTGTTCTTTGTATAGGTATGTCACAGCCTTTGAATATTTTTTCAATGCCTTCATTGATATCCTATCTATTACTAGTCTGTGGCATATTTTTTGACGGCTGATTCCTTTAGTGTTCATACAAAGCGCATTCATCCCCTATGTTACCAGTGCCAAACATGGACATTTACAACAAAACAAATGAAAGTTATGCATCACAGAAATGAGATGTTTGACGAAAGCTGCCAGAATCGCCAGAAGAGATAAAATCAGAAATGAGACCATAAGAGAAAGAAAGGCATAGAACCAATCTTAAATGACATACAAAAAGAGCAAATAAAGTAGTTTGCTCACATGAAGCGCACACACACACACACTCACACACACACACACATACAGAAACAAAGTATATGCATTTTGTTTTTTGTTTTTGTTTTTAAAAAGATGACTAGGCTGGGCCTTGATTTTGAAAGAGCCTGAAAACCTAGATGCTACATATGTAGATTAAAGTTCCATATCATAATCAGGTTGCAGTGAAGACTACTCATATCAGATTTTTAAAAATTCCATAATGACTATTGGAGCTGCTCTTGCTCTGCATTAAAAAGGATATTCAAAAGTCTTAAATTGTTTCCATAGCGTGAACCTTGTGTCCAAACTATTTCAGTTTGGGGGAGGGATTGTCTATCCTTTCTTTTGTGTGTTTCTTATCAATGTTTTCAAGTTGATTAATCCTATCTTGTGAAACCCTGTAATTATCTTTTTAGCTTTTTGAAGTATACCTTTTCAAAAGATGATTTTCTGCATGACTCATTCGAAGTTCAACTTTAGATGATTGTTTGTAACTGGCCAGTGAGATTGTAAAAGTATCCAAAATTCCAAATTAGAAGCTTCTTCCTGCATCTTGGGAATGTTGATTGGATCTGGAGTTAAAACAATTCTTTCTAATCCATCAAAATCAGCATCAGCAATATAAAATATTCTAGCAGTCTCAACAGCTCCTTTACAATTTAATTGTAGATTATATTTTTCATCCTGTAGACAAGATTGAATAGGCCTGGGGAATACTTGGGTTTTTTTGGGTGTGTGTGTGTTGGCAATAACCTGTCAGAGACTTTATTCCTCTTCTCCAAATCAAAGCTTAATTAAAACAATAGCAGAATTTCTGGCCCAAAAACCAAGGCTTCAGAAAGGTTAACAGCGTTGGGGCTGGTTTTTTATCTTTAGTAAAAAGGACAAGAAATGTATAATGTTATGTTATGTTATGTTATGTTATGTTATGTTATGTTATGTTATGTTATGTTATGTTATGTTATGTTATGTTATATTTATTATATTTATTATATTATATTTATTATATTATATTATATTATATTATATTTTCTTCTTCCCTGATACTGTATATCTTTCTATACATATTAACTCAAAGTAACCCTACATTTTCATAGAGACTAAATGTGAGATACATGTCCATAGATATCAGCAATTCTAGTCAGTATTATACTTGAAACTTAAAGGAGACTTTATATTACTACAATGTAATGAACCAAGGTATTCATATATTTGTATAGTACTGCTTATTTTCTTATCACTGCATGATTCTTCTTTTTAAATAATTTGATATTATATTATAAACAGTAAAATTTAGTGAGAAAAGAACCTTAGATGAAATAAGGATTTTGTATTTTTATTTTTTTCATTTTTGTCTCACTGAACTCAGTGGGCTTTACTTCTGCCGTAACATTCTGGATGGAAGCTCATGTGAGGTTGAGGTAAGAACCACAGAATCCTTGGAGCCAGGTGTCAGTGAGAAAACATTGCCAGCAGCATCCTCTTCTCAGAAGCCTGGCAGCTAAGGATGGTCCAAACACAGGACATATTCATCAAGCCTTTTGAGTGAAGATGGATCAGAGGCAAAAAGCCAGAAAAATAACTGCAGGGGAATTCAGCTCTCCAGGTATAAGAGGAAGTCTGTCTGAGAACTGACTTTGTTAGTAAGTAACCCTAGGACTTAAATGGAACTTAGTAGGAACAGTACATTCTGGGCTTTGGATAAATTCATTGATTATAGGACTGTTTGAAAGAGGCAGTTCCAGCCAGGTTCCAGAGTTCCCCCCTCCCTTTTTTATTCATCTTACCGAGGCAAAAAAAAAAAAAAAAAAAAAAAAAAGCAGTGTCAGTATCAGTCAAGCCTTATTAAAGCGGAAAAGCACTTTCAGCTTTTCAGCTTCAGCAATACTAATTAGTTTGCATTCTTTTTGTAAATGGTCCGTCTCCTTTCTCAAACCAAGTGTAGTGTAGTTGCCTTGTTCTTTTGTTTTTTCAAATCTGTCATAGGACAACTGTGAATGGGATTGCATTATTGGAATGTTTGCTTTTATTATAATATTAAAATTTCAGAATATTTTAATATGTGTACTGTTGCTTATATGCTGAGAAATTTCTTCAATTTATATTTCAAAGCAGACTTGTCCAATGTATATTCTTGAAGCTATATGGAAATTAAAACAATTATTTCTCAATAGAAGACTGTATGACTCCTGTTATATAAATCACAACTCAAAATGTGCAGACTACAAAGAAAGCGCAACACCATACACATATCTGGACAAGCCGTGAACCTAATTTTGTAAAACAAGAACATGACTGGTGTAACATGATTGATTCTTTGTCCATTTAACAAATTCCATATATGCAGCATGTACAAAAGTGTCTTCAACTGTTAAAAGTGGAGAAAGTTAATAAATGTGTTCTTGATGCTCTCCAGGTTTGGTTGTTGGCTTGCAGACTTTCCACTACTTAACTAGGTAACACCATCAGTGTGGGGTTTATTTGCTGTTTATATACAATAACTTGCCCTGCCAGTGTTGGTGGGGGTGTGGTTTTCTCCTTTGTAGTCTTTTCTGGTTGATGTTTTTTGATGATGTTAATTCCTGCTTATCTTGGTAGAGGTATTCTGGTATTTTTGTTTCATTCTTAGCTTTTGCACAGTCTCTTTTGAATGGTGTGTAAATGTGGTTTATTTCTATGTATCTATTGATGGCTTATTTCTGAATGCCAAGCTTCCAGGAATTCCCTAACACTTATAGAACTAGCTTGGTTGAAGAGGCTCACAGTTTCCAAGTTCAAACTATGATTGAGTTTGTTCATGTGTTGTGAGACTAAGGAGTTTTCACTATGTCTTTTGACTGCTAGTTGGTACTCATGGATGTGCTAGTCTTCTCCTTGTCTGTCCTATTTACACTATATGTTGTTGATTAGTCAAGTTTTTTTTCCCCTTGGGCTATCGAGTCTTTTGGTTACTTAAGATGTTTTGAAACTCATGTGCATATAGAAAGAAATTCTTTGTTGGTATTAAAGTGAATCCTTTATAGGCACACATGAAGAGCCACAGAACTAAGTTCTTCACTAGCAGAGAAGTGATAAGAGTAATCCCTGAAGACTACTTCCACCAGGTCAGGTCTTGAATATTTAATACTAGCGAATTACCACAGTCCTTCAACCATAATGATGGAATAAGCAGGCAATTAAAGCAAACTCCAAATCCCTAGTTTTCCCCAAAGCCTTCCATTTTCTAAGTGCACCTTTCTTTTTTGTTTATATTCTTCCTCTGCTCTCATTGTGAAAGAGTATCTTTTTTTCCTTACTCTGTTTTTATTATATTTAAAATTGAAATGCATAATAATATTCTTGCCATTGACATAATTTATATTTGAATGTTTAAAGTCATAACTGTATTATAGTCAGATCTTCAGTTGTCATGGTACGAGCACAGGGGATCTACCAAAGCAAGCTATGCAATCTAAAATGAGGCAATCATTCATTACTTGTAACTCTAGGCTGCTTTATAGAATGTTATAACACTGTATAATTACTTTTCTGTTCTCCTGAGCCCCATTTGAAAACTTGGGGTTTTTACAAAAGCCATTCTCAAACTTAAAGGCGAAGCTTGAAAGCTCTTGGCTCAGATCAAAATTCTTCCTCTAATCTCCTGAACACACCACTTTCCCTTCTTATCTTTAATTAACAAGAGCAGAGGAAAAGAATAATTGTTTTTCTCCTTTTACCCAGGTGAATGAGATACTGTATTTGACAAATGGATGGAGGTTATAGTTCCTCCAGAAGTGGTACAGTTTTAGTTGGCAAAACCACAACATGATTAAATATTGGCAAATATGATGTGCCAAGTTTGATGGAGGGGGATAAATAAATGAATTCCTCATAAAATTGTGACAGTGAAGGGTGAAATTATAAGGTATTGAAACTTTGTCAAAGGCAGAATCAGAAAAAATGTTCCTCAAACCATTAGCTGGATTCAAATAGCTCTGCTGTCTCTTTGCTTTACATCGTTTCTTTATCTTTATCTTATTCTATTATTACATATATTTTATATTATTACTGCATATATTACCATTTCTAGTGCAGCTATCAGGCCTGGATAGAAATCAAAGGCACTCTGCAGCAGAATTAACAGGATAGGGAGAGAGATTTTCTAAATAAATGAAATATATTACTATCTAAAAGGGATGGGGGGATATTTAAATCTATAACCTAAAATTATCTATATAACTACTTATAATTAAATTTATAATCTGTACTCACCATAGGTCCATAATTTCAAGATTTTTTTTTCCTGATGCTTTATATTATTAATAAATTTTAAAAAGAAGCACTCTCTTCTTCAGCATAAGAACAGATCATTTATACTTACCAAAGTCATTCCAGACATCCTGAATTAGTGTCCAATTACTCTATGACAGTTTTAAGAAAAATATATCTGAAAACAGTTCTCTGGTACATTTTTGGCCAAAGTAAAAGCAGTGGGAGTTGACCCCAGAAAACTGAAAAATGTCAGATTCATCCATTTGAGGATCTTTGGTGCTCTTTGAGCTTGGTTGTTATTTTCTTGCAGATATTTCAATAACCGAACTAGGTAACATCATATGATTCATTTAATTTTCTGGTTTCCATGCCCCAAACTAGAAGGGCAACTTTATGATCAGATGAATAAACCTGAGAGACAGCACCCATATGACAAAACTACACATTCATTATCACTGACAATTAGGAGTTCTGTGTAAGTTCATATCCATTGTTTCAATGGGATCAGATGAAATATTTCAAGACTTACCTTTTGTGATATGAAATAACTGGTATGTCAGGGTTTTTTTCAGAAAAGTGCAAAGATATTTCTTTATGTGCATCTCATCTTTTACGATACTGGTATATATAACTAAGATTTATATCATTTGTTTACATTTTAAAATATCATGCTAAAGCTTATAACCCCACTACTTTAATAGTAATAGGTTAATATGGAAAAATATTATTGTGGCGTAATTTAGGAAATAAAAAGTAAAATGCATGTATAATACTGAACAGAGGTTTGGGAGCAAAATTGCTGACAACTTATGGCATTTTAAGAAGGCCACACTTTTTTTTCCCCTATATAGTCATTGTGACAAGACATAATAATGGCATTTGCATGATCATTTCACATTTATTTTCCTGGCGGTATAATTAGATTATTATCTGTAAAAACAAAGGTCATTCATATTCTTGTAAAATACTCACACTAACAATAATAGATGAATAAAATGTAATTTACATGTATGCTATTCGGAAGAACATGCACCTGTTGGAATAGCAATGTATTCTTAAAATGAGTATAAAGAATTTGTTTTATGCTTAGTGCTGATTAAGTTTGATTTATGTCTACTTTTCATTTTTCTAAGCTTGAGTTCATCCCAATACTACATATGTTTGCAATATTACATAGTTATTTTTGTTTATCTTTATAAAGCATTTTACACATTTTCAAGCCATTTTCCTTAAAATCTACACTTTTTTATTACTTTCATTAATAAGTCCCTTTTTAGACACAATAGAGGGACTGGAAAAGTGTGTTATTTGGAAAGATAAATCCATTGGAATTGGCACATTGGTTTATATTTTAATAGAGAGTTACTCAATTTCCATATCCTACACCTAACTTCATACTTAGTTATACCTATTGGTTAATGTAGTTGAGTGTGCCTATATAACTGTAAGTCACTTTCTAGGTTTTTTGCCAATATTTTTCTATCATTGTTCTACAAACTTTCCCAAAATAAAAGTCCCCCAATATAAATAACATAAATAATATGTTAACTTTTTACTTTGTTTTTTATATTATATTCTTTAAAATATATACATTGGTTAATATACTTAATTTATAAACTGATTCTACGGTATCAAAAGCATGATTTATTTCGAATGCAAACTTATAATTTGGTAATTATGTAGTCAGAGACTGAAGTGGGAATGCAGACATGTCAATAGATATGAGCAATTTTATCCATTATGTAGATTTGTTTTTACATGGTGTCTAAAGCAATTCAAATGATCACTATTCCAACAACAAATATGTAGGGTCCCCCACCCAATATACACAACAACCAAGCCTTTAAAGGTACAGCTCTCCAAGATTAATTTGCCATTTATCTGCAAACAAACTAAGTGAAAAATCAATGCTTAGTAATGGCTCATGACTATTTAAAATATTGCACAATAGCTTTAGAGCAAGAAAAAAAATTGCAAAACATTTGTGGTGCAAGGGAGGGGGAACACCATTATATTGTAGAGAGCAGTAGTGTAATGGCTTGAATTTAACATAGCCCAATTAAGCAGTAAAGAGCATTTGCCAAGATTTGAGAAATTCATCAATTTCACAGGAAATTAAGGCTGATCTTTTTTTGCCACTGGTTAACCACATGGCAAGGATCCCAAATGACTTTGAGCCCTGAAGAGGTAATTGAGAGCTGTGAGTAGATGCAGAGATTTCTTCCCTCCACTGAATTTTATGCTTATACACTAACTACTCTGCTTAGACAAAATCCCTCTGGAATTATTTCAGCTAACTGGAATACTCTGCAAAATTGAATAGTATGTTGTCAAGAAATAGCACAAGAAAACAAAAGATTTATATGGGATTTTAAAAGTTCTGGTCACTCCCAGTGTAGTGGAATTATTACTTACAAAGCGCGCACACACACACACACACACACACAAACCCTGCCTGTTCATGTCATCCTTTATTGCTAGTTCCATATCAGGTATGATTTTGAAATGGCTGATGGGCATGCCCTGTTCTGCCTACTGGGTTCATCCTTTTCTCAAACACAGTTGTATATTGTTAATGTTTGTGACCTGATCCACTGAGACTGTGTTGGACTAGAGCTGTAGACCTTACTTTCTACCACAATGTGAAGGGAAAAAAAACCCTTGCACTTGGTTGTTTTAGTCCTGCATCTGTGCAGCATACCAAAAGTGTCTGGAAGTAATATCAGGTATAACAGATGCTCCTAAAGCTAGAAGACTATACATCCAGTGTCAGAACGGGTGGCTGAAGTGGCCCCAACAGTGTGAATGTTTCTTTAGCTGCTCTACAGGATCTGACTGCGTAAATAAATCCTTTTGTATCATATAGCCAGACAATTATAGAAAGAATGGAAAAATGTACCTTAGTGAAGAAAGGGTCCTTTCAGATGAACAACTGAAAGCACCGTCCATTTTTGATGTACAGCCTATCCAGGCTGGAGCTTTAGTAGTCCTTTTTGTCCCTACCAGAGGCAAAGAAAAGGAGCAAATTCAGTTGATTGCAATCAAACTTTTAAGGGGCAGTGACTCTTGGATGCTCTATTACTTCTTGTGTGAGAGGCTTTTAGGTTTATAATTGTTGTAAAAGAATATACTTGATTTGTACAGTGCAAAATCACTGTTTGGGATTGGAATATCTGGGTGAGTCAGAAGCCTCTTTTCCCTCTTGCACAATGATCCGTTCTCCATTGATCATAGATGTAGAATCTGCTAATGCCAGGAGGAATACAATCATGTTCTTGCGTAAGTGAAACCATTTCTCTCCAAGGAAGGGATATAGAAAAAGTGATGCTTGGTTAGCAGTGGACCTCTCAGTGCAACAGAAAAACTTCTGTATTAAAAAAAGTCCCCTCTACTGTTCTGGAAGAAGTGTGATGTGACGCAAGACTTTAAATTGTTTTCTTTTAAACTATCCTTAAGTTCCTTTCTTGACTAGATGTGAGGTGCTTAACTAGGTGCTATAAATGGAGGGTGCTATATTGGGTGAACAGCCCAACCTAATCTAACAGAGAGGGAGAAAAATCTAGCTCTATGGAATTTACTGGGGTTAAACTCGGTTTGCTCCCCAAAGCAACAGTTATATTGAGACTCCCATAACAAACAGAACAGCAGTCCAACAAAATTAGCATTGATGAGGAATAGAAAAATGTTGGGAATGGATAAGATTCCTTAATTCCACCCAATATTATAGGCCAGAGTTGGTCAACGATTCTCTCTATTTTTTAATCCCATTCTGTGAAGGAGGAAAAATCCTTGGAAGTGATAACTGTTTCAGATTCATTTGTATTGGCTGAGATATCATATTGCTAATTGTGCTAAGTCTTCCTTTGTTTACTTCATGGATTTATAGAGCTGCCTAACTTAAACAAAGTGATGCTGGGTGATGTACAACAAGAAGAAATAAGGGACATTGGCTGACTAAATTGGATATGTCATGTGAATATGATCCTCATTCTGTAGAGGGAAGGGTACTGTAAAGATTGCAATGTTAGAATATGTGTGTGTGTGTGTGTGTGAGTGAGTGACTGAGAGAGAGAGAATGGGCAGGAATGGTCATGGCAGATCTATATGAAACAAAGTTAATATTAAAGACACAAAGATAGATCAACTATAGTATATACAAAATAACAACATTGCATTATTTAATGCATTTTTGGTCCTAGCACAATTTCAGTATATTCATGTTATACAATAAGAAGCTGAGCAATAAAGTAATCATTTCTTGAAGTGATAGTGACTTATTGCTCATGAAAGTTTACTTTTAAGAAAGCCACTACTTTTATGATCATTCTTAGAAAGTCTTAGAAAATATGCACATGTATCATATCATTCTTCATTTGTACTCATCAAAGTTCTTTCCTTGTTTACTTTTCTAAAACATATTGCTCATTTGCTGAACCAGAAAATATATCAAGGAATTAATTTTTAATGTGTGAATCATATCGATCTTCCTTTTTCTATACAATAGATAATTGAAGACTATTTTATGTATTACCATACTAAGTAAATTTCTTCCTTCCTAGAACTAAGCAAAAAGTTCATGATATGTATGTATGTATTTATTTATTTAATCATATGCAAGCTTGTGATTTGGATTCAGTAACAAAAGCCTGATTTTTAAATTCTTCTTTGTGCTTGGGATTTCTAGATCTAGGTGCTGTTATGTTTTTTGACTGAGGAATCTACATTAAGGAAGAGTGTTTTGGTTTGATTTAGTTGGATCTGCCAGTGGTGAACTCTTGCCACCATCGGTACTTGCCACCACTCTTTCACCTGGAATTGAGTATTGTATCATACTTGGTTCTTTGGTCCTGTTCTCCACATCTTACAGTAGAGAGGAGTAATCTTTGTATTATTCAAATGATCGGATATTATGTTGTTAATTTAGCTAACCTTATTAAAGGCGACAACCCTGCTACAAAGGGTTCCCATCTTTTAGGAATATTTTTAGAAGACTGAAGAACCACAAATCTTATCCCAGTCTTTTATTCCTGAAGTCTGTGAAAAGGGGAAATTTGTGAATACACCATGATATGTTGCAAAACAGCTTTTTTAAAAAGGGGAATTATACGTACTTCAGGATGTAAATGAAGTCCACAGATGCTCTAATTCTGAAACAAAAGTATATAGTATAAACAGATATGTAAATCCAGCAACTATTAGTAAGTATATGTCTTCATGGTTAGATTAAATGTAGGTCAATATTGTCCTTAGTGCCATTTTATTCATTACTATTACTTTTTCTAACACATCAGTATGACACAGTTTGTCTAAATATATGGGCTGTGAAAATTCTGGGAGTGTTAATGCAGTACTGCACTCAAGTGGGAAAGCCTTATACAGGTAGTCCTTACCTTTGACTACAATTGAGCCCAAAATTTCTGTTGCTAAGCAATATAGTCACTAAGTGAATTTTGCCCCACTTTACGACCTTTCTTGATACCATTGTTAAGTGAATCACCATAGTTGTTAAGTTATGGTTGTTAAGTGAATCTGGCTTTCCCATTGATTTTGCTTGTCAGAAGGTCACAAAAAGTGATCACATGACTCCAGGACACTGCAATCAACATAAATACATGTGAATTGCAAGCATCCAAATTTTGATCACCTGACGGAGGATGCTGCAACAATCATAAGGGTGAAAAATGGTCATAAGTTACTATTTTCAGTGCCTTTGTAACTTTGAATGCTGTAACTTTGAACTAAATGAATGGTTGCAAATTGAGGACTACCTATATATTGGATGTTCCCTTTTGTTTTTAATTTATTACTTACTAATTTGCTCATAAAAGTTTTGAGGCAGTTCACAGTTACAGGTTGCCATGATAAAATGTTTTTGATTATATTTAATGGAATGATTAAATTTAGTTACAGCTCAAAACCCTGTTTGATGGAACAATTCCTCCCACTTTTATAGGTTTGGGTTTTTGTTTTGTTATTTGTAATGAACAGAGAAATTAATGTGTTTACTGCTCATTCTCTTTGTTCAGACTAATTGGCCATTGTAGGCTGAGAATTCTCTCGTCTTCTCTCCAATGTTTTATGTTATATGACATCAAAGCATTTTCTAACAATCCATTTCATTATTTAATAATTCATTACCTGAAAAGAAATACTGCTTTGGAGATATCTTAAAATATTATGTCTGTAATTTGAACGGGTGACGCTAGGAGTCGTTTTAAATGTTTTGTTTTTTGAAACCCCATTTTAATCTCTGAAAACAGGGAAATTATTATACTGGCACCCCAAATGTGTTTTTGTAACACTTTTTCTAATTTTTTTAAACAGCAACAATAATACAAAATAAGAATTTTTATATCTTCTCTTAAGCATATTTATCTTTCTGTTTTAGAAGAAATCTGCTCACAGTTATTATACAGTACATATTAAAATAACAAATGGTTATTTTAAATATTAGTACATCCTATGTTTATTCCAGTGAACCTACTAGTTGTCACTTTAACAATTTCAAAGTAATTGAAGTGTGAACAAGAATTTGTTTTAAATATGTCACAATATAATTTATTAAGAGTATCTTAAAATTGGAAAAGTTATAGTAAAATACCATGAAGACTGATACTAATTCTTAAAGAATACATTGGTTTCTCTGCTAATTGTTTTCTGGTCTAGCCCCAAGTCTTTGCAGGTCTTATATTATAACTTCTCTTTTTGTTTGAATGCCATTATTTTTAACTTAAAATGGCAGGTTTCTGAGCAGTAGATTGAAACTTCTGAATGTTCTGCAAAAAGTTTGTTAATGATGAGAAAAGAATATTTTGTTTTTTAACAAAGACATTACACAATCAGTTTTGTAGAACACTTCATAGTTTAATATATGCAGCTGAGAAAGAAGTTTGAAATGCTTCCTAGTAAATACAATATTTGATTGAAGATTGATATAGCTGCTTACTCTAGGTCCTTGGAATGAGAAAGTCTAGAAATCAAAGTGAATATTTTCATACTTATCATTCCTTTTTCTCATCTCATTACTATAGTAAAAGAACTTCATTTCTCCTTCATGTATGCTTTAATGTTTTATTTTATGCTTTTATTGTTTATGGATAATTTAAACTGTTTTAATCCTGAAGTTTAAAAAAAAAGTCAAATAATGCTAAGCAAATGCCAAAAAGAGATTGTGGAAGCTAATAAATTGTCAAAGAGGTTGTTTAAAATTCATGGAAAAAATGTTTTCAATCATTTTCTTGTGGTGGTGAATAATATGCTGACATTGCTCCTGTAAGATAGCCAATGTGACCTTTTTTAATGTCACACATCAGAGAACTTTGCGTAACATTAAGACAACATGACAAGAAGCCTATAGTTTATCTAAAGCTATCCCATCCATGTTTTTTAAGAATGCAAACCTAAAAATTTACACCATCTTTTCTACACTTAGGAATTGCATTGAACACCATATTTAAAAAAATAATAATAGGTGTTTAACAACAGTATTCTGTGAAAGTTTCTCATACAGTTACTATATGTATTGTCATTTGGTTGGAAGGGAAGACAACATTTGAAATGGCATGATTAGTTCAAAATGTCAGAAAAATTCTTTATGCTTCACATGAAATCTACTGGAAACTAAATTGAAACTTGATTGCTATTGACTATACCTAAAATTGGTGATTCTATAAACAGAAACAAGAATGAGCTGAAATCAAATAATAAATTCATACTTTATGTGCACGTATATATTTTTCATTAGCTGGATTTGTTTATTTCTTATTTCTGGTTAGTTTCAGTTAGCCTTTCAGTGAATCCATTTGAACCCATCTCTTGCAATATTAATATATTAATAAATATATTGCTCAAGAGGGTGAATGCCTTCTGGATCTATTAGATGATGCTATTTTAGAGGTTGAGTGAGGTCAGCACATATAGTACTGGGTTAACTCAACAAGTGCTTTGACTCAGTCTAAGACAAATTCTCATATTCCTATGTATTTTCTACATAAAGGCATTTTATTAGCAGCAGGACTACCTTGTTATATAGAGATTAAATGGTTGATGCTGTTTAATACATGTTTGGGGTGAAATAAGGATTTCTGCCAAACAAATCTTGCATTGTCATCTGTTTCAAAGCTGATGTGTTTCTTGACCATTTCTTTGACAGTCTTTTTATGGGCCAAAGGAACTACTAAAAGAATTTCCTGTAGTTCTATTAAACTATGCTTCATTAGCATTCAGCACAACTGCTAATCCACAGAGGATACAAAAACTGGCAGAAAAACATGAGAAGACATGATAAAAGGAGCGTGCTGAGCGGAAAAGAAAGCTGTTTGCTAATTGAGCTAGAGAGAAAGATGACATTGCTTGGGCACGCTTCCTGTGATTTGTACCTGCTTCACACGGAAGTGGGATGCTGCACCTGATCAGTTGTCAGTAGCACGATTGTAGGGAATCAGTAGTCACAGTGTGTAGATAATTAAATAGTACTACTATTCTTTAGAAGTCTTCAGTGGCGGGGGGAGAGACTATTCTGTGAATTTTTCTCTCAAAGCTATATTTTTCTCCTCATCTCAGAGTTTTATTTGGCTTACAGATTCTTGTTCCTTTTCTATGCTTTATATAATATTGTTTACTCTAAAGACGAATAATGTGATGGTTATGCATCTATGTTCTCTCAAAGAGTTCACATAATATTTTCTCCTGTCCCTTCCCTGTGTGTGGATTTGGTTCACATCACACTAATTAGTTACCTGACACTGAGCATATTGGCTACTTTGACTAGCAGCACTTCAGACTTAAGAAATGGATTTTTAGTTTTTTTTAAAATGTAATTTTAAAATTATCAAAAAACATGGAAGAAGGTAAAGAATATTCATTGCAACAATTTAAAGCAGAGAGAGATATGCCATGGAAGATAGCACAATGGGAGAATGGGAGCATCACAGAGTATAAAATTACTTAATTCTCTGTTCTGATTGACCTTGATGCTAGTCCTCTTGCTGAATATAGTGAGCAGGAAAGCAATTGGCATCCAGGACTTGGTACTGAAAGAGTGGATTAAACTGCTTTATGTTTTTCTATGGAAATGCAGGAAATAAGGAGCGGACAGTCAGATAGCCAAGATAACAGCTATTAAATCAGAATTTCTATAAAGAATCTCAAGCCAAAGCCAGTCTGTGAGTCTAAAGTTGAGAAGAAATAAGAGTGATCATTGTCAGGTAAAGTCAACATGTCCAAGAAAACAATTCAGAGTCACAGATTTCAAACAGAATAATCATTGGATCTCTCTTTAATGCTATAATTCCCAGCACTTATGCTCCCACAAACTCAACAAGTGTACATCATGAATTGGACTTCCCTTTTGTTCCCAGAGAACCATGATGTTTTTTCTAAAGTTCAGTCTTTTCTTCCTCTAGTGGCAATGTCAATACTATGTTAAAGGCTACAGGTATGTGAGTAGAGAAACATCCAGAGTAAAGCACATATTCTGCTTAAACTCTGTTCCACCTACCAAGCTGGGAGGAGCTGGCAGGACCAAGGTGCCATATGAAGAGGTATATTCTTCTCCCATTGTTTTCAAATCAAGATGCATGGGGAAAAAAGGTTCTATCTGTGGCTAGACACCATAGGGTCTGCCCGTTACAATGTAAAAGTTATGGGGAGTGATGAATACTGAAAAGGCTAGAGTGAAGCTGCAGATGGAGGAATGAACAGAGGTATTATAAGTGAACGCCATTATGGGTAAACATCTGTACTGTTGGCAATTAAAATAGGAATGAAAATACTGCATAGCATCAGAAATCAGGGAGTTGGGCAAATTTCCAGATGAAAAGTGTGTGCCAAATAAATATGTGCAATAGAAAGAATCCTCCAGCCAATAGTATGTTTGTCAGGATGTAAGTAATTCTCTTTATTGGTGGTTTTTTTGAGGGGGGAGGGGATTTTAGCTTAAACTATCTGATATCCTTCTAGAGTTGAATGCCTTCTAAGTTTTGTAAGCAAATAAAAATAACCAAAGATGTATAGTTTGATGAAAACTTGTTCATAGACTGTGTTGAAACTATGCTGTTGTTTGCTTCTTTGCTGGGCAGCCAGACTATAAAAAAGTAAATTAAAAAAATAATTTAAATTAATTAATTTAATTATTATTATTATTATTATTTTTTAAAGTACAAAGAGCAACAAAGATGATTAAGGACCTCGAGATAAAAACATATAAAGAACAGTTGCAGGAATGTTGTATGGCCAGTCTAGAAAAAAGGACTAGGGGTGACATGATAGCAGTATTCCAGTATTTGAGTGGTTGCCACAAAGAAGAAGGGGTTAACTTATTTTCCAAAGCACCGAAAGCACCGAAAGACAAGAAGTAATGGATGGAAATTACTCAAGGAGAGAAGCAACCTGGAATTAAGGAGAAACTTTCTAACAGTGAGGACAATTACCAATGGAACAGCTTACCTTCAGAAATTGTAGGTGTTTCATCACTGGAGGTTTTTAAGAAAAGCCTGGACAGTCAGACTGTCTGAAGTGGTATAGGGTCTCTGCCTGAGCAGGGGGTTAGACTAGAACCCAACCCTGAGGTCTCTTTGCCGCAGCACAAATTGTACAGCTGGCCACATAGCTTTCAATGTCTTTCTTCAAAGAAGGCCACCAAAACTGCCTCTTAAACAAATGCAGGAATTTTACAAATCCAAAATGTCCTGCTGACTTAAGAGTCATGAGTGCCCTTTAATATAGTGTCTCTCAAGCTTGAGGGCATGTATAATTTGGCTCTGACCCAAGCCAGTCCATCACGCATGGTGCAGTGATTCCGATGAGTAGTAAGCCATTCATCAACCTTTAGTGCTTCTTTAAGCTTCTCACACAGTTTATTTGGAATCTCAGGCTCCTTCTTCCCCTGAACTCTAGTGGTTACCGGGACTGCTAGCTACTTCAAGGGGATGATAGGTCGGACCACTTCGGCTTTAGATCTGTTTTATTGGGACAATCTAGACAAAGCATCTGCCATAAAATTTTTCCCCATAACACAGTTGAAACGATTAAAATATTGAGCCCAACGGATTTGTTTAGGGGATTTTTCAGGGCTTCCAGATTTTTATGGTCAGTCCATACCTCAAATGGGCCCTTGCCCCTTCCAGGAAATGCCACTGAGTAAATAGAGCCCACCTCACTGCATACACCTCCTTCTCCCATATCATCCACCTCTGTTCAGTCTCAGTGAGTTTCTTAGAAGTGTATGTGCATGGCTGTAGCAACCCATGGGCATTCTTTTGCAATAACACTGCCCCCACAGACACATAGCTTGCGTCAGCCTGAATTACAAACAGAACGTCTGGGTTGGGGTGCTTCAGCATGGGTTCTGCCACGGACATAGTAGGGTTTGTGTGGCCCCCGCATGAGATGCAGGTGTGGTAGATGTCGTTGAGAGCATCTTTGAAGCAGTCTTCAGGCCATGCGGCTAACCCCCCTGCCAGCTCTCGGAACTCCTGGGTGTATGTTGCCACCAACCGTCGCCCTTGGGTGACGAGTCTTTATCCAGAACTGAGCCTTCCGCTCAGCCAGTGGATCCTCAAGCCATTGGTGAAGGACTGCCATAAAGACATAGTTCTGCATTTGGGGGACATTGTTATTGTGCAGGGAGACCATCCACTCAGCCACTGCACCCTCCAGAGCAATGGTTACCCATCTTATTTGGGCTTCTCCCGGTTCCAGTTCAGCTCCATATTCCTGCATGTAGTTCCAGACTTGCATCAGGAAGAACTCCAGTTGCTCAGGGTCTCCCCCATACTTAACCCCCAAGGCTGGGACCTTTGGGGCCCAGTGCCTTTGAGGAGCAGTCCCCAAAGGTGGAGTGGCTTGCACAGCTTGGTCTGGAGTGAACCAGGAGCTTTGGGTCTGTGCAAGAAGTTCTTGGGCTCTTCGATTCCCCCATACTTGATGTATCAGGAACAAGGCCTGGATCCCCTCCAGGGGATATATTCCCTTTGCCCCATGCCCCTCGCGAGTCCAACTTGCACCATTCTGCCTCATCTCGAGCATGGTGTGGTCTAGTGGGGGAGCCGGCCGTAGTGTTCTGCCCCAGCTACGGGTCCCAAGAAGTATAGCACACACACACAGCTCCAAAAATTCAGTTTAATACAAACAGACCCCTTTCAAAATGCAGGCTTTAACCACAAATGTCCTTATCAGCCTGCTATGAATTACAGAGATTAAACAAAGTCCGATAGGGGTTGGCAATTAGCCCAGAAACCAAGTTGTAACAAAAAACTCACTCTCAAAATGCTCTGCATAGGACCAAACGTTGTTTCCAGCAACGTTTGCTATCTGTGTGCGAACTTAAATAGGCTAAGGGGGTGGCCAATTAACCCCAAGCCTTATTCTCATGGAGACCTCCTCCTGAGTAGCCACTCCTGCCTTTTGGCCGCCCTGCGTGCTCGAGCATTGAGAAAAGGCTTCTCCACTTCACTCTCTTCACTTGAAGGAGCCTCTGGAGGTTCTGAAGGCCCTGGCTGAGTCTCTGCCTCTGGCACCACATCCTCTTCAACCTCCTCGCTGTCCGACTCGACCACCGGCTGCACAGGCTGCTGGCGCGACACCACACCAGCCTCCTCATCGTTGGGATCAGCCACAATCCGTGCAGGCCGCTGGCGGGCCACAACACATAGCTTCAGTTTCCTGCAACTCACTTCCTTGGTTGGATATTGGATGCTTGGTCCCCACGGTAGACTGCTTTCTCCGAGTTGACCATTAAAGCAGAGCTAATGTCAGGGCTGCCTCTGTCCATTTCCTAGAAAAGAAAAATCTTCAACTCCATAGAATAAGAGAAAAGTACTTTTACTAGGAAGAACTCAAAGCAAGAAATTCCAGGCAAGCACTGAGGCAAAGCGCGCGAAAACAGCAAATTGAAACAAACTGTACAGCCCAACCCCCTTGTAGCTAGGCAACCAGAGGGCTTCTGCATACCAACACTAGAAGAACAGACCTTGGAGAGAGAAGCAAAGTTCAGGCTGTAATTGCAAAGCTGCAATGAAAAATTCTCCACTGCTCCCTCCCCACTTTTCTGTGGCAGCAAGCAGCAGGCTAGCTGACACCGGTGCAAAAGCTCTCAGTGTGCATGCAAAGCAACATAGTAATGATAATCATAATGATACCAATAAGAGGAATACAAGAGACTATTCCAAATTCTATTACAGCATTTGTTTGCACATTTTCAGTTTAACATGTCACTAATCAGGAAAGTAATTGGCTGTACAGATTCACAGCCACATCAGTGTCTAGAATCTTTCAGAGCAACTTCACTGTGAACATTGTCTTATCAAGCATACAAGTATACCTGTACTTACTGGTTCATTGTATTAATTAACAGAAACTTTTGATTTGCATGCTGAATTTCTTCAACAGTTTTTCTGTCACTTAGTGCAATCATTTAAAACTGTGAATAAAGTAAATAGCAAACGTGTGTGTCATTAGCAGTCTGCAAACAGTGGAATTTGGTGATAATATACACTTTGGTGCTTGTAAAACTAATGGACTATGTGTTGTATGATTTACCTTACTTGTAAATATAATAGCAAATCTTTGCCAAAAGAAATGTTCACTGAATTACAAGAACATACATTGCTCCCTTATCTCCAAATACAATTTGCGCAGAATACAAATAATAACATAACAGAATTTGACAGGATCTGTACTCCCAAGGTGGCCATCCAGTTGCATCTGGATAACATAAAAGCAAAACAAAAGTAAAAGTCATTTCACATTGTTCTCTGGCTGCCAATATTCAGAGGCTTAGTAGATTCTGGAACTGGTATATAGCCATCACTATTAAGTGATTAATAGCTATCTTAATAGCTATTAAGAATTCTGTGCAAAATCAAATTATGCACCAAGAAAATTTTGAATTAAGTGACCTATATAAACAATGTAAAAGAACCCAATGGCCTCATGCATCTTTATTGTGTATAATTTATTTTCTGTTGAAATGGAGAGGGACAAGAATTATATAGCAGATTAACTGCTAGAAGTTGGGCAAATTACTATCTGGCTTTGAAATATTCACAAGAATTGTGTATGTAATTCTGCTGAAGCCTCTCACTACATCCATGAAGATTCTACAAATAGTCCTCGACAAACAACCACAATTAGGGCCAAAGGTTCCATCACTAAGTAATACAGTTATTAAGTGAATTACACTTGATTTTTGACATTTTTGCTGTAGTCATTAAGTGGATCATGGGATCATTACACAAATCTGGCTTCCCCGTTGACTTTGCCCCTTGGGAAGGTTGCAATCATGTGATCACGGATGCTGCAACCACTGTAAATACATACTAGTTCTTACATTTTGATCACATGACCACAGGGATGCTGCAATGGTCATAAGTGTGAGGACTGGTCATGGGTAACTTTTTCAACACTTTCATAATTTTAAATGGTCATTAAACAAATGGTTGTAAGTCGACGACTACCTGTATTATCCATTGCAGGAAGACATTAAATTATGATATTGTGATAAGACCACAATAATATTGCTTAAAACATCAAGCATGTTCTTTTAATTTAAATTTGATGTTAGATACTAAAAGTGTAAGAGTGAACCACCTTCTGACTTCCTAGCTGGCTGTGGCATCCAATCACAGTGTAAGCTTCTGTATTCCATTTTCTCAGACTGTGTATTTAGTCTCATTTCATCACTTTTTTCAGCAGTTGTTAAGTGAACATGACAGCTATTAAGCAAATTCATTGTTTGTTATGGGTGTTTTTGCTAGAAAGTAGGCTTAAACACCAGTTTCCAGCAGAAATGTTGTAAATTGTGGTCCTGTGATTGCAGAATGCTGAAAGCAGCGGTAAATGAGGTCTGGTTACCAAATGCCCACAATGTGGTCATATGACTGCGGGGAGGCCTGGCTGTCAGAACTTTGAATCACTAAGCAAGCAGTCGTAAATTAAGGACTTTCTGTATCTCATTAAAATATGTAATGTAGCAAAGACCTGGTTGGGGCAGGAGGGGGGGTCCCCCTCGTTGAACTCTGTCCACTTGGTTTCTGCACGTTCCATCGGCTGAGGGCTCAAGGTAGGGGCGGTGGGGTGGCGGTTATTATTAAAGAAGATCTGAGTCCGAGGGAGGCCACTGTTCCTCAGCCGGATGTGAGTCCCTCCTTGTGAAGTGGGGTCGTGGGGTTCAAATGGGCCTGCTGACTGCGTACCTGGCTCCCTGAAACGTAGCAGCGGCCCTGCCCGAGCTGCTCGATGTGATAGCTGGGTGGCAGTGGATACCCCCAGACTTGGGGGATTTTAACCTGCCATCTATTGACTCGGGAGTTCATGGCTTCCATGACAGCTATGGACCTAACCCAGGTAGTTCATGGCCCGACGCACACGGGGGGACACACTCTGGACTTGATTTTTGTCTCAGGTCAGTGGCTGAATGATCTAGATATAGGGGATGTAGTCACCAAACCCTTGTCATGGTCTGATCATTCGCTCCTCCGACCAGACTTCTGTACCGCTGCCCCCGCTGCAGGGAGGCAGAACCGGTTAGGTGGTTCCGCCACAGGCGCGTGATGGATCCTGATCCAGAGGGACCTTGGGCCATTTCCTGAGGTTCTGGCTCACGATTCGACCGAGGACCTGGTAGCCGCCTGGGATAGGGCAGCCGCTGGAGCCTTGGATCGCGTCGTGCCTTTGTGGCCTCTGACCCAGTGCTGATCCCGTGTGGCTCCCTGGTTCTCCGAGGAGCTCAGGGAAATGAAGTGCCAGAAAAGATGCCTAGAGAGCGGTTGGAGGGCCAGCCAATCCGAATCCGACCGGACACTGGTGAGGTCTCATATTAAGACCTACCTAGTGGCGATAAAAGCGGCAAAATCTGAGTATTTTTCCACTCTTATCGTGTCATCAGATAATCGCCCAGCCACCCTGTTTAGGGTGACCCATTCCCTACTCCATCAGGGAGCGAGGGAAGACCCCTTACAGGGGAGAGCTGAGGACTTTGTACAATATCTGGATGACAAAATCGCTCAGATTCGGGAAGGATTGGACTCTGGGTAGCTTCAGGCGGGGTAATGGAGGCGGGCCTTGAGAATGTCATTTGGGAGGAGTTTGACCCTGTGACTCCCAAGGACGTGGACAGGATTCTGGGCAGGCTTAGCGCGGCCACATGTTTACTGGACCCGTGTCCCTCCTGGTTGGTACTGGCCTCCCGGGAGGTTACACGAGGCTGGCTCCAGGGGATTATCAATGCTTCTTTGAGTGAGGGTAACTTTCCCACCGCCTTGAAGGAGGTGGTGGTGAGGCCCCTCCTTAAGAAGCCTTCCCTGGACCTGGCTGTATTAGCAAGTTATCATCCTGTCTCCAACCTTTGCTTTGTGGCGAAGGTTGTTGAGAGTGTGGTGGCGCAACAGTTTCCCCGGTACCTGGAGGAAATGGTTTATCTAGATCTGTTCCAGTCGGGTTTCAGGCCTGGGCACAGCACGGAAATGGCATTGGTCGCATTGGTTGATGATCTCTGGAGGGCTTGGGACAGGGGTTGTTCCTCTGTCCTGGTCCTATTAGATCTCTTGGTGGCTTTTGATACCATCGACCATGGTATCATGCTGCGCAAACTGGAGGGGTTGGGGATAGGGGACACCGTGCTGTGTGGTTCTCCTCCTTCCTCTCCAACCAGTCGCAGTTCGTGTTGACGGGGGGACAGAGATTGACCCCGAGGCACCTTGTGTGTGGGGTGCCGCAAGGGTCGGTTCTCTCACCCCTTTTGTTCAACATTTATGTGAATCCGCTGGGTGAGATCATCGGGGTGAAGTGTCATCTGTACGCTGATGATACTCAGCTGTACATTTCCACCCCGGACCACCCCAACGATGCCCTTGATGTAATGTCCCGGTGCCTGGAGGCTGTGTGGATCTGGATGGGGAGAAACAGGCTCAGGCTCAACCCGTCCAAGACCGAGTACCATCACTGACTTTTGGGGGCAAGTCGTTGGCCCCCACAGAGAGGGCTCGCAACTTGGGTGTCCTCCTGGATACACGGCTGTCTTTGGAAGAGCATATGACGGCTGTGGGCAGGGTGGCCTTTTATCAGGTTCGCCTGATCCACCAGTTGCATCCCTTTCTGGATCGGGATCCCTTATGCATGGTCACTGATGCCCTCGTCACGTCCCGCTTGGACTACTGTAATGCTCTCTACATGGGGCTCCCCTTGAGGAACACCTGGTGGCTCCAACTGGTCCAGAATGTGGCCGCGTGGGTGGTTATGGGGGCGACTCGGCGCTCCCATGTATCACCTCTCCTGCGCAAGCTGCACTGGCTCCCAGTGGTCTTCCGGGTGCACTTCAAGATATTGGTTACCACCTTTAGAGTGCTCCATGGCTTAGGACCTGGGTATTTACGAGACCGCCTTCTGCCGCCGGTAGCCTCCCACCGACCAGTACGCTCCCATAGAGAGGGGCTCCTCAGGGTGCCGTCAGCCAAACAATGCCGGCTGGCAGCCCCCAGGGGGAGAGCCTTCTTTGTGGGGGCACCTACCCTCTGGAATGAGCTGCCTCCAGAGATACGGCAGATCCCGGATCTGCGCAGTTTCCACCGTGCCCTAAAGACGTTTCTGTTTCATCAAGCCCGGCTGACCTGACCTAACTTTTTAAAATTGTTTTAATTTTAAATTGTTAAATTATGGGTTTTAATATAGGGGTGTTTTAACTGTGGGCCAAATTAATTTAAATTGGATTTTAATATTGTTTTAAATTTTGTATTTTTTGTATTTTATCTGTTGGCTGTTCACCACCCCGAGTCCTTCGGGAGAAGGGCGGTATATAAATATAATAAACATAAACATAAACAACAACAAACTAACAAGCAAGGAAAGCAATATCATTTGGATGTTAGATAACTGAGAAAGCCATAGAATCATGAAAAGATGTCAATATGTGCTTCATTGATTACAGAAAAGCCTTTGATCGTTTCATTTCAATCATGTCAAGTTGTGATATGTGCTTAGAAAAATGGGAATTCTGGAATATCTCAATATCCTCATGAGAAGCCTATACATAGATAAGGAAGTGACATCACAGACAGAACATAATAAAATACAAGTTTCAGATTAGCAAAGGAGTGATATAAGTTTATATTGTCCCCTTATTTATTTAACCTTAATGCAAAATATATATATGAGGGAAGCTGGACTGGAAGAAGATGGATGTGGTTTTAAAACTGTAGGTAGAAACATTAATAACAGTATTATGCTGATGATACTACTTTGATAGCTGAAAATGCAAATGATATGCAAACTCTAGTAAAAAAAAGTCCAAGAGCAGAGTGAAAAATGGGACTAAACTTCAGCACAAAGAAGTTCAAACTAATGACAGCAGGTTCAATTAGCAGCCTTAGAATTGAAAATATTGGAGTAGGTGGTTTCTGCTTTTTAGGATCAATCACCACCAGTAAAAGAACAAGCAGTCAAAATAATATGCCACAAAGTAGCACTTGGTATAGCAGTCACAAAGACATGGGAAAAATTATGCAGATGTCTTGATATGATTATAGTGACAAAGGTCAAAATTGTGCAGACAATAGTTTTCCCTATGACACTCTATGGAAGCAAAAAGTTGGATAGGAAGGATAGGAAGAATATTGATATTTGCAAAGATTCCTTAGAATACCATAGCCAGCCGAGAAAACAAATGAATGAGTTGTTGAAGGAATCAATCCTGGGTTCTCTTTTGAATCGTAAATGACCAGACTGAAATGGCCACACTTTGGACAAATTGTGTGAAGATCTAGCTCTCTAGGAAAGTCTCTAAGGCAGAAAAAGGAAAAGGAAAGGCAGCAAGACTCAGTAGGACTCAGTTTCAGTGGCAATACATGCACTTTTGGAAGGCCTAACGTCAATATGATCCTGTAGAAAATCTATCTGTGAAGTTGGTATAGTCACCATAATTTAATTAAACATAAGACATCAATAAGCCAGCTCTTGACACAGTTAGTTCACCGAGGATATGAACAGGGCAGTATGGCAAGCTATGTATCTGTGCTATGAATGTGTAGACAGCAAAACATGGACAGAACATGGACAGCAAAGGAAGATTTGTGGGAATCTGAAATCTATGTCACCCTGCCTGAAGACAATTCACACTGCAGTGGCTGGAAATGCAATGTATCCTTGTGGGAAGAAAAGATAGAAGAGCTTGTAAGAGCCTATCAAATGAAGCACCTCAAAGTGAAGAAGAGAAACATTTTGTGGAACACGATGAGGAAGATAAGAGGAAGCATATGTCTCAGAGAAACAGTAAGCACTGAGTGTAGAGGGAAATTAGCAACAAACATAGCCCCTCAAAGGATTTAGTCATTTTCCATGTAAGACTTCTTTTCTGGAATCCTTGCAATGCCTAGTAACTCTATAAGACATTTCAATATCAGACCACATTCTGTTTCTAGTTTTCTGTTATTGTGAGTTAACTATATATTATTAATATTTGCTATTTTTCTATATTTTTTCAATAAGTCAGGATTTAATTCAGATGCCAGAGTAAAGTACTTCGATATTTGCAAATTTCAAGCGATCTGTTATGATAGGTGGCCTTAAATGACCCAACCAGAAAAAAGAGTGTTATTAACTTACCTTAACAATATTTTATTTAGCTCCTAGACTATTGTTATAGTTGAAACCCACACATAGAAATTCCAAACTGCAAAGGTTGCTATGGCAACAGCAGGGGCCTGTCAACACCTCTCCCTAATAGTGACAAATGGTACTTATTACATCAGCACTAATTTCATCCGATCCCTTTCAGATGAAGATACTTAGTCCTCACTGATCAGATTGTGTCACTGTAATTACTGAGAACAGACCTTATTAGATGACAGCACTCTTTACCCATTGCCTCAACTCAAAAATCTAACCTAGTTTTTACTATTTTTGAGATTATTTTGCAAATGTGCTCCAGCTCTTCTTGTTCCAGAATCTTCCTATTTAAACAATGTAATATACAATGATTCTCACCAATTAACTTCAGAAAGTTTTAAAAACAAAAATTGATTCTAACATACACAAAGAATTGAATATAATTCCTTCATTATAAAGTTGTCAAAATTAATACCAATAACCCTTCTTAAATCTGAGGAGTCGTAATTTTTTCTGTTTCTTTAAAGGGATAAAACAGTCAGGACTTCTCATGCTAAGAAAAGAACAGGCCAAATGTCATTTTGCATGTAGCCAACTATATGAAAAGCTGAAATGGACTTGCATGAAAACAGCATATAATATACTGGCTCTTGGCATGGTTTGGACACTTAATTTTAATTGAATGAGACCAACCTTGTTAGTATGGTTTTAAGAAAATCCAAACTCTAGCTTTGGATTTTCCATTTTTAAAAAAATGGAGCTAAGTTTTCAAGAGCTGATTGAAATGCACCCTCTCTGCTCCCACCTCCCCACCACCATGCTGTACACTGAATTGGATTATTATCCTACATCACTGGCAGTATATTCTTGAACTTATATTTAAACATCAGCTGCAATGCTTCATGGTACTTTACTCCTGGTACATAGGATTCCAACCTAAAAAGAACCATGATTTCCTTAGATTTCTACTGAATGAACTAATATTAAATAATATGTCAACTACAGCAAAAATCTACAGTACAGCACAATTACATGAAACAATAAATTAGATATTTCAGAGAGTTCCAGGGATAAAATCACATTTCAGTCAGCTATTATTAAATAAATCCCCTTCTCTTTATGCTATATCTTCCAAAGTATGTTGCATTGAAAATAGTTTTTCTCACTTTCAAATATCCTTTCTTAGTATTGTCAAGAGTCTTTTGTTTTTTAAACATTTTATAGCTGAACTGATATTTTGTTGCTTTTCTAAGGGGACCAAGAAAGGTGACCTAGGTGGGGGTGATATGCCTGTTTTGATTAATAGAGTTTTTCTACTTCAGCATAGTAAGCAAGATGTGACCAAACAAATTAATAATATTTATTAGTTTATTTATTAGTTCAATTTATATGCTGCCTTTCTCCAGAGAGTTACTAATAGCCATTAGTAAAGAATATTGTGTGTGTGTAAGGTGAGACTAAAGCTTATAACTTGGTCCACACCTTCTCTATCTTATTAAAAAGTTGTATATGAAAATCATGATAGATCAAATCACATTGGATGGTGGAGACTAATATCTATGAATACATCTGTCATGCTAAAAATTATGATTTTGAAAAGAGCATGAATTAATCAATGAAAGGAAAGAAAACCAATCATAACCTGATAGTATTATGAAGATACTTCACATATTTTACTATCACCTATAAGCCACCTCAAAAATATCAATCTTTAGCATATTAACACTGAATGCTATTTGTGACATCGATGTCATGTAACTAGGAACAGTGATAGTGGGGGTAGGTTTATGTATGCTTGGAGCAAAGGGACAGCTTTTTGATCAGACTAATGGCTTGAAGTGGCATCAGAAAGAGTGCTGATAATCACGTTTGAAGGCTTGAATTGATGACTGATGATTTATAAAGGGCAGTGCAATGGTATGATATCAGGGAGCTTTTAATAATGTTTGGCAAATCAGATTGCATATTTAGTTGCTTCATAGATAGCACAGATTGCACAATTACTATAGCACTGCAACATTCTCTCTTCTATCTCCAGGGAGGCAAGTCTGTGTGTGTGTGTGTGTGTGTGTGTGTGTGTGTGTGTGGACTAAAGAGTGTTAATCAAAATATAGAAGTCAAATATTTTGGTTGATAAAGAAGAGTATTGTGCTTTGGGAAGTGTTCTAGAACATCTATGAATATTCCCCACTTTTAAAAAAATATGACTTTTTTAAACTATTTGTTTCCAAGTAAGAATTACTCTCACCTTGCATTGAAGTACAACAATCACAAAGAATATACTTACACTAAAGTAAATTCTCATGAATGTGAGAATTGATAGCAATATGCTTGTATAGTTAATGACATTGTCAGGTTGGGATCTTAGAACTATATCCTTGTAAATATTATTATTGATGTTTCTTGAATATTTTCATTCATTTGGAGCAGACTTTTTTTTAACTTGGTGTTCTACAGATGCTTCTACTCATTTTTAATAATTTTATTAACCATTACAATTAAAAAAATACAAACTAATGCAAATTAAAAAAAGAATAAAAATAAAAAGCAGTGCAGAAGAAGAAAAGGAAAGAAAATAGGAAAAAAAAGAAGATTAAACAAAAAGAAAAGAAATATATAAAGAAATGGCTCCCTCTTTCACCACAATTTAGTATAAACAATTTAGTAACTTATTACTTTCTCTTAAAATATAACAAATTATATATTCTTCCCATGTGTCATATCTTATCAAAAAGAAAAAGAGGTCCTTTTAAAGCCTTATCATTCAGTTCTAGTCAGTAAAAGTCCGTTAAGGTTACCAGAGATAACAACGTATCAATAAAGGAGAATATTTGTAGCTCAGAGTTGAAATTAGAAGTTGTTCGTGATCTCTGAGCTTTCTTATTTTCTTGCAGATGCTTTGTTATCCAAACTAGGTAACATCATCAGTAAGGAGTGTGTTTGCTGTCAGTTTATATTCTGGGGGCTAGCCCTGTCAGTGTTGGTGGAGGTGGTCTTAGAGATTCTATGGTTGCGCTGTTGGCTCTTTGACAGTTTCTAGATTGTGGTATTGTTAACCTTGGAGTTAATCTGCTGATCTGGGTGCTGATTGCTGGTGAGAGGTGCTTGGATCTTTATATTCCCTTTTGTGCTGTCCTTCACAAGTTTCTTTCTCTGCCTGGTAAGCAGAGGTGGTATTCAGCCAGTTCGGACTGGTTTGGGCGAATGAATAGCGGCAATTTTAACTGGTTTATTGAACCGGTACATACCACCTCTGTCTGGCCCTGCCTGCCTGTTCGCCTGTTCGATGCTCTCCCCACCCACCCTTGATGCTCGCCCCACCCACCCACTCGTTGCTCGATGCGCCCGCCCAATGTTTGCCCTGCCCACTCCAGCCCTATATATGTTGCCTTTGCCATGAGGCCCAGCTTATTGCCTCATCAGTTGCCTCCATGCCTTGCCTGCTTTGCTCAGCTCACCAAAGGTGAGCATGCCACCCGTTCGCCCTTTGCCTTGGGTCGGGGCCCGGAGCTCAGGGATGCGCCACCTTGCTGCCCCACCTTGCCTTGAGTGTCCTTGAGTTGGCCATGCCCACTCAGTCACATGACCCATCCATCAAGTCACGCCTACAGAACCGGTAGGAAAAAAATTTGAATATCACCATTGCTAGTAAGCCATTGAGGGCTCCTATTCTCTTGTCTGATGGTTTCCCAGGTAGCATCTCTTCTCACATTTATTCACATATTACATTACACTTGTAATTAATTTCAAAAAATTATTTCAATCCATCTGGATCCTTAGTCCATTTATAATTTTCCAAAATCAATATTTTAATAAACCCTTTGCTGTTATTCCCAAAAAGATATGTTTTTAAGTCCTTAAATTTATACTCAAATTTTCTTTTATTATAGATTCAAAGAAAGTCACCTGTTTCAGACTACAGGAAGTCCCCCTCTCAGAGAATGAAATATCTTGCAGAATATTAAAAGACGCAGAATGTTATATTTCTCAAAAGCAGAAATGGAGAAACGTATTCTTAAAGGCAGAAAGCAGCTCCAATCTTCCTGCCACAGGAAAACAGCCTCAAGCAGAAGAGACTGATCTTTTGGAATGGATATTTGGTATCCATTCAGAAAGACTAGGCCAGTGATGGCTAATCTTTTTGCCATTGCATGCCAGGATGGAGGGGGGTTGGGGGTGTACATGCGCGCATGCCCACACCCATAATTCTATGCGTCCCGCCCTGTGCATGCATGCATGACCCCCCCGCTTCCCCCTCACTCCTGGCATGTGATGGCCCAGTAGGTCCATTTTTCTCTCTCATCTGGCTCCAGAGCCTTTCTACGAGTCTGGGGAGGGCAAAAAGGGCCTTTCCTACCCCTCAGAGGCCCTCCAGAGGCCAGAAACAGCCCATTTGCCAACTTCCGGTGGGACCAGAAGGCCTGTTTTTTGCTGTCCCCAGCCTCCAGAGCCTCTCTAGAAGTCTGGGGAGGGCGAAAATGGCCTTCCCCACCCCCCTGAAGGCCCTCTGGAGGCTAAAAATGGCTCATTCTATTCTAATTGCCTTCAGCCACAAGCTCCCACAAAAGGCTGGAGCTGACGGGATTAAGAATTTACATTCTCCCACCCAAATTCTAAGGAAAAGGACATGACCTTTAAGACATAATAGTAATAGTATAATAATAATAATAATAATAATAATAATAATAATAATAATAATAATAAACCATTAAGACACCAAAAGACATAAGGCTCACTACATTGCACAACCCCCTGGAGCATCTCAAACACAAAACTCCAGAACCCTATAAAGATCCATCAACTCACTCAGTCATTTTGTCAGCTACCCCAGAAACATGCTGTTGCCACTGAAGTTTCTGGAAACCAACTAAACAGAGACCTTTTTCCTTGTAGCCAGCCTCCATTGATTTTTTTCCCTCTCCCGAGGGAACCAGACTGGATTTTTCTTCCAACAAGACTTAACAAACCAAAGTGCTAATAGCTAATAAACAGTTAACAAGCAATTTCCAAAGTTAAGTATGTGAAGCTTGTGTCTATAAAAGTGCTGACTGTGGTTTGAACAGAAATGGTATTCCCTTGTCTCCCAGAACTGTAAAACCTCCTGAGACTACTATCCTGCAGTCTCATAAGGAGCAACTGTATGGAGCATTTTTGAATGATCTCAAGTCCTCTTCTTATTCAGAGAGGAATTACAAAGAGCCAATCTAATAGCCGGCTCTTCATTTTGCTGTTGTAGTTGTCTCTGCTTTTAATAGAGCCATCTTCAGATTTGCCATATCTTCCCCGGAGATCTAAACTGCAACTCTAATTGGTGTCATCTAGCATGGAAAATTATCAGGGACAATGGAAAGTATAATCTATTGTAAAGTGGAAGACACTGCTTTGAAGATGCCAAGATTGTTTGTTTGATATCATTTGTTTAAAAGTATTCTGCTAAAATGCAGCAATACTTCACAGTACGTGAAGAAACAGGAGAAAATCTTTAAAGCAGCACTTAGCTGCACCATTATCAGAATATTTTCCCTCTCCAACTGCAGTTTATTCAGTTCTAAAGAATTGCTTTGGGAATACTATACCCATCTCCAGTCTGACTCAACTGTAGATTTATTTACTCTTTGGCAGTACTATTTCTTTTCATATATAAATCTGATCTCTTTTAATAATATTTTAATACATTGGATAATGTTCTTTGGAATTAAATTCAGATGTACATTTCTGTCCCTAACATTTCTTCGGCTCTTTCTTTGGTACCACACCTGGGGTGGGTTCTAAATTTTTTTACTACCGGTTCTGTGGGTGTGGCTTATTTTGTGGGCATGGCTTGATGGTCATGTGACAATTCTTTAGGATTTAGCAGAGGTACTGGTCTACCAGGCTTTTAACTGTTTGCAGAGCTGTACCGGTCTACTCATTTGTTTTTAGAGGCACCGGTCTACCCATTTGTTTATGGAGGCACCAGTCTACTCATTTGTTTTTGGACGCACTGGTCTACCCATTTATTTTTGGAGCACCAGTCTACTCATTTGTTTTTGGAGGTACTGGTCTACCCATTTATTTTTGGAGGCACCGGTCTACTCATTTGTTTTTTGAGGCACTCGTCTACTCATTTATTTTTGCAGGCACCAGTCTACTCATTTGTTTTTGGAGACACCGGTCTACCACCACACTGCCTTTTAACACTGATCAGCTGTAGGGCAGCCCTTTGAAGTCCCGCGGCAATAGTTTAAACAGTTTTTTTCCTTCTAGCCGATCAGCTGGGACTCAAGAGGCAGCAATAGATTGGGGGTGGGGCCAAATAAAAGGTAAGAATAACATGGAGTGGGGGGTGGGAGGGCCCAGCTCCTGAACAAAGAGAACCAGTTCGGTGATGTCATATCGTCACCGCTACCGGCTCGGTGGAACCAAGCGGAACCGGGAGGAACCCACCACTGTATCACACCTTATGGTCTCATTTGATCCATCTTCCTCAAGTCTTAGGGACAATCTTTAGAAGTTATCTGGGATATGAGTTGCAATTACATTAACTGTATTAAATTAACTTGCGCCATTTTAATTTTAATCTAAATTAAGTCTGCTTTGGTTGTGAGAAAAGAATATAAAACAGGATTGTGTAGGTTTTTTTTCTTTCCTCTATTAACACTTACTTAACTGAAACTCTAAAAATATCCTGACTAGCTAGTTGTTTTGTATTACAGTTTCCTAATTCAGTGACCAATCAATCAGGCTGAGTTATTTTCTTTCATGGTTCCTGTTTACATTATGCTATTAATACAGCTGAAGTTTTATTTCCACAACTGCCTGCCTAATAACAATTATGTTCAAAGTCAAAGCTCCGCTCATGTATAATATATTGCATATTTTATTACGCTTGGGAAATTTGCATTATTTATCACATGCAGGGAAACATTAAGGTTGCAGATTAGCATACAGAGGATGGCTTTTTACATAAATGTTCTTAAGTGTGTAAAATATTAAGACTGGAAATGTCTCTGCTTTTTCTTTGCATATAACTCCTCACTTCCATGAATATATTTTAAATGCTGCATCTGTCACTGAATTACCAGATTCTAGCGTCTTTTGACAATTATAAAAATCCAATGTTTGCTGTAGCTATTTTTTTCAACTGAATTCCTATAATTAATGTGGTGGGATTGCAATGAAAACCTCACCTCAATCTTTGTTTATTTGGCATACCATATCATTACATTTTTTAATGCATACTAGACCTTCTTCCAAAATTGGGTAATGCCATGCCTCAGGGTAGAAACCCAGAGCCCTGTAACCAAATGACTACCAGTAATCATGATCGCAGCAGTAGTATATGATGCAGTTTCATTGTTTGGATTACATGAGTATGATAATTCCCCTATGGCTAATGCTGTTTACCATTGCAACCTTTCTTCTTAAGTTTCAAAGTTTCACAATCCAAGATCAATGGTGAAGACCATGCAGATTAAAACTTTCAAAATACAGCATTTTCTGAAAAAAAAAAGGTAATTCCTAGATTGGACAAAATAGTCTAAAGTTCCCTTCCTCCTTCAGTTCCTGGTCTAAAATTATCTATCTGCCTAACAGTTTTAGAATCTCTAGCACAGCAATAAATATTGAGTGTCTAGAAATTCAGTCTCAGATTCACTAATATCGGAAACTATGAGAGTCTGAATTGCATCCAAAATAACTCTACTAAATAGATAAATAAATATTATTTCTTTTGCAAAATCGAATCTGGGTCTGTCACTGGATTCGGTCATGCAACATTATCGTGGGACATGAATATTTCTGTGGCCAATATTTGGGTTGCCCAGGAGAAGAACAGAGGCTATTGGTCCTTCTTGTTTCACTCATTGCTTGCTTATTTTTAGAGTGCAGAACTAGGCTTCAAAAGTGAGCATTGGAGTCCTACATGCTTATGGACCTTGGCAAGCCTCCAAACCCTCATGCTGACCATGAAATGTAATAAAATTTTCTGAAGTGGAGTTCTTTGCATGTTTTTAACAGATAATAAACCACAGAGAAAGTTAGTAGAGATGATAGAAGGTATCAGTATGCATTGTGGTGAAATAGTTGTAAAAGAGTTATAATTGAGTTTTGATGTAATAGCTCGTACTTTTGGTTTATGAGAATATGGAGTGGGATTGTCTTCTAAAAAATTTGGAAGCATTTTTTGATTAATTTATAATATATAATACAAAAGTACAAAAGAAAATAGTAGGAAAATAGGGGAGGAAAAAAGGAAAGAAAAAGTGTGGGGCAAGAGGAAAAAAGAAAGAAAAGACATTGACTTCCGACTCCTTTTGGTGCAGTAAAATCAGATAGTAACATCAAATCTCAACTTTTTACTTTTATATAATAATATTATAAGATAGTAATTTCTATAACAACAAACCTATTAATCAGTACAATCCCAAATCAAATAATACTCTGGTTTCTTTTCAGATTATATAAGTCTTTCACCTTTTAAAAAATTTGGAAGCATTGTGCAAACAATAAAATATTGAAAATAGGGCATATGAGAATGAATTCTTGTATGTTTTTCACAGCAACACTTTCCAATATCAACTGCCAGAAAGTAACTGATGGATCACACTTGCTTTGGAAAGAGAATCACAATAACAAGATGTTTACCTAGAGAAAATCAGAGAATAAAAAGAAATAGTCATATGCAAACTAGATATTTCTTTTCTTTAATTGGATTTTTATTGCACTCAGTAAAAGCAGTACTTTTTTGTAGATTGAAGATCTTTTGTTTCAAGTTTAGTGTTTTTTTACATTAAACCTATGCAGTCAGAGTTCAGAAAAATGTTTTCCAGAGGTAAGAAGGCATAGAATTATAATCATGCTCTCCTATCAAATTGGATATTCTATTTGTTGCTCCTGCTCTTTGGAGCAGTATGTACGTATGTATGTATTGGTGTGAATATGTTTATGTTGTCATGGCAACAACTCTATTATTTACCAATGTACTGTTGGCTTTAAAGAATTTATGTTACTTGCTAGTTTGGTAATCTTTTAATGAGACACAAGTGATATTTAAAGGTTAGTTTTCTTATTTTTTTTTAATGTCACAGAAAGTGGAGTGAAACTTTTTTTAAAAAAATAAATCAGTCTCTAGTTTATCTTATTTGTTTTATTATTTGAATGGAAGTGAACAAATCCAAGAAATAAATGTTTGAAATTAATCTGAATAACAACCATTAGATCTAAAGTGTTCCCATAGATTTCAGTCAAGTTACTGCTATTGGTTACAATAATGTATGCATGGTATTAATTAAGAGGTTGAAGCAGAATGAGATTGATTACCAGGCCTAAGCAGGCTTGGTAGTGGTTGTTGCCTATCAAAAGACACAATGGTCTTCATTTCATAACAGGAAGCATAGTTTTAATATTTTTGCATGTCAATATACAAAACACAAATGAATATGTGCTGCTAATATTAATGTGTAAGAAAAAGAAGAGCATGAATTCGGCCCATGAATTTATCTAAACTGCATCAGAAATCACTGACAAATGTCTTGAAAGAACTTAATTGAATCTATCAGGCAACTTTCACAGTTTAATAACAGCATTTCTTAAATCTGGTACATAAAATTTAGCATCATTCTTTGTTGTGGTAATAAGAAAAGCATCTGTTAGATTGATGTGAAGAAGTTTGAATAATCTCTATTTGCAATATGCACTTGGTTGGCAGTTTTAATGAATAGACTGCAAAATTGGCTGTTTTGAACATGAAGATAAGGAGCTGAAGAATGAAAGCTTGCGATCTAAGAGAAACATATCTTCATATAACTGTATGGATATTAAACCTTGTTTATAAATATTTTAATTTCTTCTTCGATGTTCATCTATTTTTTTATTTAAAGTAGTCAGTTCTATTTTGCACTGCTTTAAGTATGAATTGATGCTGCTATTTTATATATGGGCACAGTTTATTTGTCTTAGTTATTTCTTGTATTGTTTGATTAAAAATAAATTGTAACCACAATATCAGCCAACTTTCTTAAAAGGAGATTATAAATACTTAACCAAGTAATACCAATATTAACCCACAACTACATCTGATAGCTTTATTCATTTGTGTACTATTTTATACTTAAGAAATTTATAAGGACACCAACTCATAATTTATGACTCTGTTCAGAGTCCATCCATTAAAAAAAATCAAACATAAGCAAAATCAAGCAAAAGTAATACAAAACCGAAATTACCAAGCACACTCATTCACATGGCTGAGCGTATACATAACAAATTCTCACTCTCCCAGCAATTATTATCCTGGTCTAATGCACAGGGGGAAAGTGAGGCTTTCAGAGCTCTTCAAAAGATTAATAGGGTGGGGTCTGCCCAAATTCTTGGGGGCGTTCGTTCCAAGCAGCAGGTGTAGCAACAGAGAAGTCATATCTCCTGGATTGTGGGTAAGGACTTGTATTGGATGTCCTCCTAAGAGAAGATAGCATCACAACAAAGATCAAGTGAGTTCTGGCCAACAAAATTGTCTCTGGAGAAAGAGAGATTGAGAGATTGTTTACTGGCGTTCTGGACAGCTGCTCCTCACAAAAAGACTACAGGAATTGAGTTTCTTATGGTTGATCATGGATTGATTGGCTTGGGAGACGAATTACCATTGCACTAAAAACTGTTGTGCAACCTTTATGGACACATGACCCACAAAAGCCTCCCTTTCTTAAACACTTTCAGATATAATTTACAATTTAAGAGATATCTTCCAACCATCAAAAAAGAGTAAAGACACTCAGAGAATCACCTTCTTTTTGGAATTAAGAAAAAAAGCAAAAAGCTTAAGAAGACTATGATTTAAGAAAGTTTTAAATGGATAAAGGGCACAGTAATTTTAGAAAACCAAAGAATATTTTTTGTCTTTGAGAAAAATGTCTTGGAAAAAAAACTGCTTCAATCATTCTTTTGCCAGATTCTTCAAATATTTCCTGCAATAAATCTGGGGTGATGCACTTATCTGTAAATTGTTCTAATGAAACTCTTCCTTTCTCCCGTGTGATAGCGGGAAGGTCCAAGAATGGGTTCTATGATGTCCTTTCTGCCCAGAGACTGAATGAAAATTTGAAGCCATGCCCAAATGCCTCTCTTTCTCTCTGGCACCAGTTTCAACTCAGTCTTGCCCTAGAGTGACGTCTTTAGACAGTTGAGATATCTAGAATAACCATTCTTGGACCTGGTACAGGTTTCTTTCTTCTTTTGCCTAAAAGCTGACTTTGACAGCTTGTGGAAGCAGCAGGAGCTCTCACCCTGTGTTCCTGCCGCCGGGGATTAGCTCCCTGCTAATTGGTCACACTGGCCAATCCAAGTGCTCTGGCAATGCCGCCGACCTGAAGACTCCTCAAAGGAGACCTGTGGGAACATGCTGGCTAGTCCAGTCTGCCTGGCACAGCCGCCAACCCGTGAGAGTGCTTAAATAGCGCTACCATTGGTGCTGCAGTTATCAGAGCCGCTTGAGCTGGCAATTTAAAAGGCAAGCCGCTTGGTGTTGCCCCGGCTGTTCCAGAGTCAGCCTTTGACAGCGTGGCTTGCACAGAGGCTGTGGATGCCTTTGGTCAGCTTGGGGAGTGTGCGCTGGCCAGTCAGGTGCCAGCAAAACTGTTACCACCCCTTTTGTGCCATTGTCAGCCAGGCAGACCTCCTCCTGAGCTTTGCCTTCTTTCTGGGCTCCCCTGTCAAAGCTGAGCTGTCAAAATGGCGGACAGCTCCTTTGATGACAGGAACGGAGCTAACAGTCACTCCCCAGCTGTGCTGGAGCATGCCAGCAAGGAATCTGCTAAATCCAGATCAGCTTCAAAGAGAGCAGCTGCCAAAATTATGACTAAGGCTCTCAGGTCTCAGAAATTCAACCGCAGAGGAGAGGGATGCTAAGAGGTGCCTAAAAGCCCTTGAAAAACAATTTTCAAGGGCTGCAAAGAAGTATGGAAAGCTGCCAGCTTCTCCCTTGACAGCTCCAAGCACTTCGCATACTTTTCTGTCAGACCGGTGGCTCTGCCACAAGATGCAATTCTGCTGGTGGAACCACTAGAGGGAGCAGGAGAGTTATCTCCTTATGGCTCCATACAGCTTGACAGCAGAGAAAAAGATTTGGATCCTTTTGCTCGCATAGCAACGGGAGGGCAGGAAAATTCTGACAGGTCAGTTCCTGTCACTACATTTACTCCCACTGCAGCAGGGTTCTGCCCAGTGGACAGTCAGGGGCCTGACATATCGCAGGACATGAAACCTATAATTTCTCAGGTAATTTACAAAGGTATCGCTGCAGGCTTGCAGCAAACCTACCACCCTGACTTCTTGGCACAGGAGAGTATGTCATATTTTCCTCCTTCTTTGCCTTCAGCCAGCAGACCTGACTATCAGGAACATCATTCCTATAGCCCTTCAGCAGGAATTCGAGACTCCCTTTGGGGTGATGATGGGCACAGAGATCTAGAGTCCTCGGAGGATGAGGACATGACACCGATTCTCTGGCCTTTTCTGGACTCTTCTCTCCAACCCTTTTTAAGCCTTTACTTCACAAGGCTAAATCCACTACCAAATTGGGAATGCTGGCAATATAGTCGGAGGCTCCTCAAGACCCTGCTGAAGGACTCTTTTATGAGCCTAAGTCAGCACAGGAGAAGATCCCTACCCCAAAACTGTTTTTGGAGATTATCCCAAAACAATGGGATCACCCTGGAGCCTTTCCCACCCTGACAGGCAATGACAGGCATTTTTACAATGCTGGTCTGGATTTGACTGAGCTTTTACAGCTGCCTGTGGTGGATGAGCCTGTGGTGAACCTCGCCTCCTCATCCTCTATTGTGGCTGGGGATTTGGCTGACAACCTAAGAGCTGAGGACAAGAAGGCAGAACTTGTCCTCTGTAAGACCTACCAAGCTGCAACATGGGCAGTGAAGGCGGCCACAGCCGCATCCTTTTTTAACCACACTTCCTTGCTCTGGCTCAACCAGTTGCAAGCGAAGTTGCAAGCACAGGAAGAGCACTTACACCAAGATATTAACAAATTGGTGGCCACCACCCAATTTTCCACGGACACAACCTTAAATGCGGCAAAATTTGCCTCCCATGCCCTTTCCTCTGTCACCTTGAAGAGATTATTGTGGCTCTGCAATTGGCAGGCAGATGCCAGATCAAAGTGGAGACTGGCTTCTGCCCCTTACAAAGGAACTAGGATATTTGGGGAGGCCCTTGATCCAATATTGATTGAAAACGAGGACAGGAGGAAGGTTCTGGTGGGCAGACCAAAGGTCTTCCCCCTATTACCGATGGCCAGCATTCTGGCCTCCTGAGGTGGACAGCCCTGCTCAACAACACTTTGGGCCACAGAGACAGGATCGTCAGCTGGAGATACCCGGCTTTTGTGACTGTAGGCAGGGCTTTCAGTCCTGTCGGCCCTTTCAAGGAGGAGAAAGCCGCCCATTCCATAGGCCTAAGTGACTGTCAGGCTAATCCTCCCATTGGGGGCAGATTGTCTGTCTTTGCCCCCCAAAAAGAACGACAGACAATTCGGTGCTCAATATGGTGAGGTTAGGCCTCTCCCTGGCGTTCCTCTCCACACCCCTGAATCACTTTGTCCGGTGCCCTGTCTTCAGCAACATTGAAAAACGGGCTGTAATGGAAATAGCCATCCAACACTTGTTGGATATTCAGGCCATAGAGCCGGTCCCACAGGACCAAAGGAGACAGGGATTTTATTCCATCCTGTTCACAGTTCCAAAGCCATTGTGGGAAGTGGGGGGAAGCAATTCTGGATCTAAAACTTCTGAACACCCATTTGGTTTACAGGAAATTCAAGATGTGCTCCCTGCAGTCCATCTTGGAGAGCATATGGGTGGGTGATTTCCTGGCCAAGGTTCGCCATCACTGCTATAACACATCCCTATATCACATATCTAAAAGCAAATCCATAAAACATCAAGTTTATTTATTTTTTATTTATTTATTTTATTTTATATTGGATTTCTATACCGCCCTTCTCCCTGAGGACTCAGGGCGGTGTACAGCCAGATTAAGAAACATGCAGAACAAATATTAAAAACAATTAAAAGATATATAAATTTGGCCCAATTAAAACTCATTACCAATTAAAAACGTTTAAAACATTTAAAAAACAGTTAAAAATTTCATCTTAAGCCAGCCCGGCTTGTTTAAATAAATGGGTTTTAAGGGCGCGACGGAAGGCACTGAGGTCTTGGATTCTCCGTATCTCTGGGGGGAGCTGATTCCAGAGGGTAGGTGCCCCCACAGAGAAGGCTCTCCCCCTGGGGGTCACCAGCCTACATTGTCTGGCTGATGGCACCCCGAGGAGGCCCTCTCTGTGGGAGCGCACGGGCCGATGGGAGGTCGTTGGTAGCAGCAGGCGGTCTCGAAGATAGCTAGGCCCTATGCCATGGAGCGCTTTAAAGGTGATAACCAACACCTTGAAGCGCACCCGGAAGACAACTGGGAGCCAGTGCAGCTCGCGCAGGAGCGGTGTTACATGGGAGCGCCATGCTGCTCCCGTCACTACCCGCGCTGCTGCGTTCTGGACCAGCTGGAGCCTCCGGGTGCTCCTCAAGGGGAGCCCCATGTAGAGAGCGTTGCAATAGTCAAGGCGAGAGGTGACGAGGGCGTGAGTGACTGTGCACAGGGAATCCCGATCAAGAAAGGGCCGCAACTGGCGGATCAGGCGAACCTGACAAAAGGTCCCCCTGGTTACAGCCGTCAGGTGTTCCTCCAAGGACAGCTGCATATCCAGGAGGACTCCCAGATTGCGAGCCCTCTCTGTGGGGGCCAATGACTCGCCCCCAATAGTCAGTGATGGAGTCAACTGACTATATCGGGATGCCGGGAGCCACAGCCACTCAGTCTTGGAAGGGTTGAGCTTGAGCCTGTTCCTCCCCATCCAGATCCGTACAGCCTCCAGGCACTGGGACATCACTTCAAGGGCATCATTGGGGTGGCCTGGGGTGGAGATGTACAGCTGGGTGTCATCAGCGTACTGGTGGTATCTCACCCCAAAGCCACGGATGATCTCACCCAGCGGCTTCACATAAATGTTGAACAGGAGAGGCGAGAGGACCGATCCCTGCGGCACTCCACAAATGAGAGGCCTCGAGGTCGACCTCTGCCCCCCTGCCAACACAAACTGCGACCGGTCGGAGAGAAAGGAGGAGAACCACCGCAACACGGTGCCTCCCACCCCCAACTCTTCCAGCCGGTGCAGCATGATACCATGGTCGATGGTATCAAAAGCCGCTGAGAGGTCTAACAGGACCAGAACAGAGGAACAACCCCTGTCCCGAGCCCTCCAGAGATCATCAACCAACGCGACCAATGCCGTTTCTGTGCTGTGCCCAGACCTGAAACCCGACTGGAACGGATCTAGATAAGATGTTTCCTCCAGGAATTGCGGAAACTGTCGTGCGACCACACTCTCAACAACCTTCGCCATAAAGCGAAGGTTGGAGACAGGACGATAGTTGGCCAATATTGCCGGATCCAGGGACGGCTTCTTGAGGAGAGGCCTCACCACCGCCTCTTTCAAGGCGGTGGGGAAGTAACCCTCACTCAACGAAGCGTTGATAACACCCTGAAGCCAGCCTCGTGTAACCTCCCGGGAAGCCAGTACCAACCAGGAGGGACACGGGTCCAGTAAACATGTGGCCGCACTAAGTCTCCCCAAAATCCTGTCCACATCATCAGGAGTCACAGCATCAAACTCCTCCCAGATAACATTCTCAAGACTATTCCTCGTCACCCTGCCCTGATCTACCCAGTCAGAGTCCAAATCCCCCCGGATCTGGGCGATTTTGTCATACAGGTATTGTCCGAAATCCTCCGCCCTGCCTTCTAAGGGATCCTCCCGCACTCCCGGATGGAGCAGGGCGCGGGTCACCCTAAACAGGGCGGCCGGACGATTCCCTGATGACGCAATAGAGGCGGAAAAGTAGTTAGACTTTGCCGTCTCTATCGCCACTAGGTAGGCCTTAATATGCGACCTTACCAGTGTTCGATCAGATTCAGCGAGACTGGCCCTCCAACCGCTCTCCAGGCGTCTTTTCCGGCGCTTCATTTCCCTCAGCTCCTCAGTAAACCAAGGAGCCGCACGGGATCGGCATCGGGTCAGAGGCCGCAAAGGCACAACTCGGTCCAAGGCCCCACCAGCCGCCCGATCCCAGGCGGCTACCAGGTCCTCGGCCGAGTCATGTGCTAGATCCTCAGGAAATGGCCCAAGCTCCATCCGGAACCTATCAGGATCCATCAGGCGCCTGGGGCGGATCCATCTAATTGGATCCGCCTCCCTGCGGCGAGGGGTCGCGGTTCGAAGATCTAGGCGAAGGAGTGAGTGGTCAGACCATGACAAGGGTTCCATGTCTATATCCCCTATAACAAGACCACTCAACCACTGGCCAGAGACAAAAATCAGATCCAGAGTGTGACCTCCCCTGTGAGTAGGGCCATGAACTAACTGGGTCAGGTCCATGGCCGTCATGGAAGCCATGAACTCCCGAGCCACCTCAGACGTTTCACCGACGGATGGCAAGTTGAAATCACCCATGACTAAAAGCCTGGGTGTATCTACTGCCACCGTGGCTATCACGTCGAGTAGCTCAGGTAGGGCTGTTGCCACGCGGCAGGGAGCCAGGTACGTAAGCAGCAAGCCCATCTGAACCCCACGGCCCCACCTCACAAGGAGGGACTCACATCCGGCTATCTGAGGCACAGTGGTCTCCCTCGGACCCAGATCCTCGTTAATAATAACCGCCACCCCCCCCGCCCCTCCCCTGAGCCCTCGGCTGATGGAATGCTCTGAAGCCTGGTGGGCACATTTCAACCAGAGGGACGCCACCCTCCGGGCCCAACCAGGTCTCCGTAATACCCGCCAGGTCCGCTCCTCCCTCTTGTATAAGATCGTGGATGAGGGGGGCCTTATTGACCACGGACCTGGCATTGCACAGCATCAGCCGAAGGCCCAGCTCCTGAGTATCTAAGCCACCTAGTATCCGAGCAGAGCCTTGGGGACCGGGGCAAGCAATTGCTCTCAGACAGCAAGTGCGAGCCCCCAGCACCTGATGTGGTCCCCAGCTCCCGCCATATCTGCCCCTCCCATTCACCGTGCCGATGGTACAGCCCTCATAGATATCGTCCCCCATCCCTTTCCCAATCCCTCGTCCGGTGCCCCCCGAATCGTTACCCTGTGCCGGGCACGGCTCTGACCCTGGTGGATTTCCCCCCCAATCCGCCCTAGTCGTCTTCCCAATATCTTTAAAAGAATAATTACAACCCCCTCCCCCAGAACCCCTTAAAATCTTTAAAAATTTCCCTAAAAAGCCCCATAAATTCTTCCTTGCTCCATGCCATCTCTCCGGACTCCAAAGTCCGTCATCGAGATAGGCCCTCGATAATGTGGGGGGCCAAATCTGCGAGAGGGGAGAAACTCGCAGGGCGAGGAGTTCCGACACCGAGTACATATAGCTATCAGGGGAAACAGTCCAAGGGTGGGGGACCACTGATGTTATAAGCGTAGGGAAAATTCCAGTCCATGGTCAGGCTGCCAAGCTCCACTGTCCTCTCACGACAGTGGCTAAGGAGGTGCATATCATTCGACCCCGAAAGTTTCCAGGGTGGCCGTCTCTCACCAGGCCAATCCATGGAGACTTTGAAAGAAAGCTCAGGGCGAGGATAGCCATATTCCGCCTCCTCGGCCCCATATCCATAGAACCAGTATCCCTCCTGGGATTAGCAGCATCAGGGAATCCAATATCCAGCTCAAAGGAGGTTTAAGTTCGTAGATGTTCGTCAGAGAAGTTCTACATGGTAGGGAATCCAGACAGGCCAGATGGAAATGGGAAAAAATTAGGAGTAGTTCAGCAGGCCAAGATGGATGGGAAGCTATGATCGTAGTAGGCCAAAAGGCCAAAACTCAGTCTGAAGGAAGGAGGGGGGGGATTCAAACCGCATAAGTTTGTAGTCATTTTCCAGCCCCAATAACCCTCAACCTTCCATTCTAGAGGGTAAAGCTCCCCAATTTCGTCCCCCCCATCCAGCTCACCCTGGGGGGGGTCTCTGGGTCTCCCTGGGGGTAACCCTTCCCTCAAGGGTCATATACTCTCCAGTCACCCCAAAATCTGACCTAAAACCGCTGCTGAAGAGTCCTGGGCCGTCTGTTTGGAAGTCTTTAGGCCCTTGGGAGCCGCCCCAACCTTAGGCGCCCCCGTCACGACCACCGCCGCGGCCTCCGCAGTCCCCATCGCCATCGTCGCCATCGGCCCCCCCCACGGACGTCCCCAGCCGCCCCCTGCCTCCAAAGATCCACTCGAGGCATCCAGGGGCGTGGGGAACCTCCGTAGGGGCCTCACAACGCCGACGTCGTCCAGGAGCTGCCGCCGCCGCCGCCATGACCGCCCGCGACCGCCGCCGCCGGTGCCGCTCCCCTGCAGGCCGCAGACCGCCGTCGCCCACCGCCGTCCTGACGTCATCCCCCTCAGCGCTGGGATGGTCCGGGGAGCCGACAAAGCTTCCAACGGGCTCCTCAGATGCTGCTTCGTCCGGGCGGGGGGTCATAGATGTTCGAAATGACCCCCCTGAGCCCCCCCAAGCCGAGGCATCGCCCCCAAGAAGCCGAGACTCAGCGCCGGAGCGCCATCTTGGGGCATGCGCAGAAGAGATCTCCTTACAAGTTTTCAATCCTTGTGTCAGCAAAAACTCCATAAAGGGTTGCCAGAACTTTGGGGGGGGGGTCCCCAAAACTTAAAACTTGATCAAATAAACCAACTTGATATTCCATTTTACTTCTAACAATCTTAATCTTTTAATCAAATATTGTTTTAAGATTTGATATATCTTCAATTTTTTTTATCCTATTAAACAGACTTCCTCAATGTTTTAGATCGCCTCTTTTGCAGATCCAATAAGAAGACATTTTCTAGATATTTTCTGAATTTTTACATTGTATATCTCCTTTAATTTGTAAAACTTCAGCCAGTTTATTTTATGTGTCCAATAATCTATCCTTTTCCAAATCATTCTCTTAATCTGTCATTTGCAGTTTCACTTTCGGTATTTTTTCTAACTTGCCAGACAAGGTTTATTCAGCATCTGTCATTCCCTCATTAACAGATATCGGACATTATGAAATTGACTGTTTCAAAGTCACCAGCTGGCTTTCATGGTTATGCCGGACTTGAACTCATGTCTCCTGCTTTCTAGCCTGGCGTAAGTCCCAGTTAATCGATGCCAGAAGTTGGCTTGTATATTTTTTTCCTTAAAACCTTTAGTTCCCTCTAATGTCTAATTTTAGTTTCTAAAATCATAAAGTTGATTATCTTTGTTATGAACCAAAATAGCCAAAATCCCTGGTTCCTACAAGAAGCATTCGTATTGTGCCGCTAGAGGTGAAATTCTTGGACCGGCGCAAGACGACCCAGAGCGAAAGCATTTGCCAAGAATGTTTTCATTAATCAAGAACGAAAGTTGGAGGTTCGAAGACGATCAGATACCATCGTAGTTCCGACCATAAACGATGCCGACTAGCGATCCGGTGGCGTTATTCCCATGACCCGCCGGGCAGCTTCCAGGAAACCAAAGTCTTTGGGTTCCGGGGGGGAGTATGGTTGCAAAGCTGAAACTTAAAGGAATTGACGGAAGGGCACCACTACGAGTGGAGCCTGCGGCTTAATTTGACTCAACACGGGAAACCTCACCCGGCCCGGACATGGAAAGGATTGACAGATCGATAGCTCTTTCTCGATTCTGTGGGTGGTGGTGCATGGCCGTTCTTAGTTGGTGGAGCGATTTGTCTGGTTAATTCCGATAAATCTTATAGTAAAAATTAATACTCCAAATTTTGATCCTAAATTTTTATACTCCAAATATAATTGGACCTTAATCCAGTTGTAATGTTTTTAAGATCAAAATCTTATTCACCTTTTTGTTGTTGTTTTTTAATTTTTTAAAAGTTCTTAAGCATGTGATTAATTTTTCTTTCACTAGCGTCAAAGCTAAATTCTACTGACAAACTTTGAAACTTATTTTTCTGAAGGTCTCTAATAACTTTAAGATGGTTAATAGGCAATTTTCAGAACTGATTAGAAAGCAAGGTGTTGCAAATGTAGTGTCCTGTAAAAAGCTTCACTGTGGTTGAAAACAAAATGGCTAATCCCTTTATGTCCCAGTGCTCAACCTACAGAAGACAGCTGTCTGGCAAATTCTTGATGAGCAGATCCATCCAAAGCACATATGGGCCCCTATTCTCTCTTTATCCAGAGAGATTGTGAAGAAGGGGTCTACTCATCAGTTCTTTGGTGCGGCCAATGGCTCTACTTTTGGGAAGACATTTTCAGTTTGCTATGCTTTGTGGAAGTCCCCTTGTTCTTGGCCACTTTTGAAGAATATGAATGTATGTGTGTGAGAGATTTTTGGATACTTTTGCTTTCTTCTCTTCATGAAAAATCTAGTGTAAGGATTGATAGAGGTAAATTAAGAAACAGATTGTGTTATAGTAATTCAGGAGTGATTAAATGAAATATATTCAGAAACTAAAACTCTTTCCCAAGATTAATAGCATAATATACCTTTCATCCATGTAGCTTTTTTATCACTTTTTGAAATACAGCACTTAGAATTTCAATACTAGGATTTTGTCATGTCACATTTCTGTTTTTAATTACAATGTTTTCTGTTATGATGTTGGAGCCTGAAGGCTTTACTTTATCTGGGTTTTTATAGAAAGGGAATGATATTTAATCCAGTACAATTGTGATCTATACAAAAGTACTTCTCTTTAAGATACTCCATTCCATTCCCACTTCATTTATTTTTCATTGTTAGGAAAGAAAACCTGTTTTAGGTTTTCTCTTCCTCTCACTCTTTTTAACTTTACAGCTCTACATACTTTGGGATTTATCTGAACAAGATGGGGTGAGGCATCACCTGGGAATTAATATGCTAAGGACTGACTGTTCTATTAACATATATAAAGATTCTGTGGTATTGTTATTAATAGATTTGTGATGAATATTTACCCAATAATCAAAATTAATGATGTCAGGGATAGAAGGGATGGGTTTTCTAAAATGTTTAACTGAAAGAGTGTTAATTTAGTCTTCATATTATTCATTGCCATTGTTTTCCCACATTAACTGCTATTTCAGTATTTTTTTAAAAAAATTTGTGTTTTCCTATGTTTGCTTTCTGGAATATGTAGTTAGATAAGCAGAAATTAAATAGTTCACTTGATTCAAACTATTCTATATTACTACTTGAGTAATTAGAATAGGCTATATGGAATGATGACATGGAGGGCCAACATAGATAGTTAAAGGAGAGGACAGTGTTCCTTAGTTCTGTTCTATACGGTTATAATAAATTTGGGAATATATTGTATATATATTGCATTGGGTTGTTTTATATCATTGCATGGGCAGTCAGATCTAACTATCTAGATCTTCAAATAAAATCAATTTAAAGTATTTTATTAATAGATAAACATTTTGCAAAGTGTTATTATAAATGACCTGTGAGAAGTGCCTATAGACTCAGAGAAGATAAATACAACAAACTGATTTTATCCTTCAAAATATCAGTTTTGTTCTGGGGATTGTTTACAAACATACTCGGCAAGCCAAATATTAGATCATATATTATATTTTTGCAGGATAGAAAACTGATTAATATCCAAGAATATTTAACTAAAAGTACTACTTATTTATTATCCTTTGTCTTTGCAAACATGGGAAGGGCGCAATATATGTAGTCCTCAATTTACGCCCGCAATGGAGCCCAAAGTTTCTGTTGTTAAATGAGACATTTGTTGAGTGAGTTTTGCTCCCATTTTATGACTTTTCTTGCCACAGTTGTTAAGTGAATCACACTACAGTGTTAAATTAGTAATCTGGATGTTAAGTGAATCTGGTTTCCCCATTGTCTTGGCTTGTTAGAAGAGCACAAAAGTTGATCACATGACATTGGGACACAGCAATGGTCATAAATATGAACCAATTGCCAAGCATCTGAATTATGATCATGTGATTATGGGGATGCTGCAAAGGTTATAACTGTAACTAGGTGTTCTGCCAAGATTTGGCCTCTCAACGCCTGATTATTGTTGAGGTTCTTCTGAGTCAGCCCCAGATGGCTGATTGTCTGCCAACTTTTGAGGCTGGCAGTTTCATGGATCCATTCAGTGGGTCTAGTTCTTCAGGTTAAATCTCTAACTGTCATGGCCCAGGACACAAATTTTGACTCTGGAGAAGCTGGTCCAGTTGAACCCATAGAATGAACCCATAGCAACACCAATCCAGGAATTACCTGAGTTTGATCAATCACAGGCACCAGCAGAACACTTGGAGCAGTCAAATGATGGGGCAGGGCTGATAAGGACTTGATGAGTGAAGCTGAGAGCAGAACAAAGATGCTTAATGTGAGTTCTTGCCAAGGAAGGGAGTAACTATCTTAACTGAAGATAGCTGTCTCCAGCCTGATTTATGATGGATCTCTGACCCATGTTTCCCATAATCTGACCCATAATCTCCATTGGAAACAATTGTCTGCTCTCTTGCTCTGGTGTGTGATTTTTTTGTAAATTCTGCTTGTGTAAAAATCTTGAAACTCTGGCCTTTGGACTGACAAAACCTGATTTGTCTATCTGAACTTCCAATGCGATTTTTTATTTCTCTTGTTGGTGAACTTCAAAATGACTGTTTATCTCCAAATTCTTTTACTTTTGGAAATAATTCTTTTTCTGTCTTTTTTGTGGTGACTTGTGAAGATAAGTATTCTGTATTTGTTGTTCTAATTCACAAAGGCAAGTTATTACCTATACCCCAAGGTGCACAACCTTTTGACTTGCTTGGGTTGCATTGAGTGAAGAGGAATTTTCTTGAGACTCATATAAAATATATAATATACAGTAGCTGATATATATATAAATCACATAATAATATTAAAAGTTTACAAACTTGTGGGGGCACATAACTGTATGTTGGACATGCCTGGTCTATACTTTATATTTTATAGTAATCTTTTTGCCACAACATTCTCAGAAGGTCTTTGCTTACATTTTCCTGTACAGTTGTGATATCTTGCCTATTCCATAGGATATTATCTGCCACAGGGAGTTATGCTTTAATTGCTCTTTTTCTGTTCTTCCTTTTGAATTCCTTTTGAATTTTTCTATTTGTATATTTGTAGTTTGCATTTGCTTTTATTTTTTTCATTTATATAATTATAAATGACTTGCAGAAGTTGAAAAATATATGACATAGCATCAAATAAGGCTTATTTATGCCTGCATATGATATCAATGGAGAAGCAATGACAGCCAAAACTTCTAATTGTCATATTGGTTGTACAAAAGTGGCAACAATTCTAGAGTTTCCGACTCCTAGTTGTTTAGTAGATAACACATGGTTGCCATATGAGAGAAATCTGAAGAATTTATAGAGGGAAGATTATCTCTGACCTCCAAAAGTGGCATATAGAACATTTGAAAGCACATGTGCTACTTTCTTAATTTCAAAGCCTGAGCAACTACATGAACACTTTTGATGAGGAATACCATTTCATCTCCACAGTTCCATTGAGGGGAGAACATCCAGATGTGCCAATATAAAACCCTTCCCGTGGACAAGACTAATTTATTTTTATTTTATTTATTTATTTGTCAAGCATATATAAGATAACAGATAAAAGTATAAACATAATTTGAATACATGAAAAGAGTAAGTAAAAAGGAATATTAGGAGAGGCACGCTGGTGCACTTATGCACGCCCCTCACAGACCTCTTAGAAATGGGGTGAGGTCAACAGTAGACAGTTTAAGGTTAAAGTTTTGGGGGTTTGGGGAAGAAACCACAGAGTCAGGTAGCGCATTCCAGGCATTGACCACTCTGTTACTGAAGTCATATTTTCTGCAATAGAGTTTGGAGCGGTTTACCTTGAGTTTGTATCTATTATTTTCTTGTGTGTTGTTGTGGTTGAAGCTGAAGTAGTCATTGACAGGTAGGACATTGTGGCAGATAATTTTATGTACTACACTTAAGTCAGACCAAAGTTGGTATAGTTCTAAGTTGTCAAGCCCAAAATTTGAAGTCTGGTGGCATAAGGTATTTTATTGCGGGTAGAGAAATGGAGGATTCTTCTTGTAAAATATCTCTGGACTCTCTCAATTGTATTTTTGTCCGATGTGCAGTGCGGCTTCCAGACAGATGACCTGTATTCGAGAATTTGTTTTGTATACTCTAGTTAATAGTACAATATTACCAGAGAAGAAGCTACGCAAGATTAGGTTAACAATTCTTAATGCCTTTTTGGCAATGTTGTTAACAGTGGGCTTTGGCACTTAGATCTTTAGAAATGAGTACTCCAAGGTCTTTGACAGAGTGAGGATCATCTACAAGGTCATGTCCATCTAATTTGTATTTTATGTTTTGAATTTTTTTGCCAATGTGCAAGACAGAGCATTTGTTGGTTGAGATTTGTAGTTGCCACTTGTTAGACCAATCTGTCACATAGTCAAGGTCTTTTTGAAGGGTAGTTACATTGTCGGTGGTGTTGAATAGTTTAACATCATCAGCGAAGAGAATACAGTTGCTTTTAATATGATCGCAAAGGTCATTTATGTAAAGTATGAAGAGTGTTGGACCTAAAACACTGCCTTGAGGAACACCACTTGTCAGATGTAAATGCCTTATTCTCTAATGTGTAAATAGTATATGAACGGGGTATCAGGGGTTAACTTATTCTTCACTTCTTAATATATTCATAATTCACCACTCCCATATCTAGCTCCTCCCATTGTATATATAAGGAGCTGTATGCACCCACTTCCTTGCTTCTATCTGTGAATATTCAGTGAATATAGAATGCCTAATGTAAATAAAAGGAGATATATTTAAACCTTTAACTCTTGCTAAATTTATTGAGTCTGATCCTGAAAATATTGCAACATGCTGGTAGCAGAGGATGGTTAATTGACTCAATAAATACTTAAAAATGTCTAAGAAAGATAGGCCCAACACCAGGGCATACAGCAAAGAAATGGAAACAGAACAAGAAATAATCAACGAATCCACGAACGCGATTTCGAGAGAATCCGAAGAATACACCACTGAAGACGAAGAAATAATAGATGAAAATGATGATCAGGAGGAAATCGAAATAGAGAATAACAAACTCAGGTCAGAGATATTAAAACTATTGAAGAGCCAGAAGAATGATGAAAGCCTCATCGCGAACCTCCAAGATATGCTGAAGAACAGCGGAGCAGCGAGAGAGAAGCACATCACTAATGAAAAATCAAAAGACCCAAAAATAGTGAGTGATATGACTGCAGAAAAAATTATTGTGAAGAAGAAAAACGGTGATCCCGCGCGAAATTTTGAATGGCAGCCATCTTGGTTTCAACAGACCTCCAGGGTGAGCGAAGCAGAGCCAATCAGAAAACTCAATTCAAAATTTCTGGCGCGAAAAACATTATCAGACAACGAAAACGAAAAAGAAGATTCAAACACCTCAGAAGAATCAGAATCAGAAAGTGAAGGTGATTCAACAAACAATCAAATAAAATCAGCAATGAAAACGCTTTTTGCTGCATTTGGGCCAAAACTAAGAATTACAAAAAAGCTAACGAAGAAGCGAACGAGCAAGCCAATGCCTCAAGACCTGCCCGCTCCCATCCTGACTACGAGAGCGCCGACGCCCGAACCCAGAGAGCCCTGCCGATACCACCCCACGCCACAGACCGAAGCAAGCACCAACGCACTCAAAAGAAGAGGAAGAGCAGCCGCCATCGTCAGGACTCCCAAGATCGAGCCAGAGACCGATTCGTCTGAGGAGGAGCAGAACGAGCGAGCCGCAACGAGGAGAACCTCTCACGACGACTCCAGGGAAGAAATGGACAACGCGCATGCGCAAGACTACGCAGACGGTCCGGGAAGACATGAATTGACGAGAAGACCATGCAGGCTCGTTGCGAGCATCCCCACGCCGTTTTGTAACTTTCTGCATTTACGAGACCACGGACTACCTCAGGTTGTAAGTAATGGACCTAATAATGTCGGAAATTTACCCAGTGACTTCCCAAAGCTAAGGATAGATGGCATTAATTTACAAGAATGGTATCAGCAGCTCCAGGTTGTCTTTATGAAGGAAAACTTACTGTTTTTTATCACTAGTCCCCCAAAAAGACCTTGGACTCTAAAAATAGACTGTTTACACCATAGAGCATTTTTCTTATTAATATCTAGTGTATCTCCTGCAATGTATCACAGCATTAAGCAAAATCTGACTGTTTCAGAAATTATTCAATGCATGTTCAATTTGTTTCACAGTGACAGTGTAGCTACCACCACAAGGATGTCTAAAGATTTCTTTTCATCTAGGATAAAACCAGGGGTTTCCATAAGTGAGCACTTAATATCTTTAAACAAAATAAGAGCTGAACTGCATTTAAGGGGGGAGGTGATTTCAGACCAAACAATGAAAAGTGTTATTATCAACTCACTTGATCCATCATGGGACAATTATATGTCACATTTAGACACAATCAATCTAGGATACTTATCCATAGAAAGTCTATCCAATAAATTAATAGCAGAAGACAATTCAAGAAGGAATCGTTCTAACAATCACATAGAACACAAACCATATAGGAAAGTAGCTTTCCAAGAAAAATATAATGAAACATTTAAATGTCATAACTGTGGATCCAGGGAACACAATAGAAGAGATTGCCCCAAAACTTCAAAAGAAAGACATAGGTCTGAATATAGAAACAAATACAATTATAGACAGTCTTCCATGGATAGACATAGATATAGAAGCCCACCAAATTACAAAGAGAATAGAGGGGGCAGAGATAATTCTAAGGATAGAAAATCTGGTTCACTGAATGGATTAAATAAACAAGACAACACTAACATACAGCAGAATGAGAACAATAATTGGCTTATTGATTCTGGAGCAACTAATCACACCACTAATAACAAAAATATATTGTCTTCATTTGTAGAAGATAAATTTGTAATAAAGGTAGCTAACCAAGAAAAGGTTCAAGTATTAGGTAGAGGGAATGTAACCTTGCCTGGTCTAGGAAAAATAGAGGGGGTATTGCTAATACCTGAAATACCTCATAACATACTAAGTGCCATAAAACTAAGTAGAGATTCTGATATTAACATTGTTTTTTCTAAAGGAAAAGCGACTTTGGAGAAAAATAAAATAGATATAGGCACTGTGATGATTAAAGGAGGCCTACCTTATCTAATAACAAAGGAAAAATGGTTGCATAACATTGATTCAAATATGGAAGATTGTATTGAAGTAGATGATGGAAACATTAGCAACAGTGACAATGATGAATGTAAAATATCTCATGATCACAAAGATGCACACAATAAAAAAAAACCAAAAATAGGTAAGCCAATTCATGATGAGTGTGCTCACATCTTACATAGGAAGTTAGGACATGCCAGTTTTCCTGTAGTACAAAAAATGACCGAACACGCAGAAAGTGTTAAAATAAAAAATTGTGAAAACTATTTGGAATGCTCAGTATGTAAATCTACAAAACTAAAAACTAGCCCCAGGCCAAGAAAATCTACTAGATCAACCAACAAAATTTTTGATTTAGTACACATGGACTTAGTTGGTCCACTAACTCCTTCAATCACTTATAGAAAACGTTACTTCTTGACCATAGTAGACGATTATAGCCGCTATGGATTTGTTTATACATTAAAACACAAAGATGAAACCTTTCAAAAATTTAAAGAATTTTATAAACGCATAGAAACACAACACAATATCAAAATAAAACAAATCATGACAGATAGGGGATGTGAATTCATGTCTAAAGAATTCTCCCAATGGTTAAAGGACAAAGGAATGTTACATTACACATCTAGTCCATTTTCTGCGTTCCAGAACGGGATTGTAGAGAGAAAGAACTCAACATTACAAACCATGATTAGATGCACATTGGAAGATGCTGGCTTAAGCAAACAATTCTGGTCAGAAGCCCTACATTATTCCAATTACACACAGAATAGAACCTGGTCCAGCATTGTAAATAAGACACCATATGAAGTGATGTATAATAGGAAACCAAAATTGGCACACATGCACATATTTGGAGTCACTGCAGACGTACACATACCTAAGCAATTAAGAAGAAAGGGAGAAAACGTGTCCAGAAGACTCAGATTTATGGGATATGAGACAGGCACTAAAGGGTACAGATTCATTGATAATAATAACAAATTTATAGTCTCCAGAACAGCTGTGTTCCATGAACAGGCCAACTGGTCCAAAATACATCTTAATGAAATATTTCCAAGTAACAATAAAGATACAAAATCTCAAGAGAAAGGGACTATAGAAAAGCAAAATATCAACAAATATAAAAACAAAACCAAAACATGGATAAATAGCCAACACAAAATAAAGACAGACACACTAACAAAAAAGGAAGCAAGATATTTGCATGATAACAATAGTAAACCTGAAAAAACAATTAGAAACACCAGAAATTAGATGCCTAATAAATACAAAGATTATATAATGCATATGGATGGTGAGTCAACGACACCTAATACATATGAGGAAGTGTTAAAGCTCCCTCGTAAAGAAAAAGAAAAATGGGAATTAGCAATGAAAAAAGAGATGGAAAGCTTACAAGAATTAAATGTATTTACACCTGCAGTTGCACCAAAAGATAAAACAATTATTGGTACCAGGTGGATATATAAAATTAAGAACTTAGAGGGAGGCAATACCCTATACAAAGCTAGACTAGTTGCACAAGGTTATGCACAGAAATATCCAGAGGACTATACTGACACGTATTCCCCCACAGTAAGAACTGAGAGTGTCAAAACAGCTCTAGTGGTAGCATCAGCACTCAATCTCGATGTATTCCAATATGACATACAGACTGCGTATCTACACGCAAAACTAGATAAGGAAATATATGTAAGAGCACCTCACAGTCAATACACAAACAAGAATGAGACTTGGTTGTTAAACAAGAGTTTATACGGGTTAAAACAATCTGGTAAACGATGGTATGATTGTTTAGTAAAAGTACTTAAAACCATGGACTTCAATGCCACCACTGCTGATAACTGTTTCTTTGTCAAAAAGGGTGATGATTACATAGAATTTGTATTGATCTATGTGGATGACATTTTATACATAGGAAAACATAAAGAGAGAAGAGAAACTTTTGTGACTAAGCTAAGTGAACATTTCTCATTGAAATCTTTAGGCAAAGTAAACAAATATCTTGGTGTTCAAATTAATAAGACTAAAAGAGGATTCAAACTTACTCAGAGAGATAAGATCATAGAGCTCTTAAACAAATGCAATCTAAGTGATGCCAAACCTTGTGATACTCCTATGCAGACTGATTTTCTAAGAAATGCTGATGAATCATCCCCTGAATTCAAAGATAACACATTTTATAGATCAGTCATAGGTTCACTTCTTTATATATCTAATTGGACAAGACCAGATATCGCTTTACCCCTCAATTTATTATCCAGACATGTCAGCAAGCCAACAATGTACCACTGGGAAGCTGTTAAAAGAATATTAAGATATCTGAAAAATACACTAGACTTTTGTTTAATGTTGGAACCTAACGATAATAAAGAACCAAAGCTTACATGTTACACAGATGCGGACTGGGCTGGAGACACCTCATGTAGAAAAAGTACATCTGGTTATATATTCCTCTTAAATGACTGTCCAGTTTACTGATACACTGGTAAACAAGAATTAGTGGCCACTTCAACGACAGAAGCAGAATATGTTTGTTTATCTAAAGCTGCAAATAACCTTGTATGGTTTAATGATTTGATTTCAGATGTTTGGAAAAAACCTGCTTTGCCTTTTGTTATGCATGAAGACAATAAGGCAGCTATTGAAATATCTAGATCTGACGCCATTGGACAAAGGTCCAGACACATAGATATAAAATTTAAACATGTGAGACAATTATCTCAGGATGGATTTATTAAAGCAGTGCATTGTGAAACTTCAGAACAATTAGCTGACATATTGACAAAACCTTTACCTTCTAAGCAGCATAAATACTTAACTTCTAAGTTGTATGTTTTGTACTGTCCTGAATCTGAATGTAATTGGTGTTGCATAACGAATCGGCATTTAGAGGGGGATTTGTCAGATGTAAATGCCTTATTCTCTAATGTGTAAATAGTATATGAACGGGGTATCAGGGGTTAACTTATTCTTCACTTCTTAATGTATTCATAATTCACCACTCCCATATCTAGCTCCTCCCATTGTATATATAAGGAGCTGTATGCACCCACTTCCTTGCTTCTATCTGTGAATATTCAGTGAATATAGAATGCCTAATGTAAATAAAAGGAGATATATTTAAACCTTTAACTCTTGCTAAATTTATTGAGTCTGATCCTGAAAATATTGCAACACCACTATTAACAGGTACAGGATTTGATAGAGCGCTTCCTATTTTGACCACTTGTTGTCTGTTTGACAGGAAGGCAGCTATCCATTTATGTAGGAGTCCAGAAATGCCATAGGATTTTAGTTTTAGAAGTAATTTGTCGTGTACCACTGAATCAAAAGCTTTACAGAAGTCTATATTAATTAAGTGTACACATATTTGGGAATTGTAAAAAGAGGGTGTGAACTCACTGTAGCCAAGATATCCAAAGCATTGATTCTTTTTGTGAGTCAAGATCTAAAATTTTCTGCTTGGGCTCTCTCGAGATTTTGTGCAAGTCTGGTATGAATATAAATTTGGGGGTGGGGGGGAATGAACTTACAATGAGCCAGGTCAGGTCATCAATTACTTGTTTCTTCCAAGAAGACTAGTGTCTGTGCATCAGAAATCCCAAATTTGTTGTAACCGGTACTTAAACTAGCAGAGTCATAATCAAACCCAACCTGACAGACAGACAGATTTTAGCTAGAGAAGTACATTAACAACAAAATATGGAATATCGAATACAGTTTCTAAAATTTAGATTACGCAACTTCTAACACACAAATGTCCTTGGAAGTGTAACATTAAACACCATACAGCAAAACACTTAGTAGCACTTTGGCTTTAAAAAGTTTAAAAATTGCTACAGGCAAGTAATTGTTATCCTTACAGGTTGCAGTTATGAAAGCTATTATTGTACACTTGCCTTGGATTTGATAGGCTAATTGGTTTTTTTTCCTGCTTCCCTTTTCTTTTGACTTGACATTTTCTCTTTAGTATTTTAAATACCGTTGAAAGTTTTACTGCTAGCTAAGGCAGATGGCACTATTTCAAACTTCTTTGCTCCTGATTAAAAGTCTGTTTAATATGAATACTTTTAAAATTATTATGATGATATCATTTTTATCAAATTGTCATTTTTGAAATCTATATAAAATGCATTGATTAGTCCTAGAATTGCCATAAGATTTATTGCTGGTTTTATTGTTACTTGTAGTTGTATATTTTGCAATACTTTGGTTATTACATTGGCAGATAGATATCAATCAATATATCAATAAGATGATGATAAAAATAAGTCAAATCCTTCTCACTCCTTTAGTCTTTCATATAGTTTTGTTTGCTTATCAGCATCCTTTATGTGACCATACTGTCAGAACAGTAGTGGGTTTCAATTTCGGCCGCTACTGATTTGCTTGTGGGCGCATGTGCGCTTGTGCGTGATGCTTCTGCGCATGCGCAGAAACGTCTGGGTGGGTAGGTGGAGCCTCCCGCCGCCACTGCTACCGGTTTGCTCGATCCAGGGCAAACTGGTAGCAACCCACCACTGTGTCAGAGTCTGTAGCTAACCAGCCAGCATACAAGTAAATAATTCAGCAGGATTCATTTATAGAAGAAATTTCTTTATATACAGTAATATAAAATATGATGCATGTATACAATACCTATGCAGCTCTTGAAGCAGTAGCAAGTACAAGGACAAGAAGTAGAAGTAGAAGCAAGGACCAGAACTAGAAGCAAGCTTATATACACAGAACAGTTAAGCTAAGCCACACCCAGGCACCAAGCTGTTTTACATGGCTCTTAGTCACCAAACTGTTCCCCATTGGCTGATTTGTTGTTATGGCTATTCTAGTTTATAAATTCTTATATACTGACACTTACATAGATAGAAACATTTCCATTAGGCCACACTCATGTGCAGGTTTTGCACTTTCTTTTAAACTAACTTTTCTTTTAAATTATCTTCATTCTCACAAGTGAAGAATTCTGGGAATAGCAGACTGGAGGGCACGAGGCCAAAGGTCAAATAAACTGGAGGGCACGAGACCAAAGGCATTAGCTTCATGGCCTTCCCATCATCTTTAATGTTTGCAGAGCTACTTAATGGGTAGACTTTCCATATAAGAAATCTGAATTTAAGCCATCTTTTTGGCAATAGTTTTTAGAAAAACTTCAAAAAGTTTATATGAATAAAATATCAGTGAATGCCCTTGGATGCTAGCACAAGCTATTTACAGAAAGGGTGGGATACAAATTATGTTTAAGGAGTTCATCTTTATGCATGTTGGCTTTTCCTCATTTTCTTTCCAATTTCTTTCTTTCCTTTCCCAAAACTATTTTATTACACATATCATCATATGTGATTATGTGGATTAGTTCATATAATTAACATGTTTCTCAGCTTTGTATTCAGGGATAACACAAATATAGAAATGTTCTGCTTTACTTAAAATAGCTTTACAGTGCCTATGCTATCTATGATGAACACTGACTTAATGTTTATTTATTAATTCTATAATAACTAGAGGTTATTTATTTTTTTCCCATTTGTTTAGAAAAAGCACTTAAATAACTGCTAATACAACAATCTTTAAAAAATTGAACTGTCAACAGTGATATCCTTAATACTTGTTAGTAAAATTTTCATTTATACTGGACAAGAGAATACCAAAACTCTGTCACATTTTAAAATCTGCATACTCTTATGTTGTTTAGGATCTAGATTTCTCATCACATCCACGGGAGCCTTGTATATTATAGATGTACAGAATGAAGATGGATTGTATAATTACCGATGTATCACTCGGCACAGATACACTGGAGAAACACGTCAGAGCAACAGTGCTAGACTTTTTGTATCAGGTATGCAATGGACATTTTCTGGAAAAAAATTATATATTAAGAATACATTCTGTGTACTCTGCTTTACTTTGTAGCTGGATATCCTTAGTATGTCTTGTGATGCACATTATTTGCCATTTGTAAAACATGCCAGATACTAGGGGCAGAATAACAAACCACAGCCCTCCAGATTTCATCAGTCTCTATTTCCTATCAGTCTCAGTCAGCAGAGTTAACAATCAGGGATGCTGTATCCAAAGTAGTATGCATTGTGAAAGGATACAGGTTTGGCTAGATTACCCTTCTCAAAAGTGATGTCCTCCACAACACCTTGAAATGCACTTGGGACACTAGTGGGAGTCAGGGCAACTCACAATGGTATCCCATGGCTGAATCTTGAAGCATACATTCCAGACCAATTAAAGCTTCTGAATGCTTTTCAAGAGCAGCCCTTTGAAAAGCACAATGCAGTAATCCAAATGGGAAAGGAATAAGGCATGACTGATTATAAGCAGAGTCTTTCAATCCAGGAATAGACACAACTGGCACACAAAATGAATTTATACAAAAATCTCCATACTGTAGAGGAGCTCTGTAAGCCTTTGCACATCAGAAGGCATATAGTATCATCAAGATATTAATGATTCTATGGCAGAAATGTATCAGTGATATTTCCCCAGTATTTTCATGTGGTTGTTAAGAGAGCAAGATAAAAGTAAACCTATAGCACTTTTGTGATAATGTTTTTCTGTATATTACATCCTACATATGAGCAGAGACAATTCAATACTCTGATCCAGCATAGACATTTTAAAAAATAATAGAAAAGATACAATCAACTCTAGAAAAACAATGAGAACTTATTTAATGGACATCTGTAGTATGGGATGAAAACTAAATTAGTAGAAACTTTTTTTACAAGCATTCGTTTTATCAAGCTAATTCATATTTTAATTCTTTAATGTGTGTGGATGGGGAATGATTGAATAGAAATGTTATGGTCCTGCCTCTTCTTCACCAAGTCTTCAAGGCACTGGCACTAACTAAATATTAATCAAAATCAATATTCACTACTTTGATGGCTTCCAAATGAGCTGGATATAGCCAACATAGAATTTGAGTTACAGTGCCAATGCATCTGGATGGCAGCAGATTAAAAAAAAAAAAAACAGATTTCCTATATGTTCATATAGATCAAGCAGTTAATTCTATTAGATATCTAAGATGTAGCTACTCTGTTTTCCAGACCCAGCAAACTCGGCTCCATCTATTCTGGATGGATTTGAACATCGTAAAGCCATGGCAGGACAGCAAGTGGAGCTGCCTTGCAAAGCATCTGGACACCCAGCACCAAAGTATCGCTGGCTGAAGGACAATGTTCCCTGGGAACCTGACAGCCGGTTCCGGCCAATGGTGACAGGCCTTCTGATAGAAAATACACGTCCATCAGACTCAGGCAACTATGTGTGTGAAGTCTGGAACAGTTATGGTACAGCTGAAGTGATAGGCCGTTTGCATGTAAAACGTAAGTGTCTGCAGATTACTAGAATACAATAAAAATTCTGTTTAATGGAGTCAAACTTGAAAGCATATGCTGCACTTATATAGGCTTCCTGAATGACCAAGAACTTTCTATAACTTCCTGGTTCTGTGTTATGTGGAGAACCTACATATCAGACTCTCAGGGCACTCATTTGCCTTCTAGTACTAAAGAACAGAACTAGCTAGCAGATCTTCATTTACCACCTCATTATAGAATTAGACTACCTTGTTATCCTCAGGAAAACTCTCTGCTTTACACCCAATACTAGAAATACTCGAAATAATTATTTGAATTGCTTACCCATATTAGTGTCAGAATACTTTGGTACAGTTTTGGTGAAATAGGATATCTGCCTACACACCATAGAATGCAGTGGATTGGCCACTGCTGGCTCCTTGCAAGGCAGTCTCCAAATCCTTCACTCACAACTTTGTGGTATCCTCATAGCTCCTGAAAAGATAAACCTAAGTAATGTTGTTACCAGCTATCCCCCCCATCCCAATAATCCCACTCTGCTCTGATCTACTTGAAAGGTGACAACTGGAATCCTTTTTCCATTGGTAATTTGATTGTAGGAGGAAAATATAGGAATATTTTGTTTAGAAATCACCTTTTATTCTGGAAGCATAGTCTTCCAGTTTCAGCTGTTTTCAGGGCTATTTTGATTAAAGAATTTACTCTGAATTTTCACCAGAACATCATTTGCTTTTTTTCTTCACAATTTGTCTAAAGACAAAACTAAGGAGGGCTTAGTGGTCCTGTTTGTTTTCTGACATATCTCACATAAAAGATATAGATTAAGAAGACATTAACTGTCATTCTTGAAAACATGTCCCATGTGTATTCAGAATGTATGTCAACATGTTTGCCATAGTGTTGAGAACAAATCTTTTCCAATAGCTCTCATAATATTTTTAGAAAGTATTTCTAATAGTTTATAACAGTGAAGTTACTTTTGGTTAGTTGCTTTCACTATGCAAAATTCTAGCTAGATCACTAAGAAGGCACAATTTGTGTTAAAAGTGTTAAAATTACATTTGCATGATCTGCATGAGTATAAGATTATTAACATTTGCTTCTTTTAAAACATATGATTTCTCCCAACTAATGTGTCTAAAACAAGCCCTTAGATATCTGGGGGGAAAAAAAACCTAACTCAAGAAACACTGCTGAGCATGCTCAAAATAAAACCATTACTATACTCCACACAAGAGTATATTTCTGCATATCACTAATGATATAAGCAAAAAGGAGAAGATTCTACAAACTAAAAATAGATAAAATAAAATAAATAAAATAAAATAAAATAAAAATAAAAATTTTCTGGACTCTGTCTTACTGCTCCATGGGCTGTAGGAGTTAGTTTTAAATATTTATTTGGTGCAGCGTGATTCCGTCTGGTTATCTTTATTAGGCTTTGGATTAAATCCCATGACCACATTAGACAGAATGAATTAACCATTTCAGGTGTCATAAGAGTGGGTAGCAGTGGCAACTCAAAGTCATTTCTTGTGAATCTGTGGCTGTAAATAGATAGATTTATGTATGCCATGCAGCTTGCTCTCTTTGTTATTCTCAATAATATTGCTCTAAAATCCACCTGTTACCAATTTAGCTCACTCATATGGTGAAGGCTTGTCATGCTGCTATTTTCCTACAGAAGCCAAAATAATTTGACCTACCCTTTCTGATGTAGAACATTGCTATTTGAAGTGTGTTTTTTTTAATGAATCATTTCTATCATTTATAGCCTGTATTGGTATTTAGTGAGTAAAACATTACTCTTTTGGTTTGCTCATCAGTGACCAAAATAAAATGACTGAATTTGATGTCTTCTTCCAGAGCCTCTAAAAGCCACCATCAGTCCTCGGAAAGTTAAGAGCAGCGTTGGTAGTCGAGTGTCCTTGTCCTGCAGTGTGTCTGGAACAGATGACCATGAACTCTTCTGGTATCGAAATGGAGAAATCATTAATACTGGCAATAATGTGAGAATCATTGGGGTCAATCATGAGACTCTTATTATGGATGGCATGTCCAAAAGTGATGGCGGGGCATACCAATGTTTTGTACGCAAAGACAAGATGTCTGCACAAGACTATGTTCAAGTGGTGCTAGAAGGTCAGTTGTTATTTTATGTATGTAAACACTTAAAGCTAATCCATGTCTGTCCTTTTCACAGTTCTCAAAAGACATCTTGAAATAATGTTCATATATTTTAATAAAATATAAAATTACTTTTAAAGTATAAATTTCAAAAATATTTATTCAAAACCTACCATTGTAGCACTCATAAGAAAGGCCTTTTAAGAGGTGTCTGAAACATGTCAAAGCTGATATGAGTTGAAATAGTGTCTGGACTGTGGCAGTGTATAGGTTACAGTATCATAGCCTACAATTTCCTGGAATTCTTATTTCCTTATTAAAAAAACCTTCTTTTTCTACATCAAGTTGTTGAGGGTTTTTTTTTTTTTTACTTTTGATAATTTTTTTAACAAATCTATGGAAGAATTATTGGGTCTGTCATCTGTACTTTGATAACTATCTAGTTTGATACAGCAACTACACAGGACAGGTATAGACTCCACCAGATAATTAAGAGCTGTAGAAAAAAATGATTGCAACCAGCCTGCCTTCGACCTGTATAATCTTCTTCTTCTTCTTCTTCTTCTTCTTCTTCTTCTTCTTCTTCTTCTTCTTCTTCTTCTTCTTCTTCTTCTTCGCCTTCGCCTTCGCCTTCGCCTTCGCCTTCGCCTTCTATTTCAGCAAGTGCAGGGTCCGCTTTTCGGATCATTGAACACCACTTTGCACAGTCAGCTGCATCTCCAGGGCGCAGGCCCATGGCTTGCATATCTTTGTTGATGTTGTCTTCCCATCTCTGTTTTGGGCATCCACAAGGTTGCCGGCCATTGACTTCTAGTTGAGAACCCGTATATTGCGCAGATCAAAAGGAGGGCTGAGAAAATATCTACAGAATTCTCACATTCTGGACATAAACTGTTTTAACTCCTCCCCTCAGAATGCTACTAATAGAGCATTGCATGCCAAAACATCTAGACACAGGGACAGTTTCTTCCCTCATGCCACCACTCTGCTGAACACCTAATCCTCACAATATTGTTTTATGTTTATTTACCCCACATTGTATGGCTGTACTATTATTATTATTATTATTATTATTATTATTATTATTATTATTATTATTATTATTATTATCATCATCATCATCATCATTATCAACCTTCTCATCTTCTCTACTACCCCCTCTTATTGATATCATATTATGGTATGATTATTAATACTCTGTTGCTTTGCATCTACATTGAGAGCTTCTGAACTGGAGACAAATTCCTTGTGTGTCTTATTACACGTGGCCAAATGAAGCTATTCCATTCCATTCCATTCCATTCCATTGTTACAGGAAAACAGAAAGTACTGTTTTCCTATTTCTTTTCTTTGTTTTGCTTATGGGGTTACTTACATTACTCTGCAGCTTTCTTGCCTTGCCTTGCATCATGAGGAATTCATTTTTTATTGCCAGAGATGTTGCAGGCTGCTGAAATGAACCAGTGAAAGATAAGCCACTTAAATGTGACCACCTTGTAACTAAGGTTAAATGTCAGAAGCTTTCATTCCATCCAATTCTATAAAAATGTATTTGGGGTTATTTTTGTTTGTTTTTGTTTTTTCCTCTCATTTGAAAAAGTGGAGTTAACTGATTACATTTTGACTGATCATGTCTTGGGAACAAACAGTAGTTCAGCTAGTTAAAGTAGTACCACCTGCCAAGGATGAAGTCTGGATATGGATCCAGACTTCATGGATCACCATTTTTAAAATGATGATCTAGTTACGTTATTTTGTATTCTGTTTTGAATAGTCAGATAAACTTTCAAAGTAGCATGGATAGATAGTTGAGAAAATGACCAAATAGAAAAACAAGTTTGCTGATTTATTTATTTCACATTAGTTTTATACCCCAAGATCTTTGATGGTGGATGACAGAATAGACCAAAACAATCTCTTGCAGATTCTCAGTAACTTGGTGCCAGCTCCCTAATACAAGAAATTACAATTCAGCAATTATATACTGATATAATTATATATCAGTATAGGAGGAATTACTGACTCTGGCCATTTGCTGCTGATTATAAGCATATTCTGTAAGATATATATATATGAATGACAATGTCGTATGGAATAGTTGACAGGATATTGTAAAAGATTGGTGCCAATATGATAAGCCAACAATAAAATCAGTACCAACCAAATTTCTCTTATTTAGATAAATAAAATAAATAACTTTTATTGTCATTGTACGTGTATACACAGTATACCTGTACAACGAAATTCACTTAACACCCAAAGACCAGGTCCAACACACATAACAATCCCCAAACACACTCCCACCCAATTCTCCACCCCTAAACCACCCAAACATCCACACAGCAGACCAAGTAATACTGTCCAACAGCTCACTGATGGTGGCCCTTTAGTTCATTGTTGAGTGCAATTATAGCTCTGGGATAAAAACTATCCAGAAAATGTGTAGTCCGAGTTTTAATTGTTCTATATCTTCTGCCAGAAGGCAACAATCCAAAAAGATTGTAAGCAGGATGGGAAGAGTCTCTGAGAATGTTATGCAACTTTCTCAAACAGTGAGATTCAAAGATGTCATCCAGGGCTGATAGCTGGAGTCCGATGATATGCTAGGCAGTTTTAATGATTCTCTGTCGAGCTTTTTTATCCGCTACAGAGCTGTTCCCATACCATGCAAGAATGAAGTATGTCAGGACACTCTCAATGGTGCTGCGATAGTAGGACAGAAGTAGATGCTGGGATAGATTTATCTTCCTGAGCATTCTCAGGAAGTACAGCCTCTTCTGTGCCTTCTTCACAAGTATGTTAGCATTCATATTGTGATATTGTGGTTGCTTTCCTCTACAACTCTCCATTCAATTATATCTTGAAAAGAAAATCATCATCTTCCTAGCATTATTCCCATAGGTACTCCTTTTCAAAACAGCTGTTGTTTTTATGTTCATCTCCAGGTGACCTCTTAGATCCGTGATGGCGAACCTATGGCACATGTGCCCAAAGTGGCATGCAAAGCCATGTTGCCGGGCACGCACAGCCTTGACTGTTTATCTTCTGGGTTTCTGGCGTGCATGCGTATGCGACGATCAGTTGTCCTTGCCCACGCGGCAGTGCTGAAAATCAGTGTGCGCATGTGCGCTGACCAGCTGATTTTTGGGTGTGCATGCGCACCAGAACCCAGAAGTTTGGCTTTTTTGGAGCACGATCCCCTTGCACGTGCTGCAGTGCCAAAAACCTGCTTGCACATGGGTGCCAGCCAGCTGATCATCCGGCACGCATGCATGCTAGAACCCAGAAGTTCGGCTTTTCCAGAGCGCAGCTCCAAAGAGCATGCGACGTTTTGCACAACCTTTTCGGCATTTGGTGCCGAAAAGGTTCGCCATCACTGTCTTAGATGCTGTTGATAATTATTTAGTAGTAAGACCAACTAGTATTTATACAGAATTTGACAAATCAAGGTAACAATAACATGGCAATTCATTAGTATCTATCCTTCAGAAACAAATTCTTGAATGTATTTGTAATGTTTTTGAACAACCACCTGTTGACCCTATTAATAAATGTGTCCACTGAGTAAGAAGAAAAAAGTCCACACGTGTTCTGTACATTTCATCCCGGCATTATTTGAAACCATTGCAATCACTGAAAATTGCTGACACCATGTTCCCCCTAATAATCGTGAAGAAAATAATAAATTTGTTTAGAGCTAATGAGGCTATAGTGCAAACATGGCATGAAAACTAATTTCAGAATAGTCACAGAAAAGAGAGGATATTACCTGTGTGGACCTAGTTACCTTGGCAACCATCTCCCATGACTAAGAAAGCCTTAAAGAGCATATTGATAATCTTTAATGATGCTGAGAGAGTGCAGGTTATCAGAGTACAACAGCAGGGGGGATTTCTAAGACATAGGTCTCCCTGGGAAAATAATGTCTGCTTTCATCTGCAAAAAGCCTGTCACTTGTATAATTTTTTAATTTTTTTTTAAAGTGGAGGGCAAAGGAACAGACTAAGCACATTCTCTGATTTATTAGTTGTGTATCAATTCCCCTTCAGGATAAAAAGCCTGTAGCTGTTTGTCTTCTGGGAAATGACAGTGCTAATACACAGGGAGAAGATGAGAAGGGTTTGAGAAGAGGCGGAAGTCTCAGGCATGCAGCCCTTTTGGTTTAACACTTCCTCGCTTATTCAGATAAGATTAAAAACTGGGAGTGCTACAGAAAAAGAATTAATGGTTTGCTACAGAGTACTGAATGCCCCAGTTGACATCTTTATAGGTTTCATGCAGAAAATATTAGAATTCTGGAATCCCTTGTGAATCATGCTGCAATAGAGGACACTGTCACTGGCTTTCCCACCTTTGCCTGGATGTTTATTAAATGACACTTACAGTTGAAAAACACTTCAGTGTGACAAGGTCTCTATGCCTTCTCTTAAACCAAGACAAAAGAAAATGAAAGTATCACTTCCAATGATCCAGTGGTTATTGCAGACCTGAGCGTTCAAAGAATTTCATGCAAAGAGTGTGCACCTTGAACTTGTTATATCTGTTGTGATTGCTTTGATAGAATTAAACTGCAATTCCCATTGGAGCAAAATGGTACAGCATTTTGAGGACATTATTAGCTATTAGCAGCAGTAGTAATGGTAGTAGTAGTAATTCTAATGATCCCCACAGAAATTGTAATGTATAGGTCTGTCCTAATTCATTGTAATTATAGTTACAGTGAAAACTAAATTTATCCCATATACAATCATTAATCAGGTCCTTTTTGCAGATTGTGAGCAATTATTTGGCATGAGATTTATGCATTCTCAGGCATTTTTAAATCTCCCTAAATATTGTGCTACCTAAAAGAGATAACATGAAATTATTCATTTATTAATTCCTTGTTAACTTTATAATTCCAAGTTTCTGAATTTTTTTTTTTAAATTTGAAGATATTTTTCCACAATAAGCCAAAGTATAGTCTCCTTTCCAAAACACTGATGGATATGGTGTTATAAATAGATGCAAACAGAATTTTAGCAAACTCTTGCAAATGGTTACAATTTGTTCATATCTCATAATAATCTTCTACCCCTAAAGTATATGTGGCTATAACTGTCATGAGAAAAGGAATCATGAGCTAGTCAACATGAGTTTTATTCTTTTGTTTGGAATGTCTCAGGAGGGGAATATATCAAAGGTTTCTTTAAAATAACTAAGCCAGTACTAATTCCTAAATGCTGGTGTATCATCTACCCTTACTTCAGACAGGTTAGAGGTATGTATTTGGTTGGGTTGTTACATACAGGTGTTACATACTAGACTTCTAGATTCAATAAGGGAACACTGTAATTTTTATATTTACATACATGCCTGTTCAGACTAATGTTAGGGATTAGAGCTCACAACTTTCTTCTAAGCCGATCACACATTTGGTTCTAGTGGGAATTGAACAAGTTATATTTGTGTGGAATTTTCATTTTATTTTACTGATTCATTGATTTTCAAAATTTCTCCATCAAGTATTACAAATAGAAAATATGGGAAAGGCCATTTTAGCCAACAAATCCAGCCTGGAGTTCAGTGCATAAATACAAATTAAGCTATTTGAAAAAACAACAAACTTGTGCAATGAAGAAGAGTTCTTCACAAATCTTGCTCTCAAAGTACTACCATGATTAACAAGTTCTTCAGATCCTTTTTTGTCCCCATCTGAAAACAGGAACATTTTCTGATGTTTTCCGCACTTCACCCTTCTCCAGGATTCCTCAAAGATAATATATAAAAGTTTATCCTATCCATCAATATGTTCCTCAGTATTCATGATGCAGTTCTTCTGTCTCTAAAGAATTAAGCTCATTCAGAGTAAAAAATATTCTCTGGACATATTTCTACCAATCTGAAGTTTCAGGTTTTGCCCCTTCTTTCTGTTCTTCCCAGCTATTTTGTTAAACACTTATTTCTTGCAGGAGAACACTGCTAAATACATGTGCATACGCACACAATTAGTGTTAATACTAAAAGCACTTGTTACCCACAGACGGTTTAAAGAAATAGTTGAGATAAAGAAACTGCCACAGTTTTTTATATATATATATATATATATATATATATATATATATATATATATATATATATAATAATAATAATAATAATAATAATAATAATAATTTTATTTCTATACCGCCCTTCTCCCGAAGGACTCAGGGCGGTGTACAGCCTATTTAAAAACACAAAAAACACGACAACAGTTAAAATTTAAAATCATTAAATAATTAGGCTCCAATTAAAATCCCAGAAATTTAAAATACCCCAATTTAAAACATTATGTTAATAGCCCTGCCTGGCGGAACAACAGGGTCTTCAGAGCGCAGCGAAACACCCGGAGGTCGGAAATCTTTCGTATTTCGGGGGGCAATTCATTCCACAGGGCTGGAGCTCCCACAGAGAAGGCCCTCCCCCTGGGTGTCGCCAGCCGACATAACTTGGCTGATGGCACCCGGAGGAGACCCTCTCTGTGGGAGCGAACTGGTCGGTGGGAGGCTATTGGTGGCAGAAGTTGGTCTCGAAGGTACCCGGGTCCTATGCCATGGAGCGCTTTAAAGGTGGTAACCAACACCTTGAATCGCACCCGGAAGACCACTGGGAGCCAGTGCAGCTCGCGCAGGAGGGGTGTCACATGGGCACAACGGGTTGCACCCATAACCACCCGCGCGGCCGCATTCTGGACCAGTTGGAGCCTCCGAGTGCTCTTCAAGGGGAGCCCCATGTAGAGAGCATTACAATAGTCCAACCGGGAGGTGACAAGGGCGTGAGTGACCGTGCGCAAGGCGTCCCGATCCAGAAAGGGCTGCAACTGGCGAATCAGGCGAACCTGATAAAAGGCCCCCCTGGCCACGGCCGTCATATGCTCTTCTAAAGACAGCCGTGCATCCAGGAGGACACCCAGATTGCGAGCCCTCTCTGTGGGGGGCAAAGATTCACCCCCAATAGTCAGCGATGGCACTATACAGTATGATTTATAGGCATGTGGTATAGGCATGATAACTTCTTTAAGACCTTGTGCATGGGTTGGGGATATATTGAGTTCTACTTTTGTTAAATTTTGCTATGTTAACTTTGGTACATTAAATAATTCCCTTCCTAGTTCCCTTCCTAGTTTATTTCACTACGTTAACCTCTAACCCAGAAGTAAATTTATAATTAGCCTAATTGATTGAAAGGAATAATATTCATATAAAATAGCAAAGGGAAAAAATAAGCAATAAGTATGAGTCAAAATGAGAACTAATTGTGCTATTTTTTGAAACATTTAAACATTTATTTGGCTTCTTTTTTCTTAAAACAGAGGAGCTAAACAGATTTTACCCTTTTGTGATAAATTGTCTCATGTATCTTCTCTTTTTAACTTAGATACCTTTCCTTCTACAGATGGAACTCCTAAAATAATTTCAGCCTTCAGTGAGAAAGTGGTAAGCCCAGGAGAAGGTGTATCTTTGATGTGCAACGTGAAAGGAACTCCTCTTCCTACCATCACATGGACTTTGGATGAAAATCCCATCATTAAAGATGGGAACCACCGTATTAGTCAGATCATCACCTCTGAGGGGAATGTAGTCAGCTACCTAAACATCTCCAGTACTCAGGTCCGAGATGGCGGAGTATATCGTTGTACTGCCAACAACTCAGCTGGAGTCGTCCTCTACCAGGCTCGAATAAACGTAAGAGGTGCTTGTCAAATCAGCTCCTCAAAAAAAAAAAAAAAAAAAAAATTAAACCTCATTATAGTAAAATAAAACATAAATGCATGTATGAACTTTGCTATTGAATGCTAAGATTTTTTTTTCCAATGCTATCTCTATTTTTCCCATAAAGGAATCATGGTATAAGACTATAATGCTAAGGACAGCTTCTTCAGAATAAGCATCACTGATAGGCTTACCTCTGAGTAAATGTGTGTCAGATTGGACTAACAGACCATTATACAAAATAAGCACAGCACATACTGTGAATGTATGTTATACATTCTAATCAATTCAGCTAATTTTAACTTACTATAGAATTAGTTTTGCTTGCATGACTTTTTTTCTTTTAAGAACTTAACATTCATTGTAAGTATCCAGGTTAAGAATATTGCAGTTTATATCTGTAATTCAGTCCTCATGCTGCCAAATGTATCAGAGCATACTTCTTCACTTAGAATACACACACCCATTGAACTGCTGATTGAGGGTGATATAAATTTTCAACCAAAATCGCTGGAATACAACAGGTTAGAAACAGTTATATATAACTATTCACCCTAATTTTAGAAATATCAGGCTATTGTTTCTATCTGTCTTGTCTTCTCTGGCATTAACTGAAATGACACTATCTTTTAATTTATAACTCAATACAGATTTTTATCATAAATGATTTAGTGATCCAAATGTGTAGTTTAATTAATTCATTAATTAATATGACTGTTGTAGGATTTGAAAAATTGAAAATTGTAAAACAAGTAGGAAGAGCCCCTTATGTTGCTCTAGGAAGTTAAAAGAGTGGAGGGAACTGTAGTAAGTTACAGTTTTCAGGATCTAAAAGAATTATATATTTAGAAGAAAACAATATTTTCTTAACTAATTATACCTCTAAATTATTTTCAAGAGCTTGCTTTTATCTTTACAGGACCAGCCAGCATTCGGCCAATGAAAAACATTACAGCAATAGCAGGGCGGGATACCTTCATTCACTGTCGTGTCATTGGTTACCCTTATTACTCAATCAAGTGGTATAAGAATTCTAATCTGCTCCCTTTTAACCATCGTCAAGTAGCATTTGAAAACAATGGAACACTTAAGCTCTCAGATGTGCAGAAGGAGGTGGATGAGGGAGAATACACATGCAATGTTCTGGTTCAGCCCCAACTGTCAACTAGCCAGAGTGTACACGTGACAGTAAAAGGTAAAACATGAATGTTATTTAAAAGTGCTTGTAAAAATGGAAGTGAAGGTGATATGCACCTATCATAGATTATGGTCAGGTTTATGTATTTGAATGTATTTCTCTGAACCATCCCATAATTGTCTGTCAAAAACAAATGCAATGGAGATGTTAAATGTAACTTGGCATTTCCAGTTTGCATGCCATCTCCAGCAAGAATTTCCAGTCATGAGAGCTTTGAAAAATACATAAAAGCTACTGCTGTCCCATCAGACAGATAACTTCAATGGGGCAAGAAATTCTGACCTCAAAAATAATTGCTAAAGCTTGTTTTCATACTATGTTGTGAACAATATTGAAAAGCCACCTATGATTGATACCTGATTTTTAATCAACCTTTTCTAGACAGTGCCCTTCATACTTATCGATCACTAAATGTCCTAACTGAAATCTTGACTCAGAAAAGTTAACACTTTGCAGTTAGTTATTGTATGCAGAACCCCTTATTCAACAATTAGCTTAATAGGGCAGAAATCCCTCAGCCCCAGCTCAGCTAGATTAGAATTTTTATTGCAGGCAAAAACAAACAAACAAACAAACAAACAAACAAACAAACAAAAAATAGAAGAAGCCTTAACACAGAGTAGAGAGCTCAAAGTGTTGCTTTTTTCTTTTCCAAAGTAAGTTTCTTGCCAGTTTGTTTAAAGGTCTTGGACAGATGAGATGTGTTTATACAAAAGTCTTGTCTAACCTGAGAATTTATGGTTCCTCCATTGCCAGCTTCAGCTCTTACACCAGCACTTTATTGGTAAAGATTTGACAATTAATAATTACCGGTATTTGTTATGGCTTCCCCTAATGCATGCTAGGTGTCTTGCAGATGAAATATTTTCTTCTGATAATTTTTATAGTCACGCTTTTTTGACCAACATATTTGCTCTATTTTGTTCCAGTGCCACCTTTTATCCAGCCCTTTGAATTTCCGAGGTTCTCTATTGGCCAGCGAGTCTTCATTCCATGCGTTGTGGTCTCAGGGGACTTGCCTATTACAATCACCTGGCAGAAGGATGGTAGGCCAATCCCAGCCAGTCTTGGGGTGACCATTGACAACATTGACTTCACCAGCTCCTTAAGGATTTCTAATCTTTCTCTTATGCACAATGGAAACTATACCTGTATAGCAAGAAATGATGCAGCAGCTGTGGAGCACCAAAGCCAATTAATTGTTAGAGGTAAATATAATGGTGGCAATAGTACCATCAATAATACTATGAAACACCAGTTGTGATGAGAACTAAATGCTACTGTAGTGTAAAATAATTGCTCTTTTGTCTTCTTACATATACCATAATAATTGCACCTTTCTTTTGTCTGAACATGTTACAAGTGAATGCTATCAATGGTCAGGAAATGTCTGTTCTTACACTTGGAAACTGCAAGTTTTAATATACAGAAAATCTTTAAAGTGAGTTGAAAGAATTTGAAACATGATTAATTATTTTTAGAGCATTTTAGCTTTGAGCCTGTCAATTTTTAATAACAAATTATGTAATTGATAAGCAAGCTGTATAATTCTGCTACAATAAAGGATTATTACTGTCTTGCCTTATGTTTTGGAAATATCAGTTGTTCAGCTACTAAGAAGGTGTCTCCTATCACTGTGATGCTATGGTGATGTTTCTCAACTGGCAGCCTGTGAGTCAAATCCAGGTGCGTCCAGACAGAGGCTCCTAGCACTACCAGTCAGTAGGTATTATCCTGCTGTTCTGTCTTTTTCATAACTAATAATTTATTTTAAACAAATCCACAAAAAAATGCAGTTGCTATTATACAAATTTGTACATATTTGCATAAACAACTTCCATGACTCTCTGTAATACCTGTTTTTCTATGCAACTTTTCATATGTATACTTTATTTAAATTCAACTTAGCCCTAACTTAATTTGTACAAAATTCTCAAAATTCTCAAATATACAGTACAATGGACAGTTACATAAATGGCATGAATATATTCTGATGATTATGAAGCTTCGAACTGAAAACAATAGCTAGCCATAGAATACATTTATTGTTGCTGTCTCTATTGTAGCAGAATTTGCTTGAGCAGTTCACAACATTTCTAGATAAAAAAGAAAAATCCAAAATTGAAATGAATTAACCAAAAGGACTGTAGATGTCCTTGACTTATAACCATTCATTTAGCAATTGTCTGAAATTATAATAGGGCTGAAAAATGTTACTTATGACTGGGATTCACACTTACAACCATAGCAACATCCCCACAGTCACCGGATTGCAATTCAGGTGCTTGGCAATGGGCATGTATTTACAACAGTTGCAGTGTCCCAAGCTCATGTGATCACTATTGTGACCTTCACAGCCAGCTTCCAACAAGCAAAATCAATGTGTGTTAACAATGTGGAAGCCAGATTCACTTAACAACGGCAGCAAAAAAGATTGTAAACTTGGGTTCAGTCTCATGATGACTCACTGATGATAATATTGTTTAGAGACTGAGGTTTTTATTTCAACTGTGATCATAAGTCAAGGACTACTCATTCAAATAACTCTTAAACTTTTTGAACTAAATTTCAAATAACCCCTTACTATGTAGGTCTTAAAACCATTTATTTTAATATAGGATGTGGAATAATTAAGGAATATTTTAAGCTTTGTAAAAATGAGAATGTTTGAAAAATAGTTAAAATAAATAATAGGGCAAAATGTTTAACTATCGTATAAATATAGCATTAAAATCATAAGATTCCAAAAATTATTTTGTCACTTTTTTATGAGAAACATGTATTTAAAGAAAATATCTTTAAAAAAATTGTTTTGTACTAAATTTGTTTATTTATTTATGCAACTGGAAAAAAGCATAGATAATAATGGAAATAATACAGTTTTCAGATTTATCTTAGGCTACTGCTGTTTATTGGGAGGTAACTAAAAAATTTGTTGTCATGGGATCACTATATACCATAGATTGCTGGAGCCAATAAATTAATACAATGTTTAGCATATTTATTTTACATATATAAATGAAATATAACTTAAATAAAGCTATCCCTACGTTTACTTTTAAAACATGGATAATGGAAATAAGCTTTTCTTATTATACCTCTTGGGTAGTTTACCTTATCTGATAATTAAATGTCTGGTGAAAAGTATTCCAGAGTGTAGGAGTTACATTGGGAATTAGATTTTCCCAAAGCAGGGTATCTTTTATGCCAACAGACAAGCAACAAAATCAAAAATTGGTGAGAAAATCAGATAGTAGCAGATTTAAACTGCAATGAGTATAAAACAGGACAAATGCTCTTACATTGATAAAGGCAAACATTTCTTACAATGAGGTATCTGCAACAGTAACTGTTATCCAGCCATGATGCATTAAATAGCTTCTGCTGAGTCTGAGCTAGAGAGCCTGAGAAAGAGTTTTGAAGGTTCTTATAAAGGTAAGGAAAAGGTGTCATGTAAAAATTAAGTTGGCATTTACTCTTGAGGATGTTAAACAGTTCAAGAGCAGTACTGAAATAATCTTGTGAAATATTCAATTTCATTTATTTGTCATTAGAAACTGAATTGCCAAAGTGCAATAAAAGGGGAAAGGAAGAACAGAATAAAATTATTCAAAGAAAATAGAATAAGCAGACTAATCCATATTCATGAAGCATAAACTTTGTACATTTAAAAATAAGAGAGATTTCTGATACAGTGAGAGTGAAATACTAGAGTCCATTAAAATGGACTTAGTAGTGGTAAAGGAAAAGAATGGATTAAGTTTACTAATGTCTACTCCATTCTGTATTCAAAGGTCTAAACAAAAATATGTACATTTACAAAAGACAGATAACAGATTAACAGAGTTGGAAGGGACCTTGTAGGTCATGTAGTCCAAACCCCAGCCCAAGCAGACATGTTTAACCAAAGTGATTTTAACAATAGTTACATTTTGAGAAACCATTTATGTAATAGCTTTTTTTTTTTTAATATAACAGAAGTTTTGTTAAAAACAATTTTTATCAGGCAGATTGTTCTCATGATATCACCTCTGTGTCATCTCCAGCCTCTAACTTAGATTGCCAGGGATTATATTTAGGTATTCTGGTATGAAAGTGAAATTTTCCTGCTTCTCCTTACACAAATATTGCCAGGAAGACAACCTACAATGACTCAATGGCCGTGCTGGCAATAACACAATCAAGGGCAGGGATCTGCTCAAGTTCTCATTGGCTAATGAATTTGTGATAGCACAGCCTTCCCAGTCTATTTGCTAGGCACTGCTCTCTAAAGCCATTTTGTCATGGGATATGAATTAAAAGACCTCAATGGCAAACAGCAACAGCTCTGTTGGAAGGCCAACAATTCTGTGTCAAAGGCCCCTTGCTCCCAAAACGGTTCTGATTGGTCAATGAGTCATAGGAGAAGTATGAGATGAAGGAAATGAGCATTGTTGATCTGGGTGTAAGATTTGCCCTGATTTTTTTTATATTTGTGCAGTCACTGTATCCCTCCCTTGTTAAGAATCCAAAATAGTCAAGTGGTCTTTAGATCAGAGTAGTTTAAAAGAGTACTCTGATCTCAAATTATAGGCAATTTTTTTTGAAGTAAAAGCAAAGCAACAATAGTTGAACTAGGCAGTAGGCTGCAGAAAAACCATGAAACCATTAATTCAATTTAATTTAATTAATTCAATTTATATGCCGCCCTTCTCCAAAGACTCAGGGTGGCTCACAATACATTTTAAAAAATCATTATAAAAAAAACATTTAAAAATTAAAAGACTTGTAAGGGTTTGCTTGTTACATGGCTGAAAAACTTTTTTGTGAAAATAAAATATACTGGAATGATGCCTCCTGGGGAAAAAAAATACATCCATTCCAAAGAGGAAGAAATGGCAGAGGTATTCCTTTTATCCCAGAGTGTCCTTCAAGTTTAATAGAGATGTACTGTGCTTCAGATTCAAAGCTGAAGAAGTGCCTTAGAGCAGATAAGATGTTGCATATGTTGACATCTCTTTAAAGAAACTGTGTATGGTATAGTGTGCATGGTCCTAAGAAAGTATACATTTGTATCTAAGAGGCAATCTACAAGTATAAAATGCTTGTTTGAGAAGAAGACATAGAAAACAAGCCCATGCCTCCTCCCAAGCACTTTCCATGCCCCTAAAGCTCAGCCAGAAATTTTCCTTCAATCATGGGGCCACCACAAGTTGAGGTTAAGACATCCTGGCTTTCTTCATGTCATCTTTAGCAGCATTGAAGTAGTAGTTTCCATTGCTGCTTTTGGAAACCCAGTGGTCTATTTTTTTCTTGGTGGTCTCTCATTTTAATATAAACCAGATCAGTAGTGGATTTCAATTTAGTTTGCTACAAGTTCGCTCGTGCGTGTGTGTGTGTGCACAACGCTTCTGCACATGTGCAGAAGGGTCGGGGCGGGTGGGCAGAGCCTCCCGCCACCGCTACCGGTTCGCCCAACTCGGGGAGAACCGGTAGCAACCCACCACTGAACCACATCTAACTCTGCTTAGTTTTTTGAGATCAGCCAAATTTCTTATAGCTGGCTCATGACAATTTATAACAAAGAGTTTTCCTAAACCAGCGAAAGTGACTTCTCACTTGTGCTAACATTTTATAAAACTTGTTTTGAATAATGGAATTTCTTTTATTAATTTAAATTTGCAACACCCCAATATATGGTACTAGTATTTCAACAATAGCAAACATTCCAAATTGCATCATTTACCTTACATGCATTTTAATCTTTCCAGTGAAACTCCAGAAAAAATGAGAATACCAAAATCCTTCTGTCCAAGAGAATGATAAATTTGAACATGTAATCAAAAAATACTTATGGTAGTTTTATAAAAAGACAGTCTTGGTCCATTAATTTATTGCACTCTTGCAACAACTCCATTGCAAAATTAAATGTATCTTCCTCCTGTCCATCCAAAAATTTTTCCCTGATTTCAATGGAGACAGAAAATCAGTTCAGCAAGAACATACTGTATTTTCTTTTTTCAGGATATTAATTTGCTCTCTTTTTAAAGAATCAATCTCTATGTATGAAAGCATTTGAAAATTGTTTTCTGCATTTATACACAAGGCTTCCATAAGTCTTTATAGTTTATTAGTCACTATATGGGTATTTAAGGATACTGTAAATTCAACTATTTAAAATTTGCAATTCTGCTGAGACATTAACTCGGCTTTTTTAACATCTCAACTACAGCAATGTCCTACACCATGTTATGATCTGAAGAATTAAATGCCTCAAAGTATAACATTAAGATGTATGTTCTTGCTATATCTATGGTAACCAACTAAAGAAAGCTGGAGATAAAAGTCAGAGCTCTGCAAACAGGAGGCCGCATTCTTAGATTTAAAAAAACACCCAGTAATTATACAAAAGGTTTATTAGGAAGCCACAGAAAATTATAATAAACACCATTGATTCCCTCTCTTGCTATACAAGAGACCTCTGGACCTATCAGGTGTGGGCATATTATTTAATATGGACATTAATGCATTCCACTGAGTATGGCAGTTCTTATTATCAAGCTTTTCATTGCCAAATGTGTTTCTAATATCATTTGCCAAATAATGTTTTGATTGAGGATCAATAGAAATTATTAAGAAAAAAATCATGGGTAAGTGGTCTAATTATAGTTAAAGTGTCCTACTTGATTGTATCCTACTTTCTTTGTTTTCTTTTAGTTCCCCCCAGATTTGTGGTTCAGCCAATTGATCAAGATGGGATTTATGGAAAAGCTGTGATCCTCAACTGCTCTGCAGAAGGCTATCCTGTTCCTACCATTGTCTGGAAGTACTCCAAAGGTATTTCTATCCTCTAACAATACTCATTATAGTGTAATTCAAAAATATATTGTGCATTTATTATGCAATGTTCATTTTGTTAGTATTCCAACTGTGACAGATTCTACGGAGGTTGGAAAAATAATGGAGGCAGGATAAACAGAATCAAAAGGTAGAAGAGGAGTTTGTTAGTAGCTTATTTTATAAACGGAAACACAACCCTACTAGCAAGAAAACTAAAAAGAAGCATTTCAAGTCATTCAAAGAGACTCAGTCTCATTATAGATGAGAGTTGAAAATTTTTCTTGGAGTTTCCAAGATACCCCAAGGCTAATGTTAAAGATATCTTATTCAAAAATCAGTTTAGTCTTTTTCTTAATCTTGCCTAGGAGGTTGACAATACCTATTATTTCTCTTCATTACCATTTAATAAAATAATGTCAAATAAAATAAGGCAGATGATATGAGTTCTTGTTACAGGTAGCCTTTGGGTTACAACCATTAAAAATTATTCAGCATTGAATGAATGATGCTTATAAAGGATCCTTGTAGTTCTGGCTGTTGCAGCTTCTTCTTGGTCATGTGATCACAATCCAGGTGCTTGGTGTCCAGTTATGACTATGACATTGCAGTTAGCTATGGCCAGGGGTGAAATGCTCTGAGGTCTGTTACCAGTTCGCTTCGCTACCAGTTCGCTGCACGGATACATGCGTGCTGCATGCCAAACGTATGATTTGCGCGCACAAGCGCACCACAGGTGCAACCACGCAGCGCTGAAAAAGGTGGCTTAAGCCTTTTCTAAGATAAGTAGAATAGCGAGGAAGGGGGAACAGCTCTGTCACACGATTTAGATTCGCTAGAAAGCAGGACTTCCTGCTATTTATATTTCCGAATATAAATTGCGTGGCACAGCTGATCGTCAGAAATACCAGTTCGTCTGAACCGGTAGCATTTTTTTACTACCGGTTCGCGTGAAGCGGTAGCTTTTATTACTACCGGTTTGGGTGAACCGGTCCGAACCAGTAGCATTTCATCTCTGGCTATGGCCATGTGATTGCAATTTCCAATTGCAATTTCCCTATCACCTTCCTACAAAGTCAATGGGAAAATCATCAGAAAGTCAGAAGTTGCAGACATATGGTTCCTTGCTTAATCACCCACATGGTCTTTGTTTAAGGAGGGCAACTGAGATTGCTAGCATTGCCATTGCAAGTGATGCAGTCAGATGACATTGTACTTTATAATTACATTGCTTAACAATAGCAATTCCAACCCCAATTGCTATTGTAAACCAAGGATTATCTATAGTATAAATATCCTGAAGATGTTCATAAATCCAAATATTGTATAAAAGATTTGTACAGATGCTAGTGAGCAGTCTCATTTCATTTACAAATGTACATAACCACCATTTCTGGTCCACATAAAAAGTTTAACTCTTCCTTCAGTGTTCCTCACTTTTCCTGACCTTGAAGTACAGAAACTATCAGTTTAATAGGGGGAGTGTTTTGCATATCAATCAGTTCCTTGACTTATGAGCTATCACTATTTTTCTCAGCCCTACTCTACACAGAAACAAAACAAATATCCGTACCTCCATATTATCTAGTTCATGTATTTGTGTATTTGCTAAAACACACAAAGGTTTTCCAACTGCCAAGTTACCATCCCATCTTGCATTTAAATATTTTGTGGTGTGAGAAGTAGAATGATAGAACATCAGCATTTTTTCAAGCAGGCAACCTTCTAATCTTGGTTGCAATTTGCAATGCCTATCAAATGGAGAAGGTACTTTTAAAATTATGGAGCAGTTAGGCTCCAAAGGGAGAATCTGAGCTTTTATGTGTATAAGTGTGTAAGTGTGTAAGTACGAGATTGCCTTCTGCCACCGATAGCCTCCCACCGGCCAATACGCTCCCACAGAGAGGGGCTCCTCAGGATGCCGTCGGCCAAACAATATCAACTGGCAATACCCAGGGGGAGAGCCTTCTCTGTGGGGGCACCAGCCCTCTGGAATGAGCTGCCCCTAGAGGTTTGTATGATCCCCGATCTGCGTACCTTTTGCCGCACCCTTAAGACTCTTTTGTTCCAACAGCCCAAGCTGGCTTAATATGAATTTTAAATTGGGTGTTTGTTAGCTTTTAACTTTGTGGGCCAAATTTTTATATATTCATTTTAAATTGCTTTTAAATTTTGTGAGTTTATATGTATTTTAATATGGCTGTACACCGCCCTGAGTCCTTTGGGAGAAGGGCGGTATAGAAGTTCAATCAAATCAAATCAAGTGCCCAGGAAGCAATAGCCAGCTTGAGTCCTGGAATGGAGGTGAGGCAAAAGTTTCTGTGAATGGGAAAATAGACTACCCACAAGCTTATCAAATTCGCTACAGTTCAGAGACAACACTGCTGGTTTCAAATAAACTAGAGCACAGCAGAATAATTTGACACAGCTTCTCAAACCAGCCAATATTGTGAGATCAGTTCCAGATCCAAAGTGGCTGAAAGTACTTGTTTCTCCCAGGCCTAGTGGCAGGATTCTTGTGGAGCTCTGATTTGTTTGTTTGCTATGGTATATAATGTGTTTGCTGGGACACTTTACTTCTTCTGTTTATTAATGTTCTATTTTTAAACGTAAGTTAGTCAAAGTCATTTTGGAGTCAAGACAGCCTCTAAAAAATCATCATCATCTACGTATAGACCAGTGGTGTATTAACCATTAAGCAGACTAAGTATGTGCTTAGGGCACCAGGCCCAAAGGGGGCACCACAAAGTTTTATGTAGCCTAAGCTTGGCTTCGTTTGTACAGTATGTACAAAGAAGGGAGGCACCAAGATTTGTCAGTGCTTAGGGCACCAGTGAGCCTTAATCTGCCACTGGTATAGACATATACTAAGAATGCTCTTGGAATATAACATATGGACATAACTTCAGCAGTCCTAAAACTTCTCCAAAGGTTTCTACCCAAATTGACCCCAAATTTCTAATTGCTATGCAGCAAAAGTGGGGCAATATTAAATATTTAAGGGAAAAGTCATACTAATTGAAAATTTATGTTTATTTTAATGCTATCTACCTCTTTCTCTTGGCCCCACTCATGTTGGAGAGTGGACGCAGCACTGAAAAGTGTTGGGTATCTTTTAATTTGAAAAAGATTATAGACTTCTAAGTTGAGTAGTGTAATACCGTATCATATCTGCTAGACTCTTGTTTGACAAAAAGAAATTATTCCATAGTAAATTACCAGGCTATTACCATTCAAGCTGTACCTCATTTGCACTCCCAGTTGATGAACATAACATTTGTATAGGTAGTACTCAACTTATGAACATGATTGAGCCCAGAATTACAGTTATAAATTGTGCCAAGTCACAATGTGACTATGCCCAATTTTACAACCTTTTCTGCAGTTGTCATTAAGTGAATCATCATGATCGTTAAGCAAATCCATTGTCCACAATGGGCATTTTTTGACAGAAACTGGAATTAAATACTTGTTTCTGGCAAAAACTGTAAAATTGTGGTCACATTACAATGGGATACTGAAATGCAGGCCAATTGCTGAGTGCCCAAACAACAATCACATGAACATGGGGGTAGGCAGCTGTTGGAACTTTGAATCCAGGTGTCTATGGAGATTCTTAGTCCTCAGGTTGTCCCAAAGGTGCTTTTTCAAGAGGCAACTGAACTTTCTTGTTTTTCCTTTGAAGACGTTTCGCTTCTCATCCAAGAAGCTTCTTAAGCTCTGACTGGATGGTGGGGAATGGAAGAATTTATACTCCTTGCAGACAGCTGGTCATCTGCATTGTTTTAGAGAGTCGTTGAGGCCACTTGGAGGTTTATCTGTGTCTTCATGGTCACCTAAGTAGTGCAAATGGGTGTGGAGACTTCTTGGAACTGCTTGGATTGTGTTATAGCTGAAGATAGATGATGTCGTATCAATCCCCCTCTGTTGAGAGATGGCTGTTCAATTTTGACATAGATGGCTTCTTTGACCCCTCTTTCAAACCAGTGGTCCTCTCTATTTGAAATGTGGACTTTGCTGTCTTCAAAAGAGTGGCCTTTGTCTTTTAAATGCAGATGGACTGCTGAATCTTGTCCTGATGGGTTTGTTCTCCTATGTTTATGAACTGGTTGTTTTGTTTCCCCAATGTACCGATCTGCACGTCTCATTGCATTGTAGTGCATATACCATATTGCTCAGTTTGTGTCTGGCATTTTATCCTTGGGGTGGACAAGTTTCTGCCTTAGTGGGTTCTTGGGTTTAAAGTGAGTACGTATGTTGTGTTGGCTGAAGATCCTCCTGAGCTTTTCAGATATCGACCAGCTGTCTACAAGGAGTATAAATCCTTCCATTCCCCACCATTCAGTCAGAGCTGAAGAAGCTTCTTGGATGAGAAGTGAAACATCTTTGAATCCAGGTCATAAGTAGGTCTAGAGAGGTAACTTCGTACAGTTGCTAAGTGACCCTTCATAAATCAAGGACAACATGGATACCTCTTTCTATATGAGACCTGGTGGCACAATGGTTAGAATACAGTGTTGCAGGCTAACTCTCCCCATAGCCTAAAGTTCCATCCTGATTTCAAGGTTCACTCATCCTTCTGAGGTGGTAAAATGAGGTCCCAGATTGTTGGGAGCAATATTCTGTCATTGTGAACCACCCGAGAATACTGTAAAACATTATAGGATGGTATATAAGTAAGTGATATTGCAATTCCTGGGTTTAAGATTGTAATTTTATTCATTGAGTTATTATGTATAATAGAAGGAAACTTCTATTTATAAGCAAAATTATGTCTAATACTTAATTATTTCTAACTGGATATTCCCATTAAATGAAAATTCCAGTCTGGGAACATTGTGCAATTAATAATATCAGCAAAAAGCAAACATGCATACAAATATGATATATGTGTAATTTATCATACTAAAATACTTTCTGCTCTTAACAAAGGTGATAAAATTTATTGGTCAAGTTATTAGTTGTTGCAGGCTTTATTTTGGCTTATGATGGTACTAGAGACCAGAATTACTAAGTAAAGAGGTTGTAAAGTGCAATGCCATATGGCTGCATCGCTTAGAGATGGCAATTATGGCAGAGTCAATTGCTATTATTAAGGAAGATGCTCACATGATGGTGACTTTTGATTTCCTGCCAGCTTTTCCATTGACTTTGTTTTTGGGAAGCTGGAAAGCAATGTCAGAAATCTTGATCACAAGACCACGAGGACACTGCAACAGTGGCAACCAGGGTGGATAAAAATCAATGATTTTTTTAAAAAAAATAAAAAAAATCAGTTTTTTTTTATTTAAATCGGAATTTTTTGATTTAAATCGGATTTTTTTTTATTTTTATCGAATTTATTTTAATAAAAAACTTTTGGGGTAAAAATCTATCTTAAGATAGTTTTCTTTTTAAGATACATAAATAATTTAGTTTATTCAGCATGAAATGGAGCTTAGTTATGTAGCATGAGGCTGTATATTCTGCAACACTGGGACTATCGGTGAGTCAACAGTGGGTCAAAGGAGTAGCAGAGATGACAGTTGCTCTTTAAAAATTATGATTTAAATCGAGTTGATTTAAATCAAGCCTTTTTACTAGTGACTTAAATCATGATTTAAATCATGATTTAAATCAACTCGATTTAAATCAAATCCACCCTGGTGGCAACTATGAAAACCTATCATGCACCATTTATTCAATGCTATTGTAACTTTGAACAGTCATTGAAGGACTGGTCATAACCTGAGGACTTCATGTATTTAAATATCATGACCCTTGCATGCACTTTTTGAATATTTTAGCAGTTACTAAATTTACAAGTGTGGCTCTTAATTTAAGTAATTTTTAGAAGTGTGCCCCTGTCTACCTTCCATATCAATTATTACTGCAAGAGTTTTTAAGAAAAACTTTTGCCTATCTCATATAGTATGTATGTGCTTGTATGTGTGTATATATATTTAAAAGGACTTCTAAGTCACTTCAATTTTGTTCCAGTAGCAATCAAATCAGTTACTTCTTTCAAGCATCTTGCCTCCTGATTCATTTTTTAAATTATCCTAATAGGTGCTGGAGTTCCCCAGTTCCAACCAATTGCCTTGAATGGGCGTATCCAGCTTCTGACAAATGGCTCCTTGTTGATCAAGCATGTTCTGGAAGAAGATAGTGGATACTACCTCTGCAAGGTCAGCAATGATGTGGGGGCTGACGTCAGCAAGTCCATGTACCTCACTGTTAAAAGTAAGAATTTCTTCCTGATAGTAATGACTATTGAGTTGCAAAAGGATACCTTTCAACTCCTGAATTGAAAAAAAATATTTTGCATTCATTCTAAGGCACACTTGCACATTCTTCTTGCTGCAGCTACAATTAGTTACAATTTAGTTGAGGAAGATTAAGTAAGCAAACGGAAGGGTTGACATTGTCTGTGAAACATTTCTGTAAGATCAATGAGCTCCTTCAACATATTTTTGAAGTACAGAGAGGCATCTTGATGTTGCTAATGTATGTTAAACCTGGACAGAGCTTAAATATAGATTTCGAGAAAGAGCTTCAGAATGCCTTCACAGGAGGTGCTTACTTTTCAGTTGACTTTCATACTTTATTATAATGACAGTTATACTGTCCATATTCTGCAAGTCAGAATCATGAGATTTTATTTATGCTGCTTTGGAAAGTGATGATTCTTAGCTCCAAATTAATTGGATTAATTAATTAATTAATTAATTAATTGTGATTTGCTAGGTCATTCAAAGTAAACAACTAGATTTCTGAACATCATTCAAAATGTAGTAAAATGATACTTGTAGAATTTCCAAGATTTTGCTTTCTTTTCTTTCTTTTTGATTTGTATTTAAGCCTACAGTCCTAAATGGTGTTCTTAAACAAAGAATAAAGTATTTTGGACCAAGACCAGAAAAGAATTTTTAAGTTCAGTTGTGGCTACAAAAAGGACTACCTAAATCAGGGCTGTCAAACTCACGGGCTGTGAGCCAGATGCGTCATGCACTGGCCACACCCATGCCCAGTTTAGCAAAGTGGGGGAAATCCAGATAAGTTTGACACCCCTGACCTAAATAATGATTTATTTGCTTAGGAAGTGGGGAAGGGGGACCAAATGAAAACAATTGAATAATCTCCAAATGTCCCAGAATGAATATTGGACATTTTTAATCAAAAGCTGCCCTTTTGGTAATGAATTCACAGTGAATTTTTGCAATATTTTTTGCAATTTTTGTATAATCAATTTTCTCTGGGGTCTCAAGACATGAAAAATGTAACATTCAATCTGCCAGTCATGATTTACATTCGTGTGTGTATGTGTGTGTGTGTATGTACACCAAATCAGTTTGGTGCAGAGAAAGTTGTACAACTAATAACCAAAGTAATAAAAGAACACAGACTAAAAAAGCTTTTGCCAATGTTCTTTTATTTTGGCTATTATTCGAAAAGGGCTGTTATAATCCCATTAAATTCACATTATTAAAAAAGAAGGAAGGACAGTGATTAGATTTTGTATTGTATTCATTGATAAATAAAGAGACTTTAATTTGTATGCCAGAATCATCATCCCCAAGTATGTTCTTCCCTAAAGTAATAGAACTTAATGCCTGCAAATGCTTGGGTTACAGATTCTGTAAGTTCAACGACCACCTTTGGCATAATGGAAATTGTAATCTGAAACATCTGAAAAAGTACCAATTTACTTATTTTTACGATAAAATAGAAGCCATCCCCCTCCCCCCTTAAGCTGTAACTGACCAATGTAATACCCAGGCAGTAGATAAGTTACTGTATTTTTTACAATTTGGATGATGCTGATTTTTCCAAAGCAATCGTTAAAGGCAGTTCTGATAGTAAATGCCATATTTTTAACATTTAGAAAGAAAAATAAAAACAACCTTCTAGCTTCCCCTTAGTTGACAGCTAAGCTAAAAGTCTGTCTAATAATGCTATGCAATTTTATGTGTCATAAAAGTATCTTTTAGCAAGTCAGAGCAAAGATCTCTCAGGAGATAGTATCTTTTGAATCAAGTAAAAGCTAGCATCAAGTAACAAATATATATATATATTCCTTTTTTATTATTTTATTTAGATTTAGGAGGTACCCAAAATAATTTTGAGCAGCACACCCATTCTTTCTGTTCCCATTGTACATTTTATATGACAGTTATAGTTTATAATAGTTGAATGCCAGAACATACTTTATCTAGATCGATGTATACACATTTAACTGATGTTTAATATTCAGTAATAAGCAATTATGTGGGATATCTAAAATAGTTTATTCACATTTGTGCCTTTTGCAGGGTTTCTTATTCCCTTTCACCTTCATTCTTATCAGCTGATTCTATTGCAGTGTTTTTCAACCTTGGGAAGTTCAAGACGTGTGGACTTCAACTCCCAGAATTCCTCAGCCAGTACCTAGGAGTTGAAGTCTACACATCATATACTTGCTAAGGTTGAAAAACACTGTACTATTGGTTTATCTGCTCCAGTCCTGTGGTATAGGCTGCTAGTAGTGGCAAGCTTCAAGTTTCATTCCAGTGTAATGCATCCTGCTAGGCTAATTAATACAATATAATATGCTTATCTAGTCTGCAGAGTCTTTTTCTAGTAGCCTCTCCTTATGCTCAGAATGAGGCAGGGGAGGAAATGTGCTATAGGCATCATTTTCTGTGTGGTGAGCTTAGAAATAAATACAGAGCTTAAACTTGCAAAATGAATTGTGAATATTATATGAGTTGCTTGGATCACCCACCCACACCCCACATTGTTTCCTTCCTAATTAGAAGCTCTCAGCACAAAATTTTACTTGTGATAGAGCAACAGAAAAGCTAATGTGGATGAAGAAGTACAATTTAGCTCATAAGAAACTTGAAATAAATTATAATAGCTTGAAAAAATGGCTTGTATTTGAAACTAACATATCTGCAAAAGACATTTCCCTTGTTTGATTGAGGAGCTTATACACAGGGGTACTTACTTTCAGGTAATAAGCTTTCCTGCCTTCCAACTTTTCAATTTAAACACATCTGAAAGTAATCTGGACTGTTTTTACTATTTTAAAATTCATTTTGGATAGAAGAACAAGACCTGAGCAGGGCTAGCTAAGTCAAGTGTGAAAAAGTGACCCAAAGAATTTTTGCAATCACAGGTGAGTTTCTAAGAAACAAGTGTACTAAATTATCATTAAAGTTTGCTGAAAGGGAAATAAAAAATCAGCAGTCTCCATGGAATTACTGTGGTTCCCTTTTGTGCTTCTGCCTTGATTCACTTGATCCAGCTTTTATGATTTGAGACTGTTACAGAGAATTTACTAGATAAAGAAGGCAAAAATAGATGCTCACAAGCATGGAAAGTTCGGTATGGAAAGGCGGAATGCAAGACCTAGAGCTAATACAGATACTCAGTTCTTGAAACAAGATTTCCTTATTAGAGGATAACTCACAGATCACATAAATGTTTCTGCATAATGAGGGGTTTATCTCATTTCACTGTTGAAAACTTACTTCTATCTGGAAGCATATCATCTTGCATAAGCATAAACCATAAGCTATAATTTAAAACTAGAAATCCTACATTGATATAATTATAGTAAAGTAAGTAAAATTAAAATAACCAAGTAAAATTAATCAAATTACATTTTATGTAGAATCTGTGTTTGGCAAAACATCAGCAATCAATTAACAAACAGCAAATATACTATAAGTCTGATAAAATGGCTTTATCATTTTTGTTTAAAAAAATGTAACATGCCGTGATCCCAATCAGCTGGAGTATCCTCTATAAAGGGTATAGTATATAGTATTTGTGAGATGTAAATGCCTTATTCCCTAATGTGTAAATAATGTATATATGGGACATCGGGGGTTAACTTATTCTTTGGTTCCTAATGTATTCATAATTCACCACTCCCATTCTTGGCTCCACCCCTTGTATATATAAGGAGCCACCTTCACCATTTTCCTTGCTTCTATCTGTGAATATTCAGTGAATATAGAATGCCTGTTATAATTAAAGAGAAATATATTTAAACCTCTAACTCTTATTATCATTATTGAGTCTGATCCTGAAAATATTGCAACAAGCTGGTAGCAGAGGATGGTTAATTGACTCAATAAATACTTAAAGATGTCTAAGAAAGATAGGCCCAACACCAGGGCCTACAGCAAAGAAATAGAAACTGAACAAGAAATAATCAACGAATCCACAAACGCGATTTCGAGAGAATCCGAAGAATACACCACTGAAGAAGAAGAACTAATAAATGAAAATAATGACCAGGAGGAAATCGAAATAGAAAATAACGAACTCAGGTCAGAGATATTAAAACTATTAAAAAGCCAGAAGAATGATGAAAGCCTCATCGCGAATCTCCAAGAAATGCTGAAAAACAGCGGAGCAGCGAGAGAGAAAAACATTGCTAAAGAGAAACCCAAAGACCAAAAAACCGTGAGTGATATGACTACAGAGAAAGTCGTTATGAAAAAGAAAAGATGTGATCCCGCGCGAAATTTTGAATGGCAGCCATCTTGGTTCCAACAAGCCTCCAAAGTGAGCGAAGCAGAGCCAATCAAAATGCTCAGTTCAAAATTTCTGGCGCGAAAAACGTTATCAGACAACGAAAGCGAAAAGGAAGATTCAAACTCTTCAGAAGAACCAGAATCAGAAAGCGAAGACGACTTAACGAAATCCCAAGTAAAGTCAGCAATGAAGACGCTTTTTGCTGCATTTGGGCCAAAATTAAAAATTTCCAAAGCGACAACGAAGAAGCTAGAGAACAAGCCGATACCTCAAGACCTGCACGCTCCCATCCTGACTTCGAGAGCGACGACGCCCGAGCCCAGAGAGCCATGTCGATTCCGCCCTACACCGCAGACCGGATCAAGTACCAACGCACACAAAAGAAAGAAAAGAGCAGTCGCCGCCATCAAAACTCCTAAAACCGAGCCAGAAACCGACTCGTCTGAAGAGGAGCGGAGCGAGCGAGCTGCAATGGAGAGAACCTTCCACGACGACGCCAAAGAAGAAATGAGCAACGCGCATGTGCGAAACTACGTAGACGGTCCGGAAAGACTTGAACTGGCCAGAGAACCGCGCAGACTCGTTACGAGCATCCCCATGCCGTTTTGCAATTTCCTGCACTTGTGAGACCACGGACTACCTCAGGTTGTAAGTAATGGACAAAATAATGTGGGAAACTTACCCAGTGACTTCCCAAAACTTAGAGTTGATGGCATTAATTTGCAAGAATGGTATCAACAGCTTCAGGTTGTCTTTATGAAAGAAAATTTACTATTCTTTATCACTAGTCCTCCAAGAAGACCTTGGACTTTAAAAATAGATTGTTTACATCATAGAGCATTTTTCTTAATAATATCTAGCGTGTCTCCTGCAATGTATCATAGCATCAAACCAAACCTAACTGTTTCAGAAATAATTCAATGCATGTTTAATCTGTTTCACAGCGATAGTGTAGCTACCACTACAAGAATGTCTAAGGATTTCTTTTCTTCCAGAGTAAAACCAGGGGTTTCCATAAGTGAGCATTTGATATCTCTAAACAAAATAAGAGCTGAGCTGCATTTGAGGGGGGAAGTGATTTCAGATCAAACAATGAAAAGTGTTATTATCAATTCACTTGATTCATCATGGGATAGTTTTATGTCACACTTAGACACCATCAATCTAGGATATTTATCCATAGAAAGTCTATCTAACAAATTGATAGCAGAAGACAATTCAAGAAAAAATCGTTCCAGCAATCACACAGAACACAAATCTTTTAGGAAGGTAGCTTTCCAGGAAAAATACAATGAAGCTTTTAAATGCCATAATTGTGGGTCCAGGGAACACAATAGAAGAGACTGTCCCAAAATCTCAAAGGAGAGACATAGGTCAGAGTATAGGAGCAAATACAATTATAGACAGTCTTCCACAGATAGACATAAATATAGAAGCCCACCAAATTACAGAGATAGTAGAGGGGGTAGAGAAAATTCAAAAGAGAGAAAATCTGGTTCACTGAATGGACTAAATAAACAAGACAGCACTAAAACACAACAAAATGAGAACAATAATTGGCTTATTGATTCTGGGGCAACCAACCACACCACTAATAACAAAAATATATTGTCTTCATTTACAGAAGATAAATTTGTAATAAAGGTAGCTAATCAAGAAAAGGTTCAAGTATTAGGCAGAGGAAATGTGACCTTGCCTGGCCTAGGAAAAATAGAGGGGGTATTGTTAATTCCAGAAATACCTCATAACATACTAAGTGCCATAAAACTAAGCAGAGATTCTGACATCAATATAGTTTTCTCAAAGGGGAAAGCAACTTTAGAGAAGGACAAAACAAATGTAGGCACTGTGATGATTAAAGGAGGCCTACCCTATCTAATAACAAAAGAAAGATGGTTACATAACATTGATTCAAATATGGAAGATTGTATTGAGGCAGATGATGAAAATGTTAGTAACAGTGACAATGATGAATGTAAAATATCTCATGATCACGCAAATACACACAATGAGAAGAAACCAAGAATAGGTAAACCAATTCATGATGAGTGTGCTCACATCTTGCATAGGAAGTTAGGACATGCAAGTTTTCCTGTAGTACAAAAAATGACTGAACACGCAGAAGGTGTCAAAATAAAAAATTGTGAAAATTATTTGGAATGCTCAGTATGTAAATCCACTAAACTAAAAACTAGTCCCAGACCAAAAAAATCCAACAGATCAACTAACAAAATTTTTGACTTAGTACATATGGACCTAGTTGGTCCATTAACTCCATCAATCACTTATAGAAAACGTTACTTCCTAACAATAGTAGACGATTACAGTCGCTATGGTTTTGTTTACACATTAAAACACAAGGATGAAACCTTTCAGAAATTCAAGGAATTCTACAAACGCATAGAAACACAACATAATATCAGAATAAAACAAATTATGACAGATAGGGGATGTGAATTCATGTCTAAAGAATTCTCCCAATGGTTAAAGGATAGAGGAATGCTACATTTCACGTCTAGTCCATTTTCTGCGTTCCAAAACGGGATTGCAGAGAGAAAGAATTCCACACTACAAACCATGATTAGGTGCACATTAGAGGATGCTGGTTTAGGCAAACAATTTTGGTCAGAGGCCTTACATTATTCAAATTACACTCAAAATAGAACCTGGTCCAGTATTGTGAATAAAACACCATATGAGGTGATGTATAATAGGAAACCCAAATTAGCACACATGCACATATTTGGAGTCACTGCAGACGTACACATACCTAAGCAGTTGAGAAGAAAGGGAGAAAACGTATCCAGAAGATTAAGATTTATGGGATATGAAACTGGCACCAAAGGGTACAGATTCATTGATAATAATAACAAATTTATAGTCTCCAGAACAGCTGTGTTCCATGAACAGGCCAATTGGTCTAAATTACATCTTAATGAAATATTTCCAAATAAATGCAAAGATACAAAATCTTGTGAGGAAGGGACAATAGAAAATCAAAATATCAACAAAAATAAAAACAAAACCAAAACTTGGACAAATAGTCAGCACAAAATAAAGACAGACACATTAACAAAAAAGGAAGCAAGATATTTGCATGATAACCATAGCAAACCCGAAAGAGCTATTAGAAACAATAGAAATCAAGTACCAAATAAATACAGAGATTACATAATGCATATGGATGGTGAACAAATGACACCTAATACATATGAGGAAGTATTAAAACTCCCTCGTGAAGAAAAGGAAAAATGGGAACTAGCTATGAAAAAAGAGATGGAAAGTTTGCAAGGATTAAATGTGTTTACACCTGCGATTGCACCTAAAGATAAAACGATTATAGGTACCAGGTGGATTTATAAAATTAAGAATCTAGAAGGAGGCAATACTCTATACAAAGCTAGATTGGTTGCACAAGGTTATGCACAAAAATATCCGGAGGACTACACTGACACATACTCCCCCACAGTGAGAACAGAGAGTGTTAAAACAGCTCTAGTAGTGGCATCTGCACTCAATCTTGATGTATTTCAATATGACATACAGACTGCGTATTTACACGCAAAACTAGATAAGGAAATATATGTAAGAGCACCACACAGTCAATACACTAATAAGAATGAAATTTGGCTATTGAACAAGAGTCTATACGGATTAAAGCAATCTGGCAAAAGATGGTACGATTGCTTGGTAAAAGTACTTAAGACCATGGATTTCAACGCTACCACTGCTGATAACTGTTTCTTTGTCAAAAAGAGTGATGATCATATTGAATTTGTATTAATTTATGTAGATGATATTTTATATATAGGAAAACACAAGGAGAGAAGAGAAACCTTTGTAAATAAGCTAAACGAACATTTCTCGTTGAAATCTCTAGGTAAGGTAAACAAATACCTTGGCGTACAAATTAACAAAACTAGAAGGGGATTCAAACTTACTCAGAAAGATAAAATCATTGAACTTCTAAACAAATGCAATTTAAACAATGCCAAACCCTGTGACACTCCTATGCAAACTGATTTCCTTAGAAACACTGATGAATCTTCCCCTGAATTCAAGGATAATACATTTTATAGATCAGTCATAGGTTCACTTCTTTATATATCTAATTGGACCAGGCCAGATATTGCATTACCACTCAACTTATTGTCAAGATATGTTAGCAAACCAACAATGTATCATTGGGAAGCAGTCAAAAGAATTCTAAGATATCTGAAAAGTACATTAGACTTTTGCTTAGTATTAGAACCTAGTAATGGTAAAGAACCAAAACTTACATGTTACGCAGATGCGGATTGGGCTGGAGATATATCATGCAGAAAGAGCACTTCTGGTTATATTTTTCTATTAAATGACTGTCCAGTTTACTGGTACACTGGTAAACAAGAACTGGTAGCCACTTCGACCACAGAAGCGGAATATGTTTGTTTGTCCAAAGCTGCAAATAATCTTGTATGGTTTAATGATTTGATTTCAGATGTTTGGAAAAAACCTGCTTTGCCTTTTGTTATGCATGAAGATAATAAAGCAGCCATTGAAATATCCAGATCCGATGCCATTGGACAAAGGTCCAGGCATATAGATATAAAATTTAAACATGTGAGACAATTGTCTCAAGATGGATTTATCAAAGCAGTGCATTGTGATACCTCTGAACAATTAGCTGACATATTGACGAAGCCTTTACCTTCTAAACAGCACAAATATTTAACATCAAAATTATATGTCTTATATTGTCCTGAATCTGAATGTAATTGGTGTTGTATAGCGAACCGGCATTTAGAGGGGGATTTGTGAGATGTAAATGCCTTATTCCCTAATGTGTAAATAATGTATATATGGGACATCGGGGGTTAACTTATTCTTTGGTTCCTAATGTATTCATAATTCACCACTCCCATTCTTGGCTCCACCCCTTGTATATATAAGGAGCCACCTTCACCATTTTCCTTGCTTCTATCTGTGAATATTCAGTGAATATAGAATGCCTGTTATAATTAAAGAGAAATATATTTAAACCTCTAACTCTTATTATCATTATTGAGTCTGATCCTGAAAATATTGCAACAGTATTGAATGAACATAATATGTTTGGAAAGCTTTCAATGTAGCTTTATGATTAACTGAATGCAGAATTTGTTTATCTTCCTTTTCAAACATCTAGTCACATTTTTTTAACTGCAAAACAATCTTAGTTCCTATTTAGTGCCATAATCTGAAACACATTAGCCCCCCACTAGTATGTATGGATTCGACAAACTTTATCATCAAAATGAATGACAAAATCACCTACAGATATTCTGTCCTACAACTTTTCCATAGGCCATCTGAAAGAAGCTTCCACAAAACACTGAGAGCTTCTGCTCAATTCCACTCTTTATTATAACTCTGTCCTGAACTGGGAAATGTCTAATTGTTCATTAATATATTTTTTGGTGGCATATGCAGGTTAAGATATCAATAGGAAGGTTTGGTTTCTGTCCAGTGGAAATTAAAAACAGCAATTTTATAAAAATAAATGGCAAAGAACCACCTGGAACTGCAATTGTGGTAATCAAATTCATGCAGGCACATAATAGCAAATAAGTAGTTTTGTAATGTGCATGTTGAGAAGAGCTACAGAGAAATTTATGCTAAACCTTGAAAACATGAAAAAAATTCCCCTCGACACAAGCATTTGCTCTTGTTAGTCTAACAAGGTTTTGGTTTTTTGGTTTTTGTCCTAATGAGGTCCTCCCACTGTAAGAGATAAACAAGCTCCAAGTGTCGTTTTCTGCCTCTTCAGACTATCAGCACAGCTTTGATTTAAGGACTTGCACTTTAATCACCCATCATGTGTCATTACCCCGACAGGTGGCAGCAGCCGCAAGATACAAGCTCCAATAAATTGCATCGAAAATCACTGAAGCGATCTTTTGTTGATTTTCTTTTACAGCTATTCAATGGTAGATCAGCTGTCATAACAACACAGTGCCCATGGCAGTAGGGTGAAATTAAATGTGAAGTATGTTCAAGGTAGCAAGTATAAAAATGGAATATCCTTTTTTTTACCTTGTTGATTCTAATGCATTTTTTTTATTTTTTTAAGTAATGTGAAATCTGTAGCAATTGATTGAAATCAGTGTTGTATTTTTGTGGCATCATTGTCACATGTGCCCTTGTACAAATATGCTCTACTATATAAATACCTCGCTATCAGCAATATTTTCTTTAAAAAAAGGAATCTTGCTTATTTTAAAAGCAAAATGCATTTTATAATTGGGTTTTTGAGCAAAAGGAAGCAGTTGCAAATCATCTTTGTTTCCCCCTTCTCCCTCCTTAATTATCCCTCTATTACAGGTACATGTAATGTTATATTGCATAAAGTGCAATTTCTCACTGCAGAAAATGCACACAAAAATAAAATATCCCTGTCATTGAAGTAGTTATTTTTCTAATAATGAGCCAAATTAGACATTTTTTTTTATTGAAAAAGTTTTTCAAATACAAATTTTCCCCCTTTCCCCCCCTCCTCCCTAACCCCCCTCCCCCTCCCCTCCCCCTGTGGCTTCTTCATAATAAAACCCAAATTCATAACAGATTATATAATACTTTACCATCCCCTTACTCCATCCCCATATGATGACCCTTTCTTTCTAATAATATTATTATATCCCCCTTATACTATACATTTCAAAATAACATTCTATTATAACATTATATAATAACTCCTAATTTAGCATAATATTATTATATCTCCCAGTTTAGCGATTTCTGCTCATAATCTACCCTTTTTCTGCCCCCCCATACATATATCTCTTAAATCAAATCTTTTATGTATATTAATATAACATTTCAAAACAACCTTCCGCTATAAAACTATATAATAAATCCTAATTTAACATTTATTCAATTCATAGTCTACCCATTTCCTTCACCCCATCGTTATATCTCTTAACTCAAATCTTTTACATATATTCGTATCTAAACATAATATCCCTTTTCTTAAACTAAACAATCAATAAACTAACCTGTCTCCACCCACTTTCCTACAAGACTACCATACTTAATAATTCATAATATCTTTATTCTTCTGCCCACACCACTAAAAAATATTCCCTTATGTAAATAAAATCCTCTTAAAAAAGACTTTAAACTTGTAATCTATATGATATCTTCTGTAATGTCTTTCAACTGGATTGTTAACTCCGACACCCATGTTAGGGTAACATCACATCCTAATTCCAACAGTATGTTCGGTATCTTCAATTACTATCTGCCCCCATCAATAGCAAATATCTTCATAAAATAAAATAAAAAAACAACAACAACCACCCGAGTGACTTTATATTTGTATTCCATATAGTATCTATAGAGGTGTCTTTTATCCAAATTATTGATTCCAACCACCATAATAGGGTAACAGCCAGATCATCTGCATGCCCCAATTCCATAGCTCTCTCGCCTTGTAGCTCAGCATAAACGTAGTATATTTATCAAAGAGTCCAAAAAAAAAAAAAAAAGATAGTTCCAATCAATTCAGTTTAAGGCCCTTTCCACATCCCAAAAGTACAGCACTGCAGAAGTCTGTCACTCTCCTCAGGATAATATAAACCAATACTTTGCCTCAACTATCTTTTCATGTGTTCAATCATCTCTTAAATAACTGGCATTACACTGTTGTTTGGTTTAAAAGTTTTTGTTTTTGTGTGACCTGCTTCTTCTTTTCTTGACTTTTTGTGGGTTAGATCTCCATCCTGATTTCCTTTCTCTAAATTGTATATCAACTGTTTGGTTTTCATGCTGATCTATAACTTGATCTTGTTGGTTTTGCTTTTGTGGCTTAAATCTCCATTCTGGTTCTATGAGTTTTATATCAACTGATTGATTTCCATGCTGGTCTGTAACCTGATAAGTCATCACTTTAGAATCCAGAGCCGCCTCTCTTGTATTTATAAATAGTCCAGCTGAGACCTCTGAAGGAGAATCCAGAAGCGGCTCATCTACAAGGACCTCTGTAACTTGTTGTTTTTCCATTACTTCCACCTCCTTTTGCTTATCTTGAATTTCTATCTCTTGTTGATTTTGCTTTTGGAGAACCTTGTAGTAAAATTCTTCCGCTTTTTCAACAGCATTTAGCTGATATCTTTCTCCTTGATATCTCAATATTATACCAACTAGAACGTCCCACCTGAATGAGATGTTTTGTTTCTTTAGCTCAGTCACCAAAAGTCCAAATTTCTTTCTATCTTCTAGAATTTTAGGCGGCAACTCTTTATATATCCAGATCTTTCTTCCATACAATTGTAGAGTAGAATTAAAAGATTTTTGCACAATATCATTTCTTATTTCTTTATCTGTGAAGTAAATCACCACATCTCTAGGCAATTGCCTTTGCTTTGCAATCCAAGAATTTTTCTCTATAAGCCTTGTCAATCTTACAAGATACCTCCTCAGGATGAACCTTTAAAATCCCGGCCAGAACTTGAGCAGATATTTTTCTTAAATCATCTCTATTATTTTCCTGTAACCCGCTCATTCTAACCGCAAATTCCGTGAGCCTGTATTGCATCATTGTAATTTCTTTTTCAATCCCTTGCTTTATATCTTCTGCATTGTAGGTCTCGTGAGCAGCTTCCTTTTTAGACTTTACTTCTAAACTATTGTCTTGAATATTTATCAAATCATTTTCAATTATTTGTATTTTATTGTTCAAATTATAAATCTTATCATCAACTTCCTCCATTTTAGACTCTAAAAACTTGATATTTGTATCCATCTTTATAACAATTTCTGAAAAAGCGTTAGTCACTGTTACAATCTTTCGTTGCAAATTATCATACTTTAGTTGTATCATTTCTTTAATTTCTTGCCTAAATTTCTCAGATTTCTGGTTCACAGTCTCATGGTATCTTGCCATTTCCTCCTGGACTAATTCTTTTAAATTAAATCCATTCTGCTGAGTCTGTAAGCTCAGAACTTGTTCACATAATTGTAAATGGGGGAACACCCCCCCGCTGCTTGTTTGTCAGGCTTTATTAGTTTTAACGCTATCCTGCCACACAAATTCTTTTTAAAGAAGGAAAACTTTTCCCCAAGCAAGATCAAGTACAAATCTCCAAGAAAAAAGAAACTTAAAATAGATATTTTTCTTCCAGATTCTAGCCAGCACTGTTTATTCCGCTACTTTGTAGCTTGTTACGGGAGGACTTTCACTTTCGGCTTTCTTCTTCTTCTCAAGCCTCAGCAGTCGCCATTTTAAACTTTTTTTCCCTTCACTCTGAAATGCTTGAAAATCATTAAAAATACTTGTGATTTAGGGTCCCAAGTCCAAATCTCGTCCTTTTTAATTAATCCATCTGTTAGTTTCGTTGATTGGTCCGGTTCCAGCGCCTGGCTCTGCAAAAAGGCAGAGTTCTCCCGAAGCCCGGAGCAGGAAATAGGGAGCCACAACCTGCTCGTCCCCAAGAGTAAAAAAAAGAACTCTGGGGACTTTGCAGAGGGCTCTACCTGCCCTCGCCTGCTCTGTCTCACATTTCCTTCAGGAAATGGAGTTTTTCGAGCCGCCTTTCAGATGTAAAGGCGGCTCTTTAGAGGCAACGGGGCTGGTGGTCTCAGAGGACCGTCTGGTGGCGATGGAAGCCAGACCGGAAGCCAGACATTTTTAAAACATAATTGGCAACTTGAATGCCAAGTGTCCAAATTTTGTTCATGTGGCCAAAACAGTCAGTTATGAATCCCTTCGTTCAGCACCATTGTAACTTTGAATAGCTCTATATCAATGGGTGTAACCTGAGGACTACTTGTAATTGTACTGAAGAAAGACCCAGACTGGTTTCACACTTCATGTTAAATTCATGATTGTTTAGTTTTGACTGGAGGTGATATGTACACCAAGCCATTATGGTTTATAAGCCCTGTTTCAGGTTGGATATAAACTACATTAGGAGGTAGTGAATAAGCAAAGAATTCCACCACCTATCCTGTTTGTGAGGATCAGTCTATTTTCACTTATCTCAAGCATAAAATCCATTTCTGCCTGAAGGACAGTTCTATTCCCTTGGTACAGTATCAAATTATCCATCCTCCTCCCCTTTTATCTACAGAGAAAAATAGTTCATCTTTTTAAAACAAAGGTAGAAATTAGAAATTAAGGCTAAAACATAAACTGGTGTATTGCACATCTTCTCACCAACTTCAGAATTAACTGATTAGAAGCTGGAAGGGAGACTGGAAGGGAGTCTAGAAAATTAAGATAATATGTTTCAAGAAAAGCAGTTGTCTTTGAAAGGAAACATTAAAAAAAAAACCTGTTTAGCTAAAAGTACTATTGAAGGTTATTTTTAATTTGACTGTGGGCTTTAAATTTATTGTTAATGTAAATTGTTACCTCCATCCATAAAAAACTCCATCATTGTGTGTTTTTGTACCATTTGAAACCTGCTTAGTTCAGCATTGCTTCTAAACAAGATAAGATTTACATTATCTTATAGTCTCACAAATGAAGGTAAATATATGTGTCCCAGGATAATGTTGCAGGATCCAATCTGGGTCAGTCACTGGGAGCAGAGGTTTAATTTTCTGAGTTTTTGACTCATGCTGGAGCCCATCCCCAGGGAACGTCTCTCAACCAGAATGTGTGATTTGGAGTAATCTATGTGTAGTATTTATGTGGTGCATATGGTTGTATATGGCCACTGACATAGAGTTTCTTGTGCTATATTACCTATGACGTGATTCAGAAATACTCCATTCTTCACAAAGATTGCATATTTGCAAAATTACTGTGAGATTTCTATCATTCTGAAAAGGTGAGAGTGAAAATGTAGTTTGACTAGCACAACCCCATGCATTGGGGATTATTCAGAGGCAAATACTGGCAGCCAGACAGTGTCTCTGAAATAACAACAGACAAGGGGAAAGCTGCAACATGGTCCACTTTAACTCTGAAGGGCTAGTTTCCATAAAGAAGTAGGCAGGATCTGGAAGAAGTAGAGCTATAGTTCGCAGATGATACAACGATGCTGGGTCTTATAACTGGAGGGAACGAATCAGCATACAGAGAAGAAGTCCAGAAGCTATCCACATGGTGTTCAAAAAACAACCTACATTTAAACACTAGCAAGACAAAGGAGATGGTGCTGGATTTCTGGAAGCACAGAGAGGAAGCTGCCCCACTGTATATCAAGGGCTGTGGAGAGGATTTCCTTTTTTAAATTTTTGGGAGTGCTTATTAGTCAAGTTCTCATCTGGAAAAACAACACATCTCTTGTGGTTAGTAAGGCTCAATAGAGACTTCATTTCCTTAGAGTCCTGCAGAAAAATCAGGTGGAACAATGGCTGATGATCTCTTTCTATCGGTCTATGATAGAAAGTATCCTTACATACTGTATAACAGTATGGTATGCTGGTTCAACAGCTGCAGACAGGAAGGCACTACAGAGAGTGATTAATTCGACACAACAAACCATTGGTTTCCCCCTAACACCACTGGATGACATCGCCAGATCTCGTCATTTCAGCAGAGTAAGGAAGATACTTACGGACGATTCACATCTTGGTCAGTGTCTCTTCTCACTTTTACCATCAGGCAGAAGACACAAAAGCAGGGGTGAAATGCTCCTGGCTCGGACCAGATCGCCTGATCCGGTAGCGATGGCAGTTGGTGGTTCTGAGAACCGATAGCAAAAATCCCTGCCGCCCCCCCCCCCCCATGCTTAGCTGAGCCGTGCAATCATCAGAGGCTGGTTTTTTTACTTTTAAAAGCATTTTTTCTACAACCTCTTCAGCCGAAAACATGCTTTTAAAAGTAAAAAAAACAGCCTCTGATGATCGTGCGGCTCAGCTGGGATCATCAGAGGCTTTTAAAAGCATTTTTCTACAACCTCTTCGGCTGAAGAGGCTGTAGAAAAAAAAATGCCTTTAAAAGCCTCTGGATATCCCAGCTGAGGTGCCTGATCGTCAGAGGCTTCTAAAAGCATTTTTTTATGCAACCTCTTCGGCCGGTAGAAAAAATGCTTTTAAAAGTTAAAAAAAAAAAAAGTTGGCCACGTCCACCCAGTCACATTACCCCTCCCCCCACCAAGCCATGCCCACAGAACCGGTAGTAACAAATTTTAGATTTCACCCCTGCACAGAAGTATAGCCAGTCGGACAAACAGGATTAAAATTAGCTTTTATCCAGGGGCTGTCAGACTCCTAAATACAACTACAATCACTCCATGATACATGGAAACATATGACTGGTTTTTCCCTAATTACTTGTATAAGGATCATTTTCTATATTATTCATGTCTTGTATTTTTGTTATGGGTTGCACCAGTAGGGGCTAAATCAATGTCATTGTTTACAGCATATGTACAATGACAATAAAGGTTATTATTATTATTATAGAGGAAATAAGACATAAGATGCTCACAGCCTCGGGCAATGCCTATTTAAAGGATAGTGGGTTTGCCCAATTCACTTTCTGAAGGTCATTTGAATGGAAAGAATTTAAAGTGAACAGAGATCTTCAGTCCAACAGAGCACTCACCTGGCTGAGTGTACCTTCAATTTTTGGGAAGGACTATAGTAAAAAGAAAGTAAATAATTATGAAGATTTAAAAGAATTTAAAGGAAAAAGGCAGGAGTTTGGAATACAAAAGTTAAAAATGGACTAATAGCTAAATTTAAGGAGCTGAGAAACATCATGTGTTTCTACAAATACGGAATGATAAATGGGACTAAAGAGTTATGGACATAGAAAAAAAGTTTGTGTTTTTTTACTCTTTCTTCCTCCTTTTTTGGATTAGAAATTAAAAATCATAAAAACAGCTACAACTAGAAAGGCAGAAAATGCTACAGAAATAGAGAGGAGGGGATCATTTTCTGAAAGACAACAGGTAATATAAAAAGGGGATACAATATACTCTTTGCAAAGGATGCTTTAGGAACTAGGGAAGAATGTCACAGCATCAATAACTGCATCAGTTAAAAAACACCTGGCTTGGCTCTTCTCTGGAAGAGAGAATGAATGTAAGATCTATAAATATGGCAGAAAAAATGAATTAAAAATTGGAAAAATCTGTAAAATAAATGTGGAGAAGTTAAACAAAGAAAAAAATAGAAGTTTGGAATATTAGACAGAAATAATAGTTTTATAAAATGAGTTTCATTGATATATGATACTAGAGAAATTATTCAAAATGTATAAAGATACTTCTAGCCAATGTTAGAACTGTGAAAAACACAAAGGGACATTTTACCATGCATTGATAGACTTGTGAAAAAGAAAAAGAAAATAGAATATAGTTAGATAAAACCGGGCAGAACTGGCTGAAATAGCAAATCTGACCTATTTGGTCAGGGACAAAACAATAAGTAGTAGATCTGACAATGGAAAAAGGATTGAATAAGGTGTTAATGGGATTTTTGTAATATTAAGAGGGAAGAAGGGCAATGATTTTTTTTATAACTGTTGTAAAAAAAGGTCAGAAGTGGAAAAGAGAAACCTTGCCATTGTTATTAGATAGAGAAATTAAAACTGGAGAAATGCTATAATGCAACATTTACAGTATGTATCCATAATAGAAGTTCAAACAAATTCAAGCAGGAATGGCTCCTTTATGTTTGACACATTACACAGCAGTGCAAATTTAAGTCCTAATGTCTTAAGAGGATTTAAACAGAAGCCAGAAGTCATCTTTAACATTCAGTGTAAATTATAGATATCCAAATTGTGGCAAGTGGTTGGGGGAAGGGAAGGATGGATTAGAAAGGGGTTTTTTTGTATTTTTTTTTCTTGTAGCTTTTTTTTTTTGTTTTATTTTCTTTTTCTAATTTGCATTTCACTATTTCAACAACAAATATATTGAAAATGAGGAAAAAAGAGTTCCATTTGATTATTAAGTCAAAACAGCAACTCAGACCTGGGAGAGCCAAAGGTTGAAGCAAGGAACTTGTCAGGTTCTTGAATACACTGATTTCCAGCATTATGACAAAATTGTGCACTGAAATGACAATTTTAGTATGATTGTTCCACTGATTACTTGAATGGGGAATTTCTTAATGCAAATGGAAACTAATTTATCTTGTAGATGGCTTACCTTCCACACTACTGTCTTGGCCACGCATACACATGCCTGAGTGCCTTCAAAAATATTTCCCTAATGCCTGACATTTGCAGCCAACAGAAAGATCCCAGACCTATTGAACAACTTGCAAACTTGGTTTTCCTTTCACAGCAAACAACATTTCTTTTTTTACCTTGACATCTATAGGTAACCTTTGCTAACCAATGGTAATTGCGACCAGGAATGCCATTGCTAAGTGACACTGTTGTAAAGTGCAACTTATGTAACCACACCAACTTAACAACAGCAACTGCAGCACTTCTGGTTTCAGTTGTTAAGTGAATCTCAAGTGGTTACAGCATCCCATGTTCACCTGCTTACCACTTGCAACCTCCTGCTGGCTTACTCATTGACTTTGCTTGTCAGAAACTGGCAGTGAAGGTTGCAAATGATAATTGCAGGGTGCCACAGCATAATTGTGAGCCAATTGCCAAGCATCTGAATCAGGATCACACAGTGACAGCTATAAACACAATGACCAGTCAAAAGTCCCTCTCAGTCCATGCCATTGTAACATCAACCAGTCACTGACTGAGGAGTCCTTCAGAGGGGAAATGAGCATATTTCAAAAGCTGAAGTTGTTTTATTTTAAAACAATTACATGCAATAGAGCAACTTATCTTAAAATGTAAAATAAACCCCACAATACATTAGTCTTTTTTTCTAGTTAAGGAAAAGTTAATTCTAAGTCAGGCATGTAATAGATACTATCCAATAACTTACTCTAAAAACAAAGACATACTGAGATAATTACAGCATGCTGGGTGAATTCAAATTGATTTCTCAACAACATGCTGTGGGTTAGCACTGATTTAATATTCCCATTGTCTCTAGAAGTACTGGTGATGGCTGCTGTTCAGGTAACAAAATATTTGTTTTCATTATAATTGCTAATAAACCCAGTTTCAGATTGGACTCCAGATATATATTTCTGCGGGAGCTAAAACAGATGCTGATTTTTGAATTCCCAAGTAAAATTTGTTCTGCCTTATCAGCAGAAGCAAATAAACAGATGAGATGTTGACCAAAGTAGCTCAGATCAGCATACAAATCAGATTTAAATTTTACTCTCTTTCCAAGAAATGCAAATCCAGAATGAGAGTTGGAAGAGATCTTTTAGGCACTGAGACCACCCCTATTTTTGTGTGAACAATTTAACATCTATCCAACTTCCACTTGAACAGAAAGAGTCTTTAACAGAAAGAGCCTGTACTACCAAGGCTCTTTCCACTTGAAAGAGCCTTGGTAGTACAGTGGGCTAAGGCACCCTGTTATTAAGCTGGTTATTAAGACCAGCTGCCTGCAATTACTGCAGGTTCGAATCTCGCCAAGGCTCAAGGTTGACTCAGCCTTCCATCCTTTCTAAGGTAGGTAAATTGAGGACCCAGTTGTGGGGGCAATAAGCTGACTTTGTATAAATATACAAAAGGATGAAGGCTATTGCTGAGCACATTGTCAGCCGCCCTGAGTCTCCGGAGAAGGGCGGCATATAAATCAAATAAAAAAAAAACATGTCTTATCTTCCCTGATATTTGGTTCACTGTCAAAATGCCCTTACTGTATTTAACTGGGTTCTACTGTCTTGAATATAAGACCATTATTCTGAGTCTGCATTCTGCATGCTGTCACAGTGCAATAGTGGGTTCTTTTACAGCTGGGTATGCTTGTGCCTTTAGAGACTGGGGAGGCATTTATTATATGCAAAACTATTTACAGCAATTAGGAACTACCACATCCAAACTTTTCCAGTGTCAACTTGGTCTCTGCTCCCTCCCTCCCTCCCTCCCTCCCTCATCCATTTGTTAGCAACTTATCCCAGCATACAGGTAGTCCTAGATTTATGACCACAGTTGAGCCCAAAATTTCTGTTGCTAAGTGAGACTTTTGTTAAGTGAGTTTTGCCTACTTTATGACCTTTCTTGCCATAGTTATTAAGTGAATCATTGAAGTTGTTAAGTTAGTAACATGGTTGTTAAGTGCATCTGGCTTCCCCATTGACTTTGCTTATCAGGTCACAAAATAGGACAGCATGACCTGGGACACTGCAACTGTCATAAATATGAGTCAGTTACCAAGAATCTGAATTTTGACCACATGACCCTGGAGAGGCTGCAACAGTCATAAGTGTGAAAAATGGTGATAAGTCACTGTTTTCAGTGCCATTGTAATTTTGAACAGTCACTAAATAAACTGTTGTAAATTGAGGTCTACCTGTACTGGCTGGGGAATTTTGGGAGTTGAATTCCATATATCTTAAAAGTTGTCAAGTTTGAAAAATTCTGCTAACTCACCTCTGACAAATATGCACATATACCCCTTTTCTCCTCTTTCTTCCCTGTCCTCCCTAAGAGAAGGAGAAAGAGGAATTGGCTGAATTACTTCAGAGTATAGCCAACTAGTTTGTTATGCTTTCTCGGACTTTGTCAGTCATTCCTCTGCAAAGATGTTGCAGGATGTACTTCCCCCTGTGTCTTCTACCCAGCTTTCCCAGTCTGAGTTTTCTCCAAAGACTCCAGGCATCCATCTTCCTCATCTGCTTGGGGTTTGGATGTAACGCATCCCCCTCCACTTCTCTTCTGCCAGGAAACCTTCAGTTGAAATCTTTAAGCTTTTCTTCCTTTGGATCAAAGAAACGGCAACAGCACCCTTGAGTTTCAACATGTGATGCTTCTCTCCAGCCAAACAACTTCCAGCGCAGTCTCTCCAAAGACAGTTTGCAGCAAAAATGTGGCAACATATATTTCTGTATTTCTCTTCCCTTGCGCTCAGTCACTCCTTTCACAGTTCAGTCTGGCAACATGTTTCCTAGAAAGTGACAAGGTGGCATTCTCCCCAGGGTTTTAGTCCTCAGCACCAATTTACAAGGCTTGGACAAAGGGAAGGCTGGCTACGTCTACCTCACAACAGTCCTGACTAGCCGCCAGTGCAATTCTCTTCACAGGCATTTCTAGCTGGCTCTCTCCTCATTTTTCCTCCTTTTGCTGACTCATGCCAGCGCAACAGCAGATATGCTGGCCTCAAAACTCATATTTCATGCATGCCAATGAATCCCTTGACCACCATCTTTGTGACTTCACTCAAGGTTCTTAAAATCTACCATCAAATTCTCCTTTCTTAAAATGTGATGATCAGAAGTAGACACAATGATCAAGATACTGCCTAAGGTATACACAGAATGTAATAGGTCCAGCTTTTCATGATTTGAATTTAAGAGTCATACCACATTGCTGTTCCACATTCCTTTTCATATGCACCAGGTATCTCCCATTCTGTATCTTGTATTTAATTTCTTTTTCCTAAGGAATATCTTTGCATTGTCTCCCTCAAATTTCATTCACACTTCTCTAACATTTTGTAGAATTTTGTATGTTGTTTCTGTTTTCTAGAATATCAGGCATCCAATCCAGTTTAGTATCATTTGCAAAGTTTCCACTTCTTCATCCAAGTCATTAATTTCAAACACTGCTGGACACAGAATTAAACCTGTGGCACTATTCTTGATATCTCACTCCAATTTCATAAAGAATTGTTAGAAATGAGCATTCTTTGCAAAGTTATACTGAGTACAAGTAGTCCTTGACTGACAACCACTTTCTACAGTTATTATCACAAAGTGATTGGTCATTAAGTGAGTCACATCTGATTTTACAACCTTTTTGCCATTGTTGCTAAGTGAATCACATGATTGTTATTAACTTTGTTTGTTAGAAGTAAAGTGGTACATCATCCAACTCATGCTTAATTTGTTTGGGAATCAGAATCTGATCTGATACTTTGTCAGATTCTTTGTTGAATATTGCTGAATATTTTGCTGAATGCTGCATCCACAGGATTTCCACAATCTGCTAAGGAAATAATCTGGTCAAAATAATGAAATAAGATGAGTCTAATATTGTTCTTGACAGTTCATTCAAACTTCTAATGATTACTGTTTTCATTTGCAGCATTTTCTGACATACATAAAAAAAGGACATGGGAAATATAAGTTCATTTTTGCATACTGTAGATGTTCTTTTCATATGAAACTTCAAAAAAACTTATTCAGACAGCTCTCCCACAATTATTTTTTTTTTGTAGTAGCTGTCCATTACAGCCAGTGTGGACTTCTGGCTGTAGAAAGATGGGTACTTGAAATCTGTTGCTGTCTGCTACTTGAATAGTTCTTTTAAAAAACTAAACAAACATATTCCTAAAAATTCTGTCATCTCATCAACAAAATATAACAGAATACATGGCTGTTTTTAAAATGTGTGGCAGGTTGTATATAAATATATATTGTATATAAATAGTCCACTAATTGCATGTACTGAAAAAGTACAATATATAAAATGTAATGTCAGATGTGGACTGATTCCCAAAGTGAGTTAATTCTTTTATTTTTACCATGGTTTAGCTAATTTGAATGATTTTTTTAAAAACCCTCTGTAATTGACAGGAAAATAAGAAGGTGTCAGCTATAAAAGGTGGACAATAACCAAGTGAATCACTGTGCCTTAATGGTACATTTTTAGATTTGGTTGATAGATTTGGCTAATTTGGTTTGCTTTTTCCAATTCATGGAAAGAATTTTCTGATCATAATTCTCATCTTGTGGCTTATTTATATCTGAAAACTTTAGACAAACATATCCACCAACGTGCTAGATGGTGTAGAAATGATAGAGCATAATTGTCTGCTTAATACACATATGGATTGTGTGGGTTGCAACTGTTCTATCCCATCTGTTAATTGAACAACCTGTACTTGTAAAATAGAAGAATCGTCTGTTTCTTCATCTCCCCTCCCTATCCCACCTCTCATTCCCACCTCCTCATTCTGAACTCATTTTGTTGCCATCAGAACATTATTGGCAAACATTAGCAAGATTATCTTACCTCCCTTCCTCTGAACATAAAGAAAATATCAACAAAAATATATGCAGCAAATTCAGAAACAAAGGTTGGGCACGCATCCCACAACAGTGCACTCTATAATACATGATATGATATGTGTATATGAGTCTGTGCATGCGTGTCACTGCATTTATGTATGTATAGATTCTACTCTACATGCATACATACATATCCATCACACTATTTCCTTTTGGGTTAAATAGTATTGTCCAAATCACAGGAAAGTAGAAAGAAGTGATATGCAAACGAAATTAAATACATAGTTAAATCTATTATACTTTTTTATAGTTTTTTATTGTTTCTGACACATCTCTGTTATACTAAAAGACAATGTCTGTGATAATACAATACTTTGTTTTAACATTTTATAATGTTATCACTACTGTGATACTGGAAAACAGTATGAGTAGAGACATTATATTAATGATATTCAAAAATGATATTTAACACCCACCGGAAGGAATAAGAAAACTGTTTTTATGTTAGCCTTACTCTGGACATGCTGGTCAGTCTTTTTTAGATTCATGTCTTATAGGTTTTACACTATGCCAAGGGAAACTCACAAGGTTGGGAAAAGTTGACAGTTCTACACATGTTTTTTTAATAGTAATCTACTATCTGTATTTATCACATGGTATAAATGATTAGATAGATTGTACGTGGCAGACATGGACAACCTTTGGGCTTGAATATTGTGTGTATTACTGAATAAGTACTGCACATATGTGCACACATTCAAGTACACATAGATACATGTGCATGTAGATATATACACCTCGGCATAGCATAGTTTTTGCCATAGTGTTTATGTCCTTTCAGTTAATCTCCATTTCTTTAAATGTTGCCTTAATTTAATAATACAACTTGTAGTCTTTTATGAAAAACTCAGCTATGCTGGTATGTATTAAAGGAAAAGGTTTAGGGAGTTCAGGAGGAATTTCAAACAAAATTATAATCCTCTCTTCTTTATGATGCAATCCTTTTTTAGATAAGCAGCTTTTCCGGGACAATAATTACCTTATATAACAGACCTTCTGTCATTGAAAATAGATGTAATTTAATAGGTTAACTCACTAGCCATCTGTCAGAATATTAAACATACTAGTGAAGGGAATTGGGTGTTTTAGAGACACAATGGAGTGTACAGAATCTTAACACTAACTTGCTAATTTGAAGCAGTCTGTTGATGCCATCTGGCAGCTGTTTGTTTCTTTCTCTTTGTTTAGCATATATACTCAATGTTTAGAAAGTTTTTCTAGACAGCCTTTAAAGGCCAAAGGTTGCTGTATTAGCTGCCATAAGGCAAACTGCTGAGCATGCAGGATAAGATTGCCCACCTCATTTAGAAGCTCCATTACGTGCGTTAAATATATATTCAGCTACCTTGTATTATCTCTGTCGTTTCTAGAGAGAATTGTCTACTTTAGCATCACACGTCACATTCTAATTTTGTTTGATTTTGAGTGATACATGGACTATTCATTGTGCTAACTAAACCATTATTTTCAATGAACCATGTTAAACAAATAAATTTATGATGGAATATAACTTTTGTCATCTATTGCATAACATAGGAAAAGCTATGTGTGATCTTCATTCCTAGCTTGTCTTGTATCTAATCTATTATTATTTAGTTCTGACTTTGTGAATTAAAGAAAACAAAGAGCTGGATAGTTTAAGAGAGCATGCCTATCACTGCCAGTAAGGTCTTGAGTCTTATAAATGAATTACCGTATTTTCCGACGTATAAGATGACTGGGCGTATAAAACGACCCCCAACTTTTCCTGTTAAAATATAGGGTTTGGGCTATACTCACCGTATAAGACTACCCCTCTTCCAAAGCACACCAAATAAAAATTAAAAAACATTAACTGGCTCACCCACAATGTAAAAGCAGCTGCACTAGACCCAAAATGGCCCCTGCAACAAGCAGGAACCTCACACAGCCACAAAAAGCCCCCCCAAAAAACTTTCACACTTTACACACACACAACACAACACAACTGGCTCACCCACAATGTAAAAGCAGCTGCGCTACACCCAAAATGGCCCCTGCAACAAGCAGGAACCTCACACAGCCACAAAAAGCCCCCCCAAAAAACTTTCACACTTTACACACACACAACACAACACAACTGGCTCACCCACAATGTAAAAGCAGCTGCGCTAGACCCAAAATGGCCCCTGCCAGAAGCAGGAACCTCACACAGCCACAAAAAGCCCTCCCAAAAAAACTTTCACACTTTACACACACACAACACAACACAACTAGCTCACCCACAATGTAAAAGCAGCTGTGCTAGACCCAAAATGGCCCCTGCAACAAGCAGGAACCTCACACAGCCACAAAAAGCCCAAAAAAACAACTTTCATACTTTACACACAAAAAATTCCACATACAGCTTTGTGAGATTTTGTGTGTTTGTGTAGTTAGAGTGAAACACTACAGAAACACACTAAATCTCAGAAAGCTGCATAAATATTATTTTATTTTTATATGAAAACTAAATTTAAAACTTCCTAAACTTTAAATGGCTAGGTCTAAAAAAGAACAACTAAAAAAAAACCCCAATTAACTATTTTTTTTAAAGCTCCCAAAGGGGGAAAAAACTTACCCAATAGAACAGGGATCTCCAACTTTGGCAACTTTAAGACTTGTAGACTTCAACTCCCAGAATTCCTCAGCCAGCTTTGTTTTGCTGGCTGAGGAATTCTGGGAGTTGAAGTCCACAACTCTTGCCTGCTTGATTGCAGGCAGGGAGTGGCTTGCTGATGGAATGGATTCAGGCAAGCGAAGCAAGGCAAGCATTGCGATTAGCAGCTAAGGTAAGCAAGCTGGAGGGGGAAAACTTTTTTTCTTTTACAGGGCTCTGGCGATCCCAGCTGAGTTGCCTGATTAGCAGGCAACTCAGCTGGGATCGTCAGAGCTTGGATCAATGGCTCTGGCAATCCCAGCTGCGTTGCCTGATTGGCAGGCAACTCAGCTGGGATCGTCAGAGCTTGCAGAGCCACGTAAAAGGAAAAAACTTTTTTCCTTTTACATGGCTCTGGCATCCCAGCTGAGTTGCCTGATTAGCAGGCAAAGCTGGGATCGTCAGAGCTTGGATCACCAGAGCCATTTAAGGCTCGTCAGAGCCTTTCGGGCTGGTCTGCCTGGTTACAGGAGAACGACACCCGGCGTATAAGACGACCCCCGACTTTTGAGAAGATTTTCATGTGTTAAAAAGTCGTCTTATACGCCGGAAAATATGGTACTATAATTTTCTCCAGCCCAAAGCATTCAAAGATTTAATTCCTTTCCTAGAGATTAGAAAAACACAATCATTTAAAAATGATTTACTCTTTTAACTGCCAAGCAGTATTAAAACAGGAATACTCTATTGCTTAACGCATTGTAAGCCACCCTGAGTCTCCAGAAAAGGGCGGCATATAAATCAAACCAATAAATAAATAAATAAAATAAATACTCAGAGCTGCAATAATAAAAATGAGGTAGGTGAAATGAGGACCCAGTTGTGGGGGCAATAAGCTGACTTTGTATAAAATATACAAAAGGATGAAGGCTATTGCTGAGCACATTGTAAGCCGCCCTGAGTCTTCGGAGAAGGGCAGCATATAAATCAAATTAAAAAATAAAATAAAATAAAATAAAATAAAATAAAATAAAATAAAATAAAATAAAATAAAATAAAATAAAATAAAATAAAATAAAATAAAATAAAATAAAATAAAATAAAATAAAATAAAATAAAATAAAATAAAATAAAATAAAATAAAATAAAATTTCTTCTAAATATACTTTACATCCCATTTTTAAAGATATATAAGCTTATCAGATCACAGTTACCAAATAAAAAATATTAAACCTATTTTCTAGTGAATTAACAGCAACTGAAGAGAAATATGTTTTTGTCCATTTCTGTACTTCTGATTTCTCAATATCAAGATACATATTGTGAAGTATATATGTCCTTTGGTAAATAGGATTTTCCAGAAGTTAAATGTCATAGAATAAACTAGTTTTACCATCACACATGGTATTATAATTTGTGTAGGTATTAAGAATAAAACTGAGAACGTATCAATGTAAAAAAAAATTGCTTTTATCTATACAGATACAGTCTGAAAATATTTCTTAAAGAAATAAGTCTTCTATTTTAAATCAATTTAATTTTTATATAAAATGATAAAATAAAGATTTGGAATGGGCCATTTAAATCATCAAGTCTAATCCATTCAGTGTAGAGATGCAATTAAAAACATCTCTTATTATAGGTTTCAACTAACCTCCTCTTGTACAAGTAGAATGAGTTGGAGTCGATAATTTATCTGCATAAATAGAATCTGCCCTTTATTATTCTGCATCCTTATTTTGGGATATAAAAATTCTTGAACATCTTCCCTGTGATATAAAACAGACTTACATTTCCTCCCTCAGCTTTAAAGGCTAGACATTCTTAATTTCTTTAATTCTCTTCCTAAGATTTATACTTATGTTTCTTGTCCTCACTGTCTCTTTCTGGAGCTGTCCTGCTTTGTCTGAATCCTTCAGGTATGCTGTTTAGAGATGAACATAATAATCCCCTATTCTGTATCTGTACTTCTAAACATTTACTGTAAATATCCCACCCTATTATCTAAGAACTGATAACTGATATTATTTCTATTTCTTTAATCAATTCATGTAAATTTTGAAAGTACATGAACTTGCACAATCTTGAGACAGCCCACTTGCTAACTCTCTGAATAATGCTTAATATGATTTGAACATTATTTTTGTTCTCATTTTAATTATCGTACCAAGCAGCTCACATTCAATTACTTTGTGGCTCTTTGTTGAATGAAGTCATGAAATGAAGATATACTGCATCTATAGATCTTCATTCTCTACTGAAGAAGTTTCACAATTTTTTTAAAAAAAATATAGATTAGTTTTGCAGCCCTTGTTTTTAACAAGTTAATTGATTTCTGGTAAGTATATTGTTTTCAAGGTACTTAGAGTAATGTCTTTATCATCTGCTATTGACATTCAAGATGAAAACAGTCATCGGGCACTTTATTTACATTCCAATATTTCTAAAAAGGCTAATTTTGATAAATATTCAGTTAGCCTTAACCTTAGGGTATATGTCATATATTTTATTTGCTCCTAAAGATTTAAATTCATTCAGTACAAATGAATGTTTCTCATAATGTTGGTACCTTTGTATTCTGCTCTTTATAGTTGCTAAGTGAAACACAGTGATGCTTAAACATCTGTGAACCTTTTTGAATTTTCAATATTTCTACATAAATATGACGTAAAATGTAATTATGCTCCACACAAGTCCTAAAAACGATAAAGAGAACCTAATTGAACAGATGAGGCAAAAAATTATACTTGTTGATTTACTGAGGATAATTATCATTTTCTTTTCCTTTTCTATTACTGATCTGATTGAAGAAAGCTTTAATTTAACACATTACAGTATGCTAGACATCAATTCCATTGCAATTAGTGTTGAATACGGATACCTAAATAGTAAAAAAAAAAAAATCAAGAATTTTATTAGTTTCTTTGAATATAAAATTCAAAGGAAAATGAAAATTGTGAGAAAGTAGTGGAACGAAAAGGAAAGAGAGGAAAGTGTAAGGAAAAATGGGGAAAAAGAAAGAAAAGCATTGACTTCCAACTCTTTTTAGTACAATAGAAGATAATAACATACAACCTTAACTTTTTACTTTTAAATAATAGTAAAAGTAGTATAGTAGTATATACTACCTATTTCTATAATAACAAACCTATCTAATCAGCAAAACTCAAAGTGAAAGTTTCATTATTGTCCCTCTCAAGCACAAAGTCCAGAAGTGGTTTCCAAGTGGAAACAAAATTAGATGTATTCTTTTCTTTGACTAAGGCAATCAGTTTGGCCATCTCTGCTAATTCCATCAGTCTTTGCAATCAGTCATCATTGTGGGAATTAAAACGACTTTCCATTTTTGTGCTTAGAGCATTCTTGCTACTATCAGCATATGTAGCACCAAAGTACCATTTTTGTCAAGTTCTTTGTCCATTAAACCTAAAAGGAAAGTATCTGGTTTTATCTTCATATTCACTTTAAGAATTTCCTGTATTAAGATATGAATCCTACCTGAATATTTCTTTGCTTTATCAAAGGTGCACCAAAGATTATTAAAAAGTTCCTTCTTTACATTAACATTTCCAACATATATTTGAAATATCTTTATACATTTTTGACAATGTATCCAGTGTGAAAAATCCACAGTACATCTTTTTATAAAATTTTTCTTTTACGTTATAATTTAATGTAAAATTTAAACACCTTGTCCACGTTTCCCCATTGTTCAAGCATTATATTATACCCAAAATTTTTTGACCATTGAATCATGCAATGCTATATATACTAATTCTATTAGTATTCAATTTCAATAAAGTTATCCCATTCCATTCCATTTCTTCATATTCTTCACCATTTATTCCTCTTACATTTTAATTCACAATCTTCAAGAAGCCCCATTTGTCATCAAAGGTCTTGCCTATCATGGCTTTGATCAGTTGAGATTTTCATAAAATATTTTTATATAGAATATTTTTAGTGAGATTAAGTTACATAAACTATGTTACCAGTTTTACTCATATCCATATGAGTACAATTTCTGTTAACCCAGAAGGTTGTACTGATCATTTTTTGCACAACTGGGCCGAGGGATATTCTAGTTGTAACCAAAGCCCCCTTTTATCTCAGTCATGTTTATATTGTTCTAAGTAAGATAAAATTTGTAATCTAAAAACTTTCAAACCAGCTAATTTTTGCCTCTATTCCACCATCTTGAAGATGTAGTATTGTGTACAGACACAATGTCAAGATGAATAAAAAAGCATTAATTTTCTGTTAATGGACATATTTCCAAACTGGAATTAATAATTCATAAATATTACTTGATATTTAGAATAGTAATAGAAGAATAATTCATAATAAATCATGCAAATGCAATCATGCCATTTTAAATATTTTTCAAATGTTATATATTGGGAATAATATATATTTTTGATGAATTAACATGACTTGTCTGATAGGGTTGGTCAGAAAATATAATTCAAACTTATTTATTTTTGAGATTTGGAGACCATCTTGCTCCAAAATTATTTTGGATAGCTTACAGCAAAAGTAGAAAACAATAAAAGAAAAACATTTTTTTTTTAAAAAAAAAATGCAGCTGGACAACGAATGTTCCCTCACACAAAAGAGGCTCCACAACACCATTCCCCCAAACCTAGGAGAAAAGCTAATTTTTTAAAAAATTATGGAACATCATCAGAGAGAGAGATGTTATAGAAGATGGATATCTTTGGGAGATATTGTTCCAAAGGGAAGGCACTGAAACATAAATGAATTCATATGTTATGTTGTTATTGATAATTTTTGTTATGAACTTTTGGGTATTCTATATATTGTGGCCACTAACTATAATCAAATATGATTTTTGATTTTTCCCCCCATGATAGCAATGATATGGAGAGGTAGTTGATAGCAACTTTCTGAATGATAATCAGACACACCTATTTGCTCATAAAATACCTTTTTCCTTAAAGATAAGAGCACAAAAATCCTGTTCTCCATAGAAGCTCTCAGCATTATTTATTTATTATTATTTTATTTAGAAAATTATTTATAAATCATCAGATCAACTTTATAATTTATAACTCAGAACTGTGCAACTGTTGATGCAAGTAACCTATTAATGCCATATTTTTCTTTTTCTCATTAACTATTCACTTAATAGCTGTGTTTCTTAGCACATCTTCATTTATAACTATCAATACCTAAACTGATGTTTTCTTTTCCTGGGATGAATATATATGCCTATTATTTCAAAACATCCCCAAATGCAACCTGTATGAAAGCTTGTATGTGTCATGCACAGACAAAGTCCTGTTCCTATTTTATGTGCAAGAAATGATTATCTAGATGTAAACTAACTTAACAAAAATATTCTATGTGTAGTTTAGTTCCTTAAACCTTCTTAATTTGGAAACAAGCACATCTTATACCTCTTCTCTTCTGCCACAGTTACTTATCTAATTGTAGGCTTTGGAGCACTAACTCCTTCCAAAGCTTCCATGTGAGAAAAGCCTAGCATTACCGAAAAGGGGTGGGGAAAGAGACAGAAAGGGAAAGAGATTACTATTACTTTTGCCATCCAGACCCCTTCCCGTCCCCCCGTCCCGCAGCACCTCAGCATTTGGCTCTGCACTGCTGGTCAATCCATGGCTGTGCTGTTATGTGTTTCTTGTTTGAGAAACATGGTAGAAAGAGAACAAGAGAATGACCAACTGCAAGGTAGATGGACTCGGTTACAGTGGCAGTGAGCGCACCAGAGGAAAACCTGAAAGACTGGTCTTGGACTGATCATCATGAAGAACATCTACCTATGTGATCGCTAAAAGCCAATACCAATTTAATATCAAGTAAAAAATCAGATGATATATTCTTTAATTCTTCCTCTATTATATTAGTTTTAATTGAAGATGTCATCATTCCAGCTGTCTTCACAGTTGTTTCTTGCTAGTAACTTCTTGAATATCCAGGTCCACACATAACACTGCAATACTTTCTTGAATAGACTTCAGAGTTCTGGTGCCAAATTCTTTATTTCTTTTGCTGCAGCAAATTTCTTATGTTATTAATTCATTTTATCTTTTGCTTAGGTCCATTCCAAATCCTACCATTGCCTCCATTTGTCAGAAAGTGGGGAAAGGGAAAGGAACTTTCCATTCATATTTACTCTCTGTTTTCCTCTAAATAATAGAGACTATGGGAAGTTTTTGCAGTTTCTTAATTATTTCTATCCTTCCCTCAGTGCTTCACAATGTTTCTTATCCTAGCTGACATGCCTACTTCATACAACAGCTTCAATATTTTAATTTCTCAGACTTGATTTTACCCTAGAGAGAACAAGAAGAGAGAACAGGAAGAAGATTATTCCAGCACATATGTCAGGCTGTCTCTGTCCTTGCTGATATATATGTTGGTTCGTCCTTTCCAAATTCCGAGGTGTTCCCACCAGCCAATTCACTGCAGATCCCTCTTGAAGATCTTCTTTGCTTCTGCTGGATCTCAACTGCAGAATCATCTCTGGCAGTCTTTGGATTCACACAGTACATTCAGGCTATGCAGCACAGACACAATATCAGCAGTGTCCAACAAACACACTAACCACCTCCTAGCTTCTGCCCTTTTATGTATCTTCAACAAAAGAAAAATCATACCTGCTCTCAAGTATGTTAATTAAGTAGGAAGCTTGTGACAGTTTCCTTTGTGCTGGTAAAAAGAAAATAATAATCCTTCAATTTGAGACCATCCTATAACATCCCATGCCCATTGTAGTCATTCATCCTCCTATATTCTGTTGCATCCAAAGTTGTTAACACAATTTCCAAAAGAAGAAAATATATTTAAGAGTTTCTCAAATTAGTCCTAATTGCAATACAGGAGAGAATATTATAGGTTTAATTTGTACAATTACAGTTAAATAATGCATGTGAAACACTTGGAGAGTATAAATGTTCCAAACAGTTGTCAGGTCTTACTGACATCAGGGGTTGCTATATTGATCCACTGCTGCAATTACATTAAACAAATGGCATGATTCCCTTAATGCCCAGTGGATGAAATGGAGAATCCATGTTTGATATAAAGAACAAGTGGCTAAAGAGCGAATGTAAAAATGCATAGATGAATCTAGTTTTTCTTACAATACAGAGAAAATTAGGACATTTGCTCATATAAAGGTAGTGGTGGAATAATGCTTTCAAGAGTTGAACATTAAAGCAAATTTGGTAATATAAAGAGATTATTATTTCTTTTATTCCTTTTTACTACACATGAGCTGTGGAGAATAACATTAATTGAAACTAGAGTTGTATGCATATCTTCTCCAAACTATTGGCAGGCAAAAAAATTAGGCTGTTTCACTAAATGGGGAAAATTTCATGGTTAGCATGAGCAACAGCAGAGTTTCTTTTTCAAGTTTTTCTCTTTCTTTATTTGCTGCCATTGAAAACAACAGCATAACTGCATTGGCTGAAAAATAGTCCTCATTTTGCGCCCTCCACAATGCTGTAGATTTAGCATTGTCTTAGAAATGGAGAAGTGACCAACTATATCAAAACTTAGTGTATACTCCAAATTTTGCAGATCTGTCCCAGAAGAAATTCAGACTGGCAATAGTTGTTTTTAATAAATGTTCCATATATACATAATGTTACCTCTCTGAAGCCAGAAGAACAAATGGAAACTTCTACCCACAGAATAACAAAGGATATGATTTTCTTGGATTCCCATTCCCCATGCAGTTTTTATGGGTTTGTAGTGAATCCTCAATCTCTGGAGCAGGTTTAAGACCATCTGGGGTTGTGAGAATGACAAGGAATTGGCAAATCCAGATCCCCTTCTTTGCAGCCTTTTATGTATCAAAGAATCTTTCAGCAAAGCTTAAGAGTGCTTTCTGCTGAGCTAGATATCAGTTTGAAAGAAAGCTCTTTGTGTTTTTAAGCAGATGCTTTTCATATAAAAAGAGTATTGAGGTCAGGACAATGAGAAGTGAAAGCACTGCTATTACATCACACTGGTGATACCACACTTAGAATACTGCATCCAGTCTGGTCCCACAATACAAAAAACATGTGAGAAAGTGTGCAGAGAAGAGCAACAAAGATGATAAAAGGTCTGGAGGCTAAATCATATGACTAACAGTTGAGAGGCCTAGGTATTAACCCATCAAAGAGAAGGATTAGGAAGGACATGATAGCTATCTTCCAGCACTTGAGGGGCTGACACAAAGAAGTGGGGATTGATTTATTCTCTAGGACACCAGAGGATAGGCCAAGAAATGATGAGTAGAAGCTTATCAAAAAGAGATGCAACCTAAAAGTAAGGACACATTTTTAACAGAGCAATCAATAAATGGAATAGCTTGCCCCTCTGGGATTGTGGGTGTTCCATCACTGGAAATTTTCAAAAAATAGTCTGGTCCACCATTTGACTGGTATTGCATAAGACTCCTGCCTTGAGCAGGGGGTTAGACTAGAAAACCTCCGAAGTTCCTTCCAACTCTATGATTCTATGATTCTGGTATCTTCTATGCACATTAAGAGTTCACCTGGTTCTGTCCACCTGGTTCTTAATCTACTCTCTCCTTCCCCCCACTGACGATGAATGATTTCATATCTAAAGATGAAGGCTATCTGTGGTCTATCTTTGTATCCATTGAGTTAATAAAGTTATTACTCCTGTGAGCAAATCATCTTGGTTTTTAGAGAATTCAGTTAAACAGGATTTTTTTTTTCTCTTGAACTGGCAACATCTCTGATGGATCTCTTTAAGCACTGACTGCAAATTTGCTGCAGGGAACACAGTTGTCAGTCTTCCTCATACCATTTTCTTTTTATTGGTTACTAGGAGCTCACTTAAGCAAAAAAAGGAAATTATGCTCCCATAACAATGCAGAATCAAATCGCATTTATTTTACAGCTCTGTCAAAGACTTTAGAGACAGAATGAGAAATCTAAGCAGCAGTGGGACTTATTGGTGTCTTATTTGAAGAGTGCAGCTTGTAAAGTACTAACATGAAAAGGGCTCTTGCAAAAAAAAAAAAAAAAAAAAGAACCAGGAAAGGAAAATCCTTACCTATTGTGAATTCAGGCAAAAAATAATAAAAAAATACCTAGACTTTATTTTGAATATATCCTTTGATTAAAATTCATTGTTGTCACATAAAATAAATTGCTGCCTTTTCTTCTAATATGACCTAAAATTGCTTCTAACTGAATATGATATGAACTCTAAATGTTCACAGCCTTTACCATGACATAACCAATCACATCACAATGCTCTGGCAGAGCTGCCAAGATTTTCAGCTGTTGTCATTCTTATTTAAGTTTAGAAGCACGAAAAACACAAGTTTAGGCAGACAGTATTATATACAGTATCTCTCACACCAAGGAACCAACAGAAATGATATTCTAGCATATCCTAGATCTTTATTCAATTGTGGCTCCTTGGTAAGAATTAATAGTAACCTTTATGCAACTTTTTGTATTTTATTGCAAAAATATATTTTTGTTAAAGATTCATGAGCAATAGCTTCAACGCCTTATGCATTTTCTTTCCACTAAACTTTGAGTGTGGCCTTCGGAGCTCTTCCACAGCACTGTAGTTTTTAGGATAAAGATTGAGACAATGTACCTGTAAATGTAAAATCTATAGTCTATGTCATTACCTTGGTCCAGGACACCTATCCGAGGTTTCACTCATTTTTAGCAGCACAGCCTCAATCCATTTAAATTTTCCTGTTTTTTCTGCAGAATGGAATTTTTCTAGTAGCCATGCTTAGTAGATTGTTTCCTTTATATCTATCATTCATGAAGCTAAATGAGTGATAGGGATGCTCATCATTCAGACTAAGTAATTGGATTTGTTTGGCAAAAGACAAGAACAGTGCCACATGAAGCTCTACCTTTTAATTAGCAGTTTAAACGTTGGGGTAGAGAATGTGCACTACACATATATGAAAATGCTAAAAATACTAAACCCTTGCTCTCCTATGCAGAAATAACTGAGGGCAGGAATGAAAAGTGTTTTTGAAAAGGAGAAAAGACCCACATGTGGAACGATATAATGGCTGGAAGGGAAAGAGGTGAAGTCAATAGGGAAGGAAATGGTTGCATTGTAGCTCTTCTTGCTTTGCTACACACACAATTCACGTCAAATGTTATTTATTTATTTATTTATTCATTCATTCATTCATCCATCCATCCATTCATTCATTCATTTACGTACATCATAACCAGCAATCAGTTCCATGATTGATACCCTTCTATCATAATTTCTGCATGTTCACAATTCTCCATCTATTTTTCTCATCTTCAGTAAACATTTTACAAAGAAACACTAATTCATCCTCTTGCCCCAATTTTTCACTACTTGTTTGTAGCCTATAATTATTCATTTTATGAAACACAAATACTTTGATCTTTGATACGTTAATATTCAGATCCATGTCCTTCATTGTATCCATGTTCCTCATTGGTCTTTATTGCATCTTTATCATGCTACAATTTGCTTGTATCTTAACCCAATAACACAACATTATTTACTTACAATAAATTGCATGCATTCATTTTATTAATCAACATGCCTCTGACATACTATAACAATTCCATATATGTTTATCTATGAATGTATTAAGCAATAAAGTGGATATCACATATTCTTGTCTTTATGCTCAATGTGGATCAATTCAATTATCTATTCTCACAAAACTCATTTCCAACATTCACCATTCTTAACTGCAATCAGCATTCAAGTTTAAATTCTACATTTGTGTAAAGCATTCATAATTGAAGCCTATACATTTCATTTGATGCTTTTTTAAAATCTGGTCAGTGTATCAGATTACACTTCCCAAATTTCTATTGTTTTCACTTCACTTACATTTTCAAGTAGACTTTGCCAGGCAAGAAAAGCAAAATAATCCTCTCGTAGTTTTTATATTAATTCAAAGTAAATAATGCCATACTTTCCATAAACAAAAATCCATTCATTTGCTTGGGTTTAATGTAACCAGTATTTTGATAACTAAAGAAATTAATTGCCCATACAACTGAAGACCCCATGCTGCTGTCAAGCATATAGCAAATTGAAATTTTGCAACTGGGATAAACCAATAAGCAAAATCAAAGGAGAAAAAATATATTCCCTCCTGTTCTGAAATTATGAAACTCTTTTAATACAGTAGTAGTGGTAATGGTAATGGTAATAATAGTAATACAATTTAAAGGAGGTATTTCTCTCAATTATAGCCTGAGTGAACTTCAGTACTTCAATTTAACCCTGTTTAAAAGAAATAGATGTGAAATATGTGTACTTTATGGACCATATTGTTCCTTTTAAAAAAATCATATAACTACTTCCTAAAACAGATACTTAAATTGTCACTGTTCTATGAAAGAGAGGTTAGCAGCAAAGAAAGCAATTCAGTTGAAAAGTATTAACAGTGTTGGTGTCATGGCCCGGGGCCGAGGAGGAGATGGAATCGGGGCCAACAGAGGGGGAGAGTGCAGTCCCTATGGCTCATGAGGAATGACCTGGGGATGAGGATGAGGCAGTCCCAGACCACTCGGGCTTCGGAATAGTAGGCAGGGAGGAAGAGAGGGTGCAGACTGACCAAGGAAGGGGGGAGGAGATGAAAAGGGCAGGCAATGGAGCAGAGGAGGGGCGGAGCTCCAGAGATGAGCAAATGCTTCCCCCACCGGATCCCCAAGTGCAGAGAATGGAGAGGAGGCAGAGTCAATGCAGGCCACCCAACTACTTGGGGGGGTGCACCTCCCCTCCCAAGGATCACCTGGAGAGTAGCATTTAAGGGGACACCATGCGGAGGGGCTTTTGTCAGGATCAAGTGTTGCATTTTGCGGCACACGCTCCATGGCTTCGAGAAGAACTTTGCTACAGAATCCTTGCTGGTGTAGAATGAAGTGTGATTCTTTGCCTTGACATTCATTGTGAATGTTACCAAATTTGAGGTCCTGTCTTGCCCCTGGATGGTGCTACTTCTGTGGACTTTCACTGCCGGGAAGTTGCATGAAGCGTGTGCAGGCGCACATGTTTGAGCCTTGCTCCTGGACTGTAGGGGTAACCTGTGAGCAGAGACTTTGGAGAATGGACCAGGACTTGTTGGATTGTGGGGATTGTGGGGGACGATGGTTGAATAAAGGTTGTAAAGCTTCTGCCTAGCACTGCAGCTAATCCTTTCAACCCAGAAGCACCTTGATGCTTTTGACATGACTGCAATGTGTTGAAATAAATTCTGTAAAATTTAAATCCCAAAATTTTTCTGTTTTGTATTACACTGTAATGCTTGGATTTTCAAAGAAGAAATATTTTGAAATGACTCTTTGAAATAAAATATATTTTATTGAACCATTGGTACTGAATTTAAATACTCCTTCCATTAGTTTGATTGGACACAGAGAACTTTGTCTTTTTGCAGTTAAATCAAATGCATAACTCTGATTTGATTTCTGCAGAAATCAAAGAATGAGCTTAAATGAATATTTTCTTCCAATTAATGGCAGTAAAATGAGATTTAAGAAATAGTTTACTGTTGACATTGAAAACGAAGAACTATTACAACTGGAAGAATTACAAGTAAATTAATTGAATTTTCTGTGCTTTTGCCTTAAAAGGGAATTCTCATACACTTTCCTTGATTGATTTTTCTTGATATGTAGAAATGGCTATTCATGTTTATTTGAAAAAGCAGTAAAATTACTATAATGCTTTTTCATTATGGCATATGAATGTGACCACATTATCCAGTGTTCTATTTTTAGATATGTAGTTAATGAAAAGCTATGAAGTCCACAGCTTTTAAAAGTTATGTTGCAACTCAGGGAAGTGAAATTGTCAACATTTAGAGCGCAGTTCCACCAAGCTACTAATCTTTCACACAAACACAGTAAATTGCTTAAAAATTCACATGAAGGAAAGACACACAAAGCATATAAAGCATATAAATATGCTTTGATAGATTAATTCTGAATCTGTTGACCTCCAGTTAGGTTGAAGAGTACAACTCCTAGACTTTCCACGTGATATCATGGCATTCTTATAATGGGTATGAACTCTAGGAGTTTCAATCCATGTTATCTAGGAGATATCAAATTGTGTAGGTCTACAGATCCATTAAACACGTTGCTTCATTTATTGCAATCAGAAAGGGAAATAATTTCTGTGTTATCTGGGTGTTATAAACCTGCCTCTGAAGAGGAAAGTGTCCTTTTTAAAACATTTGTATACTATAAGGGAACTTGTATGTCTTGGAGTTTGCCTTATTTTAAATGAGGGAATGTCAAAGATAATTCAGCATTGCAATTTGTGTTGCTCAGAATATAGACCATCACATTCCGTAGAAAATTATATGAAAAATAATGTCAATTATTTAAGTAACCTTCTAGAATTTCATTTAGAACAAAATCTGAAAAGTAAATGATAGCTGTGTATGCAGGATGATGTTCCGAAAAGTGGGAGGAAGCAGAAATGAGTCAAACTGACAACATTCAAATGGCATTTGAGAATCAGCAGAACCTGTCCAGCTTTAGTTTTGCTTTCTCCAGAGCTTCAATGTACTCCAAACAGAGCAATATTTATAAGGGAAGAGGGTTGTTAAGTTCCTCCTCATTATTCCATTACTTTTTCATGCATTCGAGCACCCATAGCTTGTTTGTAGCGATGCACAGAAGATCTATAAATTAGGGCCCCTGAACACTTGTTAGTGATATAGTCAAATGCAGATCCATTTGTGCATGCCTAGCTGTACTGTGGAGATCTTCATTGCTGCATTATCCTGAGAGTTGTGTGTAGCTACATTATGTTTGCCAAGACTTATGCTTTCAACTTTGATGGAAGCTGAAGGGAAGATTGTGTCCATAAGGGCACTACAAGTGATACCCAAATTGATATCACTTAATTGTAAGTGATATCTTAATTATAATTGTATAAATTACAATTACAATTACAATTACAATTGTAATTGTATAAATTAGTAAATAATTTATAACACTAATAAAAGTAGTAATAAATTTGTTCTCTATTATCTCTTCATTGTAAATAAATTCAGTTTTTTTTTTTTAAAAAAATAATAGAACAAAGCCATTTACTTTATGGCAGCATGGTAAAATAAAGCTATTCCAAATTGCTGTTAACAATTCTATACAAGCATTTTATTTTTCACTGAAAATCTTTTCAAGTTTGTTTGTTTTTGCTCTGATATCCAGAAGAGAGCCATAGCTTTCACTCTTGCCAGCTTGAAAATCGGTTTGCTACACTTCAGAAATCATTCCAATGGGAAGCACTGTGTTCTGACATGTTGTCATAGACAAGCTTCAGTAGCGCTAACATGCATAAAGGTTATGTCATCAAATATTAGCATTTTAAAACAGCAATTAGAGAAATTCATTTAAAAGAAGTGTGATCCACTCTATCACTATGTGGCGGTGTTGAATTCCTTAAATGTGCCTAAAAGAGCCCTGTGCTTGTGATCTTCAAATGAGTTGGGACTCTAGTTTTCAACAGTATTTAATATCCTGCCTTTTCTTCAGGAGCTCAAGTTAAGATACAGTACATAGCATTACCTTCTTCTAATTTCCCCTACAATTCCCTTGAGGTAAATTGTGAAGGATTCAAAGTTATCCAGTGAGATGTTGTGCCTGATCATTTACTGGAACCTGTATCTCTCCACTCTTAATCCAACACTTTAACCGGATCTCACTTTGTCTCTCATATTCCATAAATACAGTCCTAACACATCTGGAGGGCACAAGGGCAGTGAAAGGATAACATATTTGATATAGTTAGATACAAATAAGGTGAACTATTGAGGCATCCTATCCAGCAATGTGTTCCTTTTTTCTGTTGCACATTTGTATCCAACTAGTAATATGTATTATTTTTATTTTTAGTTCCTGCTATGATAACCTCCTATCCAAATACCACCTTGGCAACACAGGGTCAAAAGAAAGAGATGAGTTGCACAGCTCATGGGGAAAAACCCATCATAGTCCGCTGGGAGAAAGAAGATAGGATAATTAATCCCGAAATGTCCCGCTATTTTGTTTCTACAAAAGAAGTGGGTGATGAAGTCATCTCTACTTTACAGGTGATAAAACCAAGTTGGTATTTGCATTTACAGTATGGGCAGCAATTTTGTCCAAAAATAAAAACAGGCATCTATGGGGAGATTTGATTTTTTGCTGTGCTGTCCAGCCACAGAGCTTCACTATCATTTACATAAACAAATTATGTTCATTGATATCTCTTGACAATACCCCCACACTACCCTTCAGTTTGGATTAGTTCCTAATTTTTCAGCAGGCTTTCTAGGTCTGATGCTGTCCAGATAGATTGGACTACAACTATTCCCAGTCAAGATGGAATCAAAGACTTTATTTGCCTAGAAAATTCAGAATTTCAGGCATGTCTTACATATGTTCTTCATAAGGACACATGATTTTTTCCAGATTACCAGAGTAAGTGAAGAAGATTCTCTTCCACAGAGACCCTCTACTCCTATTTTCCTTCTCTTACATTGCCAACAAGCAGAAATTCCAATTCTGCCTTCATCTCTCCTTAGATGAGAATTCACTGTATATGTGTTAACATTTTGGGCTCAGAATGACAGTACTAAAAATTCTGACATTGCTCTAGCTTTACACAAAGTGGACCTTGAATTCCAAACAGTCATGGAAAACTCTGCTCAGTCGGAACAGCATCGCAACACTTCCAGTCAGTTAACAACCCTGACAGAGTAGATATTTCAAGATCAAAATGGTTTCAGCTTGAATCGTTTTGCGCAACTCTGTAATTCATCAAATCTGCAGAAAAAATAATTTGATAACTTTCCTCCTCAAATAGACTATACTAGGAAGCAAAAGGTACAGAGCCAACTCAAGTGCTACCCAGGCAAGCTAGCAGTTGCTACCAAACATTTCTTTATGATACTCTTTATACATGAGATGGGAGCAAAATCTAAGATTGTCACCATCTATTAGTTTTCATTTAGATACTAATCCACTAGTTTAAAATAATGTCCACTATATTCATACACATGATCATATATAAATGCACACATATACATTGGGATAATTCTTTATTTGTGACACTTTGCAGGAATGAGAAATTCAGCCAGCTGTTGAAAGCTTATAAAATTGCCTATAATTTGTATATGTCACATGATTTATCAAGCCTATGAAATCAACTTTCAGTTTCATATTTCGGCCTTGTATTAATGGGGATGTGTGTTGGATGTGGATAAATCCTGAATTAATTTGGATGAATCCTAAGTAGTTGTCTGAAGCAGCCCAACTCAGAATCTGAGCCCTACTGAAGCTTTGTTAGTAATTTGTGATGCCACAATAACCCCTTGTGTGTAAAAATGTGTCAGTTTCTCCTTATTTACACCATACATAAGATCTATTAACTGATTCAATCCTGAAGGATTGTAGACAATGTTTAAGATACATAAGAAACTGCAGAATTTGTTTAAGATACATAAGACAATGCACTATGAAGAATGAGTAAGGATACTGTTAATAATTGGATGAAGAATTGTGATACACTGAAATATTAAGATAGCTCAGTGCTCTTTTTGCTATCTGTGAAAGTGTGAAAAAAATTGGATTCCTACCTCCCTAGCACCTGTAGCTATCCTCAGAGCTCTTTGAGACATCCTGCCTTAGCAAATAAACCATAAAAAGGAGAAATCAGTCTTCCGCCCAGGTCCCTCACAAAGAATAAATTTAATCCTTCTATAAACAAGACTACTATAATTTTTTTTTCTGAAATTTTGTATATTTCTTAAGAAGGGTATCCTTTTCATGTGTGCTAAAATACAACAGATGTACGTACACCCCCCACCCATCCAAATGTAAATGCTTCTTATGCAGGCAAGAAACTAGACCTAATCAAATTTTGTGCATGAATTAAATTGTGCATGAATTAAGTCTTGTTCATCATCGAGAAAAAATATCTGCAGAATACACACAAACCTTTGACAGTAATTTAGGTAGAAACAAAACCCATTCTGGATTTAAAGAAACACTTGAGTTTCTCAAGTAGACACAGCTGCTTTTTTAATAACTTTATATTTGCTGTAAGATTCACCAACAATCTGTTGACAAATTGTAAATTTAAAATAGAAACTCACTGGAAAAGAATTGCTAGACAAAATCAGATTGAATTTATCCTTTCATGTTGTATTATTACTGTAAAATAGAACTGGATTTTCTAACAAGAGAAGAACAAGAAATAATTATTTGGAATCATGTGACCTGATGTTGTTCTACCCAGCTTACGCTGGCAGCTAAGGAAATACAGGTTCTGCAGGTTGCTTGAATAGAATCTAGGAATTGTATCTCAATCATTTTGGACTGTATAAAGGAAGATCAGGTTATATGTAAAATATAACTCATATAAAATATATACATAAGAAAAATAATGTCAATTTCAGTAAGCTTAACTTCTTGGATATGGGACTTTGGATTGCAGCAATACTGATGTAGCTGCAATGTTGTTTACTGACCATATAAACTTTCCAAACATTAGCAAATATTGCAGTGAAGGACAGGCTAAATTTCAATGTTTCCTATTGAATGTATTTTCTTCTTTTTAATCTACAATATAGATTTTGCCAACAGTGCGAGAAGATTCTGGTTTCTTCTCCTGCCATGCCATCAATTCATATGGAGAGGATCGTGGAATAATTCAGCTCACTGTGCAAGGTAGGAAGAGGACAACATAAGGAAAAAAACACAGCTATTGTAGTACAGTAAGTGTACGTCATGCTCAGAAATCTGTTGGGGGGATTAGTCATAATTAAAAATATTTATTGGAAGCTGTTGGAAGTTCAGACTTACCACTGGAACTATTAAACCTGAACTGTACAGCTACCCATGAAATACATTGCTTATGGATGGAATTGTCTTAAATCGGCAAATCTGATATAATAAGAAAGATTAGAATTTAAACATAACATTACCATAAAACAAACTAAAAGTCCTTACTTGGCTCCACCAAGCTGGTATCACATTTAAAGGAGCTCATCATCCATATGTCAGATTTTATGAATGAAACATTTTCTTATTAGGGTACTATTCATTCATGTAGCAACAAATTCATGAATTAAGTGCCCTAGGAATGTGATTCTAAATAAATGTTTACAGCAGTCTCCCTTCAGCTGGTCTTATAGTCTGATATCATCTTACTATTTATAATTAAACCGCAATGTGGATTACTATTCAATAATAAACACTGTTGACATAATGAGATTCAGGCTATACAATAAAGAATAAACTCAACAGAAGTCAGTAGGACTTGCTTCTGTCTAATATTCATAGAAGTGTGCTGGTGATCTTAATTAGGTAATGTTAGGCTTGCTGGTGATCTTAATTAGGCAATTTAGGTTTACAGTAACCTAAACAAAAACTGTCTGATTTCAATTATAAAGAAGAACTAGTGTAATTTTTAAAAAGACAGTATGCTTTAATGAAATGCATCAATATATATTCTGAATCCAAATAGAATGTACCTAAACCAGATTTCCTTAACTATACTTCTCACTAAGGAAAGGAACCATCATCAGATAGGAATTGGCAGGTTCTATAATAGCTTAGGTGATGTCTTATTAAATGCCATATTCAAACAAAAATCAAGCACATGGCTCTACATATCATGCTTGCTCTTAATCTTTCATAGACGATCCCATATCCACTTAGGATTCACAGTAAACTGGGATTCTAATTCCCATTTACAATAAATATAATTGCTATCCCTGAAACAAAAGCTTTGGTGTTTTTTTTCCAATTTAAACATTTTAGCTAAAACAACTATGGATTATGGAAAAACTGCTGGTTCTTCTTTATATTCTAGTACAGAATATTCACTTTTATATACATTAGATATCTGTATATTTATAATTTAAATACACATAAACTCACAATCACAATATTTGCTGATGCATCATATAATGTAGACCAATGATTCTCAACCTGTGGGTCACAACCCCTTTGGGGATCGAATGACCCTTTCACAGGGGTCGCCTAAGACCATCGGAAAACACATATTTTCAATGGTTTTAGGAATAATTTTATGGTTGGGGTCACCACAACATGAGGAACTGTATTAAAGGGTCGTGGCATTAGGAAGGTTGAGAATCACTGATGTAGATACATGATCCTAAGCCCCAGGCTGTGGACTGGTCCAAGGCCTGTTAGGAGCCAAGCTGCACAAACAGTGGGTGAACGAGTGAAGCTTCATCTGTTATCGGCACATGTGAGGGATCTAGGCTGCAGTATGAAACCATCCCCACCCACCCCATCCACAGAAGACAATTTTCTTCCAAAACTGGTCTCTAGTGCCAGAAAGTTGGGGGCCATGGGTGTAGATAATTTTAGTAAACAATTTTATTTTTTTACTTATTTGCAAGACTTCTATACTGCTTAATTTTGATATAGTGTGATTAGCTAACACATTTTAGTTCACTTTGTACAAACATGTTTAAAGAAACGTACTCCCTTCTCCCTCCCCTTTCTCCCACCTCCATACATTCCAAATACAAACTGAGAGGGCCATCCCAAGAGTATTGACCTTCTAAAGACTGCAAGATGGTAGCCCCTTTATTTACCATAACCAGATGGATCATAGTTGAGTCTTTCTTCAGTACTCATGTCATAAGAGTGTCTCTGCCATCTGGGAATGGTAGGACAGTTTAAGAGGACATAATAGATACCTGTGCATCCCCTTAGGCTATCTTCTACCATCTTGCTTCTACTTGCCAGAATTTAATCCTTAAATGATTATCTCTCTTTCCCAGTTGATAGTGTTGCACTAACACATATAGTACATAGTAAGAAATGTAGAAGTAGAGAGATTCAGTTTTAATTGTACTGCCATCTTAATTTACTTAAGTTTATACTACAGAAAATCAACATATGAATTTTGTAGACAACAGCAGTTCTGGGGAGAGTTGGTAAAAAGTTTTTGTATAACAACTTTATACATATTAGATTTCTAAATAAGATGAGAAAAATATATTTCTGAATTTATGGAAAGGGACAAATGAATATAAAATCCACTGAGTGAAGAAAATAGTAAAATAGTTTAGTGTTGATGTACCATATGTTTTCATGTCATTGTAAGTGGTGTAACTGATTCTTTCTCTTAATTAAAGCAGAGTTTGTCTGTTTGTCCAGAACCTCCAGATCCTCCAGAAATAGAAATTCGAGAAGTGAGAGCACGTAGCATTGCCCTAAGATGGACCATGGGATTTGATGGAAATAGTCCAATCACAGGCTATGATATAGAATGCAAAAACAAGTCTGGTAAGATATTCTATTAAATCCATCCTACAGCTTTGCAACATTTCCTGCTTTTCTATTAGGATGGATGGATGGATGGATGATGATGATGATTTGATGATGATCTTACTTTTGCTGCGTGAGCTTGATCAAGGACTTTAATGAAATGTGCCAAATATGTAATAATTATTTATTTATGTAATTTTGTATTTATATGTAGTAGTTTTTTCTCAACTATGCAGAGTCTATTTTATCTTAACTGATGATCTCTGTAATATTAAGAATAAGTGTCTGAGTTTATTTATTTTGCTCTTCCTTCCTGTAGATTTAACCTTTTATGCAGATTGGTTTCAATTACAGCTTGAAGACTGAAGAATTATTGTCTTTATTGATAAAGATGTTTAAGCAGAAAGCATTATTAGAGAAACATAGGAAGGCAGCTTATTCTCTGTCAGACCCTTGTTTCCTGATATTTGTAATAACTAGTGACCTCCCCAAAGTCAGCAAAGCCAAAACAACATATCATTTGCCCTAACGTCATCGACGATAAATGTGAGCTTTGTAGCCCTCCCTTACACTGCTTTCTTTATGCCGCTAGGACACCAGACTCATGACAATGACTCTTCTTCTCTTCTTCCACTATGTGCTTTCCACTCCAGGTTACCAAGATTTGATCATAATACTAAGCAAGAGGTTAACAGTTCCCCTTACTATGTTTTTAAAAATGCATTCAATCAGATTAAATTTGGTTACATTTGAAGAAGATAGTTAAACAGATACATCAAAGTACATTTTCACAAGAAACTAAAATCTCTGACCATTTAGGTAGCTGCTGGAAACATGTGATTAGAATTCAGTAATCCTAGGCAAAGCTTAACAGCTACCAGGTTCCCATTTATATTTTTGAGCTACAAGATTTGTAATTGGCTCTCTTTTTTGTAACTTCATTTCCACAGCCTCACTTGGAGGCTGCAGATCAACCTGCAACTAGTAAAGGTGACAAATCAGATATTGAGACAATAATATCATTGGATTATTTCTTTTATGAATGTCTTCAGATAGAAAAGATCTTTCTCTCTCGAAGCAGCTAAGTGAACATTAATTTACTGAACAAGACTTTTTAATACTATTACCTCTATTAGCAACAGAAAGGGAATCAGAGTTGTTTAAGGTGAAAATAACTTTATCCAGAGGACAAAGGAGGAAAGGATTAAGCCTTAGGCACTTGCAGGGAGAATATTTTCCCTTTTGTCTCTTGCATAAATTTTATTTTTCCTTAGCCTCTTTGGAAGAAGGGTTGTTTTCCACTTAGTAGCATGAAATTTAGAACCCAGTTTTGAAGACCTATTTTTAATATCTCCAGATAACAGCATTCTCATTTTAAACAATTTCAAGCTTAATTTCTTACATTACATTCTTGTATAGTGAGTTACACATGTTTATCAAGTAGCACATATTAGAATTTACATAAAATAGTTGGTTTTTTATGGCCCTGGCCATATAAAATGTTGGTGTAGTATAAATGAAAGACATCACCTGTATGGTTCTTTTTCTTACTAAATTATGGCAAAAGGGTGTTTAGAAGAGTTCTGGTACAACTGAGCTGATCAAGTTAGTGAGGTAGAGTACTTAATTAAGCTTGGAAAGGTAACAGGGCCAAGGGAAAGAGGTGTGTCATTATGAGCCATAATCATGATGGCCTTCTCCAGTCTGGCATTTTCCTAATATACTGCAATACCTCTTGCCAGATAAATTTAGAATTCTGAAAGTAACAACTGTAGAGAAGGTGCAGAAGTCAAGAAGACTGTCACATTTGTATTTGAGAAATATAAGACATATTTTTATTCCCAAGAGCACCAAGGCAACCTACTTGTTTTGCAGAGGACAGCATGATTGAAAAGTTGGCAGAAATGGAAAACTATCAATTTACTTTTAAACATATTTTCCTCAATTTTCTCCAAACTAATGAAAACTAAAACTTTTGGAGGATTTTTCCTTTCATTCCTCCTTAATTTTAATTTTCTTTAAAGATGATCAGAATGATGTTATTGTTGTTGATGATGACAACGACAATGATTGTTCAATTAATTTAGAATGCAGCAGTGCAGATAATTATGGATGTATCTCATTATGCCCATATAACATCAAACTCCATAAGCTGCACTGGTTTCCAACAGGCTTGCAGGTAAAATTCCAGGTTCTGGTTATCATCATTATAGCCCAACATGTCATAGGACCAGGTTACTTGACTTCCTTCTTCCAAGAACATCTGCCTGTCTCCAACACTTCCACAGAGAGAGCCTGCTATAGGTTCATTCTTTTAAATCTTGTTATCTTAGGGGCTCTAGAAAGTGTGCCTTTTCTATGGTTGCCCCTGTTTTCTGGAACAATCTGCCTCCCAATATGCTGTTCATCTTCATGAAAGCCATTAAGACCTGGTTCTTACCCCCAGGCCTTAGGGATCAGTTTTGCTTGTTCTACTCTTATTGCTGGGTTGCCATTTTATATTTATATTTTCTTAAAATCCTCCAGTGATATTTTTATAGAAACCTGAATTTATGTTTCACTGAGAACAAACAACATAACTTTTAAGGTAACTAGACAACCCTTTGAGTTATCTTTTCAAAGACATTTCTTTATGATTCCTCAATGCCTTCAACAATGGCAGAACTTACGATGTATTGCCTTCACTGGAAAAATTGAGATACATTTAGAGGTACAGTATATCTGCCTTGAAAATAGCCCATGGTGAACTATATAGCACAGTCAAACATCAGCACAGGATATGTTATGTAACATTTTGTATTATGTCATAAACTGTTTTATGATAATTGTAATCTTATAAAATCAAATTTGTCAAATTTCAATTCCATGGGAGTCATGGGTCCTGAATTCAGACACATTCTGTAAGTTAGTTGACCCAAAAATTGTTATCTTGCAATACATCATTTCACCCAGTCAAAAATAAGAGTTTTAATAATGCATATAAAGGCTGTAGATGCTGAAATGCCTTACTAGGTATGAAGGATTTTAGCATAGTGTGTGTGTGATCTCTAACCATTCATTGTGGTCTGCTGTTAATTTTATATAGACAATAACTAGATTCTGAATATACCTATTGAAGTATATTCAATAGGTATATTCGTTCATTCTGGTCTAGATGCTATAGACTAAATCTATTAATTCTTCTTTATCACAGCAGTAGTGGTTAAGGGCAAATGCTATAGAAATTCCTATAGCATCTTTATGTGCAGAGGCTTATGAAAACAATAGAGGACTTGACAGAAAATACTGATTAGGACAAGCTGCTGAACAAATTATGTGTGAATAAATACTATTCAGATTCTCTTGCTTTCATTTCTGTATAGCTGCTAATTCCTCAAGCAACTGTTCACAACCCTTTGGCGCCCAGTCTTCACATCTGCTAGATTCTGTTCATTTCATGCTTACACTGAAGCAGAGAAAGAGATTTATACAAACTTGAGAAAATAACAATATAGTATTGGGGTTTCATCCTAGTGCTGCTATGAAGTTGTTCTGTCCCCGTACCACGCACACACCCAACCAGCCATCTGAGGGTTAAATAAACTCTTCAAACACTCAACCTCAGTGATAAGGAACTTGGCAGCAACTCCGTGGCTGCCTGCCAAGGACTTTTACTCCGATAACACAGACAAAAATACACACAGTTTGAATAGTCCAGTTTGTAATTAAATCCACAGCAAATAGGTGTTGTGTCCGAAGGTGCAAAGTGCTTCGCCAGAGATTAGCTTTGTCCATCACAGAGTCCAAATGGCCACCACACTCCCTTTTATAGCCTGTGGGGTGTGGTCCAGTGACTCAGCTTAATCTCTGGCACGCCTCCTTTTCTGCTGCGCCCGCTTGTCTCTCTGATGCTGGCATGGGTCCAACCACAATGTTTCTTCGTCACTATCCGACGGCTCGGAAACACCTGGCTCCTGGCCAATCTCTTCTCCTTCGGGAGACACCTGAGGCATTGCCAGAGAGGAGGGTCCTGGAGAGGGAGGCCTGGCCGTCTCCTCTCCTTCATGTTCGGAGCCTTCTTCCTCCGATAAGATAGGCTCGGAGGACGGAGCCTCCCTTCTTAGGTACTTTCCCCCCTTTCCTGCTCAATTAGAGTCAGAAAGAATTTGATGCCATAGATATCCAATTTTTCAGATTTCATATGCCCTCCTAATCAAACAATAAAGTATTTTGGCACTTTGAATTCTAAGAGATAATGATTGTTCATAAAAAAAGTAGTTCCCCCCCTCCTTTTTTGTATTTGTTACTGTTAATCCTCAGTATTGATTAGATAGAGGAGCAGTTGAGACTCCATCCTGTTCTGACTGACAAGATAACTATTGGCCATTAGCAGACACCTGCACTTCACTAACCCATCTCTTTCTGTTATTAGGGACAACTGTTGCAATCATTAGCCAACTAACTAAAAAGTTAGAAGTCATCAAGATGTGAAAGGCTGGAGTACTGCATGAACTTGCCTATTTGTTCAAAATAATTTATGCCAAAGAGAACAGTAGTGCATAAAAATAGGGTCTCCAACTAATATCTGTTCGAAGTATTTTCTTTAATATCTTTCCTCTTTATTTTCTCTTAGCACTTTGAGGGAATATGCATGTTAAAAATATGTGTATACATACTGACCAGATCAAAGTCTTATCTAACTAAGAGTAAATATAATGAAATTTTACCAGTGTTATCGGTCCTTGAAATGGTTGACTTGTTACATAGTTCAATATTTTAAACAAAGAAAATCATAAATGGAAGAAAATTTATATATTTCTCACAATAGACTCCTGGGATTCTGTCCAAAGAACCAAAGATGTTTCCCCACAGCTGAATCAAGCCACAATCATTGACCTACATGCTTCTTCCACCTACAACATCCGCATGTATGCAAAAAATCGGATTGGCAAAAGTGAAGCCAGCAATGAACTTACTATCACCACTGATGAAGCAGGTACTTTCTACATAGTTATTATTAAACTTTGGATATTTTTAACATGTCAAATATTTCAAGAAATTCTATACATGATGCATTATGGCAACAGTTAAACAGAGTTCCTCAACAGCCTGATATTAATACTTTTATATTTAATTTTTTTCCATTGGTCACATGTGTTCATAACTGCGGGGAGGACTATTTAAATCTGAATGGGGGCTGGTACATGGCTCCATCCCATCAGCTGAGAGGGCTGGGCTCAGCTAAGCCACCGTGAGAGGGTGGCTCTGACGTCGGGGCCCCTGGGGGCTGAACTGGGATGATATTGAATTTCTTGCATCTGCCAGCAGAGGGGACCTGACCATCGGACCAACCGCCGTGAGAGGGCGGCTTTTGGACCTGAGCCCCGGATGCTGTGCTGTCTGCATTGGTTCATCGCTGCCATCTCACCACAAGAGGGGGTCGAATGGTTGATCGGACCTCCGTGAGAGGGTGGTTTGGTCTTCCCCCTTCTCCCCCCCCCCTGGACTGTGGTCGACCTGGAACTTGACTTTGTCCTCTGTTGTGAGGGGACAGTGGACCGGTCCTGTTGAAAATGTTCTTGAGACTCCCATTCCATGTCTCTCCCCTGGACCTTTTATATGGACCCCTAGGATATGGTTGCTCCCATCCTCTGTGGTCAAGATGTATTCCGCAGCGGAGCTTCTTGGTCTGCGAGACTCCCCCCTCTCGCAGGCTTGGCCCTCCACTCTATCGAGGGCCTACCTCGATGACGGGCTTTGGAACCCCGAGAGGTGGTATGCCGCAAAGAGGGGGTTGTGGGGTTTTTTAAAATTGTCTTTTTGTAATCTTTTAAGGGGTTTAGGGCGGGGGGTGGGGAGGGAGGGGCATAGGTCAGGCTCGTTACAGGGGCATGAAACGGAAGGCGGGGAGCGGGGTGTGGAGGAGCTCAGTGTGGATAGGGTGGAGGGCAGTTCTATCAAGACCGTAGTTGGGAGGGGCAGATATGGCGGGAGTAGGGGGCCACATCAGGTGGTGGGGGCACGCACCCGCTATCTTCAAGCGGTGGCATGCCTCGGCCCCCATGACTCTTCTCGTCTCCCCGGCTGTCCAGAGTCTCAGAGCCCAGGCCTTAGACTGATGTTGTGCAACGCCAGGTCCGTGGTTAATAAGGCCCCCCTCATTTGTGAGCTAATACAGGAGGGGGGTGCGGACCTGGCAGGTATTACAGAGACCTGGTTGGGCCAAGAGGGGGGGGTCCCCCTCGTAGAGATGTGCCCACCAGGTTTCCGCGCATTCCATCAGCCAAGGGCCCAGGGCAGGGGTGGGGGGGTGGCGGTCGTTATAAAGGAAGGTCTTGATCCGAGGGAGGCCACTGTACCTCAGATAGCCGGATGTGAGTCTCTCCTGGTGAAGTGGGGCCATGGGATGCAGGTGGGCCTGCTGATCGCGTACCTGGCTCCCTGCCACGTGACAGCGGCCCTGCCCGAGCTTCTCAACGTTATTGCCGGGGTGGCGGTTGATACCCCCAGACTTTTGGTCATGGGGGATTTCAACCTGCCATCTACCGGTGGGGCGTCTGGGATGGCTCGGGAGTTTATGGCTTCCATGACAGCCATGGACCTGACACAATTAATTCATGGCCCCACTCACGTGGGAGGACACACTCTGGACTTGGTTTTTATCTCTGGTCAGTGGCGGAGTGGTCTGGATATAGGGGATATAGTTATTGAACCCCTGTCATGGTCGGACCATTCTCTCCTGAGACTGGACCTTTTGACCGCTGCACCCCACTGCAGGGAGGCGGAACCGACCAGGTGGTTCCGCCCCAGGCGCCTGATGGATCCTGATAGGTTCCAGAGGGAGCTTGGGCCAGTTCCTGAAACTCTGGCTCACGACTCGGCTGAAGATCTGGTGGCTGCCTGGGATAGGACAGCCGCCGGTGCTCTGGACCGAGTCGTGCCTTTGCGGCCTCTGACCCGACGCCGAACCTGCCCGGCCCCTTGGTTCTCCGAGGAGCTGAGGGAGATGAAGCGCCGGAAAAGACGCCTAGAGAGTGGTTGGAGGGCTAGTCGCTCCGAATCCGACCGAACACTAGTTAGGTCTCATATTAAGACCTATCTAGTGGCGATAAAAGCGGCAAAGCGTAACCACTTTTCCGCTCTTATTGCATCGGCAGATAACCGCCCAGCCGCCTTGTTTAGGGTGACCCGCTCCCTCCTATATCAGGGAGCGCGGGAAGACCCCTTGCAAGGGCAGGCTGAGGATTTTGCTCAGTATCTGCACGATAAAATCGCTCAGATTCGGGAAGGCTTGGACTCTGACTGGGTAGATCCCGGCGGGGTGACTGAGGCTGGTCTTGAGTATGTTACCTGGGATGAGTTCGACCCTGTGACTCCTGAGGACGTGGACAGGATCCTGGGGAGGTTAAACGCAACCACATGTTTATTGGACCCGTGCCCCTCCTGGCTGGTACTGGCCACCCGGGAGGTAACACGAGGCTGGCTCCAGAGGATTATAAATGCTTCTCTGAAAGAGGGTTTCTTGCCTCCCGCCTTGAAAGAGGCGGTGGTGAGGCCCCTCCTCAAGAAGCCTTCTCTGGACCCGGCCGTTTTGGCAAACTATCGTCCGGTCTCCAACCTTCGCTTTGTTGCGAAGGTTGTGGAGAGTGTGGTTGCGCGACAGCTCCCACAGTTCCTGGATGAAACCGTCTATCTAGATCCGTGCCAGTCCGGCTTCAGGCCTGGGTACAGCACGGAGACGGCATTGGTCGCATTGGTGGATGATCTCTGGAGGGCTCGGGACAGGGGTTGTTCCTCTGTTCTGGTCCTGTTAGACCTCTCAGCGGCTTTTGATACCATCGACCATGGTATCATGCTGCGCCGGCTGGAGGGACTGGGGGTGGGAGGCACCGTGTTGCGGTGGTTCTCCTCCTATCTCTCTGACCGGTCGCAGTCTGTGTTGGCAGGGGGGCAGAGGTCGACCTCGAGGCGCCTTGCTTGCGGGGTGCCGCAAGGGTCGGTCCTCTCGCCGCTCCTGTTCAACATTTATGTGAAGCCGCTGGGTGAGATCATCCGTGGTTTTGGGGTGCGATGCCATCTGTACGCTGATGACACTCAGCTGTACATTTCCACCCCAGACCACCCCAATGATGCCCTCGAAGTGATGTCCCAGTGTCTGGAGGCCGTGCGGGTCTGGATGGGGAGGAACAGGCTTCGGCTTAACCCTTCCAAGACCGAGTGGCTGTGGATGCCGGCGTCCCGGTATAGCCAGCTGGTGCCATCTCTGGCTATTGGGGGCGAGTCATTGACCCCCACAGAGGGGGCTCGCAACTTGGGCGTCCTCCTGGACACACGGCTGTCTTTAGAAGAGCATATGACGGCCGTGGCCAGGGGGGCTTTTTATCAGGTTCGCCTGATACGCCAGTTGCGCCCCTTTCTGGATCGGGACTCCTTGTGCACAGTCACTCATGCCTTGGTTACGTCACGCCTGGACTACTGTAACGCTCTCTACATGGGGCTCCCCCTGAGGAGCACCCGGAGGCTCCAGCTGGTGCAGAATGCGGCCGCGCGGGTGATTATGGGAGCGACGTGGCGCTCCCACGTAACACCTCTCCTGCGCGAGCTGCATTGGCTCCCGGTGGTCTTCCGGGTGCGCTTTAAGGTGTTGGTTCTCATCTTTAAAGCGCTCCATGGCTTAGGGCCAGGGTATTTGCGAGACCGCCTGCTGCTACCGATAACCTCCCACCGGCCAATACGCTCTCATAGAGAGGGCCTCCTCGGGGTGCCGTCGGTCAGGCAATGTCGGCTGGCGGCCCCCAGGGGGCGAGCCTTCTCTGTGGGGGCACCCGCCCTGTGGAATGAGCTGCCTCCTGGAATACGATTTATCCCGGACCTCCGGACCTTCCGTAAAGCCCTGAAGACGTTTTTATTTTATCAAGCCGGCCTAGCCTAAATGGTTTTTAATTGGGATTTTAAATTTTATGGATTTGGGGTTTTAAATTTGGGTAGCCAATGATTTAATTCTTTTAATTATCTTAACTCTTGCATTTGTATGTTTTTTAATTTTGGCTGTTCACCGCCCTGAGTCCCTTCTGGGAGAAGGGCGGTATACAAATTAAATTAATAATAATAATAATAATAATAATATTTAGTACTGGTTTAAATTCAAGCCATTTTGTAACCTTTTGGTCTCCAAATTGTGAATCTTTATTTCAATGGACCATAGATGAAGAGGAGATGACTATTAAATATAAAGTATATACTTGTGGACATTTATATTCTCTGTATCATGTTATCATAACAACATAAAAATTACATTGTGTCATTTGTGTACTGATGACATGAAAATGAAATCATTTGGGTAATGCTTTCATTATATAAATAACATAAATCACTACAGATGATGTAAAAGTAAGATGAAATTAATGTAAATTAAACTCTTTCAGCTGGACTATTTTGGAAGCAATCAATATATTTACTATTTCAGGAGGATATATATGCTTAAATGATGGTCCCATCAAATTAGGGTTTCATTGTATTATGTTTTAAAGTTTTTACTGAAGGGGTGTCTTTAATTTTCATATAATTAAAGCATTGATGGCACCTTACAGGCAGAAGTATATGGCAGAATTAAATCTGAGATTATTTTTGAGTTATTTCAACTCTTTTGATCCTAAATTAAAAATGGGAGATGGGGGGGGGGGTTAGTAAGCCAAAATTTGATCAGAATTTGAGGTTCAAATTCATGATTTGCTTTCACATTAGTGATTCAAAATTTGAAGGCAACTTGATATATACTGTTTTGAAACCTAAATTAATAAAATATTTAATTTAAAGGCTAAGGTAAAAGGTTCAAAATGCTTGCACTGCTTCATTTTTTGGCAGAATGGGTCAAGAATAGCTGAGGGGTAGATTCTTTAATAGAGATTAACCTTGCAAAGTTTCACCTGGATTTCTTCAAAGGGTTCAGTCTTCAGAGATGTTTTTTTAAATATTCCCTTCCACTTTATTTAAGGGCAAGCATAGCATGAATGAGGAAAGGTCAGCACAGCAACTTCCAAATTGTCCAAAAGAAAGTCAATAGAGAAGTTCCATTAAAGGAATGTAAATGTGATACCATTTTACAAATATAACATTAACAATGCTGTTTAAAAATAAATTTAAGATTGCAGAGGCCACCACCATCTGACTGCTTGTTTTACTGAAATATATGTTTGCTGACATGGTTCATTAAGAGTGATCTTTTGGAGGGGAATATCCCAACATGCTACTTGTGAAACATTTTTTAAAAGTCTGAGAACTATGTATATCATCACTATTGTAATATAATACTTAGCAATTTAAAGAAATGTTTCAGATTACAGCAATCTAACAGCAAATATACTGTCTCAGATAAACTTACACAACAAAGATGGACTACTTAGTGCAAACAAAACAGATACATAAATAATAGGAAGAAAATATTGGTGGTACTGAGAAAAAGGGAAATAGAAAAGGTTGAAAGAGCTAAAGAATGCTGCACAGCAGAACATAGCAATTAACAGAGATAATAACTACATGTCAGCCCAACAAGTTGAGATTTAGGGAACAATATGGATAAAAAGGAATGGATAAGAAAAAAAGTAAGGCTAGAGGTATAGCAAAGAACAAACAAGGTTTTAAACAGTCTATCCAGATGGTTAACCATATACATTTGATTAATAAATAAATAAATAAAATAAATAAAAAAGCAGCAGAAAGACTCTTAATTTCTTTTCTCTCTTCTTCCAAATGAACCTGCCCAAACAATTTCACAGAAACAACAGAGCAGTGTTCCCACAAGCTCCCCGTCAGGAGGATTTGGAGAAAATAAAACGTAGTGGCTGAGTTTCATGTCAATATCAGAAAGCTTATCACACCATTCCAAGCTTCTCCCATTTTACCAACATCAGTTTGGTTTATGACTGATGGAAAACAAATCAAATATTGGAGACTTAGAAAAGTCCATCACATCTCCAAATTGCCATTGAATCACTCTGAATTAGATGAAATACTTAATTTCATTTGGTGCCTTGGAATGATTCCATTTGCCATTGTGATTCTAAGATATGATTTTGTAGAATCCATTTCAAATTGCACTTTGAACTTTCCCATGGCCCCAGCAGATGTTGCATTTTTTAAAAAATGTAAAAAGAAGTCAAGCAGATGAGAAGTGGAATTTTGTTCAGTAACACTGCAAACTGCCTTGGACTGAGGTATTGTAGATCATTGATCTCTCTAGTGTTGAGATCAACATTAACATCAGGAATTTGGACCGGTAAATGAACTGCTACCATTTTTATTAGTTTGTTTTTCTGTAGTCTCTGAGTGTGCCTTAATTCCAGCTTACTCTTTTTTACCAAGTACTTCTAGTTTCTAAGAGTTCATGTTCTCCCAACTGGGGCGCAGATATGCCCCATTTTTTATATCATGTCCTTATGACATTGCTTTCATATCATCCTCAACCTGCCACAGAGCTAGCATAAAGATGCTTTTTGCTGTTTGAAACAAATGTTACTCTTCTTCCCATAACGAAACCTTTCCTGTGGATGCGATCTAACATTCTTCATCAATGATGTGTTTGATGACATAATCAAAGATTTGGATTTGCCTAGTTCCTTCTGGGCAATTTAGGCTGCTGTGCTATGTCCTTTAATAGCTGGGCTGCTGTCCATGGCCATCTTAATTTGAGATGCAAGAGAATCCATACATCTGGCTTTTACAGAGGCAGCTGCCTGCATGATGCTGATTGGCATTTTGAAAATCACCAGTCAAGCATTGCCCAGCATCCTTATCTAAACGTACTTAGCACTCTTTTGAAAATGAACTAGATGTATGTTTACAAACAGGACTGTCTCTCGCTTGAGAGGTATAATATAAACTGAGAAAGTGAGCTGAGATATGCCAAGTTTGTTTTCTTGGCTCTGTCATCAATTAGAGCATTATAGGTTTTCTAGTTCTGCTGATATAGGGGATTTGCCTGTTTGCGCTTTTTAGTGAGTTTGTTACTTGGGGCCTGGCACCATTATACCTACTCCTGTGCCATTTCATCTACTGCAGCTGCCAGCCATGGCCACACACTGTCATTTCCTTGCAACACTAATTGAGGACAGATCTCACTCATTACCAGTCCCTCTTTTGTACTTCATCACATACTCCGTAGTCTGTGATTTATCAGCTGTGCTATTTTAAGATGTATTTTTACCAGCAACATTTTGTATTAATTCATCACAGCAGCCAGATGGAAACTTGAGGGGCTGGCTCTTACCCAAGAGGGAATTAGCCATCTGAAACAAGGCTTCTGGACAACAATCTGCCAGTGCAATAAGGGAGGAGAAATAAGGATGTTTTGCCTCACTGATTGTCATGAAGTTGGCCCAAGGATGGGCACCTATTAGATTCACTCTTAGTTGTTGTCCACCTGCACTCTTGACAGAACCCGGAGAGAAAGAAGCTGCTCAGGGCAAGAACGTGACCACCAGCCAATGTATTTATTAATTATACATACATATATATATATATATATATATATATATATATATATATATATACATACATACATACATACATACATACATACATTACATACACATATATATATATATATATATATATATATATATATATATATATATATGCATATTCTCTCTAGCCAGGTTTTACCTATGTAAACTTAGTTGTTCTTCAGCCCTAGGTTCTGTGAAATCTCATTCACAAGTTCTTGGGCCCTTTTTCTGCTGACAAACTGCAACTCTGTGTTGCTTCCTGGGAGACCCAGATAGCTATTTCTGCCTCTTAAGCAGAAAAAGGGCCCAAGAACTTGTGAATGAGATTTCACAGAACCTAGGGCTGAAGAACAACTAAGTTTACATAGGTAAAACCTGGCTAGAGAGAATATGCACATAAAAGCCTATGAAAAAAGAAAAAAGATACATTATGCCTTTACAGGGAGGATAATTGGGAAGTGGGTGTGGCCCACTGAGGACGCCTTAAGAGGCAGAAATAGCTATCTGGGTCTCCCAGGAAGCAACACAGAGTTGCAGTTTGTCAGCAGAAAAAGGGCCCAAGAACTTGTGAATGAGATTTCACAGAACCTAGGGCTGAAGAACAACTAAGTTTACATAGGTAAAACCTGGCTAGAGAGAATATGCACATAAAAGCCTATGAAAAAAGAAAAAAGATACATATATATATATATATATATATATATATATATGTAGGTCTTTGGTTATTCGGGTCTTCTCCCACGTAAAATTGGAAGTGTCTTGGCGACGTTTCGACGAAGTCTCATTCGTCATCTTCAGGCTGGTGTTCTCGGCTTCGTGCTTCCAGGAGCAATGTGAGATCGCAGCTGTCTCTTCCTTTTAACTGCTAGTGGAGGTGTGAGCTGATTGGGTGGGAACTTGGCTGTGTTCTGATTGGGTGGAGGTGTGTTCTGATTGGTTAGGGGCTTGGCTGTGCTCTGATTGGCTGGGGTTGTGTTCTGTTTGGGTGGGGGCTTGGTTGTGCTCAGCTTAGTCTGAGTTGCAGGGGGATTTGAGCTGGTGAGCTGCGTTGTTGTTGTTTGGCTTCGTGTTTGTGGCCGTGCGAGCTCTTCATGGTGGGTGTCAGTCTGCTTCGTGTATGGGTTGGAGGGGTTTAAAGTGGCTAATGATGCAGCTGCGGTCTGGCTTCTGGTCCTTGGTCGTGGCTCATTATCAGTGTGGGTTTGAGTCTGCTTTCTGCGTGGATGTGTGGTGGTGACATCAGGTGTGGCACTCGTGAGTGTGGGTCTGGTGTCATTCGTCGTGTTAGGGACTCGTTTGTCAATAAGGGCGGGTTTCCAAATGGCTGATAGGCGGGAGGTATCGTCTCGTTTGTTCATGCTGTGTGGGCGTTTTTCTATCTCAATGGCTTCTCTGATTATTCTGTTGTTAAAGTGTTCAGTTTTGGCGATAGTTCTGGTCTTTTTAAAGTCAATATCATGTCCTGTGGCTTTAAGGTGTTGGACCAGGGAAGAAGTTGGTTCCTCTTTTCTGACTGAGTTCTTGTGTTCTTCTATGCGTGCACTTATTCGTCTGTTGGTTTGTCCGATGTATGTGGTGGGGCAGGCGGTGCATGGGATTTCATATACTCCTTGATTTTCTAACTCAATTTTGTCTTTGGGGTTCCTTAGGATGGTGGATATTTTTCGGTTTGTGCAGAATGCTGTCTTGATGTTATGTTTGTGGAGGATTTTGCTTATTCTGTCTGTGGTGCCTTTTATGTATGGGAGGAGGGCCTTGCCGTTTTCTTGTTCTCTGTCTTGGATTTTAGTGGGGGTTTCTTTTTGGATTAGGTTGGTGATCTTATTTCTTTGGAATCCATTGGATGTGAGTACGTTAGTGAGGGTGTGTAGTTCGGTTTTTAGGTGTTGTTCGTCAGCTAAGCGTTTTGTTCTGGAAATGAGTGTCTTGGCTACAGAGTTGATCTGGGCAGGGTGGTGGTGTGAGAGTGCGTGCAGATAGCGGTTTGTGTGTGTTTTCTTCTGGTATATAGTGTGTCCTAGGGAGCCATTGGATTTTCTGTAGACTAAGACATCCAGGAAGGGAAGTTGGTTGTTCACTTCTGTTTCCATGGTGAACTGTATTTTGGGGTGTAGGCTGTTGAGGTGTGTGAGGAAGTTGTCCAGTTTTTCTTTCCCATGTGGCCAGATTATGAAGGTGTCGTCCACATATCTGAGCCAGAGTTTGGGTTTGTGATCGGATTTTTCTAGAGCTTGGGTTTCAAAGTATTCCATATAGAGGTTGGCAATGACAGGTGAGAGGGGTGATCCCATGGGTGCTCCTTCTGTTTGTTTGTATTTCTGTCCATTATAGATGAAGTATGTGTTGGATAGGCAGTGGTTGGTCAGATCTAAGATGTGCTTGGGGGGGTTATATTTGTTTTGGATAACTGTCAAGGCTTCTTTGATTGGTACTTGGGTGAAGAGGGATATGACATTGATGTCATATCCCTCTTCACCCAAGTACCAATCAAAGAAGCCTTGACAGTTATCCAAAACAAATATAACCCCCCCAAGCACATCTTAGATCTGACCAACCACTGCCTATCCAACACATACTTCATCTATAATGGACAGAAATACAAACAAACAGAAGGAGCACCCATGGGATCACCCCTCTCACCTGTCATTGCCAACCTCTATATGGAATACTTTGAAACCCAAGCTCTAGAAAAATCCGATCACAAACCCAAACTCTGGCTCAGATATGTGGACGACACCTTCATAATCTGGCCACATGGGAAAGAAAAACTGGACAACTTCCTCACACACCTCAACAGCCTACACCCCAAAATACAGTTCACCATGGAAACAGAAGTGAACAACCAACTTCCCTTCCTGGATGTCTTAGTCTACAGAAAATCCAATGGCTCCCTAGGACACACTATATACCAGAAGAAAACACACACAAACCGCTATCTGCACGCACTCTCACACCACCACCCTGCCCAGATCAACTCTGTAGCCAAGACACTCATTTCCAGAACAAAACGCTTAGCTGACGAACAACACCTAAAAACCGAACTACACACCCTCACTAACGTACTCACATCCAATGGATTCCAAAGAAATAAGATCACCAACCTAATCCAAAAAGAAACCCCCACTAAAATCCAAGACAGAGAACAAGAAAACGGCAAGGCCCTCCTCCCATACATAAAAGGCACCACAGACAGAATAAGCAAAATCCTCCACAAACATAACATCAAGACAGCATTCTGCACAAACCGAAAAATATCCACCATCCTAAGGAACCCCAAAGACAAAATTGAGTTAGAAAATCAAGGAGTATATGAAATCCCATGCACCGCCTGCCCCACCACATACATCGGACAAACCAACAGACGAATAAGTGCACGCATAGAAGAACACAAGAACTCAGTCAGAAAAGAGGAACCAACTTCTTCCCTGGTCCAACACCTTAAAGCCACAGGACATGATATTGACTTTAAAAAGACCAGAACTATCGCCAAAACTGAACACTTTAACAACAGAATAATCAGAGAAGCCATTGAGATAGAAAAACGCCCACACAGCATGAACAAACGAGACGATACCTCCCGCCTATCAGCCATTTGGAAACCCGCCCTTATTGACAAACGAGTCCCTAACACGACGAATGACACCAGACCCACACTCACGAGTGCCACACCTGATGTCACCACCACACATCCACGCAGAAAGCAGACTCAAACCCACACTGATAATGAGCCACGACCAAGGACCAGAAGCCAGACCGCAGCTGCATCATTAGCCACTTTAAACCCCTCCAACCCATACACGAAGCAGACTGACACCCACCATGAAGAGCTCGCACGGCCACAAACACGAAGCCAAACAACAACAACGCAGCTCACCAGCTCAAATCCCCCTGCAACTCAGACTAAGCTGAGCACAACCAAGCCCCCACCCAAACAGAACACAACCCCAGCCAATCAGAGCACAGCCAAGCCCCTAACCAATCAGAACACACCTCCACCCAATCAGAACACAGCCAAGTTCCCACCCAATCAGCTCACACCTCCACTAGCAGTTAAAAGGAAGAGACAGCTGCGATCTCACATTGCTCCTGGAAGCACGAAGCCGAGAACACCAGCCTGAAGATGACGAATGAGACTTCGTCGAAACGTCGCCAAGACACTTCCAATTTTACGTGGGAGAAGACCCGAATAACCAAAGACCTACATACAAACACCCGCGAAAACCTGAGAAAACATATATATATATATATATATATATATATATTACGGTTATAATATGGTTTGTCACCTAGAGTATGTACTTACATACGTATATATATCCAACTCAAATAATGGGATTCTGGGTGACAAACCATATCAGTAGCCAATCAGACCCTCATCACAGTCACCCAACAAATTGTCAGTGGAATTCCTATGTCTGCCATAAACCAACTAGATCCATAAGGTATTTGGGGCAGGCCATATGACACTCTGGCCCTACTGAGTCAATGCATGACTGTTAATTGCAACCAGACCAGAAGTGATTTGACCATGTCAACAGAAGAATATAATATTCTCTAGATCCAAATCATTTAGCAAAATGCTCCAAGCGGAAGACTAGATCTAATGACCACTTAAATGTGTCAGAGTTGAGATCACCTGGACAAGTCAATGATTGCAGTGGGGACAGAATGTGCTGAAGAAAACAACCACAACTATCACTCCAGAAATAAATGTGCCAGAAGCGATAACGGCTTCTGTAGAAACAAAATATCTTTGAGAAAACTCAATGAAAAAGTTGACAAAAATATGCTTCCACTGCTTTAGTCTCCTGCTACCTCACCAAGGAATACATCTCATACTCTTTATGACTTGTATATATTTAATAATAAGATGCAAGATACTTTTCAAGGAAGGTATAACTTTCTGATAATACAGAATCAAATACATATTGTTACTTTTAGTATCACTTCATAATACAAGAATTACCTCAGTTTTAAAAGATTGTCATGCTGTGATACATAATGAAAGGAATAAAATATATTGTACCAATGATTTGTAGTGGAGAAAGTAGTAATCCTTGCAATGGAGTTAAGCCATTGAAAAAAACCTGAGAGATTAAACAAAGAATTTAAAATATCAGAAGACAGTGTGACAGAATAGAGAGGTAAGCATCACTTGTCAACGTGTCATGTGAGTTCCAAATTGTATTTGTGGATGGTAACCATAAGTGTTTCCCATTATGGAAAGTTCCTGCTTGTCTCTCCTTAATACGCATATGCTTACAGAACATTCTGTATACTATTTATTTGCTTAATTAGCTAGTCATATTTCCTATTTTTCATTTAACTGAAAATTAATATTCCAGAAGAATCCAATTATCTTAATTCAGTGATTAACTTTCCCACTAATAAAGTACAACCTGACATTGAAACTTTCTATGCTGAATTAAAGGTCAGTTATATGGAATCATAATCAAATGTCAATTTATTCAGAGTAAAGCCAGGAATGCGGGGGAGGGGGAATCTAAGCTTTTAGCTGAGTCACAATATTTGTTGCCTTTGTATCAGCTGGGAATATATGCAGAACACATGGAAGCATCACCATTTATCCTTGTTTATTCTAGTTCACCACACTTACTGTAAGCATGTTAAATGGGTATAGATTCCCAAGCATCTGAAAGAAGCCTGAGGCATAGAACATAATGAAGATTTTGCAAAAGCAACATCATGAAATATGAAACAAAAAATAAAAAGGGGAGGGCAGTGGAGGGCCACTACTGGCAGAGATGTGCTTCCATATCATATACCGTTGTGACTTCAGGCAACTGGTATATTTTATTTAAAGCTAGTACATAAAAGGAATTCTTACAGCAAGAAGAGAATTATGGAATCTACACTGTCCTTCCATTAATTTTTAGCCAAACATGTTTTAGCTCCTATATACTTTTCTAATAAATTGCAGCAGCAGCAGCAATTCATGGAAGCTTTTGCATCTAGCAGAATAAAACAAATTCTTTGTTTTAATGTAAGAGACTTGCAGCAGAGTTACATTATGCATAAATAGATATGCATAAACAGTTTTTTTTAAAAAAAAAAATATTAGCATGGAATATTCTTACTTTTATGCCTGGAATGTTTGTATGCGTTCTAAGTAATTTGATTGTTTTACTTTCCATTATTGGATGATGATTTTTAAAAACAAGTAGAAATTCTTGCTGGAGATTTGAAAGATGTATGTTTAAGCAAGTTTGAGGAAAAATATATCCTTTTTTCCCTATAATCAATACGGTTTAAAAAGCTTCTGCAAAGATTATTCCTGAGTAATGAGACAAAATTCCCTTCATGAATTATGTTATCTTAACCAAACTTGAGTGATTTTCTATTTTGAACAATTCTCCTGCAAAGAATTTGCAAGGGTCCCTTATTTTCCAGAGTGGTTTTATTTGGGGAGGGGGGATTTTTGGGGAGAAGAACATCAGAAACTTTCTAGGAGAGCCTGTTCTTGGAAGATCACAAGAAACAGCCTGAAAGTAAACTGGATCTTGTCTGCCGCTTCCACCCCTCCCTCCCCAAAATGGCTTTTCTTGCCAATGGCTTTTGTTGCCATGTGGGCAACAAAAAGAGACACAAATGTTTTTGAACTTTGATTTCACTATAAATACATAGCAGTCACTGGAATGCTTTCATGATGATGATTTCATATGTTTTCTATAATGCATCTCCTTATCATAGCTTGTGTCCTTAGAAGTCTACCACATTTATGTCAGTTTCTTGCTTAGTTGGTCAAGAGAAGTTTAACAATTTTTTTCAGGTACTTCTGTAAATTATCTTGGAATCCAAGCATTTACATTTCCAAGTTAGCATCTCCCCCCCTCCGCCATGGGGAATACCAGAAGTATGGATTTCCATTCCCAGGTTTTTTAGCAATTGGTCCACACATCTGGAGGGTTCAGACTGATTTCTTAGCTGGTTCCTTTCAAATTTACAATCCTATAACCACTAGTTGTGGGGCGGCGGCAGGGAGGAACACTGTAACCAGGGGGCACAATTTTCAAGTAAACATAGACCAATTTGATGTATATGACCAGTTTTCTTTGAATTACTGCATGGCTGGATTTCCTGGAATGAAATCCATATGGAACTTTTAAACATTCTAAAGAAATGTTTTTCAAATATTGCATATTAGATCCAAAGGTACTGATGGCAGAATATTATCTTTTTATGTAGTTCTACTTCAATGGTTAAATATTGTGGAATCATTGTTACATATAGGAGAACTACAAGCTACCTGTAACTGGATAGGCAAATGATAATGTTTCACAGTTAAATATAGTATTACTAAGTCTTACCTCCCTTACTATAAATTCTGTGGGGTTACACATTGCTAATAACTCTGGTATAACTAGAACAATTGAATTTCTTGAAATAGCTTTTCCATGCCTTCACAGGCATGTAGATCATTGATCTCTCTCTAATGTTGAGATCAAAATTAACATCAGGAATTTGGACCTGGAAATGAACTGCAGCCATTTTTATCAGTTTGTCTCTCTGTGCCCACTGAATGTACATTAATTCCAGCTTACTATTTTTTATCTGTTATGACTGGTTTCTAAGAGTTCACGTTCACCCAGTGTAATATGCCCCATTTTTTATGACATATCCTCATGACATTTCTTTCATATCACCTTCAACCTGCCATGTAGACAGCATAAAATGCTTTTTGCTGTTTGAAGCTAATGTTATTCCTCTTTCCACAATGAAACCTTTGCTGTGGCTGCAATCTAACATTCTTCATCAATGATGTGGTTGATGACATAGTCAGAGATTTGGCTTTGCTTAGTTCCTCCTGGGCACTTTAGGCTTCTGTGACAGGTCCTTTAATGGCTAAAGGTAAACACAGTGAGAACTGTTCCAACCCAGCTTTAGCAGAAGCAAGAAACAGACTTCTTGTCATGAAAAAACCCTCTTTATTTACCTCTCGTGAATTAATTGCATTCACCCACCGAAAAGTCCAGGCATTAGTGCCTCAAGGAGTTAATTGCAGTACAGATCTTATCAGTTCCTTGTGATAATTGCAAGGCCGTGAGCTCCCAGCCGAAAGGCTGCAAATTAAGTTCTGGCAAGCAGTCTTTATGGCACAAAGCACAATGAACAAAATCTTTAGAAATACAACCTGTTGTCTCCTATGACAACCACTCCCCTCTCCTTCTATTTATTCCCCAGCCAGGGAGGGGCCATTTAGCGTCCATGTGTGCTTTGCTTCCTGAGTCGACTCCTTGTCCTCCATTGCTCACCTCTTCTAACTGCTCTGCATACACGCATCCGGAACAGGCCCCAGCTGTTCCTCTTCCTCGCTCATATCAGCCTCCAACGGCAGCTGCCTCTCCAGTGGCTGGGAAATGTTGGATGGCCCCTGCTCCATTTGTGCATCCAACACAGAGTATCAATCAGAGCCTTTCCCAGACTCCAGCACTGGACCAAGTTTCTCCCCAACCTCCTCATCGTCCGAGTCTGCCACCAGCTCTGCTGGCAGCTGGCGTGCCGCAACAAGAACATCCTTAAATGGAAAACCTTCAACATTCCCCATCTCAGGCAAGAGAAGGCTGCAGAAATGACAACATGGATGGTTGGATCAGGGTGGAATTAATTGAGTCATGTGTTTTGTTACCATTTTGTTGTTCACAGCAACAGATTTGCAGCTGCTCTTCGCTATATATCAGTATTCTAAAAATTGAGAATGTTTAGTGATACAGCATGTTGTTTTATGGAGCACCGGAAAGTACTAAGTATTTTAATTCATATATCTGTCTTTTTACCAGCTCCTGATGGACCACCTCAAGATGTTCATCTTGAGCCCATATCTTCACAAAGCATTAGGGTAACCTGGAAGGTAAATATATACATGTATTTTAAACAAGAAGATTATGTCTTCAAACTTTATTGAGGGCCCATAACACTCAAAGTTAAAAGGTGCACAGTTTGATGAATTTATACACACAATAATTATGGCTAAATTTTTAAAAATTACCTGCAACTTAATGTAATTGCAAGCTACAGTAAATTTACATGCAATTATATATACCTTTGCTTGTGCTATTTTGAATATCTTATGATCAGAAATACAACTGCAATACATAAAATAAATGGAAGTTTAGATTAATTCTCAATTCCTTCCATAATATGATAGTATTTTTAGAGAAATGTTGCTGGAACTTTTGCATTATAATGCCAGTACACATGAACCAAAATGTAACCAATGTTTAGAAAATTATTTATATTGAATGCATTTAATAGATTTGTGAGGAAGTTTTAAATAAATAATTGAAACACACTACAATTATTTTAGATATCTTTTTAGTGCATCATAGTTTCTACATTTTTAACACACATAAAATGGCTTTTTTTCTTTCCAATCTTTGCTCTGTGGAAATAGATAAACTTGGATAATGGAAAGACACAACTATTGGAAATCGATAGAGAGGCTAATTTTTCTTATTATTCTGAACAGTTGAAAATCCCGCCATTTGGATAAAAATGAATATAGAGGAATTAGTAGAATTGTACAAAACATTTCAAATTTGAAACAGGTTGTCCCCCTTCTTATCAAAAGAATTTGATTACTACCCAGTTATTCCACTGATTTTCACATTTATTTTGGGTTATATGTTAACACTTTATGTTAAAAGTTCTGTCAAACTAAAACAAAATGTTTGGAATTTGAAATGTTTCACATTCATAATATTTTACAAAATGCTAAACAATAACACCTGATGCAGAGTTGTAATATATATGTGAAGAGCACCCAACATAGAGTTGTAATATATGTGTATTGAGGTTTTTCTTATAGGCAGCTGATAGGCCAAATGCCTTTTTCTGCATCTCATGAACATAAAGTTATGATAAGGTATCCTCAAAGATGAGCTTAATTCCCGGTGAATTCATGGATGCATCCATGTAGTTTTCCTGGCATTAATATTGAAAGGGTTACCATTACCACCTTCTGGGATCCCCCCCCCCATTTAACAGCACTCCTGGGCTTCCCTTGTTGTCTCACATCCAAACGCTAACCAGATCCAACCCTCCATAGCTTTTTTAAAACTGGCCATTGTCAACTGGGTTTTGTCAACTAATCTAGAAAAAAGCCTTTAATAAGGTGTACAGTATACCTCATTCTTGAACAAACTGTAACAATGCAAGACAGCAAAAGATAATCAGACAAGAAATGAAAAAGAGGAATTTGGTATGTTTAGTTCATAGAAAACATGTTTGTAGAGAGAATATTACAGCAGTCTTCAAAATGGATGGCACAGAAAAGATGCCCATGATCTGTACTCTACCATTACACAATACTAGGTACAGAATAATCATCATCATTTATTGGAAAGAAAATTTTGGATGAATAGCAGGAATATTTTGCTAATGGTAGCAATAGTATGACAGTGGAACCAATTACCAAAGGGAAATAGGGAATTCCCAGTTGCTGGATGTGTTCAAAGAGAGGCTGGGCAGTCACTAGTCAGGAATTCTTTAAACTGGATTCATACAGTAAGCAAGAGGATTATGTGTCTTAATGGTATAATTGCTTCCTTCCTATTCTATAATTTTGCAGATCACCATGACCTTTTTTCCCCAAATAAGAATCCAAGAGTTTTTCTTATCAGTGTATATGGGTAGAAATGAGCAGCTCAATAGACAGGAAGATGTGCAGTATTTAAAATGTGATGCCCTTCTTAAATGATAAAATCTATCTATGCAAGTATACTGGATTCAAGAGTATCATAGCCCATAGTATAGTCTTTAACCAAGCTTATTTTCTAACAGAAATAGATTAAATTAAAAGCCACATGTAAAAACACCTGAACAGCTCTGGTTAAGATTTTAAAATATTATTCTGCCAGTATTTGTTACTGTATATGTTGGAGAACTGGGGAGTTACTTAAGACTCTTAATATTGAATTAATATATTTGCTAATCAATGTCCCTCTACCACGATGCACCAATAAAAATGGGAAAACTGGTATAATTGCAATATTCTTGTTTTCTTAAAAAAAATATCCCAGAATTAATAAAGAGTCCGCTGATAAATATATCTTAAAGGATCTGTTCAGATTACCACATCCATAAATAAACTTAAGTGTTGTATTAACTGAAAAATTATTCAGTACCATTATAAAAAAACATAGCATGCTTTTGTAATACTTTTTGTGCCTATGAAAAATAAGAAGAGAAACAGAAGAGGTTATCTGAAAAGAATTGCTTTTGTATTTAAGACAACAAAATTCACGAGGAAAGCTAAGTTATTGTGTTTATCTAAGATCTCAAATTTCTGTCATCATTCAGGGGAGAAAGACTCTATAATTATTGGCAATTTATAAAAAAATAGCAGTAGACTGTCATAATATTTAGCTTCTGTTTTGCTATCCACAACATTTTAAGACATTTTAATTCATTTTATTGAATTTATGAGTAACTAAAATTCTGTAGTTGTATCTTCAATACCTCATGCAACCATTACTGTTCCAAGTTAGATCGTTCACATGAAGAGCTCACATATTTAAACACCTGTGTTGTTGATCCTAGCTAAGCAGCAGCAGACTGGTTAGTATGTAGAATAGAGATCACAATGATATCCTGGAACTATATGCTGGTCCAGGAAGTTGAAAGTCATCCTAAAAGAAAATAATGGCAGTCACTTCCAAATTGTTGCCAAGAAAACAACATAGATATATCCAAATAATCTACGTGTGTCATGTTTGAACCAAAGGAATTTAAATTGAAATGTAATCTAAATATTTTGATTAATTTTATAAATGTTTGTGGATTTATTTTTTGAAAAATGAAAAGGAATGTAAAATCTTTTATAACATTCATAGTAATAATAATTGTTCTGAAATTAGAAAATGTAACTCTGCTCTCACTTTTTTTTCAGTGAAAAAATGCACTTGATTCAGGGAAAATATTTATTATTTTTATCATCACAAAATTTCCCTGAAATTAGAATCCACACTAGGAAATTACAATTAATATTTTCACAAATAAGAGGGAAATGGCCAGTGGTGGGATTCAGCCAGTTCGCACCACTTCAGGAGAACCGGTTGTTAACTTTCTAAGCAGTTTGGCAAACTGGTTGTTGGAAGAAATCATTAGGGCAGAGAACCGGTTGTTAAATTATTTGAATCCCACCACTGGAAATGGCTGATAATATCTAACAATTTAAGACCAGGGGGAAACTGCCTTCTTCTATTAACATTAGGGAGCTGAGTGCTCTAATTCAGTGACAGAAGGGTTTCTATCTATAAAAGACAGTTAACCATAAAATTTACATTTGAACATTTACAGTCTGGGGCTCAAGGATAGATTATTGCAAGCATAATTGATAATTACAGCTTTAAAGAAAGTTTCACTGTGATGATTGCTTCAGTTATAAGAAGGGAAAATATTCCTACTTCTAGTATGTCTTCAGAAATATTGCTATTACATTTTTAATTCAATTTATATTTAACTTTATCATAAACCTGGAGCTCAGCCCAATCTGCTTTAGTAGTATGGACTTTGGGAAAGGAAATTTTTCTCAGCATTTAATTTATTATGGTAATGTTTTATTATGTTGAAAGTGTATACAACATCTGACTTCTTTAGGCACCAAAGAAGCATTTGCAAAATGGAGTTATTCGTGGTTATCAGATTGGTTACCGGGAATACAGCGCAGGAGGCAATTTCCAGTTCAACATCATCAGTATTGATACTACAGGAGACAGTGAAATTTATACCTTAGATAACCTTAAAAAATTCACACAATATGGCATGGTTGTGCAAGCATGTAATCGAGCTGGAATAGGACCATCTTCTCAAGAAATTATCACTACTACTCTTGAGGATGGTAGGTACTAAACTTGAAAACACTGTTTTCATCATATTGAGGATGCATAGAATTTATATGTTTATATTTTTAGAAAATAGGATTGCATTTAAGCATCAGTGTATATGCTATAATCTGGCAGCAGTTATTGGGTAATCTGTTAATGAGAATCATTTTGAGTAGTTATATCTCTATTCCCCACTTTTGGGATGCTATTTCTCTTTCTTCCCAAATTGCTCCCTAGAGATAATTTGTTTTTGACTATCTATGAAGAAACAGTAGTTTTTAATAATATCTTTTATTGAATGCAGTATCAAATGTTGTGGTCCTAATTATGCTGTACTCCTTGAATGGATTCTTGAATTTGAAACACTGTCATCCCCCCCTCCCCTCTTTCCATGTGGGAAACAGAAGGAATCTGAGCATAGTCAACATCCTGCTATTACTATACAAAGAATCCTGGGAAGTTTTACAAGATGCCCATCAAGCTGAAATCAGCAAATGAACGGCTCATGTTTACATGAATTTAAAGAGTTTTGTGGCATACACAATGTTCTCATTCATGGTCCCCCAAATTAGACTATAAAAGAGGACATGGAGGAATAATGGCTAATCTATCTTGTCTTATCATGGTCCTGAGTTAGATTTCCTCAGCTTCAAGCTGTACCTCAACTTCTTCCAAGCTGGAAGAGGAACTCAATGAAAAACACTGTTTGGAAAAAGGCACATATGCATATAAGATTATTGAGATCAAGTTGTTCAGAGCTGCAGAAGAGAGCCCTCTTGTGGCTATATTCCATCAGCAAAGAAAAGTGTGGAAAAGAATGTATTATCATTAGGACTTGTGAGGGACATTCTCAAAGGTTTATGTGATAAGTGCACTCTTAAAATAGTTACCAAGAAATATCATCTGAATTGAAATTCTTATACATATATTCTTATAGAGGCACACGTGAGTGTGTGAATAATGTTTATATTTTAGTGCTTATTTAAATATCTTTAAAGAGCATTGCCTGTTTGCAAGTCAATATAGTACGGTTAAGAGAGATTCTTCACAATCTGTCTATCACTACTGTTTAGAGTTCAGCAACTTGTCAAAGAGATTATTTTAGATTGCAAACATTTACAGGCCTTGGCTTTGTTCCAGCTGAGAGATTGTGTGTGTGTGTGTGTGTGTGTGTGTGTGTGTGTGTGTGTGTGTGTTTGTGTGTGTGTGTGTAGCAGGGATTCCCTACTGTTGACTCTGAAAAAAGAGAAAAAACACCAGCTTCTCATGAATTTTATTCATAGCTTTTAGTGATGAAAGTTTTGGGTACATACAATGTTTCTGATAGCTTTGAGCTCTTTTTGTTTACTGTTATAGAAAATTGAATAGTTTATATTAATAGTTAATAAATTGGTGATATTTTATTTTCTGGATCTTGATCAATTTGTGAAGTAGTTTATGAAATATTCTTTAAACATTAAAGAACACTAGTTGGGGAAGCTGGCTTTCCAAAATTACCCACTCTGTATGTAGAAAAACAAAATGTCAATAAGAAAATAGCATCTCTTAGTGATTACATCTTAGAAGGTTATTTATAATTTGAGCTACACTTCTGAACATAACTGGATTAACTTCCTTCTCTGATATATTATTTTATTTGTGTATACATATTTCTATCCTACCCTAATTCATGGCATTTAAGGTAACAAGAGTTACAGAGTGCACCATTTTCAAATTGTCTACATTATGTTACAAGAGCGTTCTAAAAATAATTTTATCACTCTCTCCTAAAAAGCTTATTGAAGAAATGTCAAAGTTAATTTGTGCATACTATTTTTATAGCATTCATAGTCAAAACCTATTACTGTCAAATTTCAGTTCCTAGTTCCCCTCCGGAGAATGTCCAAGCTATTGCTACATCACCAGAAACCATCTCTATCACCTGGTCCACACTGGCCAAGGATGCCCTCAATGGAATTCTACAGGGATTTAGGGTCATATACTGGGCTAATCTTCTGGATGGAGGTAAGTAGTCTTCCTTCTCAAAATCAGTATTTTTCTGGTTGCATGCTTTCCAGAATGAAAGAATTCTTCCCATTTCTATGACAGAGTCAACCTGTCCTTTGTTTCTATTAATCATTGAATCTTTTAGGAATTGAAAATGATTTCATGTACTGTATTATTCAGTTCCCATTATAAATGTGCACTCTCACTTACAAACAAATATATATATATATATTATATGTCAAGATATTTTTGCGTAGCACTTTATCTTTGCAAGTAGAAAAATAGGGACCTTTGGTGGGAAGCTAACAGCATTCCGTGCGTCTTTGGCATTTAGTCATGTCGGCCACATGACCACGGAGACATCTTTGGACAGCGCTGGCTCTTCAGCTTTAAACGGAGATGAGCACCACCCCTTAGAGTTGGGAACGACTAGCACATATGTGCGAGGGGAACCTTTACCTTTACTTTACCTTTGCAGGGATGTATTTCTATGGATTGGCAAAACGCCATTGTACAATGATATCAAGATTGCATTTTTGCAGCATCTAAAATGTGCCTAGGTACATAGAGACTGATAGTTTCGAAATGGGGAACAGAATAGTTAAGAATTCTTAACATACAGTTCCATTTCTGCACATTCTGAAATTTGGGAAAAAATTCAAATCAGTAGAGTACTAGAAGCATCTTTGAAATTTTGTAATGTTACCCAACCTTAGGAGTATCTAATAAATCACTGATTAACAAAGTTAAGTGCAACTTGCTAGTGATCAAAAGCAACAAGTATCCTCCTTTAGCAATTGCTGATAGTCATCTTTTGTTTGTTATGATACTTATTAGAAATGGAAGGTGTGACTTAGACTGCAATGCTCATTTTGTTCACCATATTGAACTCACAGAGATTGAATTCCTATAACTTATAAAGGGTATACTTTAAATAAATTGTGAAGCAGAAGTCCTAATTTTCCAAATCAAATTAGCAGGCAACTGCTAAGAGAAGATAGAAATGGTTCCCCATTGTCAAGAAGAATCTCTGTAGGGTGACTATCCAGGAAGGTAATCTCAGTTTTGTCTGGGAAGAGTGCTATCTTCACACCATTATTCTTGGGTAATTAATCAAGTTATATAATATATATTTTTAAAAAGATAAATTGAAATTGCTCCTTCCAGTAGAACAGGACAAAATGAAAGGGTTCATTGGATCTAAAATGTTTGGTTTCCCACAAAAGAAATCAAGATCTATTTTATCTCTTACATCAATCTGCTTTGCAACAAAAAATATTTCTGTAACCATTTTTCTAAATGCACATGACATATTTTGATTTGTTTAACATATTTTCAGGAATTAACAGCAAATTAATATTATTTCTTAATCCCATTATTTTAATAGTGTAAGTGTACTTAAACAATAAACAGTGGGGGGAAAAGGGCACATTATGAGTTTCAAAATATTTTCTATCCACAAGACAATTGCAATGTTTGATTGAATGCACAGCATGGAAATTTAATATGTTCATTTAATAAACATAATAAACTTAGTTCCTATGCTGGTCACAAGTTTTACTGGCCTGTTCTCATAGCAATATAACTACCACTTATTGGGAGAAAAATGCTACTGTCACTAACTCAAATTAATTTTCGGTTCTATAGAGCTGGGAGAAATTAAAAATGTCACTACCGTACAACCATCATTAGAGCTTGATGGTTTGGAAAAATACACCAACTATAGCATCCAGGTGTTGGCATTTACACGAGCTGGAGATGGGGTCAGGAGTGAACAGATTTTCACACGGACAAAGGAGGATGGTAAGACCCAAAATATCCTTAGTAGAAATGGAGCACTACTGTTAGATTTTGCTCAGGTTGTCACTTACCTCTGTAAATGCACCTTCAGTGAAATGATGACTATGACAATAATCATGGAAACCTAGATGTTTCTCTGTGGCCTGCTATGAACTACATCTTTAGGGAGGGTAGGATTGCCTCCTTAGAGCAGTATATCACAGTTTGTCATCACCTCTCCCTATTGACCAACTGCCCAAGATGATGGATGTTGCCATAAAGATAGAGAGAGAGATGCCCCTAGCTCATTATAAACTACTAATTTGTGATCTTTGTTTAAGGCACATTCTATCTTAATCTTGGGGGCTAATTTGTTATGATGGTTTGGGAATAAATCTTCCTGTGATGTTTCTGAATTTAGATGTGCTTTGAATGAATCACAGTAATATGTTCAGTGGGCATTGCCTCTGGAGTTCCTGTCTTTTGGGCACATAGATTCTTTTCTTCATAAAATGGTAAAAAAATAATTATAATCTGTATTTTTATGCAATAAATACAAATCCAAGAGATGAGTAGCAATACAGTATGTGTTTATGTTTCTCATATTTTCAGTCTTGTCTTTTAAAAATCATAATTAACTACGTCTGTTATATAAAATTACATTTTGACTGAGGTAATAATAAAAAGACTAATTTTAAGATTTGCATTTTTGTTCATTCTTTGTTGAAGTCAGGGGAAAAATTGTTTCCATTTACAGTATAGTGAATGTTGCAGCAAAAAAAATATGTTGGGTTTTTTAATATTCATTTATTCCATTTGCTAGGGTTTCTTTTAAACTATAAATAGAATTATTTATTTATGGAGTTATTTATAGAATTATTTTTCCATCTAAGGATTTATTTCACTGAGCATTAAAATTTAAATGCAGTCATTTTCTCTCCATCTTCTAGGCTCCATCCTCTAGGCTTAAATTGCATTTTCACAGACTGTTGTATGTGACAGCATGGGAGTTGAGTTATTGCATTCATTAGAAATAATACATTGTAAAACCTTAATTAAAACAATGAATCTGTGTCCCTTAATAGACAGATCCATTCAGCTAGATCCATAGCTACTGCAAAATAGTCTAGAATATGGTACTAATTTGGACTAAAAAAAGTCTTCCTATTTTATGCACCCTGACTTTTAGAGATTCTCTCAAATGGTGCAAATTTCTCTCATCTTCTTCATGATAAAAGTATTTGCATCACTAGTAACACCATTTTAAGTTTTAAGAGGCAAACCTTACATTATTTCATTTCCTAAAATTAATGCCATGGTTATAGAAATTAAGAAAACCATTCAAAAATAATTTCCATTTCCTTCTAGGAAATAAGAGATATCTAAACTGAAAAAACATTCAGCATATTGCTGAGGTTTACAAAATTTAGAGCCTCAAGTTGCACTAGCATTATTTTACAGAGGTTTAAAAATTATCACTTCTGACAATATTTTGTTTGGCTGTTTTCCTGTCTGAGGTAGATTAGAAGTAAATGACAGCCAGGTGGGAAAAAAAGAAAGTTCTGTACCATAGGTCTGGATTGTTTACAGTCACTGCACTACACAGAGGTGCTTTGTTTTGGGGGTGCAAGGAACCCCATTTGCCAAAGTGACTTTGGGTTGGTCCATCTCTCTCAGACCAGCCTACCTCGCAGGCTTGTTGTTCTTGTGAAGAGATATAGATTTGATTAGTAAATAAGTATTTATAAGGTTGTTCTATTCAGTAGAAAAGTTGCTCCACCACTTCCAATTTGGTTGCAGTGACTGATTAAAAGAATGCATCCTACCATTGGTAGGATGACATTATAGGATATGAGAGCCATGGTGGCACAGTGGTTAGAATGCAGTACTGCAGGCTACTTCAGCTGACAGCTGGCTGCCTGCAGTTTGGCAGTTCAAATCTCACCGGCTCAAGGTTGACTTAGCCTTCCATCCTTCCACGGTCGATAAAATGAGGATCCTGATTGTTGGGGGCAATATGCTGACTCTGTAAACTACTTAGAGAGGGCTGTAAAGCACTGTGAAGCAGTATATAAGTCTAAGTGCTATGTGTAGCAAGGCAGCTGAAAAATTTCACACTGGTTTTTTGGTTATTGCAAGAATTTGTCTTGAGATTTGCTACACTTTGCACATTAATATGCACTGAATTATTTCTCCAACTTCAACAGCCACATATGTTGTTCTTATAGTTCCAGGTCCTCCTGCTGGAGTTAAAGCAGCTGCAGCATCAGCTTCTACTGTGTTTGTATCTTGGCTGCCTCCCAACAAATTAAATGGTGTCATCCGAAAATATACTGTATTCTGCTCTCATCCATATCCCACAGTAAGTTAACCAATAGGTCACATGACCAAAACTATTGATTTGTATTATGTTGGTAGCAGGGGGGACATTGTAACCCATCAAATGTCTCCTAAATTGGAGTCTGGATTGTATGTGCATTGTCTAGGAGTAAATCCCATCTACCTCATTAGGACTTACTTCTGAGTAGATACATGCAAGACTCTCTGTAGGTTTTCAAGGTAAATTGCTAGTAGCCAAAAAACAGTCAAAGATTGTTTTAAGACTGTGTCCTAAACCAGATACCAGGAGGTTAACATGAAATTACAGCTTCTGCCTAGTGTTTCTATGAAATCCACTTGCTATTGTTGAAGAATGAATCCTAGACAATTCCAGAATATATCAAAAGCACTTTTCAACTCTCATCTTAAAACCATGTCCTGGGATCAAACTGTCCTGAACTATGTGGAATTTATGTCTGACTTGAAATTCATTGGATGGGATGATATTGAAAATCTAGTCCATTATGAACACTTCTACATTTCTGCAATTTGGGAGCTAATTCCAGTCAATCTATATATTTTTCAGTAAGGGAATGGCACAAGTTACAGCGTTTCTAAATGAATTTTGGCAAGGTCTAAGTAAAAATTGTTTTCACTATCTACTAAATGACATGTAGTATTATATTATTCTGCACATTAATGCAGAAACATCTAGAATTCTTTTTTTATAATAATTTATTAAAGATTGTTATTAGAACAGTATAAGCTAGTGGTTCTCAACCTATGGTTCATGGGCCCCTAGGGATCTGCAGTGTTGTCACAGGGTCTGCAAAGGTTTGAAGAAATGTTATGATTTAAATCTTTAGTTAAGTCTTGGGGGTCTGTGGCCATGCTCTGTGGCCACAAAAAAGTATTTAAAGGGGGTCCATGGTGAAGAAAATTTTGAGAACCATTGGTGTGAGCTAATACAAAATGAAAGAAAGAAAGAATAAAAATAAAAAGTAGAAGGTACAGAAAAGACAGGAAAGGAAGAGAAAAAAACAGAGAAATAGAAGAGAAAGAAGAAAATAAGAACATATAAACAAACAAACAAAAATTATATGTAGAAGTGATTTCCCAACTTCATCACAATAAGTATACAAGTAGTCCTCACTTACCGGCCATTTGTTCCATGATACTTGAAAATTATGATGATGCTGAATGGAGTGAATGACCTATGCCCAAAGTTACAGCTGTTGCAGCATCCCCTTGGTCACATGATACAATTCGGCTGCAGGCTAACTCTCTAACTTCCCCATCTGCCTATCTTCCCTCAATCTAGGCCACTCTACACAGCAGTCTTTGGGGGCTGCACTGAGTCTAGGCCTGAAGTAGAGGCCAAGGGCCTTCAGCAGCCACCTGACTAAGCCTGTACATCAACTGCTACTTAGAATTGCCATTTCTCCAAAGTATGTAAGCCTTGAGGAACAACATGATTGCTCCCACCACCCAGTTCTCCTGTGGGTCTGCCATGTACCTCTTACCTTCAGGCATTTTTTTCCTGTTGTTGAGAGGTTCATATAGCCTAGTGATGGTTAACTATTTTGGCACCGAATGCTGAAACTGGAGCACACTCGTGCGTGTGCGCACTGGAGCACCAGAACTCAGAAGAGCAGCTGGTGACGGCGCATGTGCCCAAAGAAGGGGCTCTGCGTACCACCTCTGGCACGAGTGCCATAGGTTTGCCATCACAGATATAGCCTATCCAAACCAGTTCCCCTTCTTGCCAGGACTTTTGTGTGTGTTTGTGTGTGTTTTCAGAAGCCTCACTTTTGAGCGATCTCATGTCCTCTCCTTCTCTGTAGAGGAATTACCAAAGAGCTGGTTTACTCTCTGGCTCTTCATTCCACCTTGGTCATTGGGTCCACTTTTCATGGAGCCATCTTCAGTCTGCCATTTCCCCCCCAAAAGAATTCTAAGGATCCAGAATTTGTTAATTGAGGCTTATGTTTACACCTTGCACTAAGCCATAATGTAATTTACTTGGTTTAGCCACTTGGGTGAGTGAGTGCAGCCATTGAGATTTCTAAACTGTGAATTATAATTTATTTATTTATTTATTTATTTATTTATTTATTTATTTATTTATTTATTTATTTATTTATTTATTTATTATCAAATTTATAGACCACCCTTCTGCTGAAGAACTCAGGGCGGTGTACAGCCAAAGTAAAAAAACATAGATACAAACATTAAAAACAATTTAAAAAGATATATATAAATTTGGCCCCAAAGTTAAAAAAACAGTAACAAACATATTAAAAACAATTAAAAAGCATTAAGCCAGCCCGACTTGCTGAAAAAGGAAGGTCTTCAGGGCACAGCGGAAGGCACCGAGGTCTTGATTTCTTCGTATCTCTGAGGGCAGTTGATTCCAGAGAGCAGGTGCCCCTACAGAGAAGGCCCTCCCCCTGGGGGCCACCAGTCTACATTGCTTGGCTGATGGCACCTTGAGGAGGCCCTCTCTGTGGGAGTGCACCGGTCGGCGGGAGGTCGTTGGTGGCAGCAGACAGTCTCAAAGGTATCCAGGTCCTATGCCATGGAGTGCTTTAAAGGTGGTAACCAACACCTTGAAGCGCACCCGGAAGACCACTGAGAGACAGTGCAGCTCACGCAGGAGAGGTGTTATGTGGGAGCGCCATGCAGCTCACGTCACTACCCGCGCGGCCGCATTCTGGACCAGCTGAAGTCTCCGGGTGCTCTTCAAGGGGAGCCCCATGTAGAGAGCATTGCCATAATCCAGGTGAGAGGTGACGAGGGCGTGAGTGACTGTGCACAAGGAATCCCGATCTAGGAAGGGCCGCAACTGGCAGATCCTGGCCACAGCCGTCAGATGTTCCTCCAAGGACAGCTGTGTATCCAGGAGGAGGCCCAAGTTGCGAGCCCTCTCCGTGGGGGCCAACGACTTGCCTCCAATAGTCAGTGATGGGGTCAACTGACTATATCGGGATGCCGGGAACCACAGCCACTCAGTCTTGGATGGGTTGAGCCTGAGCCTGTTCCTCCCCATCCAGATCCGCATGGCCTCCAGGCACTGGGACATCACTTCAAGGGCATCATTGGGGTGGCCCGAGGTGGAGATGTACAGCTGGGTGTCGTCAGCGTACTGGTGGTACTTCACCCCGAAGCCACGGATGATCTCACCCAGCGGCTTCACATAAATGTTGAACAGTAGGGGTGAGAGAACCGACCCCTGAGGCACCCCACATATGAGGCATCTTGAGGTCGACCTCTGCCCCCCTGCCAACACGAACTGCGGCCGGTCTGAGAGAAAGAAGGAGAACCACCATAATACAGTGCTCCCCATCCCCAGCTCTTCCAACCAGCGCAGCATGATACCATGGTCGATGGTATAAAAAGCCGCTGAGAGGTCTAACAGGACTAGAACAGAGGAGCAACCCCTGTCCCGAGCCCTCCAGAGATCATCTACCAATGCGACCAATGCTGTTTCCGTGCCCTACCCGGGCCTGAAGCCTGACTGGAATGGATCTAGATAAGACGTTTCCTCCAGGTATTGTGGAAACTGTCGTGCGACCACACTCTCAACAACCTTCGCAACAAAGCGAAGGTTGGAGACAGGATGATAGTTGGCTAACACTGCCGGGTCCAGGGAAGGCTTCTTGAGGAGAGGCCTCACCACCACCTCTTTCAAGGCCATGGGGAGGTAACCCTCACTCAATGAAGCGTTAATAATTCCCTGAAGCCAGCCTCGTGTAACCTCCCGGGAAGCCAGTACTAACCAGGAGGGACACGGGTCCAATAAACATGTGGCCGCACTAAGTCTCCCCAAAGTCCTGTCCACGTCATCAGGGGTCACAGAGTCAAACTCTTCCCAGATAACATTCTCAAGACTATTCCTCGCCACCCTGCCTGAATCTACCCAGTTAGAGTCCAAATCCCCCCGAATCTGTGTGATTTTGTCATTCAGATATTGTCCAAATTCTTCAGCCCTGCCTTCCAGGGGGTCCTCCCGCACTCCCAGATGTAACAGGGAGCGGGTCACCCTGAACAGGGCAGCTGGACGATTATCTGATGATGCAATAAGGATGGAAAAGTAATTAAACTTTGCCACCTTTTCGCCACTAGGTAGGTCTTAATATGCGACCTTACCAGTGTTCGATCAGATTCAGCGAGACTGGCCCTCCAACCGCTCTCTAGGCGTCTTTTCTGGCACTTCAGCTCCCTCAGCTCCTCGGTAAACCATGGAGCCCCACGGGATTGGCACCGGGTCAGAGGCCGCAAAGGCACGACTCGATCTAGAGCCCCCCCAGGTCCCAGGTCATCGACTGAATCGTGTGCCAGGTCCTCAGGAAATGGCCCAAGCTCCATCTGGAACCCATCCGGATCCATCAGGCGCCTGGGGCAGAACCACCTTATCGGTTCCGCTTCCCTGCGGCAGGATGTAGCGGTTTGAAGGTCCAGGTGAAGGAGCGAGTGATCTGTCCATGACAAGGACAGATCACTCCATTTCTATATCCCCTATAAGAAGACCACCCAACCACTGGCCAGAGACAAAAATCAAGTCCAGAGTGTGTCCCCTCCTGTGAGTGGGGCCATGAACTAACTGGGTCAGGTCCATGGCCGTCATGGAAGCCATGAACTCCCGGGCCATTTCGGACGTTTCACCAACGGAGCCTTGATAGTACAGTGGTTACGCACCCTGTTATTAACACAGCTGCCTGCAATTTACTGCTGGTTCAAATCTCTCCAAGGCTCAAGGTTGACTCAGCCTTCCATCCTTTCTAAGGTAAGTGAAATGAGGACCCAGTTTGTGGGGGCAATAAGCTGACTTTGTATAAATATACAAAAGTATGAAGGCTATTGCTTAACGCATTGTAAGCCGCCCTGAGTCTCTGGAGAAGGGCGGCATATAAATCAAATTAAAAAAAAAAAACGGATGGCAAGTTGAAATCACCCATGACCATAAGCCTGGGTGTATCAACTGCCACCGTGGCTATCACGTCGAGTAGCTCGGGTAGGGCTGTTGCCACGTGGCAGGGAGCCAGGTACATTACCAACAAGCCCATCTGAACCCCATGACCCCACCTATGAACTAATTTTGTAAGTGTTCTTGAACTACTCAGGGATCATTATTTTCTCCATCCAAACCATATGCATTATCATTTAGTGCAATGAGAACCCAAATCACAAAGGGTTTTGTTTTTGAATTAAATGTATTCAGATGAAATCAATTAAAATAACAATTTAATTTACTATTTAAATTAAAATTATTTATGGTTAATTAGACTAAAATTGAATTGTCTGGGGTTTTACAGTCCTAATTTACTGCAGATTTATTGCGACTGTGTTTTTGACAGAGTATCTTCACTATGTTTGAAATCTTAAGAAGGTGATTGTCCTGCTTCAAAATGGCCACTAGGTGACACTACTATCCTTATTTAATATCTGGCTCACTAGGTACAATATGTTACATTTTGATGGAGCTAGAATATTATTATAAAGAAATTAGCCACTATAGAATACTGTATTGTTTCCAAAGTAATATTCTAATAAGCTATTTCCACTTTTGGCTGCAAGAACTTTTCTGGAGCTTTCAATATTATGAACCACTTTCAACATCGTATTTGTTTGATGTTTTTATCCACATTATTCATGGGTATAGGTAGTCCTTGACCTGCAACAGTTCGTTTAATGACCATTTGAAGTGACAACAGCACTGAGAAAAGTGATTTATGACCATTTTTCACACTAACAACCATTTCAGCATCCCCATGATCATTAACAAATGTGACAAGAAAAATCGTAAATTGGGGCAAAACGTACTTAACAAATGTCTCACTTAGCAACAGAAATTTTGGGCTCAATTGTGGTCATAAGTTGAGGACTACCTGTACAATTTTTCTGACTTTTAAATATATTAGCTGCATTAATTGCTGCTCTATTTAGATTCTCTTAGTTTGATTATTTCTGGGGAAATGCAATATTTTAATTTTTTTATTTAAAAGAAATTATTATCTAAATATTCCTGGAGATTTCTCTCAAGACCGTTGTTGATTTGTCAAGATAATGTACTTTTACACAAAGGCCAGTAGTGATCACTGTGACAGAAAACTTTTCTATATGATTTTGAGAGCTACAGCAGAAAAAAATAAATGGCTCAGCTAGTATTACTTTTATTTTGAGTTGCAGCAAATACCCAGGTAAATGAGATTGAGACTGATTCATTGTTATCTTAACATTTTTCTGACCAGTCACCACACATCTAAGATTGATTTTTATTGTCAAAGAAATGGTCCCCAGTGCTAGAATACTGCTCTCATTGCATTTACATTGCTGACTTTTGAAAATCGACTAAATTTATATATGCTTAGACAGTGATACAAAATAGAATTAAACCATTTTTAAAAACTGATTGGTATTAACTTGCTATTGTAAATTCTGCTATGATGCTTTTCATCCCATGTCTGGTTTGAGATGTCAGGTCTTTCTTTCTTTTTCGATATATGTATATTGTTTACTTTTGTTTGGAAATATTTGTCTTTCCTATCACAGGTAATCAGCGAATTTGAAGCTTCTCCTGACTCATTTTCCTACAGAATCCCTAATTTGAGCCGGAATCGACAATACAGTGTCTGGGTTGTGGCTGTAACAGCTGCAGGAAGGGGCAACAGCAGCGAAATCATCACCGTAGAACCATTAGCTAAAGGTGAGGATTCTGCCCTTCAAAATTGTACAACATGTAACTTAATAGAATTACTGAGTGATAGGGACTGAAAAGCCATTTTGTATCTAAGGAAGGCAAAATTGTCCATCCATCCACCTTTAGGCCATTCCAAGTTACAACCAAGAGAACTGGATTACATCATATGGAAGATATACTGTAATGGCAACTTTTGTATCTACCTGTCATGTCTACTCTTCCTCATCAATTAGTTTATTCTAAGTAACATTTTATTTATTCCAAAGCAAGCAAGGTGGGAGAAAAGTACAGGTAGTCCTTGACTTACGTCCTTGACTTACAAGAATAGAATAGAATAGAATAGAATAGAATAGAATAGAATAGAATAGAATAGAATAGAATAGAATAGAATAGAATAGAATAGAATAGAAGGTGGGAAGGGACCTTGGAGGTTTTCTAGTTCAACCTCCTGCTTAGGCAGGAAACCCTACACCTTTCGGACAAATGGTTATCCAATCTCTTCTTTAAAACTTCCAGTGTTGGAGCATTTACAACTTCTGGAGGCAAGTTGTTCCACTGATTAATTGTTCTAACTGTCAGGAAATTTCTCCTTAGTTCTAGGTTGCTTCTGTCCGTGATTAGTTTCTACTCATTGCTTCTTGTCCTGCCCTCAGGTGCTTTGGAGAATAGCTTGACTCCCTCTTCTTTGTGGCAACCCCTGAGATATCGGAACACTGCTATCATGTTACCCCCAGTCCTTCTTTTCATCAAACCAGACATACCATGTTCCAGCAACCGTTCTTTATGTGTTTTAGTCTCCAGTCCCCTAATCATCTTTGTTGCTCTTCTCTGCACTCTTTCTAGAGTCTCATCATCTTTTTTACATTCTGGTTGCAGTTTTTACAAAACTGGATGCAGTATTCCAAGTGTGGCCTTACCAAGGAATTATAAAATGGTATTAACACTTCACGTGATCTTGATTCTATCCCTCTGTTTATGCAGCCTAGAACTGTGTTGGCTTTTCTGGCAGCTGCAGCACACTGCTGGCTCATATTTAAACAATTGTCCACTATGACTCCAAGATCCCTCTCACAGTTACTACTATTGAGCTAGGTACCACATATACTGTACCTGTGCATTTTGTTTTTCTTGCCTAAATGTAGAACCTTACTTTTTTCACCACTGAATTTCATTTTGTTAGATAGCACCCAATGTTCAAGTCTGTCAAGATCCTTCTGTATCTTAAGCCTATCTTCTGTAGTGTTGACTATTCCTGCTAGCTTGGTGTCATCTGCAAATTTGATGAGTTACCCATCTATCCCCTCTTTCAATCATTGATGAAGATGTTGAAGGATTCTGGGCCTAAAACAGAGCCTTAGGGTACTCCACTGCATACTTTGCTCCATATAGATGCAGTTCCATTGAGGACTACATGTTGAATGTGGTTAGTCAGTCAGTTACGAATCCATCTGGTGTTGATGCTGTCTAACCCACATTTTTCTATTTTATCAAGTAGAAGGTTATGGTCTACTTTATCAAATGCCTTACTGAAGTCCAAGTATATTATATCGACAGCATTCCTCTGGTCTACTAATACTGTCACTTTGTCAAAGAATGCAATAAGATTAATCTGGCATGATCTGTTTTTGACAAACCCATGTTGGCTTTTGGTTATTACTTTGTTTGCTTCTAGGTGTTTGCTGATTCGTTGCTTGATTATATTTTCTAGAATCTTCCCTGGTATTGAAGTCAGGCTGATAAGTCTGTAGTTTCCTGGATCAATTTTTTTCCTTTTTTGAAGATAGAAACTACATCAGCTCTTTTCCAGTTGTCTGGCAGTTCCTGACAACATGGTGCTCCGTGATCTTTGCAAAATAGTGGTTCTGAGATCTCATCTGTCAGTTCCTTCAGAACCTTGAGGTATAATCCATCTAGTCCTGGTGATTTGAACTCGTCTAGGGTAGACAGGTGCTCGCTTATCATTTTCTTCTCTATTTTAACTTGTGTTCTTAATCTGTTTTTATGGTGCTGTTTTTGATAGGTTGGACTGTTTTTTCCCATTTGTGTAAAGACAGATGCAAAAAATGAGTTAAGTAGTTCTGCTTTCTCCCTGTTGCTTATCATCTTCTTGCCACTTTCTCCCAGCAATGGACCAATTGTTTCCTTGACTTTTTTCTTGTTTCTAATATTTTGGAAGAAGCTTTTTTTGTTTTGTTTTTTTTACTTTTGTCGCAAGCCTTTGTTCATTGTGAGCCTTAACTTTTCTCACTTCATCTTTACAGGCTCTGGCTATTTGCTGATATTTTGCCTTACTTATATGCCCCTCTTTCCACTTTTTATACTTGTCCTTTTTATCTTTCAATTTGTCAGAGAGTTCTTTATGCAGCCATGCTGGTTTCTTTTGAGAGCTGTTATTTTCCTTCTTCATTGGTATTGTGCTAGATTGGGCTTTTATAATCTCACTTTTCAAAATTTCCCAAGTTTCTTGAGTTGTTTTCCCCTTGAGGATTCTCATCTATGGAATCCTTTCCAAGCTTTCTCTAAATTTATTGAAATTAGCTCTCTTAAAGTCCAAGACTGTAGTTTGACTTTGTTCTATTGCTTGTGCTTCATAATGTTGAATTCCAATATTGCATGATCACCCCCCCCAAGGTTCCTGTAGCTTCAACACCTATCAAAATTTATATTGCTAGTTTATGTTGCTAAGTGAGAAAGTTGTTAAGAGAGTTTTGCCCCATTTTACAATGGTTGTTAAGTGAATCTGGTTTCCCCATTGACTTTGCTTGTTAAGAAGGTTGCAAAACGTGAGCACATGACCCTACGACACTGCAACCATCATAAGTGTGAGTCAGTTGTCAAACTTCTGAATATAAATCACATGACCATGGGGATGCTGAATGATCATAAGTGTGAAAAATGGTCATAAGTCACTTTTTCAGTGTTGTTGTAACTTTGAATGGTCACTAAATGAACTGTACAGAAACAAGAATCAGGAAGGCAGTAGGTAGCAGACATGATGCCTCCATAAGTGTTTAAAACTCTTAAAGTTTAATATTCCAGGTCTCTGGCTGAGGTGTGAATAGCAATCCTATACGCAGCATGTTGTAAATAGATCTGATAGACTTATTGCTAAAAGAGCCTTAATAGGGCAAAGAACTATTAGTAATGCATGCCATAGGACAGAGAAACACTATATTTTTAAGAAAAAGGATATGTTTAATCTCCGTGATTACATAGATACTTTTGATTATTAAGTGGCAAATCTGAATTAATTGATGCGTCATCATGGCTTTTCTGTTTCCTGTGCCTCATTAACATCGCCTAGGCCAGAGGTGTCAAACTCAAAGCCTGCAGGGCCAGCCTGGAAATATCAAAGGACCGGCCCGCAGTGTCTCTGCTGACTAGAAATGGGCCGCACAGAGGCATCACAAAGCCTCCACATGGGCCATTTTCGGCTTCCTCAGCCTCCAGCAGCACTCTGCTGGCCAAAACTGGGGAGGCATCACAAAGCCTCCACAGCCCATTTTCGGCCAACACAGTGCTGCTAGAGATCAGGGAGGCCGAAAATGGGCCACGCAGAGGCCAAGTGGGGCCTCCACACAGCCCATTTTTGGTTGGCAGAATGCTGCAGGAAATGTCCATCCCGTCTCCGCCCCCACTCTCCCTTCCCCCCCCCGCCAGCCTGCGGAGAACTACAATGCTGATCCGGCCCTTGAAGAAATCCAGTTTGACACCCTTGTCCTAGGGGTTTAACATAATGTTATTACTAGGTTTCATTCACTTCTATTCCTTTTGATCAACGAAACTAACTTTGTGTATAGTATTTTACTTTTTGGTTTGTTTGTGTGTATTTTTGTATATTTTGTGCATTTTATTGCATATTTGATTTTGTGTTTTGTATCGTAACTTTATTTGTTCGCACAGTTCTCCTGAGAAGTAGACACATTTCTTGAACAGGCCATAATCACAATTTTAGAATCATCATGTATATAAAATTCTTTATTGGCCAAATGTGATTGGACACACAAGGAATTTGTCTGCAGTGCATAAGCTCTCAGTGTACATACAAGCAACAATTGATAATCATAATCATAAAATACAATCATCATAAATCATAGATATGATACTCAGTAATAGTCATAGGATACTAAAGCAATGAACATAAATCATAATAGGATATTAAATAAAAGCAATCAAAATAATTCATGACATACAAAAACAAGTTATAGTCATAAGAATCTAAGGAAATAGGTAATAGGACAGATGAGAAAGGTAATAAGTAATATAGCCCTATTAGGTGGTTTGACATAGAGCATAGATACTGTTGTGGGAATTAGTTGGGTAACAGAGTGATAGCAAAGAGGAAAAACTGTCTTTGTGTCTGGTTGTTTTGGTGTGCAATGCCATACCATTGTTTTGAAGGAAGAAATTGAAATCTTCTTTTCCTTCTGTTATGTGGCCTAGCAGTGTCTAAAGTGAAATAATCTTCATTGCTTTATTTGTTCCAGAAGCACTAGTTGTAATGAATTTCTTTGACATACTATTTAGATAAAATAACCAATGAGATTAAACATTCCACTTATTTTTTTTTATTATTTTTGTAATGCTGGTCTAAATGATTTAAATCAGAGTCTTACCCTATCATCCGCTCTTCATTATGAGCTGTTGTTTCTACTTAATATAGTTGGCTGAAAAAATGCTGTGGTAGTTTATAGCTACAAATTATAATCAACCATTTAAATATTCTTGGTGATTGATATACTAAAAGATGAGCAGTGTCACCATCATCAAAAAATTTGGAGACCGATCATCATCATCCAAAAATTATTAATAGATATGACAATAATAATGATGGATATCAATGAACTAATTAACACCAAACCATCTCAAGAATTGCTCATTCTTGACCAAGTTTTAAAATTCTATTAAAAAGAGTGCAAGTATAATTTTTGAGGGAAGCTGATCCATAAAATTAGAACCACAATTGAAAAACAATGCCTCCTCATTTCACAGAAATGGGGAACAACAAACAGCTTCTCCTATGATGAATGTACCAGGCAGGACAATTCTGACTGGAGAAGGTAGTCCTGCAGATGACTTGAAATTGTGTTGTACAGCATCTTATATATCAGAACTGGCATTTTGAGTTGACCCAGAAACCTATTGTCAATCAGTGCAAAACCTGCAATACAGGTATTATGTGCTTCTGATAATTAATATCTGCCAGTAAACAGGTTACTGCATTCCAGACCAACTACAGTTTTTGACTGGTTGAGGCAGCTCCACATTGCAGTAGACCCGATGAAGATTACTGTTATAAAACCTTGTGTAGCTAGATGGAATTGCAGCTGGTGCATTAGTTGGTTCTGGGGAAAGGCATTTATGACTATGGTCTGCACAATTCCATCTAACAGCAATTGTTAGTGTAGGAGGACTCCTCAGTTCACTGACATGCTCTCTTAAGAGTAGGGCTTCTCCTTCCCGTCTCCAACTCTCATAAACAATCAGGAAGAATGTCATGGCTGATGTTACCTAAAGTTTGTGGGGGTCCTAATAGGGCCCAAAGGGATGCACTATCTTTATTCAAATCCCCATAAAAATTATTCAGCAGTGTGATCAAGCCCTTTTGCATCTCTTAATAATATGCGAGGTCTTGCTGGGTGTAAACAACCAGACCCACATATGCAGAGTTCAAGCAAGCTACTTTATTATGTTCTGCTTATTATTCAGGAATCTCCCCAGTCTGGCAACCTACTCCTGGGAACAATTAGATAGCACTTCAATAACTTAAAGAGGGGGAGGTGTCAACCATAGCCTTGTGCTGTTGTGCAGTGATTCCAGGGTAGCACTGTGCTCAATCCCTCCTTCTTGCTAGGCTGGGTGCTTCCAACATGTCTAGATTAGACAAACCTGATGAAAAATGGCTGTGTAATTTACTTAGTTTCTGCAAAAATGGCATGTTTAGCCAAGGACAGAGAATGGGAAGCAGAAATACAGATTAGAATCCCAAAGTACACCCAACCTTTTCATGTACAGCAATTCATGTTTAGTGTGAGACATTTTTATTGCTTTCTGTTGAATGAAACAGATTATTCAAGTATCATTTTATGGAGTTACTTACGTTAACCAAATCTTTGAAATATTAACTGTGCAGTTAGATGTGCTTTGCTTTATTTGCTTCATATGCTGTCTATTGATGCTAATATCTAAATTATCTAAAAAATGTAAAGAAAGAAAGAAAATCTTCAGCTACAGAATATGTTTCAGAATTCTTCCTCAAGTATCCTCTTAAACAACTTTCAGCCTACCTGAATACAACAATATATTAATTTACTCAGTTAAAACACATAAGCAGACTTGTGAGCCTGAAGGAATTGTTCCACCTTTTTCACAGAATAGACAGCTCCCACTTTCCTTTCAAAGTGATGCTTGGACTTAATCTGTGCTAAGCCACTGTGATACCTACAGTGCTGGCAATCGCATTCATCTCTTCTCAGCTACTGTTCTATAAAAAGAAGTTTCTAGAAATTGTTCTAAGTATTCAGGTTTGAATTTGGTCATTCAGACTCCTCTTTGAAAGTTATCTCTTCTTCATTTCCTATCCCTTTCCCCTCCATTTGTACATGCTATTTTTTATTGGTTCACTTCATTTTATCCTTCCAGGTTTCCATCAAAGAAACAAAGAAGTTATAAAAATTCAATGGACATATATAAGTTTGTTTGTCCCAGTTCTCCAATTAATAATTTTTAAAAGTGCAATATCTGAAAATCTATGGCGCCCCCAGACTATCTCTTTATATCTTTCTTTTTCTGAGAAAGATAAGAATGAACTCACTTCAAGTTTTCCCCACAATAAAGTTCGAGGAATTTTAGGCATGATGACTGCATATGAAAAGATACCTTACCAGATAATAGGTTTGAACATGTTTAGTGTTTTACTCCAGCAATAATAACATATTTATTTTTATTCATTACTATTATTAGGATCATTGTTTTGCAACCATTTTTTCAGCAGATGTTAAATTATACTGTGTTCCACTAAGCAACTAGTAAAGTGGTTTGAAATAAATTAGTCTATATAAGCAAAGTAAGACATTTTTATAATCATCATAATCCTCTTCCTTCTCCTGTTTTTCTCCTCTCAAGAAAGGAATGCCATATTATTCTGCATTTTAGCCCTATTTTTCCTTCATTTCTTAGCTCCAGCCAGAATTTTGACATTCAGTGGCACAGTAACAACCCCATGGATGAAGGATATTATTCTCCCTTGTAAAGCTGTTGGAGATCCTGTACCTACCGTTAAATGGATGAAAGAAAGGTAACCAACAACTATGTGTGCAGTACAAATGACGGTTGTTATGTCATTAGATGTGTGAAAAAAGGAAGAGAAGGATTGTAATTAGGCCAATGCATGCGTTGAAAGTGATTCAGAAGAAATACATCTCAGATGAATATGAGTACATCACTTCTCTATGTTTAATGAGAACAACCTATTTCCTTTCAAGTTTTGCATGTGTCAGAGAAACAAAATATGGATGCTTTAAGAGTTGCATTGATTTTAATGAATGAACTACTAAAAGAAGCAGTATCTTTTTTTCAAGTGCCCCCCCCCCCAAAGTCTGCGAAAAGACAGGTGCAGAATAGGCCAGTGCTTGCACAAAGTCCAAAGTACTGTACATCTTCTGAGTTATTTTGTGACTCCTTGTTATCAACTCCCAGTCATTCTTAATCATAGACCTGATTAATCCATAATCTGGGATTACTTGAACTATTTTCCACCTGGGTATTTAATTTAATTCAACATATGTCAATACAGGTTCTTGTCAAACAGTTTAATATTAAAGAATATCTTTAATTTACAGTCTGTGTATTTTTCCAGATGTTAGGAATTACCTCAAACATATCAAAGAACAAATCCCCTATTAGTGGGTTTCAGCTAATCTTTTGTTGCCAGGCATTTTACAAAGTTCTTTTACAAATTAGTGTATTAGGATGGTTTTGTTTCTAAGATTTTTTTTCACATTTGCTTTTTTCCCCCATTTAATTAAATAATTCATCACTCAGTCAGATCCTGCTGTATTCTGTAAATGAAGTCCTTCCATCTTTAAACTGACAGTATGCTGAGTATAGTATGTTTTATATATAATTGCAGCAAGGAAAATTATAAGGAGATTGTTTTCTCCAAATTTTTCTCCAAAGTAGATTCCTTTTGTTTCCATGTGTACTGATAACTGATGTATTTAATTCCTGAGATTAAAAAATAGTGACTCAACACTATACCAATGTAAACAAAGTAACAAATATTTTTCTAAAGTCAATACAGTACTACTTTTTGGGGGGCGGGGGGTATTGTATATCCAAGGTGTTGTAATGTAAACCTCAACCAGCAGGTGGCATTAAGATGGTTTCTTTGATTTCCTCAGATCTCTGCAAAATCAGATTCTCAAACTATTGAATTTCAATACTATAGTGATTTCAGCCAGGACACATAAGGACGCTTACTTGTGATTCGTTCAATTGCAGCATAATACCTCTGCAACAAGGCTTAGCCAACCAAGTAGTCAGCTAGGGTGCTATCTAGCTAGTTGTTGAATTCTTTTTCTGAGGAAGAGGCTAAAGCCTGGCAGGCCTAGGTGGGACAGTCAGCTCATGATATCCAATAATAAACCTGACCTGCTCATCTTCATGTTCTCACTGCCTGTCCTCTCTAATAGCTGCCTTGTCTACAGCCATGGCTTTTATTGGCAAGTCTTCTGCAATGGCTTCAGCTGCTGGTCTGCTTCCAAACACGCAGCAACTAGATCCAGCAACTCCTCAGCTCGTCAACATTTTCTATAAAAGTGATTTCCTGCATTAATCTGATTTCCTGGGGGGGGGGCTGTACTCCCTTTTATTTAATTAATTTATTTCCCTTTTCTATATGAAAAAATATCTTGTATGTTGAGCATTCCAAAAAAGGCTCAGGGTGGTGACAGTGCCTTAACCAGCCAGAAATCTGATTAGGAAGTAGCAGAATTGATGTTGCAAAGTATTCACTTCCTTGGGACTCACAGTCTCCAAATGAGCCTGCCTCAAGTGTAGCAGACTCTTCCATTTGCATTGTCTAGCTCAAGTCTAGCAGGTCTCGAAATTACATGGTTTTGCCTGCCAAATGCTGTGGAAATGCTTCTTCACAGAGACCTTTTAGAAAGCTGTGCAGACATCTTTTCCTAAAAGGAAAAAGGATGTCTTAAAAAGGGCCACTGCGTGACATTCAGCAGATCCAAAATGGGTGACATAATATCTCCTTTTTGCCACTTGAATTGCTACTCTATAAGTTCAAATATGATTTTGTGTTAGTTTTTCGTTAGATTTAAGACAGGTTTTCTTTCACATGCTCTCCTGGGAGTCTCCTCTGCATCTTCTTGAGCTTCTCAGTGAACTAAGGAGCTGCAGTAGATGTAAAATTAGGGAGTGGTGCTTCATTGCAATCTAATCCAATTCCCCATCCACTGTTCGTTTCGGTGGTTAACTACAATTTCAGCCAAACTATCCATGAGAATCTTTAGAGACTTCCCAAGAGTCCCTTCCAAACCGTAGGATCTATCAGATCAGTGGTGGGTTGCTACCAGTTCGTCCCGGTTTGGCTCCACCCGTTGTGGCTCCGTTGCCTGAGCCTGGGCTATCGACAGATGCAGACTCTGAGAGTGAGGGGGAGGAGTTGGCAAGGCCTCCCTCTCCAGGACCCTCCTCTCTGGCAATGCCTCCGGAGGACACCGAAGGCCAAACAATAGGCTCAGAGCCAAGCACGTCCCCGCAGCCACAGGTGGACAGTGATGAGAAAAATAAGTGCTGGCTGGACTCTTGCCAGAGGCGCAGGGAGAAGCGTGCACAGCAGAGGGGAAGGCATGCCAGAGATTAGCTGAGTCACTGGACCACATCCCACAGGCTATAAAAGGGAGTGTGGTGGCCATTCGGACTCTGTGACGGACAAAGCTAATCTCTGGCGAGGCACTTTGCACCTTCGGATACAACACCTATTTGCTGTGGATTTAATTACAAACTGGACTATTCAAACTGTGTGTATTTTTGTCTGTGTTATCGGAGTAAAAGCTCTTGGCAGGTAGCCACGGAGTTGCTGCCAAGTTCCTTATCACTGACGTTGAGTGTTTGAAGAGTTTATTTAACCCTCGGCTGGCTGGTTGGGTGTGTGCGTGGTATGGGGACAGAACACCACCCACCCGCCCAGATGTCATCAAAAATGCTCTGCGCATGGGCAGAACCTTATGCAAAGCAATTGCACACTCCCAATAGTGAACCTGTAGCCCCGGGATTTGAAACCCACTGCTGTATCAGATGCCTTCAATGGGCCAATATAATACCTTCTTCCACTGTGAGGGAGATTGCACCACAAAACCCCACAGCAATCAGAGAGTGATCTGCCCATGATCATTCCCTCCACTTTCAAATCACATTATGTTTCCCCTGAGACAAAAACCTCTAATATGTGCTCTCTTGTGTGTTGGACCCTCAATAAGTTGGGCCATGTCCATTATTGTCATGGCAGCCATTAACTTCTGGATCACTCCAGATTTCTAACTAAGGGAAGGCAGGTTGAAATCCCCTAATGCTACTAGCTAACCACCTTACCTGGAGTTATTCTGTCCCCGTCTCACACACGCACACAAACAGTCAGCCAGGAGTTAATAAAACCAGCAGTCATGAATTCCTTTGAGATAACAGAATTGGCAGCAACCCAGTAGCTGCCTGCCAAAAACTTTACTCACAAAGGGAGGTTTTTCTCCTCCGTCCGATAAACCAAAATAAGTCCACAAAGCCAAAGAATTGTCAAGTCCAGTCCGTAAATAATCCAAGGAGGGCATATAACGAAGTTCCAGAAACGCAGTATGACTTGCTAGCTTTTCAGTTTTGTCCGTCACAAGGCCTGAATGGCCACCACACCCCCTTTTATCCCCTGTGGGGTGTGGTCCAGTGACTCAGTTTAATCTCTGGCACGCCTCCTTCTCTGCTACGCGCGCTTGTCTTTCCAACGCTGTCGGGGATCCAGCCAAGACTCATCTCCGTCACTGTCTAACTGCGGCTGCTCGGAAGTGCCTGGCTCCTGGCCCATCTCTTGGCCTTCGGAGGACACCTGAGGCATTGCCAGAGAGGAGGGTCCTGGAGAGGGAGGCCTTGCCAACTCCTCTCCTTCACTTTTGGAGTCTTCTCCCTCTGATAAGACGTGCTTGGGGGTCGGAGTCATAACAGGAATCAAGTCAAGCAGTCTTTGCAGGGACTCTGCACTCTGCAATGGGGGGAGGAGTTACATAGGGCCCAAACTGGCCCTAACAGGATCTCACATCTGGTTCTCTATGGTGAATGTCTCTTGATGCCAACAAAGATTCGTGGATGACAGGAACTACCACTCCTTGGCATTACCATTACAGAGACCAAGGCTGATGCCAAACCCAAAACATGTGTAGGGAGTTTTTTGTGAGAGGAATTTCCTGCTCCTCTCTCTGGTTTCAAAAAAGCATGCCGGTCTGCTCTATCATCATTAAAAATTTCATTGTAGCAACTGAGGGCCCTGGATTTCAAGGAACTAGAGCCATGCCTTCTGGAATGAGAACTAAGAGCTGGGAGGGAGTAATTAGTTAAGTTACTACCTTTTCTGAATGGTGGCTTTTTCCCATCACAACTAAAATCCCATTCCATCATAACTTTCCCTCCTTGTATTATCAGCACCCTCCCTGCCCAAGGAATTTCCTGTCATCAAGCACAGGTCACACTCAACCAAGAATCAGATGATCCCTTCAGATGCTCAACTCATCAAACAATCACCTGAGCTATATATCTGGTCTGCTTCCTTTCCATCTCCCTGCCTTGCTGTCACCCGAGTCAAGAGACCTACTCAAAACTGGGAGACTGGAGCCTAACTCCAACTCTCAGGAAATAGTTCACATCTGCCCCCATCCAGTTCCAAACCTGATAACATCTTCAAACTCTCTGGGTGGAGTAGTTCATTCTCCCCTATTGCTACTTGTGCTTCTGACATTCTTATACCCTTATGTTATTTCCTGAGACTGGCTGATGAGAAGATAGAATTGTCCCAAGCATCCATTTATTTCTTAACCTGTTGCAAAAATAGTAATAAATTAACCATTGTAGCACCATTCAATATGCAAATGAAATCCATCACAATGTTGAATTTTAGATTGTTCTGCAATAATCAGACATACTAATCTCTACCAGTAGAAGCTTCTGTGTGGTTTCAGTTTCGATTCTTTATATATACTGTATAAGCGATTTTCTTTCCAGGCATTTCCCTCTTCCCTTCTGTATTTTTAAAACTAACCCCAGATCTAAGTTATATTGGTTGTAACTTCTTTAATGTATGATTTTTGTTTCCTGTGAGGCAGTAACGGGACACCCAGTCTAGTGATGATTGATGGGCGAAGAAGCATCTTTAGCAATGGCAGTTTTGTTATCCATACTGTGAAAGCAGAAGATTCAGGATATTACAGTTGTGTGGCTACTAATAACTGGGGATCAGATGAAATTATTTTGAATTTGCAAGTTCAAGGTAAGTTAACAATGTTTCTTTCACTGCAACTATTTCTTAGTTTAAATAATTTTTATTATTATCAGGATAATAGAACATTCCAAAATGTAAATTGAAGTTATTGTGTGTCCCTGGAAAGCAACTAGGAGAATAGAAAGCTCTCAGATATCTCAAAGGCTATACAATGGATATGTTCTTTGGTTCAGAGAACTAGAATCAGTATATATAAATTACTTGGAAGCAGATTTATTCTGAGCATTACAGGAAACTTTCAAATTGTAAGAATTGGTTAAATTGCTGTGTTCACACAACACACGTTTCCATGTCTGATTTAATCATGAACAAACTCCATTTTCTAGGTTAACATAGTATGTTAGCTTTCAGTAGTGACTTACTGACACAGATGTTATTCTTCAATGACATAAAAGTGATTGGAGACAGTAGTGCATTGTTCTGACTTTCACCAGCCTATCAATACATCTAATTGTGACTGATGTTGGGAACTTAAGTTCAGCCATATATAAAAGGGTGATACATCTGATGCATAAGAATAGTTGGAAAAGTATTTTCCTGCCTCCTGGAAGATGATTATGCAGGGACTGCAGTGATGGAAAAGTCAAAGGCAAAAATATGATTACGAATGCCAGCTAAAATTAGATAATATTTGAATAGTCAAGGAAAAAGAATGTTCCTGGTATGTTTTAATTGAAGATGTCATATTAGCAGACACATCGACAGATACAATTTGCATATTTTCTCACCTCAATTCTGTGATAAATATATTCAAAATCAAACTATTCTTCATTTCTGCTTTTAACTATTTCTTATTTAGTTCCACCTGACCAGCCTAGACTTACTGTATCCAAAACCACCTCTTCCTCCATCACTCTTTCCTGGATACCTGGAGACAATGGAGGCAGCTCTATTCGAGGTAACATTCAATAGTTCCCTTTCAATGCCAGAATGTTTTGGGTTTTTAAAAAAGTAGTGCCTTACATGTTGCCACTTCATCCCAACAGAAGGTTATGTTAGTTTTGCTTATCAAAAAGTTCAGTTATCTGAAAAATGCTGCTTGCTTGACAGTAAGGATTTGGATAATAGTGTCCCATATGAATCAGAGATGCCAGTTATTTAGATAACAAAATATTGTATGATATGCCCTAGAATGGATTATAAAAAAATTACTGGCATTCCTGATTTAGGTTTGATTGATCAATATTATATTTCATCTGGGATATTGTTAATTACTGAATTCTCTTAACAGGTTTGAATAAATTAAAAGCATTAAAATTGTTAAAATAAAAATAAAAGCAAATAAGTATATTTGATAGTTAAATATAACAAGTAATCAACACAAGCCTCTTCAAAGTGATACTCAACTCTTTAAGAAGAGCAGTTGAAATAACTCGAACAGCCACAGCATAGAAAACTAACTTGAATCAGGATCAGATCAGTTCATAACAGTTGTAGATGAGCTTCCTCAATTGATGTCAGTAAATACTGGAAGTTCATATAGAAAGTGTTGTGGTCTGCCAGCAGCCTGCGGAGCTGGCAGCGGAGTCGGACAATGAGGAGGCTGGGGAGGAACATGGGCCAGTCCTGGAGTCTGGGGAAGGCCCGGATGAGGGCTCTGCATCAGAGGCAGAGATGGGGCCAGGGCCGTCTGGGAGTTATGTGCGGACTCCAGAGCCTCCAGAGTCAGATAGCAGAGAGGCAGAGGAACAGGAGAAGCCTGTTCCTAGTGTGCACATGCTCAGAGCTGCCAGAAGGCATGAAACAAAAGGAACAACTCGGGAGTAATGCCTGAAGATGATTGGCCCCTCCCATAAGGCTTAAAAGAGGAGCAAAGGCATGTGGGCCCTTTGCAGGAAAGCAACATTGTTAATTCTGTTCCCAGTCAGCATCTCTGTTTGATTCTGGACTCTGTGTGGCTTTACCAAGTAGCTCTTTGGCAGTGTGTCAAAGGAGATAAAGGTTGGTGATTATCCCAAAGGACTTTTTGCACTAATTGGGACTCAGCTGTGAATGAAAGTAATTCACAGCTGTTGCAATAAAAGAGGTTTTTGGGACTACTCCTGTGTTTTAATGACTCAGTAAGCATAGGTCACAACAGAAAGGTAAATATTCTCACAGAGCCTAGACTTAAGGCAGGGTTTTAAATTAATGACTGGTGCTTCGTATTTTGTACCAAATTGAATTGGCAGACAGAGCGTTATCAGTGTAAGTGTTTCTGGAGTAAACCCAAAGGCCCGTTTGTAGTTCCACATAGAGTGCATTACTACATTCGAACCTGGAGGTTACCAGCATGCAATCTATCATTTTATCATCTTGTTTCCAGAAAGGGATGCAATTGGCATAAAGTGGCATATCATCTGAAGGTAATAAAAAGTGTCCCTGATTGGAAAACCAGAACAAGATTGAGGTCTTTAAACTGTACTTTCTTCTTCAGGGAGAGTGTAATCCCATTTAAAACTAGCAACCCACCACATTCTAGAAATGTAGTCCCATCTTCAACTTTAAAAAAAAATCCAAGAAGATGCAGAAGAATTTCAAAGTTCTTATTAATTCCCCTGATGTAGAAATACTCCTTGATTTATATAACTTTTTAATCTAATTAATCAGAGTGTTCTGCAGTATTGGACTATGTTTTGTTTTTGTTTTAATCTTTGATAGGTTATATACTGCAATACTCTGAAGACAACAGTGAACAGTGGGGTAGTTTTCCTATTAGCCCTAGTGAACGTTCCTATCGATTGGAAACGCTGAAGTGTGGCACGTGGTACAAGTTTACTCTGACAGCTCAGAATGGAGTGGGACCAGGCCGTATCAGTGAGATCATAGAGGCCAAAACACTTGGGAAAGGTATTTGAAATTATATCCTGCCTTTATTCTAAATTAAGTATTTGAGTTCCCAACTGCAAAATAGTTTGAAAAGTTGGATCTGTGAATTATTTTCCATACAATGTGAATGAAACAAATTCATTGAGCAATCTCTACTGTAGTATGCAGTATAGGCTGAAGTCTTAGGCCATGCCGCTAATATTGGGTATTGCAACTTGTTAGAATTTTTGTTCCTTTTTAAAGATACCTCTTTCATCCTCTAGTGTGACAAAGGTATTGGAGTCTATACATGGACTTGTACACTGAATGTAGATCTCCAGGGGAACACAGTCTTCTTAGATTTCAACAGATTACAGTCACTGCAATTGCATTCTAAACTGCCATTAGCCCCTTCCCAATGTATATCCTCTCTCCAAAAATATCATACACAAAGAACTCCAAAAACTATAGCTATGAATAGAAAGCAGAGGACAAAGAGGGAAAATGAAAAAAAAGGTTGTTTTAAAAAATCTTACACAAGAGTAAAACAAACAGAAATAAAATGCATTCCAACTTGAAGATTAAAGAGAGATTCCCATCCGAGAGACTTGAAGTCACTGTGTCTTCTATCAATCTATTATAACTTTTTAAATTTGAATATATATTTTCTTGTAGAGCCACAGTTTTCAAAAGAACAAGAACTCTTTGCCAGTATTAACACCACTCGAGTAAGATTGAACCTTATTGGCTGGAATGATGGTGGTTGCCCAATCACCTCCTTTATTCTGGAATACAGGCCATTTGGGACAACAGTGTGGACTACTGCACAACGAACATCACTTACCAAATCATATATAGTATATGATCTTCAGGAGGCAACCTGGTATGAGCTGCAGATGAGAGTCTGTAACAGTGCTGGCTGTGCTGAAAAACAGGCAAAATTTGCAACACTCAACTACGATGGGAGTAAGTACATTCATTTCACTGTTGTTTAATCAATAATATTCACAAATAATTTCATTTCATATAATGTAACTTAAGTGCCATTCATTTTTTTGTTTTGCAATATGGCACTTGTGTGTAGTAAAGGAAACAGTAATAATGTTTGCAGGCTAAACTTCCACCTTATACCTCGTCTTATTGAAACATTTTTACATGGAGCAGCTGAATTTATATCAGGTTTTTCAGGGAACTTGTTAAGCAGTACAGTTCAGCCCTGTGATGGATGCTTCAGGGTACAAGTAGGATGCTTTTGTGTTCCTTTAGGATCTCCAACAACTTTTTAATGCTTCTATGTTCTTGATCTAATTAAACACACAGTTCATCCTTAAAGCACCCAAAATGTTAATTCTGGCACAAATGTTAGAAAATATTAGGATTTCTTTCATGGTTTGCTTTTGAATTTGAAGAATAAACAGTTACGTAGAGAGTAGCAGTGAGTAGCTACAGATTTGTACTTGAAACTTTCTGCTTCACTTTTTCCAGGTGCTTCAGCCTTAATTTCCCTTCTTCTCCCCTCTCTTTGAAAATGAACCCTGTAGTGGCAACATTTAAGTTGGCTTAGCTTGTCCAGGTTTTACTTTTTACTATATAGAAGGATTTATTTATATACCCTTGTTGAACTGAATCAGAAATACTTTTGACTCCACACTGTTATTCCATACCCTGACTTTGGGAACAAGAGATACCAGGGTCTGATTTTGAACAAATCTTGAAAAGTGCTAATTCTTAATAGACACATATCTTCACTTTTAAAGGAAAAGGGGCCTCATTGCTCTTAAAAGTAACTGATAGTTGGTATTTCACTTAGAACCTTTTTGAAGATATGCATGACCCTTCCATTTTCTGCACTGGCTGACTACAGGGCTTCAAAAAATAAGATGTGAATTCAGAAATCAATCTGGAACATTTTGTGTGTAAAGAACGTGTTGTCCAAAGAGCTGTAGCCTTTATGAAGCAGATCATTTATCTACCTCAGTGGTTCCCAACCTTCTCTTTCAAGTAGATCATAACATTATCACTAAAAAAAATTTAAAATCACCACATAAGTCACAGTTAACAATACACAGATATCATGGCTTATTACTCCCATACAGCACACTTAATTATAATCTGTGGTGTCTGATTTAAACATTTTATTCTTCTTAATGGAAATGACAGATTTTTCATAAGATTTGTTTAGTCCCATATGACAATTTGTGAGCAAGGATGCCAAAAATTTTCAAGATTTAGTAATTTCTTGAGATTTTGGACATTTTTAAAAATAAATTTTATTTTTATTTTGTTACTTAACAAATATCTATGGTATCCTTTTCAAGTACCATATTTTTCGGAGTATAAGACGCACCAGAGTATAAGATGCACCTATCTTTTTTGGTGAGGAAAAGAAGAAAAAGAAATCTCCCTCTGCCTCTCAGCAATTTTACCTAGTTGCAGCAAACAGCAAACAGCCTGCTATACTTTCATTTTCGTTTTCAGCATAGCTTGATTAGCACAAGAAAAAAAAAATCTGCTCCAGCAATTTACCTCTTTGCAGCAAGCAGTAGAGCCCTGCGCAAAATAGCTGAGAGCTTGTGCTAATTAGGCTGTGCTGAAACTGAAAGGAGCTGCTTTTTCTTGCTGTTTGCTTGCAAGGAGGTAACTGCTGCGAGGCAGAGGCCAAAGGGTGGGGGCCAGTGGGTGGGTGAGCTACATTTGGTGTATAAGACACACCTAAATTTTCACCCCCTTTTAGGGGGGAAAAAGGTGCATCTTATACTCCGAAAAATACGGTAGTTGGTCACAATCACAATTTAGGAACCATTGCTTGAGAATAGTCTCTGAAAAAAACTGCTTCTCATCTAAACCCTCATCTTAGTTCTCTTACCTATTTACCGACAGTTTATTACCGTGTTTCCCCAAAAATAAGACCCTGTCTTATATATATATATATTTTTTGAAACCTGAAATAATCGCTTGGCCTTATTGCCATGCGCTCAAAACCCCGATTGGGCTTATTATCAGGGGATGTCTTATTTGGGGGGAAACAGGGTAGTTGAATTTGCATTGGTGCTGATCTATTCTTGTCCAGTGAAAACTATCATTTATATGTGCATATAAATTTAAGAATGTAAGAATTTAAGACATCGTTGAAAAATGTACATCATTTCCTTAAAATGGCCCGAAAAATAAAAAGAGCCATCCTCATTTGTGGCTACAAATTATAAAAGGTGATGAGTATAAAAGGTTCTAATTGGAACACCCATGGTTACATGAGTGATTTTAAATCTAGTACTAACTTTTATGTAGATTCAAAATACGATGTAATTAACTTTTAGTAATGTATAGCAATCAGTGCTATTGGATGATCCATACTAAGCATAGATTTGCTAACTGCTTAGTGATTTAAATTTTAGAAAAGTAGCAAATGCCAGCCACATTTACAAAAGGACTTCATTCTACATAAATTAGATCTGTTAGATCTGTTAAAGAAAAGTTCAAATTAGGCTCACAGGGTATATATGTCAGCTCTTTCAACTACTGGCCCATCCCTTCCTGCCTATGCATCTTAAAATTTATTAAATAATAAAAGAGAAATAAGATAAACCACTCAGAAATGCTTGAAAAAAGAAATGACTACATTACTGTGAGAGCAGCTAAATGATTCCCTTCAGAATCAGTAAGTCGAGGAACCTCCTTTAGTAGTCACTGAACTTTCCATTACATTCGACTTTGTTAAGATTATTTTGAATAAAATAGCAGTAATAGAAAGCTGCAAGAAAAGAATCAAAATCTAGTAATATCTTTCTTGACAATAAGACTTAGTGCCTTTGAAAATAAAAAGAGTAGATGGCTTCTTTTGCCTGAAATAGTATCCAGTTATTCCCTAAAAGGTAAGAAGAGATGTGGATTGATAGAGGTTATCCTGACGGTAGGATAGATGTTGTGGATCAAATAAAATGATTGCCCGTCTGGTAAATTGGTGTTTTGTGACTAGTGTATTGACCGTGCCTGCCATTTGTTGAGCAAGTAGTCTTCTCAGTAGTATCCGTGTGACGTGCCTATGGCATGGACCTGAAATGTCAAATCACACTCCACATAATTGTCTGCCTACCTTCCAGTACACTCAGTAACTGTGACTTTTGAGTATACAAAAAACTCTTTTTAAAACAAGTCCCAAAATTCCATTGGCTGTGCAAATTTCAAACACCTTAATAAGTTTTCATTATAGAGGATCAGACTATTAAGGTTTTGCAAACCTTCCTAGTTTTATCTCCTTTATTTACTAAGTTCCTCCAGCCTGGCAAATCCATGATGACATAATGTCAATAAAACTCACTTTTTTCTTTTTTTTTTTTTTTTGCCTAGAACTGCAATTTTTAGTAGGAGTTAGTAATGCTTGCCTCAAATAAGAGGTAAATATCATAACTCCTATAATATTTTTCTGGCTGGAATTTAATTCTTATGATTGAAAGGCATACTGTGTTTTGTTCCCTACAATTTTTGTAAGGAAGCTTGCGGTTTTATGAAGAAAACCAGCATTTTTCATGGCAATAAATATGGCCTGATTTGTCTCTTCTTTCAAATGCAAAAAATTGGTAGCAGTTTGCCTCAAAATAATGCAAAGCTAAAATGATGAAGCTTTCCTAATAAATTGAACCTCTTAGGAACATACCGGTCAGCTTCTGTGCACCGTAGTCACTTAAAAATCAACCTTTTCTCTTCGTTGATAGGCATCTAATGTCATGACACTGTTTCCAGGTACAATCCCTCCACTCATTAAATCAGTTGTCCAAAGTGAGGAAGGTCTGGCAACCAATGAAGGGCTAAAGATGCTGGTGACTATTTCCTGTATCTTGGTTGGGGTCTTGCTGCTTTTTGTGCTTCTGCTGGTTGTAAGAAGGAGACGGAGGGAACAGAGACTGAAAAGACTCAGAGGTAAGAATCAACATCAATTATTGCCTTACATGTATTGTAGTTTCTATATAAAAATGTGCAGATTTTCACAGAATAGAATAAATTAAGCTGGTTTTCATATTACAGAAATAGTGAGCGTGCTGTTTCCCATATCCAATAGGCAGTGTTTGGTGTATTGGTAAAGGTGCTGGCCTAGAAAGTAGAAGATTGTGACATCTAGCCTGCTTTCATCATGAAAACCGGGGGGGGGGGACTTTGGACCACTCTTTCTCAAACTAATCCATCTCACAGGGTTGTTGTTAGGAAAATAGGTGACAGGAGTATTAGAAAGTTTGCTGCTTTGAGTTATACAGTATATTAAAAGGCAGGATGAATATATAATAATAATAGTAACAACAATAAACAATAATACAATTCTTGTAACATTAATAATAGAGCCTTGGTAGTACAGTGGTCTAAAGCACCCTGTTATTAAGAACAGCTGCCTGCAATTACTGCAGTTTCGAATCTCGCCAAGGCTCAAGGTTGACTCAGCCTTCCATCCTTTCTAAGGTAGGTAAATTGAGGACCCAGTTTGTGGGGGCAATAAGCTGACTTTGTATAAATATACAAAAGAATGAAGGCTTCTTGCTTAGTGCATTGTAAGCCGCCCTGAGTCTCCGGAGAAGGGCGGCATATAAATCAAATTAAAAAAAAAAAAGAACATATTTTAAAGAATGTAGAGATTTATTTTGGCATGTAACATGATAAACCTGTAATGTTCCAATTCTATCAGAGAGTTATAGAATGTAGTACTGGTAATCCTCGATTTATGACCACAGTTGAGACTGGAACTTCCATCACTAAGGTATATGCTCATTAAGTGAGACACACCTGAGTTTTACAACTTCTTTTGCCATGGTCAGAAAGCAATCCCTAATTATTGGGATCCTGGGTTGCTGCAGATGTCATAAATACAGGCTGGTTGCTAAGCACCCAAATCACATGATTGCAGGGATTCTACAATTGGTCATAAGTGCAAGGAAGGTCATAAATCACTTTTTAATGCCATCATAACTTCAAACAGTCATTAAATGAATGGTTGTTAAGTTGAGGACTATCTGTATAAAAAGAGTCCTTTAGGAATATGCAGATTATACCATTGATTCTTATGACATTACTTTTAACAGTCATGATCAATTTGCTATTTCTGATTATTTCAATAGTAGTTATGCATGAAAATTCTTCCTTTTTTGTAACTTTGTAGATGAAAAGGTTGCAAATTCAGTGTATATGAATGATGTGGAGTTCATTTTCTATATGTTGGTGCTAGCAAATATTTAGAGATTGCTAAAATTTATTTTGATGTATTTGTTTTTCATGTAAAGTTTAGCTTGACTAGTGATGATTCAGTTTTAGCCCTGTCTTTCTTCCTCTTAGTTTTTACAGCCAACACTATCTGAGGTACAAAAGGATTGCTTGCCAGAAGAACAAGAAAATTACAGTGTTGATTGGGGAAGGGGGCAGAGTAGATGATTTAACCTAGGTTCCAACTGCTGCAAAAACTATATTTTCTTGTCTCCAAAGGTAGTTCATCCAAACAGCTACTATAAAATGACCTGTCCTTGTTGCTGAATATGGTAGAATTCAAGTGAAAGCTGCAGGAGTTCTGTTAATTTCCCAAGAGAATGTGTCCCAGAAAGGTTCAAAATAATAGCTGGCAAGATCCTAATAAGCAAAAGCGAAGACAGCAGCTGGTCTCATAATTTTGTCTTTCCAACCAGAACAGTATCTCCTTTACATAGTACAAGAAGTTGATTGTATAGTTAAATTTAATATTCCAACATGTCTAAATTCTTGATTGTGCTGCTTCTTTGTGGACATTGTTACTGGAGTTGACAATAACCTTATATTCTGTGTTCTAAATATGTCACAGCCAGTCAAATTTTAGATTATTCACATCTTAGACGTTGTATAAAAAATGTTGAACAGAAAAGGATAGCTTGCTCCATGTATTCTCTCGATATTGACTTTATCTCTATATAGGTAAATATTAATTAGGGAGCAAGCTTTTGAATTGATCATAGATCATTATGCTAATCATAAGGTAATTTGTTTGCTTTTGGCTTAGGATGTTTGGTGAATCCTATCTATTATGGTTTAGTATTATATGGAACCTAGATCACTTGTATTCATGTATACTTTAGAGGAAGAGAAAAAAAGGCATGAACCTAAGAGACTGCCAGCCTATTGTAGGAAAACAATCTGTTTTTGAGCCAGCAGAGGGAAATCGCACTGCTAATCAATAGGGATCCTGCAAAATTGGTTAATCTGTTTGATAGTGATGAATTAACAAACCTTAATTAACTATCAAGTCTTAAAACTATTAAGATCTAGCAAAAATAAAAAAATCCCTGCTCTTTAGAATTCCTAGAACAAGGGTTGGATTTGACTTTGGTAACAACTCTTTGCCATATTGTTCCTTTTGAATTCAGATTTATTCTGACTCTGGACTGGGTTATCTTTGTACCTGTGTCAAATCCTCTCACTCCTTGATCTGCTTCTGTGATTTATTGTGCCTTAGATCTTGAAACATCTTTCTTCATATTTTTTCCCATTACACCTTGGTTTCTGCAATATGGCTTCTGACATTACACTGTCTTGAGCAATGTAGGGCATGAGTAAGTTTATTTTTAAGATATATGAGTTGAAAGTATCTTCTGTTTTAGGTTAACAAATCTCCTCCTCAGTTTCCTGGCCCCAACTGCAATTCTTAATTAAACAAGCAGCACATTATCACTTAAATTCCTTATTTTTTAATTAAACAGTCAGCAGCCTTAACAATATGTATTATTCCTGTGACTTATGTTAGACTCACATAGCTTGTTGGCAAAAAAATCTGGTTTTTGTTTTTTATTATGACAGTTCTAATATATGCACAATTTGTTGTAGTGCATTGCGTATGAAGATTTGAATAGTGTTTATTCAAGAATGAATGTATGAATGTTAAATGTTAGTGCTGAAAACTGAAGAACATTCACTCAACAATGACTGCTCTCCAATGAGAATAAAATAACCTCATGACTCTATAAATAAGTATTTTAACTTATAATTAAAATTATACTTTCTTAATTATTAAAATGTCATGAACAATTAAATGTAAAAAGTAGCTTTCAGAATAATGTATTATAAAAATTAAAGTATCAAAATAATCTTCTTGAATAATGTATATTAGTAAAATTGATACAAATTTCTTACCTTCTATTGCAATCATAGCAGATGGTCTAAGAAAGTTGTCATAAATAATTAAGCTTGTTAATAGGTAAACAAGAATTCATAATATCAGCCTTCAGTGTGATTACATATTTATTAAGTGATCTTTATTCCCTAAGTTCTAAGCCCTTCTTTTTGTTGATATCTCTATGTGTGAGTGTGTGGGTATACATATACATACATAAATACATACATACCATATATATAGGATACACACATTTCATATATATATATATAATACACACACACACATATATATATACATATACATACTTACATATAGGAAATAAACATTACATACATGCACACATAACATATATATAGGATACATACATTTCATATACATATTTGTATATAATATAATTTAATAATTTAATATACACACATGTATACATGCATACATATACATACTTATATATAGGAAATACACATATTACATACCTACATACATGCAGTGTATCTATGTCCATTGAAGTGAGTAGGCCACATTGCCAACAAAAAATACTGTTTCCTACACCCATATTAATGTGGTGTCCAATTTCACCAGCTCCAAAGTTCTTTTACCTCCCCATTAATAGCAATTCAGTTATAGGTTTAAATATTCAGATTGCTCTCCCACATCCAGTCTCTTTCAACCAAGATGAAAGCTTCTATCTGGTAACTGTATTAGATTGCTTGGGGATTATTTCGCAAATGTAAGTACTAATTATGGTAGCTGTTTACATAATGCTACTATTTCTCCTGCTTTTTTTTTCTTTCAGATGCAAAAAGTTTGGCTGAAATGCTTATGAGGTAAGAATAGTAAAAAAGCAGAATTCAGTCATTAATTTTAAAAATGGAATCCATGAGTCGAGGCCTTGGAACTAGTTCAAAATGTGTACCTCCATTGGGAACATCCTATTTACACATTTCAGAATGAGAAAAGAAACTTCTAATCATAATCCTCAGCAAGCATGCACATCTTTTTCTGCACTGAGAGGAGTAGCTAGTGAGCAAGGCTAATAGAAATAATATTAAATGTAACCTGAATAAAAATTGAATGTAATTTAATATAATTCAATGTAAAATTAATTATATTTATTTGATTTGGTTAAATACAGTTAATTTGATTATTCCTTAAAAAGTTAGTACTTTTCAACCACATTAAAATTTCATTTAAGCCCTTAGAACAGAGGTCCTCAAACTTGGCAGCTTTAAGACTTGTGGACCTCAACTCCACAAGTCTTAAAGCTGCCAGGTTTGAGGACCTCTGACTTAGAAGGACAGTGATAGACAGTGATAGAAAAAGCAAGGATTGTAGACAACTTGCCATTGACTTGAACACTGCCACTTGAGTACACCACTTAGCAATAGCAATTCCAGCAGTTCCAGTTGCTATCATAAGCAGTTGTTAAGTGAGGACCTTACACGACTGTAACTTCAACCTTCATCATAACCTTATTGACTAGTCCTTTGCATGAAAATAGAAGTTAGAAATTAATTCTGATTTCTTAACTTCTTGACATTCTGTAAGGTAAACCCTTGCAATATTTTCAAACGTTCTCTGCAATTCTGTGAAACTCACCCATTTTGTGTTCCTGCTAATTCTTTTATACATAAATATAATTCTGTGATACATTTAACATATGCTATGAATCAATTAAATATTCTATTACACTTTTATTGCCCAGGTTGAATTTTTATATTCCCTCCCTAAAAAGGTAGCTTATGCTAAATATAATTTTAAAATAAGAGGCGGAAAGAAGTAAATTTATCACCATCTTCTGTATCTTGTCTGCTCATCCTGAACAGAGTAAAAAGTGGATCTCTGTTTTTATCTGTGGAGGGCTGGGTTATTCCTGGGGTTCCTAGCATAGCAGATCAGGAACATGGGAATTTGCTACTTCCTGCATCAGAATATTGGTTCATGTGCCCCAACTTTTGTTGAAACTGAATGGAAATGACTCACCAGGCAATCTGTCAGGATCCTTCACAAACTTCTAGAAATTCTAGAGGTTGTAGCTCCAGTATCACAGCAACTCTACTGCCAGGTAGAGGTTATCAAGCACATTTCCAGCTTAGTCCTAAATTATTTGTCCATCAAGCTGGATCTGAGATTTAGGATTACTGATTATCGTTACTAAAATATGATAAGATTACAGTGTCATAATATTCATTGTGCTTTGATTGGATGAGAGGAAAGTAAGTCAGCCTGAAAAGCAGGTAGTAGGGAGAAATAACTATTTAAAAGTTATATTTTTAAAAAATAAAATCATGTAAAGTTTTTCAAATTATATCCCTTTTTTTGTCCTAACCATTTTGTCTCCTGCTTTAAATTAATACATTTTGTATGTTTATTTTTTTTTAAAGTATATGCAGAGACTTTGTTTGAACATTTCAGCATAGGAGATTGGGGGAGCTTTAATTCATTTAAAATAATGGCACTTTATTGTACTTTGTTTTTAAAGTATATATCTCCTCTTAGTTAAATTTGCTTGTACTTTCTTGAATACTTAGCAAGAACACAAGGACATCGGATACACTTAACAAGCAACAACAGACACTCAGGATGCATATAGATATTCCCAGAGCTCAGCTTCTCATTGAAGAGAGAGATACAATGGAAACCATTGGTAAGCTGTCAATAGCCTCATTAGCTTGATTTATATAACCCAAGACCTATACCTTTGTGTATTTTTAAAATATAATTTGTTGCAACTTGGGAAAAATCACCACAATTAATGTGTTCTGCTTTTAAATTGTTGTTGAGCAGTAAAGAGTGGAATTAAAATTTTCATATACAATTCTACTTATGCTTACTCAGAAATATGTTCTACTATGTTCAGTGCAAGCAATCATGCAATAAGATTGCAACATAAAGCAATTTAGATTTAAGAATAATTCATGGGAAATGTTCACATTCGCACAACATACACGAAAGCTGTAAAGCCTTTCAACTTTCCTTTTAAATTATTTTTTATGGGATGAAGTAACCAAAAAAAAAAACCAAACCCACACAAACCTTCACAGTTTTGGTGTATCACATATACAGACTCTGTGCACATGCTGAAATTCCATCAGAAAACTGAACTAACTTAAACTAGAGAGGTAGTATGATATTTTTGTGAATATTCCAGACATATTTGATGGCAAAAATATATTAATCACACCCAGAAAAGATAATGAAGGAAGCCATTTGCCTTTTCCTGTTATCAGGGTATAATGCCCAAACAGCCAGTAATTGGGAAAGTTGTGGAGCAAAACATGGATTGGGCATCTTCTTAAAGAAGTCAGATACTTCTTTAAGAAAACTGGTGAGAGAAGACTATTGTTAACACAGATATTTGATCCATCATTTTCTCTATCACCTGTTTCTTAGTAAAAGCTGGCAACAGTGACGGGCCTCAGGTAGTTGCTTTGCTCAAGTCCAAATGTTACTAAAATGCCTTTTGAAGTGGAAAAGCTGACTCCAATCAGAGCAGTACTTTTTTTTCCCAATCTTGTGATTCTGTAATATACTGCATCTATTTCTGTATACCTGCATTGTGTTTGAACAACCATTTATCTTTTTTATAATGCTATTGTATCCTTGTTGGTATTTTATTTATTTCAGGAATGCAGGAGATATATAGGATAGTTTTAATCTTACTTCTTAGTATGGAAATGGTAGTAACAGACCAAGAGTTCCAAAGCTAAATAGGTGTGATAATTAATGAAATAATTGATTAGGATGGGCCAGGCAATTCCTGCTCTGTTTTCAGTTCTGAGTCACATCCTATTAACTATTAAATTAATTTGGAATTACTTCAGTTATCTTTTGTGTGTGTCCTTGAGTCTAGTTTTTGAGTCTTGGTGACTGCCTGGTCTAGTCCCTGCAATTATCTTGATCAATTTTTTCAACAATTCTTTGCCATTGCCTTCTTCACTCTAGGGCTGAGAGAGAGACTGGCCCAATATTATCTAGCTGGCTTTGTGTCTAAGATGGGACTAGAACTCATGGTTTCCCCATTTCTGGTTTTAACCACTATGCCAGATTGGGTCTCAGTAATCCTTAGTTCCCATTATTTTTCAGGAAAGGTTACTAATATGCATGTTAGTTAAATTTAAATTTTACATTAAATTTAAATAAATGAAATGAAAATGAAATAACTAGTTTTTATTTTGAGTAAGAAAACATAACATGTACAACTTTAGATTATACAGCATTAATTAAACTCATGACATGATTTATAATGTAATTATCTTTTCTTGTGGTTACCCTAAGTATTAGATAACACAAATATATATGGGTTGATTCAGGTATAAAAAAGGAATGGATCTTTGATTTTTAAACTTGCTAGGAACTAAATAAAAATGTAATCAAAGATTTGTTGTTGTTTTCAACTAGTTCCAGATTTTTAAAAAGTCAGACAACATTAATTAGATTGTTGAAAGTATCCATAGGTTATTTTATACAGTAAGATAATGAAAAATAAATAAATTCTTAATTCTTTTATAAACTTAATCAAAATAACACATCAAAAATATTTATTTTCTTTCCCATAGATGACAGATCTACAGTCTTGCTAACTGATGCTGATTTTGGAGAGACATCAAAACAGAAATCATTGACAGTTACTCATACAGTACATTATCAGTCAGTCTCACAAGCCACTGGGCCGCTGGTGGATGTTTCTGATGCCAGACCAGGAACAAGTATGAACAACATTTTCAGTGGAATATTTAAAAAATGAAAAAAAATCATGTTGTGGTCTTTGCACTATAGTAGAATTCCAGAGTAAAATGTACAGGTGTCTAGAAGGAAACCAAGTCATTTGAATAACATTTCTGTGGCTGGAGGGGGAGAAGTGATTGTGTATTGTACAAAACTTCAAAATTTGTCTAGAATTTGCAGACAAAGTGTTTTGGGATATACTTTAGTTCAGAGGAAGACTGGATGTATGTTTGAGATAAGCTGTTTCCTTTTTCTTTTGCATGTTTTATGTGTCAATTATTTTTCTTAAAAGTTATGCAAAGACTATTATTCCTCTAGTGCTAGTATAGCCAACCTTTGGGTTGTGTGGGGAACCAGAGCACCCTAATAGCATCTTGCTGAAAATCTATTTGCGTATTGCTAGATTGATATTATTTATTTATTATTATTATTATTATTATTATTATTATTATTATTATTATTATTATTATTATTATTATTAGTTTCCAATATTAATGAAAACAGTTTGAAGCCTCCTAAAACACTAAAAAATAAAATAAGCATTGGATATACCCACTAAGTGATAATCACTGCCATATTTGGAGATAAAATAATACTAATATTAATACTAGTAAGGCACTACATTGATCCCCCAGTGTGGAGGCATGTGGTTCATGTGGTTCTGAGGCTTCGGTGCTCTGAGAGCTATGTTAGAAAGTCAAATACAATGGACAAGTCTTACCAGATGAGTCAGACAGAGAGTGTCTCTCCCATAAAAAAATTGATGAGTCATACATTACAGAAACATATACTAGGGATCATGCTAGATGCTGGAGTTTCTGGAATCTGATGAAAAATGGGCTATATGAGCCAGGACTGTTGGCTGAGCAAGCAGGGCCAGCAGCTGCAGAATTACTGGAAGACAAGGTTTTTACTCTTAGCTAATATACAGAGATTGAAAACGAAGAAGTAATTATCTGCTATTGCAGATCAAGTTCAACAAGAAGAGGATGTTTAAATGAATGTGCAGTTCTGGAAAGAACAACATCCATAATCAGAAATAACAGAATGGAGGTTGATTTATAATATGAAATAATACGCAGAAGCAGAAGGATTGCAAAGGCATAGCCAGAGCAAAAAAATCAAAGCTTTGCCAGAAATAACTCAGGCTGTAGAGGCAAACCAGGGAGAGTTGGCAGTAGAGGAAGCCAGCACAGCTATTAAATTGTTTTCATTCCAAAACCAGGCATCCTCTCCTCTGCCTCAGAAAGAAAAAGCCTTCTAACTAAATAAATAGAAGAACTTTAAGAAAGAATAACTGAACATCTAGAATAGCATAAAATAACAGAATAAGATAGCCTGCCTTGAAGGTTGTTCCAAAGAAACAGCTAGCACAAGCATCAAAATATGCCAGTACTGCAATATCAAGTATAAGTGGCAGTTCACTGCAAGAAATAAACAACTAATGTACAGCATAGCTGCAGTTATAACTGAATACCTGGGATGCAAAATCAACAAAGAAGAAAAAAAGCCAAACAGTGTATCACCAGAATGGAAGGTCATGTTGGAAAATAAGATCAGCAAGCTAACATCAGATGTAAACAAGCAAAAAATAATGAAAGAAAAGAAGCTGAAGAAAAGGACAAAGAATACCTAATCAAGAAATATCACTTAGAAACAAGGAAGACCAAGGAAGCAGTGAAAATAATAAAGCAGTAAATAACAACTATAAGCAATAAGATCAGTAGCTCTATCACTTGAATTGGAACTTATAGGTAGACTCTCCAGTTTCAATCCAATCCAATCAGGAATGTTTCTACCAATCCATCATTTGTGAGACTGCAGAGAATCAGTCAACACCTGACAAGGAAGAAACAGTGCAGTTCTGGGCACAGATGTGGGATAACTCACCAACATTTAATAGGAATACAATTTGGTTAAAAAAGGAGGATAAGAATACAAAAGATGAAATAAAAGAACTTGTAATAACTGCAGAAATGATGAATAAAAGAGCAAGGAAGATCAGGAATTGGTCAAAACAAGGTAAAGATGAACTTCATGGGTTTTGGTTAAACCATCTGATTGATTTACACTCACTTGTTGCCAAGCAGTTAACAATATATACTGCAAGAGAGAAATTGAACAGTGGCTAACATCTGGCAAAAGCTATCTGATAATGAAAAATCCAAGAAAAGGGGCAGCACCTGAAAACTAAAACTCAATTACTACTTATTAACAACTTTCAAATTGGTAGCTGATACAGTCCAACAGCATCTAATTGAAAACAAGTTCTTTTGATCTGAGCAGAAAGAAAATTGCTCAAACAGCAGAGGAATAAAAGATCAACTCTTAATTGATAAGATGATTCTAGACAACTGCAAGAGAAGGAAGACTTGCCTGAATATAGCATGGATTAATTACAAGAAGGCATTCAACTCCCTGCCACATGATTGGATAATCAAGTACCTAGAAATAACAAAAGTCAATAGAAAACTCAGAAGCTTTGTGCAAAAATTGATGCCAAAATGGAAGATATGGTTGCTAGTCAATAGTGATCGTTTGGGGGAGGTTAATATCAATCTTTCAAGGAGACTCATGTCACCAATACTGTGTCATTGCACTGATTCCTCTGTCAACAATTCTGAATAACTCAGGCCATGGTTCTTAAAATCAAAATATCTGTGAGGTTATCTTACCTTCTGAACAATCTGAAGCTGTATGGAAAAACACCAACTGAAGTAGAATCACTGCTCACCCCATCCATATATACAGCCAAGATATTGAAAAGGAGTTTGGACTGGACAGTTGTGCCACCCTCAATCAAATCAGGGAAAATATTGAAAACTGGAAGAATCAAGATCCATATTAAAATAACATAAAAAGTCTGGAAGAAGACAATCGCTAAAAATATCTGGGCATCATTCAAGCTGACAACAATGAGCACACTGAAATTAAAAAAAAGATTAGAAGTAAAAACATCAAGAGAGTAAAGGTCTTAAATAATGATGATGATAAATCATGCCCTTCATCCACATAGTGACATTGACAGCGTATACTTAGCAAGGATCATAGATGAGCATGGTACAACAGATGGTTGAAGAAGAAAACAAGCCATTGGACAATTATCTGAAGAAGAATGAAGAAAATGCACTAAAGCTAGTGTATCAGGAAGGCCTACTGAGTACTGGAGTATGAAATGAGGCATGGGAAGATAATGCATTACATGACCAGTACATTAAAAAAAATAGCAGGGAAAGCAGATAATAAAAAACCTGGCAGTGGCAAAGAGCAGGAAAGTTGAAGAAAGAGCAGAGGGGTTAATTCTGGCTGTGCAAGACCAAGCCTTAAAGACAAATATGTCCAAACCCTGAATTGAGAAGACAGCAACAGATAGCAAATGCCATCTCCATAAAGAAGCTGAAGGAACAGGGACCACCTGGTTAGAAGATCACACAGACTGACTACAAATAACAGCATGACAAAGTAGCAACAATGGTACACTGGAGGATCTGTAAGAAGTAACATTTGCCTGCAAGCAAGAACTAGTAGGACCATAAAATTAAGTCCCAGAAAATGAAGAGGCTAAAGTGCTCTGGGAATTTAGAATTCAAACAGACCCCAGATTTAACAATTTTCAATAAGAAACACAAAAATGTCTAGATAGTGAACATGGTAATATCTGGAGAGAGCAGAAGAGAAAGAACTGGAGAGAATAACAAAATAGAAAGACCTATAAATAGAAATAGAACACATGTGGCAAAAGAAAGCAAAGACAGTACCAATAATAATAGGTGCCTTGGGTTTAATTCCCATACAAGTGGAGCACCACTTGAACACCATTGGCACTGACAAATACATCATCGGTCAATTGCAAAAGTTTTACTTGGAACAGTTTAAATCCTGAGACGATAGCTTTAACACCATGAATCATCAACATCTGCCTATTCTAGGTCCTTGGGAAGAATTCGATAGGTTGATAAAAATGCCAAATCCAGTTTAAACATCTAGTTGACTATATGACCAACCCTACTACTAAAACACTAATACTAACAGGGAAAGGAGGCATATGTTGCTTTCAGTCATGCAGAAGTCCTGCGGGGCTAAGAGATTTTCTGCCTCTCCAAGCTTTTCTTTCTTTTTAACTATTCATTATTCATATTCAATTTTGGTCTCTTGTAGTTTTGAGAACTCCCCCTTACTGCTTCCCATAACTGTAAACACTTCAGTGTGTTTTTGTTATTAATGAACTTTATGAATTAGTTGTCTGAGTTGTCATTACTGTTCTGGGAAAGCCAAACCTTTCTAATAGCTGGAATTTGTGGTCTTTATTTCTTTCTCTGTCAATATAAGTTGATGTGCCAACTCTTATACTAGTTTTAACATTGTTCTGGAGAAAAAGGTGTTAAATTTTGACAACATCAAATATATTTTATAATGGTTGGGATATTTTCCAACTACAAAACTCTTTATATAAGTGTAATTCATTCAGTAAGCAGATTTATCCTTCTAAGGTTTTCAATTTGATAAAAATTTAATACAGTTATTAATCACTGGAGCATTTCCTCACATTCTGGCAATGATTCTGTGAGGTTTACAAAACACAGTGCACTTTCAGTATGGAAAATCTGCAGCATATCACAAAACAAGATACTATTTTGTTTTGCTCAGCTATTCATCTACATATTGTATTCTCTCAAGAAAAGGGACACTGCATTTATTGCTGAATATCTTTATTTTTATGCTGTTAATGTAGTTTCAAGAAGCAAGCAACATATGGACAGTTTACTTTTTTAAAAAATTGCTTGTAAATAAAAAGCTGTCAATCTTTGATATGAAGAGATGAATCATGAACAATTCTTATATCCTATAGGTAGCAGCACCTTCTTAGAGATTCTAGAATAAAATATTTATTTGCTTCTTTAATATTCCATTTTCATCAAATCTATACCTTTATATTATTTTTTTAGTGTATAAGTGGGAAATATACAGTAGGACTGATTCTAGATTATTTATTGGGGAAGAGGGGCTTCTATAGCTTGATCTCCATAAACACATTTGTTGATATAAAAAACAGCAAGATCTATTTATTTCTAATTTATTTCTAATTTGTTTTTTTAAAAATAAATGTCCAACTATTACTTTATTTATATGACTGTCATTATTAGCTTTGTAGCTGGGGTATTTAAAAAGAAACTGGATAAAGATGCACACATTGGTTGAACTTATATATATTGTTGCTAGTAGTTGACATTAGCTGATTCAATGATAGATCAGCTTCTCTGTAAGTTTTATTTTAAGACTTAGTCTTAAAATATTATTTTTGATAATTATGATTAATGATTTTTCTTTTCCTCTTCTGCTCCTTGAATAAATTAATTAATCAAATATGCAATTATCTTGGTTTTAATTGCAGATCCTACAACAAGAAGGAATGCAAAAGCTGGGCCTACAGCCCGGAACAGATATGCTAGCCAATGGACTCTCAATAGACCCCATCCTACAATATCAGCCCACACTTTAACAACAGACTGGAGGCTGCCAACTCCCAGGGCCACAGGGTCTGTTGATAAAGAAAGCGACAGCTACAGTGTTAGTCCATCGCAAGATACAGGTATCATCTTTAGGTTAGATTTCATCTTCAGGTCAAGAAAGCATTAGTATAGATATAGCTGATTATATGCCAACACTGTATTTGGTGACTTGACTTGGCAGCTAGTCTATAAAGAGAATCTACTAGTTCTCTAGAGCAAGGGTCCCCAACTCCCGGGCCACGGACTGGCACCAGTCCATGGCCTGCCAGAAACAGGGCTGCGCAAGCAAGCAAAGCCCCATCCGTGCATGCATGAGATCCAGGCAGCACACAAAACCACACACACACCGATCCAAGGGAAAACCACTCTCCATGGAGGGTGCCGAAAAGGGAGGCACTGCTCTAAAGTCTTTGCTGAAATAGATGTGGCTCATTGGATGACTGAGAATCTCCATAGACATTCATTGGTGTACTTTATCCTAAGAATATGCTCTTATCTACTGTATAAAATTCAGTTTAGGAGTTGATTCACTAAACTGGAGAGTGTTCACATATTGATGCTATTTGTATGTTGCCCATTCCTGAAAACTCTTTGTCTGACTTATTTATAGCCCCCCTCCCCAAACTACTTTAGGACATGTCTCAAATAGCAGATCATGTCTACTGACCACTTGATTAACACGGAAAATCAAATGATTAAATCAAACAAATAAAATTAAAATACATTGCTTTAATTATTAACCTAATTAGACAAACTTACGGATAAATTTTTCAGAATATTTTTAGCTCCTATCTTACAAAGGCATAAAGCCAGATATATAGGTAAAAGAGATCAATATGTTTTGTTTGTTTGCTTGCTTGCTTTAGAGATTCTTTCAGAACTGCTGATAACTTTTACTACTTGGTTTTGATCTGGTTTCAATTTTGATCTTTCTTGCTGGATAAAAGCCCTGAAACAAAACAGATTTAATTCATTGCACATTTCGTCATCTACCTAATCAGTTCAAATCAATCTTATTTTATTTGGAACTTGGCTGAATCCAAAGTTCAGATGCACAGCTGGCAGAAAACTATTTGAGTTGACCAAAATACCAATTAAAAACGAATGTGTGAAATGAATTCACAGCTTTAAAAAAATAATAAAGAAGTTCTGAAATAAAATTAGGATGTAAACTTCCATGTCATTTTAGTTCCTCAATGTTAAATATCAATTACTTAAAAATATTATTTAAATGAAATTTTGCAGAGACAATCAGGAATATATATAGACAAATATTATTGTTAAGGTGTTTTCTGAGAGTTAAATGTTTATCCTTTCTGTCCAATACATTTGAAGATGCTAATTTGACTTAAAATAGAAATCATTAAAAAAATTAGAAAAAATGGAATTCATAGCAATAATTTCATTCTGAAATAAACCTTTTTCTTCCCATTCTGCAATACTAATTTTGCATGATAGAAATAAAGAAACTATCGGCAAAACCTGATAGCGCAGAATGCCATATTGTATCGGCATGCTATAAAGCAGTGTTTCTCAACCTTAGCCGCTGGATGATGTGTGGACTTCAACTACCAGAATTCTGGGAGTTGAAGTCCACACATCGTTCAGCGGCCAAGGTTGAGAAACACTGCTAAAGGATGTTGAAATTCTCATGGGAATATACAGTAGAAAGCCATGCTTTTGCTGATTGTTCCCTTCTGAAGTGATTGCCTTTTCTTTATTGTTTAGATCGAGCAAGAAGCAGCATGGTCTCCACAGAAAGTGCCTCCTCCACATATGAAGAGCTAGCCAGAGCATATGAACATGCCAAGATGGAAGAGCAGCTGCGACATGCAAAGTTTACCATCACAGAATGCTTCATATCAGACACCTCATCAGAGCAGCTTACGGCAGGGACTAATGAATATACAGACAGCCTGACCTCAAGCACCCCATCCGAATCAGGGATTTGCAGATTCACTGCATCTCCTCCCAAACCTCAGGACGGAGGACGCGTGACAAACATGGCTGTTCCAAAGGCACATCGGCCAGGTAGGTATCTATTTTAATCCATCTGTTTTAATCCCATCTGTTTTAATTCTAGGAATGAGGCAAACAAAAGCATTGGCAAAAAGGTAAAAAAAAATCTGGCAGCAAAAACTCAGTGCTGATTTTTATAACTGTCAGTAACAACAACTCCTTCTTAGAGATTTGTACGGCAGAGCAAAGCAAAGCATAATGTTTAACTTTTCAGTCTCCTGAATACTGAAGGTTTTTTAGACCCCTGCCTTCAGAACCATGCCCGTGCTGAGCTGCTAATCCTAAAATTCTAACTGGTAAAAAAAAAAGTCTATGTGAGAATAAGAATTTATTCATAACTAAACCCAATAATTATTTTTTTCCACAACTGAGTACTCTTATGCCTGCCAGCCCTTTCATGTGACCTGAGCGCTGAAATTTTGTTTCAAGCACATTCCCCTCCCCCCGCCACTCCTTTATTGGTAAGAATACTTTTCAAGGCTTTGTTTGGTCATCAGATCCTCATGATGGTCGAGGGTATTTCAAGGGGGCTCTTATATTCAAGATTTTGGAGGAAAATATTTCCTCCTCGTTCTGGATTTCATTGTTACATTATTTTAAAGCACTGCTCCTGCCTCAGTAAGGAGGCAATTCTTTTTTTACTGGCCAAGGGAGGATATTGCAAAGATTCACTGGTGTTGATTTAAATAGATGTAATACATTTTTAATCACTACTGCTAGTCTGCATCCAACAAGTCCGAATTGTTGGAGGTATAACTCAGGTTATTTCTAGGATAAGTTCTAGTTGGCAGAATTATTTTTTCTGTATGTTGTGATTTAATTCCTAATACAGCAAGACTGTTTTTTTTTCAGTTATTATCATTATTTTTATTATCAACCCAAATCAATCCACTGCAGGTTGGAGATCTCCTACTTGATGATTATAGATTGTAATCCACTATGTTGGTCCACTGTTGGTAGCTTGATGTTTTTCAACTTCCCAGTTTGGAATGATTTGCCCAAAACCATGTAGTCAGTTACCATGCCTACTCTAATAACTTAACCACTATTTCACATTGTATCTATCATTATATGGATACGGTATTTATAAAATATGCTATTCAGGCAAACAAAAACCTGTAATGCTACTGAATGGATAAAATGTGGTAATGCCACTATGAGAAAAAACCTCATTCAAAAAAGGTTCCTACAGCATTGAGATTACTTTGTTCTATACTTTTAGTAACTCGCACTGAATCTTTGTAGAATTGCATAATGTATGTAAAAATGCTTTAAATAATAAATCATAAAGCTGTGCAGTATGTTTCTCTGAAATAATAAAACATATGTTATTATGTTATACAATTCCCTTATTCCCCAAATCCATAATGCTAACTATCCTGTGGGATTAAAAATATCTCATGCCACATTTTCATTCCTACACATGAAGGAGAATCAGAGAAGATAGGATCATAATTTTCACCAGCAAGCTCATATTTTTTGTGAGATTTGCTTCCATTTTTATATATTTGATAACACTGGACAAGAGACCACCTTCCAAAATACTTTTCATTCTTTTATGGATATAAGTATTTGGTATTAATCATACTAATTGGTTATTTTAAAGAAAGAAATTGAAGAAAATTGGCAATATTTTCTAAGGATATTTTATACACAAAAAGCAAACAAACCCATCATTTTCATTAGTTTGGATTAATCATTCAAACTTTAAATCCAACCAATTCATTTAAGGCTGTCCAAGAATGCATTACCTCAAAAAGAGGACAGGATATTATACAAATTTATATACAATTTGCATATGTTCATATGCAATATTCAAAATAATGAGGATAATGCTGGAAATATCATATACTTCACTACAACTAACCACATAAACCATGCATCTGCCTACTGTCAAGCCGTAAATTATTGATGGTCGATGAGTTTCTGCTTGCCAGTCATAAAATTGTTTATTTTTAAAAACCAGACTTTAAAGGTTTTATTAAATTCTCTAAAATTAAATTGATTATTTCTATTATGTGCATTTTTTATGATGAACTATTACTTCTGTCATGTTCTCTGTGAGACCATACTTACTATTGTGACAACATTAATAGCAAAACATTTCCACAATTCAGAAGTTTTGTTTTCTATCTTGGAATTCCGGCGTTGTCCTTTCCTATAACAGATAGAGAAAGGCAAAGTTGTCAAATAATTTAACTAACCTAGAAATGCATAAACATTTTTCATCATCTCATAATGTTTTTGCAACTGGGAAATATTGCCTGCAAATGACTGTTAAATTCAGTGACTCTCCTCTTTCATCCATCTACATGAATTCCTGAACTAAATTCCATTCAATGGAGCACTATGACATACCTGGTCAATTTAAAAAGCTAGAATAGACGTACAGATAATCCTTGATTTATGGCCATTCTTTCAATGATCATTCAAAGTTATGGAGCACTGAATTAAGGGATTTAGAACTGGTCCTTGAATTTATAGGTGTTCCAGTGCCCCATGGTCATGTGATCAAAATCTAGGTGATTGGCAGGCTGCCTGCGCTTACAATTGAAGGACACTTCAACTCTCTCAACCCCATAATATCCCCATCTCTGCCTTTGGGGTGTCCTGTATGCCACCATATATCTTTCTGGTATCCCTCTGCCGATTCGCTTCCAACATGCAGAGCACACATGATTATCTAGAGAACTGTCCTGTAGGGTTTCATTGAGGGGTGCAACCAAGCCCAGCACTGGCAGAGCCTACCCACAGGCCCTCTGCTCGTTCTCACCCCAGATCTCCTCCTGCAAAACCTCATTAGCTTCCCACATAAGGTGCAGAGCACTCATCAATCAGTTCCAGGAGAACTGGTCTCCTGGCTTCAACACACTGGAAACTGCTTGCTATTCATGAGGTTTTGCAGGAGGAAAGCTGGGCCAAGAATGAGTAGAAGGCCTGCAAGTAAGCTCTGACAGCACTAAGCTCGCTTCCACCCCTTACTGAAGCCTACAAATCAGATTCAGGAATTCTTCCAATACGAGCTGTAGAATGAGTGCTGCTACTCAGGGAATCCCATATCCCTTCACTTTCTCCAATTTTGCTGTCACCTCAGAGGGTGCCTCCCACACAGGTTCTACCTTCACCAGGAAGCCAGCACCAGATCTCTTGCCTTGCTTAATGACAGAGCGTGCTCATCCCACTACCTCCTCCCCTACTGAGCCCGGTAAAAGAAGCATGAAGTCCTCACCTAACGACAGTGTTGTCCAGGCCTAATGACTGCAACTAGGGCTACTAGAACTGCCAATAAGGTCAGGTGATGTTTTGCCTAACAATCACACCACTTAACAACAAAAATTCCAGTCCCAATTGTGGTAGTATATTATGCAAAATAGTTTATTCTCAATGCAGAAAAAGGAAAAGAGAAACTAGTTCAGCATCGCTTAAGTTGTGATCCTAAATAATTCTTACTATATTACTGATGTAATGCTTATTAAGTATCCATTATCTCTCTGGAATGGCATGCAAAATATGAATATTTGTATATTATCTTAGCAATATTGTACTAGTGTTAGATGGCAGTCTGTTTCTTTCCATGTTGAAAAGAGAAAAACATTCTAGTGGTTCAGAATAAGAGTGAATCAATCAATCCATCTAGGTAAGTGGGCAGAGTCCAGTAGTGTCTGGGAAACTCAAAATTCTAAGCATACCCATCAGCAGTATCCCTCTTTCAAGTGGACTTTGAAAAGTAGAGGAAGTGAACTCCAGTTTGTTTTTGTTGTTTTGTCTTCCATTTCAAGAAGACTGCAGGCCAGTCTGGTTTCTGCCAGGTAAGAAATGCATCCCAATCTGAGGAAGGATTAGAAAATCAAAAGGAATTAGTCAACTAGGAAATGTGGGTTTATAGGATATATTTGGTTAATTTATATAGATGAAATTAATTGATATTGATCTGAAGTGTTTACTTTTTTGTATATTTAGTTGTGTTTTATTCTATCTGTGTGCCTAGAAGAAACTGTAACTGTGAGTTAAAGTCTATAGAACTTCTGGTCTTTTCCTTTTTTTCTTTCTCCCATTGTCTTATCTGTTATCTCCTTAATCTTAAACTACATAATAAATAACTTGTATCTTCTTTGAAATTCCTGATCTCGTTGTAATAGGGAATTTACCTTATCAAGCATTCTGGAGGAAGAAAAAGAAGTTTCCATTTTCTTTTTCCAGAATAGAATACATGGGGAAAAATGATCCCTGAGTAAAAGCAAAATTAGCAACTAGAAAGAGCTCCTTCAAAGATTTTGGGAAGTTGCACCAAGGGTATTGTGAGGGAAGGGCTTATACACCCCATTTGATGGAACCAGAGAAGCCAAACCACCACACTCTGTGTATAAACATTATACCATTACACCCTTTCTAAGGAAATCCATAAAAGTAAAACAGTTTTGTGCTATAGTGTGTGTGTGTGTGTGTGTGTGTGTGTGTGTGTGTCCGTGTGTGTACACACACACAATGTGTGGTAGTACAATGTCTGCTTTCTGAACAAATAGCAGACAGTTTCTGACAGAGTGATTAAGTCAGTCTTTCAGTACTGAAGGTAATATATCTTGAAAAATGTATTTAGAACACATACAATTTTCTTTCAAAGGTTGGTTTAATACACATACAGCAAGAATCAAATGAATTATCCAGCATACTTCATTATTGGTCATGTGGCTGATAGTGTTGGTATTTTTAGTTCAGTAATAACTGGAGTCCTGATCTTCTGAATTGTTGTTGAATACTGGTTCTTTAAAAGCATTCTGGGTGGAATGGACATAATATTTTATAGCATTTCTTGAAACCAAGATTATACTATGTTATAAGAAAAGCAATAGTAACAGTTAAGATCTGTGTTCTGCCTAATAGAGACAGAAATAAAACAATTGAAAAAGGCTCCTGCAAATTAAGGCATGGCTGTACAAAACGTATATGGTGACTCCATGATTAATGGTTCCAAATAAGTATTGAGATGTAATGAACTGCATTCTATCAGAGAACCACCACAGCTAGACTTTTCGCTAAAAGGCTGGTCTGGATCTGCCAGGTTAAATTATTTTAGGCTGTTGGGAATCTCAAAGTTCTTCATCCAGTAGCTTCTCATCCTGTGCTTGAAGTGTTTTCTCTGGGAATAAATTGATTCCAGGCACAATGCCAGGCTTGAAAAGAGAAACTGGTTTTAAAATAATAGTGAAGATCAGATGAATCCAGGTGAATCTCAGAATTAAACTGGAGACTGAACAACTTTAGAAGATAGCTGAAGTTGGCTAAAACAGAAGTACAGGGCAATTATACTAAGCAGATGAAGACTTCAGAAGCTTATTGAGCTTTATTGACTGGGAACTCTAAGCAATTTTGTTGTCTTGACATTTCTCTAACATAACATGAAAACTGAAACAAATTAGGGCCAGGAAAAATATTTCAGATATTCCACAGTAGATATGAATGTTGTGCTTTGAACAAAAGTGGTGGTACTTCATGGCTGAGTCATCACATGCTTCAAGACTAAATATGTCAGTTTCAAGACTTAGTCTTTTAACTGTTTACTTGTAAAGTGGAACTTCTTAATAAAATGTGAAGTATGTGAACTCTTAAGAATTTTTTCCCCCTGAAACTAATCAGTGGACCCACGTTTCTCAATTTAATTAGCCTCAAAGACTCCTAAAGCAATACAAATGTCATTTGTTTCCAGTTCTTGCCTTGCCTCCACCAAACAAAAATAGAGCTCAAGTAGAATTCCCAAATCAGGCACTCAAAATTAGAACAAGTAAGGAAAATTATACACATTCAGAAGCCGATAACTATTTTCCTCAGCAATAGAGCATTTTCATGATTTTACTGTATATTCATGATAATAATAATAATAATAATAATAATAATAATAATAATACTTTATAGTACTTTATATACTTTATAATATTTTATAAATATTTATACTAAATAATACTTTATAGTACTTTATATAAGTTAAATAATAATCAGAATTAACATTAACAAAAAATTTTAGTTTGTATTCATAAAACAATGGTGTTCTCTGAGCTTGTCTGTTTTCTTACAGATGTTTCTTTACCCAATTAAATAATATCAGTGTTAGAAGGGAGTGGGATTCAGTCTCTGCTTTGTCAGTGTTGCTGGAAGTGGTCTTGGTGGTTCCTTGATTAGGATGTTGTTTACTGTTACTTTGTTTGTGCTAATAGTTCCTTCATTGGGGTATTGTTTACTTCTTGATTGTTGATCTAGTGTTAATCGTGTTATTAATCTCATTCATCTGGGTATTGATTGCTGGTGAAGAAGTGTTTTGGTCTTTTTGTTTCATTTTTGGCTTTTTGATTGTCTCTCTTGATTGGTACATAGAAGTTGTTAATCTCCATGTGCCTGTTGATGGCCAATTTATCTGGATTCCAGGAATTTTGGACTTGGCTTGGTCTAGGATGCTCAGTTTCCAAGTTGAAACTATGGTTACAGTATAAGGACTGTAACAGCCACTATATAGGACAAACATGCAGAAGACTAGCAGAGCACATCCATAAACACCAGTTAGCAGTTAGAAGTCATGCTGAAAACTCTGTAATGTCACAACACATACACAGACTTAACTTAACTTAGTCTTCTAGTCTAGTCTTCTGCATGTTTGTCCTATATAGTGGCTGTTACAGTCCTTATACTGTATGTTGTAGAAGATTCCTGGGTTTTTTTCTGCTGGATCTTTTGGTTTACTTAGGGTGCTTTGGAGAACTTTAGTTGCTTTGGTGATGCCAGGTAGATGTAATAGTCTATTGATGGTTTCTGAGATACTTTTGGCAGTGTTACCCTTTTCACAGCTTGCATTGATTATGCTGTAGAGGGTTGAGTGGTCAGGCACTTTTTGAAAACGTTGCATGAGTATTTAGTTTGTTGGAAGACATTACCTAGACGATCTGTTTCCTTTTTTGATGTTCAGGGTTGCTGCAGTGTGATTGTGCTTGGTAGTTAAAATTTGGTTGGTGGGGGTAATTTTATGATAGATTTGTGTTTCTAATTTGCCATCATTGCATCTTCTGATGAGGATATCCAATAAATGTAGCATTTTGTTGTTTTTGTTTTCCTTTGTGAATTTTATTCCTTTGAATATTATTCACTGTTGATAGTTCTGTGTATTTTCTCTAGTTTGTCTTTTTTTATTATGACAAGGGTGTCATCTACCTGCTGTATCCATACTTTAGGTTGTATGCATGGGAGTGCTACATATTTTAAGTGTTGCATTACTGTCTCTGCAAAGTGTCCTAGTCTTCTGAAATATGGAAGTCATATTGCCTTAATTTGTGTAGCATTTGCTATTTCTAAGTATTTTAATTATTCTTATAGGACCTAGCTACTAAAGAAACTGGCAATAAAAGTTCAGTCTGTTTCCCCAGTATCTAGGATTATTAGGAAAATCCCATAAAGGATCTACAATTTGTAGTAAGTGTCTTGCTTTGAGGAATTACAATTTGTGTTCAGTATTTCTTTTCTGATAATTTTAAGCACATTTTACAAAAAGGAAAATATATTTGTCGTATATTAATATCACTGCATTAAATGCCAGCAACTATACATACATCAATGGTTGATCCAAAGTATTGTATAATTAATGTGTCACATGATTGCTGTGAAATGGAGAAACAGCACATTGGGGTGTGTGTGTGTGTGTGTATATATGTATATATATATATATATATATATATATATATATATATATATATATATATATATATGTAGGTCTTTGGTTATTTGGGTCTTCTCCCACGTAAAATTGGAAGTGTCTTGGCGACGTTTTGACGAAGTCTCATTCGTCATCTTCAGGCTGGTGTTCTCGGCTTCGTGCTTCTTGCTCCTGGAAGCACGAAGCCGAGAACACCAGCCTGAAGATGACGAATGAGACTTCGTCGAAACGTCGCCAAGACACTTCCAATTTTACGTGGGAGAAGACCCGAATAACCAAAGACCTACATATATATATATATATATATATTATACTCTCTGTATGTGTGTGCGTGCAGTACATTAGCATTGAATTTGGACTGGTGAAATCTGCATTCTACTTCTTACTCATCAATAAAGCAAATAGAATAAGAATAGAATGTAGAACAGAATAACAGAGTTGAAAATGACCTTGGAGGTCATCTAGTCCAACCCTCTCCTCGAGCAGGAAAGTCTATATCATTTCAGACAAATGGCTGTCCTTGAAAGCCTCCATTGATGGGGCACTCACAACATCTGAAGGCAAGCCATTCCACAATCCTTAGACTATTTTATAGGAGTATTGTGAGGCTGTAATAAGATTATTTTATATACTGTACCATAAACTTGAAACAACAGTAACAATACATATAGTAAATAGATATATAGTTAATTAGGTGTCAGCCAATCAGACTTCTGCTGATCTGTATACAAATGTTAATTATTTTGACCTCTCTCTGGTAATAACTAATAACTTAAGTTTCTCAAGAATATTCCAATACGCCTACTCAAATGTTTTCTCTTCCATTTCTTCTACTTTACAAGTCTTTGGCAAACATTAATTTTTGCTACTTCATATCACATTGTAAATATGAATTTTGCTTGTTACTCATCACATCCAGCCCAAATCAAGAGGCTTTTTAAAAATTGATATCTTCAACAGGGAATGTTTAGCTCAGCCGTTGATATCACATATCATTTTACCCTTTCTCTTCACGTGGACATTCTCAGTTCATATTAGTCTACTAGCTTATAAAGCAAGAGCTCCATACAATTGTGAGTACCTGTTGGCATTTTAAATGATCTAATAGCAACAGTAATAGAAGCACCAGCCCTTTGCTTTCTCCTCCCCATATAAATTTTCAACATAATTTTTTTGTGGAACATAAAAAAAAGATGAAAGTAGGTAACAATATTCAGAAGAGTAATTTCTTCTTTTATTTTCTATGGTAGTGCAGCTTTAAATAGAAGTGTTTTCTATACCATTTCCTGTTTATTTATGCCGATATTTATATCCATTTACTTTGTATTTATCATTTCTTTTAAGTGGTTTCATTGATCAAATTAGATTGTTGGGCTGCACATTCTTTCCTCCTCTCCACAGTGACCCAGTGCAGAGCTAGAATATAGCCTCACCCAATTAACGTTTCTCATCTCATCTATCTGAATGTTATTCATCCAATGTCATCAATTAAGATCTCCACACCATTTGTCATGTTAAAACAAAATGTGCGTGTCCAAAGATGATGGTCAGCCAATTAGGCCACAGAATGTCCTGGCACACACTGGACGAATGTGTAGACAGTGCAACTTTGTATTGATGACTTTATAATTTATATTATGTTATAAAGCAATTTTGGGCCAGTGTTTCCCAGATGATCTCTGTCAAGCAACTTTAAGGACTTTAGTGTATCTTTGTAACATTTGTTCTGCCCTCCATGCAAGTGTTTTCCAGCAGAGAGTTCCCCCAAAAGAAGCTTTTAAGTATGCACTCATTTGGCATGTGGATGACATACTGGCCCATCAGCTCTCTTTGGTGGTGTGCAGACTGATGGTAGACTTGCTATAGAGAGAACTTCACTTTATCTAGCAGTCTGATGCCTAATATTCTATGAAGGCAAGTCATGTGGAAATTATTGAGTTGTCTTGCATGCCTTTGATATATAGTCCAGGTTTCATAGGCATACAGAAGAGTAGTGAGTATTTTGGTTCTCTAGATCTTCAAATTTGTTGCTGGACTAATTCCTCAACATTCCCACACAGTGAGCGCATTCTACCAAAAGCAGATCTTGCCTTTGTTATTCTGAAGTTAACTTCTGTACCAATAGTCATTTTTCAGGATGGGATGCTGCAAACGTTATTGGTCTACTGCCTGTAATTCCTATTGTTTGATTGTGATTTTCAGTTTTGTGTACATGCATGAGAAGCTGGTGTGTATCGGCAGTCTTTTTAATATTGTTGATGAATCCAAAATTGTGACAAGCCATAAAGAATCTGTCCATACTGACTTGCATTTCTGGCTCTGAGCCAGTATTCAGGATACAGTCATCAGCAAACAGGAAGTCTCTCAAAACAGTTTATTTCTCTTTGCTAATAGTTTGAAGTCTCCTCAAGTCAAAGAGCTTCCCATCCAGTCTGCACTTGAAGCAGATTCCAGCATCACTGTCCCAAATTGCATCACTCAGCTTGATAGAAAACATTGTGCTGAACAGTGTGGGTGCAAACACATGGCCCTGTTTTACACCATTGATCATTGGAAATGCCTTAGTTTCTCAAACTTTTACTGAAATATGAAACAAAAGAACAACAAGTGAAAGAACATATGATGAAATGCTAAAGTCTTCGGTTATAATATACAAAGGGAATTTTTATAACATGATGTATTGTTGGTACATCTCACCCCAAAAAATCGCTATAATGTATAAAGGTTTTTCAAACGTGTGCTGCAAATGTAGCCAACAAGAAGGGACAGCCAGAAAATTTTGGACTCAGTTATATACAACAATATAGAAGATTTTTAAAGACACATAACATATGCAATTGAAACCAGAGACTTTGCTTTTGGGACTGATGAATAAACATCTGGAAAAAAATATGGAACTGTTTTTATATATGACTGCAATAAGACTATTATATGCACAAAGGTGTAGAGATTCAACTTTACCCAGAATGGAGGAATGGATAGTAAAAATGATGGCACTTGCTGAGATGGCCAGATTGGCATCTTTGATCAGAGAGTACAGTATCCTAAATTTATTGCTAACTGGAAACCACGTAAGGACTTTTTGGGTGAAACAGAAAAAAATGATGTTTTAATATATAGTTTTATTCTAATCCTTATATAATATGGAGATTAGATTATAGAGAAACATGTAAATAATGGTGTAATCATAGAATAAGATTGTTTTATATTTATATTTATAACTAAATAAAAGAAAGTTGGAAGTAGCTTCTTTATAATTTTCTTTTCTTGATTTCTGTATCTTTGTCTTTGCTCTTTTTTTGTTATTTCTTCTTTTTCCATTCTAAGTATTGGTTCTTATTAGTTTTTACAGAGGAGAATCCACTAAGGCGTTCCCTTTTTGTTTTTTTATAAAATTTTATTATAATTTTTAAATTACAAAAAACAAAAAGGGAATGCCTTAGTGGATTCTCCCCTGTCCAGCACTCTGCTATTGTACAGTCACGGAAGTGATGTACCATCTGAATGAATTTGGCAGGGCAGTTGAACTTTGACATGATCCTTCACAGGCATTGAGGGCTGACAGTATTGGAGGCTTTTGTGATTGCAAAAAAAAAAAAAAGTTGTACAGAATTTGCAATTCTGCTCCTGAGACCACTCCTGAAGCTGGTGCATGGTAAAAATCATGCCAAAAGTCCATGATCTCTGTGGAAGCCACATTGTAATTCTGCCAGAAAGCCTATCTTCAGATGAGTGAAAGATGATTTAGCAGAACTCTTGCAAGGGTTTTTCCTATAATAGAAAGCAGCAAGATTCTTCAGTGGCTATCATATACTTGTCAATTGCCTTCCTCTTGTAGAGATATAAGATTGGTGCATCTTTAAGTTCCCAAAAAATGAATTCTTGCTTTCAGAAAGACTGGAATAACTCAGTGAATTTACAGGATCACTGACTTTGTCTATCTCTGTAGGTATGATGTCTGCCCCTGGGGCTTTGCCATTGGATAGCTAACTGACAGCTTCTGTGCCTTCAGCTACTGTTGGTGGGTCATCCATGGCATTGTTGATGTCGACCTGGGGAATACTTTTTATCACCTTGTGAATAGATGACAGGCACTTGAAGACAGCTACAGAGTGTTCAGCTCATCTCTGCAAGATCTGAGCCTTTTCTGAAATTGGAGTTGTACCATCAATACTCAGGAATTAGGATGAGGAATTCCCAAGAGACAGATTCATAGAGTTAACACTCTATGCTTTGTAGAACCATTTCAAGTCATTTCTATCAACATATTCCTGTATTTCATCAGCCTTGGTGATAAGCCAGCCATCTTGCATTTCATGCAGTTTATTCAGGAATACCCTATGTATATTGATAAAGGCATTTTTCTTGACAACTGATAAGTTGTTCTGATGGACGCAATGAAAGCAATGCTTTTCAATAAGTAAAGCCTGTATCTCCTCATTATTTTCACTGAACCAGTCATGCTGCTTGTGAGTAGCACCTTCAGTGCAGATTCCCAGTTATCCTCAGCAATGTCAGCAAGTTGTAGATCAGCAAGCTTGGTTTCTTAGTCTTCAGCCAGCGCTGAAGTTGTGCTAACATTCTTCAGCTAGGCCGCAATCATTCTTTTCATGGCCTTGCTTCCTGTGGTCATCTCTTGGGTATGATTTAGAACTTCATCTTGAAGACAATAAGCCTATGATCTGTTCAACAGTCAATACCACACATCACCTTAGTCACTCTGACATCCTGCCTATCTGTTCTCCTGATGATTAGAGTCAGTAAGCTATCAGTACTTAGAGTGATGGTCCATCCAGGAGGTCTAGTTATGGATAAGCAGGGGGAAAGTTAAATTGATTATGATAAAACTAGTATCTTCTACACTGTGTTTTTGAAGCCAGACTAATATATACATATCTTTGTATAATTGTTAACCGCCCAGTCACTTGGTTGAGCTGGACAGCTATAGGAAATGAATGAATGAATGATCTTAAAATCAATCCTAATTGCCTTCACAATAATAAATCCTGCAATATTGTCCAATTTATTTTCTTCCTAGTGGTCATTCAGAAAGCATAATCTTCCTTTCTCTCCTAAGGACTTGTATTTCAGTCCCATTATTTTTCACTTCTTGATGCTTTGTGGCAAATAGCATTATACTGTATACATTTTCCACTACAGTCCCTTGCCCGAGGAAATGTTTGTTATACAATATTTTGTTTTACAGAAGCAACAAATTAGTTACCATAAATGAAATCCCTTGAATATTTAGAATCACAAAACCATGAAATTATTATCTAACATTAAAGCTACAACAAAACAATGTAAAATGAAATAATTAAATATTTAGTATATCAGTACCCACTGCATTTATAAATAAAGCTGAACAGAAACTGCTTCTAGTTTTACGGAAATACTTTTGCATTTTTGAATGTAAAGAATAAAATTTTACTTTTGAGACACCTTTAGCTTATTTGATTTAATACCTACATACTCATCTCTCTATAAGTATTGATTTGCTGATGAACTCAATAAATTTAGGTTGTGCCCTGTAGTGAATTTCCCTTAGTAAAATCAGCAGCTGCTGTTCAAGGAACCCTTAAAGGCTTTCCTTCCCCCTTCCTATAAGCATAAAATAATCACTTGGAACCACAGGAAATATGGGAGAATTAATAAACAGCAATGTTCCATTTTATATGAGCAAATGTCCTTTCTGTAAAGCCATTATTAGATGGCTTTATGCCCAATAGCAGATTGGAAGGGGGGTCTGCAAAGCTTTCTGAGCATATTTTCTGTTTGACTAAATATTAGCTGGATATTTTGTTTGAACAACACTATTCAAATTCATCTCAGATTTATTTTTTGGCAAGGTGGGGAGATTTCAAGAGGTATACCTAGAATTTATCCTCTTCCCCTTTGTCATGTGTGTCTGTGTGTGTATATGCATGCGTGCACGCGCACACACACACATTATTCTGTATTAGTCTTGGGCCATAACAAAGTTTAATTTTTAGGAATTTTAATCCATGCTTCACTTCCCAAAGAAACTATGTTGCTGTGGAAAAGCAGTGCCTTTTATTCCTTCAGCAATATAAATACACCCCTTTTTCATAGATTCTGTGTACTTGCAATTATCTGCTCTAGGTATGCACTAAAATTCCTTTTGAAACTATTCTAGAATGCTTACATTACCTACTTTGAAGGCCTAAGTTGAAGAATTTAATTGGAAAACACTGTGGAACTAATTCCAATAGGAGCACATTGTCATTACCATATGTAAATCAGACCAAGAAACCAATGCCACATAAGTCTAAAACTACTTTAGATGGAACAATTACAATAATAATAGAATTTTGCAAGTCTAAATGTGGTTCTATCTTCCCTCATTTTATCTATATGTAAATTAGGGATGGCTTGTCCGAGATGTTTTCTCAAATTAATTTTTTGGAATTAACCCAAGCCCCATTTGTCTGATTGTTGCTTTGGTAGCAGTGCTCCCGCCTATCCTTCAAAACCATTCTCTATGCCTCAACACACATCAATTTGTATTCTGTTCACCAAACTTGTGAATTATGTTGTCTCCCTTTGAATGTCTTAAGTTATGGTGGTATAGGAAATATAAAAATAAATAAATCTCAATAATTGCTTGTTAAGTTTTACCTATTTTCAGCCTATCATCTATTGTTGCATGGGAAGATGGAGAGGTCTAATGCCATTTTAGAATAGTTATTTTCATTAATATATACACTTCCACCAATACAACTACCCATACCTCATGCCTATAGTGTAGTTCCCTTATTTAAAAAAATCTTCTATTCAAGTGTCACATTTTTAGGCCTTGCATAGATATCACTTTCACTTTTTTTCCATTTATTTTCCAGGCTTGATTGTTCCAGAGGTCTTTTTTTTAAATAAGTTCAGTGCTTTTCTCAAGAACAGTTTGATCGCAACCAAGGGCTCCTACAACCATCCAGCTGATCAACATTGCCAAAAGCACCCACAGCTAATCACTAAAGAGATTGAATCTGGCTCATCACAAATACCTCCCTTCTACATTCTATACAGCTGATAGAGATGGATACCCTTATTAGTTCCTTCTCCGTTTGCATTCTATTTGCAACTTTTGCCATCCCAAATCTCAACCCTGCTCTCCGTTGTTTCCTAATTATTCTAAGCCTTATTTTCTCCATTTTTGTAGAATTTGTTATCTATATCTATTTTCCCAACTTTTTTATTGCCTCCTAAAGTATGAAAAAGTTACTGAAAACCCTATTTCATTAAATAATCTTCCTTAGGACATTTGATAATGATTCATTTTTCAATTATCACCAGCATCTAGAAAAAAAAAATTGAAACCATACTGGAAGGACTCTTTCCTTTTGTGTCGAGAGGTACTTAGTTCATTCTCACCTACTCAGCATTACTTGAGAACATTCAAAAGTTGTTTCAAGATTCTAACAAAAAAATAGACATCTATATATCTACTTACAGTTTACTTGTATATTTCTCACTATAGAGTTTAAAAATGCAGTGGACTTTTAATCAGTTTTTTTATTTGCTTGGAACAGTTTTGGAATTGGCCATTCTTACTTCATATAATGGAAGACAGGCAGGTAGGAAGAAAGGAATCTGTGTTACTTAGTTTACACAGCAGGTTTCAAACAGCAGTGTGAAACCTTCAGATTTCTCTATGTTCTATGTTAAATTGTGCTTAATACATGATTTGTTTAAACATATTGAGATCTGTAACGCTTGTCCAGAACTGCTGAAGAATAATTGAGTGCATCTCAATTATATAAGAATAATTCCCATCTCCTCTCAGTGAAAACTGAATTAATCAAATGTTGCTAATCATTTCATAGTATTAGAATGAAAGGAAATGGGAGTTCTTGATATAATTACTTAGGATTTTCAAGTATAGAGTATAGTTTTCTCTGCTTGTTGCATTAGGCTCCTTTGGAAATAACCCTAACTCTGGAAATTGAAGTGGACACTTCATGCTTCACATCACAAAGGCAACATGGTCATAATGCTTCCTAGCATATATAGGGAGTTCAGTAGCCTTCCAACTTTTCAGATCTTGGACTTGCCTGTAGACAAATAAGCATTAGGAGAGTTTCTTCTTATTTCTTCAACCATATATTAATCCGATGACAATGGTAATTGGTAAGTTTCAATTCAGCAAGTATAAACATTGTAGGTGTGAGTTCATTAATTGAAAGAAAGTATGTATTTTATTTTGTTTGAAATAAACATTGCCATTGCCATATATATTTGATATACCAGGTTATATCAAATAACCTAACATTGCTTTGTTAAATAGGAAAACTATTTTTCTGCTTCTGAGGCATTTCCTTTTTATCATTATGCAGTATTTAATATAATTTTAAAAGTATTGGATGATATTTTCCAGTTATTCTCTTTGTTCAGATAATGTTTTAAACTATTTAAAGGCAGTCTTGGTAGTGGTGGAAAAATCTATATTTTTACTTTCTTTGCACTGTGTGTTGCCCCGAGCTCATCAGGGAATCCCTGCAGGCTTGATTGTTATCCCATGTTTCCCAGAACTATTGATAAAAATAGAAAAATCTAAACAGTTCAATTTAGAATAAAGGAGCTATGGAACTTAGTCTGCTTGTGCTAGTATTCCTACTTGCCAAACAAACTTTTGGTGATGGATTGTGACTGCAAAGGGGAAAGATGGTGTGATGGATTGCAATGAAGCAGCAGTTTCCCCAAGAAGGAGTAGATTCCAAGGAGGGAAGCAAGACAACATAGGTCGATCAGAGACAGAGCAAGAAATTAAGGATAGCCACTCTCTAGAATTTCCATTAGGGCAAGAGTAGTTTAAATTTAGTCTGGCAAGATTCTGTCTATATGGCATGAACAAATAAAGAACAGAGCTTTGGTTGGATTGTTCTGTCATTCTTGGGCTGGGCCTGACAGATTACCAAATTTAGACTAAGAATATGCATTCATAAGGGAGATAATGTAGATGCTTTGTCATGTACATAAAGAGAGTTATTATCCTGAAACCTCAGTCTCTTTGATATGGAGAAAAATGTGACAGTTAAATTAAGGGACAGAATTGCAAAAGCTGAGAAACAACACTGGGAAAAGCATAGGTCTAACACTGCATCCTACTAGCCCCAGTTTGGAATTTCTGGAAAAAAATGGAAATCTGATCAAAGAAAAAGGAGGGGCTTTATGAAAAGCTGCTATAACTATAGAAATACATTCTAACTCAGAACTGTGCTAAATTTCTTTGATTTTCTGTTCTGTACTAGTACCTCATTCTGTCATTGGTTTTATTTCTCTGGACAAATTAGGAAATTATATTTTATGCTAACTGTACAGCATAACTCAGCGTGTGCACAAGGATATTATCTTTCAAATTTCTTGTGATCTATAACATTACTTCAGAATTCTCTGCCATTTTTTTTTTAAATGGAGGCTTGAGGGCAGTTGCAAGGCATTACGTTTTCCTCTGTAAATGTTATTTTGTTTTATTAACTTATGTGTTTGTATTTTGATTATTTAAAATTTAAAGGATTTTTTGCTAACCATTCATATTTTCTTTTTTTCTGAGAAAGCTTTACATTGTTTATCTCCTTTGGTTATCTCCCCAGGGAGTGGGTGGGTGGAGGATGGCTGAAAATTCTATGCTACATATAGAGAAGCCTCTACTAAATGCACATCTTTAAGAGCTTGAATTTGGACTTCAGCCTGGTCTTCCAAATTCTTTTGTACGTCTATTGAATTAACTGAAGCATTTGTTCTTCTTTTAATAAGATGCAGTTTGTGACTTTAAAAAGCTTTTAGAGGATATGTACCTAGAAATAATTGTTTCCATAGAAACAATAAGTGATGCATCCTGTTCATAAGGTCAGTTACAGGTTTTTACAGCTACAACTAGCCTTTGGAGTCTGCTACTTTTCATTATACAGTTTCAGACTTGCTAAGTATATAGCTCCAGGGCAACATAAAACTCCTTAATTATTGGAATTGTGAATAGCTACCTGCCTGAAGGAAAGCACTATGAGTAATCTGGATGATATACTATGGAAACAATAAATGTAATTCTACAGAGCTCTCCAAAATTATAAACCAAAATTCCTCATAGCTCAGTGACAAACCAAGTAGAATTTTTTACTTTACATATTACTTTGGATAAGGGGGAAAATGCCATTCACCCTGGATAACTAAGGGAAATTATTACATTTTTTAGCAAGGGGTAAAACCAGTGGTGGGATTCAGCCAGTTCGCACCACTTCAGGAGAACTGGTTGTTAACCTTCTGAGCAGTTTGATGAACTGGTTGTTGGAAGAAATCATTAGGGCAGAGAACCGGTTGTTAAATTATTTGAATCCCACCACTGGGTAAAACCACATGCTATGGAATGACTTCCTGTTTTAAGCACACGCAAGATGGTGCATTTCGGATAATATAGCGTGGTAGCTATAAAGCAGAGGACTGGTGAGGGTTATAATATCTCACAAATAAACTGCAGGTGAAGATGAGTATGGAGAGAAGCCTGCAGGTAGGAGTCTCCACTGTTATCCGAAAAATCGGGCAAGTCCTTTTTGTATTATTTTAATATTTATTAAAATATTCTCTTTTAAATAAGAAAAGTTATATTTTAGACCGAATAGATTAATTAGCGAAATTAATGCAATATCCATTGCTAACTCTGATCAGATCTGACCACTGGTAAGCTAAGGGACTTAAGCTATTATAACTTTTTTAATAATATCTATGCCTTTCAACAAAGTTGAATGCTGTTAAATCCTGCAGCTGTACAATTTATAATTGGAACCAATTAGAAAGTACCATACTAGGGAAGAATGGTCATAAGACCATTTACCTTTTGCCTAGGATAGAGTGCATCATGATTTTCTGCCTAAAAACATTGGCTTGAATAAGGAATACTGCAAATGTGATGTATATTCATCCTAATTCTAGTTAGATTGCTTTCTTTGGAGTATTATATAATTCTTTTTGCTGGTAATTGGATTAGTACTGATCAGCAACAAAAATGATACAACTGTGTATTTCAGTTGTATCATCTGATGTTTTATTGAGTTGTAAATGGGGATCTGTATTTTCTCAACATTGATCAAGTATCTAAACATTAACTAGACACAATGAGAGCAATTACAGAGAGAGCAATTTTGCAGCTCTACATAACATTTCAATAGTATCTTGAAAGGGACAGCACTTCTAATTACATGCAAGAGGTCCTTCTAATTGCTTTTGACTATGCAACTCTGAAAATAATGAATTGTGAAAAATGAGCAAATTCAGACAAATTAGCCAATATTTCCTCAGATTACAACCGGGAGTGGTGGTGGTAAAAAAGATTGATAATGGCTGCATTCCTATAATTCACAAGCTACGTTTGCTCATTGAGCGTATGCCTCAGCCTACTCAGAGAAGTTCAGATGTAATTGCAAAAGGTTTTATGTACCAGCTTTTAGGTAAAAAATTGTAATATAATATAGTGAACTTAATACCAGCCTTAAATGAGCAGTAATTAAAGTGGCGAATTGAAATATCATAGTTGAAATACGATGCGGGATGGAGGAAACATAGCACTTTGCCAAGAACATTGATGGTTTGTCTTTTAAATGATACAGTATTTTAATCAAGTTCTCACAGCTATAATGGCTGAGCTGAACCTATAAAATGCATGTGGTATCCAAAAGGGATTTTGGCAACAGTAATATAGTAGGAGCATCAATTATTCTTTCAGTGACAATTAGGGGATGAATTGACAATGAACTCCAACACAAAGCATGCAAAATATCAGCATGATGTGTTTACCCTACAGAAGGTTTCACCTAAATTTATCTCAGGAATTTAATGTTTCTTTTTTGTTTTCCAAATTAGCTCTAGTAAATGAGCTTCCTTTTAATTTCTTCATTTTAAAAGACTTTCCATTCAATTTTTCAGGCGTCAGTAACTGAGTAAAATGTAGGGTAAATAAATGATAACTTTAATATGTTTCTCTCTCTTACCAAGTGGCCATGAGATTGTTTTTGGCATACCGTCTTAAAAATATATGATGCACCAAAAGTGGGAACAGTTTATTGTCCCTAATCTTTCATTCTTTCATGATTTATTTAGAATATTTTCAAGATTTAAATCTGCAGTTCATGTTGATTTTAAACACCATGGTACATTTCATAACTTTCTAAAACTTTGCTACTGTATTAATATTGAATTAAAAAGTATCCCATCTATGCCAATAAAGGAGATAGTAGGACTGAAAACTGACAGGTTTGGGAGTTCAAAAAAGCTGTTACAGGAATTACAGGAATAATTTTCTAGTAGAAAAATCATTATTATTCCAACCCAGATAGTGATTGGTGACTTCAAAGATTTTCTTGAAAAGATGAAATAAAACATTTTAAATATTTTAAAAAATGTTTTTAATGTTTGTGAATGTTCTTGCCTGCCTTACTAAAGGCATAGTTAATGATAGGTACATACATCTATATACCTCTTGATCACACCTTGAAGAAAAGGCAGGAATGTAAAATATTGTGAACAAAATAATAGATGTTTTGAGTCAATCATGTAATTTTCATTCTGCTTGCCCCAAATACCTGTTTATCCCTCAAATACCTGTTTATCCCTTTGGAGTACATTATCTTCAGCACGTTATCCAAAAACAGTTGATTGGTCTCTCATAGATTTTCACACAATCAATCCCAGCATCTGGATTTGGAACAAATGCCTAGAAAGTCACTTATTCCTTGTCCTTCTCTATTTTTCTTTTCTCTTTTTCTTGATTGAGTTCTGAACATTCAGAATGTATATTTAAGAAATATATGAATCCGAATAAACAATTATTTGCTGCACATACTTTTTCCTAGCCAAACAAAAACCCCTGTTATTTTTAAGTTATATGAGAAGACCATCATTTTGGGATAACTTTTGTAGCAATTAAACTCTGCCCATGAATTATTAAGTATACTCATTTTCACTGCTTGTGAGTTGAAAGGTTTGCTTTCATTGCACACACCACTGAAAAGAGGTAATTAGAGCATCAAAGGCAGTGAAGCATCTTATTACTTAAAGCTTTGCCTGAAATGTTATCATTTGGCTGTATTGTCCTTTAGCAAGAGTAGACAAATCTTACTTATAGAGGAAACCATTATCTTTTCAATTATGAGAATAGAATTTTTGCTTTTTCTTCCAGAAATATGGTTATAATCTCTGGCTATTTAGAACAGATGGCCATATTAAAATGTGATCTAAAAATATCAGACTCCAAAATTGGAGTTTTGTTTGGGTTTCAGTATTTATTTTACATTCATAAGCATTATTAAGCTAATAAAAATAAAAACTGGTTTTCATTCCATTTCTTTGTGTTGTATTCTACGTTGCAAATTAACCATTGGGTCCTTGGTGCTCTCTGAGCTTTGCTGTCCTCTTGCAGACATTTCATTACCCAACTAGGTAACATCATCATGCTAGAAGGGAGTAGAGTTTGGTCTCTGTTTATATACATGCCCTGTCCGTGTTGATGGCAGTGTTTTTGGTGGTTCCTTGATTAGGTTTTTACTGTTTGTCTGAGTTAGTAGTTCCTTGTTTCCTGCTTGATTGTTGGTCTAGTATTAACCTTGGTGCTAATCTCTCCTTATCTAGATGTTGATTGCTGGCAAGAAGGTATTCCAGTATTTTTATTTCTTTTTGAGCTTTTGGTTGTTTCTTTTAAATGATATGTACATGTCATTTATCTCTTAAGTGCCTGCTGGTGGCTGATTTGTCTGAGTGTGTCAGACTTCCAGGAATTCTCTAATGTTAATCTAGGATGTTCCCAGTTCCCAGTTGAAATTATGGTGAAGTCTGTCCATGTGTTCTACAATTAAGGAGTTTTTATCATGTCTTGTGAATGCTAGTTATGTTCATAGATACGTTCTTCTAAACAGCTGCAAAACTCTCTTAAGGATCTGCAAAATCAAAATTATTTGCCAGCCTGTGTTAAAAAATTAATACAATATTAAAATTCCATTTCATAATGATGAGACAGTATAATAGTAGCAGCAGTGAATCTGTCAATTTGAATTTTAATACAGTAAATATTGATAAATATACATACAAACAAAAGTTCTTTTGGGGTCCTCCGTGGTTTTTTTAAGTGGAAAGCCATCCTAAGAGAAAAAACAAAACAAAACAAAAACCTCTGGTACGGAAGAGTAAGTTTGGGAGTGGCCTGCACAAAGTTTGCTTTTGAAGCCACTGAATTGTACAAACGCCATAAATATGAATGATGTGTGATCCTCTTAAGATGATATCAATAATTGTACAAATTATCTAGTCATACAAAAGTTAATGTTTAAGAAAAAAAACTATTTCTGCAAATCCTGCAAGTACAGAATGCACAGGCAGTCCTTGCTTAGCAACCACTAATTCAGTGGCTGTTTGAAGTTACAACAGCACTGAACAATCATCAAAATTGTGGGCATTTAGCATCTTCACAGTCATGAGATCATGAATTAGGCATTTGTCAACCGGTGTACAATTATGACTGTTGCAGCATTCCACAGTCACATATTTCTCAGTTGCAATGTTAATTGCCGGCTTCCAACAAGAAAAATCAATGGGGAATCAAGCAGGAAATCACAAGTCACACTGTTCTGACCTAGGCTTCCTGAGAAAGCATAAATCACAATTTTAGTCCCCAAAAACCTCTTTTATTGAGACAGCTATGAATTATGGTCATTCACAGCCCATAATGATTCACAAACAGTCTGTGAAGATTCCGACAGATGTCTCCTCGAGTTGACAGAGTCTTTCAGGATAATGTTGATAAGCACCCACTTTTTTCTCCATTGTGCATAGGGACAGCAGCCAGGATGGGATGTGCTCGTCTGTTCAGGTTGATAGACTGAGCCTGTCAAAGTTGCTAAGTCCCGCCCTTGTTACTGGGCAGACCCAGCTTTTGGCTCAGTCTGTCAGCCTGGACAGGCGTGTGGGACTGTTCTTCTTGCTGTTTTTCTCCTTTTTGGCTAATTGTCTCCTTTGATCACTAATTGTTGTTAGTATTACTGTTGGTATTATTGGTTTGACTCGGATTCAGTGGTGGGTTCCTCCCGGTTCGGTCCGGTTCGGCCGAGCCGGTAGTGGTGACGATATGACGTCACCGAACCAGTTCTCTCCCCCCCCGCCCTCCCCCCCCCACCCCCCACATTATTCTTACCTTTTATTTGGTCCCACCCCCAATCTATTGCTGCCTCCTGAGTCCCAGCTGATGACTAGAGGGAAAAAAACTGTTTAAACTCTTGCTGCGGGGTTTCAAAGGGCCGTCCTACAGCTGATCAGTGTTAAAAGCAAACAAATGAGTCGGGTCGTAAGTGCGAGGACTGGTCGTAAGTGCGAGGACCTTCCAGAAATGACTCTGACCAGCTAGCCACACCCACCTAGTCACATGACCTCCAAGCCACACTCACAAAATAAGCCATGCCCACAGAACTGGTAGTAAAAAAATTTAGAACCCACCCCTGCTCGGATTGTGACATTGGACTTTATTTTTCATCGCTCCTCTCACAGTAAGCTCTTTAAAATTCAGTCACTAGCTTTGCTAGTTGCCTGGGGGGGGGTGAAAACCCTTTCTTTCAGCCGGAATCCACATTCCCCTTGTCTCAATCGGCTGGAGGATTTTACGAACTTGTGGAGCTTCGCACTCCCGTTACTGATTCTGTTGGCCATTCCAGGCCCCAGCGACTAACTTTCTGTCTGTGGAGTTTCGCGCTCCCCTTTCGGAACTCCCGGTGGCCATTTTTAATTTCTCACCGACCGCATTTTTTCTGCTGTTTTTTTCCTGTCATCGGCTTAAATTTGGTTGCCTCGCTCTCTGAGCCGGCTTCTGATGCTTCTCATCTCGGCTGCAACTTGTGGAGCGCTGGAATTCCACTTTTGATCGGCTAGTCGACCGTTGCACCGCCCCATACGCTGGGAGCATTTTTGGCGCAAAAAACTGTTTGACACGAACGTCGGCTTTGGTGCCTTTGCTGTCAGCGCGGGTGCAATCGTCTGCCTTCATATTCTCATTTGGAGAGCTGCGGCGTCAGGTGGGGCTTTGCGCCCCCCTTCCATTGACTGTATCCTGTGTAGGGGATATTACTAGTGGAGCTTCGCGCTCCCCTTTAATAGCGTAGCTGAATTTCCTGTGTGACGGATATTGCTGGTGGAGCTTCATGCTTCCCTTTAATAGTACAGCCAATCCTTCTGTGTGGCGGATATTGCTGGAGGAGCCTCGCACTCCCTTTTGGTAGCACAGCCGACTGTCCTGTGAGAATGTTATTGCTGGTGGAGTTTTGCACTCCCCCTCCTTTCCTGTTGCTAACACTTTTGCGTTTGCCGCTTTTGCAGACTGCTGACCTGCCTAGTCCAATCAGGGAACGTTATTCTCTTTGACAAGTGGAGCTTTGCGCTCCCAATTGCTTGCCTTTGGTGACTGATCAGCATTGCCGTTGCAAGGTAGCACGGTTTAGAGGCCTCCAAGCTTTAGCCTGTGCCTCCTAAGGGCAGTTGTTTCCCCTTGCGATGTTCTAACAACTGTGGACATCTGTCCATTGTCAACACCTGGCCGGTTTTTCATGGATCAACATCATGCCCAAAGTTTCACACAAATCGAAGCATTGTCGCAAAGCGGGGTGTTCGGATAGTCCCCGTCATCAAGAGGCCTCTCCTACTACGAGGGATTCCACTTCTGGATCCTCTTCTAGGCTGACCCTTCCAAGCCCCACCGCAAGTCATTATCACACTCTCTGTCTTCTCATGCAGAAGCTCACCAGGACAAAGTCCTACAAAAGATTTGTGCTAAAGCCAGCAAACACCAACCATCTGCCAAGGAGAGGACTGCGGTTCCTCCTGGTACTGCTGCCGCCTCGGACTCTGCTGCCTCGGACTCTGGGGTGGATCAACTGTCCCTTCAGGATTGTCCTGCAGTAATTCAAACAGCTGATCTCTGGGGTTCCTCCGCGGCCCCGGTTCCTCAGCCCCCGGCAGAACCTTCTCCGGCTCCACGTTCATTGTTGGCTCTGCCCAAACTGGCTTCTGTACCTTCCCCGGTGGAAACTGGGTCTGGTGCGGCACAACAAGCAAGTTTTTTGTCTCCAGATCAAATTCAACAGATCACCGTGACTGCATACAGCAGTCGTTGGCGTCTCAATTTAGGCCCGCCAGCAGGACGGCCTTGGTTCAGTCTGGCGCTTCTACTTCTCGAGTGGATGTCGAGCAGGAGGATGCTCTTTCTATCGAAGGCCTGGTTTCTCCAGTCTCCTCCATTGCGAGCCATCCATCTTCCCTGGCTGAGGAGGGATCTCAGGATTTGGAACTCTCTGAGGACGAGGACCTCCCTCCGGACCAGCCTGCATTTACAGGCTTATTTCCCCAGGCCTTGTTCAAATCTCTGCTACACAAGGCTGTTAATACGGCCCAGCTCAGCTCTCCATCTCCATTGCCGGCTACTCCGAGTGCGGCCAAAGGGGCTCTGGACCCCCTCTTCACCAAATTATCCAGGCCTGTGGATTCCATTCTTTCCCCTCCTTTGTTCCTTGATATTATCCGGAAACAGTGGTCCTCACTGGGTTCGGCCCCGGCCTTTATGGCATCGGAGCGATGGAACTTCAATGTGGCTCCCAACCTTGCTACCTTCCTTCAGGTCCCATCCGTGGATGCTCCTGTGGCCACTCTCTTACCACACACTACGGTTCCAGGTGATCCTGATGAAAGTCTCCACCCAGAGGAATGCCGAGCGGAACAAGTGTTACAACGGGCTCACCAGGGCACCGCTTGGGCCGTTTGGGCGGCTTCTACGGCATCTTTCTTCAATCGCACAACTTTCCTATGGCTCTGTCATCCACAGGAGACTTTGGCTACGGAGGACGTCCATGTACGGAAGGAACTGAACAAGATTATCACCGCCACACAATTCTTGGCAGACGCTATCCTCACTACCGCTCGCTTTGTGGCTAAGTCCCTCACCTCTTCCATTACTGCCCGCCACTTGGTCTGGCTTTGTCACTGGCAGGCCAACACCAGGCATAAGTGGCGTCTGGCTTCGGTTCCATTCACCGGTTCAAAGCTGTTTGGGGATCCTCTTGACACCTTCCTGATCGAAACAAAAGACAAAAGGAAGGTTCTTCCCGCGGTCTTCCATAGGGGGAAATTGAGGTTCCATCCATACCCGGCCCGTCACCAATCCCGTTCGTATGAAGGAGCTAACTTTACCTCTCCTTCTCCCAGACCTTTGGGGAACTTTCAATCTAGGCAGCGGGGCGCGCAGGACAGGGCGTCCAGAGGTAGGACTTTTGTTTCCAAATGGCCCTTTCGAGGGGGAGGAGGTCATTTCTCCAGGCGCCGTCGTTAACTGCATCCTGGATCCTCCCATAGGGGGCAGATTGGCCCTCTTCGTCCCTGTTTGGGAAGGTTCCACTTTGGATAAATGGGTCTTGGCCACCTTACGATCTGGGGTGGCCATTGAATTTCTCTCCTCTCCTCCTATGGTCTTTGTGAGCTGTTCGCTTTCTAACAACATCGAGAAACGATCTCTTATGGACTTGGCGGTTCAGCATCTCCTTTCAATCAGAGCTATTCAACCTGTGCCCGAGATTGAACAGGGGACGGGATTCTATTCCCATGTTTTTCTTGTACCAAAGTCATCGGGGGGGGGGGGTGGAGACCTATTCTGGACCTTAAACATCTGAACCGGTATGTTATATACCACAAATTCAAGATGCAGTCCTTAAAATCTATCCTCGACGGTGTTAGGAGGGGCGATCTTCTCTCTTCCATAGACCTCACTGAGGCCTATCTCCATATTCCCATCCTCCCCTCCCATCGGAGGTTCCTTCAGTTCTGCTACGGGGGCGCCATTACCAGTACCGGGCCTTGCTCTTTGACCTCTCCTCTGCCCTTCGTACCTTTACCAAGGTACTGGCTGCCTTAGCAGCATCACTTAGGGCTAAATCTATTCATCTACAATGCTATTTAGACAATATTCTAATTTTGTCTTCTACTCAACAGCAAGCTGCCTCTGACCTGCTGCTTACTCTCCAGACTCTGGCTGCCCATGGCTTCTCCATTAACTTGGAGAAGAGCCACCTAGTCCCTACCACTCGTTTGCTTCATCTGGGGACTCTGATTGATTCAGTGGCAGGGAGGGTCTACCTTTCGTGCGAGCGACAGGATAGCTTGAGGTCCCTGGTTTCTAAGGTTGAACGGGCTAGGTCTGTGTCTCCCCTTGTACTATCTAGCTCCTGGACAAAATGATATCCACCATCGCAATAGTTCCCTGGGTCCAGCTGCACTCAAGGGAACTTCAATGGTTTCTTTTACCGTTGCAGAAGGCGGGCAGAGGCACTTCGACTACATTTGTGCCTAAGATCATTACCACCTTCCACCCCATGCAGGAACTTGTCCTCCCAACTTTTGTCGTCGTCCGGCTCACCAACTGGAACGGCAGTGGCACTGTCTAGATGTCCGACGGGCTCTACATATCTACATTAAGCGAACTACGGACTTCCACAGAATGGAATCTCTTTTTGTTTCCTTCCTGCCAGTTTCTTTAGGTAGTAAGGTGTCGTCAACGACCATCGGACGTTGGATTCGGCAGACGATAGCTAAGGCCTATGAACTACGTTCCCTTCCGAGACCTCCTCGACTGACTGCGCATTCTACCTGCAGCGCTGCGACAGGACCACGCAGGCCTCATTGCTCGAAATCTGCAGGGCGGCTACGTGGACTTTGCCGTCTCCATTCATCCAGCACTATAAACTGGACAAATTTGCTTCGGCAGATGCCGCTTTTGGTTGTAGGGTGCTACAGCGGGTTCTTTCAGGGGAGGGTGTTTCGGACCAGCCTGGTCCCACCCAATTGTAGGGACGTGAATCTTTGGTATGTCCCATCCTGGCTGCTGTCTCCACCCACAATGGAGAAGGGGCGTTGGTCATACCTGAGACGCACATTCTCGTTGGGTGGAGACAGCAGCCAGACCCTCCCTTCGCCAGTCTGGTCTCTATCTCTCGCCTATTTCCTTTCTCTCTTGTTTGGTGTCCCACAAGCCGAGCCTGTCTTCTTGTCTTCGCCAAAAGCTGGGTCTGCCCATTAAAAGGGCGTGATTTAGCAACTTTGACAGGCTCAATCTATCAACCTGAATAGACGAGCACACCCTATCCTGGCTGCTATCTCCACCCAATGAGAAGGTGCGTCTCAGGTAGGACCAATGCCCCATCTCCCTTTAAATGCTGCCAGAGACCTAATTGTCAATTAGTTTTGCAAGGCCAAACGGAGCACAAACAGACTTCTCAGAGCTTGAATTGACTATATGAAGTAATTGCTTCCTCCAAAGGCTCATGTCCATTTGCTCCTCTTTTATGTCTTATGGGAGGGGCCAATCATCTCCAAGCCTTACTCCTGAGTCGCCCTTTTTTTTCTTAATTGTTCTTGCTTTCTGGCAGCTCTGCGCATGCGCACACTGGGAACAAGCTCACACTGTTCTTCTGCCTCGCTGATGTCAGATTCCGGAGGCTAAGGAGCAGTGGTGGGTTGCTCCTGGTTCAGTCTGGTTCTATAAAACCAGTACTAAAACCGTCGGGAGACTCTGTCCACCCGCCACAAAATCATCATGTGTGATCTGCGCAAGCTCCCGTTACACTCCCATTGCGAACCAGTAGTAAAGGTAAGTAGAATCCACCCCTACTCCGGAGGCAGCACATACCAGATGGCCCTGGCTCCCTTTCTGTCTCCAACGCAGAGCCCTCGTCTGAGCCTTCCCCAGACTCCAGGACTGGTCCACATTCCTCCCCAACCTCCTCACTGTCCGAATCTGCTGCCAGCTCTGCTGGCTGCTGGCGGGCCACAACACACACTCACATGATGTCACACTTAATGACCATGCTTGATTTCCTTAATGACTGCAACTGAAATTGCTGTTGTAAGTTTCTATGATCAAGTAATCTTTTGTTTTGCAACTGTGTTGCTTAGTGACAGAGTTCTCAGTTCCAAATGAAGATAAGAGCCCTGGTGGCACAGTAGTTAGAATGCAGTATTGCAGGCAAACTCTGCCCATAGCCTGGAGTTTGATTCTGACGGGGCCCAAGGTTGACTCAGCCTTCCCTCCTTCTAAGGTCAGTAAAATGAGGACTCAGATTGTTGGGGTCAATATGCTGACATTGTAAATTGCCCAGAGAGTGCTGTAAAGTACTGTGTGGGTGGTATATAAGTCTAAGTTATATTGCTATTGCTATCTCTTTTGGAAAATTCTGTTCTTTTTATTTGTAGGAATTCCAGATAGTCAACATTTCTCTATCTTTACCTCCAGTTCTTCCTGAGTGCTGCTGTTCTGCACCAATCACTGTGTATCTTGCATTTTATTTTAGATCAAATCAATTTTATATAGCCAATTATGGCAGATTAAAAAGAATTAAATAAATATAAATTAGCAGCTTAAAAATCCTCAGGTATTAACCATTCTATTTCTATTGGTAGATTTATGTAAATGCTGCAAAATAGGCTTGTCTTTTTCCAAGATTAAAAGTATATACCATGCTAAAAATATCAGATCATATGCCTGTGTTAGAAATTTAACTTCAGCAAAGAACATGTTATCAAACAAAGAATAGAGATTTCATCCAAACTTCTGAATGCTTTTATCTGACTGTGATTATGAATCAGGAAGGAAAGAGGAACAGTTTATCCTTTATGTAAAATAGTACAGTTATTACTTTTATAGCCACCTAAGCAATTTGTTTTATTTTGGGCTGCCAGACAACTTTCTGTGTTATTACTTAATAGGATAACTGTGCAATATGTTCAATGTACCAGTAACTTACTCCCTAAAGCTTTACTATAGTACTATAGAGTTGTAAACCAAAAAACAAACAAACCCCTACTTAAATAATTTGAAATGGTTTGCATGGCTATGGTTTCAGCAGGTAATAGTTGACATGGAAGCATAGTTAATGTAATGTAATCAGTTATTTATTTACATTTCCATAAACATGATTTGTGATGACTGTAAAGACTGTATGGACACCATCCTAACCTGTTTCTAGTAATAATGTATAGCTTTTCCATGGACATTCCAGAAATTATCTTGATCCCTTCCACGTACCTGATCTGTTGTCTTCTATTTTGCTCAAATTTACCAAGCATAATAAGTTTTTCCAGACATCACAACTTATATCACGTGCCGTAAATATGTGAGTTTCTGCTTGCTGATCATTGCCTCAAGGGAGCAGTCACTTTTTATTTCATCCAGAACTGATTATCATTCTTCGTGCATTCCATAGCATTCCTAATAACTGTCTCCAAATCCATAATTTGAAGGCATTTTTCGCTTTCTCACTGTCCAGTTTTCATAGTTTTATTATTACTACTCTAAAGGCCATTATTTTGACAGATGTGGTCACTGTTGTAATTGAAATCGCCTTATGACCAGAGTTTTCTATGGTTTCTCAGAATCTGATAGAAACCCAGTGCAAAACACCATCGCATGGTGTTTTATGCAACACATAGGTTGCATTCAGTTCAGATTTCCCTGGCAGATTTTACCAGCATTATGTACAACCTGAATATTTGCATTATTCTTGCTTTATGTTATCCATTTTGAGATTAAGCAGCTTCTTAAAACTCTATATAGCACAGTTACTGAACTTTTTCCTCTCTACTTACATTATGCCAGATGAGTGTTTTCTGCTTGGAAATGTATAAACTCTGCAATGTTGGCTTAATATATATGCATGTTGCTCTGTTTTGAAAACATGGTTTCTAATCTGGAATTAAGACAGAATTTGCAGATATAGGCAGAAACTCCCTCTGTGATTGAAATTGGCAGATAGCTTTTTTTTTACTTTTTTATTTTTGGCCCCCATTAGGGCCATTTATCTTGCATAGACAGGTTTTACTATGCATTGAATTATATAATATAATCCAATGAGACTTCCTTTGTTCTGTATTAAAATAATATTTTTTTAAAATAGTTAGGCCTATCTACAGTAGGTCTTTATAGTTTCTAGCCACTATCTCCAATCTGTGGATTTTCTTTCCAGTTCTTATTCACAAACTTCCTCTGCAGTCTTTGAAAATACTTCCCCAGAGAAATCAAACAAAGGTCTACTCCCAAATTATTCTTATCAGGAAAAGTGTTTATTTTTGTTTCTGCATGTGACCAAGTGATAGAAAGCCATGGCTGAATGCAGGCTCTCGTAATGTTATGCTTCATTATCTAAACTAAAGGCAGTACAATAAGCAGGCATTTTAATTTTTCCTATAGGCCCCAATCTCAATAAGAAGTGTCACGTCCTCTACAACCTAGTCAGGGATGACGGTAGCCTTATTACATGCTATTCTGACAGCAACAGGCAAGAGTCCAGGGCTAACAGGAGTCTGGTTATCTGTTCCAGAGGGTAAATACTGAAGGCAAGACATGGGATAGTTCTTAAACATCATTCCCAGCTCAACTCTGTCTATTACAGTTCCAATAAAGGAATCTGCCCATACTTTCCCCCTCCCTCCCACATGTTTAAACTGTTCAAGAACAGACAGATGCTATTGAGTGATAAATGAAGAACAATCATTTTTATGAAATACTCAAATTCCATCTAAACATTAAGTCTGTAGTATGTTTTGTTTTGTAAAAAAGGAAGCATCTTCCATTAAATGGCTATCACAGACATCACTATTGTTTAGAAGCTGTTTCCCAAGAGGAGAACTATAATTGTTCTGTTCCATGGAGTGGAAAAATGTGTATATAATGAATCTTGAGTGGGCAACTGCTATTTAAAGAGTTATATAAACATATTATTGTAGTTCAGTACATAGCAGGAATACTGTTTAATCATTCATTCACTCACTCACTCTTTTGCCATTTTCTGTTTCTTTGAATATAAATAAATTATGCATCAATTTTTCTTCCATTATTACTATAGTGGATCCTGGAGGAGCACAATAGTACTTTTTTTAGAGCTATTTCAGTCAGTCTTTCAGCTGGGATATGATACTGAAACTACAGTATTTTGGTCACTTTGATGAAAGACCTAAACTGGAAAATGGGTGGCAGAGTTTGGGGCTACTAAGCTTCCTGGATATGCCTAAAAAAACAAACCTGATAAATTCAGATTTAGTAGCAAGACACCACATTTTAGTTATATTTAATACTGCAACGTTCTCTACATGAGGCTATCCATGAAACATTATTTGTTTTCATTTAGTTATATAACAATAGTTTAAAAGAAATGAAATGCAGGGCATTGTTTTTATTTGTAATACTTGTGTTATTATTTGTGTATCTCTTTTAAAAATTAATAAAATATATAATAAAAAAGCATATACAGGTAGTCCTTGACTGCAACTGTTCATTTAGTGACTGTTAGAAATTACAATCACACTGAAAAAAGTGACCTAGGAGCATTTTTCATACTTATAACTGTTGCAGCATCCCTGTGATCATGTGATAAAAATTCAGATGCCAACTGACTCATATTTATGACAGCTGCAGTGTCCCGGGGTCATGTAATTCCCTTTTTGTGACCTTTGACAAGAAAAGTCAATGAGCAAGCCAGGTTCGCTTAGCAACCATGTTACTAACTTAACAACTGCAGAGATTCATTTAACAACTGTGGCGAGAAAGGTCATAAAATGGTCATAAAAAACAACTTTCTTGCTTAACAACAGAGATTTTGGGATCAATTGTGGTCATAAGTCAAGAACTACCTATAGAAGTTGCAGTTACTGTAGGATAAAATGTGTCAGCTAGGCTGCTAACTAGTTCAGGTTGCATAAACCTTGTGATGTCTGTACTGAAAGATCTACATGCCTGGCATAATTTAAGGTTTAGTTAGTATGTAAAGCTCTAAACAGCTTAGGGCCTGCTTATCAAATGACTGGCTCTTCTTTGAACCTTGCTGTTTGTTAAGATCCTCAGTAGAAACATGGGTCTTTGTCAGTGGTGGGATTCAATTTTTTTTAACAACAGGTTCTGTGGGCGTGGCTTAGTTGGGTGTGTGGCTTGGCAATCATGTGACTGGGTGGGCATGGCTAGCTGGTCACGTGACTGTGTAGGCGTGGCTAGCTCATCATGTGACCGGGTGGGCGTGGCTATGTGCATAGGGACTACTCAGAGGGCTGAAAAAAGTCATTTCTGACTGGGCCTCACACTTTTGACCGGTCCTCACACTTATGTCCATCCTCACATTTATGCCCGTGCAGCTTTCTTAACAACCATGTCACTCATTTCACAACTGCTTCTCTTCACCATGGTGACAAGATAGGGCAAAAACGTAAAATGTGAGGACAGTCGTAAATTCGAGGACTGGTCAAAAGTGCGAGGACCAGTCAAAAATAACTTTTTCAGCCCTCTGAGTAGTCCATATGCACAAAAGGACTACCCAGAGGGCTGAAAAAAGTGATTTCTGACAGGTCCTCGCACTTTTGACCGGTCTTTGCACTTATGACTGGTCATCATTTATGCCCATTGTAGCATTCTTAACAACCATGCCACTCATTTCACAACTGCTTCTCTTCACCATGGTGACAAGATAAGGCAAAAACGTAAAATGTGAGGACAGTCGTAAGTTCGAGGACTGGTCAAAAGTGTGAGGACCAGTCAGAAATAACTTTTTCAGCCCTCTGAGTAGTCCATATGCATAAAAGGATACAGCAATAGAGAGGGATAAAGGAAGGGAAGGGAAATTAGAGTAGGAGGGAGGGTAAGAGAGGGAGGAAGAGAGGAGGAGAAGGAGAAAGGAAGAGGAAGTAGGGAGGAGAAGAAGAGGGGTTTGAAGAGAAAGTAAGAAGGAAAGAAAAGAGAGAGGTGGTAGGTTTGAGGAGAAAGATTGCTGTACAATAAAAAAGATGAAAGGGAAGAAAGCCAACCCCAAACAAATATAAAGATAAAAAAATGAATTGTTAAACTTTAAAGAATAAAAGAGAACAAATATGAATAAATAACAATAATTAGAAACACACATACAAACATACAATGTATTTTCTTTGAACAGAGTATTTGGCCGGTTCACAAATTTAAACAGTGTTTAGTCATTTCAATTAAATTTACAATTTCTATATTTCCTTTTTGCCATATTTATTCCTCATCTATTTTTGTAAAAAACCAATATTACCCTTCATCCTCATCTCTAATCTTAATCAAATTCAATTTTTCCCTTCTATTCTATATTATACCCCTTCCCATTGTCATCTATTTTTATATCCATCCTCACATTGGTTAATTATGTAATATTAGTTGTTTAATATAAATTCAACATTTTAATATAAATCAATTAGTTATATAACTACCTTTTTTGTATATTAATCAATATGAGCATGAATATTCCAATTATTTCCATGCAATCCAATTTCTTACAAATCAATTAATTATATTTACCAATAATAATAAACCAAATAATTTCCCCCATATATTCCTCCAAACCACAACTTAACCATTTCTGTTTTCAGAAATATACAATTAATACTATCTCAATTATTACAATTCCCTAGTTAAATAGAGCTTTTTTTCTTTTGTGTTTTAAAATCTTGAACTCTCCTCTTTTTCCCTAAATTTCCCATTGTTTGCACTTACCTTTTTTGTTGAGGAAAAAGAAAAAAATTCTGCCTGCCTAATTTTCCAACGTTGCAGCAACAGCAGAGCAGTTTCAGTTTTGTGTTTCAGCATAGCTAGGGGAAAAAAAAATTGCTCCAGGACTCTTTGCAAGGAAGCAGCAGAGCCCTGAGCAAAACAGCTGAGACAAATCAGCTGAGTCTCGGGAGCCGATCTAAGCAAGGGCTAATTAGCCTATGCTGAAGCTCCGCGGGCCAATAAAATTACAAAAAAACACCAAACCCTTTGTTAAATTGCTGGCTCGCCCGCCCCTCGCCCACCACTATTTATTGGCAATAAATAGTGGTGCGGAGGGGTGGGGCAAACCAGCAATTTAACAAACGGTTCGGCTGCACCACTGGCTCTAGGGCGGCCCTTTGAAGCCCCGCGGCAAGAATTTGAACAGTTTTTTTTCCTCCAGCCATCAGCTGGGACTCCGGAGGCAGCAATAGATTGGGAGTGGGTGGGGTAAGCGAACGGCCGGCGATCCAACAGAGCAGAGAGTGAGGGTGAGGGTGAGTGAAGGCATGGAAGCTGCTTTCTCCATCCTGCTCTCTTGCGTCCGGAGCTGGTGGGGAACCACGTGGCAGCCCACATGGATCCCAGGCAGCGGAACTCAGGCTAGGGAAGGGTAGGCAATTGTGGCTCTTTTACAACCTGTGGCCTTCAACTCCCAGAATTCCTGAGACAGCCAAGCTGTCTCAGGAATTCTGGAAGTTGAAGTCCACAGGTTGTAAAAGAGCCACAATTGCCTACCCCTGGCTAGGGTAGGCTGGCGCCATGCAGATGGGAGGCGGGGCGGGGCGAGGGGCGGGCGAGCCAGCAATTTAACAAACGGTTTGGTGTGCTGCAGGGCCAATAAATTACAAAAAAACACCGAACCATTTGTTAAATTGCTGGCTCGCTCGCCCCATTTATTGGAATAAATAGTAGTGCGGAGGGGCGGGGCGAGCCAGCAATTTAACAAAGGGTTCGGCCGAACACCCTAGAACCCCCAGAATCCCACCACTGGTCTTTGTGGAGGAACAGGGAAAAGCGATGGGAAAAGTGATGACATATATGCAGCACACAACTTATGTACAGTTTATGTATTTGTTTCAGACATTGTTTCAGACATTGAGAGTCAACTATTTAATATCGGCATTTGTGTGATGGCATCATGATTTTCTGCAGATAGCTCAGAAAAGATTTTTTTGCAGATACCCCTGCTGTTGGGAAGTTCATCTTTCAAGCATGCAGGAGAAAGCCTTCTCCTGTATGGTTCCTGGACTAATATGTACTCCATTATGACTGCATTTAATTTTTTCACTCTCTCAGACTTTGGGAAACTTTTCAAGGTGCAACTCTTAGGGTAGATCGTTAATTTTATTTTTAGTGATCATTTATATACATGTTTATATATACCATTAGGGTTTTATATTTTTTGTTAGCTGCCTTGAATGTATCCTGGAGTTGAAAGGCAAGATGTATACAAAATAAAAAATAAATAATCCTTTTTTTTAAAAAAAAAAAAGAAAGAAAGAAACATGTATATACTTTTTATAAATAATTCAATAAATGCCTAATTCCTATATATTTATTGTGGAAACATTAACAGAAAGCCCCTGTGAATGATATTCTGTGGTCATATTCTGGACATGCTATTCATATCCTTATTTACCTGTTTAGTCATACATACGCACTTTCCGACGTGCCCTGAAGACCTTTCTGTTTCAGCAAGCAGGGCTAGCATAAACATCTAAATTCTATGCCAAGGTCTTATCAGATACACTAAGTTGACTCAATTTATTATTTACTGTTTATAAAAAAATAAAATAAAAAAATTATTATCTTATTCTGTTCACCGCCCTGAGTCCTTCAGGAGAAGGGCGGTATAGAAATTCAATAAATAAATAAATAAATAAATAAATAAATAAATAAATAAATAAATAAATAAATAAATAAATAAATAAATATGTTGAATATGTTTTTGAATATGTGTTTGAATATGTTTTTGTGAATGTGACATCTGAAAGTATGGAATGGTGGTGCCCTCCCTCCTATTCAAAATACCATTTTTATGATCTTGCCTTTCCTTCTACCCTAAACACATGAATACCATCAACTTTGCAGTAAAAATCAAGTGCAGGCTGCTCTCCAATTTCATGCATCAATATTGCTTGAAATTAATGAACAAATTTATTTTGGTTGCCATATGTTGAATCACTCTGCAGGAATGTGTATTTCTGGGTTGAGCGCATCCTCTTTTGTCTCTCTGTGTGCCTCGGCACACGTTGGCAGTCGGGTCATGCAGACTAACTCTTTCCCTTTTCCCTCCTCTCCCTAACAGGTGACCTCATGCATTTGCCACCGTATCTTCGGATGGACTTTTTGTTAAACCGAGGCGTTCCGGGCACTAGCAGAGACTTGGGACAGACCTGCCTGGAACCCCAAAAAAGCCGAACCTTGAAGCGCCCAGCCGTCTTGGAGCCAGTCCCTGTGGAGGCTTCCTCCACGAGAGAAGCACAGTCATGGCAATCTGGTGGCGTAGCAACATTACCTCAGCGAGAAGGAGCTGAGCTAGGACAGGCAGCAAAAATGAGCAGCTCCCAAGAATCCCTCCTGGACTCTCGGAGCCACTTAAAAGGAAACAATCCCTACGCAAAATCTTATACCCTTGTATAACGAAAAGAGAGCATGGCTGGACAGTGGCTGTACATACTTAATAATTATTTAAAAATCCAATCAAAGCTACCTTTTTTATTGAATACCAATATTTATAATTAAAGAAGAAGATTGCCAAAATATTTGGGACAAAAATGCAACTGACAGACAGTGCAAAGACTCTCCTGCTTTTTTTCTGTCTGAGTGTGAGCTTCATCTGAATGAACCTCCTCAATTTTTTAAGAAAAGGGAGTCCACTTTTTCTGATATTCACAAGCTTTTGTGTTTTTACTGGTTTTCTACAAAGTGCATGGGGACTAAATAAAATATTTTAAACTGGGAGTTCCATCACACACAATTAAGAAAGAAAACAATTTTAAAAAAAGGAAAGCACTCTATTTGTGAATTTAACAGGGATATTTATTTTAAAAAAGGCAAAAAAAGTCTTTTGTCATGTTTTGCACATTTTTTTTAAACTAGCAAATGGGTCGTTGATCAATTCTTTTTTCACTGTTAATTAGAATGAGTGCTGTGTGTCAGTGAAGTGGGGAAGGGAAGGGGCATCAATTTGATTTGGCATCTCTTTTCTTTTTATATTAATTTAATGAGACACTCTTTGCATTTTGTCTATGCGAAATAAAAGGGTCTTCTGCCTTTATCTGTGCATCTGTATTGCCTTCCCTTATTCACACTGTGTTCATTTAGCACAGGTAATTTCATTTTTTGTCGACTTATAATCTCTATAGACTTGCCTAGAAAAGTTTAAGTTTTTAATCATTGGGGAGGTTATAATAAAACTCGGGCTGACATATAACAAGATGAGCTTGACTTTATAGTTATAAAATGTATAATTATTCATCATTTATTTATGCTTTTTTTTGTTTTCATTTAGTTCTATCTCCAATAGACAGTTATATTAAAAGGTATGAGAAGCAATGTTCTCCTGGGTTACATTGTTTAGGGACTAAAAGAAGAAAATAACTTTTATTTTCTTTGCCAGGTAGAACATGAAGCTGATGGATAGAAAGGGTATGGTTCTTATTAAAGCCCAAAACTTTCTAGGAACAATGTGAAGCAGACTTGTTTCATTTATTCAAAGATCCTTGTGGAATATATGTTTATTGTATGTGCTCCACAAGAATCTTTGAATAAATGAAACAGGTCTGCTTCACATTGTTCCTAGAAATTACTGGGCTGCTTTGTTTCATAAAACCAGTGATTTCTTCAAGCTTTTGTTGAAATGAAATACCCCTGCAGAGATCTAAATAGCCCTAGTAAAATCTAGTTTAGGCCTGAAAATGAAGCTGGTTGAAGAAAGGAAATACTCATTTTTTAATTTACCTTTTCTTACAGGGCTCAAGGCAGTATATATAGCAGCCCTTTTTTCATTTTTAACCACAACTCTGAAATGAATTGGGCCAAGTGGCAATAATCCAGTGAGTTTCCATACAGAGTGAATTTGAATCTGGGTATCCTCAGGCCTAGTCCAAGACTCTAACCAGTAGATTTATTTCCTAAAAATTCTAGATGAAATAGGAATAAGAAAAATAAAGAAACAATAAAATTGATGCATCTTTAAACCCTTAAGTATAATTTTATATGCTATGATGCTTTATCCAAATAATGGAGTTCAAGGCTGGTTGCCTTTTTGAAAGCTGACTATGCTCTATTTGATATTGCAACCTTCTTGTGAATATTTTGAAATATAGGATGCTTGCTAAGATATTTTGCTGTCCTTCACCACTGCTGTTTTATCTCTCAATGGTGATCTAGTTCAGGGGTCTCCAACCTTGGCAACTTTAAGATTTGTGGACTTCAACTCCCAGAGTTCCTCAGCCAGCAAGCTGAGGAACTCAGCCAGCAAATTGGAAGCTGAAGTCCACAAGTCTTAAAGTTGCCAAGGTTGGAGACCCCTGAGCTAGTTCATGCCTTAGCTCTCTCCCCTCCTGAAGATGGTCAGTCCCAGCATCTGCAACCCAGAACAATTACATCACACATGTTAATGGTCCACAATCCTGAACCTCTCACACTACCCATTTAGAGACACATTGATAAAATAATACCAGTAACAATAAGGACCTCATCACAAGGAAAACTGCAAACTTTAAAATCCCATTATATATATCTAACTTAAATAGTTTTTAGTCATTTTTTTTCTCTGTGTCAGATGAAATGTAGGATTGCAGTTTAGACCTTTGGGGTTACAGTTTAAGTTGTTCATAGAAATACTGGTAAATACTTCAGACCGTTTTCCCTTTCTCTATCCTAATCAAAGAAGTTAATTAAATCAGGGAAGTAGGGAAATTGTTTTATTTTGTTTTTATATATCTTTTACATAAAAAGAGTACATTCAACAAATCATCTAGATGTTTGAATTGTAAGATCCAATTCCATATAGAATCTGCAACTCAGTAAAATATTACCATCTGTTGAAGACAAATTACATTTTGAACATTTATGTATTTTGATTGCATCAAAAAAATTTGACTTTTAGGTGAATCTTAGTTATAGAATCTTAGTTATTAAAATGATTAATATGATTTTGAAATACATCTAGAGAGCATAAACAAACAACAAAAGATAATTCTTGTTATTTCATTTGCGGTGTCCTTGCAAAGCCCCAATATCAAACACCTGGTTATAGCTGGGAGAACCAACTGTAGACTATGAGACAGGGATTAAAATTTTCTATAGCAGCAAGGTTTTTGCTTCAATCTTATTTTGAAAACCCCCGCATGTGTATGTTGAACAATTTCTTTGCAGTGCATGAATGCAAAACAACTTTTCGTCAGAATGACTATTAGAAGTGACTCTCCTTTCTTCTCTTTTACATGACAATGATCAGCTAGTCACATAACCATTCCTATTTTAGCAATTTAAGATTTTCAATTATGATGTTACTCGTTTTTACCCCATTCTTTTTGTGACATTTGTTTAATATTTGTTAAACTAAAGTACTGATAATGTATAACCTTTTAATTTATAATAGGAGACAACTGAGTGACTATTCTTCTAGCCTTCTAGCCTTAAGATTCTGCTAATCCTATGAATATTTACAATGACTGGCTTGAAGAGAATAACAACCTAGATGGCTATCAAATGTATCAGGTTCTATACAATGACTATGTGCATATAGCTGGATGAACTTTCCATGGTGAATGAACTCTTTGGGAATTTATTTTAAAATGTATAGAGAGCTAAAATAATTTTATTTGAAACATAAAATGAATTATAATTTTAATGCTTTCGAATGTATGTTTAAGATGTTTTTTCTGTTTGTTCTTTACACTACTTTCCATATTCACTATTATTTTTCCAGCCAGTGTCTTAAACCAATGCCAGATGCATTTACTAGTTCTCAATAAATGTTGAAGGCTGTCCTGTGTTCCTGACACTGAGCAGTCTTTGGATTTGATGCTAAACTTCAGCTGCAAAGTAAAACATTTTAAAGCACTACCTTTGGAAGTCAGAAAGTATAAATGTCACCTTCTGTACAACAGTGTTGATTTCCGAAATGTGCTGAAGATATCAGCAGAATGAAATGAAAGAGGAAACAAATTGCTTTTCTTTTGCTGATATCTGCAAATGGAGCAGATTTAGTCACAGAGGTATCAACCATGCAAATCATATATTGTAAAAAAATCCCCCAAATTAAACCAACGATATGCCAGACAATCGAAGCTTGTCCCCTGGAACAGTTCAGTCTAATATTAGATCTACCAAGATGAAAAGTACATGTTCCTTACTTCTGTCTAAATGTAAACATGACTAGATCATGTTATAGATTCCCTAATCAATTTAGAGCTCTCAGTGACATTTGCTATCATTGGCTATAGCATCCTTTTTGACAATTAAGAATTGAGGCACTGCTGTGCAGTAATTCTGTTCCTTCCTAAGTGGGCTATTCCAATCAGTCAATGATGAAAGAGAGGTTAAATCTTTGGGCAATTCAGTGTCGGGGTACCCCAGGGCTCAGCCCTTTCTTCTGTTAGAAGTGGTTTAGGTGAGTATCATCACTATAAATCTCCACCAATGATATGGAAGCTTTGACCGTGTGTCAAAATGAGAGATCAAAGGGAGTAGAACTGACTAAGTCTGAATACCAACAAGATGAAGTTGCTGTTAGGCCTCAGGTACCACATAGGTTCAATCTATTGCTTTTGATAGGATTGTGATTCCTCTGAAGGAGTACTGTGTGCATTTTTGACTTGCAGCTCTTGCTATAACCTTTCTTGGACTGGGAGGCATTGAAGACAGTAACTTAAATCATTGAAATTTTCTGGTTAGATTTCTGAAATTTATTCTGTGTGTGGCTGCCCTTGACAATGACACAGAAGCTATAACTGCATGGAATGTGGCTGCCAGTCTGTCAACTGATACCTAACTGATTTAGAAGATTTACATCTATACTGTAGAAACTACATTGCTTCTAGCTTCAATGCAAGATATCACCTGTTTCTTATAAATACCTTTAAAGCTTCTTTGGGATTGCAAGACAATAGGTTCAAGCCAAGGTGAAATGTCAGAAAGGATTTTATTGAAAAACATCAAGAGTTACAGAAAAAGAAATGGATATCAATATATATTTCTTCATCTTTCAGAAATCCCAGAAGGGACAGCACAGACCCTTTAGACCCAGCAATTGTGCAGCACCTTTTCTTCTCAAGACTGAGGTCTATACCAAGGTTCAACTTTCTTAGGAATTTCCTACTTTTTAATACTTTTCTAAAGACTCAGGGTATATAAGCAGTAATCTGGAAATGGTTTGGTAGCCCACTTTCCCACTGACTTGGTTGAAACTTGAGACCTTTGACTTTCTGACAGATATATTTTTAAGTAAAGCAATGTCCCTAAGCAAAATAAAGCAAAACAAAGTCAAGGATAGTCTGCTGATATATCTTGTCAAAAAAAACCCTGGGAACTCAGACTTTGCAAACAAATTTGTTACATCCATATTGCCTCAACTGGCTTAATACCCCTTTCTATATCTTATATGTCCAAAGGGAAAAAGGGCTCCACAACACTATCTTGCTAGTCTTTCCCAACGCCAGAGTGGTCCTCATGAGGAGATTGGCAGGCAGAGACCCAGAGGAAGGCATTTTCAACCAAAGCCAGCTGACTTTGGAACTCCAGCTCCCCTAGAAGCCAAGAAGACTACCACTCTGTCAAACTTTTTATAAACTTTAGAAAGTCTATAAAATGGGGGTCTTTTGCAAGCCTTTAGTGTGGAGAACATCAATTAGGCAGAGTGCAGTGGTGGAATTTTAAGTGCACTTTTAACTAATTACTATTATTATGTTTTTATAAATGTAAGTTTCCTAGAATGTCACAAAAGGCAGCATGCAAATGGCTGCACAAATAATACATTATCCATGTATCAAATTCACTGTATGAAACCAACTAGACAAAGAATGATCTGCATTTGGTTGGTTAAAGAAATGTCCTTGGAATTCCAAAATGAAATTATTTCACAATAGAAGGTCCATCTTTCCATGATCTTACAGGTAAACTGGGGACCTACTGCTTTATTGTCCATAAAGATTATTTCAAGTCAACTTCTTGTCAAAATGATAATCAATTCATCATTGAGTTTTCTGTCAGTTTAGGAAGCTTGTATGGCCTTTTCCCAGCTGCAATGTTCTATTATTTCTACTGTTCCAATAAGCATGTTGGTTCATCTGAGATGACTTATTCTGGATCTCTCTGCAGTTTTTATGAGCACAAATAAATACCGAGCACAAGTATCTTTTTGGATTTTTCCATAAAATTTAAAATCAGTGAATTTTTCAGTGGAAGAAGACCACATTCTATCTATGGCAATGCCTCTAGAATTGTTTTCTATGAAGAAATGTTCTAGAGGCATCTCCAGGGGTAGATGATAGTTTTGATAGATAGAAATAGAACTTTCAAAGAAAAATGTTTTTCTTTATCAAATTGAATGAATAAATGTAGGGAGAAAATGCAGGATAATTTTTCTGCCAAGGGTTAGACTAATCCAAACCATACTATCTCTTTCCTTTCTCTGGCGAGAATGGAAAACTTTTACCCCCTCATGTGCTGTACAGCTTTAATTTTGTTCAGCTTTAGATTCCATAAAACTTGTTGATTTTTCTGTGGCTAGAAATAACCTTAATTGGCTTCTTGGGGCTTTTAATGTAGAAGTCATTTGCAATGCATGGTATCATACCCTGGGAAAATACTTCATTTCATTGTTCCTCTGCCAATATGATCTAATAATAATAGTTGTACCTCCCACCTTAAAGAAAGTGCTTTTATGGACTATTCCAAAGTGGCTTCTGTGGTTGGTTTATTAAGCTCTTCTTTGCCAGTAAACAATATTTGAAATAAATTATTCTTGACTTGAAAGTCGTTCCAGCATTGAGTAGTACAAAAACCAGCTAAGAAACCTGAAAACCAAAACTGTTTTCAGAGAAAACTGAAGATTCTTCTTGCTAAGGAAATTCTAGAACACATGGTTATTTCTATAAACATTTTTAAGGCTGAAAACAAAGTCAATGAATGCAAACCTTTTCATAAAAAAATAAAATAAAATGCTGGAGCAACTGTTTCAGTGTTTGCATTGAGGAAAAGAAAAACAACTTATTCAAATGGCAGTAGTGGGAATAGGAGATTTTCTTGATCAAATGAGAAATTAAGCTTTTAAAAACACATTTTATTTCCACTTATTTCCACTTTATTTCCGCCTTTGCTATGAAGCATTCTTGATTCTTTCCCAAAAGTAACTTTATAGCTGCCATTTGAGAAATGTAAGTAGTAACTGATCCAAAATCAGTTGCTGGGATTTATGTTTATGAGAAGTGAATTAAGAATTTAACTATGTCTACATATTAAAAACATATTTGAAAAAAAACCCCTCCGTTTTACTCAATAATTCCCAGCCTGGAAGCAAGCGCTCCAGGGCAGCATAAGAGGTATAATCATTCAGATTCATTTCTGAAGCTTATAGGAAGAATCCCAAAAGTAGTGGCTACTATACAAGTTAGCTGCTGTTTCATGAAGCTAGGAAGAATTTTATTCACCTACATAATGGCAGTTCTGTCCTCATAGCAACTTGGTTAGACCTTTATAGTACAAGCTTTATTAACCTGTAAATATTTGATGTCTTAGCTGGATCTATTTTAGTGTTAAATGGGTTTGTACTGTTCTAAAAGAAAGGCTGTCTTATGAGGGAACTTACAATACGTTTTTAAATGCTAGCCTTGCTTAGCAAATATGTCTCATTACCTAGATGGTGGCAATGACTTATACTTTAGGTCAGTGGTGAGATTCAAGTAATTTAACAACTGGTTCCCTGCCCTAATGATTTCTTCCAAAAACCAGTTTGCCAAACTGCTCAGAAAGTTAACAACCAGTTCTCCTGAAGTGGTGCGAACTGGCTGAATCCCACCACTGCTTTAGGTCCATGATGGGTTTTTACTTCCTGCCACTCTATTTCCAATAGCATGCAAATCAAGATAGGCAATCAGTCAGAAGTCAGCCTTCTCTTTCACAGAGCCTACTCCTTTCCAAATAAACTACAAGGTTATAGCCTGGTTAGGTAAACTGTGACTCTCTTAGTTCCCCTATCTTGTTCCATTCACTTCCAATAAACTCTATAACTTTTGACTAGATCCAAGGTAAAAATAGTGTTGAACTATAACAGTGGCCTACATATTTTAAATGATATATGCATTTGTATTTTTCAAATTTGCTACTTTGAGCTAATAAATCAAAATCAAAGGGTAATATAATTAGTATTTATAGCTTTCATTTTATCACTATGTTTATGGCGTTCATATATCTGCTCAAAATTGCTGAGGAAAGCTGAATTCAACCCCAATCAACCTGTTCAGCATTTGTCTCCTGGCCAACCCACTGTACTTCTCCCTTCCTTGATAAACAGAAGTTACTTGAAAGAGGGTTGTTGGGGAAACCTAAACTTTTCTTATTGTACAGTGACACACAATGTTTGCTGGTTTATAAGCAGTCATGAATGATTTAAGTATTTTACATCAGTATGCTACCTATTTCTAGTGACAAAAAATATTTCAAGGTATCCCAATATAGTATATGTGAATAAGAAATGGCAAATATATTTTGGTGTAAACAACATTGAAAAATTATTTAACAAGACCTGCTCATTTGGATGGGGACATATTTGGAAAGCAATTTAACAAATTAGTATCACATATTCAGTAATCCAAATACTGTAACTCATTTATAATGTTTATGGAAGTTCACATGGTCTTGTTCTCATCCTGCTATTCTTTAAAAGTTGATTTTGTTTTCATTTGACATTAGTCCACCTAAAGGGGAAACAAATACCAATAGAACATGTTAATCATGATGCTCTTAAATCCATTGTTTCTGCAGGAATTCATTTACTAATTAACTGTATTTTGTGTAGTGTTCAAGGTGAAGCACATAGTGCTCCTCCTTACTGGTTTTCTGTACAGCAACGTCCATTTGAAGTAATGTAAAGAAACCTAGAGTTCTCCTTGGAGAAGATGTGAGTAAATAAAAATAGATTTACATGGATCAGAGATTGAAGGAAGCATGAAGAAGAAACTCAAACCCACTCTACTTTTTTTTACTATGAGATGGGACAAAGAAAAACTTGGACAGACTTTTTAAAGTTTCTGTTACAATAATAAAGCAGCATCCCTGAAATGTCTGTTTCTTGATATGGCCTTTCTCAAAAGGCAGAGATGTAGATTGGACTAATTGGACTAATTGACCAGTGTCACCCAGTTAACCTCTGTGGCTCAGGGTGAATTGTAACCTTGTCTCTCTACTCCTAGTCCAACACCTACTGTAAATCACTACTCCAAATTGCCTTAGGATCTGTAAATCTAACATACAAATTATTGTGGAAATTTGCTGCAGTCTTTTAGGCCATCACTTCTTCAATACAAATTTTAGCTAGAGCTTTATCATTTGCAATATAAAAATATTGGGTAGGAAAGAGGAATGACATATTTAAAAATATAATATGAAGAAGAAAAGATGGATATATTTATCTCTTAAAACCTGGAATCTGGCATTATCAAATGAATTTGTTGATTCATGACAAATAAAAAAAATATTTCTCAATGTCTTACTGATTTGCAACATTTATGTCAATTACTATATCTAAAATTTTGTGTAATGTGGTCCTAAAGAATATAACTGAATGTGATATTTCTTGAGATGCAATCATTTGAAATGATTTTGTACAGGGTGCTATGATGGAACCATTTTGGATAAAGATAAACTCTACAGAAATTCATCTTTACATAAAATATAAACTCTAAAATGTAATTATAGATTATTATCTAATTTTAAACCAAACATACTTGTTTCCAAATCTACTTCAGCCAAATACTTGTGCTTATAAAATCCTAAGTACTTTGTAATGTACTTAAAATTAGTAAAAATAACAATTGCTAGTTTCTAGGGAAAGAAAGATCTTTTAACAATTTACAATAGCACAAAAAGTAGGAAGAGAAATGGCCTGTAGAAAATTTACCACAAATTCAGAACACTATTTGTCCAACTTTTATAACATATACCATTTTAATTTATAGTTGTAAACCAATTTAAGAAATATGGAAGCTCAGCACAGTACATATTAAAAAGAATGCCACCTATTAATACCCTAGTATCAGCAAGGTTCAAGATTAAGACAGTAAAAGTACTATTGAATCATATTTAATACTTGACCATATATAGAAAAGGCAATGGGATAAAACTCTATGATCTTCCTTGTAGTAACTGAAAATTCATGTGGTCGTAGATTGATTTTGTAATCATTCTCCATCTTACTATTGCATTTGGTTCAGAGAGATATTAATTAACCAGTGACACTACATATAAGATGGGTGGTTCCGAAGCATGAGTGCAGTTGCCTCTGTTCCTCCAATTATACATGGACAAATCAATCATGATTTGAGTATATGCTCCATTCCATGTGATGTCCTGGCAACTTGAAATAGATATAAAGATCCTCCTCTTAGTTCTTTTTCTTAAAAGGCAGGGGTGATGTGCAAAATATGGATAGTCTATAGCAATACCCTCCATCTGATTTAAAGCTCACCCATCTCAAAACCTCTGAGAAACACACATACACACCCGTGAAGTGTAAACATTCAGGAGTGCAAGCAGTTAAGTTTCTGAAATCCCTGATATCACAAATACAAATGCAGTGGGAATATAGAAAAGATCAGGCCAACTTGAAGAAAATGGATTTCCAAATCATATAAAATTTAAAATTGCAACAAGCTGATTCTTGATAAAAATGGGAATATATTTATCTCCTCTTGGCAACAATATGGAAGTGATTTGCTACTGCTTTTATTTTAGATTTTTTTACAGGCAAAAACTGGCAAGCTGAATCTAGGCCTCATCAATTTAGGTAAAGCTACAGTCAAGGAGAAAATACAGAAGAACAGAACAGAACAACAGAACAGAACAGAACAGAACAGAATAATGACAGAGTTGGAAAAACCTTTGAAGTGAAAACTTCCAATGTTGGAGCACTCACAACTTCTGGAGGCAAGTTGTTCCACTGATTAATTGTTCTAACTGTCAGGAAATTTCTCCTTAGTTCTAGGTTGCTTCTCTCCTTGATTAGTTTTCATTAGTTTCTTGTCCTGCCCTCAGATGCTTTGGAGAATAGCTTGAAAGAGCCTCCTTTTCCTGTTCTCTTGTACTTCTTCTCTCTTTCTCCCTCCAACGCAGCTCTTACTGATCTGACTACAAAACCTTTTGATATTAGACTCATGGCTTCATGAAATACTGTTTTATGATGCATATTTTTCTAATAATAATAATCTGTGGAATTAATGCTGAATTTGATAAGAAATCATTATGTTTCAGGGAAATAGCAATCCATCTTGGAGAGCAGATACAGCTAGTTATCTGTATCTTAACTTTCTTATTCATCCTGAAGCCCATTCCACTAACCCTCTGGATATGGTGAATCTAGCAACAGTAAGTAATAAAAGCAAAGAAAAACTTTACTTTTGAAGCTGATACTAGAAAGGTCCTCCTTGTCTAAAAATAAATACATTGAAACCTAGGACAATTTTAATTACACCTTAGAGGATCTGCAGTCTTTGGCTTGATGATGTATTTATTCATCAGGAGAACTAGGAGGAAAACAACAAAAATGAAATGAAGGGAAGGGAAGCTGTTAGGGGAAAAATGTGTTAAGTACAATTTACTCAAATAGTGTCTATAGCAGGCAAGAGACTTCATGGAAAAAGAAAAAGAAAACTCAGGAGAGCATTAACTTTGCCATTAAGCTAAATCTCTTGGCATAATGGGTTTGTTTGTTTGCTGGCCATAATATGAGCAGTTACTTTTTTAAAAAATGGAAATCTTTATGTCAGAAGTTCAAAATTAAAACTGAATTCTTTCATAGCTAATTCACACATAAACATTATTAGATGTTCACAGCATGTCAGTTTTACACCCTCCCCTATTCATATATTTGAAATCCAAAATTTTCTATATCCTATTCAAAAGAAAATGTATTTATTTTGAGAAAATTCTTGGTTAAATAACAGGCTCCCTCCTCCTCCAAATCTAAGGTGACCAGATTTTAACATTGGTAAAGAGGGACATTGTGGGCGTGGCTTATTTTGTGGGCGTGGCTAGCTGGTCATGTGACTGGGTGGGCGTGGCTAGCTGGTCATGTGACCAGGTGGCCATGGCTATGTGTATAGGGTAAGGTGAACAGATTTTAACATTGGTAAGAGGGACACCATTGTGGGCATGGCTTATTGTGTGGGCGTGGCTTGGAGGCCATGTGACTGGGTGGGCGTGGCTAGCTGGTCATGTGACCGGGTGGCCATGGCTATGTGTATAGGGACTACTCAGAGGGCTGGAAAGTCATTTCTGACAGGTCCTCACACTTTTGACTGGTCCTCACACTTATGACCATCCTCACATTTATGCCCATGCAGCATTCTTAACAACCATGTCACTCATTTCACAACTGCTTCTCTTCACCATGGTGACAAGATAGGGCAAAAACGTAAAATGTGAGGACAGTCGTAAGTTCGAGGACTGGTCAAAAGTGTGAGGACCAGTCAGAAATAACTTTTTCAGCCCTCTGAGTAGTCCATATGCATAAAAGGATACAGTAATAGAGAGGGATGAAGGAAGGGAAGGGAAATTAGAGTAGGAGTGACGGTAAGAGAGGGAGGAAGAGAGGAGGAGAAGGAGAAAGGAAGAGGAAATAGGGAGGAGAAGAAGAGGGTGGGGGGAAGAGAAAGTAAGAAGGAAAGAAAAGAGAGAGGTGGTAGGTTTGAGGAGAAAGATTGCTGTACAATAAAAAAGATGAAAGGGAAGAAAGCCAACCCCAAACAAATATAAAGATATTAAGATAAAGAATGAATTGTTAAACTTTAAAGAATAAAAGAGAACAAATATGAATAAATAGCAATAATTAGAAACACACATACAAACCTACAATGTATTTTCTTTGAACAGAATATTTGGCTGGTTCACAAATTTAAACAGTGTTTAGTCATTTCAATTAAATTTACAATTTCTATATTTCCTTTTTGCCATATTTATTCCTCATCTATTTTTTTTTAAAAAAACAATATTACCCTTCATCCTCATCTCTAATCTTAATCAAATTCAATTTTTCCCTTCTATTCTATATTATACCCCTTCCCATTGTCATCTATTTTTATATCCATCCTCACATTGGTTAATTATGTAATTATGTAATACAGTTGTTTAATACAAATTCAACATTTTAATATAAATCAATTAGTTATATAACTATATTTTTTGTATATTAATCAATATGAACATGAATATTCCAATTATTTCCATGCAATCCAATTTCTTACAAATCAATTAATTATAATTACCAATAATAATAAACCAAATAATTTCCCCCATATATTCCTCCAAACCACAACTTAACCATTTCTGCTTTCAACACAGTATACAATTAATAGTATCTCAATTATTACAATTCCCTAGTTAAAAAGAGCTTTTTTTTCTTTTGTGTTTTAAAATCTTGAACTCTCCTCTTTTGCCCTAAATAATTTCCCATTGTTTCCACCTACCTTTTTTGGTGACGAAAAGGAAAATAAATCTGCTGCCTAATTTTCCAACGTTGCAAGCAAACAGCAAAGCCAACAGCCTGTTTTACTTTCAGTTTCGTTTTGAGCTTGGTTTGCACAAAGAGAAAAAAAAACTGCTGAGCAATTTAGCAAGAGCAGAGCCCTGCGCAAATCAGCTGAGAGGGGGAAGCCGAGCTAATCAACGTAGGGCGGCCCTTTGAAGCCCCGCGGCAAGAGTTTAAACAGGTTTTTTCCCTCTAGCCATCAGCTGGGACTCAGGAGGCAGCCAGGACTCAGGAGGCAGAATGAAAAATCGGGACTTTTTTAAAACGCGGTACAAATTGCTCAAAAGCGGGACTGTCCTGCCAAAAGCGGGACGTCTGGTCACCTTATCCAAATCCTCACTGTTATGTATTGAATATATATAGTTGTGTTAAGCCCTGCTAAAGTGAAACTAACCTTTAGATGACCCTCACTGTTTTCTCCAAATGTTTTGGAGGGAAACTTTGAACATTCATATTTGGGCGGGTTTTTCAAGCATTATGATTGGTTAAGACACTGTGGGCCCAAAATATAAATTACAGGCATTTGCCTGCTGTTCCTCAGTTCCAGTTTTGAGCCAATAAATCCTGTTGCTGATCTGGTTCTTGCCTACTACAGCCCACTTATACAATACTCACCCAACCTAATCAGCTAGAAAAAGCCATGCAGCACATATTTGCCAGCCTTACAAATAAATTAGAACTTTATCAGGAAAACAAAAATGACAATCCAAATTTAGCATCACAGGAGTATGATTTAACAGACTTATGAGCCCAGCACTGAAAGTCTGGATGGACAATTATTGCTTTCTTGTCATTTTAATATTTTTACTCTCAAATCCTTTATTTTCCATTTACAGTATAGAACAATCTCTACATTTTTTTTATTTTTTCTTTAAAAACAGACCAAATTACTTTTACATACAGTATATTGCTACTCATAGCTCCAATGACTCCATTGGAGATCACTGCATCAGATGAAATAAGATGAGGCCAGAAAATGAAATTAGCCAAGGTATCTCAGTTGGCTTCTTTACAATTTCAAGTTGATTGGTCATCAAGTAATTTTGTTTACTAAATATTAGATCTCTGTTTGCTGAATCAATGCAATAAAAAATAAAATATTGAAAACTATTAAAAAATAAAACCAAGAAAAAGTTGTGATATAGGAACCTTTCAAATGCAACAAAGAGTTGCTTGGAGTGCATTCCTAAGAACTGAAATGGCTATAGAGAGAAGGCTCATTCCCAAACTGAGCGAAACCCAATCTTCCAAGTCATATAGAGCTTTAAACTGGCAGCTACGGCAGTTTCATTCATAAAGGTGTGATGTGATCTTTTTTTGTTCTTCCAAGGACTCACCTGCCTTCTGAACTATGTCCAGATTAGTTACAAAGGTAGTACACACAGAGTCTATTATAAAAGTCAATTGATAGTTTAGAGTACACGCAACAAAGTTTTAAGATAATTTTCTTCCAAGGAGTTCAGTTCACAAATAAATGGAAGTTGATAAAAAGCACTCCAGGCCACTTCTCAATCTGGGAAACCAAAAATATATTTTTAATTCCAAAGCATCCATGAATAATACTCATCTCCTTCTGGGAGAGTTTGGTTCTGTTCAGAACAGAGAGACTTGTTAGTTCTTTGGAACTGTGATTACTAACAGTGAGAACTTTTGAGCAATCTGGTTTCTATTTCATATTATTAGTCATCTATCTATGTAGTCACTAAAAGTTGACATGGACTTGATAGCACATAATCAATCGATCAATCAACCAAGCAAGACATTACTGACCTCGGGCAAGCAAACAGAAGATCCCACCGTTATCTAAAGATGTTATAGAGAAATAATGTGTGCGTCATCAGCATACTAATAATCTCCAGCTATACATATCCTGGTAATCTCCATCTGTGGTTTCATGGAGATATTGAAAATTGCTAAAGATAGGATGGACCAACTCAAATAACAAATATGTCCAGAAACATCATATACTGCAGTTTGGCAGTTTGATTCTCACCAGGCTCAAGGTTGACTCAGCCTTCCATCCTTCCGAGGTCGGTAAAATGAGGCCCCAGATTGTTGGGAGCAATATGCTGACTCTGCAAACTGTTTAGAGACGGCACTGTGAAGTGCTATATACCCTATTTTTCATAGTATAAGATGCACCTTAGTTTTTGGGGAGGAAAATAAGGAAAAAGCTGATTGGTGGGTGGATCAGCCTCCCAGAATACCCCCAATCAGCTGTTCCTAGAGGTGAATTTTAGCAACAGGTTCATTGGTTGTGAGCTCTGTGCCATGCTTTTTTTCCCCAGCCTTTGAAACTTCTGAAACTCTGATTCAGAAAAAAACTTTTTTTTTTTTGCCTCTGAAAGCCTCCGAAACAGAGCTTCAGAAGAAAAAGGCTTTTTTTCTGAAGCTTTGTTTGGATGCTTTTTTTTCTGAAGCTTCTTTCAGAGGCTTTTATTCTGAAGGACTATCTGTACTCTGTTCAATCTCCTTTCTTTGGTATTGGTATGTAGATTAACCTCTTCCAATCTGTTGGTTATTGTGTCATTCTCCAGATTTGTTAGCATAGTTTGGTTAGAACCTTTACTGATTCTTCTTTTGTTGCTTGCCATATTATTTTACTGAAAAAGTTTTTCAAATACAAATTTTTCCCCCTTTTCCCCCCCTCCTCCCTAACCCCCCCCTCACCCTCCCCCTCCCCCTGTGACTTCTTCATAATAAAACCCAAATTCATAACAGATTATATAATACTTTACCATCCCCTCACTCCATCCCCATATGCTGACCCTTTCTTTCTAATAATATTATCATATCCCCCTTATACTATACATTTCAAAATGACATTCTATTATAACATTATATAATAACTCCTAATTTAGCATAATAACATTATTATATCTCCCAGTTTAGCGATTTCTGCTCATAATCTACCCTTTTTCTAACCCCCCATACATCTCTTAAATCAAATCTTTTATGTATATTAATATAACATTTCAAAGCCTTCCGCTATAAAACTATATAATAAATTCTAATTTAACATTTATTCAATTCATAGTCTACCCATTTCCTTCACCCCCATCGTTATATCTCTTAACTCAAATCTTTTACATATATTCATATCTAAACATAATATCCCTTTTCTTAAACTAAACAATCAATAAATCAATAAATTAACCTGTCTTCACCCACTTTCCTACAAGACTACCATACTTAATAATTCTTAGTATCTTTATTCTTCTGCCCACACCACTAAAAAATATTCCCTTATGTATATAAAATCCTCTTAAAAAGACTTTAGGCTTGTAATCCATATAATATCTTCTGTAATGTCTTTCAGCTGGATTGTAAACTCCATCACCCATGTTAGGGTAACATCACATCCTAATTCCAACAGTATGTTCGGTATCTTCCATTACCATCTGCCCCCATCAATAGCAAATATCTTCAAAAAAAAAAAAAAACAAACAACCACCCGAGTGACTTTATATTTGTATTCCATATAGTATCTATGGAGGTGTCTTTTATCCAAATTATTAATTCCAACCACCGTAATAGGGTAACAGCCAGATCATCTGCGTGCCCCGATTCCATAACACTCTTGCCTTGTGGCTCAAGATAAACGTAGTATATTTATCAAAGAATCCAAAAAAAGATAGTTCCAATCCATTCAGTTTAAGGCCCTTTTCACATCCCAAAAGTACAGCACTGCAGAGGTCTGTCATTCTCCTCAGGATAATATAAACCAATACTTTGCCGATTATCTTTTCATATATTCAATCATCTCTTAAATAACTGGCATTACACTGTTGTTTAGTTTAAAAGTTTTTGTTTTTATGAGACCTGCTTCTTCTTTTCTTGACTTTTTGTGGGTTGGATCTCAATCCTGATTTCCTTTCTGTAAATTGTATATCAGCTATTTGGTTTTCATGCTGATCTATAACTTGATCTTGTTGGTTTTGCTTTTGTGGTATAACTCTCCATTCTGGTTCTATAAATTGTATATCAACTGATTGATTTCCATGCTGGTTTGTAACTTGATAAGTCATTACATTAGAATCCAAAGCCGCCTCTCTTGTATTAAATAGTCCAGCTGAGACCTCTGAATGAGAATCCAGAAGCGGCTCACCTATAGAAACCTCTGTAACTTGTTGTTTCTTCATTACTCCACCTCCTTCTGCTTATCTTGAATTTCTATCTCTTGTTGATTTTGCTTTTTGAGAACCTTGTAGTAAAATTCTTCCGCTTTTTCAACAGTATCTAGCTGATATCTTTCTCCTTGATATCTCAGTATTATACCAACTGGAACGTCCCACCTGAATGAGATATTTTGTTTTTTTAGCTCAGTCACCAAAAATCCAAATTTCTTTCTATCTTTTAACATCTTAGGCGGCAATTCTTTATATATCCAGATCTTTCTTCGATACAGTTGTGGAGTAGAATTAAAGGATTTTTGCACAACATCATTTCTTATTTCTTTATCTGTGAAGTAAATCACCACATCTCTAGGCAGTTGCCTTTGCTTTGCAATCCAAGAATTTACTCTATAGGCCTTGTCAATTTTACAAGATACCTCCTCAGGATGAACCTTTAAAACCCCAGCCAGAAGTTGAGCAGATATTTTTCTTAGATCATCTCTATTATTTTCCTGTAACCCTCTCATTCTGACCGCAAATTCTGTGAGCCTGTATTGCATCATTACAACTTCTCTTTCAATCCCTTGCTTTATATCTTCTGCATTGTAGGTCTCGTGACCAGCTTCCTTTTTAGACTTTACTTCTAAACTATTGTCTTGAATATTTATCAAATCATTTTCAATTCTTTGTATTTTATTGTCCAAATTATAAATCTTATCATCAACTTCCTCCATTTTAGACTCTAATAATTTGATATTTGTATCCATCTTTATAACAACTTCTGAAAAAGCATTAGTCACTGTTACAATCTTTCGTTGCAGATTATCATATTTTAGTTGTATCATTTCTTTAATTTCCTGCCTTAATTTTTCAAATTTCTGATTCACAGTCTTGTGATATTTTGCCATTTCCTCCTGAAGAAATTCTTTTAAATTAAAACCATTCTGCTGAATCTGTAAACTCAGAGCTTGTTCACATAATTGCAAATGGGGGAGCACCCCCCCCCACTGCTTGTTTGTCAGGCTTTGCTAGTTTTAACGCCATCCTGCCACACAAAAGAGCTCTTTTTTTTTTAAAGAAAACTTTTCCCCAAACAAGATCAAATGCAAATCTCCAAGAAAAAAGAAACTTAAAATGAATATTTTCCTTCTAGATTTTAGCTGGCACTGTGTATTTCGCTACTTTGTAGCTTATTACGGAAGGACTTTCACTTTCGGCTTTCTTCTCAAGCCTCAGCAGTCACCATTTTAAACTTTTTTTTCCCCCTCAGTTAGAAACGCTTATAAAATCATTAAAAATATTTGCAATTTAGGGTCTCAGGTTCAAATCTCGCTCTCTTTAACTAAACCATCTGTTAGTTTTATTGGTTGGTCCGGTCCTGGTGCCTGGCTCTGCAAAAAGGCAGAGTTCTCCCGAAGCCCGGAGCAGCAGCGAGGGAAAATAGGAGCCACAATCTGCTCGCCCCTAAGAGTAAAAAAAAACTCTGGGGACTTCGCAGAAGGCTCTACCTGCCCTCGCCTGCTCTGGCTCACATTTCCATCAGGAAATGGAGTTTTTCGAGCCGCCTTTCAGATGTAAAGGCGGCTCTTTACAGGCAATGGGGCTGGCGGTCACGAAGGACCGTCTGGTGGCGACGGAAACCAGACCGGAAGTCCCTTGCCATATTATTTTAGATAAAAGCCTTGCAGAGACTTTTTTTCTGAAGCTTCGTTTCTGAGGCTTTTTTTCTCAAGCTTCTTTCAGAGGCTTCTTTCAGCCTCTGAAATCTCCGTTTGCGAGGGTGGGGCTACATTTGGAGTATAAGACGCACCAAGATTTTCACCCTCTTTTTTTGGGGGAAAAAGGTGCATCTTATACTCCGAAAAATACGGTAAGTCTAAGTGCTATTGCTATACTTGAGAAATAGGGATGGAATCACTGCAAAAGTGTACCTCCTATTTCCAGACCTCATAAGTGGTCAGAAGTATATCACAACAAATGGTACCAAAAGTCACAAAAAGGTATAAAATAATAAAGTTATACCATCTTTCAAACCAAGATAAACAATTTACCCATCCAACACAGTCTTAATCTTACTGCCCTGTCTGGATTCCACTCTGGAGTTCAAATGATTTGAGATATTGATCAAAAATAGAACTTAAACATATAAACATTTTTGTTCAATTTATTCTCTCAATCTCACTACAGTATATCCAGATTACTATAATAAAACAAAAATGTATACATACTTGCAGGGAGGATAAAGGACATCTTCAATAGGGCATGCCTTTTCATTCACAGATGTTAAGTATTGTGTTTTTTTTAGGCTGTCTTTTCCTATGTAAAATCATGAAGACCTGCTGCCAGGCCATATAGACAATACTAACTTTACAGCCTGAATTGGTCATTCCCCACCCTGAATTTCTGGATTATAGAAAGGGAGGAAGGGGGAAGATGGCATAATTCAGTTGTAACTGTTGGTTGCGTCTGCTGTGAGGCACGTCCTATTTCAAACAGCTCCTCACAAATTAATGGCAAAAAAGAGCTGCTTTGGAGAACAAGAAAATAGACTGGTTTTATGGCATTATCATTTATATAGAGATATTTGGACTGTGTGAGTAATAATGTTAGGTGAATAAATAATGCTAAGTAAGTAATAATAATGATCATCACCCCCGCCCTTTGGAACATTCTTGGGATACTCTCCCACCAAGAGATGAGATGGGTGCCCCTTTTCCTGGCATTTGGGGCTGTCTGACAACCTGGCTCTGCCAATTCGCTTGAGGCTTGCAGAGGTGTACACAACCTTGGAGTTGGTTAGTGCCTTGAAGGCCTCCCCTGACTTTTTAAACTAATTATCCTAGTCTTGTTTTAACTGCCTCTTGGTGGGATACAATATTTATAGGTTTTTAAGTGTTTATGTTTTTAATTGTACACTGGACAGTTTCTAAATTTGATATGTAAATAAATAATGCTAGCCATTTCTCTGTAACATTTTTAGATAGTGGTGGGATCTCCAGAATGCTTTCCAAAAGGCAATTATCTTATAGGCCCGTAATGGTGAACCTATAGTGGCATGCGGAGCCATGTTGCCTGTCATGCGTGGCATCACCCGTTCCTCTTCCGGGTTTCTAATGAGCATGCGCACACAACAATCAGCCAGCCTTTGTGCAGTAGTGCTGGAAACCAGAAGAATTGGTCTGTGAGCAGGGAATGGGGCTTCCTCAAACTTTGGAATTGGGAGTGTCCAGAAAGAAGGAGGACCAATGGGAATTCTCCCTTCTGCAGCATCATCGGTCTCTGGACAGAGTCTCCCTTGACTTTACCCACTGGAGGAGAGAGTTCCACGCAGAGAAGAAGCCCAACTTGGTTATTCAGGCCAAAATCCCCCCTCCCATTTTCTCCGTTTCTCTCTCTCCACAGAACTGTCTCTCCTCCTTCAGATGAAGTCCCAAAGGACTCTGCCCGGAGACTGTTGACACTCAAGCAGGGAGAGTTCTCATTGGTGCTGCACCTCATTCTGGCCCCTCCCATCTCAAAAGTCCAAAATAAACACTTCTTTCCACCAATGCAGAACTGCAGATTCCTCCTCTGGGGCTGGAAGCATCTGGCCAGATACACATGTGTGTGAGCATGCGCGTCATGAGCATGCAGGCCGTCAGCTGATCGGTGCGTGCGCATGTGTGGCAGTAACTGGAAGACTTGCTGGCCGGCGTGCATGCACACGCTGGAAACCACAAGTACCTTGTCCGGTGCACACATGGCCCCTGGGCAGTTCCTCTTCCTGGTCGTGTCCCTGATGAGCATGTGTTCCCTTTTCAGCACTTGGTGCCACGTGCGCACACACTCCCTTTTCGGCACTCAGTGCAGAAAAGGTTCACCATCACTGTCATAGGCCAAAGCCTGTTGAGTGATCATGAAATTTGATGTGCAGCACAGCTGCCAGGCCTGAGGTTAGGGCAGGCTGTGTTGGATCAGCTGTGATCTCTGACAGCTACCTTTGATGTTAAAAGAGGAATGCTTTGTATAGAGCATTATTTTCAGTGAGTCATGGACATGTACATCCTTCCTTCTTTTAGAAGGACAGGTAAAATAATATTCAATTGTCTTATCACTAATAGATGGAATGAAGTGAGGGACAAAAATAGTATTAAGAGCTCTTTCAGGGCAAATATAATACACAATAAATTTGATAACCATGGCAATGATATTTACAAAGGCTAATAACCTACTTGGATTCCTTCACCTTTTATACTTTTCTCACTCAGTATCAGGATATTAACATTTAAGTTATGTGTTGCAATGGTCTAATCTATAACATGCTTCTACAATGCTTTAAAACATTTTTAAAACACTGTAATAGATTCTTATTTCATAACTGATGAGGACATCTTGCCCTTTCCTCTTAATTCAATAGGTTTGCATTTGGAATATATTATTTGACAAGTAGTGGAAATGACCATCAGTCACCAGGGTTATTCAGCCATGGACCACTATTTGCAGCTGGCAGTATGCCTGAGTCCACACGTTTTTGCATCAGCTGTCCACTTACAGCCCCCACAGTGAAGATGGAATTCTTCCTGATAGATATTAATGTTACTGAAGTAGATGGTTGGTGAGAAATGATGTTTCTAAAACATTTATTGCTTGCTTCATCACAAAAATATTTCGAGCCTGATAACAAACTGACCCAAAACAAAGAAATTTACCAAAACCTCTTCCCACGCCCCTTCAGCAGTCCCTTCTATGCTGACTGTGTAAATAATCATTTTTTTCACTCAAACAATTTTGTTTAATTTTAGCAATTGCTATAGCACATTGCTCAAAAATGGGAATTGATGGTTTTGAATTCAGGTTTGGAGGCTCAGTTCATTTATTTATTTAGGAACTGAGCATTTTCAGACAAATCTTCAGTTATGGACAATCACTTTTCTTGAGTCTTGAAAAGACCACTTCCCTCAGGTTCAAAGGAGGGCAGTAAATGAATAATGTATGTCGTTGTCATCTACGGTACTTATCAGCACATGTATACTGGAAATGAGCACGAAGAGCCAGATGGAGCATCAATCTTTTGAATGCTATGAAAAGTCCTAACTAGCAGTTTTCCATTCTATTAAACATCTAATGTACTGGGATACATCTCTTCTCATTTCTTCTCCAACCATCTAGAGAGAAATAGACTAATGACAAGGGAATGGAAATATTCTGTGTATGCAGTACGTATTCCATGTGTAAGCAAATACCAGGTTTGCAGAATCTACTTTTTATTATTATGGTTGGTTGCACAGTCAGCCAGATGTTTAAACTGGATTGGGCATTTTTGTCACCTATCAAATCTTTCTCAAGGGTCTGGGATAGGCACACGTGATTGTCTGGTGATATTAACGATATCATGTCAGGGCTTAAACTGTTCCAAGTAAAGCTGCCTTTTGCAGTTGACTGATGGCAATTTTATCAATGCCAATGGTATTCAACTAGTGCTACAGATGTTATATAATCTGGAACACCTATTACTGTTGGTACTATCTTTGCTTCTTTTGCCACAATTGTCCTTCTTCTATTTGCAGGTCTTTATATTTTGTGATTTTTTTTCTCAGTTCTTTCTGTTATACTTTGCAGTCTCCAGGTACTGCCACATCCACTATCCAGACTTTTTTGTCTTTCTTATCAATAATTCTTAATTCTGGGTTGTTATGTGGCAGATGCCTGTCTCTTTGAATTCTAAAGTCCCAGGACACTTTAGCTATTTTGTTATTCATCAGTTCTTGTTTGGAGGCAAATGGTATTATTTGCAGATCTTCCAATGCATCATTGCTGCTAGTTTGTCATGTTGTTTGTAATCAATCCATATGGTCTTCTTGCAGCAGCTGATTGGGTGGTCCACTGTTTCTTCATCTTCTTTGCAGAGACATCATTTGCTCTTTCTTGCTTTCTTCTCAGTTCTGACTTTACATGCATTTGTTCTCAAGACTTGATCTTGTGCAGCCAAAATTAGTCCCTCGGTCTTTTTCTTCAACTTTCCTGCTCTTGCCAGATCTTATTGTTATGTTATTCACCTCCTAATTTATTTATATACTGGCCATGTAATACTTTCCTTGCTATGTCTCTTTTCTAATCTTCATTTGGTGTTTCTTATAGGCCAGTTTTTTCTCTTTGATATTCATGGTATACCAGCGATACTTTCAATGCTCCTCCCCCCCCAGCTCTCTGGTATACTCAGAACATTCCATGGCCACCTCCTTAGTAAATAGAGTCTGTCAGTGTTGATGTATGGATGAATGGCATGCTTCATTATCATTATTTTTCTGGTCTTCTTATCCAGGACTTTTACTTGAGTTCAGTCCACTATTCCAGCTGTATATCTAATAACTGGAATTGCCCAGGTATTAATCACTTAATACTACTTCCTCCACTTAGTTTGGACTTTAAGAGCATCTTCACTCTTCTGATGTTTTAACCATTAATCTTCTTCTTGGCTTCACTTTGCTTGATGTTTTCAGCCTGAAGGGTGGCCAAGGATGGCCAGTGTAGTCATTTTCATCCAGACTCTTGAAGTTATTTCCATAGGTCATATTCCTTTAATTTTCATCATTTTCCCCTTTTGATTGTGAGAATGGCACATGTGTCCAGTCCAAACTGCATGTATATTCTGACAGTTTTAAACAACATTTCCATCTCAGATGGTGTTTCTCCATGCAGCTTCAGATCATTCATGTAACGAAGGTAAGATAGCCTGACAGGTGGGGGTTTTTTATGTTTGAAAGCCAGTATTCATTACATGTTCAGCCAGTATTCAGTGCATGTTCAGTATTGTTGACAGAGGAATCAGTGTAATGATAAATAGTAGTAGTGATAGTGAGTGTCCTTGAAAGATTCCTCTCTTGATATTAACCTCACCCAATCATTGACCAGCAACTTTGTCTTTCATTATGCTATCAGTCTTTGCACAAAGCTTCTGAACTTTCTACTGACTCCTGTTATTTCTAGACACTTGATTAGCCAATCATGTGGCAAAGAGTTGAATGCCTTCTTAATCAATCAAAGCTACAATCAAATTGGTTTTCCTTCTCTTGCATTTTTCCTGAATCATATTGTCAATTATGAGTTGACCTTTTGTTTCAGCAGTTTTCTTTCTGCTCAGGTGGAAAGAGTTGGGTTTCAACTAGATGTTGTTGGTTTGCATCAGCTATCACATTAGCAATTTGAAAGTTATTGATAATCAGGTTGATTTTTAATTTTCTGGTGCTGCCCCTTTTGTTGGATCTTTTAGGATCAGGTAGGTTTTGCAAATGTTAGCCGCTCTTCAATTTCACCTCCTTGTAATATGTTGTTAAATTTCTTGGCAATGAGTAGATGCAGACTAGTCAGGTGCTTCAACCAAAGCCCATGCAATTCATCTTTACCTGGTGCTGATCAACTCTTTCTTCCTTGCCCTTTTTCCACCGTTTCTGCTATTGTTACAAGTTCTTTCATTTCAGCTTCTTTTTTTTCTACCTTCTTTGTCTGAGCTACGTTCTTGCTGGATTGTCCCATATCTGTGCCTAGAACTGCACTGTTTCTTCTTTGTTGGCTGGTTCATTACAGTTTGTCCATTGATGGATTGGTAAAAACATTTCTGATTCTAATGAAAGTGGAAATTCTGCCTGTAGTGTGCAATTTGAGTTTTGTATCTGATGGTTTTCCTGGCCTGGGCTGTTATTTGCTGCTTTATTATTTTCACTGCTTCCTTGATTTTCCTTGTGTCTAGCTGATATTTTTTGATTAAGTAGTCTTTGGTCTTCTTGTTTTTCAACTTCTTTTCTTTCATCTGTTCTAGTTTGCTTGCATCTGATCCAGTGGTAAAAACTAAGAATTTTCGTCACTGGTTCAGTGGGCATGGCTTGGTGGGCGTGGTCAACATGTCACTCATGTCACTCTTTCTTTCTTTCTTTCTTTCTTTCTTTCTTTCTTTCTTTCTTTCTTTCTTTCTTTCTTTCTTTCTTCTCTCTCTCTCCCACTCTCACTCACACTCACACTCACACACACACACCTCAGCCTGGTCTAAACAGCAGCTGCTGCAGGAGAAGGAAGAAAGTGCTCCAGGAGGGCTGGAAGTGACGCGTCCCCCATCATGGGCTGGATGTAGACAGCAGGGCCTGAGGTGGAGGGGAAGGCAAGCAGGAAGCAGTCACCCAAAGACCCCATGAAAGCCGAGCGGGCCAAGTCCAAAAGGAGAGCGAGCCTCACCCTGTTTCTCTGAGGCAGCTCTTCGGCCAGGCGTAGCAGGTCTCCCTTACCCACTGCCAGCATCAGCCTTACATCTGCCCGCCCTCCCAGGGCTGCCCATACACACCCCAGAGAGCAGCAGTCTCGACTCCAGCAGCAGTGGTGGGAGAAGGAAGAAAGCAAGTGGCCCCTCTCAGTCCCAGCGCAATGGTTGCATCTCCCCGAAGGGCCGTTGGGCCAGTGGGAAGCAACTCTGTCCCACACAAAGGCTGGATTCCCGCCACGAGCGACAAGAAAAACTAATCACTCCTCAGGTAGGATGGGAAGGCTTTCTCTTCCTTCCTCGTGAATTAAAAACCCTCATTAGAGCTGCAGAGGAGGAGGAAGAAGGGGGGGGTTGCTGTACAAAAGCCCCAAAGGCCGTGCAAAGTTGTAAACCTCGGGTGAGCTTGCAAAACAAACTCAATGAACCCCGCAAGGTGGAGGAGGAGAAAGTTGCTGTTGCCTTGCCTTCCTTCTTGCCGCTCCGAGCCCTGCCCAGACTCAAAGCTGGTGGAGGAGAAGAGGAGGAGTTGGAGGGTTGCTTGGTGTGATGCCTGCATTCTTCCCCCTTCTCTTTCCACGGGCAGCATCTCGGTCTTGCAGCTGCCGTGGTCTGCCCCGTGCAAGCCGCGGGCATTGCATTGGTGCACTGAAGGCAAGCGGAGCCACAGAGCAATTTTGCAAAGGAGGTAGAGTAGAGCAGCAGTGGCTGTCCACACCCTGTTTCTTGCTAGCCAGATAGGAGAAAGGGGGGAGAGGAGGGTGGGAGGGGTGGCTGGGTCTTCTTGGCCTTTGCTGGGCATTCTCTCCCCTCCCATTTGCTTCTGAAAAACATGAGAGGCATTTCGGGCAAAGGTAGCAGCTGCTGCGTCTCCCCCAAGGGCATGGGGGTTAGGGTTAGCTGGACACTGACCTTGGAAGGCAAGCGGGCATGGGGGACTGGCAGGAAGGCAGCGTGGAAGGCAGGCAAGCATGGCAGGGCTGCAGGGGAGTAAGCTGCTAACTCCTTCCCCACAGCCCTGCCATGCTTGCCTGCCTTCCACATGGCCTTCCGCTTGCCTACCTTTGCAAGCTGGCCCCGGGATGCTGGGAAGGCTGTGTGGAAGGCAGGGAAGCATGGCAGGACTGTGGGCCGTGGACTGGTTCGGGGGCGTGGCCAGTCAGCCGTTGCTACCAGTTTGATGAACCAGCCCCCGTCTCCGCTACCGGTTCTCCCGAACCAGTAGCAGTTCACCCCTGATCTGATCTTATTTTCCAACCCAATCTTCCATTTTGATGATGCATTGTTTAGTTTTTTTTTCTTACTTTTTGATTTCTCATCCATGGTCTCCAGTTATAACTGCAGCCATGCTGTACATCAACTGTTTTTTTTTTTCTTGCAGTGAGCTGGTTCTTATATTCACTATGACACTATTGGCATCTTTTAATTCCTGTGCTAGCTTTTTTTTCACAAGCATCAATGCAGGCAACCTTATCTATAGCATCATGAGACTTCTAATGTTCTGGAAAGCAAAGCCAATTGTGTATATAGTATTGTAGGGTTTTCTCACAAGGGGGAAGATTTCCAGTTGGCTGGAACTTTCATTCACCCTACCTCTGGGATTTGTTTCCTTCTTTCAGAGGCCAAAGAAGAGGAAGAGCTTTTTTATTCCACAAAAGTAGCCAGATTCCCTTTTTTTTTTTTTTTTTTTGTAAAAAGTATGGCAGGATAAAAAGTGAGAATTTGTTGCCTCTATGTTTTGGGGTTCTCTCATTGATTAGCTGAAGAGAATGCGAGCTGGTTCAAACTTTGAACATTGTATGAGAGTACAAAAATACTTCTACTACTATATGTCTTTTAATTGCAAAGCTGGTGGTAAAGAAGCTGGTGTTGTCTTTTATGGTAACAGCTTCCTTTGCTAGCTTATCTGTAAATGATCAAGAACTACTCTATACCACTTTCAGGCCACTTTTTAAAAAAGAAACGTGGTGATCAATGTCAAACTCTCTCACATTCTTCTCACCTCCACCCTTTCAGTCTGATGCAGGTCCATTAATGAACACTTATGAGCACAGCTGCTTATCCAGCTGGTAATCCTCTTAACAGTGGTAACATTCAGCCCATTGTAATAACCTTGGTTACAAGGATAAAATGTGAGACTTCAACAAAATTAATCTACAAAGTATATTGCTTTTTTTAATCTTCTTATGTCTGGATGGCCCAAATGTGTTTTTATTTTCTCCTAAGATAATTCCAACGTAGAGTGTGTATGGAATATGTGTGTTTTGGGAGTGGAGCTTGTTTTTAAAGACTTCAGGCAGAGATACCTGGACTACCATTATATAACACCTCAAGACCATTTATTTGGCACAGAGTTGTTGTCTCTTTTTTATTTTCCTTGCAGTTGGAAGCATATCTTATTTTAGTTCCTTTTCTTTGTGAATTTTTAATGTATAATGTACTGGTAGTTTGATGTATGATTTTTTTAATGGTAAAAAACTTACAGCATTTGACTTATCTCCAAAGAAAGCACTGTGACAACAAGAAGGTCTATATTTTTATTGCTTTCATCAGTCTTTCCAAATAAAGCTGTCACCTTAGTAAATTTTCTTCTTTTTCAGAAACAACACAAAAAGGCACTTGTATCAGTTTGGCAGAATTATGGAAACCCTTATTTAGAATATCACAGATTGAACTTTTGTTTAGATTCCACCATCAAATATTACTTGTTGCTGTGTCTGTTAAATCAAGGTTTTATTACAAACAACATCATTTATACCAATGGCATAGTTATACAAATGAGGCAAGTTGGAGGAAATAAATTTGAATTTAATAAATGTTTAGATTTAACGGACACTCCGTCCCATTGAATGGTGCATTAAGTCAGTGTTTTATTTTATAGCTGTTATGTCCTTATAAGGACATCCGCCCGGATTGGCTGCCAGCCATCGGGCGGGAGAATTTGAATCTCTGTCAGGGGCGGTGCGACTGCCGGAGCGAATATAAGGAGAGCTCTGGCAGCGCGCCTGCAGTCTTGTCTTATACTTTGTAACAAATAAAGTTACTTAATGTATCGAGCTGGTCACGTCTTCATTTCCTGCGCCTGATCTAACACTGGCGACGAAGGACTAGAGAAGAGAACCTGAGCAAGATTCGTGGCACGATCGCCCACCGAGCTGAAGTCACTAAACCAGAGCGACCCTCAGAATGGCAACTCCGCAAGCTCCGATTGCCGCACTGAACCCATTCGACCCATCCTGAGAGAAGTGGAGGTCGTACATGGTCCGATTCCGGCAGTTCCTGCGAGGAAATGGCTACCAGAACCTTGACGATGAGCGGAAAAGAGCCCTCTTCCTGGCTCACTGCGGATCGGACGTCCTGGAGATGGCGATTGACCTCGTGGCACCCAGGGACATTGAGGAGATGTCCTGGAACGACCTGCAGGAAGTCCTACAGGAGCACTACGCACCCACAGGCACCCCAATCGCCAACAGGTTCACCTTCCAACAGAGAAACCAGCGGGAAGGTGAATCCATCAAGGAATTCGTGGCAGCGCTTCGCCAAATCGCTGCCAACTGCGAGTTCGACAACGTGGACAATGCCATCCGAGACCGCGTTGTTTTTGGAATGAGAGATATGGGTCTGCAAAAGAAGTTCCTCAGCCGAAAGAGGATTCCACTCAAAGACGTCCTCGACGAAGCAACAGCGGCTGAAACATCTGAGAAGGCAGCCGCCGCGATGGTAAAAGCTAGAGGGATCCACAAGATCCACAAGTCGGGCCTGACCTAATCAGACGACTCAACCACGCAATCCGAGTCTGATGAGGAAAGGGCCGTCCACAAGGTTTCCCGCCCCCCCAGGCGGGAAAACCCACAGCATGGCGACCGGGGAGAACGATGCGGCAGCTGCAAAGGCGACCACCCCAGGGCAACCTGCAGATGGAGGGACGCAACCTGCCGCCGATGCCTGAAGAGGGGGCACATCGCCGAGGCCTGCTGAGCAGCAGATCCAGCCCCGGAACCGCCCAGACCACAATTCCGCGAGAATCGCAAAGATAACCAGAGGACATCCAAACGGTCCTCGAACCAGCCCAGGCGCGGGGAGGAGGAATATCCCCGTAACAGGACTGTGCACCAGACCACCATCGCACACACAAGCGACGAGGGGATCACCAAGTTCCACGTGACGCTGCTGGCAGAGGGGTCACCGTGCAAGATGGAGGTAGATTCGGGATCCGCCTACTCCATCATGGACTGGCAGCACCTACAGCAGCTGAAGCCATCCGGCAAGAAGACCCAGCTGAAAACCCCGAAGTCGAGGCTTGTGGCCTTCAACGGAAACCCCATTGGAATCCTGGGCAGAACCACCATCCACATCAAATACAAGGACTTTAACGGAGAGCTGCCCATCACCATCGTGGAGAACAGCCGACTGAACCTGTTAGGAGTGGAGTGGTTTAAGCCGCTGGGGCTTTCCATCGAGGGCATCCACGAAATCCATAGGGACGAACTCGACACCATCCTCGAAGAGTTCAAAGAAGTCTTCGATGGTAAGCTGGGGGAATTTGTGGGGAGGCCAATTTCCTTCAATCTGGACAAGGGAATCACCCCAATCAGGCTTAAGCCCCGCCGAGTTCCGTTTGCCCTGCGGCCGAAAGTAGACGAACAGCTGGATAAGCTGATCGCCCAGGGCGTTCTGGAACCGATCGATCATGCCTCATGGGAGACCCCCATTGTGACCCCACTGAAGCATGATGGGTCTGTGCGCATCTGCACCGACTACCGTTGTACCATCAACAAGACGTTGGCACAGAGCGCATACCCAGTCCCAGTCGTGCAACATCTGTTGCATTCCCTGGGAACGGGCTCAATTTTTGCAAAACTGGACCTGGCCCAGGCTTACCAGCAACTGCCAGTTGCTGCCAACGGCGGAGGCACAAACAATTGTCACGCACAGGGGGGCGTTCAAATGTAACCGCCTCCAATTTGGAGTCAGCGCTGCCCCAGGCATTTTCCAATCTATGATGGAACGCCTTCTCCAAAGCGTTCCAGGGGTGGTGCCTTACTTCGACGATGTGCTAATCTCCGGTGACTCTCGAACCCAACTCCTTGAAAGACTCAGGCTTGTCCTGCAGCGTTTCAAGGCCAAGGGTTTGAGGGTCAGGCGGGACAAGTGCATCATAGGAGTACAGGAAGTCGAGTTCCTGGGCTATCTCATTGATAGCATGGGCATCCACCCCACCAAATCAAAAGTGGAAGCAATCCATGAAGCCCCAAGCCCAAAAAACAAAACGGAGCTTCAGGCATTCCTTGGGTTGCTCAACTTCTACGCAATTTTTCTAAAACAGAAAGCCACAGTTGCTGAGCCACTCCACCGCCTGCTGGGGAAATCGGCTTCCTGGAAGTGGGGCCAGGAAGAGGAAGCAGCATTCCGGGCCATAAAAGGACTATTGACGTCCAAGAGCGTCCTCATCCAATACAGCGAGACGCTCCCCATCAAGCTGACCTGTGATGCATCGCCTTACGGGGTGGGGGCAGTTCTCAGCCACGAACTGCCCAACGGCATGGAAGCCCCGATAGCTTACTTCTCGAAGACCATGTCCGGCGCAGAAAGGAACTACAGTCAGCTGGACAAAGAAGCCCTGGCCATCGTGGCAGGAGTGAAGCGCTTCCATGAATACCTCTACGGAAGACGTTTCACCATAATCACCGATCACAAGCCACTCCTGGGACTCCTTGCAGGCGACCAACCCACCCCGACCTTCATGTCCCCGCGGATGACGAGATGGGCCATCTTCCTAGCCGGCTACTCCTATAGGCTCGTGCACCAGCCAGGCACAGCCATAGGAAACGCAGACGCACTCAGCAGATGCCCATCGAAGAATCCAGTTGAAGACCCAGCCCCCACGCTCCACCTATTCCACATAGATGACGACACCACCTGTCCAGTCTCATCTGCAGATATGGCCGTCCACACCCAAAAGGATCCCACACTCCGCCAAGTGAAGTCTTGGATCCTCAGAGGGTGGCCATCGGAAAAGACGGAAGAGAGGTTCAGCCCGTTCGCCAGGAAGCAGAAGGAGCTGTCCACCATAAAGGGCTGTCTGCTATGGGGAGACAGGGTGCTGATTCCAAGCACTCTGCAACGGCGGACGTTAGAGACTTTGCACAAAGGGCATCCGGGCATCGTCCGCATGAAGGCCCTGGCACGGAGTTACGTCTGGTGGCCCTCCCTGGACAGAGACATTGAACAATGGGTCTCCAGATGTGACCCGTGCCAAGAAGTTTGCCCAGCGCCGCCGCAAGCCGAAGTCGCAAAGTGGGAGACCCCCAGCAACCCCTGGTCGAGGATACACATCGACTTCGCGGGCCCGATGCAAGGGCGACACCTCCTCATCGTTGTAGATGCCTTCTCCAAGTGGCTCGAGGTGGTACCCATGGCATCTACCACAACAGAAGCGACGATCCGAGCCCTGCGCCGTCTTTTCGCCACACATGGACTACCGGATGTGCTGGTCTCCGACAACGGCCCCCAGCTCACATCCCTGGCCATGGAGTCTTTCCTGGCAGGACTGGGCATCCGCCACGCCCTGTCCGCCCTGTACAGGCCGGCCGGAAACGGACAAGCTGAACGCATGGTGAGGCTCACCAAGGAGGCACTCACCAAGATGGGCCCGGGAGACTGGCAGGAACGGATAGACAACTTCCTCCTCACCCAGCACATCACGCCGCATGCCACCACCCACAAGAGCCCGGCCGAAATGCTGATGGGCAGAAGGTTGAGGTCACCCTTGGACCGGCTGCACCCCCAATACAGCCCTGAAGTGACCGCAACCGCCAGCCGCCCGCTTCGCGCCTTCAGCAAGGGAGATTCAGTTTTCGCGCTGAATTTCAACGGCTCTCCTAAGTGGCTGAAGGGGAAGATTGACAGCACAACTGGCCCCAAATCCTACACCGTCGAGTTGGAAGATGGACAGGTCTGTAGACGTCACATCGACCAACTCCGGAAAAGGTGGGGGGGAACACACGAAAACCAGCCTGACGAGGGAGGCCTACAACACCCAGACGAGGTAGGCCTCCAACACCCTGGCGAGGTGGGCCTACCACACCCAGACGAGGTAGGCCTACAACACCCCGGCGAGGTAGGCCTACGACACCCCGACGAGGTAGGCCTACCACACCCCTGCGAGGCAGAACAACGCCATCCCGACAAGGTCGGCCCAGCACACTACCAGGTACTGTCACGTCGGCAGTCCAGCGAGGTAGACCGGGGCCAGCTGCACGGGGGATGGCAACACCAACCCAGCCAGGTGGGCACCCGGCACAACAGGGCCAGGGACCACCAACCCAGCCCACAAGTAGACCGGGACCTGCGCAGAGGAGGAGCAGCGCACCCCACCAGTGACGGCAGCCTATGCCAGCCCGGCCAGGGAGACCGCAGTTCCAGGCGAGTAGACCGGGACCCAGCCAAGACGGGCACCCCACTACCCTTGGGCGAGGGTGGCACACGACTCCCCGGCGAGTGGGACCCCCGCCCATCTCAGAAGACAGCCAGGAAACAACAACCCGACCCGGATGACCCCAGGCACCAACCGGCGATAGACCAGGGACTAGGGGGAAGGGAAAGTCGACAACAACCCAGCCAGGGAGACCTGCACCACCCTGGCAGGGGAGATCTCCGCCGCCCCGCAGAGGTAGCCCCGCAACAACTTCCCGACCAGGTCGACCACCGCCAACCCGATGGGGTAGACCAACGCCAGCCCAACCAAGGGGACCAACGCCACCCCTGCGAGGTCAAACGGCACAACGCAAGCCAGCACCAACCGCAGCCGGCGGACTGGACCCGAGGGCACCGAGCGGAACCACCACCCAGACGGCAGCAAGCCGGACCGCAACCGAACCGCAGCGCCTGGGAGACCAGGGAGGAGCAAGCGGCAGACTTACCGAGACTCAGACGCTCTTCCCAGGTCGGAACCGAGCAACCGCTACGAGACTGTAGATCCACAGGCCAGGAGGGAGACCACCAGAACCAGCCATCCAAGGTCTGCGGTCCAGCCGGAGGCGCTGAGGGTGACCCCGCACACTCGCCAGCCGAACCGAGCCCGGTTCCGGGGAGGGAACCAAGAGACACAGGAGCCCCGTCCGTCCAGGTCGGAGACGAGGAAGAAGTGAGACTGCGCGGGTCAACTAGGGTGCCTAGGCGTCCTACGTACCTGCGGAATTACGTGACTTTTATTGACGAGGATTGACAGTTCCCGGACTAGGAGGGGAGGAGTGTTATGTCCTTATAAGGACATCCGCCCGGATTGGCTGCCAGCCATCGGGCGGGAGAATTTGAATCCCTGTCTAGGGGCGGTGCGTCTGCCGGGAGCGAATATAAGGAGAGCTCCGGCAGCGTGCCAGCAGTCTTCTTTTACTTGTTACTTTGTAAATAAAGCTGTTACATGTATCAAGCTGGTCACGTCTTCTGTTCCTACGCCTGATCTAACATAGAGGAATCTGTTGGATTAGAGAGTAGCAGTTATGTGATTTAAAATTTTACTTTAGGAAAATTCTACTTGGTTTGCAAGTTTGAAATATGTCTCAGAATCCTACACAGAAATTTACTTAAGAAAGAAGTAAATATCTTTAGTGCAGCAATATAGTCCTCTTCTGAGAGCAAAGGGAAACATTGTTGTGGACCTTTAAAACACAACCTTTTGCTTAGTTGTTAGCTAAAAACATAAACCACAGATCAAGGAGGATCAATAAGTAGAAATAAAAGCCATTTGCTTTTCAGAGCAATCTTAGTTGCTGACAAATTTTTTCTCCTCCTTCTGAAAGTCAGCAGAACTTGGCAAAGAAAACAAAGTAAGATCACTCATTTGCTGAACGATAGAAGACTTTCCCCTTTATTTTCTTGGCAGGAAGTTAAAGGTCTCAATGGCAGTGTAGGGGATCTTTACACTGTCTATGTTAGTCCTCTTGGTCATCCTTTATCTTTTTTTTCACCTTGATGTGATGATGTTCTGCCAAGTATATGGTAGACCTTCTAGAAGAGAAATGACAACTTGGAAGTTGGATTTGTGATCCAATTACTATAAGTCTTTATTGAACTATTTCCTCTTTATTTAAATGACATATTATTTTGCCCTCATTTTAACAACTAAGAAAGAGTCACATCAGTTTTACCTAAAAAAAGAAAGGATGACCACAATGATGTCCAAAGAATTCTGAGTGACAGAAAAAGCTCATAAATTTGGCAAGCTGTTTTAGCATTTATTCTGATGAGATACATCCTCTCTTCTGCAGTGTGCCTTGCTTTTGTTTTGCAAAATCAATATGGCGGTAAGTCTGTTTCAAATCGTTAGAATTTAACACTGTGTTAAAGCCCTATTGATTTCTACAAGCCTGGCACTTTGATCTCGACCATATTATATGAAACACTCCATTGATTTGAACACCACCAATTATGGCCATAGTGATTTTATATATTCCAGATAATGATCCCTTAAAGTTGGACATTTACAAGAGTTTGAAGAGGAGAAAAACAAAAGCTTTACAAAGTGAAAGGAGCATTTCATGTGAACACAAAGCCTTTGTTCATAAATGAATGAGTGCTGAAGGTATTGAAATTAGTGCAATAAGATATAAGTGATTTAAGCATGTCTATTTTGTGCATCCAAAATAGGCCCCAACTAACTCCAGTACAAACTGTTTTTATCTTGCTTTTTTGATTCATCAGACTACAGAATTGTTAAAAAATCAAACTGAGTCCTTAAGAATATATCATTATCATTTTAGCCATTGTCTAGCCACTGCAGAATGAAGGCCCCTTGGCCAATGGATCTCAATGGAAGGTGATATAATAAAGGAAATTGAACGGCATGTTAAATGTGGTTGGCAGACATTTGGCAAGCTATGCATAATTTTCAAGAACAAACTTCCCCTAGGCTTGAGGAGAAACATTTTCGACCAGTGCGTGCTACCTGCTTTAACGTACGCTAGTGAAACATAGACACTAACTTCACAATCAATACAAAAGCTATGAATGGTGCAAAGAACCATGGAAAGATACATGCTCAGCATTATAAGACAAAATAGAAAGACCTGCACATGGATTAGAGAACGAACAAAACTATATGACATCATCAAGAGAGTAAAAGAATTGAAATGGAAATGGGCTGGTCACATAGCAAGAAGAACTGAGGGCAGGTGGACCAAGGCAGCTGAAAGCCTGACAGCCCGGGTTCAAAACCTGAGTGCTACGTGACTGGGTGAGCTCCCAATATTTGCCCCAGTACCTGCCCACTTAGTAGTTGAAAGTATGCAAATGTGAATAGATAAATAGGTACCACTTTGGTGGGAAGATAACAGTGTTCCAAGTGCCTCGGTATATAGTCATGCTGGCCACATGACCACAGAAATGTCTTTGGACGATGCTGGCTGCCTTGGCTAAGAAACGAAGATGAGCACTGCTCCCTAGAGTCAGACATGACTGGAAAGGAGAAACCTTTACATTAATTAAACACCAGAGTTATCAGATTGGTAAGATCCAGATGTTAGATTTTAGGAAGGCTAGTAATTATATACAGCATGGTTGAATGGAGAATTCTGGGAGTTGAAGTCCACACATCTTAAAGTTGCCACGGCTGAGAAACACTTATTTAGAGTGTGGCCATCCTGATATAATAGTCTTATGTTAACCAAGCTCAATCTTGCTTACCTTCCAAGCTCAGTCAAGGTAGACCAACTACTGTTAGAAGTTGAGAATGGGATAATTTGATAAACCTCATGGCATCTTTTACTGTAAAGATGGAGACAGTGTACTGAGTTTGGATGGAGATGGTTACAGACCAACAAGATAGGTTAAGATAATAATGTGAGAATAACAAAATGCAGGACTAAGACTAGAAATCTCATTATCCTCCATTTTCCTCTCCATGCATTAATATAGTTTTGGTAGAACCTCAATTTATATCTATCATATGTTGCAGTCTCCATAAGTCTCTAGTCTCATAGTCTCTATGGAGACTAGTTGTCCATAAAAGTGCTAGTCTTCCCCTCTACCTCCTACGTTGTATGGTTTTCCCATCCCAAAAGGAGTTTGTTTATTTAGTGTATGGCATATCATACATACAGGGCCAGATTTAGATTGAAAGAGACCCTAGGCTATTCCACTTATGAGGCCCTTTCACCAGTGGTGGGATTCAATTTTTTAACAACAGGTTCTGTGGGCGTGGCTTAGTTGGAGGTGTGGCTTGGCAATCATGTGACTGGGTGGGCGTGGCTAGCTGGTCACGTGACTGTGTAGGCGTGGGTAGTTCGTCATGTGACCGGGTGGGCGTGGCTATGTGCATAGACTTTTTTCAGAGGGCTGAAAAAAGTCATTTCTGACTGGGCCTCACACTTTTGACCGGTCCTCACACTTATGACCATCCTCACATTTATGCCCGTGCAGCTTTCTTAACAACCATGTCACTCATTTCACAACTGCTTTTCTTCACCATGGTGACAAGATAGGGCAAAAACGTAAAATGTGAGGACAGTCGTAAGTTCGAGGACTGGTCAAAAGTGCGAGGACCAGTCAAAAATAACTTTTTCAGCCCTCTGAGTAGTCCATATGCACAAAAGGACTACCCAGAGGGCTGAAAAAAGTCATTTCTGACTGGGCCTCGCATTTTTGACCGGTCCTCACACTTATGACCATCCTCACATTTATGCCCGTGCAGCTTTCTTAACAACCATGTCACTCATTTCACAACTGCTTCTCTTCACCATGGTGACAAGATAGGGCAAAAATGTAAAATGTGAGGACAGTCGTAAGTTCGAGGACTGATCAAAAGTGCGAGGACCAGTCAGAAATAACTTTTTCAGCCCTCTGAGTAGTCCATATGCATAAAAGGATACAGCAATAGAGAGGGATGAAGGAAGGGAAGGGAAATTAGAGTAGGAGAGAGAGGGAGGAAGAGAGGAGGAGAAGGAGAAAGGAAGAGGAAGTAGGGAGGAGAAGAAGAGGGGTTTGAAGAGAAAGTAAGAAGGAAAGAAAAGAGAGGTGGTAGGTTTGAGGAGAAAGATTGCTGTACAATAAAAAAGATGAAAGGGAAGAAAGCCAACCCCAAACAAATATAAAGATATTAAGATAAAGAATGAATTGTTAAACTTTAAAGAATAAAAGAGAACAAATATGAATAAATAACAATAATTAGAAACACACATAAAAACATACAATGTATTTTCTTTGAACAGAGTATTTGGCCGGTTCACAAATTTAAACAGTGTTTAGTCATTTCAATTAAATTTACAATTTCTATATTTCCTTTTTGCCATATTTATTCCTCATCTATTTTTGTAAAAAACCAATATTATCCTCATCCTCATCTCTAATCTTAATTAAATTCAATTTTTCCCTTCTATTCTATATTATACCCCTTCCCATTGTCATCTATTTTTATATCCATCCTCACATTGGTTAATTATGTAATATTACAGTTGTTTAATATGAATTCAACATTTTAATATAAATCAATTAGTTATATAACTACCTTTTTTGTATATTAATCAATATGAACATGAATATTCCAATTATTTCCATGCATTCCAATTTCTTACAAATCCATTAATTATATTTACCAATAATAATAAACCAAATAATTTCCCCCATATATTCCTCCAAACCACAACTTAACCATTTCTGCTTTTAACACAATATACAATTAATAGTATCTCAATTATTACAATTCCCTAGTTAAATAGAGCTTTTTTTCTTTTGTGTTTTAAAATCTCCTCTTTTTCCCTAAATTTCCTGTTGTTTGCACCTACCTTTTTTGGTGAGGAAAAGGAGCAGATCCGTGAGCAAAACAGCTGAGAGCAAATCAGCTGGGGGTCCGGAGCCGATCTAAGCAAGGGCTAATTAGCCTCTGCTGAAGCTCCGGGGGCCAATAAAATTACAAAAAGAACACCGAACCCTTTGTTAAATTGCTGGCTCCCCCGCCCCTCGCCCACCACTATTTATTGGCAATAAATAGTGGTGCGGAGGGGCGGGGCAAGCCAGCAATTTAACAAAGGGTTCGGCTGCAACACTGGCTCTAGGGCGGCCCTTTGAAGCCCCGAGGCAAGAATTTGAAGTTTTTTTTTCCTCCAGCCATCGGAGGCAGCAATAGATGGGGAGTGGGCGGGGTAAGCGAACGGCCGGCAATCCAACAGAGCAGAGAGGGAGGGTGAGTGAAGGCGTGGAAGCTGCTTTCTCCATCCTGCTCTCTTGCGTCCGGAGCCCACGTGGATCCCAGGCAGCAGAACTCAGGCTAGGGAAGGGGTGGGCAATTGTGGCTCTTTTACAACCTGTGGCCTTCAACTCCCAGAATTCCTCAGACAGCCAAGCTGTCTCAGGAATTCTGGAAGTTGAAGTCCACAGGTTGTAAAAGAGCCACAATTGCCTACCCCTGGCTACGGTAGGCTGGCGCCGCGCGGGTGGGAGGCGAGGGGCGGGCGAGCCAGCAATTTAACAAAGGGTTCGGCCGAACCCCCTAGAACCCTCAGAATCCCACCACTGTGTAGGCCCCTCTTGATCTTGAGGCCCTAGGCTGAAGCCTAGTTAGCCTATAGGAAAATCCGGCCCTGCATACATAGATAGTAATATATTACCTAGATTAGTAAAGCACAAAAATATAAATGGTAAAAAGATCTATGTTCAAATATCTAGGCCATCTAACCATTGAAGCAGAGCATCATATATATGAAAAAAATCAGATACTGAACCGGTATATGCCTACAGCTTACAGCCAGTCACAATGTGATCCACAGCTTAATGTGGGACCCTGCAGTCACACTGAGGGGAGGATACTATGCCCCATTTATACAGAGAATCTTGGCAGATGCCATGTGAGGTGCGAATCCTATTCAAGCTTGTCTATTGCTGATATGGTAGTTCAAAGTCTAGCACCTTTTTGTGGTGTCATTTATATGTCTTCTATCACGAGTGTTTTCAGGATTGCTATGGCTACTTGATCAGTCACAAACAATATGGTTTCAATTAAGCCATCTCCTGTTTGCAATTACCTGCAAGCTTTCCCCGCCCTAGTTAATTGCAGGTTATATATAAGCAAGGATCTTTTCACTTGCTACTCGGGCCTAAACGCTGTTTTAGGCCTAGATGCAAGAGCTCTTGCTGGAAGCTGCAAGCAGAGCTCAGTGCAACGTCGCAGATGGGAGGAGAAGCACAGATAAGGACTCCAGACGCTGTTGCAGAGAAACTCCTACGGATGCTTACCTTTTGCTGTTTTGAAGCATGCAAGCTATCATCGGGACTGCTGTTGCTGGACATTCTTCCTCCCACAAACTTCAAGCTACGTTTGCTGTTTGAACTGTTTTTACTTCAGGTGACTTTTAGCTGTGAAGTTTATGCTGCCGTCCTTCTACTACCTCGATGATGTATCGACACCGAAGCTGCTTATCTTCCTGTTAGCTTTATTCTCTTGTGAACTGTTTCGGTATTGTGGAGAGGAATCTAGGGAGATAGCCTTGCTTCACATAACCAAGATAAGACTTTGTTTTTAATGTACTTTCTTAAAGACATAGTGCTTTTTAAACATTTTAAAGTAAATTATATTTTTACACAAGACTCCTCTGTCAGATTTATTTCAGTCCTAGTGCGTTTGCTCATGAGCTGGTTCCAGGTCTGGGGGACCCCTCAACCCCATTCCCTAACATCTTCCTATGCCTGGGCATTCAGCAACCCATTTGACTTTCTAATGGGAATCAATATTAAAGTTGTTGAGCAGTTGTTGTGCTAGTGGGAGCTTCCTGGATTTGAGTCTTCTGGCTGAGAAATGAGGAAGGTCGGCATGCATCAGTAGGTTCATAATTTTTCTGTATTCTCTCACTAGTGCATCTTGCCAGTGCTATATGCCCCTGAACAGGAAGCCAGCAAGTCAGAATGGCTTATAATCCTGAGGGTGTTGTTGGGTCTAGCATCTAACTTACTAATATGGAAGCTGTTAAACCATACAGGTGCACAGTATTGTGCTGCAGAGGATTATGTAAGAGGAGTTGGCATATTTTATAGAATTCTGTATGGCCATAAACACTGTACATGGCAAAGGCCAGCTCATATCAAAGCTTGTGTGTTTGGCTATCTATTATGGATGTATAGATCAGCCAAGATCCACCTCAGATTGGATATTTAAAGGATATAAGATTTGATACAAATTTACAATTTTAAATCTAAAGAGTCATTTCAACAAGATTTAAGCTTCAATTAATTAATTATGTAACTGTGGTAACCATTAAAATGCTTGCAACTGCTTTTTTGTGTGCCTTACAGCTATCTCAGAATGACTAGTGAAGAGTTTACAGAGAGATTATGCTGAATCAACACAGAAAGTATTCTGCCCCAAACACTGTTTTAAAAATAAGCTTTTACTAAAGTCCATCATTCTTCAATTCACTTTTTTTCTGGGCTACAATGACAGGCTACATGTAGAGATTTCAATATTCCTGCTGTAAACGGTGAGAGGGGCTGAAGTACTCCATTAGTATTAGTGCTAACTGAGTTTGCTTTGTGTATAAAATAATCCAGTTGCAATTTCTGTTTTTGCACTTACACTGATATAGTGACTGAAAACATAAAGCAGAAAATGGAAAAATTCTCCAATAATATGCCCATAAAATTGCAAAGGTAATTTGCTGAAGCAATGAAGGCCTGGAGTTAACAAGAACAGCAGATAAAACAGCAGATAAAATCAGAAGTAGATTGTTGAAGTAATTCAACTTTTAACTGTCAATCAGTTGCTTTTAGGGATGATTTGGGATTTGAAAAATTAGGAATAGATACAAATAGACTCTTTTCACAATATACGGAACTTTTACGAAGAGATATAAAAATCACAGGAAACAATGGCAATGCTGCTTGCAATACTAAATACACAAGCTGTAAATCCCAAAGTGAAATAATTCACAGCTGAAGCACTTTTATAAAAGATAATGGAACAAATCAATAAAAGTATTTATTTTGTTTTGTTAGCTGATAAAACTAGAGATGAGCAAAGTGTTGAAGATTAGAACTTGTTCTCCTAGAAACTTGTAAACATGAAGATTTGTTGCTATTTTTGAGCTTTTTTCACAAATTGCTCCTATTCTTTCAGTAAGGACATTACTAGAACAGTGAAACCAGATGAATTGTTCCTACATTCTGCAGAATTAAAGACAAAAATATTTTTACTAATAAACTATCCTGCTGCAATTGCTTAATGAGAAAGGTTACCATTATTACTACATTCTTATTTTAATATATTGGTTTAAAATTGTATGAAGTTGGGAGTGATGTAACCATATAGTGAGAGACTTGATATCATGATTACTTTATAAAATGGATTTAATAAAACTGTGTTTCCCCAAAAGCTTGACTCTTCTCTCATCACTACAACCTTTCACTAAACTTCAGCTAGCAAAATATTTGGTCTCAACTGCAGGAGTTGGCAGATTTGAGACAAGAAACTGCACAAAAATGCACCTCCTCATACACAAAGGTAAATGCACATATACCCAGGTTAAGTTTTTCCATTTCTTCCCCCTCTCAACAACCCACTAGAAGTACCTGCTTACTTACTTCCATTAAGGGCAGGAAAACAAAGCAGATTGAACTGACTGTTGGGGATCAGTTCCTTTCATCTCCTGCTACTAATAATAGTAGCCCATTTCATGCTAGACCACAAACCACATTATGGGGGATGTTATCTGTTGCCTTAGTACCCCTCTTGCTACAAATTAAAGTGCAACCAGCACTTGCAACTTATACTATTGACCAATATCAGGATGCACCTGATGATGGTGCTACGTGGAAAGTGCATCTTGGCAGCTGCAGTTACTTCCCTTCCCCCAGATTTTGGCAGTCTTGTTCCTGGCAGCTATAGTACATTTGCCTGATTGAGTCAAGCCAGCTGGTATATAGGAGTATTCGGAACAGTTTGGGCAACTGGATGGATTGGAATTAGAAAATATATATAGGTTGCTTGCATAGCAGGTTTTTCATCAGGTCTGTTTACTGAAAGATTTCCAAGTAGCTACTATATAATCTGCTTCATGAGGAAGTACATCAGTTTGGTTACAGCTTTGAATCTGATCTAAAATATCTGGACTGTCTAAACATAGTAATGTAAACTTGTCAGTGGACATATTATGAATTGGGAGAAGATGGTAAAGGAAAATAGTTTGAGTGAAAATAAAAGATTCAGCATTTGCTCACTAGTTCCACTGAATGTAGAGATAATTATGATATTCTCCCAAAAGGATCTTTTATTGTTGTAGAACTAGTTAAATTTGTAGTTGTGAAGAGCCAAGTTAATGGTCCATGCATATTAAAAGGACCATGGGATAAGAGTGAAATCATAGGGGGAAAAAACACCTTTGGCTTAAAATAAAGGAAACAGCTGTTTTGTTTGGAATTATTGTGATAAAAGATGGTTTTCCACATTCAGCTGATTTATATTATGAGCAGCATCTACCTACAACTAAATCAGCCTTCTTTCATCTTTGTCTTTCCAAAGTGTTGGAATAATAATTGTCCTGTTAGCTGACAGTTTCAAGAGTTGTACTCTCCATACCAAAGGAAGGCACTTTCAGAAAATGTGAATAAAAGCTGAATGAGTAAGGCCTGTGGATATATAAAGCTAAGTCTCAAATCCTGATCCTGGGAGTGTGTGCCATTAAATCCATTGAAGCTTTCAATTAGATAAACATTTTAGGAGTATATTAGTCATGTCTCAGTTCAGGTTTAGCCAACCACATATATTTTTTAATTCCAAATAATTTTGCACTTAGGGTTAATATGCAGAGCCTACATGTTTTTTGATGCAATGTTGATGAAAATGATAGGGAATGGGATTATTTCTGCCCTGTGAATGTAATTTACCAAAATGTCAGTTGTGAATTGGGATCCTAACTGCCATTTTTCAGAGCTGCACTTCTCATATAAAGGAAGACCAAAGTGTGGTAGCACAATGCTAGAATGCGTCTCTTGAATTTGTGGACTAAAAGCAGTGGTGGGATTCAGCCAGTTCACACCACTTCGAGAGAACCGGTTGTTAACTTTCTGAGCAGTTTGGTGAACTGGTTGTTGGAAGAAATCATTAGGGCAGAGAACTGGTTGTTAAATTATTTGAATTCCACCACTGATTAAAAGCCACTGCAACCTACCTATTCCTGCACACAGTGGGAGTCCCTTCTGAATAATTGAACTGTATTTTCCAAATTTTAGGCAGCAGTCTTAGTGTAGATATTACTCAGTAAGACATCATGTACCAAATAAATCAAGCAGCCTTGTGGTCTGCCAGTATCCAGTATCATCTTCCATTCATTTTGATGAGCAGGACAGGGCAGTCCAGCATAATAAAGATCAACTTTGTTCTGTATTAGTTCATTGATCCACTCAGATTATGAACATGGATTCAGACTTCAGGATCACAACAGAATGATTCCTCAGGTCTTAACTCTATTGACAGCAGAAGTAAGGAAATTGAAAATGAGAATTATATGTTTGCTGTACCTATACTCTGTCCTTGCAGAGCCCCAGTGATAAAATTCCTTCCCATGCAGAACTCTGAGTATAAACCAATGCTATGAATTGGGAATAGCATGTTTAAGAGTGGATGTAAAACATTCTTGCTTTGCGGATGGAAGCCAAAATTTGTTAGTTAGAAAAGATGTCACCAGATTCCCTCTGATGTTTGGTCAAGTAATTGATAGCTGTATTTTTCAGCAAGGGGGGATACTCAGCAGGCAGGGAAATGAAGTGAGGGAATTAATCAATTGCTTTCTTAACTTATCCTGGAATACAGCTGTAGCACTTAGGCATTGGGACAGTACACTTTATGCTGGCAAACTTTTCTACCAATCCAGAAAAGGAGAAATGACTGTTAATATGGCTTTCTGACTGTGTCCTAAATCTCTGGTGGAGAAGCAGCCTTGGCTTAAGTCTATGGGACAGCAGGAGGCAAATTTAAATACATGCATAACCATTTCAAATCCAGTGGAATGATTTTTTCCCTTTTTTCCTTCAAAGCTAGATTGCTACATTTATTTACATAAGGTATCCTGGTTAACACGTCATTTGAAGATGCACCCACAGTAGCTGAATAATTTTGCATGTATGATTTGATTTGTGCGTGCGTGCAAGGAAATGATGTAATAAATATTCCTTTCAGATATTCTCAGCCTGTTCTAAAAGATACACAGAATATCTGCATCTGTAAGGAACTGAAGTTGCCAATATTTTCTGATGTGACTAAATAAACAAGGGATCGAGGAAGCAAAGCTACCTGAAAAGTTGCAGATAAAAGCCTAGATTAGAAATGTCTACAATACATATTTACAAATGGAAGGATATGCAATAATATTTTACTGCCTCCTCAAAAATCAGTAATAAACAAGCAGTTATGATACAAGTGTTGTGTTTGTCCCCAATTCAAGTCAGTCTTCCACTGACTTGAAACAGATTGGCAGAAATGTTCATCTATGTTTATGAGATGTCAGAGATGCCATTCAGAGTTAAATTAAATTACTGCAGGGAGAGGGAAGTTAAGCATTATTTTTTTCTCCTTCAAATAATATTTAGTTTCACCATTTTTTTTCCTTTTCTTGCTAGTAGTGAACATCATGGACTAAAAAGAAAACTTCTATAAATTCCAGATTTATTACTACTGTAATAATTTTTTCTGTAAATACTTGGTGCTTTCTTATTGTGTGGTGCAACTTTAACAACAAGTTTCTCTCTGCAGTTTTGGTGTGTTGAATGAAGCTTAAGTTATGTTAAGATAGGCTTGGAAGCTGTATCTTTTCATCTTCCAAGTCCTACCTCCTTATGCTTGTGTATCCCAATGATATGAGCTCTTCCACTCAGAGTACACATTCCCAGAAGTACCAAAGGAGAACAGGTAATTCTCAATTTACAGCCATAATTGAGGCCAAAATTTCTGTTGCTAAGTGAGACATTTAAATGAATTTTGCCCCATTTTATGACCTTCCTTGCCACATTTGTTAAGAGAATCACTGCAGTTAAGTTAGTAACAGGTTTGTTAAGTGAATCTGGCTTTCCCATTGACTTTGCTCACCAGAAGGTCACAAAAGATGATCACATGACACCGCAACCATTATAAATATGAGTCAATTGCCAAGCATCTGAATTTTGATCATGTGACTAGAGGGATGGTTGTGTAAGAAAAGCAGTCATGAGTCACTTTTTTAAGTGCAATTGTAACTTTGAATGGTCACTAAACAAACTGTTGTAAGTCAAGGAGTGCCTGTAGTTCATAAATGAGGGATAAAACAAAAAACATTCTATTGAAGAAGGAAATTGTAGGGCAATATTCTGCCCAAAACCTAGCATGGATATTTGTATTCAGGACAATATCTATGTGATAGTAGAAGATCTGTTTTTCAGGTCAGAAGGTAGCTAAGGAGCTGTCAGGGGAAAAGGGGCTTCTAAGTCTAATTCCCTATTCAGGACAGGACTCTCCCATACCATACCATACCAGACCAGACCAGACCAGACCAGACCAGACCAGACCAAATGACTATCCAAACTGCCTGAAAATCTCCAGTGACTGAGCATCTACAGCTCCAGAAAGCAGACTATTCTGCTGTTTAATATCTCTTACAGACATGAAATTTCCCCTTATTTCAAATTCAGATTTCCCTCTACAAAATTTCTACTCACTGGTACTTTTTCTACCCTTGGGAACGATGGAGAATAAAATTCTCTTCCCTGTGATAGCCCTTCAAGTATTTGAAGAGTGCTATTATGTCTGTCCCTAGCTTTCTCTTTGGTTAAACATAAAAAAGTTTGTTTCACTGTTCTTCGTAGGATTTAGTGCCTAGGTCTTTCACTATTTTTATCACTCTTCTCTGTATTTTGTCCTATTCCTTGGTATTCTTCTTATATTGTGGTAACCAAAAGCGGATACAATATTCCAGGTGCAATCTGTCAAATGCAGCCTAGAGTAGAGCTATCATTTCTTGTCACTGAATCTCTTTGAATGCAGCCCAAGATTACATAAGATATTTTGACAGCTGAAGCACACTGCTGGATAATGATTAATCTGTTCTCTAGCAGGATACCCAGATCTTCTCACAAATACCAAGCCAAGCCAGAAACTACCTATCTTACGCTTGTCCAATTGGTTTTTCACCTAAGTGCAGAATATTGCATTTCTCATCATTGAATTGTATGTTATGTGGTAGGGTTCAAAGTACAAGTTGAGGGAGATCCTTTTAAAACATGTCTTCTGAAGTGCTAAGCAGTCCAAGAGTTCAGTTGGATAATTTGATGTTCACAAGAAATGTCTTTTTCCAAAAACCTAACAGACAATTTGGCACATAGACACTATCAGATGGACAATATTGAAACTTAACTGACTAAATAGTTCAGAAGCAAAGTTGGAGGAACTCTAATCAGTCAACAAAATTAAAATCTAGTGGTTCAGAATATAAACTTGCCAAATTCCACTAAAGAAAGCAAACAAAATCATGAAGATACAATTTGGATATCCCATCCAAATATGTAGTGAGATAAATAACTGATCTAATGGATTAGATCTGAGAGAGTGCCTTAAGAACGCTGGACTGATATGTTAAGATATGTTGAAAACAGCTGAGGAAAGGCAAAAAGCAGCAGCAAAAGAGTAAAATTTACCCAACTGTTTGGATTTTAGAGAATACTAAAGAGAAGACATTTATTTCAGAGAATTAGAGAAATCAAGAAAAACTTTTATACAAAGATGGACATAACAAAAGACAAATGGAGAAAAAAAAATGTAAATAATACATGAAAAGTCTCTACAAAAAGACCCAAATCACTGGTACATACAAAGATATGAAGACTAAATGAAAACCAGACATTTGAAAAAGCCACAAAAAACTTTGATGGTTTATGACCTAGAAGATTTCCAATAGATCTGCTTGTAAGGTCATAGCATTAAAGTGCTTCTTGCAGTTTCAATGTGGGTATGGAAAACACGGAACTGGCCTGAGGACTGGAAAAGATCAGTCTTTATTCCAATACCAAAAAAGGGAAGAGCTAAGGCTATTCAGAGTAATGAACAATTATACTTATCTCGCATGCTATCAAGATGATGCTCAAGATTTTGCAGCCTGGACTTTAACAATATATGGAACAAAAATACTGGAGATACAATCTGATTTCAGCAGCAGCACTACGGATCTCATTGCAAATATCTGATAGATAATGGAAAAGCCAAGTGAGTGATTAAAACATTATTTTCTGTGTTGATTCTACAAAGGCTTTGATGCAGGGCTTGGCAGAAACTGTGGACAATCCTTAAAAACATAGGATGTGTTTTAGAGACTATCCATACACTAACGTGTAGATATTTTACACTGACTAGAAAATAACAGTCAAAATGGATATTGAGAACTGCTTCAGTTAGTGAATATATATACTGTCATCCCAACTACTTAACATATGGAGATTATATTATGAGAAATGCTTAGCTACAAAAATAGAATCTGGAATTAAAATTTCCAGAAGAAATTGAACAACCTCAGAAGTTATGATGAAACTATTTTGGTAATCTAATTTTTACTGAAGGTGAAAAATGAGAGTATCGAAGCCAGTAACAGATTTTACTTCCTGGGCTTAAAAGTCTACAGAAATAATGATTACTACAATGAAAAAATAGACATCTGCTTCTTGGGAGGAAAGATCATAAATAATATGTTAAAGTGTAATTTACCCCCCCCCCCAAAAAAATCTGTACTGTACAAAGCCACAAAATATTTGTAATATATGGCTGTGAAAGCTGTACTATCAGAGAGACTGAATAAAGAAAAATCAATGCATTTGAACTGTGGTGCTAGAAAAATTGCTGAGGGTACCTTGGACAGGAAGAAAAGCAAATAATTCAATACTAGATTAAGTAAAAACAGTCAGCAGTGCTAATGATGAAATTAAGACTTAAATATATTGGTCACTTAATGTGAAACCAAGGATCTTTAGAAAAGACATTGATGTTTAGAAAAATAGAATAGAAAAAGAAGCCAGCCAAAGACAGGAAACCAGGTATCAGAAGCATGAGCTCATAAGAACTCAAAGACAATCCTAGTGAGCTGTGTGTCACATCACAAATAATTGGATGAACAACAAAATGATACCTGGATTTGACCAGCACTTTTTTTTTATTCTTCTACCTCTACTAATGGTAAGTCTGAAGCATTTATTGTATTTGTTGGGCTAATCCAGAGACCAGCAGCTCAAGACATAATATTCTTCCAGAACAACTGGTTCTCCACAGCTATCACTGTCTGTTGAGTTGCTGCACTGAAGTGAATTACCTCTCACTGCTTTACTTTGGTTTTGTTGCAGCTCCGCTAGTAAACTAAAGAAAGGAGACATGTGGAAAGTTTTGCTGTGATTGCTATGGACAGGAAATGCTGTGCCTCTAAACAGCTGGGGAATGCTCTCTCTTATAAAGCTCCATTCCTTCTGATCACCCAAATTATAGTAATACATTGTTACAGGGCCAAGCAAATATTTGAATATGTAAGCTACCACTCCATATGCTTCACTGAAAGTGAGATGATGAAACTTGTGTACTTTTGTTAACTGACACACATAAAATGAGAGCTAAGCAAGCTATTTGCTGATAAGCAATTGGGAAGCATCTGCATCTTTCTAATCTGGAGTCTTTGTAATCACTCTAATCTATAAAAATGCATTTTTGAAGGAGAGCCTCTATACTTACTAAAATTTATCTATTTTGTGTAATAACCTCTAAAGTTGTTAAATTGCGATTCTTACACTTTTAAGTCAATTTGACTGATGGGTATTATGGGAGTTGTATTCTACTATATCAAGAAATGCCAGGTTGAAAAAAGGCTCATACATGCAGTTCATTTTTGCTTGATTGAAACAAATTATTTCCACATGTTATGCCCACAAATGATATTTGTTGGACAATAAAAATAATCAAAATTCCCCATGAACTGTAAGTGTCCTTCTCTCTGTGCTGAGACTAAAGTAGGTGAGGAACCAGAATATTTAACCCATTGTTTAATACAGGGTAAGAGATCTGAAAGAATCTAATCACAAGAATTTAGCTCCATTAAAAATATTTTTCGGTAGTTCTCATGCTGCTATTCTCCCCTCATGTGCAAACTGCATAAAAATCGGAGCAGTAGTAAATATTGCAATCTCCAATCTGGTCCAACTACATAAAGCAGGTGGCAGGGAGGGAATACGTTGTGCTAAAACAGTCATAGGAGGCAACTCTCAGAATTAGCAGATGTTGGAAAGAAGCCCACCTTCACTGCCTTCTTTTATCCTGTGATCTCATCAGAAAAGATTACTATTAAATATCTGGCTTACATGATTGTGCTGATGTCATGAATTGGCTGGATAACCTTTGATGCCTGCCAATTAATCTATAAGTCAGCTTTCAAATGCAGAAAGCATTTAATAAATGGAACCCCTGTGCGGAAGCTTTTGATTAATTTGATATGCCCAACATTTAACACCAAATGGCATTTGACTGCTTTGCAGCATTATTACTATCAGCATCAATGATATTATATAAGTGATACTTTTTCCTCATATTTGCCTTTTTGTAATTGAAATAAATTCAGAACTTCAGTGTATTATCTCTTTGCATTCAGAGAGAGATTAAGGCATTTGAATGGATCCAGATTTTGCCTTGATATTAATGGGATATCCTAGCTGTGAGTGCTAGAAGCCTCACTGATTTAAGTGTTTCTACAATTATTGTGATCAGAACCCAATCTTAACTATTGCTGGAACATAAATTTATTTTTTAATGTCTATGTTTTAATAAATCTGCATGAGAATTAATCTGTGTCACATTTTTACTTCAAGGAGTTGTTTATATTTTACTTAATTGTTTAAATAAAAAAGAATGACATTTGATTGCAGGCATTTTTCCTCTGAGTATGTGAACTGCAGGATCAACTATCTGAAAGAATAGCAAGATAGATCAATTCATTTAAAGCTTCTCTGGTCTATTCCCCGTAAAGCTGTGAAAGATTCCCATTTGAAACACGGGGTGACTGCTGATTAATACTAAAAGCTAAATAGTCTGGTTCAACATGAAGCAACTTGAGTTATTTCTATGGATATCTTCATCATACTTCTAAGGCCTGCTATCTTGAAAATGATGAAGTCGAGGTAATAAAAATTCTGTGAAAGGCCACTGTTTCTGTCATGTCAACTGTATATAGCATAATTAACATCTGAATAGATGTTATTTTGGATAGGGCTCAGGAGAGTCCCTTTTTGGAGCATTATCCAAGCCTCTTAAAAATAATACTTTGCTATTTAGTTTTTAGGAGCTCCACGTAGTCCATAAATTGAAGGCACCTTTTGTGCCTCAGCATGAGTGAACCATGTTTAAGTAGTTGGGGCTGCCAAGGGCAGAAATGATGCTCCAAAACTTGCAAGGTTAAAGTATCCATGTCACCACTCAAAACTCTATTATTATTATTATTATTATTATTATTATTATTATTATTATTATTATTATTATTATTATTCAGTCAATTAAACATTTAGACTTGAAAATGGCTTAAATGTTTGGCTCTTTCCAGTCATGGAAAAATATTGTTTATTGACATGTGGATGACACTTTGGTCCACCAAATGAGATAAGAAAAATGTATACCCTCATTCCTCAGAAAATAAATAAGCTCAAAACATAATATAATGTAGTGATTATCGCTCCCAGTGAAGACAAAAGTGGACATTTGCATTGTTTTAATTTAAAGCACTGGATTTATTGAAATAATATAAGAATGCAGCTCAAGACTGACCAAATTTCAGTAATTTCATCCTAATATTTTATTTTCATATCAGGTAAAATACGGATTACAGAAGACTTGATACTGAATGTCAATATAGAGACTAAGACACAGTATATGCATACTTATTTTGATACCTGACAATTGGGGTTTTAAATAGTGGTTATTCCTGTACATGCATCTAAATGTTTTAATTCATTTCCAGATAAGACTAGTGTTTGATGGGGAAAACTGAGGTAGAGACTAAGACTGGGAGCCAGCCTTTTTCTTCTGGAATTTTCTGAATTGAGATTGTATCGCCACAGCAGCTTTCTCTGTCTCTGGTGCATCCATGTCTATGTCAAAATCCTCTGGAACCTTCTTTTGTGTATCTATATCAAGAAGATGAATAAACACAAACAAAAATAATTAATACACGTTTAAGAAGAAAATTACCAACATGGATTCTCTGATGAGAAGCCAAACAAAGAAACCTTGTGATTTCTTCACTCCTATTTCCATATATCTGAGAAATCTCACCTAGCCACTTGATTTACAGTGTTCTGAGACATGATAAGTGGCTGAGAATTAGCCGGCATTTCTCAACCTTGCCAAGATTGAGAAATACTGATGTAGACACCATTTTAAATATCCCACAGATTAAAACCATTATTTAGTATCAGGCTCCCATCAGAAAAAAAAGAGGCTAAGGAAGGCCGAGAGCAGACACCAGCTGTCCAGGAATGACCAACATAGCTGTCTGCCTGGAACAAGCTAACTACAAGGAATTTTTTTTTTCAACTTCCTAAAGTTTTATTTTGATAAGTAACTTGAGCAAGTTATTTGTTCAATGTTTCAAGGATTGAGGCACATTTGGGAAGTCAAAATATTTGATAGGCTTGCAGAAAAGATGATTCCTGCGAAAAACTTGCAGACTAACAGGGCTGCTGTGATGAGCGTGGTCAATCACTGGACACCATTTACCAAAAGGCAAATTAGCTTTTTTGGGATGCCAAAGGAATTCTTGCAAATAAATTGCACTGCAAAAGGCTGGTACTTTGCTCTGCAGCATGTCAATATCCTACTTAAATTAATTAAAATTAATTAATGTAAATAATTAATTAAAATAGTTTTAACAAGCTCCAAGGGAAGTTGAACTTGTTGGGCACCAGGGGAATTGTCTGGAAGCACATTAGTGCCTGAAGGCAGTATGTTATGGATTCTTGGCTTGCATTATTTCTTTCAATAATAAATTAATTGACAAGATTTTTCAAGTAGAATTTGCTCCTAATGTATTCTCGACTTTTTAAATTCTCAATTATTTTTAAACAAACATATATTGACTATATCAATAGTGGTATTGAATATATCATATCTATGATAGCATTACTAATTAGAGCAAGTGGACTGGAAACCCAATTCATTTACTCTATTATACAACCTCTTACTCTAAATACTTAGAGAAATACAGGCACAACTTTTCACAAATGTCACTGAGCTCTACTGTTTAATTTGTAATCCAGGAGGGCCTGTATTAGAAAATTATAATTGCTTTGTTTATTGTATATTTTTAGCTATTTGGTGTTAGCTTTTTAATAGCAGATTTTTGCTATGGTTAAAATGGGTATTTAAAATAGATGATATGGATATAGTTTTAATATGAAATAAGTCATTGATTGAATGAATGAATGAATGAATGAATGAATGAATGAATGAATGAATGAGTGCCTGTCATTTCATATTCTATTTTACATTTGTTTGAAGACTTTGGATCTTTGGTCCTACAGTGGAATATTGCTAAGAATGCTTCAGGTCTTTATTCAATCTTCCTCTTTCTCCAACACCTTTTCTAGAAAACCTCATTTCTTCGGAACCTTCCAAAGTCAGTAATGACTAACTTCAGAGTCAATCATCCATGGAAATTGGAGGCAAAACTGAATTTCATGTGAGAATCCTAGATTAGGATTGGAGCACTGGAGAAATTTGTTAAAAATATTTTCTTTGTTCATAACTTCATCTAATGAAAATCATCTCTATGGAACGTGGGGACATAGGTTGTCTCAAATAACAGATCTGGAAAGGGACATGTTTATCTATTCAGAAAATAAACAGAAAATGTTAAATATAAAACCAACAGAGCTGCAGTTTCACTCTAAGTTTTCTCATGTGCATGCATACAGAAATGCCACCATTTCTAGGACATCACTGGAAATACAAAGGCTCTAAATTAAATTGAGAAATTGAAAACGATACTTCCCCAAAAGGTAATAGGAAACCACCTCCACATTGTTGTACTGAAAACACATTGATTTATGTACATAATCATCAAAAATCAAGCTTAGTTTAAAAAATGCATATTTGTTTTGATGTGTTTTCTGTTTTTTGATACTGTTTTAATTACCATGAGCTGCCCAGAATTGCTTAGGTTAGCTGGGTGGCTATATAAATAAAATCACATAAATAAATCAGCAACACTGGCTGGATTGCACTTTAAAAGCAAGAACAATAAAGGTAATAAAGAAGCCATAGACCTTCAGAAGAAAAGAATCCCAATAAAACAACCAAAAATCCAACTATCCTGACTCTTTCCTAACTTCTGCTTCCTTCTGGACTCCATCCTAATAGCATAGCTTTTTTCTAAAATATATTAATTCCTGATATTTTGTTGCTGAAGGAAACATGGGCCAAGGTGATATTTCTTTCTCTAGGTACATTCCATACACACTCCAAGCATTACCCAATGTTAAAAATAAAAGATTCCTCTGGAGGTTTGAACAAAATGGTCACTACAAAATTTAACGTCTCTGTGACTGTGTTGGGGCCACGTGGCAGTGTGGCACTAGCCCATTTCGTTCATCTTAAGCCTCACAATATGTTATTCATCAATATATATCTTCCCTTATTACACAGACATGATGAAGTTAATAGTATTTGGGATATTCTTGGCAACTATATCTCCAGACTGCTTTGCCAGTATCCAGATGCATTAGTAATTATTGCTGGTAATTTCAGTATTCATATTGGAGAGTCAGATGCTTTTTTACAAACTCATTTTAATTGGTGTCTCCCTTCAAATGAAATAATATTTCCTTTATTGGCTCAACAGTCTAAAAATAAAACTATAATGTGGCAGGCTTCAGAGTAAGCAAGCTATCTAGCTCATAGATAGCCTGGATGTGGGACTAACTTTCTGAAGCTCCAAAGGAGTAAGTGTGTTTGATTATTTTATGGTTCCACATACAATACTTCATCTAATAAATCCAGATAGTGACCATTCCCTATTAATCTGCTATCAGTCCAAAAGTAATTCTTAAATTCCTAGCTGTCTCTGGGGCCACAACAAAAACACGCATTCAAAGCAAATAGTCTTCTAGAATTGCAAGAAACTTTAAATTCAGAACTCTTACTTCAACTCCCCTTCCAAATCTGTTTGGCAGATTCTTCTGAAAAGATATTGTCATATTATCAATCTATTATCCATATTCTCAGGCCCCATTATTTAGGGTTTGTTTAACAAATTGGTAAAGAGTTTTTTAAAAAGGCCCTTTTTACTGCAGAGCATACTTTTCAACCTAACAATTCATTGGGTTCCCTTCAGTCATTCAGAGAGCACAAGATGTTTTATAAAGCACTTATAAAACTAAGAAGGACAAGCACTTAAAGAGGATTGGGGGAGAAAATTAAGCTTAAGAGCCTGGTTATGGTGCCTAGTTAACTGCTCTCCTATAAGTAGTATTTTAAATTTCATCTGCCAAATACCTGCGGATATTTGAACAAGTTACTTTCAGAACTTTTTAAAACCAGAAATATTAAATAAATAATCCAGTGGTGGTTCCTCACTCAGTAATGATTTCTCTGAATGCCTTCCTGTATCTATACTTCCTGTGTGTATATTTCATTGTACAACTGAAATCTGGGAAAGCTCCTGGAACTCCCTCCAGAGTTTCTGAAAGAAAGTAAAGATTGGTAGGCCCCAGTGCTGGCTGCTCTTTTAACTTATATTAATAGCACAGCACATTTTCTATCTGAATGGAATGAGGCCATAGTTATCCCTCTTTAGAGGAACAGAGGAAATGGACTTAACCCTGCCAACTATAGACCAATTACCTTGCTTAATATAATAAGCAAAGTATATGTAAAGTATCTTTATTTAAAGTGTTGGATTGTGTCCAAAGTACAAATAATTAGAGTTAAGAAACAGGAAGGATTTAGAGGGGACCATTCAACCTTAGACCATTATTCTGGTTTCACGCCATTTAGCTTAAAAATATTCTTCACTACCCAATGGCACCCCTTTTGCAGCTTTTATGGATTTCAGATCAGCTTTTGATCTGATTCCAAGGGAGAGGCTATGACAAAAACTTCAGGAATCTTATATGGATAAAAGATTGTTCCTTCTTATCCAGACTCTCTATTTTGACATATCAAGAGTGAAATGTTTCCCCTAGGTACACGTTTCTGAAGTTGTTTCCATGATAAGAAGGGTAAGGAAAAGGGGTATCTAAGCCCCCTTACTTTTTAATTTGTTCAGTTCATTAATTCAGCTTTACCATCTTCTAGTCATCACTCTCCAATATTAGCAGATCGTCCAATTTCAGCCTTGCTATATGCAAACAATGTAGTAGTATTTTTCATCTCCCAGGTGGGAATGAAAAGGAATTGTGAGGGTGTTGGCTTCCTTTTGCCTAAAAGAACAACTTGTAGTAAATTATTAAAAAATTAGAGTTCCAGTGATTGCATGATACAACACTAGGTTACATAATGGAAAATTAATGGGCCTCCAATAGAGTAGGTAGTACTTATAAATATCTTGGGGTGGCAATTTCAGGGTTCCTTATCTTGGAGCACACATTTCTCTTGTTGGGCCCAATGTAGGCCCAAAGCTGTCTTCAGAGTCTTCCATTCAAGCTTTTTATTCCTGCAGCCTGCAAAATTTTCCTTGCTAAGGTAATCTCTCAGCTACATTATGGTGTTCTAATTTGCATTTTTATAAAGTTTAATATCCTGGAAGCTGTCCAGTCCCAATTTGTAAGAACAATACTTGCAGTTCTAAGACACATTAACAATGCTGCCTTACAATTAGAAACAGGTTTGTTTTCTGTGAGTGCCAGATGTTACTATTTGTTTGTTTATTTGTTTGTTTATTTGTTTGTTTGTTTAATCAAATTAATATTGCTGCCCACTTCCTCCAAAGGGGACGCTGGGCAGTGCAGAACAATAAAACAGTCAGTTTAAAACAAAAATCTAAAAGCCACAATAATAAATAATATAAAAACAAAAATACTACACCTGGACAAAGAGAGGATAAAAACAGCTCAGCAATGGAGCCATCAAGACAGATCTGCAGTTCCTTCATTTCTCCTTGAAATTGATTTTTTTTTCTCTGCAGTTCTGGCTCCACTGGTTCTCAGACGCTGTTTTAAATCAACCTGGCTAACAAGAGTCAATAGCAAATCCAGTCCTCAGGACTTTCTTTGGAAAGTTTCTGTCCATTAGGGCTTGAAAATGCCAATAGTCATAGTAAACAACAAATCTGGGATATTGATTTTCAAACCAGTTTAAGCCTAACATCCAACCCTACAGTTTTGGATTCTCCCCAAATGGACATGTGCCATCATCTTATGTCTCTTCAGTTCTAATTTTGACATTTTGTCAGTGTTTCACATTGGCCAAGATAGATGCATTATCCTCTGCAGTTTCTGTTTGGGAGGTATAAAAACATCCCATTTCAGCATTGCGTGGGCCCATGTGGAGATGGTTCTGTGGAATCTCTAAGCCATATGCTCCTTTGTTGTTCTATAAGAAATCAAGGAAGATATATATTTATCCCATTTTGAAGAACTACCTTGGTAGACAGCACAATGTCCATCTATCACTTCTATCTGATCAGGACCCTGGCATATCTTTCCAGGTTGCCCAATTTTGTATAACCATTTGTTGTATCTGTCCCAAGTTTAGTATAAATGTTGGTGATTGTACTATAGTTACTATAACAAAGGGCTCGCAATCTGGGAGTCCTCCTGGATATGCAGCTGTCCTTGGAGGAACATCTGACAGCTGTAACTAGGGGGACCTTTTGTCAGGTTCGCCTGATTCGCCAGTTGCGGCCCTTTCTTGATCGGGATTCCCTGTGCACAGTCACTCATGCCCTCGTCACCTCTCGCCTTGACTACTGCAACGCTCTCTACATGGGGCTCCCCTTGAAGAGCACCCGGAGGCTCCAACTGGTCCAGAATTTTTTTTTTTTTTTAATTTGATTTATATGCCGCCCTTCTCCGGAGACTCAGGGCGGCTTACAATGCTTTAAGCAATAGCCTTCATTCTTTTGTATATTTTATACAAAGTCAGCTTATTGCCCCCCACAAACTGGGTCCTCATTTCACCTACCTTAGAAAGGATGGAAGGCTGAGTCAACCTTGAGCCTTGGAGAGATTCGAACCAGCAGAAATTGCAGGCAGCTGTGTTAATAACAGGGTGCACTAAACTCTTGTACTATCAAGGCTCTTCTCAGAATGCAGCAGCGCGGGTAGTGATGGGAGCAGCATGGCGCTCCCATGTAACACCGCTCCTGCGCAAGCTGCACTGGCTCCCAGTGGTCTTCCGGGTGCGCTTCAAGGTGTTGGTTATCACCTTTAAAGCGCTCCATGGCATCGGGCCTAGCTATCTTCGAGACTGCCTGCTGCTACCGACGACCTCCCATCGTCCCGTACGCTCCCACAGAGAGGGCCTTCTCAGGGTGCCATCAGCCAATCAATGTAGGCTGGTGACTCCCAGGGGGAGGGCCTTCTCTGTGGGGGCACCTACCCTCTGGAATCAGTTGCCCCCAGAGATAAGGAGAATCCAAGACCTTAGTGCCTTCCGCCGTGCCCTTAAAACCCACTTTTTCCAACAAGCCGGGCTGGCTTAAGAAGAAATTTTAAATGTTTTAATTGGTTTGTATTTTTAATTTTGGGCCAAATTTATATATATATATTAATTGTTTTTAATATTTGTATTTCATGTTTTTTAATTCTGGCTGTACACCGCCCTGAATCCTCAGGGAGAAGGGCGGTATATAAATTCAAAAATAAATAAATAAATAAATAAATAAATAAATAAATAAATAAATAAATATAATATTACTGTATTTTTTTAAAAATGTTGTTAATTATAGATCTTTGTATTTTATTGTGGCATATGTGGCATTTTCTATAATACAGGTTTGATTGGCTAAGCCACATTGAGCCCAACAGGACTTCCATCTGAATAGTCATGTATAGACTTGTGCTATTAGTATCTTTGCTGCTTTTTAAAGCAGCACTCTAGTCTGTTTTTCACTTTTCCAAACTGTAATGTAACTTGTTTTCCTGAGTCCAATTCTACCTTAGAGCAAAGGTATAGATGTGGGAGGACAAGTACACACGGTTGAAGGAGAGAATCCCCCCCCCACCCACACACATCAGCCTTCAACGCCCAGGCTGAAAAACAAGAACTTCCAATGAAGCCTGCTTTGCAATGGAATAGGGGAGAATTCCCATATCCTTCTTTTCTTCAGTAAAATATCCTGACCTTGGCGTTATTGACTTGCTATTTGCAAATCCAGAATCATCAACACACTTTATTGTCATAATTGTTTCTCAAACATATAGAATGATTACGAAAAATCATTTAGATTACAAAAAACTGATTATGTTAAGCTTTCAAGGTTTAAGAGGTCTGTTATACTTCTGTTGCTTTAAAATGATTTTTAAATCCAAGGATTTTTTTTTTTTTTAATATGAGCTGCCCAGAGATTGTGGAATCAGGCAAAACATAAATTTTGCAACTTAACAAATAATTACAATTTTCATTGCCCACATTCAGTACAGAAAAGCCATCCTCTAAGGGCAAATATGCTTAAATACACATGTAAATGTAAAATAGTGTACATTTATAGGTTTGCAGGTATTCCCAATTTTTTTTCATGTTCAAAAAGTAAATTTATATCTTATGCAATAATCACTACTTAGAGATCATGAGAAAAGCTGAAAGTAAATAATAGCTAAATTAGCTGGTTTTCTTAACTGCCCATCCAACTTCCTATTTTAGCACTCAGCAACTTATACAAATAATATAGCTGTGGAATTAAATGAGCTATTCATTCCAATTGTGCAGCAAATAAGTTAGCTTTATAATGTGTTTTTGCACAGCACAATCAATAAAAAGGAATGGATGGATGGCAAGCAAGCTCCTGAGAGTGCAAGTGTAATTACTCATGACCAAGCCTTCAGCTAATTTCTTGATTTACTTTTAAAGTCAGAACTGAAATGAACAATGGCAGTACTCGTAAATGAAAAGCATTCACTACGCCTCTGGAGGTATGAATACCAAATCACTTGTGTTTGCATATGTATGTGAAACAATTTTACAAAGCTTTTTTTTTTTTTAGAACAAAACTTTGAGGACAAAATTAAGTTACCAGGATATATCCCATCCCATTCTCAGATTTCATCTTACTGCAACGTAGCTCTGAAATTACCTTCTTCACAATGATCTAGCAGTGTTCCAATATCTAAGGGGCTGCCACAAAGAGAGCTATTATACAAAGCACCAAAAGGTAGGACAAGAAGCAAAGGATGAAAACTAACCAAGAAGAGAACAAACCTAGATCTAAGAAGAAATTTCCTGACAGATAGAACAATTGATCAGTGGAAAGGCTTGCCTTCAGGAGTTGTGGGTACTCCAACACTGAAGGTTTTTAAGAACAGATTGGACAACTTTTTGTCTGGAATGGTATAGGGTTTCCTATTTGAGCAGAGGGTTGGATTAGAAGACCTCCAACACAGTGGTGAAATCTGAACTGGTATACTACCGGTTCGCTGGCTGCACATGTGCGCTGTGCGCCAAACATGAGGTGCGCATGCACAGTGCGCACCATGCACCAAATGCCAAATTCTGAAGAACCAGTAGTAAAAAAATGCCTAAAAAGTAAAAAAAAAAAAACTTCCAATGATCAGCTGAACGACGCACGCTCTTCGGAACTTTTTTTTTTTTTACTTTTTAAAGCATTTTTAACTACCGGTTTCAGAGAATTGGTAGTAAAAAAATGCTAAAAAAGTTTTTTTTTAAAGTTCTGATGATTGCTCATCGCTCACCTGATCATCGGAACTTTTTTTTACATTTTTTACTACTGGTTTGGCAAACCAGTAGCCTTTTTTACTACTGGTTCGGGCGAACTGGACCAAACCGGGAGCATTTCACCCCTACTCCAACATCCCTTCCAGTTCTGTTATTTTGTTATTCTGTTATTTCAAAAATGAAGATGCTGTTGATGAAAGAAGGTCATTTGCCATTTAATATCCCAAATATTTCTCCAGCCATTCAAATAATGGACATTGACAATTAAATAAGATTTAATGCTTTTTATGTTTTTGAGACTGGGACTAATGTAAAATGCATCATATGTTACATGTTCAATTGCATCCATAGCCAATGTTTCAACCAGGTAATATCTATTTCAAAATGCTTCACCAAATAACTCTTCTACTGTCAATTGTTTAGTTGCTATAGATTTTTATAGTCATATAAAAAAAATATAAAATATATATGATCTAAGAAAATAATAAAAATATAAAGGAGGAAGGGAGAAAAGAGGACAAAATCCAAACACAAAGAATTTATCATAATAATAATTCTCCCATTTAAATTAATTGGATATCAATTGGACTATCAACCAATCTGAGTTATTTTTCTTTTTAAAAAATTCTTTTCTACTAGCTAGTCAATCTCATATCTTATTACAGAAATACTGATACAGTCATTACACGAACACTTTGGAAACATCCTATGAAGAGAAATTACTCTCTACATCCCTAAAGTAATTAATGATATTAATCATGTAGACAGTTAGGCACAATTTGATAATCTCTAAGGAAATATTTCCGGTTGAGAAGATAAAATTAGACTGGCATTTATTTCTGTGGCTTTTGGTGTTTTGGAAAAAGAGTGTTCTTTTTTTACCTGTTTTTATTTTATTCAAAACAAAGTTAAAATACAAAATACAGAACAACCTTAAATACTCAAAGAGCCATTTGGACCCGTTTCCCACAGAAAAGAAAACACCGGGAGCCACAAACCCTTCCCGTGCCTGACTATTTCTTGAGCAGCCACAAAACTAGCATATGTAGTTGAAATAAACTTTGTTTTCTTCTGAAACTTTTCTTTTCTTGGATTTATCCATGGTTGGCCTATCGGGGGGTTGAAAAACTCAATAAATCATGTGCTGACATGTGTCACACATTGGCGGTTGTGACACATATTTTGAGTGACAGGGAGCCACATCAGAGGGGTGAAAGAGCCATATGCGGCTCCAGAGCCGCAGGTTGCTGATCCCTGAGCTAGAGGGACAATATGTATATAATGTCTTTTTTCTTTTTTGATGCATCTTTTTAATGTGTTGTTTTGTGTTTTTTCCCCCTTTGTCCTTTTGAAAAAGAGTGTTCTTAAAGATGTAACATTTCAACTTACTGAGAATACTTGTCCCAAAATGACAATCCCTGATCCCAGACATTTAATCTGTTAATTGTACATCCTGTAAATGCACAGGGAATATATCTGGTGTATAGGAAAGTATAAGAAATATACTGTTATAGCATCAAAAACAATGTCCTTAAATGAAAGGAACTGGTGATTCAAACAAATGGATAACTTTATCCTGTTTGTACAACATCGAGTTATTTTGGCAGGGGTCTGTTCTCTGAGCTTTCAGTTTAACCTCTGCCAAAATGTACAATCTGAGCTATAAATATTCTCAACAATTTCTAATCAAGTTAACAATAACAATAGCTAACACCACTCACAGCAAGAATGAACACACACACTGAACTTCTGTCATGGCTGCTATTTATACAGCAGCTGTCAAGCGGGCAGCCAATGACACATGCTCATTTCTCCCGCTGGCCGAGCGGTCACTTCACAGCCAATAGGCAATGCTTCTGTGTTGCTGGGTAGAGGCATAGCTGCATATGCCGCACTCCTCCCCCCTTGGATGGCACATGTGTATTCCTACAAATATGCTGGGCGCCTGTGCACCCTTCCAGATCATCATAATTCTGGGCCCCCGCATGATGGAGGAGGCGTTTGTTTTGGGACCTCAGGAACTGCCTGGGTCAGTGGTCCCGTCACGTCAGGAGAGTCGGTCGATGGACGAAGAACAGGATCTGCAGGTAAACTGGCCGTTGGAAACGTTGGCTGAGACAGTGTGTCGGGGCCATCGACTGGCTACAGAGTTGGTGCCGGGGTTGGCCCCACAGGGCTAATGGGAGGCGAGCTGGGAGGTGTTGCGGAGGTGGTGTATGGTCGTCCATGAAGCTGGTCTATGTGGCGCCACCAGATACGGCCATCATTGAGCTGTACCCTGTAAGAACGGGGCTCTGTTAGTTGAATGATTTGTCCCTGCAACCATAGGGGATCACCCCCATAGTTCTGGGCGTACAAGCTGTCCTTTATTCCGAAATTCCTGATTCGGCTGGTGGAGTCCAGTGGCTTATCGGTGGCATAACTAGGGTGTAACCTATCCAGAGTGGTCCGAAGGCACTGGCCCATGAGGAGCTTGTCCGGGCTGAGATTTATAATTAGACATGGGGTGGCATGCTGCGCCAGAAGGTATTTTGTCAGTTTGCCCTGCCAGTTCCTCTGCCCGAATCTGGCCAGAGCTTCCTTAACAGACTGGACGGCTTGCTCAGCCTGGCCATTCTGGCAGGATGATAAGTGCAACCTGGGCACACCTAATACCCAACCCTGCCAGGAACATCTGGAAAATGGCCAAGATGAACTGCAGCCCATTATCTGATACCACCACGTCGGGCAAGCCATGAGTGGCAAATAATTTGTGTAGGACCCTGTTGATGGCCTCAGAAGAGGTTGATGCCATGATAGCAGCCTCTACCCAGTTATAGTATGCATCAACCACAACCAAAAAAGTTTGCCTCTGGACTGGGCTGGCCAGGTCGATATGGATTCGGGACCATGGGCTCTTGGGAGTCTCCCATTCTGTAGGGGTGGCTGTGGGGGGTTCTGGCCAGGACTGCTGGCAGCTCTGGCAACCTTCTACCCACTTAGTGACAGCCTGATCTAATTTAGGCCACCACACATAGCTGCGTCCCAAAGCCTTCATCCTGGCTATTCCAGGATGCCCTTCGTGCAGGTATTGTAATATGGGGGTGCGTAAGTTAGGAGGAACCACTATTCTGCTGCCCCATAGTAAGCAGCCCTTCAAGATGGACAGCTGATGCTGTCTTGCCTTGTAGGGCAGGAATTCCTCCGGGAGATGTCCCTGAGGCCACCCCCTGCGCACCCAGTCAAGAACCTGTGCTATGGTGTGGTCCCATCTGGAATATCTGGCAATGTCAGCTACAGTGATCAGGGCAGGAAATTTGTCCACCTAGAACACAGTTGAGGCAGGGGCTGGGTCCTCCATGGGTAAAGGAAGTGGGCATCAGCTGAGGCCATCTGCGTTAGACACCTCTCTGCCAGGGCGATAGACCAGCTGATAATAGTAGGCCGTAAGGAAGATGGACCATCTAGATAGGCGAGGGGACATGATCTGGGGTGTCTGTTTGTTGCCAGCCAACAACCCCAGCAGGGGCTTGTTGTCAGTTATCAATTGGAAAAAAAATGGCCATACACATAGTCGTGAAACCATTTAACGGCAGCAACAGCCGCCAGGGCTTCTTTGTCCAATTGACTATAATTTCTCTCAGCTGAGGATAAGGTCCCAGAGAAATATGCAATTGGAGCCTCAGTTCCATTTGGCAGTAGATGGCTCAAGACAGCCCCTATGCCATATGGAGAGGCATCAGAAGCCAAAGTTAAGGGGATGCTGTTGCTGTATTGGACCAACACAGCATCTGAGGTAAGGAGGTCCTTGACAGCAATGAAAGCAGAGGCCCGAGCCCTCCCCCATACCCAGGGAGTCTTACAGTCTAATAACCTGTGAAGCGGTTCTGCCACAGATGCTTTATGTGGCAGGAACATGCTATAAAAATTGAGTAAGCCTAGGAAAGCTTGCAATTCAGCTTTGCATATTGGACTAAGAGCTTTTTTAATGGCCTCAACCTTTGATGGGGTAGGGTGCAGGCCCTTACCATCTATCAGAAAACCTAAGAACTCAAGCTTGGGAACCCCAAATTTACACTTAGACCTTTTGAGCTTAAGGCCCGTTTGTTGAAACCGGGTGAGAACTTGTCATAAACGGCTAATAAGGGCATCTTGGCTGGTGGCTGAGATTAAAACGTCATTGAAGTAAGGGATGACTCCCGGTATCCCATGTAACAGCCATTCCATGAGGCTCTTGAACAACCCAGGAGCCACTCTGATTCCAAATTATAGGCGACAGCACCTGAAGGCACCCCTGTGTGTGACAATAGTCTGGGCAGAAGCTGTGGCATCATCCACTGGGAGCTGCTGATAGGCCTGTGCCATATCCAGTTTGGCAAAAAGAGACCCCTGGCCCAAAGAATGGAGGAGGTGCTGGACCACAGGGACTGGATAAGGGTGTGCCTGCAATGCACGGTTCAGTGTGCATTTGAAATCACCACAGATGCGCACAGAACCATCTGGTTTGATGGGAAGGACAATGGGTATCTCCCACTTAGAGTGATCTGTGGGCTCAAGCACCCCCTGCACAATCAGCTTATCCAGCTTCTTGTCCACTTTAGGACGTAGTACGAAAGGCACACGTCGAGACTTAAGCTGGATAGGAGACACTTGGGGATCAAGGTTGAGGGATATAGTGTTTCCCTCATATTTACCCAGGGAGCCATCGAAGACTTCAGCAAATTCAGTAGTCAAGGCCTCAAAATCATTAGTGGTGGTAGCATGAATGCCTGTGATGTTGAGGCCCAAGACCATGAACCAATCAAGTCCTAGCAAACTGGGGAGGTTTCCCTTTACAACTAGTAATGGGAGGCGCCCTGAGAAAACGCCTTTTTCTACTAGAACTTTGGCACACTCCAGAATGGGAATATTGTTCCCCTGATAGTCACGAAGCCTGGTGTTGCAGGCAGTTAGTTGACCCCTGGGGAAGCTGGGGGCTATTTTTTGACATGTGTTCCAGGCAACAATTGTTTTGGAGGAGCCTGTGTCCACTTCCATCTTACAGGGCACCCCTTCTATTCTGACAGTTAGAAAAAGTGTTTTGTTGGAGTTAGTGGATGCATGGCTGATTGACACTGCAGGGTTGGCATCCTCTCTGGTGATGGTGAAACAATCCTCTCTGGTAGCAGGGTGGCCTCTTTCGAACCATCTGGCCGGGCTAGGGTTGTTGTCCTGTGGACTGGAGCAACAGACTTTAGCCAGGTGACCCCTTTTTCCACATCGTCAGCAGACTGCGGTCTTAAAATGGCACAATGACCAAGGATGGTTTTCGCCGCAGCCGAGACAGGGTGCTTGCTGTGGTTTTCTTTCTGTCTGTCGTTTGCCCCTTGGGGATGATTTGAGGTGACTCACATCATCTTCCTCGTCTGTGGGGTCATCGGAAAAGACATTGTCGTGGTGAATGACAGCTGAGCGGGCAGTTGCGAGTGAGGACGGAGCCCTGTGCATCTCGGCTGAAGATTTTTCTGACATTTCATATGCACACACCTCATCCAAAGCGGATTGGAGGCTGATGTCATTTTTTGCTAAAAGGCGGCGTTGTAATCTTGCATCCCTCATGCCACACACCAGCTGCTCAAGGAGGAAGTCATCTAGGTTTGGGAACTCGCAATCTATTGCAGCGGTCCTGAGGGAAGCCATGTAAGAGTTATTGGATTCCCCTTCCTTCTGGACCCTCTGGCAGAATGTAAATCGCCGGAACATGCAAGAGGAAGCAGGCACATAGTGTGCCTTCAATTTGCCCATCAGAATGGCCCAAGGCATGGTAGAGACGGGTTGCGGTGCCGCCAGAGCCTTTGCAAAAATTTGCGGGCCACATGCATTTAGGAAATGGGCACGTTTTCTGTCACTGGACAGTTCAGTAAAATCGTTGGCCTGGAGGAAACAGTCAAAATATTCTACATACATGTCCCACGTCTCAGAGGCTGGTTCATACGGAGTGAAATTTGCCTGGATAACCATTCTTGATGAGCTTAACACGGCACGGAGTGTAATAGACTCTACTGCAGTGCTAGCGCTCTACCATCTCCTCAAAATCCCATCCTCCATCACCAGTGCTTTGTTTAAAGCGAGGTGATAAGAGGCGAGACGGTGTGAATTAACAATCCCTTTATTAGGCAACGGCTACAGGCAATAACAACAACTAACACCACTCACAGCAAGAACAAACACAAACACTGAACTTCTGTCACAGCTGCTATTTATACAGCAGCTGTCAAGCGGGCGGCCAATGACACGCACTCATTTCTCCCGCCAGCCGAGCTGTCACTTCACAGCCAATAGGCAATGCTTTCGTGTTGCTGGGCAGAGGCATGGCTGCGTATGCCGCATATATATTTTAAAACATTCCCTCCCAAAAATTACTCTTATATCAAAAGGAAGAACTCTTACTCAGGCTGTGTAGTATTCTTATTATATGGACAATTATTTTTATATGCAGTATGATAGTTGCTGTGTACTGATATTTGTCATTATTTTACTACATCCCTTAGAATTCTTAATCTTTTCTGCAGGAGAAAAGAGAGAGGCAGACATATGTATTTGCACATGCACACAAATATTATAAAATAAATATTAAAAAAATGGAAAAAATCAGCAATTGCTGTTGCTATTAATTATCCGCAATTCTTTCACTGACCATTGAGATGATGACAAACATATAGCTTTCTAAATTTAAGTGTAGAGGTTTTAAATTAGCAATTTATTGCAGTTCTTTGAGGATTTCAGAAATACTAATGTCAGCATTACAAATTTGGATAGTCCCATCAGTGCATATCAGTATTTTATTTATTTATTTATTTATTTATTTATTTATTTTATTAGATTTCTATACCGCCCTACTCCCGAAGGACTCAGGGCGGTGCACAGCCAAACAATAAAAACACATACAAATTTAAAATAGAATAAAATCAAATTAAATAATTTTGGCCCCAACAAATTTAAAACCCCAAACTTTTAAAACCAATTTAAAATTGAATATATAAAATACTAAAAGATATTTAAAATTTTAAAAATCTTTTATAAAAGAGGGGGAAAATTAGGCCAGGCCGGCCTGGTGAAATAGTAAGGTCTTTAAGGCGCGGCGGAAGGTGCGCAGATCCGGGATCCTCCGTATCTCTGGGGGGAGCTCGTTCCAGATAGTAGGTGCCCCCACAGAGAAGGCTCTCCCCCTGGGGGCTGCCAGTCGGCATTGTTTGGCTGACAGCACCCGGAGGAGCCCCTCTCTATGGGAGCGTACCGGCCGGTGGGAGGCTATTGGTGGTAGTAGGCGGTCTCGCAAGTACCCAGGTCCTAAGCCATGGAGCGCTTTAAAGGTGGTAACCAGAACCTTGAAGCGCACCCGGAAGACCACCAGGAGCCAGTGCAGCTCGCGCAGGAGGGGTGTTACATGGGAATGCCATGTCGCTCCCATTACCACCCGCGCGGCCGCACTCTGCGCCAGTTGGAGCCTCCGGGTGCTCTTCAAGGGGAGCCCCATGTAGAGAGCGTTGCAATAGTCCAGGCGGGAGGTGACAAGGGCATGAGTGACCGTGCGTAACGAGTCCCGATCCAGAAAGGGACGCAACTGGCGAATCAGGCGAACCTGATGAAAAATCCTCCTGGTCACGGCCGTCAAGTGCTCTTCTAAAGACAGCCGTGAATCCAGGAGGACGCCCAAGTTGCGAGCCCTCTCCGTGGGGGCCAATGATTCGCCCCCAATAGTCAGTGATGGCGTCAACTGACTATATCGGGACGTCGGAAACCACAGCCACTCGATCTTGGATGGGTTGAGCCTGAGCCTGTTCCTCCCCATCCAGATCCGTACGGCCTCCAGGCACTGGGACATCACTTCAAGGGCATCGTTGGGGTGATCCGGGGTGGAGATGTACAACTGGGTGTCGTCAGTGTACTGATGGTACTCCACCCTGAAACCATGGATGATCTCGCCCAGCGGCTTCACATAAATGAACAGGAGAGGCGAGAGGACCGACCCTTGCGGCACCCCACATATGAGGGGCCTTGGGGTCGACCTCTGTCCCCCTGTCAACACAGACTGCGACCGGTCTGTATTACCTGAAGTCAGAGAGAAACTATAGTGAAATCTAATATTGCTCCATAAAAGCAAGAATGCATGCAACGTCTATATTAGAATACATCAAACTGGGACCAAACAGGCAGGTCTACAAAGTATATCAGCATTTTGTACAGCAAAGGAGAATTGCCTAATCCCTCATCTCCCTCTTTAGTGAGGCAGATAATTATGACAATTTTAGAGGACCTATGTAAATCAAGATAATTCACTTAGCTGATAATGAAGCAGAAGCTTTCACATATCCTTATTTGACTGTGATAGCCTACAGAGGGCACCAATCCAATAGTATAATTATACTAGCTATAAAATTTTTACCTTTTAAAGGGACAATTAAATACATAAATATATATTTAAAAGATAATTATCATTAGAAAATGACAGAAGTATGTTTATGCGGTTACAGGCCTGTACGCATTATAGCTTTGCATGCTCTCATCAGGAAATAGCTCAGCAAAAACAGATCTTGAAGAGATTCAGCTTGGTGTCAAGATAGTGTTAGATATTTACATTTTAATAGTGTGAGCAGAAATTAAAACAAACCAATCTTATATTCCTAACCATCTGTTAATATTTTATTTTGCCAAACTGGATGGCAATCCTTTATAGATTCAGTCAATGATTTCAGTTGTTACAGAATGATGAAGAGCTCACAAACTGATTATGTAGTAATAATACTTGTTTTCCAGTTATTGTTAAGGACAAAAGCAGAACTCATACAATTATAGTTTTTACTCAATAACAGAACTGAGGCAGTAACATGCACGCAGCAACATAACTTTGTAGCTTTAAATAGAGTAAATATCTGCCTGTTCATTGCAATGGAATGTATGTAAATATTTATTTGCAATCTTTCAGTGGTGAAATCTAAAATTTGTTACTATCGGTTCTGTGGCCGTGGCTTGTTGGGGGGTGGGTGAGTAATGTGATTGGGTGGGCGTGACCATTTTTTTTTTTTACTTTTAAAACCATTTTTTCTGCAACCTCTTCACTGAAGAGGTTGTAAAAAAATGCTTTCAAAAGGCTCTGATGATCAGGCAACTCAGCTTGGATCATCAGAGGCATTTAAAAGAAAAAAAAGGTTTTTTTTCTTTTAAAAGCCTTTGATGATCGAAGCTGAGTTTTTTAAAAAGCCTCTGCTGATCAGGCAACTCAGCTTGGACCGTCAGAGGTACTTAAAAGAAAAAAAAGGGTTTTTTTCTTTTGACGATCCCAGCTGAGCCGCACGATCATCAGAGGCTTTTTTTTTTTTACTTTTAAAATCATTTTTACAGCTGAAGAGGTTGTAGAAAAAATGCTTTTCAAAGTAAAAAAAAAAAGCCTCTGATGATTGTGCGGCTCAGCTGGGCATGGGGGTGGGCAGGGATTTTTGCTACCGAGGTTCTCCGAACCACCCGCCTTCATCACTACTGGATCGGGCGATCCGGTCAGAACCGGGAGCATTTCACCCCTGCAATCTTTTTATTCTCTGATAACGATTGTTCCAAAAGAACTTGTATTGATTCAAGCTCACATTCTGGAAAAGTAAGATACAAGGAGTGGAAGAAAAAGAGGCAAAGGAGATCAATTAAGTGGTAAGCAGTAAGATTGAACTGCCCTTCCTTGTCTTAATATTATTTGTTTTGTTTTGTTTTGCTTATTTTTGCTCAAAAATGCAAAATGCACAGTCCATCGGCACCTCTTCTTTGCTCAGGGAAGGCAGAACCAAAAAACTTTAGGCCTGTTTTGCTTACCCTGGAACCTGTTCCAAACCCACTTTCAGAATGTAACTTTCAACATTGCCAAAGACAAAACCTGATGTAGCTCTTCAACCAAAAAAAAGCCATATGCTTTAGTTGATGGATGGATCCAGAACTGCTGTGGCAATGGAACCAGAATTCCTTCTACCATCCCAGAACAACTGACAGAAAAAGCAGAGTGTTTTATGTGAGAGCAAGGGGCAAAGTCAGTTCCTTGCAGCTGTTGCTTCTTTGACCAATGTCAGTTCCGAGACTGATTTTCCTATGTCACACTGGCCTTCTTGCAAAAGAAAAAAATGCAGACTTCTAAGGATTCTCTGTTCTCAGTTTATGAATGAAACCAGAGCTAGCCTGTCTTCAGTTCTTGATTCCCAGGGCTTCTATCAAAATGGGTTGAATGCTGTTGTGGCATCAGGATCTTACTTACATGATTGATTATTGCTTTATTTTACTCTAATGGAAAAAAATATCATTTTTTAAAAAAAATATGAAAATGGTCAAAGCCAAGGATCAGGAAAAGAAGCAGTTCTAGACAAACAGCCAGCAATGCATTTTTATGCTGCTACAGAATAAATTTAAAACTTCTGATTCAGTCTGAGGTTGGAGAATCAGCTTACTTTTCTGAGAATGCCATTTATCCAGTTGTTGGCTGGTGAAAACATGGTGCAGTCCTATTTGATACCTGTATTTTTAGAGTTTGGGTATCCTTATTTCCAAGGTGCAAAGGCATACTGACATTGGTCAGGCATGAGTGCTCTTAATCTTGATGAAATTTAGAAACATACCAACCGCTTCAATCTAATCTGAAATAATGATAACATGATCCTTTAAATAACATCTTTTAATTAAGTTGATTTAAGTCCTATTGCGAGGATAGGCACTCAATAGATTAATGGTGCCTGTCAATTGTCCATTGCTTTAATTCTTTTTGAAATGAGTAATCTATGATATATTTATGGAAGGGAAAGTCTCCTAAGGGAAAATTTTATTTTCGTAGAGGCTCTAAATGCAGTTGATCCATTTAACTATTACGCTCCCACTGAAACTGGAGTGATCAATTTTGCAGGCCTAATAGCAGCATCTACGCCCAAGAAGGAGGTGTCAGCATGTTTAAAAAAATAAGGGGAAGGAAATGAAAGGCACAAAACAAAACAAAGGCTCATGTCTGATAATGCCTGAGAACAAACAGTAGCCCCTCAATACTGAGTCACTTGGATAGGAAGAGGGAGGTGCAACAGAAATTGCCAGTAGAGAGAAAGGCACAGCCAGCAGTGTAGGAGGCTTTAAAATGTCAGCTGTTGTGAAAGCTGAGATTAGAGAAAAGGCAAGGTGGCAAATCAGGGTGAGTAGGAAAAAGGAAAGTGAGCGGTCCTTTCTCTGTTATTTGACCTGTTTCTTTCCATTTCCTCCCCTGAGCAAAACGAGAAAAAGAAGACAGTGGAAGAAGCAGAGATAAAATGTACAGAGAACAACTCATCGCCTGTAGAATGAATTTCTAGGCTGACAAAAAGAAGTTTAAAAAATGTATATATTCACAGGCATAATCAACCTGTGTGTGTGTGTGTGTGTGTGTGTGTGTGTGTGTGTGTGTGTGTGAGAGAGAGAGAGAGAGAGAGAGAGAGAGAGAGAGAGAGAGAGAGAGAGAGAGAGGGAGAGGGAGATCCATGTTTCAATGGGGCACCCAAGCTGCTGGCATCAGCAAGGGCAGCAGGAGCCACCTGAGCAGCCATTATTCCCCTCCCCAACCAGCCAGCCCCACCTGCCCTGCTCCCTGTCTGGCCAGCCAGTTGGTGCAAAGCCTCACAGTTCTTCTTCTCCTCCTCATCCCCACTCAAGCGGCACCGGGCTCCATGGGATAGGGTATCATTACTGCCCCCGAAATAGATGTTTGCAAGGTAAGTGAGTCCTTGTGGCAGGAAGAGAAAGAGAAGCATGAGGTATCTTAGTGGGTTGGGAGACCTTGAGGGCCTGTTCTATCACTAGGCCCCCCATGGCCTTCCCCACCCTGAGATACCACATGTGCACATTGGTATTCTTGAATTGTGAGCTCTTAGGAAAGTATCCCCTCTAGTGTGTTGCAAACAGCTATTTCCAGTGGCGAAAACAGGACAAAGTAAGTGGGGGAAAATAGTTTTCTTTGCTATATTTCCAATCTGAGTTAGACCATGGCAGGGTCCCTACAGGAAACCCTTTTAAGGATTATATATTAATAGAAAAGCAACTAACTTACCTCTGTTCTTAAATGCTAAAACTGTTGCACATAAAAAACAGAGGAGCTCTGATCAATTATCAGAGCCATCATTTTGACAGTTTTGCTGTACTGCTGTCTGTGGACAACCCCACGAAATGTAAGCATGGCATAAACTGAGCATGGTTTGTTCTCAGTCTTTTAAGTGGCTACAAACTACTAGCAAAAGTGGCATTTGGTCACAAGGCAAGGGGGCACTGAGAAATGTTTCCCCTTTTGCATTTGAGCATCCAAGAAGACAAAGAAAAAGAAGGAAAGAGGGGAAGAGAGCAAGGAAGGGGAAAAAAGGAAAGAAGGGAAGGAAGAAGAAAGAAAGGAGAATGAAGAGGGAAGAAAAAAGAAGAAAAGGGAAAAAGAAAGGGAGGAGGGAGGGACGGACGGAGGAAGGAAGGAAGGAAGGGAGGGTTATAATGAGAGAGAGTGAGAGTCTCAGGTAAATCCTGCCTTAGCACTTGACACTGCTGCCTTTTGTCATCCCCTTGTCCCTTCCTCCTGACCTCTCCTGGTGGTCTCCCATCCTATCAGTGAGGATGCTTTGGTTACAAAGCTGGGTCTCCTCACAAGGAGAGGGAGTGGGCCACACATTTGCCCTCCCACACACACCATGAGCAACCTGGCCAAGGAGAGCGAGCATAGCAGCACTGGAAGCTGGCCACGCCCAACCCAGCCACGCCCACACCCCCTCCCCCCAAAGTCAACCACTATCCTGATGCAGCCCTCAGTGAATTGAGTTTGACACCCCTGGCTTAATACATTCTTCAAAAGTAAAAAAAGAAAGCTCGTTAATCATCCAAAAGGGGGGAAATTGGTTCATATGTTCTAACCCTTTCCTCTTGGATTACTTGAACCTGTACTCCTTAGCTCTACAAAATAAATAAGGCTAACTTTAAAAATGTTGCCTGCCCTGGCTGAAAAGAGGGACAAATTTTCTTGAACTATTTTGGTAATACCATGCCATGCAATTACTGTAACCTCAATACTCAGTGTCCTGTGGAGATAAAAGGACAGAAATAAGGGAGCAATAGTATTAAATGCATTTACTACATACTGTAGGAATAAAGGTCTCCTGTCTATATCATTGGAAGAGGGTGAGAAGGAAGCATTAAACATTTTAAATATATTTCATGGAGATTAACATAGATAAAGTGATGGGCAGAAAATTTATGTTAGCTAACAACCCTTTTAGTTAGACACCAATCGATACTGGCTAGCATTTTAAAAAGTGATTCTTACTATAGATTAAATCCAAAGCCATTAAAGGAAATACATTTTCTAAAAAAACAAATGATGTTATTTTAGGAGCTATGTTGAAAAATCTGGGGTGTATGTTAATAAAAAGTATATGGAAGAACTAGATGTTATCCATGGATAACCTTTTTCTATTGCACCCTGCCTTTGTACCATGCTTGCATCAAGCAGAAAAATGTATAGATCGGAATGAACTGTCCTTGCTTGATGATAAACAAATGAAATGGCCAGTACTATTGAGCACTAATGACTAGAGTATCCATAGAGGTCAATGCTATCCATAGAGGCAGTTCAAAGTGCTGCAGCTCAGAGATCCCCAAATACAAGGCCATATAGGTGCTTTTGAAAGATCAGAATGAATTCTGCTTGGCCACTCTCCTGCCTCACCCTGAGATCGTCTGTAAAAATGAAACCACCAGTAGAAAGGAGCAGCAAAATGTGCTAAAGTCACTGCCTGCTTATGTGGGAGCAGAGAAAACTTGAAGAACCAAATGTGTATATTGGAAGAGGCAAATTAAAATATGGGGAAATTGCAATGTTATGCACCTCAAATATTGTGTTGTGTAGAAGTTATTGTGCTCCAGACAGCCTCAACTGTATTAACATTACTGCATGTGGATATGAATGCTTTAATTTGTGCTCTACACTCAAGCAACATTGGTTTGTCTTCCTATTCTTGTCATACTATTGGCTAAATTGCAGAAAGTAAATTCCTACTTTCCAAGTCAAGAAAAACTTATTGTTAGATGATAAGGTCTCACACAAAGCAGTGGCTTGCAAATCTTTTTACACTTTTTACACTTTTACAGCATAAAAAGGAAACTAAAGATGCATCTCCCAACTGAATACAGAAAAAAAATAACATTGACCATTTCTAAGAAAGAATTGTACCTGCCTTAATATTTATCACAGCTCACCCTTCCTGGTATCCATTATCCCCACCTGTAACTGGTTTCAGATGGATCTTATTTTCAGATTTAGCACCATTCATCAATTGGTCTTTGGATTACCATTACACATAGATTTGCTCTCTCTGGTGTATTTAAAGTAGCAATTATAGCTTTCAAATAAATGGAACAAATTATTTCAGCCTAAAGAAGAAAAGTCAGATAGGTTACAGTTATTTTAATTAATTTATCACTCCTACTGATTTTGCTGATGACAGGGATGGTTTTGTTGATTTTATGCTTCTCTGAGGAATATTGTTTTCATTTCTTGTCTACTTCCTGCTTACTAAACTTTTATATACCCTTTGTGTATTGCAAACTCTGGAGGGATCTGGGCTGGGTTGCAAAAGGATGCTCTTTAGGCCCCTTACTGTTGAAAGCTATTGAATCATCTATGCGAGCGGTCTCCAACCTTTCCAGCTTGGCAGCCCGGCAGAGTGGGAGAGAAGATGGTTCTGTGCGAGTGTGGCAGGGGAGCGCACAAGTGTGCACCGTTCCATTTGCACAAGGCACATGTACCCGCCACTCACACAAATGGAGCTTCTCGCATCAGCACAAGTGCCCACTGCTTGTGCAAGTGGAGCTGCACATACTTGCCAGTCACTTGCGCAGCCTGGTTCTGAATGGGCCACAGGGTAGGGGTTGGGGACCCCCTAATCTACACAGACTATTCCTCAGGAAGAAACTCAAGAATTGCAGTAAGAAATTTATCAAAATACAATTCCCACTTATACTTTTACCTATTTTTCTAGGAGCAGGTACAAATCTTTATATATATCTTCACATACAAATAATTGCTGGTAAGCTCAAAGAAATAACAGTGATGATTAATACTCTTGAAAGACCAGCAGCGCATGAATCAAAAAGGGCACAACATCCTTCTCAGCTGCTAGCTCATTATTTAGAGATAGTTGTTACACTGTTGGGCCAAAGATAGAAGTCAATACTAGAGCTCTGTGGGATTTCTCTTACGTGTCTTTTTTATCTGAACTTATTGAAGGAGCAATGGTGGTGGAGGATAATGCACTTTTTTCCTTTTTTCTGTTTCATTTCATTTCATTTCATTTCTTTCTTTTTTTTTTTTTTTTGATGCCCTCACTGCCTGGACAAATTCCCTTAATTTTCTTGGCAAGGATTGCCATTGCCTGTATCTTGGAGGCTGGAGCTGAGAGAAAATGACAGACCCAAAGTCACCCAGGGGCTTTGTGCCCAAGGTGGGACTAGAACTCACGGTCTCCTGCTTTCTAGCTGATGCCTTAGCTACGGAGAGCCCAAATGGGCTCTCCAAGCTTTTTTAAGCAGTTCAGATTCCTGAGGAAAGTCAAGCACAATACCAAAGAATGTTTTCTTCTGCTGAGATTTAAAATACAAATATTTCTCTGGTTCACTTTTGTTATTATTTGCCTTAACATAATGATTTGCAGAGGACACAACCTATATTTTCTTCTTCAAATTATTTTTTTCCCTTTTTTCCCCCAGCCAGATTTTCTCTCTTTATGCTACTTTCAGATAACTCTTTCCTTTCTTTTTAAGTGATTTTAGCCAAATATTAGAATGTAATAGCATAATAAATCCATCAAATTTTGCTTTTTGTTGATATCAGTAATGGCAATTTAAAATATAGCGTGAAAAGTGTTTCTTGGGTCACATTAGTAATCTTTGCCAATAATAGACTGCAAAATAATTACTGTTGTGTCTCTTTCAGAAAATGTTTTCTGGGATTTCCATTTTGGTAGGATTTTTACACAAATGATTATTTTTCAGAAGAACTACAATATTTGAATTATTTCATATTATATCAAATAATTACAATATTCTTATAGTGCCACATTCCATAGGACTCGTGACAGAGGTGCCTCTGGTGAAACACTATGGTGAACTGATATCACTCTAGAATAGACAGACACACTATGGCTGAAAACGGTACTCAGATATGGGATTCAGGTGGCCATGTTTTCTCCAGAGTAAGGAGAGATCACAAGATTATCCATAAACTCCAGATAGCTTTTTTTTTTAAATTTAGCAGACAGCAGGAATTGTGTTTTTGAGTTGAGCTTGTGATTGGCTGAGAGTTACAAGATTCAGTCAAGCTTATAGCATCTAATGTTCCTCATACAGACTCTAAGTTCAATTTAGGCTCACCTCTTAATTACTTTGACTTTTTTTAAAAAAAATGAGAACTTCACTTTTGCTAAGTTTTATTGAAATCACCGGATGTGATGGAATGATCATCCAAATGAGAAGCAGTGGAATGGAGTCTTTGCATCACATAGTTTTCCCAGGGAAGAGACAGTACATTTGACCAGAGAGAAATCCAATTTAAGAGACTACACAGTCCTGAGCTGGATGGGGGAAGGGGAAGAGATTCAGGGTAGCCAAATCCTAGAATCAGGGTACATCAAAAATGGTAGATAAAAAGAAAGATGGGAATAATGGATGTATAATTGAAATAGGATAATGATCTAGTAAAAAGGCATGCAAATTAAACCAGAAAAATGATGTGGATAATTTTTTAACATTGGATTTATAAAAGGGATTTCCTGAAGTTGATCCATTGGAATTTTAAAAAGTATCTTGACAAAGATATGAAAAATTTTGAGATAAGAGACAAGGAGAGGATGAGAAAGCAGATGTTAAAACTTTTTTTTTTGAAGAATCTAAATTGTTGAGAGAAAGAAGGAATATAAATATAAAATTGATTTCTTTGATCAAGGTTAATGTATTAGGTTGTTATTGCTGATAATGTTTCATGATTTTTAGACTGGGACTGAATGATGAAGTTTTAAAGATTTTGTTTATTTGAAAGGAAGAAAAGGGGAATATATTTAAATAGAATGTGTCTGTATGTAAAGATTCAAATTGGGTTTAATAGAGATCATTTGAAATAGTTACAGTATGTATTTCTGATAATCCTAAATGAACTTTTGCTGATAAAATGGAGATATGAGGTTTTAGAGACTGGCTTATAAAGAATGGGGTGCAGTTTGGTTTTACTTTAGGAGAATGTTGATTATACTTGCTGGAGATGAAGGGGAAGATTTCATTTTTTTCTCTTTTTTCCTTTCCTTTCCTTTCCTTTCCTTTCCTTTCCTTTCCTTTCCTTTCCTTTCCTTTCCTTTCCTTTCCTTTCCTTTTTTCTTTCTTCTTCTGCACTTTTTAATTTTTTAATATTTTAAATATATTTCTATACTATGTAGATTGTATTCATGTTATGTGTATAATATAATTAATACAATTATTGGGGGGAAAGGACTCATGGTGATGTAGAAAAAAGCCACCATGACTAATAGAAAAGGAGAAGAAAAAGCAATAACAAAATAATACTTTCATTAAAACCAGCACTTTGTGTATTCTCAAAAAATGCCCTTAATTTTTACATTTGTGAGTTTTTGTAACATTTTTTTTCCTGATTTGAACAAGTCTGATGTAATAACAAATGTAACAAAACTGGCCAACAGTTAATACCATGAAAGTAAATGATTGTCTCAATAAAAAATAGCCTACAATAAAACATTTTCAAGGGAGTGAGCTCCATTAAAAACAGTAGGATTTACTTCTGAAAAACACAAATAGGATTGCACTGTTAGTAAGGCAGGTAGAATTTATGGCTTCCCTCAGAAGTTTCCTAATATGTTAACCTATATCTCAGTTGCTTCATTCTAAGTTGTATTAAACGAAACCTTATGATTACTTTTAGTCTTTGCTTCTAAAGTAAACATCATCTGTCTTTTCTGGAAACAAAATGTTTCAGAATGATTCATCATGGAAATAAGAGAATACATTTTTATTCCTGGCCTCATTCCATCCCCTCTGAAGAGTAACTTTCTCTTGGGTGCCCTAGACATCAGTAGTATTGTGGAGAATTTATGAATATTTGCCTGGTTTCGGTCCTCTGTTCTAGCAATCTTGGCTTCAAACTTCTGAAGGTTTCAAATCCTTATGTTTTTACCCATACACTATACTTTGACAATGAGAGAATAGTCCATGTGAGGTGCAAGGTAAGCTCTGTAAATAAATGTTGTGCACATAATTTTCAAATTTATGCATACCCATTTCCTTAAACTTATTTAGTGCAATTATTTGTGAAAGCCATTTGGGTAGATAAGCTATTTTCTACCCTATTATTGATGGATGGAAAGTACTGTTGTCAGGTAGATTTGCATCTACTTGAATAACAGCACTAAACATTGTTAATGGCTTCACAGCAAACTGGAAGGAAGCATTAACTGGGATCCATTAGAGCTTTGCTCTTGTTGTGTGCTATTATGCTATTGAAGGAGTACTGTACAGAATGGCAAGAACCTGGAAATCCAACCCTATAGAGAATGATTAGAAGAACTGGTAAACTTGCAAAAGAGAAGGCTGATGGGAGATATTACAGCAGTGTTCTACAATCTAAAAGGCTATCAACTGCATAGGCAAAAGGGGATGCAGTTTATTATTGGCACAAGACAGCAGTTAAAAACCACCATGAAGCAACCAAACAATCTGTCTAGAATAGTGGAGGACTCTTTTCATTGGCCATCTTCCAACAGGGTTTGGATGGCTGCCTCTCAGTATGGCTATCCCTGTCAATGGATTCCTAAATGGAGCTGTGATTTTTGACTTTTCTATAGTACTTGATGTAGTGTGTCAAGCTATATTTTTGCCAACACAATGGATTTTAGTACTACTTCCTAAATTACAAGCCATATCTGGCCTTCAGCGTGCAACTTGTCAGGGAATGGTGGGCATTGCAGTAGAAGATGTTTGTACCTAAATAATAGGCAGAGAAGAGATTCATACTTTTTTTTGCACAAATTTTTTTTAGATGTTCTTTAAAATATGGAAGAATCCTTTGAATTTACCAATCAAATGACTTTCTATGAATCTTAGTTTTCCCTTCTCTGCCATCTTATTTACCTTGACAGCTGTATCTGGTTTTGTAGCTTTTTATTCATTGAATAGGGACTGTTGAGCAGGGTGTGTGTGTGTGTGTGTGTGTGGAATCCCACTCAATTAGAAGTACAGATTAATCTGACATTTGGTTTAACGTATTTAAATTCTAATTGGCAAAGTTTTATTTGTTCAGTCCAAGTCCACCATATTATTTATAACTTAGTTTCTATGGGAAATAATCTAGGGAAGCATTCAATATGAAAGTTACTAGAGAGATAAGTAGAACTTCTCAGTTCCTGAGGGAATGTTTTCTGTTGCTAGCAATGACGGCATAATCTGTCCTTTCTTTCTTTACCTCCTTGCCTAGAACACTGAGATATGAAGTTTCCTAGGGTAACAAGGATTACGTGCCTTATTAGCTAGCACACTGGGGAGAGGGGTGCCATGTCAGAGCAAGCAATTTAAATGAGAAAAATAAAGCTATAAAATAGGCTAAAGAATCCAATGCAGTTTAACTTCCTTCCTCTCTCCCTTTTTAAACTATTTCCTGTCATTTTGCTATCCAACATTTACATTACATTACATTACATTACATTTATGTAATATTAATATTGGTTCTAAAGTGCATGTGTGCAGTGCAATGAAAATTAAACATTTCCGGAGTTTTATAGAAGATAAATACGTTCTATGTAAATGATTGTTTGCCAGTTTGCTCCTGTGAAAAATAGTGAAGTAACAGCATGGGGATATGGATGCACCGGTGAGAAAACTTATTTTTCTAAATTATCAGACAGAGATTTGTTACAGCTGTAGTGGTCCTGGACATAAACACACTCACAATAACTATCACATTGATGAGTGTTTTGCTAGCAGTAGATAAAGATGGAAACAATTTCTTGCCAAACTGGTTTCCAGAATCTCTTAGTACTGTGTATACTATAGCTTTTATACTGCATAATCTTTTCTGAAAGGTTCTCCCCACCAGCTCACCATATGAGTCAGATGAACATTTTGCATTCAGCCTGGATGAATGAGCATGTCAAATGTTTCTCTAAAATGGATTGGCCAGGCTCTCTCAGTTGACAGCTTGCTGGGAAGTCCATGTTTTAGAGCAGACCATATTTCTTTCACTCATTAGTGTTGCAATTTCCCTCAGGGAACTTCTTTTCGTATCTATTTTTCTGCCAAAAAACTGTATGTATGGCCTGCCAACTCCCTGCAGGCTGCAGTTTCATTCCGAAGCTCATTTTAGAGCACATTTAGAGTTTGTTCTGAGTCTGAGCTTCCATTCACATTTCAGTGCCAGTTGGGACCCCGGGAAGTTTCTGCTGTCTCAAAGTATCGATTTGGTGAAGAGTGCTCTAAAGCCCACCCAAACTACAGAATACATGCTACCCATCTTTACTGGCTATCCACCTGAATATTTGGGAACTACTTCTGAGATGAGAAAAACATATACGAGGGTCTTGTGTCATTTTGAATAAATGTGTAGCATGGCTTGCAGTAATGAATTAGTTAACTGAAACTTGAAATAAAAGGTCAGATAAAAACTGGTGTAATTTCCTTTTGCAGTGTCTCTGACCTTTCCTTTTTTTTGTGCTCTGCTGAACTTTGATTATCAGAATCTTCTGTGAATTTCCCCACTTCTATTAAGGATCAAATATACTGGCTGTCAGGAGGAACTATAGAAGACAATTTATTTATTTATTTATTTATTGGTTCAATTTATATGCCGCCCTTCTCCGGAGACTCAGGGCGGCTTACAATGTGTTAAGCAATAGCCTTCATACTTTTGTATATACCTGCTTAGTGGGGCTTTCGGCCCCCCCAAGCGCTGTTCTTTTTTATACAAAGTCAGCTTATTGCCCTCACAACCTGGATCTTCATTTTACCTACCTTGGAAGGATGGAAGGCTGAGTCAACCTTGAGCTTGGTGAGATTTGAACTCGCAGTAATTGCAGGCAGCTGGCAGCTAAGTGCTACTTAACAGCACTTTAGTCTGCTGCACCACCAAGGCTCCTTACAATACTTATCAAGAATTGTTAACAATTGTCAACATTTGTTAATCTTCAGTTTAATATATTCAGCAGACTCTTGACTGGAAAATGTCCTGACAAATTGTAATCCAGGTCTGGCAAGCTAAAATTGTAGTCTGGTTTACAATTCTCCACTTCCCTGTGTCACAAATGGCAGAAAATCTTCTGAAAATCAGTGAGTGCTAAATTTTTCCAAACTGAATACAATTCAGCTAAATAAATAACATATTGCTATATTTAAGATAAATAATTTTAGAAACTCATTCTCATTTTTAAAGGCTTCCCCACTACCAGTCGAGAAAACTTGGAGAGCAATTCCAGTCAGATGGCCAAATATTCTTGCTTGGTGTAAAGTAATTCCTGGTGTTTTCTCTCTTGGACTAATGAAAGGATGGAAAGGCACAGCAGTCTGACAAAGTCTACTTTGTTTTAAACCTCCAATTTCATTTTATGAAGAAACTTGTGAATTTTTGTAACCAAGCAAGGTTTTTGGACAGGTGGAACTTGACAAAAGATCATGTTATACCAGTATCTCTAGTATCTGCTAAAGGTAGAGATCCATTTCTTTAAAAAACCAAAATCTTTTGTCTTGTGAATTTTCTCAGAAAATACTATACACTTCAGAGTACATTGTTTAATTTCTTTTATACAGGGAAAACCAGATCTTTGAAGGCCTTAAAGCACAAAGCCTCCTGGTTTACCTGATTGAAATCTTTTGCAAAGGAAATTTATTTTTTATAAACATAGTGAATTGTAAATCATCTCCTGTGACTAGACCGTATTACTTAGAACAATAAAAGAGTACTAGAAAAGGCACTGACATACCATTATAATTAATTCTGAAGGTTCATCTTACTGGAAAAGTTCAACTGAACAAAAGCAACAGTACTCTTAGCTAGTCAATGCAGCACCTGTTCTCACACAAGTCAAAGGATGAATAAACAAATTTGCTTTTATACCTGCATTTTCAGTGCAGAAATGTCTGCTCTTTTACCAGAGCTAAAGCTGAATATACTGTAGGTAACTCTCAACTTATGGCCAGACCTTCCAGAATGAAGTGAAAATTTAGTGTTTTCACTCATTTTTAGGTCTATTCCCCCAGTATGTCAAGGGATTTTATTAGTGAACACCATCACTCTTGTGATTGTTCTTCCCAATGGGGCAGGAAAAAGACCTGGACCTCGTGGATGTGGTGGGAGACTCAGACCCTCTCCCTAGTGCTCCACTTAATCACAACTGGGACAGCCACATGACATCTCACCCAAAAACTGCTTTGCTCAATAACCAAGATTCTGAGCCCAATTGTGGTCATAAATGGAGGACTACCTGTAACATTTTATGATAGAGGGCTGCACTTAAATGTTTTTGGACAAATTGAATTTGTCCATTTATGATTGGCAAGGGGAAAGGACTGAATCATATATTTGAATAGGGATTTCCATTTTTAGGGGGAAATGGAGGTATGTTATCTCCCTTCTACTTTTAATTTTGCTAATCCTATTTGGAGAATTATATTTTAGTTTTCTACATTTTCCATCTCAATGCTACAACACTATAGATTGAACTTTGCATCTGATGAGTAATTGGAATGAATTCTCAGGATTGAAAGAGTCTCTGTGGTTGTCAAGAGATTCATGTCACATCAGCTTTACATCAAAGATAGAAAAACATTTTATATGCTATGGTTATTACCAGAAGAACTTATTTTCAAGGATTTCCAGACAGGGAAATACACACACACACACACACACACACACACACACACACACACACACACACTATGTTGTTGTTTCTCACTCTGGAAGTGCAAACTGTCCAGATACATCAATGTGTTCTAACTACACTGTGGATCTATCGGTGGTATGATGGATATAAGAAAGAAATTAAAGAATATAATTGTATTATAATTGAATTTATGGAAATGTGCATACTTTTACATTTATTTACACCCTTGCCATCCACAATTTAAAGATTTTCCATATAAAAAGGAAATATCTAGATGTTTTCTTTCATAAAACCACAGAACTAGCAAAAGGAAGGCATTGGAGAGAGAATGAATAATTTTCATGTAATTAGGCAAGAGCATGCCTTTAAAATCATTTTTCTGCTTAGTTAGATTACTTGGCAGAGAACTCCATGGCTTAAATGCCAGAAGAGAAAGGCAGCCCTGACCTATATCACTGCCAGCCATACCTCGGGCATGATTATTGCAGCAGCTATGCAGATTGGAGGAAGCACTTCTTAATGGAGATTTCTTTTCCTGGGCTCACAGCTCTGCATGCTCAAGAGGGACAACTTAATATCCCTCAGGTTTTCCACAGTGATTACTTCAATTAAGCTGTTAATCTGAAAAGTTTTCAAACTGCTGCCATTTAATTTACTTGGATATGGATGAGCAAACTGAGCTTCACATTCTGTTGAGCATCATATAGGCTCAGGATTGGTTGTAGGGCCATTTCCATTTAGGAAGTTGAGGAACACATTCTGAGGATGCACTTGGAAGGCCAGATTGCACCAGAGATACCACTGAAATATTCAAAATGTAACATTATAAATCCAAATTTTTGCTGAATTTCAAAATATATGTAAACTTTTACCTGGGTGTGGTGGGTAAAACAAATAGCTTAAAGGAAGGATAAAATATGAATATGACCAATACAAGGGAAAGTATACTTTCTAGGTGCTGCTTTGTTGCTGATAATACAGGCTAATGAAAGTAAGTAAACTTAGATGTTAACTGAACTTAAATGCTTTCTCTCTAATGAGTGGATTGCAGTGTAGATTACAGGAAAATTCTTCAAAACAATGTAAGTAACAATAGACACATATTTGCTCCTGATAAGTCTTCTGCTATTCTAAATTCTGTCACTCTTTCAAGCTGAGTCTTCCAATTATGGCAAATTACATGGTAATTTTGGAACATCAAGCTAAATGTATTATGCTAGCTGTTCACATTAGAAACACAAAAAGCTTCCAGATTATAATCATTAACATCATATATTATCGGCAGGTTAAGTGACATCAGTTTTAAAGATTTTCAGCTTTGATCAAAATTAAAAGCATACTACTTTATTAAAAATGGGTTATGTAGTTATATTTTTTTAAAAGCTGCTATTTTTAAATGGACATCCATGGCATAGCTGTGCCTGTTTCTTTCCCCATACATTTCACCATGACTAGAAAGAGAATATCTGGGCTTTATAAAGTTCACAGATTGCATAAAGAACAGAAAACTGGTAGCATACTGTGAGACAAGAATACAATCCTACATTATAGGAAGATAATTTTGCCACACCACCTAGCCTGTCTCTAATGATTATGAATTTACAGATGCTTTGGGATGATGATTTTTAGAAATGTATCATTGGTATTGTGGCATTAGGACTATGACTATAACCTCATTTGCATCTGAGCACAGCACAAATATGATTTGCCAACATCTTTTATGTTTCTGCTGGATTTCCATGCTCTTGCCTTCTTCCAGCCCCCAAGACTGGAAGACAGGCATCAGTTGCCTTTCAACATTCTCTCCCAAGTTTGTGAGCAGAGAAACTGGATGGCTGATTTCCCCAAGTTCCTACAGATAGATTAATTTGCTAATTTTTAAAGGACATGAGTTCTCCTTAGCTAAATCAGAAGCACTTACATATTCTGAAAAAGTTCAATAGGAGGAAGTCCCCCTCATGTTGTCTTTACTTGAGATAAACTCCAAGCATAGAAAGCCACTTGAAAGATAAATATGGAAAGACTAGATACTCGTGCACCCTCTAGAATTTCTCTGAAACATGCTTGAAAGAACTTTAAACAGCAAATCTAAATCTTCAAAGTGAATGGTAATGTGTATTGCCTGTGATTCACTATTCAGATGGGAGAGCAAAACCTGACCTAACATGGAGGGCAAAAACAATAGTAGAGGGGGACTGGAAACTCTATAAGTGAAAAAGCTGCTGTTGCAAATTATTAATGGAAAATGTAAAGGCTGAGGATTATCTGGGGATTGATTGAATCATTTTATCTTCTGGTTTTGGCCTGAGTTATGGCAAATGTGCAAGTTGAAGCCATGGTCAGGTTCTTTACTGACTTACATGTGGCACAGAAGCCCAGATGTCCTCTCATTTCTATGCATTAGTTTATCCAGCTGTGGATCATGCTCTGGTTTGGGGATAGACACTCAAATAAACTTTTAGCTGATGTGAAGTTTCAATACACCAATATATTATCCAAAGCTCATACATTTAAAAGACACTGCATGAGACTTCCGGTTTGACATCATGGCGAGATTTGACGCAAGGAGCGGGGCTCTGCGAACTCACTCTGAATCCTCCTCATTTGAGGGCCCCCCAAGGGGCTAAAGTCACCCTGTAGGGGTGATGAAGAAAGGAGGGGCATCCTGCAGGTCGTGGAGAGTGGTGGCTCTCCAGTTGGACCCAGGGATTCCCTCCCATCCAACAATGAAGAGGAGAGGCAGGCATTATGGCTGCCGTGAAGCTGGGGCAGCCGAAGAAGCAAAGAATGTACTGTGCGGTGCAGATGAACAGTGATTGGAACTGGGTGAGGTGATTCTTTTTTTACCTAGAACCTAACCCCAAAGAAAATAAACCCTGGAAAAGAGACTCTTTGAAATGCTTGTCAAAGAGGCAAATAATTACAGAGAGAAAAATTATAGACACGAAAGAAAAGGAATTAAAGGGAGAGCAAAAATCTTTAAAATATAGAAAGATTGGATTTTTAAACTTTATTGGCAATATTTTGGTAAGGCATTTTAAAATGCTGGAATTATTTGTCTGAATATTGACTATTTGCAAAAAACTGAAATAAATATTTGTCAGATTTTATGCAACATTGAAATTCAAGCTGAAGGCGCCATCTACTGGTGAATGGAATATATACTAAACTCCTACAACCTTGGGACGTACTGATAAGACAAAGGGAAAAAAAGTGGAAATAAATAACACCTGGAGGACTGCTAGGCTATCTACTGTTCTATATCTGTCTACTTCATGGTTATTGGAGGTTTAACTGTGAGATTATGGAAGACATCTAAAGAAAGCAACTTTTAAATGCCAAGATCTATGACTAAACTTACAGAGTGGATTTAAGGAGACATTTGGAAATCTCCCTGGATTATCTAAATGGAACTAATTGATTAACTATGGGACACAAAGAACTATACCTATTGCATTCCCCTGAGAAGCAATGCTAGGATTGAACAAATGGTTTCTAAAATGGCTTTCTGATATCATAGACAATTGAGACTTTGACAGACTACTGACAGGCAATTGAGCAATGTTTGGACCTATCAAAATAAGACAAATTCAAATACTTTGGTCACCTAATGAGAAGGAAGGACTCACTGGAGAAGAGCCTAATGCTGGAAAAGATTGAGGGCAAAAGGAGAAGAGGATGACAGAGAATGCGGTGGCTGGATGGAGTCACTGAAGCAGTAGGTGTGAGCTTAAATGGACTCCAGAGGATGGTAGAGGACAGGAAAGCCTGGAGGAACGTTGTCCGTGGGATCACGATAGGTTGGACACAACTTTGCAACTAATAGCAACAACAAAATAAGACAAGATATTGCATCGGAGGAGATGAGTGAATTTCAAAAAGAAATGGTGTTGATGCTCTGCAGTACTTATGATATGTTGATAAAAAACCACAGGGAGATAAAAGACTTAAAGCATGACATTGTGGGGAAATCAGAAAATATTCAACAAGGGACAATGAGTAAAGATCATAAAACACAGGAAATAGAGGAGATAATAGAAAGACCAGAGGAAAAGACAGAACAGATAAATCAACAAATAAAACAAGAGAAGAAGGAGAAGACAATAAAGATTTACGAATCAAATAAGAAATAAATATATATAAAGAAATCAAAAAATGGGATGGGATAAAAATATATTTTAGAAGAGAAGATAGGGGCTTGGGCAAATCCTCCAGAGCTATGGCAGCAAAAGATAGTAGAGATGGAAGAAATATTTGAGTTAAAAAGGAAAGATGTAGACAGAGACAAAGACCCAATGGAGGAGTTTGGGAGACTAGTCAAAAAATGAATAAGAGTTTAAATACTAAAGCAGGCAAGAGAGTATGGTTAGAAAGGGAATGCTGTTTAATATAAGATTGGCTTTATTGAGAGCTAGAATAGAGGTAGAAACAAGATCACAGGGGAATATCATTATACATATTTTTATATAATTTACTAAAAGTAATAGCTAGATGTAAAGATTAGATGTTGAAAGATGGTATCACTATGTATGTTTCAATAATATTGTGATTGTAATTAGAATGGCACACAAAAATGCTGAACAACAAACAATGAAGGAACACACTCTAATACCAATATGTATAATACTATATTTACATAAGTATGATTAATGTAACAAATATTAATATTATTATTATTGTCGGTATTTAAATGAATGATACCCAGATACCTCATTGTTCATATAATGATATTGATGTATATCCAAAAATAATTAAAAAAAGAAAAGAAAAGAAAAGAAAAGACTCTGCATGTATAGTGTGTGGGGGGGGTATTTTATATTTATTTTGATAATATTTACCAACAAATTAGTGAAACATTGTTTTCAGCAAAAATGTATTCAAGGACCACCTTAAAGTTTGTTAAAACTGTTGCCAAATAAGGAACATGCTAAACTCAGGAACCAAACTTTAGCCAACTTTGAATGGACGTACACTCCATCTAAAAATATAGGACTACACCTAGGAATACTTCTTGAACCTCAGCACATACAATGATGGCAGCTACAATAGTTGTGAAACATTTTGAGTTGATTTGATTTGGTAACTGTAGATGTCGTACAACCCATCTTACAATATATTTAAATACGCAAAAATTGCAATTGATAAAAGTAAACTCTCCCTTCAGTCAACCTGGATTCCTACTGACTATGTGGACACATGTATCTTGTCTTATTGGCAGCAATACATATATGTTTTACCACTGCTTTTGTGTGGATTGTTTTTTCAAGATTTCAATCTAGGCTACAATTCTGATTTTTTTTCTAGGGGGCTCCATTTAAATATGAATGAAATCTAACCCTGTTTGATTAGCCAAGATTTGACTAAGTGCTGCCTTCTGCTGTGACACACACAGTATCTTTTGCTCTTTAATTTGTCTGAGAAAACATCTTCAATCAGCTTTGGTGTGGATATGTATGTGCATACATACAAACTGAAATAGAGCAAAACATAGGAATTTGCATTCTGCACAGACAGCATCAGATTCATCAGCTTCCACTATGGAAAAAGCCAGTGCAACAAATATGCAAGTAGTCCTCAACTTATGACCACAGTTGGAACCAGAACGTCCATTGCTAAGAAAGGGGATTGTTAAGTCAGTCATGCCTGATTTTATTACTCTTTTTGCCATAGTTGTTAAATGAATTGGGTGATTGTTAAATGAATCTGGTTTCCCCATTGATCTTGTTTGCTGAAAGCTTCCAGGGAAGGTCACAAACGCTGCTCACATGACCCTAAGATGTTGCAACCAATGTAAATACATGCTTGTTTCCAAGTGTCCGAATTTGGATCATGTCACCATGGGGATGGAACAAAGGTTGTGAGGTCAATTACTAAGTCATTTGCTTAGCACTGTCATAATTTTGAACAGTTGCTAAAAGAATGGTCGTAAGGTAAGAACAACCTGTACAGAACAAAAGGGATAGGCTTGATTTTGCTGTATTTTTGAAAAGGAGCTTGCCTCCCTCTGATAACAATTTATGTTAGTAGCATTCTAGGATTCAAGCTGCCAAAATTTGTCCAAAAATGGCCGACTCTGATGGTCTGATTCAGACTAAGACAGTTGCAAGTTATTTCAAAGCTGAAGAAAGCATGCACACATGCACACCCGCGCACCCGAGCACACAAACACACACAAAGGAAGATCCAATGTCATTGCCAGTTACAGTGAATATTTTATTCTATAGCAACATAAAACCAGCTCTGAGAAACACAGAGTACATTCATTGTAAATACCAAAAATTTTGTCTACAAAAAAAGATATGCAAACCTGTTGTTTTGTTCTAGGAAAATATATTTACCAGAACAAAATAATGGCAAGAGCCAAAATAATACATCTGCCATTTTCAAAGTTGAATTCCACCAGGCTTGATGGACAGGCTATCATAACTTTTCACTGTAGTAGTTCAGTTTTTAACAGGAGGAAAAATACAGCAGATGCCAACTGATGTAACTGTACATTTATTTATTAAAGTTCTACACTACCCATCCCATCTAAATGACCTATCAACACCACAGCTTTCCCCCAGTTATGCCCAGAAGTGATGGGGGCGTGTTGTTGGCAATTATAAATGTGAACTGATGGCACTTATTATTCTATTCTTAAAAAGTGAATCCTGACCTGCATCTTCAGGTCTCTCCTATGACACAAAGACTGCACAATTTCTATTGGTTCAAGGGGAGCCCCAAGTTTGCATGACATGCATAGAGCAAAAAATAGGCAAAACTGGTAAACTAAAAGCAATGTGGGTAGGTTGCACTGGTCTACCTGTACATCTGTACATTTATATGCTGTAGCGTAGATGGGGACAATTCCATATAGCGTGTTTTTAAGTCTTTGCAATACAGTTTGCCTCTTAATCAGCATTTGATGTCAAGATAGCAGAAGCCTGGGGAAGTTCTTTTTAATAAAAAGGTTTTAACATTTTCGTTTTTCCACACCAACCAATATGGATCTACTTTATTTTCCTCTTAGGCAAATTATTAGAAAGCTATGGAAATTATGACCTATCATGCATTAATTTTATAAATATCTAAACAAATAGCTATTTAAAAGGAATTTTCTTGGCCAAACAGGACACATCCCTTTTTAAAAAGAAAAAGGACAGGCGATGAGAGGAGTTAGTAATTCAGGATTGCAATTTTGTAAATTTTGTAGAATAAATGAACTGGGAAGCCACACTTCATTGGTTTTGATGCAGTTTTCCACTTATAAAATATGTGAGACAGTTTGTATGGCAATCCTTTTTAGGGTTGCCAGGTGTCCACTATTTGAGCGGACAGTCCACTTTTTTCACATTATGTTCACTATTTTTTTTCACAAAATAGTGGACATTTTTTTTATTCAAAAGCTTTATGATGAAATGGTACGTAATCTAAAGCTGTACAGTCTAAGAGAATAAGGATAGGAGAATCGCGTTTTGTCTTTTTTTTCATAAGTTAGAATGAGACAAAGATTGAATATCCATTGAACTCGATTCTCCGAAAAAATTAATGATGAGATTAAAATAAAAATATATTATAAAATTATGTACAGTTCACATTTTAAAAATGTATTGTAGCTTGTGTCGACTGACCTAAAATGGCGTCGAGTGATGAGAGTGACAGTGGCGAGATTTCAAATTCTTTAAAATGAAAGAGAGGAGTGTGCAAATACATCAAAGACTGGGAAGCTACTTTTGCATGGATTACCAACAACGAAACCGACAGAACAAATACGACGGCCTACTGTAAATTGTGTCAGAAATCGTTCACAATTGAATATAATGGTATAAAAGTTGTCACACAGCATGCAAGCACAAAAAATCATTTAGATAAGGAGAAAATAGCTTCCAGCAACAAGCGAATCAATTCATTTTTCATTGTTAAAGACTCCTCTTTCAGTGAGAAAGTGACTGTAGCTGAAATGGCTGAAACTTACCATGGGATCAAACACAATATTTCTTTCCTGGCTCAAGATTGCGGTATTAAGTTAATGAAGCAAATTTTTGATGATTCAGAAATTGTAAAAAAGATGTCTTGTGGAAGAACCAAATCATCAGCTATTGTCAATGAGGTTTTGTATCCTTTTTCTATTGAGTTGGTTCTCAATGATCTTAAAACTGGAATTCCATTTTCTCTCTCCACTGACGCATCGAACAAGGGAAATCGCAAAATGTATCCCGTTGTTGCACAATATTTTACTTGTGAAGAAGGACTGTGTGTGAAAATGTTAGACTTTTATGAGGATTCTTTCAAAGATTCTACATCAATAAAAAATCAGCTGTGTCGAGTTCTTAGTGATAATGAATTGGAAATAAATAATATTTCAGCTTACTCAGCAGATAATGCATCGGTCATTTGGTAAATCTGTTTACCAAAAATTATTGCTGGAAAATGACAATATTGTAGCTGCTCATTGCAATAATCACATTTTACACAACAGCGCAAAAAATGCATTAAAGTAGTTATTTTTTGATATCGAAAATGTAGTGCTGAAGGTTTTTGCCGAATTTTCGAATTCTGCGAAGAAACGAGAAGAGTTGAAATCATTTTTTGAGTTTTGCGAGTCAGAAATCCGTGAAGTTTTGCGCCATGTTCCAACATGTTGGTTAAGTTTGTTTAAAGCGGTCGAAAGACTTCTTTTAAACTGGATACCTCTAAAATCGTATTTTATTTCTCTTGGATCTGATGAGTGCCATAAGGTTATCTGGAACCTTATTTCGGATCAGGAAAATGAACTTGCAAAGGACGATGAAACAACAATTTCAGGATTGTATTTATATTTCACACACTTCTTCATGTCAATAATGCAAGACATCCTACTGAAGCTGGAAAGCAAGAAAATTCTTGCATGTGATCTTCACATTATCATGTGTAAGCTGCGTGATTCTTTGCAAAAAAAAATATGATGAGCAGTTTTTTGGAATGAAAGTTTTATTTGCCTTTCGTAAAAAACATTTGCCTGAGAATGTCGTGCAAAAGTTCAAGAAAGAAGCCATCAACATGTATCAAAGAACCATTGCGTACCTAGAAAAGTGGTATAATTTCACCGATTCAGTATATGAGACGCTAAGTTGTTTCAATCTAATTGATCGCAATAATCCTTCAACTTTAGAAGAAATGATGAACATCTGGTTATTATCACCACGGCAAGAAGAACTTCCACCCAACACTCTCTTTGATGAAATTTTTGCCTTAGAAGTTTATGTTCATCTGCAGGGTGATTCATCCCTTGATAAGTGGACGTACTTTTTCAAGAAAGAGCCAGCTCCGAGTTTACTGAAACTGTTCCAGTATTGTGCATCAATTCCAGTATCAAATGCAAACGTTGAACGAATTTTCAGCATCATGGGAAATTTGTGGACTGACGAACATAACCGACTGCTTGTACCATCAGTTTGAAGTGAACATTGTATATTTTTTAATATTTCTCAACGTTGTACTGAAATTAAAGAATTATTCCTTAAACACAAAGAATTGATCAAAGCTGCACAGTCAAATAAAAAATACACATGACAGCAAAGTAAAATGTAATTTAATATTTTACATATTATTATAATATATTTGATGTTTTGAATTTTAAGTAAAGTTTTGAAGTGATTATTTTAATACGTGTTAAAATGTTTGTAAGAAAATATATAATTTAATTGTAATTTTTTTTTATTTTTTTACTACTTAACCCACCCATCCACCCACCCGCTTGTCCACTATTTTTTGGAAGCAGACCTGGCAACCCTATGTAAGAGGCATAGAGGCTGGTGTGAAGGCAGGTGACTTACAGGAAGTGCTGAGCAAGGGGAAATGTGCTTATGACAACATGGAGAAATTTAAAAAGATGGTTGTGCAAGCATGAAGATCAGGAGTTGTGGAGCATTTCCTCTTTCTTGGGTTGCAGTTATTTTCTGTGAAAAAAGAACACCATGCACATGGCCAACTCTATCTGCTAAGGTGCTGAAGACTGGAATGTTCTTTTTATCTGTCCTAGAAAGGCAGATTCTCCAGCAAGTACACCTGCCCAATCAAAACAGCTGTTGGGTCTTGCCAAAAGGTACCGTTTTATCTTTGTGTTGTCATGAAATGAATAATTAAATATTTAAGAACATTGTGTTTCATTATTGTGTTATATAGCACAAAACAGCAAGTCACCCAGTCTTAAGCAAATAAAACCAATTCTGTGCATTTTTAATGATTTAATCTCAAAATGCAAAATGATGCCTTTTAGAAAATCAACAGATGCTCATAAACCCAACATTAGTTATAACTGCCTTGCTGCAGAGCTGAAGACATGAAGAAACCCTAGAATGTTTCAGTATTAACCTCCTGAAATGGAAAAGAAACAGCCTTTAGGGCATTCACACAAAACTCTAGAGGAAATACTCCAATACCAATATAAAATGCACCATGGGTGGAAAACCCTTTGAACCACAATGTCCATACAGGTTGCCTACATCTGGTGTGGTCTCCACATGTGCAATATTTTCCACTTCTTCCGTTCAGTGATGCACACTCTTTCACAGGACTTCCCCCACCAATCCCAATTACAGGAGATGAAAATTCAGGCTAGTCAGCTAATTAGTAGGGGAAGAAATGTAGAATATCTACCTGCTAGCATCTGCATAAAAAATATACTTCAATCTAATGACTGAGATTACAGCATTGTTTTAATGGAAGACATTATTTCCTGTTTACCTCATAAGGTGGACAAATGACTTGAAGGGTGAATCCAGGAGAAGAGGATGGGAGGGAGAAACCATCTGTCTGCTAATCCTTTCTGTGTCATTCAGAATCATCAAACAAAATATTTCTGTGAGATATTTAACTAACATATGATGGGCTACCATTATGGAATGGATCTGGTCCTGTTTGGCTGAACAGTTTTATGCTGACTATTGCAGAATAAGATGACTGGAATTGTGGACAGGAGCACACGCTACTGCTGCAGATTTCAGTGAATCTAATAACTACTGGGCTAAGGCAGGCTGTTCTTTTTTAAAAACAGACAACGTTCTGCATAGCTCTGACAGAGGAAAGGGAGAAAATTTGGATGGCTATTTATTTCTTTATTTCTTTATTTAATAATCAAATGTACATCAACTGCACAAATAGCAACTCTGAGCAGTGTACAACAATGGGATAAAATAGCAAACATAAAAATGACAGATAAAATTATTAAAAAATGTATCAGTAAATATCAGGGGTGAAATGCTCCTGGTTCGGATTGGATCATCCGATTCAGTAGCGATGGAGGTGGGTGGTTCGGAGAACCGCTAGCAAAAATCCCTGCCCCCCCATTGCCCAGCTGAGTCGCGCAATCATCAGAGGCTTTTTTTTTAATTTTTAAAAGCATTTTTTCTATAACCTCTTTGGCCGAAAAAATGCTTTTAAAAGTAAAAAAAAAAAAAAAAAGCCTCTGATGATTGCGCGGCTCAGCTTGGATCATCAGAGGCTTTTAAAAGCATTTTTTCTACAACCTCTTCAGCCGAAAAGGTTGTAGAAAAAATGGTTTTAAAAGTAAAAAAAAAAAAAGGTGGCCACACCCACTCAGTCATACTACCCCACCACCACCAAGCCACGCCCATAGAACCAGTAGTAACAAATTTTACATTTCACCACTGGTAAATATCCTCTAAAGAAAAAAAAAAACCCTTAGGCGAAGGGAGGATAAAAATGCCCCCCAACAATAAAGCTATCTACGCAAGTCTCCAGTTCCCTAGGAGTTCCAGGCCTGATATATAACAAGCCTTTTCAAAAAAATCGAAAGGGATGGTGTTATGTAAATAGGTTTGTTTGGCGGGAAGTTTAAATTAACTGACCATCAGCTGATTGGCTGACCACCACAGCTGCAAGGTATATAAAGGGAGCTGGCTCCCTGGGTCAGTTGCTGGAGTCTCACCATATAATAAAGAGCTGTTGTCACTAACTACTCTGGCTTGCTGCGTCCTCATTCACCCAACTTAACATTGGTGACGAAGGTGGGATTTTGAGGCCAGAAGCAGAGGAGAGCTGAAGCCATGTTCGGAGAAGGGGACCGGAGACCGCATCTGAATCCAGCCAGGCGAGCGAGCGAAGCACAGGAGAATCCCGAAACTATGTCTGCCTATACCCCGCCAGCGCCTTTCGACCCCAAGGAAGAGAAGTGGGGATCCTACATGTCTCGGTTCAAGTGTTTCATGGTGGCAAACGACATGCAAGGGCTACCGGACGTTCGAAAGAAAGCCCTGTTCCTGAGCCACTGCGGGCCTAGGGTCTTCGACACAGCCGAAGCATTGTCGGAACCGAATTCGGTCCACAACATTTCCTGGTCGACGCTACAGACCCTGCTAAAAGACCACTATGCACCAACGCCATCGAAGTACGTCCAGCGCTATGATTTCCGGCAATGGCTCCAGCAGGAGGGCGAATCGATCAGCGAATACGTCGCTGCCCTGCGTAAGGCCGCAACCCAATGTGAGTACTGAGACCTGGATGAGATGCTCCTAGAGCAACTAATCTGCGGAGTGAGAGATAGCCGGTTCCAGAGAAGGCTGCTTGCGAGGTCAAACCTGACCCTACTCATCGCGCTAGACGAGGCCAGGGCGCAAGAGTCATCAGTAAAGGCTGCAGAGAGATTAAAGAGCTCCCACCTAACCAGAACAACGCAAAAGACAGCGCCAGTGCACCGAGAGGCCATGAGCACCGCGAGCGAGGGGGAGTCTGAAGAAGAGGTCTACCGCACCGAGCAGTCCCGCACAGCCCGCAGGGAGCCCAGAGACAGATGCGCCAGCTGCGGAGGGTCCCACTCATGACAAAACTGTAAGTTCAGGGACGCCGTTTGCCATTCCTGTGAGAAGAGGGGCCACATCGCTCGGGTCTGCAGATCCAAGACACACCAGAGCTACAAACCACGTGGCCAACCCTTCCAATCAGAGCCGGCGCCACACCGAAGGCCCAACAGAGATGGCGGAAACCGGAAGGGCGCGAAATTTGAAGACGCTGGGGCCTACACCATACGCATCGAACAGACTTGCACCTCGCCCGGAGAAAAGACCTACACCACGGTCGAGATCGAGGGACGGGAGTGCCAGATGGAGATCGACACGGGATCACCGATATCCATCATGTCTTGGGAGAACCTAAAGAAAGTCATCCCCAGCGCACGCAAGCAACAGCTCCAGCCACAGCAACGCAGATTGAAGGACTACCAGGGGAACCGCATACCCGTCAAAGGAAGAGGCGAGTTCCAAGTACAGTACGGGGAGTTTACCGAGAAACTGCCCCTCACCATCGTCAGCGACAACCTCCCAAGCCTCCTGGGCATGGACTGGTTTAGAGCCCTAGGCATGGGGTTCACCGGAGTAAGGAACGTTCGAAGCACCCTGAAGGAGGACCTCATGCAAGAGTTCCAGGACGTGTTTGTCGAAAGGCTTGGCAAGTATGTGGGGACCCCAATTTCGTTTAATCTCAACCCCAATATTGCACCCATCCGTTTAAAGCCTAGGCGGGTACCGTTCGCCCTGAAGCCCAAAATTGACATTGAACTGGACAAATTAATCAAACAAGGGGTGCTCGTTCCAGTCGACCACGCCAAATGGGAGACCCCAATTGTGACACCGGTAAAGCCGGACGGATCAGTGCGCATATGCGCTGATTATAAATGCACAATTAATAAGGCCCTGCAGCAGAGCGCCTATCCAGTGCCCATCGTCCACCATTTGTTGCATTCCCTGGGCCCCGGCAAGATCTTCGCAAAACTCGATCTTGTGCAGGCGTACCAGCAGCTGCCGGTAGATGGCGCTACCGCAGAGGCACAGACTATCGTAACCCACAGAGGGGCCTTCAAGTGCACCCGCTTGCAATTCGGAGTAAGCGTAGCCCCCGGACTTTTCCAAAGTACCATGGAGCGGCTACTACAGGGTATCCCCGGGGTGGTGCCCTATTTTGATGACATGCTCATTACCGCCGACAATGAGCAACAACTAAGAGAAAGGCTGAGGGAAGTCCTAAGGAAATTCAGGGACGCAGGACTCAGAGTGAAACGAAATAAATGCATGATCGCAGTCCCTTCAGTCGAATTCCTAGGATACAGGGTAGATGGCACCGGCATACACCCAACAGAGAGCAAGTTCAGGGCAATCAGAGAAGCACCCATCCCCAAAGACAAGGCGGAGTTACAGGCCTTCCTGGGACTATTAAACTTTTACGCCATTTTCCTAAAAGACAAGGCAACAGTGGCAGAACCCCTACATAGACTGTTAACCAAGAAAGCCACTTGGAAATGGGGGAAGGCGGAAGACAGGGCATTCGTCGGCGTTAAAAAACTGTTATCAGCTGAAAGCTTTCTAATACAGTACAACGCAACGCTTCCCCTTGTTTTAGCATGTGACGCGTCCCCGTTCGGGGTGGGAGCCGTCCTGAGCCATAGACTCCCGAATGGCCTAGAAGCACCCATCGCATACTACTCCCGAACTCTATCAAGCGCCGAGCAAAATTATAGCCAGCTCGACAAGGAGGCCCTCGCCGCCGTTTCGGGAGTAAAGAAATTCCATGAGTACTTGTTCGGGAGGGATTTTGAACTAATCACCGACCATCGACCGCTCCTGGGTCTCCTCGCGGGAGATCGACCAACACCGGCAGCACTATCGCCCAGGATGACACGCTGGGCCATTTTCCTCGCAGCATACTCCTATCGCCTGATACATCGACCAGGGGCGGACATGGGCAACGCGGACGCATTCAGCCGATGCCCACTACCTGACAGCCTAGAAGACCCCACACCCGGCATCCCCATCTTGCTGATAGACGTCTTGGACTCTGGGCCCATAACATCAGCCGAGGTTGCAAGAGCCTCAACCAAAGACCACGTGATCCGGACAGTCGCAAGTTGGGTCATGAGGGGGTGGCCGGAAAAGATTAGGAGCGGGGAATTTAAACCGTTCGCGGGAAAACGGGATGAATTGACAATGCAAGGGGGTTGTTTGCTATGGGGAGATCGGGTTGTTATTCCTTTACATTTAGGGGAAAAAGTCTTAACATTGTTGCATGAGGGGCACCCGGGAATTGTAAGAATGAAGGGGCTAGCCAGGAGCTACGTCTGGTGGCCCAGCATGGATACAGACATTACCGAGTGGGTGGGGAGATGCTAACCCTGCCAAGAGTCCAGATCAGATCCACCAACAGCACCCGTGAGGGAGTGGGAAAAGCCCCAGGGACCCTGGTCCAGGATACACATTGACTTTGTAGGCCCATTTCACGGACAGACCTTCATGGTCGTAGTAGACGCATTCTCCAAATGGTTGGAGATCAAGCTAATGAAGGCCACTACCACCGACGCAACCATCAGGGAGCTAAGACAGTTATTCGCCACCCATGGGTTACCGGACATCCTAGTGTCAGATAACGGGCCACAATTCACCGCAACACAGTTTGAGGGTTACTTAGCGGGGCTTGGGATCAGACATGTCCTTTCGGCCCCGTTTCATCCGGCTAGTAACGGACAGGCTGAGAGATTTGTGAGGTCAGCAAAGGAAGCCCTTTCACGTTTAAGTCCCGGAGACTGGCAGGAAAGGATAGACAAGTTTCTAATAGCTCAGCATTCCACACCCTGTACAGCCACAGGCCGAAGTCCGGCAGAACTATTAATGGGGCGGAAACTCCGAGGAATACTAGATAGGCTCAACCCCAATTACTCCCCAGAGGTCTTCAAGGGGGGGAGAGGAAGCTTAGAGAGTTCACCATAGGGACACCGGTACACGCTAGGAACTATGGACAGGGCCCACTCTGGGAGGCCGGGACAATCACAGAAATCACGGGGCCCAAATCATACAGGGTAGACATGGGGGACGGGAGAGTTTGGCGCAGACATATTGACCAATTAAGAAAACGAATCACCACAGACACCGACGACAAATTAGACGACCCCATCTCTGACCACAACTACCAACCAGAAACACAAACTACAAGCCCGAGTGGAGCGGAGGACTTAGCTGAGGAATCTGGTATCCAGCGCCGCCCCATCGAGATAGTCCAAACAGCCGGAGAAGTCGCTGCCCACGAGGAGGTCCCGGAGGCCTCATTGGCGGAGCAGGGAGAAACAGAAAGTCCCTCCGACCTGCTCGACGCCACCCCTCCGACTGAACTGCGCAGGTCAACTAGGACTCGAACACGCCCTAGTCACCTGAGAGACTTTGTATGTAAATAACACCCCAAGTGACTTCTGGGAGGGGAGGAGTGTTATGTAAATAGGTTTGTTTGGTGGGAAGTTTGAATTAACTGACCATCAGCTGATTGGCTGACCACCACAGCTGCAAGGTATATAAAGGGAGCTGGCTCCCTGGGTCAGTTGCTGGAGTCTCACCATATAATAAAGAGCTGTTGTCACTAACTACTCTGGCTTGCTGCGTCCTCATTCACCCAATTTAACAGATGGAGTTGGTTTAATGTTTCTTTTTGGGGGAGGAAGAAGTTCCATAAGGTGGACATCACAGCTGAGAAGGCACATCTCCTGGGACCCACCAAATGTAGGCCCCTAGCCAATGGTACCTGCAGCATGCCTTCTCTGCCACAGCTAATGAGAGATTTAACCACAGCAGATCTCAGTACAAAAATATTACACTTGAGATCTTATTTTGAGCATACTGTTCAAATTGAAAAATCGTCCATTGTACCCCATGCTCTTCTCCAGTGCATCCTGGAAACAGCAAGTGCCTTTTTTCAGGGTAGGAATAGTACAGCTGATTATCAGGCAGAGATTTAAAAAGGAAGGGCAAGCAATTGTTGTTTGGATACCCTTTTGCTCCATACACACCCTGCCCCTTCACCTTCTGGTACCAATTGTACAAAGTGAACCCACCCAGTCCATGAGCTGAGACTATTTCCTACTGAGAACAGTTATAACAACAACAATAACAAAAACCTCATGTTCTCAAATAGACAACTGCTATCACAACCCTGAGCTAGCTTACTTGCTCATTGATTCACTTGACACAGACCAAATCAGCTCCGGTCTATTTATTTTTCATCTGAGTCAGCAAGCAAAATGCTGCTGCATATGGCAGATGAGAAGCAAGAGACAACTTGACATAGGTATCTGACAGGGGCAGGATTTACTGCAATTTAATACAGGCTTAAAAACTGCAGTATTATGCTTTCAAACCACCATATTATTTACCCTTTAGATAGCAAACCTCTACAGGGCATTATCCAGAAAGATCTATGAATACATCAAGAATATGATGCACACCCTCTGATACCATGATTCCATTTTCCCCCCCAATGTTAAAGATGAATGTGTTTGCAATATATAACCTGAATAGCACCATTGATATATCAGTGGCACTTTTAAAAGACCTAGGAAAGCCTTAAGATGTGTATAAAACCTATACAGAGAAAAAAACGGGGGGGGGGGGAATATTTCCTTGCTCATCCCTAGAGAAAAGCCTACCTAGCAAAAATATTCTTGGTGATTACTACTGAAGAAAAGTGGATGGAAGAAAGGTTGGGGCGGCAACCTGTTTGCTTTGCTATCAGTGGTAAGTCTGACTGCTGGTGCTGGTGGGGAGAAGAATATATTCCCTTCCCATTTGAACAGATTTACAAATCCGTAGTTTTCCATCTCTTGCACATACATACAGCCTTCCCATAATCCCCTGTCCTACACTGACACTATTTGAAGCTATTTGAAGTCAGCTACTCTATTATGGAAAAAGAAATTCTACTAGTTCAGCTCTTACTTGGATATCATCAACCTCTTTTCTGCCAAAATAGCAAGTGTGGCTATGAGCTTAATTTTTCTAGAATCACCCCACTCACTCCAGCCTGTGCCAACAGCATGAATAGGAATATTTCCAGCCCATCATAGACAGACCAGAAAAACTGCCACTTCCATATTCAATTCAGTTTCCCCAAGCATAAGATATACTTGCAATCCTCCAAACCTTATGGTAAGAAAAGGAAACATATTTTGACTAGAAATTCTTGGATCTTCATGGGAATAAAAAACCTTAACCCTAAAAAAAACCTAGTTAAACCCATGATGTTTTCCAGCTGGCCATCTCTGCAACTCTTTTTCACAGAACCTGCTATTTAGCATGCTTAGAGAAGCAATGGAATTCAAGAGCCATCTCCACAAAGGTCCTCAGAATCACACACTCGATACCTAATTTACAGAACAGGACCTTCTGGACAACACAGGGGAAGAGTTATTTAGGTGCATTTTTGCCCCATCATAACTGCTTCAAATTCATGGAATAGACCAGGCCAAAGCCTTTCTGGAGCATGTATGTAATAGATCTCCAGCATGTGTGAAGGAAGGCGAAAGAAATGAAGATACAGTACATGGAGAAAGAAATGGAATACTAAAAAGGCAAAATCAAATTCTAAAAACCACAACTCACATCTTTAGATTGCTCCATCAAAAATTTCATCTTCTATGAATCATTTATATATTAAAAAAGAAGACTATCAAGATTTAAAGATGTCTTTAAAGCAAGGCTGACTCAGAACCAGTTAACTATTTTTTAATTTGTGAGAAGAGTTTTGACAAAGCCTGCTGTTTAAAGCAGACTTGCTGGGATGGTGGCTGATAGCAATTAGCTCTGTGTTTAGGTTTTCTGCAAGAGCCAGTGCAATTGAATATAATCCAACTATTCTTACCATTTTCATTAGGGGCCTTGCCTTTTCCGTTTGTTGCTCCAGCACCTTGTCTCTGGGAAAGAAAAGGAGGAAAAGGATGTTCATTAGCAGTTTGTTACAAGCTATATTAGAAAAAACACATTCTTATCAACCTAGTACCCATTTCGATTCCTACTCAGCATCAGTGTATTGTGGTTGTGGTCCAAACATTTTTCTCCTTCCGACAAGATTTCTGTGTTTTGAATTCTTTGGTCTTTGTTCCTATGGCTGCCAATCAAATTCTAATGCTCTCTAGCAAGTGTTACTCTGAGCCTTAATGTGACCTTTTAATGTAGGAAATAATACAAGGCTTCATGACATATTTATCTCTAAAATGTGTTTAATCCATTTGAAAGACATCTAACTTGATTGTCATCATTATATTTTTTACTAAATAATTTTCATAACTATGCATTGTGTGAATCTGTCTGAAACTCACAGTGTTTAGCTTTCTTGGATGAAAGCTATTTCCTACCCTCTTGTGTTGTATTCCATTATGTTCATCTGGCAAAATTAATTTTGACTCCTTTCTCAGACACCAATAAGAGTTTCTGCCTTTTCACTGTAACTACATGCTATATCAATATTTTCACTGAATCTTTCTTGCTCCAGTGTGGATCATGAAAAGAACTGACTGAAGGAGGACACTGTCTTGATCAGAGATAGCTCACAGGGCAAATCATTCCTTGCTATTAAGTAGCTTTCTGAACTGGACCTGCAGAATTGAATTTAACACCCTTTCTGACATGTCTAACCCCTGCCTTCTTCGAATTTTTATTTGATCATCAGGAGAAAATAGGTTGATCTGCTGATTAGCATGAAGAATTTCGGCTACTGAAGGGAAAACCAAAACAAGAGAATGATGTTGCAAGAGAAGTATAGGAACCTTTCAATAAAAACTGAAGGCAGCTAGCTTGAATTAGCAATATTTGTACAACAAATAAAGCTGGCATGATGTGTTGCTGAAGATAATCAGCCATTATTAATGCAACCATTTTCTTTCAGCTGAGAGGCCAGCTGCATCTAAAGCTTTCAAAAATGGCACTGCTGTTGCAACAGTTTTCCACAGAGTCAAAATTGTGAAGTAATTAGTGTATATATTGGTAAGAATCAGATTCCCCCAACTACAGTATTAAGCTATTAATTGACTTTAGATCCATCCATAAGGGATGGTGTGAAGATTCAATGAAGAGAGGAGAAAGCAATGGATGTTGCCTGAATGTCTTGGTGGCCAGCAATGCAAACATGTAGTTAAAAATAAATCTTTAAAATCTTAATGAATGTTCCTCCCTTCAGTTCAGAACCACTTCCCGTAAGCTCCTAGAGCATGGAAACTAATGTTATAATAAATATATTAGTTTTTAAAGTGCCACAAGCTTCTTTATTGTTTTTATCTGAGTCTATCTAGTCAATAACTATGAGAACTATTATAAATTGCCTTTGAGACTCCTGCATATTGAATCTCTGATTATGATTAGTGGGTAAAAGAATGTAGGGAAGACACTTTTGAAATATAAATCAACATCCTCCTGGCCTTGAGCAGAGTTAATACTCCTTCTAATAGAGTCACTTCTTAAGGATAAGATGTTTTTAAGGAATCACAGCAGCTGCTTTCCATTATGCCCAGGTGGAAAATGCCTGGTTTAAGGAAAGAAAAGTGTGCACATTATCTCCGTTATGTTCTGCAGTGGGACATACTAAGCCATGTCATATATGCATAGTATCTTCAATTATTTTCTGCAGAGGGGCTTTCTAAGCCATGTCACATATGTATACTATCCTTTATGAGAGGAAAAGTAATGTAAACCATCTTTTTCATATTTTATTTAAGCAGTTTATATCCAGTTCCGCTATAGGGTCCTGGTTTGCTGACAAAATTGCAGTTATAACTAAACTTGGTGATGTCCAACCCAAAGTCCACTCAGTTTGAAAGACACTTGCAGTGTGCAGACACCTATGGGTAAGAGCAAGAGCAAATTCAAACTGGCTTTGCAATGAACAAGCTATTTGCTAACTAGAGGGGAACAACCCAGTCCATTTCAAATTCAGAAGTAGTTTACTAATTTCCTCCATCAACTTCTATCAAATTGTATGTTTTAATAATGATTCACTTTGGTTTTAATGGCTGAAAACTGAGAATACAAGTTATATCAAGTAAGCACACTAAAATGATACCAGAGTTGTCTCCAAGCAGGTGAATTCCATATGTGTTGGACACCTTGTCCCATAATTTCTTTCACTATCTCTTGCTGATGAGCTATCTCAGCTACAATTAACATGAATGTAAAAACACAATGATTATACATTTAAAAAGATAAACAATGTTGTTGTTATGAAGTTTAGGAGGTAACACAGTTTATGGCTGCTTGGGGCCATATAAATTTTCAAATTACTGGTTTTGCAAAACGTCAAAGAGACATCATTAAAAACTGCATAGAAAACCAAACTCATTATAAAAAGGGAAAGTGAAAAGTATAATACAAGCCAAAGGTATAATATAAACCACAGAGAATGATACGCATTATCATGAGAATTATATGGCATAAACCTTATGTTTCCAGAATTGTCAAACCTCTGAAAAAGTTGAAATTATTTTTTGGGAAATAAAAAGCCTTAAACTATCTCTATTACTTCTTTTCATCCATTTTTATCTTTCCTATCTTCTCTTCTATTTGTCTTTTTTTTTTTAATGCCAAGGCAAATTGCTGCTGCTGTTATTTTTGTTTGGCAAAAGCTCAAATGGCAAAGCTGTGTTGTTGTTGGATAGGTGGGACAGAACAACTATTTTATATTTTAGGTGTTGAGGGACAACACTGGTGTATTGATCTTGCAGAAGCTTTTGCAGCACATTCCTTTGGAGTCTTCATTTCAGGGAAGAAATGCCCCAAATAATGCCATCAGCATAATTTGGAACTTGCTGCAAGGCTAAAAAAAACATTGGCTATGAGATTCCACACCCCTATTCTACGCTTATTTTTATTTTTCAGGGAGAACTTGCACTGTATCTCAGGGAGCTGCTACCCAGGGCTATGATCCTGCAATAGGACAACAGTTGTCTGGATTGAAGGATTTTTCTTTCCACTATCTTCTCTGAAAAAGAGAGGGGAATATCTGCTTCCATGTCATCTTCCCATCAACTCCGTCATGCTGGTCCCCAAGCCTGGATGAGATAGGAGGAGGGTAGGCATCAGACTTTGTGACAAGTTAGCTAAGATTTCAATGTCGCATCACTATGCATCAAACCCAAAACAAGGCTTGAGATGCTGCCATGCAAGAAGCTGCAGACCAGATGATGTGGCAGGTGAAATGCAAAATCGCAGACCCCATGATATGGCAGGAATAATGCAAAGAAGAAGAAAATGTCATCATCCCATCCTCATTGCCCATCAACAGGGAAGAAGATATTTTAATATATTTTATATATTAATATATATTAATATTTATATTTAATATATTTTAATAAATCATAGTTTAAACCTTGCACTGAATCCCAGTACATCACTATCAACACAGGGAATGTGGAAAGAAACAGGAATAGTTTTCCCCATATTTCAAGGGAGAGGTGTGGGTGATAGAAAATTTTTAAGAGTGAGTTTTTTCATGAAGAAGGAGGAGGAACAGAGATGACCAATGTGCATTTTTTTCATAATTAAGCAGTAAGCACTTGACATTTAAACCAAAGTGAAGACCCCGAGAACATGGAACTGACAGATGTATTGATCCATGCAGAGGGCATGAGTAGATAGTGCTTAAAATTCTGAGTTTGAAGCTCTGCATATTCAGCCAATATTTATGTGGAATTCACTCCTAAATTTGGATTGCTGCCACCTCCAATTTTCTGACAGGCTCCTCTTTGTGATCTGCTATATTGCAGGGAGATAAAACTTCACTCTATGTTGTCTTAGCGAAACGTAGCCAGTGCAAATGGGAGAGAATCTAGTTTATTTTTAACAAGAATTTACAACAATTAACAACTTTCACTCAAATAGCCTGAGAAGATAAGGAGATTTTTTTAAAAAAGGAATGAAAAAAAAAAAGAAAAGCAAAATAGATTGATGGTATTAGAATTAGAATTAGAATTAGAATTAGAATTAGAATTAGAATTTTTTATTGGCCAAGTGTGATTGGACACACAAGGAATTTGTCTTGGTGCATATGCTCTCAGTGTACATAAAAGAAAAGATACATAGGTAGAACCATTCAGAAGTGAGTTCATACTTTTCAGTATATTTTTGGATGAAGACAGTAATTTTTCAGGGACTGGCTTGTGACCCAGGGCGGCACTATCTGTAGTATATTTATGCAGTATTTGATGCAGCCTATCCTTTTTTCCTGCAAAAGCCTAGATATTGATTTTAAAACAATTTAAGTTAGATTGCTAGGGCTGTACTGGGTAATTCAAATACTGAATGTCACCCTTAATTTATTTTCATTTTAACTCAATTACAGTCAACCTATTTTTGGATGCCTCTGAAAATCAGGACACATGATTTGTATTTGCAAGACAACTTCCAAAAATGGTATTCTTTAAAATGGATAGGAAAAGTCAAACATAAAATTCATATGTTCTGTAATCTAGTGAGAGTCTTATGCAGGCTTGCAAAAATAAAATGTGAGCAGCTTACAACTAATAAAACTATATAAACAGCATAAAACCAACAGCAATAAAAGTAAAAACACAAAGACTTGGCACCACAGCCATACTTCTCTGATGCCCCCATATTCTCATCCCACTCTGATCTTGTCCTACCCCAATGCATGGAGGAAAAGCCAGGTTTTAAGTGATCTCTGGAATAATAAAAGGGCAGGGGGTCTGTCAGACCTCAGGGGGAGGGTATTCCATAGTACAGGGACTGCAATGGAAAAATCACACTTCCATAGACCCAGATAGTGGTAATGTTTAAGGGAAAGAACTTGGATTGTGTCTACACTCACTGCTCTGGGACAAATGGTATTGCAAATAACCTGGTCCCATGCCATCTAGCATCTTAAATTGCACCTGGAAGAAAACTGGGAACCAATGTGGCCTGCACAACAGATATGTAACAAGGGCAAACCTAAAGACACTCAACATCAAGTGTGCTGTTGTACTCTGGAACAGCTGTAAATTCTAGGTGGTCTTCAAGAGCAGCCCCATGTAGACTGTGTTGTAGTAATCTAAATTGGAAGTTACCAAGTTATGAGTTATGCATGGTTTAGGAGAAACATGAGGTCAATGGGAGCTCATCTGCTATTTCATAACATTATCCTTGTCTCTGTACTAGCATAAGATCAGTGGGTATACTAAGAATTGTGGGACCATTATAAGAGAGGGTCAGCCCAGGTTTTTTAATAGGAAAGTCAGGGATAGAAAGTCCAGTTGCCTCTTGAAAAAGCACTTTTGGGTCAGGGATCCAATCCAATACCTCAAGTATTTGCAGTTAAAATCTGTAACCTAACTGTAGAGTAATACAATCCACCAATATTGCTAATAAGAAGACATACCCTCTATACTCTTAGATAAACTGTAAATGGGAATACTGTAATTTCTGTTCCTATCAGAATAGTGGGAATGAAATAGAATTCAAATTATGTAATAATTTTTACATAATTTTTACAAATTATATAATAATAATTCAAAATTTCAACAAATTTTGAAATAAGCCTAATTTTTGGCAGACCTAGATTCAAAGATCCTGGGATCAGAAATATTTCTCCTGTAGAAATTAATAGTATTTGAAAATGATTTTGCAAACATCTGAAAAGGTGATTCCCTGATATCTCAACTCCCTTGAAATATTCGTGTACTTAAATAGAATAACTAGATTGCTACTGCATGCAAGATCAAGGTCTTGCTTTCATGTACATTTTGGTAAATACCATATGCTCCCTTTACAAAGGGTAAGTGCAAAAGACACGGTTAGCTGTTCCTGTCCTCCCACACAGAATGGATTGCTGTTATTTCTATCCTATTATAATAAAGGATGTGGTCTTTATTCTCATTAGAGTGCAAAAAAGGAACTGGATCCAAATGAAATATTTTAAATTATAGTATGTTTAGACTATAAATAATCATATTTAAATAGCCAAATGGGGAATGAGCAACTCCTTAAAAGTATTTCATACATGACATTTATCTAGCAGAATAAAAAAAAACTTCTGATAACTTGAGGTCTATCCTCATGTTACTCGTATGTAGAATAAAGTTGCAGTGTCATGTACAGGTGATACATTGCCTACTGTATAATGTTAGAACATAGAATAACAGAGTTGGAAGGGACCTTGGAGGTCAACTACTCCAACTCCCTACACTCTTCTTGAAAACTTCCAGTGATGGGGCACCCATAACTTCTGAAGGCAAACTGTTCCACTATTCAATTGTTCTCGCCATTAGGAAATTTCTCCTTAGTTTTAGGTTGCTTCTGTCCTTTCATTGTTTCTCTCTATCCATTGTTTCTTGTCTTGCCTTCTAGTGCTTTGGAAAATAGGTTGACCCCCACTTCTTTGTGGTGGCCCTTCAAATACTGGAACACTGCTATCATATCTCCCCTAGTCCTTCTTTTCACTAGACTAAACTGTTGCTTTCAAAGCTGACAGACACTGCTTACAGTGTCAAAATACTACAATACTAGCCTTCCCTCAAACATTGTAAGTGACAGTTGCCTTTGAGCTGTTGTGTGAAGAGGAATTTGACTTCTAAGTAGCAGGGATACTACAAAATCAAATGTAAGCCTTTGTAGTTTGTGATTTTTCTGTCTAAATGGCTACCTCTCCCACTATGAACGTGCCCAGCTGTTAAGGTGATAGGAGAGTTTTTTCTGAAGAAGCTCCAGATGTCCAAGTCTATCATCAGCTACAATCTTCTCCTGCATTACTCCTAACCTAGGGAGCACTTTTCCTTTGCCCCCCCCTCTCTTAGCATTTCAAAATCTGTAACAATGCATCTCTTTTGCCAGGCTTTTAATTGTTAAGTGGTTTTGTCTTGGAGTATTGATTTTAGTTTATACTTTAACTTTTAGATGCTTTGCTTTTTAAAATTTTGTTCCTTGAGTTGATCAAGAAAACCCTGTCTATGAGAGTTGCTGTTCACATAAATATGTTTTTCATATATGTTTTTCATCTGAAAGCCCAAGGCTAACATATAGTTGTTGAGAACAGAGTGAGGTTTGATATGTTTTTCCATACATATATGTTCTAAACATGAGCAAGACATGAGTGATGTTTGATTTACAATAATGTGTACGTCTACATTTTTATTTAAAATTCAGTGTTCAAATTCAGTGTTCAAAATTCAGAATGTTTACATCCCCATAAAATCTATTTTGGAAAATTGTAATCATCTACAACTTCTAACAAGAATTCAGGGATGGTTCTCATATACCAAGCATTCTTTAATAATTCTGACCACAAACTCATCCTATCTTCTGTGATGTGCAATATACATGGAATCCTGTGCAGTTCTGTGACTGGGGAAATTACTTCTACTCTTTGATTGCTTTCTGTGTATTTAGATGCACATTTGTTTACGGATGTAAAAATGAAAAAAGGCATTGTCTGTCTGTTGGGCTTTTCCCTTCTACAAGAGGTGGTAATATTGAGATATTGAAAAACAAACAAATCCCAGTTTTTCAAGCAGTAATTTGTGTTGCCCATTTGGAAGACACTGTGTAGGAGACCAGTGAAATATGAATTATATGCACAAATATGAAATAATAGCTGAATAATCAAGACAAGAAGGTTCAAGGGATCAATTAAGAGATCGGTTTTACCAACTGAATATGGCAGAGTATTCCAACTCTCTCACATTCCAAGGAAGCTAGGAGAAGTAGAGAATGTGTACCATTTATGCAAACTGAATTTGGCCTCAGGACACCTCCAAAAAACATAAGGCAGATAAAAGACAGACAGGAGAAAATAGTAAAGGGAGGTGAGCTAACTAAAGTTGACAAAGAGTGAGACAACAGAAGAATAAAGGAGAGAAAGGCCAGATAAACTCAGTCATGTAGCAGCTTTCACAACAATTATAAACAGAGAAAGAGTGAGGAGACAGTCAAAAACAATCAGGCAGAGAAGAATTGGGTTCTTTGCCAAATGAGCTCATTACAATTTTCCAGTACAGATTCCAGAGAAATGCGGTTGCAGCCATCCTGGAAGGCTTGGCTAAATCCTTGTAAGGAGTCTTTTTCAGCAAACTTCACCAGTTGTAAAATTCTGGCACAGCAGCAGCAGCTTCTGCTGCTTTCTAAGAAGCACCTAGTAAAGGTTTTGAAAAAGGTGGCGAGGCCCACATAGGTGTTCTTTGCTAAATCACAATCACATCAGGCCTCCAAAACAGAGAGGCTCTCGTGTTGTAGCATGGAGCTTGCACCCGCTATAAATACTATGCTTCCACACATCTCATGCTGGGGTATGGCTTTCATTAAACAGCAAAATTTATACCAGAAGTAGGACATGTCTTGGTGCTAAAGGCAGCATGAAGTAGAATTTTTCAGACCCTGAGAGAAAAAGATTGGGTAGTACTGGAAGAAGCTATCTTTTAAAAGATTCAGCTAAGATTCAGTTGATAGCATTATCCTTCATATATTTAATAAGTTTCCCTTTCTGTCACTCCCAAAATTATAATTCACTACCAGATCTGGGAAAGATTCTGGGCACACTGAAGGCTCTAGGGCACTGTTTTTCAGCCTCAGCAAATTTAAGATGTGTGGATTTCAACTCCCAGGATTCCCCAGCCAGCATGTTTGTTGGGGAAGTGTTTTGAACACAGCAAGAAATTTCAGTGGCACATTGGATAACAAACAATGAAATGCAGAAAATTAATTTTAAGATTAATCCCTAAATTAGAATAACTGGCAGTGTAACTCTGGCATACTTGTTTAATAATAATTTATTGTGTCTAACATCTAACATTTCTGAGGCAGCAAATAATGGTATAAAGCTGTAAAATACAATCATAGAACTGAACTGTTCATATCTTACTTGTCTCTGATCCAGGCCTGTGCTACTGTATTCAGGTAGTCCTCAATGTATGACAACAATTGAGCCCAAACATTATGTTGCTAAGTGAGACATTTGTTAAGTGAGTTTTGCTCCATTTTGTGACTTTTCTTGCTACAGTTGTTAAGTGAATCACTGCAGTTGCTAAGTTAGTAATATGGTTGTTAAGTGATTCTGGCTTCCCCATTGCAAAAAACTGATCACATGACCCTAGGAAACTGCAATCATCATAAATATGAACCAGTTGTCAAGCTTCTGAATTTTGATCACATGACTAAGGGGATGCTGTAACGGTTGTGTGAAAAATGGTCCTAAGTCACTTCTTTGAGTGCCATTGTAACTTTGAATGGTCACTAAATATTGTAAACCGAGGACTACCTGTAGTCCATGATGTCGGCAAACCCTGATAAAAAAAGAAACTGAAGTATAAGGGAAAATTCAAAACTTGCTGTGGGGATCTGACAGATTCACAGTGGGTACTGAGAAAGGTGAAGAGGAAGGGAAGAAGAAAGGCATTAGAATAGAAATGGAAGAAAAGTTTTGTTTTTGTTTTTTCAGGGAAGACTTAAGCTATAAACAGAGCAAAAAGTGAGATTAGAAGGTAATTAAATTTTCCAGACAGCAAATCCAGCTGTTATTTGGTTAAAATGTCTGTCTTCCAGAACAGTACTGTATATTAATTAATGGCAAACACTTGTCCCCAATAAATCATTTCATATTAATCCCAACTTTATTAAAGAGAAAAGGATGACCTTAAAGGACTGCTCTTTGTGAAAGTTTTGCGGTGGTGGTTGTTAACTTTACTCAACATCTTACTTTCAGCAAATTTTGAAATCTGCCATTCCAAAGGCACTGGGCCTCAAAGAGGAATCTAAAATCCTGAATACCTGTCACTGCAAGAAATGAACATCTTTGTTTCAAAAATACCAAGAGCTGCAACCAACTCAGAGAGATTGTTGTCACTACCAGGTATTACAGTATGGTGAGTGCATGTCATCTAAGCTCTCTATTCCACTGACAGTCGTTCACTTGTGCTGAAGATAGCTAAAGTGATGGGAGACAGGGTTGGGGTTGCAGACCTTATGGCACCAAAAAGTCCTTATGTAAGGTGGGAGGAAGGCTGCATTTTAAATCTGCTTTTCTACTGCTGCAGGGATATAAAAAGAGTGTAATTGCACAGAGCATTTGCCTTTCATTGTTTAGTGGCATTTAGGAAAAACTTCATAGAACTCCAGATCAGAATGAAAAACTATCGTTTGGCTGCTACATTGTTATAACAAAAGTTAGCTCACTAAAATAGATTGTATGCCTGTACAAAAGAAATAAATGTTGCAAGGAGATTGCAGTGGTTAAAGGTCCACTCCTGCCTACTGTTCTCAGCAGCTAGTCAGTGTTAGTTATCTTGATTTGCAGAGCCAAGCTAAGCAATACAGTCACAACTTTCTCCTCTATGGGGCTTTTTCTGCTACGATGCCTTCCATAGTTCTTCATTTCACATTATTTTAGCCCAGTGAGGCCTGGAAGGAGAGGCAGACTCATCAGTCTACAGAAGACAGGTTCTGAAGTCAGACCCTCCCCCTTTATGCTGCAGTTCCCTGATTGGTAGATAGGGAGGGGCTTAAAGGGGAAGGCAGGAACCCCTTCCCAATAGGGCACCTCCCGAACAGTAAAATATAGGTAGTCCTCGACTTACAACAGTTCATTTAGTGACTGTTCAAAGTTACAATGGCACTTTAAAAAGTGACTTATTACCATTTTTCACACTTATGACCTTTGCAGCATCCCCAGGGTCACCTGATCAAAATTCAGATGCTCGGCAGCTGGCTCATATTTATGACAGTTGCAGTGTCCGATGGTCATGAGATTCCCCTTCTGACAAGCAAAGTCAATAGGGAAGCCAGATTCACTTAACAACCATGTTATTAGCTTAACAAATGCAATGATTCACTTAACAACAACCATGGCAAGAAAAGTCGTAAAATGGGACAAACTTAACAAATGTTTCACTTAGCAACATACATTTTGGCTCAATTGTGGTCATAACTCAAGGACTACCTGTATATTCGATGGTGCCCCAGGAGAGGTGCAATACCAACAAGATAGGGATAAGGAAAGCAACTTTTATCCCTCCTGGATGGATACATGTCAGTTTAAGCTAGAACTGGGGAAACCGCTTTTGAATATCATCCTGCTTCAACCATTTTTTATTGTTTTGAAAATGGTTTCTCTTCTTATTATGAGATAGATTGCATATTTTGTCCAAAAGTACCTGGTGGATTATTTCTTATGTGTCAGAGGAAGTCTAATACTACATTATATTCGAAGTTTGTGAAGACTATACTGTAGGAGGAATAGGGATGGCAATTTTGCAAACTATAAAACATTACAAATGCATCCCTTGTTACCTAGGTGACTGCTGGATATTCAGGGCAACGAAACTCGAATGCCCCCAGGCATGATAAAATTACAGCATCTTTCACAAATGGGGTCACTTTTATTTTAAGCACCATCTGCGTGTATAAGTTTCCATGTATTCATGATGTTAATAGCCTGGATCTTAGCCAATTTATTATGTATAGATTTTCAGAACATTCTTATTAGCCAGAAGAATACGAGTAAGACAAATAGATTCATCCCTTCAGTATATCAGAACTTGCTCAAATAGCATTTAATATCAATAAAATTGGGGAGGATAAATGGAGAGGAAAAGGAAGTATATAGGAAATAAATTGAAATGCATATAACTTGCTTGATATATTGTCTAATTTTCTGGATGTTTTCAGCAAGCAATTGCTGCAGAACAGCTCCCAAAGACTGTTTCCTCCAGCGTGTTACAATACAATTCCCCACATCCCTAGTCAGCATTGCAAATGAGCTTCCTGGCTAAGGACAAGGTGCGTAAATTCTGAAGTGTCTGGAGGGCATCAGCTTAAGGAAGGTACCATATTCTCAGAGCCTTGCTTCACTAGCAGTGGAAAAAGCTGCTGGCCGAATGATGATGCCCTGACTCTCTTTGCTGTCCTGTTTTCTGGCTACAGCTATTTTGTAGAATGGAGAATAGCATGATTGAGCAGCATAACCAGTAAGTTTTGCATACTTCTTTCCATACTGCCAGCAAACAAGGGACCAGAAGTTAAAAGCCCTTCATGGCATGGATCCAGGTTACCTGAGGAATCATCTTATCCCAATTACATCGAGACTCACCTGATCAGGCAGGGAGGGTATATCATGGATCTTGTTGGTTAAAAAAAATTCAGCTGGTGGGGTCTAGGAAAAGAGCCTTCTCTGCTGTTGCTTCTGCCCAACAGAACACCTCACCCCCTCAGGTGAGGTTAGTCCTCACTCGTCTGGCTTTCTGGAAGAGTGTTAAGACCTGGTTCTGTCAATTGACATGAGAATCTGATTCTCCTCAACTGGCATGAGTGGTTGGTGGCTTGAGGGCCTTCTCCCTATTATGCATATTTTTGTAAGGGTTTTATGGTTTTATTACTTTTTAACTGCTCAATCACTGATAAGCGATATATAAATTTTATTAATAAATAGAGCACTGTTTAAGGCAGAGAGAAGCAAATATTTGGGGAGAGGGGACTGCATGTAACATTTTGAGAACACGAGAGAATAACAAAGCCAAACGGCCAAGGCCATATCAGGCATTCATGTGGGTGGATGTTTTGAAGATAGCCTGTGTGTTCCAAAAGACTTGAAATAAGTAAGTGAACAAGCCCTTTAATTAAGGCTAGAAGTCCTTACTTATGACATATTTGTTCACCTGTGTGTTATTTGTTAGCTCATTAAAGCATTGTTTCTTTTGCTTTCTCTTAAATTATGCTGGTTTGGAGTAGTAAGCAGTAAGCCCATTGCAAAAAGCAAGCACCAAAGGGATCAACATTAATCACTACCACTTTATATGTCACTTCTGAATTTTAGTTTTATTTAACTTCCACTATTAATTCTATATTACAAAAATTAGTAGCTGAGTGATATTCTTAACAACACCCAACTGGGCACACTAAGCAATCCATTAATATTTTAATTACTTACTCAATGCAATCATGTTCAAAAAGAAAGACTACCTGCATGTCCTGGAACTAAACTAACTTTCTGCTTACTAATGGTGGCTGTCTCTTTTCTTGCTAATTTATCTAGATCCAGTCTGCATAATCATAGGAAAAAGCAGTTGGGGAGAACTTGCATTCCCCAAGAGGCAAATTGAAAGAACTGAAGAAGTTCTCAAGCTCAGCATATTCTATTCTTCTTCGAATATGGATCTAGCAGAATCCTGTGTCTGTGGATAAGATAGTTCATCCCAGCTAGTGGCATAGGCCTTGTTGCATCTGATCGATTCAGCCTCTGGGCCAATATCTTGAAAATAAAATTGGTCAAGCATATGTATCAAAACAAGAGAAGAAAATTCCATATGAATGAATTTCTGCCTTTGAACTGCATGAAAGTATGGTTCATTCTACAAGTCTGTTCCAAGAAAATTCTGCTTATAAATTTTTTTTAAAAAAATAAAGGACCAACATTCTATGCCTTAAATAAAGAACTAAATTTGGCTTCCCATCTCCGTGAGATTGTTAGCCTTATGCAAAATCTATGAGATAAGCAATACAGTACTAGATTTTTGGAAAACTTGTATTAATATCACTCATAGAGGTATTTGCCTTTCTAATAGATTCATTCATCTCTTTTTCCTTTCCCCCCTTTCATCTTTAATAGCTATAGCTACAGGAAATGAATACAAGAGCTGTTTAAAAAAAAAAGGTCAATATTCCCTTACTTGCAAATTGCAAGCATAGCAACATTGGATTCTTTGGTTTGTTTCCAGGAAAAAAAGTTGTCAGAAATAAATCATGTATCTAAAACTGTGGTGTTATAAAATAGGAACATTCACTAAGATTTGGGTGGGAGCAAATGGAGATTGAGAGATTTTTTTAAAAAAGAAAGGATGGAAAGAAATTAATAAAGGGTTGGATAATTTGTATAGAAGTTGAGCTAATGAAAAATATTGCTTTGTCTACTATATTTGGCTGTTTAAAAATCTCCTGGGCACACAAAACCTGACTGTTGAATGAAGGGAAGATTAAAGCATTCACACTATATGTCACTAAAAAGCTTCCTAATGTCTCAAAATCAGTTCTGCACCTGCTACTTCCCTGGTCTCTCTTTCCTGTACTGGTTCACAGACAGCACTAAGCCTTAACATAATTTATTTGGCTTTCCTTTAGCATGTTATGTGAACATGCTAAGGGAAAGCCAAATAAATCATGTTAAGTGAACATGCTAAGTTTATAAACCATGGTTTATAATGTAATTTGAGAAATGAACTCTTGCATTAATAAAAAGAGTTGCCTTATCAATAAGATGGGCAGCACATAAGTTTAATAAATAAATAAGAGGATGCGAATTCAATCATTAGCTTCAAGGAGGCTAACTAGCAACAGAAATAAGATTTCTTTCTAAGCTCTAACAAAGCACTCTAAGCAATATTCACAGTTTTTATTGCCAGCATAAACTCTGGGAAGCCTTGTGCTTTTAATCCTCATAATTAAGCTTGTTCAGAAACTTTTATTATAAAAGGTTAAGAACTTAAGCTGCTAGTCTTTCACACACTGTTGGTGATTTTGTTTTGCCTTGTTTCCACCTTCAAATCATGATAAATTTTCAAAGGTTTATGGAGGAACTGCTTTGCACATGGAAGAACTCTAGAAAAAGCACAGTATTTTTCCAAAAGCTGCAGAAGGAGAAAACATCTGACTAGATGGGGTTGGATTTTGCCTACCAATACACAATAGCATTAGCATTAGATATTTATCGAAAGGTTCAGAAAAGTCCATAGACAACAAGAATGACATTACAGTATTGGCAGAAGCAAAGAAACCCAAACTCAATGAGGCAACAAGGTCCAAAGTTAATGGAGATTTTCAAGGTAATTAAAAAAAACATTTTAATTATCCTTATGTCAATGTAGTAGTATTTATCAGGACTAGTGAGTTATTCTCACCTCAACCAAGTAAACATTTTCTCTTTAACACCCTTGTCAACTGCATTAGTCTTTGCAACTATAATTATAACATCAATAGAAATAATGAACTGCCCAAAGGTAAAAAACCTATCTCTACAACCTCCTTTCTCCATTAATGGACTGATATCTCATGACTATGCTGATGTAGCTATACTCAAAGCAGTTGGGAAAATGTATGTGGTTACTTATCTTTTTAAACAGTTCTATCAGCAAAACTTGGAAGGGTAACAAATCCTCAACCTGTCCCGAGTTAAAGCGTAGGCAAAGTGACAACTTTAAGATATCTTTTGCTCCCTTTCCTCAACTGGCAGATTCCCACCCATCTAATAAAGGGATGTCAGCTCAAATTATTAAGTGATCTTTCTTTACTTTCCTTCTCGCACCCCACCCCACCCACCTTATGTCAGCTGCAGAATTCTTTATCAAACTGTTAAGTACCCCATTTGTCCTAATTATAGCTAGCTATAACATCCAAGGCAGTAAAGAGCTGGACAGCTTGTACACGTATGAGGAGCAATTCGCTAAGTGATGCAGTCAGGAAAGTTATCCCACTCACAATTTAGGCATCACAATTTGGTCTTAACTAATTGGCCCTCATTTAGCTTTAGATTGAGCCCTGTTGACTTTAGAGGGTTCCTGTATTGTTTTGTATTGGGGAAATGTATTTTAAAATGGGGTCAATATATTGAAAGATACTGTTATATCTTTTTCTGCTGTTTTTTTCAAAACTAATTTGAGGTTTGACTTGGGGTTTAAGTTAAATTCAGTGGTTATGAAAATAGAACTGTATTGATAGACTGGCTTTTTACTGTTATATATGTTTAATCCAAAGACTCATTATGCATTTATTTTTTTTCCCCTAGCTTCTACCACATTTATCCTTCTTATGGTGCAAAGAGGCTGATGGAAGTGTTAAGCTATGCATAAAGTCAATACATAGGAAGGCAATGGAACTGAGCCAGCTGCCTTAACTCTTACCCCTATGTTACCTTGGCTTACGGTATGTTTAGGACTCCATGCTGAATATGCAAAAGCAAGCAGTGAAAGGTACATATACAGACATAGAAAGCTCACTGGACTGTATAGATACTTTGAAAAATTCTAATACTCTGAAAAATTGTGTGTGTGCGTGTGATATGTGTATTAGCTTTATATAGTTATTATTAAAAAGAATAAAGCAAGTTCTGCTTTCCTGTAGAGCCACTCAACTGCATATATCTTATCCTTTAAATGTCTTATAAGCATACTAACTATTAGATCAAATTTCAAAGGAACCTTTTAAAAAGAAAAGAATACATACCAAATTAACTGACAAAAAGATAAGGTCAAAATAAGGAATATGTTACTTTTTTTTTTTTTTTTTGCTTTAATTTATATGCCGCCCTTCTCCGGAGACTCAGGGCAGCTTACAATGCGTTAAGCAATAGCCTTCATACTTTTGTATGTTATACAAAGTCAGCTTATTGCCGCCACAATCTGGGTCCTCATTTCACCTACCTTTGAAAGGATGGAAGGCTGAGTCAACCTTGAGCCTGGTGAGATTTGAACTTGCAGTAATTGCAAGCAGCAGATGTTAATAACACTGTTTAGTCCACTGTACTACAGGGTCTTATGCTATGTTTTTCTATAACCATAGAAGACTAGCAACATTTATCCCCATCATAAAGAAATTAAATTAGAAAAATCATTAAATGCAATGAAATAAATGAACTGAGAAGATGAGTATTTCTGAAAATCCTAGACTTACTTGGAAGTATAAACACCTCTACTATGAAATCTCTTCCTTTGGTCCATTCTCTTTCAGCAGTATTTGGAGACAATATTTTCCTAGCCATATTTGAACTCCTAGGTCCATTAAAGTATGTCAGATTTCATCTCCTAAAACTTGGAGACAGGTTATTTTTAAAGCTCAGTTCACCAAATTAATATTCTATCAAATGCACCACCCAAAACAGAAAGCTCAAATAATTGTAATTCTCTCTGAAACTCTTTTCTTTTTATTTTAAAAAAAGCATTATTTCTCTTTCACATTGGTTTCTTTTTCCCTTTGGAAAATAAAAATAAAATGGAAAATAAATAAATAAATAAATAAATAAATAAATAAATAAATAAATATTTTAAAAATAAATAAAAGACAATTACCAAGGGATGTGGTTTTATAGTCTGAAAGATTTTTCGTACAACTTTTTTTCAGAATTACAACAACTTTGGATTTCAAAATATCTATAGGATAATGTAAACGTATCATTGACACAAAAGATTTGTAAATACTGATTCAGTCTTTAAATTATGTTGAATGACTGGCAGAGGTTGATGGGCATTAGCTCAGGCTCCTCTATAGCTGATGGAGCCTAAGTTTAGCAATCTAAGTTTAGCAATCTAAGTTTCTTATTTTTGCTACACAGTTATTTTTGGCGTGTGAGAAATTCCAGTTTATGCTGAACTAAAGGGGAGAAAGATTTTATCTGAATTGAGCTAAATGTATATTGTAATATTATACTGTGAATGACAATTTTTTGAACAGTTGGCGGCACCAGGAACAAAATCATATCATAATTGTGGACAGGAGAAATCAAATATGGTTTCAAAAGAAACTTTTTTTAAAACTTAAAACAAAAAGGGCATGTAGCCAGATCAATTAGCCATTTAATTTGCTATACAGTATATAAGAAAAGACATTTTAATGTAATTAAACAAAAACGTTGACCTTTTCAAGTTTATTTATTCAGCTGTACGCATAAATGTTCAAAACGGAACAATCTGATCACATGTCTCTCTTAACTATGTACTCAGTCAGCCTGTGGAGACCCGGGAGAGGAATTTCCCTGGTCCTAGGGCAGCTCTGTCCCTTGGGATGGATATGCTGTCGGAGCTCCAGGTTATGCCTATTAAAAAAGCAATATTTCTTTCTCATAACTATTGATTCTACCCCTCCCTTTTTAGGCAAGATGGTAGGTATTCTTCAAATAATAGATCACAGTATCCCATAACAACATCTGCTTCTACATATATACTGCTCAAGGCAGTTTGATATCATGGAGTGGAAAAAAGTTAGGCTTTTGCCCAAAATGATGTTTATAATGAAAATACCTGTCTAATAAGATTTAGGCGATGTGGGGGGGGGGAGAAATATTACTCTGTTAGTAGAGCTATCGTGACATTTTCAATCAAGGGCTACTTACGGCTGCCTTGATATTAGAAAATCTTTTCACTACGATGGATACATAGAGGCAGCCACAATTTTCTGTATTTTAAAAACACAATTGCTACCAATACTCCACCATTGGAAAGCAATATAAGGTAGGCATGGGAGAAGCAGGGCCATACAGGATGATTTTTGGATCTATCCCAAATCACTCTGATTTCTATCTAACTTTTGTATACCAGAAGCCTAGATTGACTTTTTAAGGATGCAGAACAAGAACTGAAATACATTCTTTTATATCCTCAGCACATGATACATATCTAGAAAGACGACATTAAAGTATTTTCTAGAAATGAGAAACTAAAGGGTTTTTCCACCCAGTGAATTTTTATAAACGGCAGAATTGATGCTTCTGAGTTGGCAGAAGTTCCTAAGACTAACCATAGGCAATATATTTCTCATCAATTCATATCTGCTCAGAGAAGGTTCTATGGCATTTCATTGGGTTTATTCATAGTTAAACTGCTATAGGATTAATGTACTAGTGAAGATTACTTGCTGATTTTAAAGCAGTGCATATTAAATTCAGTAGTTGTACATAACCCACTGTCAGAAAAGTAAGATACGCACATACTCCAACAATAGTTTCAAACAACACATTCTTCTCATACTAACACAACTCAACCTTAAATATGCCAAATCTGATTTTTCTGTTTTAGCCTTATAGCAAATTCATGCCTTATCAGCTATCTATTTCTCTGTCTCTCCCCATCTCCTAAAATAAAAGGATTTTTTCACTCACCTCACTCATGATGATGAACTTGAAATGAGAGTTCACAGATCCTCACTTCCTCAAGGCAGAGCTGCTGGGCTACAAGCTCTCTGTACTGTTTCTAGCTTTTCTCTTTAAAAGGGTTGCTCGGAAGCATCATGCTTTCAATAAACCAATAAGGAGCTCTTACCTGCTGAAGCCCATGGCATGTATCAAAGAGAGCTCAAAGGGCCACCTTGTGGTAAGAATAAGAAATGCATTCTTCAAAAGATGGAAAAGAAAGTATCCGGCATAGAATGCAGATGTCAGAATTGAGAAGGTGGACGATGAAGTCTCTTATTATTCACTGATAGAAATCATATCCATGAGAATCATAAAAGGAAAATGTTACCCAGTTCATTAGAACTCATACCAAAATACATCCCAAGATTTATATGTTTTTCCCCAAGAGAAATTCCTGTGCCTTGAACATCTGCAAACTGCAGCTGGTGATACTTCATTTCATATAAAGAAAACATGAATGTGAACATTTTGAATAGAAATCCTGGATTGGAAACTGAGAGGAAAAAACCTGACTGGAAGTTTATCTGCCTGCTAAAATAAATACCCAGAGCCAGAGCCAGGGGAAAAAAATCAACCGCACTGTTTCCAAGCACAACACACATGTACATAAACACATAGAGTGATCAAATCTGTTACCAGAAAAAGACTTAGAATTAGCATTTCACATGCTTGAGCAATTGTCAAGTCTCCGGCAGCTGGGTTATCTGGATTCCACTTAAATTTTCTGGATTCCTGCTTCCGGTTCTCTGATTGCCTGGAATAAATCATGGGGGTAGCACCAGATTAGGAAAACAATAATCCAAAATAGAGTTTGGAGAAGTTGAATATTTGTCACCAAAATATTGATTTCTTCTATACTTTTTCAGATTGAGAACTGAAATACTTTTAAAACCAGCTCTAAATAATTATATTTTGAGATATTGTTTCAATATAGTTCTGCACTATATCTTGCAACATCTTGAATCCCCAGGGACTTGTGCATAGGTCCTTTTTGTAGACTTCAGCCTAATATTTCTCATCCTGGCATATGTGATAACTTTATGGATCATGGAAATATGTCTTTTTTTCCTCAGTTGATATGATTTTCTACAATTCTTCCTCTTCGTGCATTCCATCACCATGTTTGACTATGGAAAAATCTTGCACCACTCATAAGGGAACTTGCAGGGAGAAGGAGGAGTTAAAATTTTCCCACCCACCTTTTTTCCTTCCTATTTTAGGTATCTAGCTGTATTCCAATTCCCTAAATTTTAGGCAATAGCAAAGCTTGCCATAACACAGCCATAATATTGCTTGTTGGTTTTTGTTTAGCATATTGAATAAATTGTTTATCCAATAAACCACAATTAAGTGAAGAAGTACTTAGAGTAATATACAGATCCAGCTATATACTGTATTTTTCGGAGTATAAGATGCTCCAGACTATAAGACACACCTACCTTTTTTGGTGAGGAAAACAAGAAAAAGAAATCTGCCTCAGCCTCTGCCTCCCAGGAATTTTGCCTCGTGGAAGCAAACAGCAAATAGCCTGCTTTACTTTCATTTTCATTTTCAGCATAGCTTGATTAGCACAAGAAAAAAAAAATTGCTCCCAGAAATTTACCTCCTTGCAGCAAGCAGCAGAGGCCCGTGCAAAACAGCTGAGAGCAAAACAGCTGAGAGTTGGGAGGCCAATCCAATCAACTTGTGCTAATTAGGCTGTGCTGAAGCTGAAATGAGCTGTTTCTTCTTGCTGCTTGCTGCAAGGAGGTAAATTGCTGGGAGACAGAGGCCAAAGAGTGGGGGCCAGTGGGTGGGTGGGGCTACATTTGGTGTATAAGACGCACCTAAATTTTCACCCCCTTTTAAGGGGGAGGAAGGTGTGTCTTATACTCTGAAAAATACGGTAGTTTTGTCTTGTCAGCTGGGGACTGCAGCCAAGAAATTAAAAGATGCTTGCTACTGGGAAGGAAAGCTATGGCAAATCTAGACAGCATACTAAAAAGCAGAGACATCACCCTGCCAACAAAAGTGCGTATAGTCAAGGCTATGGTTTTCCCAGTTGCAATGTATGGCTGTGAAAGGTGGACCATAAGAAAGGCTGAGCGCCAAAGAATTGAGGTTTTTAAATGATGGTCCTGGAGAAGACTCTTGCAAGTCCCTTGGACTGCAAGGCAATCAAACCAATTGGTCCTAGAGGAGATTAACCCTGACTGCTCTTTAGAAGGCCAGGTCCTGAAGATGAAACTCAAATACTTTGCCCACCTAATGAGAAGGAAGGACTCATTGCAGAAGAACTTAATGCTGGGAAAGATTGAGGGCAAAAGAAGTAGGGGATGACAGAGAACAGGGTAGCTGGATGGAGTCACTGAAGCAGTAGGCGTGAGCTTAAATGGACTTCAGAGGATGGTAGAGGACAGGAAAGCCTGGAGGAACATTGTCCATGGGGTCGCGATGGGTCGAACACAACTTCGCAACTAACAACAACAAAAGTAATGGTAAACTCGATGTTTACCTAATGTATTCCTCCATTCTATGTATACTCCATCTTCATTAATTTGTACTCTATTCCATATCTTACTCAATATTTCATTGCCAATATAAGCATTTTTCTTTCTCCAGAGTTTAGCAAAACCTTATAAGGAAAAACTCCCTTCAGCTGAGAATGCAATTCTGAGCCTCGGTTTCATAAACATGATTGGATATAGCCACCATTGGCATGGGTGAAATGAAAATATTTTTTAAAAAACAGCTTGTTTTTTCCCTGATACTCTTTAAATTAATCACATTTATAAATTTTAGCACAATATATTAAATGTGCAGATTCAGGGCAGCAGCACTGCAATGAAGGATTAAAATAGTTGATGGTGAAAAAATGACAAGCATTTCTCTCTTTAAGGGCAGACTTGCTTTCTTGCCTGCTTCTATATTTGCATTTTTACTTGATCTGTTCACTTTTGATCTGTCGTTGCCTTGCTCAACATTACTTGTGCCTTTCAACTATACACGCATCCATAACATTCTACCTAAACTGCAAAATGGGTTTAGGGAAATAGCAGGAGAAGCTAACTGTTGTATAGTGGGCACAAAGAAGGACTGGACACGCGAGTAACAAATACTTCTTTATTAGCTCCATAAACTGCAATGCCTACTCTAGCCGTGGCAGCTCCTTTTATACTAGGAGCTGTCCACGCTTTCAGCCACTGACAATGCTCTGAATTTCCCGCTTCAATTATCGCTTATTGATTGGCCCGTTCAAATCTGCCACTCAATACTCAACACCCCTCCCCTCTAGTTCAGCACAATCAATCCTGAGGCTTTTATGCTACGTAGTCCCGTAAGTAGGCGGGTCGCCTCGGTGCGCAACTGGACCTGCTCAGTTCAGTCGTCTCAGCGTTCTCGGAGTGAGAGGTCGAGTTCCGTGGGTCTCCTGATTCTGCCTCTGGAACTCTCTCGAACTCGTTCGCTGGATGGGCGTTGTTTTTTTCGTTGCTCCTTCCTTCCTCCCCCGATCGGGATTGTGGACTGCTGCTGCTGCTCGGTTCCTCCTCTGGGACTGCCGGTAAGTTTCCGCTGCTTCTATCTGGGTTTGAGTCTCTGCTTGTGCTGTCTTATGCCTCTGGCTGTGGTAGGGCCTGGTCACCTTCTGTGTTCTTTCCTTTCCGCTGCTCTTGCGTGTGTTCTGTGGGCTCTTGTTCTTTTCTGGTTATTCGACCTCTGAGCTGGTCAATGTGTTGCTTCCATTGGCAGCCGTCCTCGGTCTGTAGCCTGTACGACAGCGGGCCTGTGACTTGGGTGATTTCTCCTGGAATCCATAGGGGGTTACCGCTGAAGTTTTTCGCATAGACTTGGTCCCCCACCTGGAACTTCCGTGTCTTACTCGTGGAGTCAGCTGGCTTTTCCGTACTATACTGGGGATGCAGTCTGTTTAACGGGGATCTTAATTTCCTCCCCATTAATAGTTCGGCCGGACTTCAGTGTGTGGCTGCGCATGGTGTTCTATGTTGAATGGTGAGCAATTTGTCGATTTTGGCTTGCATGTCTCCCAGTCCCAGTCTCGCCAACGTCTCCTTGGCCGTTCTCACCATTCTTTCCACACGTCCGTTCGTAGATGGTTTTCCCGACGTGGATAATGCATGCCAGATTCCCTGGTTCGCCAGGAACATTTCAAATGCATTGGCCGTGAACTGTGGCCCATTGTCGGAGACCAACAGATCGGGTAGCCCATGTGTTGTGAACAATCTTCTGAGCACTGGAATCACGGCTTCTGTATTGGTCGATGGCATGAGCTGCACTTCCAGCCATTTGGAGAATGCGTCCACGATTATCAGGAACATGTTGCTTTGGCACGGTCCTGCAAAGTCTATGTGTATTCTGGACCATGGAGTTCCTGGATTCTCCCAGTCGTGTGTGGGTGCCGTGTGTGGTGCTGGTCTTGATTCTTGGCAGGGCTTGCATGTTGAAACTCACGCTTCTATTTCCTTATCCATTCCGGGCCACCACACATAGCTTCTTGCCAATGCTTTCATTCGTACGATCCCCGGGTGCCCGTCGTGTAGCATGTGTAAAATGTCCTGCCTTAGCTGCCCGGGGATGATGACTCAGCGGAGGATCCGGCCCCGGCATCTACCATCCTGCTGATTGAGACCATGGAAAACTCACAAATCTTTTTTTAACTGATTAAACCCCCTGAGATTAACTGATTGTCTTTCCGGGTTTGTAGTTCAGCTGGTAGTCGTAAGCAGTTAGGAACTCTATCCACCGAAGCATTCTTGGCGAGAGTATGGGCGGAGTAGGTTTGTCTCCAGTGATGATGCCAAGTAGCGGTTTGTGGTCGGTTATAAATTTGAATCTCCGCCCGTACAAGTATTCGTGGAACCTCTTTATTCCGGCTACAGCAGCCAACGCTTCCTTATTCAATTGACTATAGTTCCTTTCAGGTTTGGACAGTGTTCGGGAATATAATGCAATGGGGGGGGCTTCTTTTCCGTTGGGCATACAGTGGCTTAGTATGGCCCCAATGCCGAATGGTGAGGCATCGCACGTCAATCTGATGGGCAATGTCCTGTTGTATTGCACTAACACTCTGTCTGATGTTAACAGCCTTTTGATTTCGTCGAATGCCACTCGTTCTTGTTTTCCCCACCTCCATTCCATTTTCCTGTCTAGTAGCCGGTGGAGAGGTTCAGCAGTTGTGGCTTTCTGCGGTAGAAAAATATTATAAAAATTCAGTAACCCGAGGAATGCTTGTAGCTCTGTTTTGTTTGTGGGTGTGGGTGCTTCTTTAATGGCTTTCAGTTTTCCCGGGGTCGGCCAGATTCCTGACTCATCTATTAAGTAGCCTAGGAACTCTACTTGTTTCTCAGCCCGGTTACATTTGTTCCGTTTCACTTTAAGCCCCGCTTTCTGGAATCTAGATAGTACCTCTCTCAACCGCTGCTGGAGCTGGGTCAGGTCTATTGCTGAGATTAGAACGTCGTCGAAATAGGGTACGACCCCCTCTATCCCTTGTAATAGATGTTCCATCAGGCTTTGGAACAGACCCGGGGCTATGCTGACTCCGAATTGTAGCTGTTTGCATTTGAATGCCCCTCTGTGTGTCACAATTGTTTGGGCCTCGGCTGTCGCCTTGTCTACCAGGAGTTATTGATATGCTTGTGCCAGGTCAAGCTTTGCAAAAATCTTCCCTAGACCCAATGAGTGTAACAGATGTTGTACCACTGGCACTGGGTACGCGCTCTGCTGTAACGCCTTGTTTATGGTACTTTTATAGTCTCCGCAGATGCGTACTGACCCATCTGACTTAATAGGGGTTACAATGGGTGTTTCCCACTTTGCGTGATCTATAGGCTTGAGAACCCCCTGGGCCACTAGCTTGTCTAGCTGCTCATCAATTTTGGGCCTTAGAGCAAATGGGATCCTCCTGGGTTTAATCCAGACAGGGGCAACTTGGGGATCTAAGCTAAATGATATTGGGGACCCCTTGTACTTGCCCAGTTTGCCATTGAACACCTCTGCAAATTCGGTCATCAATTTTTCCTCCCAGCCATCTTTGTTGATGTGGTCGACACCGGTTACTGCTAGTCCCAATAGCTCGAACCACTCCAAACCCAATAGGCTGGGCCGGTCACTATCCACGATGGTGAGGGGAAGTCTTGCTTGAAAGGTCTTGTAGGATACATTGAACTTCTTGGTGCCCAGTATGGGAATTCGGTTCCCTTGATAATCCAACAGGGTCAGTCTTTGGCATTTGAGTTCGTTGGTGTTGATTCCAGGGATTAACCACTTGATGGTTTTCCAGGATACCATGGATAGGCAAGATCCTGAGTCGACCTCCATTTTGCAGGGTCTCCCCTCGATGAGGATGGTCGCCGCCATCTTGTTTGATTTTCCTGCACTCGCATGGCCCACTATTAATGTTTGGTGCGTTTCTCCTCTGTCCGTGACGGAATCCTCGTCCCTGCGACCTCTTCCAAACGGCTGTTTTTTTCCACTTGTCTGGAACTGTCGGCTGCTCTGCGGTGAGTTGGGCGGTCTGTTTTTCCGGGATGCCAGTTGTGATGCCCTGCAGGCCCTTGCTATATGTCCTTTCTGGTTGCATCTTTGGCATATAGCATCTCGGAACCTGCATTCCGCTTGTGGGTGGTTGCCTTTGCAACCTGCACATCAGAACTCTTTCTTCCCTTTACTTTGCGGCTTCCTTCTTCGATCCGCTCAGAGATGGTGTACGTCTTCTTCTTCTCCTTCCTCTGATTCCGTCTCTATTTCTCCGTGGTGAACTGAGGCTTCCTCTTTTGCTGGCGGTCCCTTGTTCACCTTTTTTATGGCTGCTGCAGATTTCTGTGATGCTTCGGTTGCTGAAGCTTCTTCCAAGGCTTCCTTGAATGTAATCTCAGGTCTGGCCAACAATCTGCTTTGTAGGGTGAGGTCTTTTAGTCCTAACACACACCGATCCCTCATGGCCTCTTCTAGGTCTGAGAAATTACACGCGGCAGCGATCTCCCTCAGGGTTGCCACAAATTCACTGATTGTCTCACCTTCTCTCTGGTCTCTTCGGTAGAACTCGTGCCTTCTCACCAGAGACAATGCTTGTGGGGCATAGTGCGCTTTCAGGATGCCTTGTAGGGTTGTCCATGTGAGTGTTCTGAGTTCTGCAGGGGCAGCGAGTGCCTTTGCCATCTTAAATACTGTTGGGCCGCAGTGTGTGAGGAAAAGGGCCCTCTTTCGTTGTTCGGAGAGGCACAACAGGTCATTGGCCTCCATGTAAATGAAGAATCACTCCATGTACAACTCCCAATCTTCTCCCGCCGGGTTGAACGGTGTGGGTGGGCTGATTGCAGACATTCTTGCTAGCCGATGATCTGACCAGTCTGTAGTTGTTGATCCAGATGGCCGATGATTCTTGGAGATATATTCCTTGCGTTCTTCGTCCTTCAGAATCCCACCTTTGTCGCCAGTGTTGTATAGTGGGCACAAAGAAGGACTGGACACGCGAGTAACAAATACTTCTTTATTAGCTCCGTAAACTGCAATGCCTACTAGGAGCTGTCCGCGCTTTCAGCCACTGAAAATGTTCTGAATTTCCCACTTCAATTATTGCTTATTGATTGGCTCGTTCAAATCTGCCACTCAATACTCAACACTAACTATGATCAATTTATTACAAAAGAATAGTATTGTGCCATGATGAGCACACTACATAGATCCACCTTGGTTTAATGTGGGTTGGTAGATGGGCATTTTCTGACTAATCAATCTAAGACTGATCAAGATTGGCTGGCCTAAAGTCACCTCAGGTATCTCTTAAAATTTTAAAAGTGAAGCAAATATTTTCACTGATGCTGCCTTCTGAACTTGACAGAGCACGAGTGTCAAACTTGATTGCGTCACATGACGTATTGCGACGTATCGTGACTTTTTTGACTTTGTGGAGTCAGGGTGGGCATGGCCTGTGCGTGACACATCTGGCCAGTGGGCCGCCAGTTTCACACCCCTGTAAAAGCTCAGCCAGAAGAAAGAAGAATACAATATATCTGCATTTCCATTATTAACTGATCCTTTACTGGAAGAGATAGAGGCAGTGTATTTTTTCTTGGAATTTTAATTTTTAATTCATGGATTCTTTCCATATCTTGTATTCCTCCTAGATTGCCTATTACCGTAGCTACCAGAAGAAGACTAGGAAACTTTTGAAAGCAGCCCCTAACAGCTTTGCATACCATTCTTAACTTGTTACTAGTTTGAACTTTGCAGGATAATAGCCTGGGCCTGCCAGGGCTTGAATAAAATGCCAGCCTCTATTATAGTCCCTGTTTTAAAAGCATATTCAGGTCAGTTAACTCCCTAATTCCCAAACAGGAAAAAATAACAACATGATATGTAGGCTTGGCATTCTGTTGGCACAAAAAAAAAATATCATATAGCTAGAAGGTATTCATCTCTACAATTCTGATACTTTAAGCTAAAATCATGCATGCATTTATTGGAGCAGAAGGGGGTCATTTTTTAATGCCAAGGGGATGCATGATGATCATGAATGTTTTTGTTATGAACCAAGAGTAGGCTGTGACAAAGAAGTGGATGTGCAAAACCTAAATTTGTGAGAAAACATTACTGGGAGAAATGTACAACTAACCACATATATTTCTAAAGGCTAGACTTTTACATCAGTACAGCCTGATTAACTCTCCAGAGTCACAATATTAAATTAAGCATTAATAAAATATTAATTCCAACTTTACTATAAATATAAATTATACATGCTCGGAGAGAATCTAGGTAAAGATAATTGTCTTCTTTGAGTCAAGCTCAGTTCCTGATGATTCCATAGACAAGCCTCATGCTTCATACTACTTCTGGGTGGTCTTCTGGCCACAATATTCTGGCCTGGGGTCTTCTGCAGGAATGTTCCAAAAAGGTAACATTGTGGCTGTACCAACATAATCAAAGTCTGCCCTTTTTACAGCCTATGTGCCACTTGTATGCCATGCATCAAAAAGGGCTGGAGTTTCAATTGCCTGGCATGGCTTTCTCTTCTCTTATGTCTCAATCCAGCCTACAGTCTTGTTATTTCCTGGTGCCTTCTGTACAAATGCTGAATATCTCCCAGACATTTGAGGGAAAAACCCTGGTAGCGCAGCAGACTAAAGCACTGTTATTAACATCAGCTACCTGCAATTACTGCAAGTTCAAATCTCACCAGGCTCAAGGTTGACTCAGCCTTCCATCCTTTCTAAGGTAGGTAAAATGAGGACCCAGATTGTGGGGACAATAAGCTGACTTTGTATAAAATATACAAAAGTATGAAGGCTATTGCTTAACGCATTGTAAGCCGCCCTGAGTCTTCAGAGAAGGGTGGCATATAAATCAAATTCAAAAAATAAAATTAAAAAAAAACCAAAAAAAACCCCAACAAGTGTGTAAATTATATGGTGTTGGATCTGGAAAATGTTAGGCTAAATTGTTCATGACATGAAAAGCAAGCAAATTGATATTCTGTTTGTTTAGAGGCAGCGTCCTTGACTATTTGAGTAACTTGTTTATATACTATATGAAAAGAATGGTTGGTTTGATTTTGCTATAATTTATTGTATGAAACCAGTCACTGGGTTTTGTATAACCATGGTTTGTAGAATAACACATTGTGTGGACTCAGTGAACTGCATTACATTCAATCTACCAGGGTTAATAAACTTAGCTTTAGGCTAATCTTTGAGCAATTAAGGTTTATTTAATAAATGTGGTTAAAGAAACTATACTTATCATAGTGTGTCAACCTAATCAATGCGAACTAAGTTCTATTTGGGTATGGAATTTAATTCACCAAGAACACGAATGTTCTCTTTCTGCACCACCACTTGAGAATGACTTACTAAATGCAGATGTAGTTGTGTTTGAAGGAAAACTTACACAGGCACATACTGTGTAAAAATAAAAAATAAATCAGCAAAAATAAATAAGTAAGTAAGTAAGTAAGTAAGTAAGTAAGTAAGTAAGTAAGTAAATAAATAAATAAATAAATAAATAGTCTCTTCTTTGCTTGATGTCTCTGAACTGACTCTCCACTTTTAGCTGTAACATTTGGGGACTTATACAACTAAGACCAGATGATTTAACAATAGCCAATCATTCTCCCAATGCATACATATCAGTTTTATAAAGCTGTTTTTATGGAGAAAAATAATAAGATGGAGAAAAATAAAGATGGAGAAAAATAATAATTGTTATATCTGTTATAATTGACTGGAGAAGCTAACAGAACTATTATGTAGTTTTACTGCTTAATCATAACAAATCTGTTCAGTTCCTCTGTTTTAAATTGAGTGGGAGACTAACTTCAGAGTGAATGTCAGGGTTTTGTTGGGGGAGGGGGGAAATCAACCTTTAGAGAAAGAAGGGAGAGGGATGGGTGATACAATGAAATACACACACACACCCTGCATGTTGTAATTACAGGCTAATTTATTCATAGAAAAGAAAAGAATCAACAACATTGCTGTCCAATTATTTAGTCAGTAATTTTTTGATAAACTCTGAATAGTTCAGAAAATCAGAAATTAAAATCAAGCTTCAAAAGCAGAAAAGAATTCAAATTCAAATTCTCCTTTTCTACCCCTTGGGAGATTGTACTGTCACAATAAGATATTACTGGTTTAATTATGATTTGCTAGGTAGATGAGTGGATTTGCACTATACACCATGTGATAAACTGTCATATAGAAAGTATAATCACAGGGCTCACTTCATTTAAGTAAAATCAAGGCAGCCACATGATGGTTTATACCAGGCTTGAGATTGCATTTGCTCCATTCCTCTCCCTTCCTTAGAGGACAAGTTTGCCTATTAGGCTTTGCTGAGCAGTTCAACATAATAACAGCAGACAGTAAAAACTGGCACAATAGAGCAGGTCACATTCATTATAATCTCCGCTCATCTGTATCCCTAATGTCCTTTTAATATTTTTATTTATTCGTTCATTCATTTATGCATACTTATATTCATATGCATAAAATTGAATCCTGCTATTTATACTCAAGGCAGTTTGAGACTGGCATGGAGCGCAATTATTTTTGCAGCCTGAAAAGCTCTACAAGCCTCTACTTCCCCAAGCTTTGAGGAGATCCAGGGGTCTATGTGTAAGCCTAGTTATATGGGCTTAGTTTCCTTTATCAGGAGATGATTGAAGACATATAAAATTCACTAGTAGTTGATTATACAGTAGCAATAGCAGTAGCACTTAGACTTATATACCAACCCATAGCGCTTTACATCCCTCTCTAATGATTTACAAAGTCAGCATATTGCCCACAACAATCTGGGTCCTCGTGTTACTGAACTCAGAAGGATGGAAGGCTGAGTCAACCTTGAACCAGTCAGTATTTCCATATATAGAAGGTGATTTTTTTTTTACAGTTCTTGCTCTAATGGCTAAGACTCCAAGCAATGTACAGCAAAGCAAGAATAAACATTAAAGAAACAGGACAATAAATTAACCAGACACCCAAGATAAGTACTTCTGATCAGTTCAGCTGCAGGATCTGAAAACATGTAGGGCAGTGGAAAACATGTGGAGCAGACTACATCCTCACAGTTTCCCCGCTTAGTATATATACTAGGTATGGGTGTTTGTCCACCAGCATTTCATAGATGAATCTAGTCTTATTCAGCTGCTTTTACCAGCTGCAGCTAGAAACCAACCACTTGTCCTTTTGGGCTCAGGACCACAGCAACTGCCAGAGAGTTACACATTAATATGTGCCCCCTTTCCCACTAACACTGGAACTAATTAACTAACTAGTTTCTGTACCATTAAAAAGAAGAAGAAGTCAGCTGAGCTGAGAAGCTAAATAACCCTGTTGGAAGAAACATCCTTCTGGGTTCTGCTCCAAGTGGGGAAACAGACACTGGAAACATGGAGACTGCTTGGAAAGATGGTTTAATGGTGGACAGGATCACATGGCTTGAGTTCCTGAACAGAAAAGGGGCAGATACAGTGAGTTTTTCAGGTTTTATGCTCTCTCTGGCTTTGAACTTCCTAGGGCCCAGAAAGAGTACTCTGATTGGTTGTCAGACTCCCAGGGGGTGGGGGTCTTAGCTAGCCTTGCTGGCTGATGGTCACATGTGCTTCCCAGGTCACATGTGGTGAGTTTCTGCTGCTATTGTGTAGAGGACTAATCCTATCTTTGTTGGATCTTTGGCAATTCCTACTATGGCTCTGCCTGAAGGAGGTAGATCTTTGTTATGTAGAATAGACTGGCCCAAGCCTTAATGGCCCATTGATAAAGGGTGGGGGCAGGAAGATGGGAGCTGCTTCAAAACATGCTTATCCCAGGGAAATATAATATTCTGCCTTTTTCATATTTTCCTAAAATATTTCACTCTTCCAGGAAAGGGGTGGGTGCTAACTTCCTACAACCCTACACTGACTGCATTCAAATAACATGCTAAACTGAAATCAAACAACTATATAATGTCTTACTTTATGCAAGAACTAGGCCTGCATGTTGTTACTAAAGTGATTAAGTGATACTAAAGAATCACTTGAAATAAGGAAGAATGGCTACTGGAAGACACTAACCCTTCCCAAATCCCACATAGAATGACTTTGAGAGTACAGCGGCAGCTCTGTGCCTTTCTGACATTTAGGTTGTTATTGGTCCTGTGAAAGGGGAAAATGTCATGCCTGATGAAAGGTGCTGAGCTGTTATTCACTGGGGGGAAAAAAGGATAACTTCCAAACACAATGCAATGAGCACATTATCGATCAGAATGAATTTCCTCCCCTCTAATTGCTTGAGGAAGCTTACCTAGCAGAGACTCCTCCAGTTTTTTCCAGTACAACAATTCTGAGAGCCTGGCTGACTTAAAGTTATCTATTGAGCTCCATAGATGAAAGCAGACTTCAACCTGGGTTTCCCCGCTGCCACACCACTCTATCACTACTGTGCACCACATCAAGATTTATGGTATGAAGCTGAAAAAGTCAAATCCAAGAGTGCCTTAGGTTTGATGCAAGTAATTAAAAGTTCTGTGGACCTTGGCTACAGCGGAGGATGCACTTCTTGGGATGCAGGGGAGGATGACAGAAAGCAATGTCTCAGCACTTACCCATGACAGTTGACTTTTAATTAAAAGGGAATTAGACATTTTCAATTTCCATGCGGACAAGAGAACATACAGGAAACACACACACACACCATTATTTCTCTAAATTTCAAAAGCCTGAAGCTAAAAGTACATCTTTTCTCCAATTATTTGCAATTGACACTTGGAGAGGTCAAGGCAGAAAACAAGTTTCATTTAATGTCTCTTTCTCTATGTCTTGTTTATTTAGCATTGTGGAATTCTAAATAAAGCTTCTTTTAACAAGTAAAAGAATTCTCTTCCACATTATCAAAAATAGGCTTTGGGAAAAGATAATTTTTCATCACATAATCTTTAAGGTAGGATCTACTGTATGTGTACACTGCTCCCACATATCCATATCTAATTACTATATAAAATTTCAATGAGATAGCTTTCTGATTCTGATAATGGGATGCAGGCTGATGGCAAAGTAACATTTGAACTGGACTCAGAATTTGCAACTGGCTCTTGTGACTCAAATGACAAACACTGTGAAATAGTGAGATGACACAGAACAGACATAATTACCCTGCCTGTTCCATATACAGGTAGTCCTTGACTTACAACAGTTCATTTAATGACCATTCAAAGTTATAATGGCACTGAAGAAAGTGACTTATGACCATTTTTAGTACTTATGACCACTGTAGCATCCCCATGGTCACATGATTTACAATCGAATGCTTGACAACTGGTCCATACTTATGATGGTTGCAGTGTCCTGGGACCATCTTTTGTGACCTTCTGACAGTCATGAATTTTCAACTTTTGGAATGAGATTAATCTTTAAACTGCAGTGACAGGAAACTCTTTAGATACAGAATTGGTGGTAACCGATATACAAACTGCACAGTGGTGGGTTGCCCCCGGTTCGCACCAGTTCTATAGAACCGATAGTAAAACCGGTGGGAGGCTCTGCCCACCGACTCCAACGTCATCAGAACGCTTCTGTGCATGCTTCACTCACACGCAGCCCTGTTGCAAACCGGTAGTAAAGGTAAGTAGAACCCACCCCTGAAACTGCATATATATTGATACTGAAACTGCACTTTTTTTTTTCAAAATTCCTTGTATTGCATCAGTCAGTTCATTCATATTTGAAGTATGATATGTTCTGTTGCATAATATGCCATTATATTTATGCTATCAATATTGTGAGTAGCAATCACTAGCAAGTTTAAAATTATACATTAGTTAGCTTAGTGACCCACTCAAATTCAAGATGCTTTCAGCAGTCAAGAAAAAAAAAACCTCAGTGGAAAGTTAACTATAAGCTATTTTTAAATATGTGTGACTCAGCGGATTCAGGTAACTTATTCTATGTGAAATTCAAAACTGAAAAGGAAAACTTGAAGAAAGTTTATACAGGTCTGAAATCCTATATGTTTGTGTGACATCTGTCTCTAGAAACCCAAGCCATATGTTAAGCTTAGAATACCGCTGGTTTTTCAGTATTCTGTAACAATACTAAAATTAAGAAAATTTAAAAAATAGCGCCAAAACTGCATGATTTGTGATCTATCTGCTGATTGTTCACTAGACTACAAATATCTCAACAGGACTCATCTTAAACAACAAAAAGAGGTTATAAACAGCATTTGTAAAGTACACCAAAGCCAAAAATATAAAAATAATTAGTTCATTTCATTTTTGCAATAAATCTATTTGCTTAATGAACAACAATGCTTATCCCGGGAACATATTATTCTTTTTTTCTCTGGCTCTAGAAGTCTCTTCTAAGTCTTGTCAGAATGTATTTTTTCATTATCCCTCAAATGTAACCTTTGTTAAATTTCTTAGGCAAACCTGCTTTTGAACAGCCAAGAAAAAAGTGTTGCTTGGTTTTAACTACTTTTTACTGCTCTCAATTTTCAGTAATCACAATATACTGAAGCCATGTTGTATCCCCTTTTTGATTCAGATGTATGCAAAATAAATCCATATTCTTTCATGTGTGTGGACAGTTCATAAAGGAAGAAAAAAATGTCATTTGCTACCCCATGCTTTATTTCAGTTTTCACTGTATTTTTTCACCTGTTCCTTTTTTTTTAAAAGCCAAGTAACCAATTTATTCTCCAGTGATCTCCACAGTTAGCAGGAGAGTATCCGCTAAGAGCCATAAAATCTGCAGATATATGGGGGAGACAGGACAATGCCACATCATTTCTAATTATTTCACACAAAAATAAAAGCCAATAATTGTACAATTGTTAACCAGTGAACTCTATAGAAATTATTTGGAAAAACATTAAAAATTGCATCTTCATATTTACACACTGAAGAATGAATTTCAGTGAGCAAGACAGGGCAGCTTCTTATGGATAAAATAGCCAGTTACATTATTTTATCATCAGACAAATAGGAGCTACCTTAGTTCCATGCAGAAGAAACAACTTTGTGTATCCTCAAAGAGCAGGAAGGTTAGTATGGTCTTAAAATAGACTGAATGGCTAAGCACAGTCAGATCTATTTAGTATGTGATAATACTGTATATTATCAGGAAATAGAAAAGCCATAGAAAAACTGGAAAACTGGGGAGAAGGCAGCAGACAGGAATCCATTTCCATATAGAATAGAATAACAGAGTTGGAAGGGACCTTGGAGGTCTTCTAGTCCAACCCCCTGCTTAGGCAGGAAACCCTACACCATTTCAGACAAATGGTTATCCAATATCTTCTTAAAAACTTCCAGTGTTGGAGCATTCACAACTTCTGGAGGCAAGTTGTTCCACTGATTAATTTTTCTAACTGTCAGGAAATTTCTCCTTAGTTCTAGGTTGCTTCTCTCCTTGATTAGTTTCCACCCATTGCTTCTTGTCCTATCCTCTGGTGCTTTAGAGAATAGCTTGACTCTCTTTCCTTTGTGGCAGCCCCTGAGATATTGGAACACTGCTATCATGTCACCCCTAGTCCTTCTTTTCAACAGACTAGACATACCCAGTTCCAGCAACCGTTCTTTATATGTTTTAGCCTCCAGTCACCTAATCATATTTGTTGCTCTTCTCTGCATTCTTTCTAGAGTCTCAACATATTTTTTACATCATAGAGACCAAAACTGGATGCAGTATTCCAAGTGTGGCCGTACCAAGGAATTATAAAGTGGCATTAACACTTCTTGTGATCTTGATTCTATCCCTCTGTTTATGCAGCCTAGAACTGTGTTGGCTTTTCTGGCAGCTGCAGCACACTGCTGGCTCATATTTAAATGATTGTCCACTAAGACTTCAAGATCCCTCTCACAGTTACAACTATTGAGCAAGGTACCACATATACTCTACCTGTGCATTTTGTTTTTCTTGTCTAAAAGTAGTACCTTACTATATAGTTACGAAGAACATTATTATCATCAATTCCTAAAGCATCAGGAATTAAGTGTGACTTAGACATTTTACTGCTTTAATGAAGACGATTCCTATGCACAAAAATGCCAGAATAAATTTTTTATTCTTTAAGATGACCCAGCCTTTTTATCTTAAATGTTTAATTAGAAAGAAAAAGGTGAAAATTAAGTACCTTTTATTTGACAATTCAATAATATAAAATGCACTTGTAATAATCACAGATTACTTTATGCAAAGATTTTCAAAAAATCTTTGAAATGAAGAAGGAAAAAGTGGTTTGAGAACTTTAACTTATTAATGGAGACAAGCCCAATCAATTTTAATAACTCTTACTTCTAACTATGTTCTTAAATGACAGGTGTATAACACAGAGAAAGTCAGCATTTAGTTTAATAAGTAAACTAAATAATAAAAAAATGTAATTAAAGTGATAACATACTTTAGTACTAAGTGAAACTTGAGGAAGTTAAGTTGCTTAGCACTTAATATCAGAAATATTAACAGTTTCAATGCTTGTTTAACAAAATAAATATATCTATTCTGATTTGTCATTTAAACTTTACTTAATATGGAGCTTCTATTTGCAATATCCCCTAATAAATATAATTTAAACACATACTTACATATGTAACAAAGCTTTTCAACATATGTATTTAACACAAGTTTCTCCAAATATATTGGAAATATATTGTTATGTGTATTTTACTGCATACTTATTCTAATTTAATTATTGGGATAGAATCTTTTTTTAAAAAATACACAACTAGAGAATTTTTAAAATGTAAATCACTATACATTATACTTTTTAATGCAAATTTCAAGTATATACTATCTTACATAATCTTTTGCAAACAAATCATGCTAGGTGTGCATTTTTTGTCTGGAGAAAGATCAATAGCACTAAATCTATTCAATGCCATGTCACAATGGATTCCATTTTATTTAAGCTTTTATATCTGCTCTCATGGAAATCCATGTTGGATTTATTTTAAATATGAATGGTACATATCCTTGCAGGACTTTCTGTTGTCATGTCATCACTGTATGATGTTTGCAACCAGAAATATATGAATATGCAACCTTATTGTTAATCTTAAATCATAAGTGCTTGCATTTTAAAAATAAAATTAACATCATGGATCTTATGATTTAGAATATGACAATTACACAAAAAGAGATGATAATTAAACAAACTCTTATTTTGAATTAACAGGTCAAAGGTGATAGTGAAACTTCCACTAGTTTACAATAAACTTTAAAGTAGATAGAAAATAAATATTTAAAGAGAAATTCATTCTGTTTTATGGGGAAACAGCAGTGGCTTCTTCATTAAAATTCCTCAGAGATTATTAAATTGATAATGATTTTCAAATAAATCAGGAAATTTTAAGAAATGATATAGCTATGTAACTGTTTTCCTATATTAGTGTCACATTTCTGATTTTGACTGGATTAATTGGATAAACATTAGTTCTTGAAGGAAGTCTTCCTGCTTGAAATTCGTTGTTCAACACCTAGTAGATTGAATAGAATACATTAGGTTAACAAGATATTAGTAAATATTATCTATTCATTGTAAGTAACACAGTTTTAAAAATCAAAAGTTTGAGCCGGTAAATTTATAAAAACCTTACCTATTTACTTAATAGTTTGGGCCATACAATACTTGAAATTGGCTTGATTTAAAGTTTGAACCCATCTATTTTTGCTTAATATTATATATGAACCAGGCCAATAAATCTAACAAATTCAGAGAAATTAACCGCAGAATCTAGACACTTATCCTTATCTTACTGGAAACTAAATAAAAAAGTCTTTTATGACTGAATTAGCCATGACTAATTGTACCTTGATCAAAGTCCAATAAATTAAGTGATCAATTGTTTTTCTTTCAGAAATATGACTCCTGAAAGGTGATAATAGACTTTTCATTCTTCAGTTGATCTGCTTGCCACATAAAGCAACTGTTCTATATTCATGAGTTGACATTTAACACAGGATCTCTTGCCAAATAATTTACAAAAGTAGTACTATATGTTCTATAATAAGTGGATCATGTCAGAGAGAAGTGAACTCTTTTACATGCAAAATTGTGGGATCCTATGTTATTGCTACTGCAAAAAGTATTAAATAAAATACCAATGGAAATAAATCTCCTTGGAAAATGGCCAAAAATCACAGTGGAAAATTTAGTAAGAACTGTACTTTCTCTCATCCTATCTTAAAGCTATTTTTGTATCACTCTAATTTCTCTCACATACATTATATTAATCAGCTGAGAGTGGATCACTATATTGTGGGGCCACATTTTTATTTAATATATTTAATTCCATCTGTATATGAAACAAAATGCTTCCTAAATGGATTCACAGTTTGGTGACCTGAAAATGTTATTACAAAGCCTATCATAATTGTCTTTTTGTATGCTTTGTTGTAATACTTGATATAGAATATGATTTATTAATTAAAACACATGTGCTCTCTATCTTTGACTTCTTTTCATCACCACACAGCAAAGGTCAGGATGCCAGACGCTTGGGGTAGCTGAGGTGGTTGGTGGGCTAGCAGGAAGATCAGCAGGAAGAGAAGGAAAAGTATTTTCTTTAGTTGCAAAAAGACAGTGTGGCACTTATGTAGTTCAGGGACAAAATGGGCCAATTCGCTACAGCCAATTCACCACAGCCAACTCACCAAAACCAACTACTATGGGACAACTTGCCAGGGCCAACTCAACTTGCTACGGGATAATTTAGCAATTCAATTTAATTATTTAAAATAAATAAAAATATTTTAATTTTTGTCATTCACATTTCATTTTGTCCCCCCTTTTGCATTCTTTCTTTAATTATTCGATTCCACCATTTTTTTTATTTTAGTGTAACTCTTACTCTACAGTGAGTTGGCCATGGCAAATTGGTTGTGACAAGTTGGCTGTGGCGGAGTTGGCCGTGGCGAGTTGGTTGTGGCAAATTGTCATAGGCACCCCCCTCCCCCAGGGATTGGATATGAGTAAATTGAGATTGTAGGAAATATCTTGAGAGGTTATAGGTCTCTTTACATGTAGTTGTCTGATTTTTAAGGTGCCGGTAGGTATGAAATGCCAATTTATACTTTTACTTGCAAGTCTCAGAATATTGGCCAAGAAGAAGAAGTCATCTTTATGAACTATGTTACAATCTCAAAAAGATTGTTCCTTTACCTCTGATGAAGAGCTCACACTCAGATCTTTCTTTGTATCATAAACAATTTCTGTAACTGGGAAGGAAGTGTGATCTCCTGCAAAACAGAAGAGAACATATGCAATAATAGTGGTAGTGAACTAAAATGGTAGTCCACCTAAAATGGCAGAAACTATACAGGTAGTCCTTGACTTACAGCAGTTCATTTAGTGACTATTCAAAGTTACAACAGCACTGAAAAAAGTGACTTATGACTATTTTTTACACTTAAAACCATTGAGGTATTCTCATGGTCATATGATCAAAATTCAGACATTTGGCAATTGTCTTATATTTATGAAGTCACAATGTCCTGGGATCATATTATCATTTTTTGCAAACTTTGACAAGCAAAATTAATGGGAAAGCCAGAGTCACTTAATAACGTGTTACTAACTTCATGACTGCAGTGATTCACTTAACAACCGTGGCCGGAAAGGTCTAAAATCTTAACAAATGTCTCACTTAACAACATAAATTTTGGGCTCAATTGTGGTCGTAACTCAAGGACTATCTGTACCTTGTTTCAGAAAGAAAAATAATTGAGAATTTCCTGAAAACAAGCAGATAGCTTGTCATGGAAAGAAATAATCTGTACATAGGTTCAGTTGATATTTTCTTAAAACTCTAGTAAGAAACTGAAAAAAAGTGTTCAAGGGAATCATAAATGTTAATATCACAATGCTTTCTGTGAATCAATAAGGAGAATAACATTTTGTATTTTATTATGCTTAGGGGAGATAAGATCAAAAGGTGGTAACATATCTGGAAGCCATTTTATTTGTTTTCTGTGCAAAGACAACTGGCTGTGAAAAGATCACTATTTCTAAGAAACTTAGAAACTAGGGAAAAAGCAGTTTATTTTAAGGAACAGTATCTTTTTCAATTACTCTTCCCTTTCAGCTCCTCAAATGGGAAGAGATGACAAGAAGCCTACATGGAACCCAAAACTAAACAAAAATAAGACAAAAGTCCAAATTTAGATGTAGCGGGAGGGGGGGGAGAGAAGGGAATAGGAGGAGGTGGTTTTGGCAGGGAGAAGGGGAGACAGAGGGAGTGTGAGAAGAGGGAGGAGGGTTTTTCGAGGCTGGGGAAAAAGGAGGCCTGAGGGGATAGGAAATGGAGAAAGAGGCTTGGGGAAAAAGAGAGGGAGTGAAGCAGGGATGAAATGCTCCCGGTTCAGACCGGCTTGGGCGAGTAGGTAGCGATGGTGGCGGGCAGTTCGGAGAACCGGTAGCAAAAATCCCTGCCTCCGCCCCCCATGCCCAGCTGAGCCGCACGATCATCAGAGCCTTTTTTTTCTTTTAAATGGCTCTGACGATCCAAGCTCTGACGATCCCAGCTGAGTTGCCTGCTAATCAGGCAACTCAGCTTGGATCGTCAGACCCATTTAAAAGAAAAAAAGTTTTTTCTTTTAATTGGCTCTGACGATCCAAGCTCTGACGATCCCAGCTGAGTTGCTTGCTAACCGCTAGCAAAAATCCCTCCCCCTCCCCCCCGCCTCCAGCTTGCTTACCTTAGCTGCTGGTTGCAACGCCTGCCTTGCTTCGCTTGCTGTAATACCTGCAATCCATTGCATCAGAAAGCAACTGAATCTCCCTGCCTGCAATCAAGCTCATTGGTGAGCAGCTCTATCTGCCTGCCTGCCTGCCTTCCTGCCTGCCTTGTACCTTCTATTGCAGGGGTCTCCAACCTTGGCAACTTTAAGACTTGTGGACTTCAACTCCCAGCAAAGCTGGCTGAGGAATTCTGGGAGTTGAAGTCCACACGTCTTAAAGTTGCCAAGGTTGGAGACCCCTGTTCTATTGGGTAAGTTTTTTTCCCCTTTGGGAGTTTTAAAAAAATAGTTAATTGGGTTTTTTTTAGTTGTTCTTTTTTTAGACCTAGCCATTTAAAGTTTAGGAAGTTTTAAATTTAGCTGCTTTTATATAAAAATAAAATAAATAAAAATAAAATAATATTTGTGCAGCTTTCTGAGATTTAGTGTGTTTCTATAGTGTTTCACCCTAACTACACAAACACACAAAATCTCACAAAGCTGTATGTGGAATTTTGTGTGTGTAAAGTGTGAAAGTTGTTTTTTTGGGCTTTTTGTGGCTGTGTGAGGTTCCTGCTTGTTGCAGGGGCCATTTTGGGTCTAGCACAGCTGCTTTTACATTGTGGGTGAGCCAGTTGTGTTGTGTTGTGTGTGTGTAAAGTGTGAAAGTTGGTTTTTTGTGGCTGTGTGAGGTTCCAGCTTGTTGCAGGGGCCATTTTGGGTCTAGCACAGCTGCTTTTACATTGTGGGTGAGCCAGTTGTGTTGTGTTGTGTTTTGTAGGTTAAAAAAGGGCAAAGAAGTGACATTGACTTGGCCACGCCCACCCAGTCACCTTACCACCAAGCTCCGCCCACTAATAAGCCACGCCCACAGAACCGGTAGCAAAAAAATTTAGGTTTCACCCCTGGAGTGAAGGCAATAGGGAGGATAGGAGAGGCTTCTGTGGGGCAAGCCTGAAGGAGGGAAGGGAATAGGATAGAGGAGGCTTCTGTGCAGCGAGCCTGAGGGAGAGAAGGGGAGAGGAGAGGAAAGGCTTCTGTGGACAAGCAGAGGAATCCACAAAGGAGCAGAGGAGGTGGAAGGAGAGCTTAGCAGGCAATTCAAGAGAGGGAGAGAGGAGAGAAGGAAGAAGGGCTGACCAGCCACATGAATACCATCTTATCACGTGACCCATCGGCTGGGAAAAAGACTGACCATCACCCCACCACATGACCTGCTTGCTGAGAGGAGACTGACCACCATGACACTACATGACCCAGGCCAGTAGAGGTGCCTGAACGAGGGACCAGTGTGGACCAACGGCAATACCAAGGGGGCAAGGAGAACCCAGACTTCAGTGGCTCTTTCGGGGGTAGTGCTACATAGACATAAATCACAACTGGAAAATAACTCAGGATTCATACACTAAATTTGAATTATAGTTTCAAATGACAGATTTGTTGTTTAAAAACCAATGTTTTTTTCACAAATTGTACAGAACAAATCTTGACTTAGTGTTATATGATTTCAGAAAAAATCTGTGCAATCTAGCAATAGAAATTACTCAGCTTGCATCCAACTCCCATCATATAAAGAGCAAAATGTATAAAAATAACACCTATATAGTTATTTCTATATGTGCTTTGATCATACAACCCATCATCCATTCCTTTTTCAAGATACTGAGATGTGCTATGAGTTTAGCAGTCCAGATTATATTCTAAATGGGGAAGCAAATGCAAACTTGAAGCTGGCTTCTGTGCTTCTCTCTGCATAAGACTTGGATCCTGGGCCTATATCTAATTTTCAATTATTTTCCTTTGTGGCAATTTGTCTGGAAATATCCTTTTAAAGAGAACATTAATTGTCAGTTTTAACCTGTCTAGTCCATGTTTTTAAATGAAATTTCTTCACTTCATTTCTTCAGGAAGTAATTCAGATAGCTCACTTTTTTGCTACTCACTAGAATATATTGTAAAAAACCAAGATCCATTTCTTCATTTTCTTTTAACTTCTCAAGTCATTCAGTTAAAGGTTTCATTGTTCCAGGACTGATATATCTGAGTTTTAAAAACCCATGCCCACTAATAATAGGACAGCTGCACAATTGAAGCTTCAGCCTTTTTATACTGTATGTATGATGTATGTACAATGCATATTAAAGAGATGTGGCTTCAATTACCTTCATGCCTGTAATCTTGACATCATTTTCCTAACACACACACACACACACACACACACACACATGCTCTGATGGCAGCAAAGTTAGCAGCTATCTGAATTTTTGTAGCCCAAGTTTATTAACCTATATTAAGTTCATTTCTATTTCACTTCCAAACCAGAGTAAACTAGCTACTGTATCTCTTTGCTACCATCAGACAATTGCCAGATTTTTTTTAGGCCAGAAATGGTAGCCCAATACTTTTTTAAGGAAAGCTAATATTTGCCTATTTTCTGGCCACCAAAGTACAACAGGGCTGAATTTAAAATGCATATATGAAGTTCTATAAAGACTTTTTTTCATTTAAAGGTTACTTACGTGGCATTTGCTCTGCACTGTAGCCATAGTTTTCCTTTCCACTGTGACTCACAGTTTCCAAATTTCTACCTTTTTCTTTCTTCCATGAAATCTTTCTAGAAAATAAAAATACTTGATATTGGCAACCAAATCATTTATGATCTATGAATGAATAGAAGATACTCTGTTCAGGCTGTAAACCTTGCAGCTTATCAAACAAGATTGATACTGTAGAACAAGGATTCTACAGTAAGGTTGGTTCTCTTTCTCTCCCTCCTCCCCACATTTCTGGAACATTCAGCCAAAGCCCTTAGACTTAAGCAATTGCTCTAATTTGGAAGAGAACACTTCAGGTGTAATGATTCTCTGTTCTTGTGATTGAGGTTTGTACAAAACAAATATTGGTCAATATCAGACTGCCAATCATATCTAGCTTTGTTAAATTAAAGGTAGCAAAATATTTTCCTTTCTGGAAAAGACTAGTTTTATTGAAACTTAAGGAAACAACCAATGAATATGCTAGAATAGGAAATGTATTCCTTTGTCAGGATATGTATTTGTAAGAAGTTGGCAGAGGTTTAAGGAAAGGCTTAGCTGAATATGAGTTGCATAACTTTAGGGAAACCATTGTGTTCCTTCCTCTAGAAATCTGGAATTCACTTTGAAGCATTGGTTGGAGTTACTATTGTGAACTTCCACCTAATTTTAATTGTATAATTTTAGGGAAGTTAGTGCGTCCCTCCCTCTAGAAATCTGATGTGGAATCAATCCATATCGACACATTACTTGGAGTTGTTACTGTGAACTTCCACCTAAAGCCCAATGTTTCTATCTGTAAAAGGCAAATGTTACAAAATAGAACCATGTTGGAATCTGCCATTTGAAAAACTGTGATATATATTATAATATTTGTATTTTGCCAGAATTATAAATAAGGCATTTAAACAGCATCCAGAACCAATGCCTACAGTCAATCAACTGCTGGCTGTTTTTGCTATAGCAGAAAAGTCTTTAGAAAACTATATCTAGCCCTATATCTAACAGTACCAGCATTTAGCGACTGATAATGCTAGAGCAAATATCCAAACTGTCATCACCCGTCCTGGGGTATTCTGAATGGAGAATCTCCAATTAGGGTTCTCTGTAACCCCTGTAATATTCCAATGCTTCATAAAGATTCTACCTTCTGGAATCTCAGGTATTCTGTCACACTTTGATGTTGCTTGATTATTGGATCAACAATGGAGAAAGTTTAGTTGCTACTAAACTTCAGGAGGTTCTGCACCATTTTGACAATTGTGAAATTAATACCACCCAAGTGACATTTTTTAGAGTGAGTTGTCTAAAGAGTCATCCCTTTCAAATGCAGCCAGCTAAATTTACTGAAGAATTTAGAGCCAACAGGAGATGACTCTGATCATTCTTTGTAACCTTGAATGTCTATCAATTCAACCTAAAAGCCATTTCATGGAAGGGTTCTCCCTAACCAGATGGACTAAGAGAGGAGGGATGTTATATATGCTAAGCGCAGGTTAGGCTTACTGCAACTCATCTAGTTCTGAAAAAGCTTTAGATGGACATATCTATTTAATCAGCAATCTTAACAATTTATTCATGAAGTATAGTTAGGCTGGAGTCTCTGTATGTTACTTAAATTCTTCCATTACAATAATCCATAAAAACACAGGTTGATTTGGTTTTTCTCTTTCTTAGCTTTTTAAAAATTTGTATTTTCAAATGTTTATCTCAGTAAAAAAAGTGAAAAAGAAGAAGAATTATTAACCATAATTCTGGGATAAGCTTTCTTCCTTTCTTTGAGGGAAAAAAAGAAAGGTTTCAATGCACATGCCTTTAAAAACTAAAGCCGTTGGAAATCTTCCACAAAGATGTGTTAATCATCCAGGATTCTTAATTGTGGTGTCTTAATTAATAACAATGAACATTTCTTTCATTTTTAAAGTTGAAAACCCCAGGGCATTCTAACATATCATTTAGCTTTCATCTCTGCAAGTGTTTAAAACTCATTTTGCTAATTTGGAAACAATTTGTTATCAAGCATTGCCTTTCAAGAGATTGTTTTCAAAGTTCTTAGAAAAGCACAGGATGTAACCTAATTTGCTTGGCAGTTGCGCTCAGTGCACCACTTCCACCTGTCTCAGTTTCAGATCTCTTTCTGTAACAGACATTCTATACTAAAAGCCCATGGAATAGAAGCATCAGTACAGCGAGCTACTTTGGTACACAGTGACCTCTCGTGGTATATGTATTGAGTATTAAACATGAAGGCTTTAAAAAAGAAAGGCTGTCTACAAAACAGATGTTTTCGGAACCCCTGCATTGAAATTTCCATTTAGAGCATTTCTGAAAATTATATTCTTTTTCACCATTTTTGAAGAGTGCAAAACCTTGTCTTAACTGTGATTATGTAAGAAAACATACCTATCATCAAATATTTTATAATCAGCCAAATAAGGAGTGGTTATCCTTCTGTGATCATAAGTTGTATTTACATTTTGGGGTGGGGATGAGAACCACAAGATGAATACCATTTTATGAACTGTCCTATTAAACAGGCTACTTGCTTCATGGGGTTCCTGAAGCCATTTTATATGGTCTCAGCATTTGCTTTAAGATTGGAAACATGTGGAAACTGTCAGATCAGACCCCCCACAAAATAATAAAGTCAAACAGTATGGTTCGGAGATTTGGGAATGAAAAAAAATATTTTTGTGCGACCAAGAATCTGTATTTAGTTCAATCAGGGAAGATGAGAAGGGTATGCAATAAAATTGGTTTATAGCCATGATAGTGAACCTATGGCACGTGGGCCACAGGTGGCACGCGGAGCCATATTGGTGGGCACGCAAGCTCAGCTTCGGTTCGCTGATTTTCGGGCCTTCTGGGCCCACCAGTCAGCAAACGGGCCATTTCCAGCCTATGGAGGGCCTCCGGGGGGGGGGGTCGGGTAGGCCATTTTCACCCTCCCCAAGCTCCTAGAAAGGCTCTGGAGCCTGGGGAGAGCAAAAAACGGGACTCCCGGTCCCACCGGAAGTTGGAAAACAGGCCATTTCAAATCTTCAGAGGGTCTGTTGGGGGGTGGGAAAGGCCATTTTCACCGTCCCCAGGCTTCTAGAAAAACTCTGGAGCCTGGGGAGAGTGAAAAACTGGTCTACAGGGCCCACTGTGCCATCACATGGCAAAAGTGGAGGGGGCGGGAGGGCACATGCACAGGGGGACAGTGCATAGAATTATAGGTATGGACATGCACGTGCATGACCCCACCGGGCTCCCCCTGCTTTTGGCACGTGATGGTAAAAGGGTTAGCCATCATTGGTTTATAGCATGGGCTGAAATTATCTAAGACCACATAAAACTCCTGTTTTAAATTTATTTTATATCTGTTGTTGATTTAAACATGGTACCTAGATCAAAGATTAGCCATTTTTTTCTCTATGTACGATTTTTTACAATTTCTCCTTTTTTTCTCTTTTGTTTCCCATCTTCTTTGCCTATGATGAACTTTTAAGAACTCAAAAGCTTGCTCACTACTGATTAACTTTTCATTAGACTAATAATACTGCTCTAACATGGATTATGGCTGTGATGGCAAGCCTGTGGCACATGTAGCCATATCAGTGGGCACGAGAGCTCAGCTCCAAATGATTTTCGGGCCTTCTGGGCCCACCAAACGTAGGGAAACAGGCTGTTTTCCTGCCTCCAGAGGGCCTGAGGGGTGGTGGGGAAGGCCCATTTTTCTCTCTCACTGGCTCCAGAGCCTCTCTATGAGTCTGGGAGGACGAAAAGGCCTTCCCCCCCCCCCCGGAGGCCCTCCAGAGGCCAGAAATGTCCCGTTTCCCAACTTCCGGTTGGACAGGAAGTGACTTTTTCGCTGTCCTCAGCCTCCAGAGCCTCTCTAGGAGTCTAGCAGCCAGGTGAGAGAGAAAAACAGACCTACCGGGCCATTGTGTGCCGGGAGCAGGAGGGCCACATGCGCATGCGCGGGGGCGGGATGCATAGAATTATGGATGTGGGCACATGTGTGCGCGACGCCCCCTATCCTCCTGGCATGTGATGGCAAAAAGGTTAGCCATCACTGGATTATGGCATCTGTCTTCTAATCAATATGATTTTCAATGGCCACTGAAGCATGCAAGTTTATATCATGACAAAAATTGTGTTCAGGATAAAAAACAAAATTTAAGGACAACTGTCTCAGTTTAGTTGGCAACTAGATGAAGGCAACATCATGAGACCAAAGCATGAAAAAGATTGCTGGGGCACACTTGTCCTGTAGTGAAAAAAGGTTCACAGACTCAAAAGATTGAGGCCATCATACATTGGGAAATCATACAGATTTCATCTCATTGCAGTTTACTGGTATTATCATTTTCTATGTTGGGTTTTGGTTGTTTGTATTAATGTTAATTGTGATCTTAAGCAAATACAATGTATGTTTTAGCATCAATAAGGGAATTAAAAATGATAATTGTCTTATTACCTTAGCTCATTTTGATAGTTGGACTCTGGAAAAGTAAAAGGACAAATTTTAGAATATAGCAGACAAGTATAGCCACTTACTAGGAAAGAAAAATCTAATGTTTTCAGAACACTGATCTCTTTAAAAAAAAGATTGATTCAGGATCTAATGAAATGATTTGCAGACACAAGTATTCTTAATTATTTGAACAGACATAGTTGGGGGAGGTGGTTGTGGATCTATACTTTCACTGAAATGAAAGTGAATTATCATTGTGCAGGAACCAAGAACTTTCCATTCATAAATCATGCATCTAGCACCAAAGTATATGTTCTGTCTATTATTGACAAAAAACCTACTCTCTAATGAAATTGCAAATATGAAATGCAATCTGATTCACCTACACATGGAGTGCCAAGTTTGATGGATTCAGTACCCTACTATCTCTACTTCCTCCCATATTGCTGTAATCCAATCATCGCTGTAGATGCCAGACTGTAGTACAAACTGACTCTTGCACTTCAAGTCCACTCCTCAATTTTGACCACCTGGAAGCTCACACTTCCTTGCTGGCAAGCCATAATGATGCCTTTAGCAAAATTAAGGAGGCACAAAACATGAAATTGTGTGAAAGGACAGATCTCTGAAAACCTCAAATTCAGCATTGCAGAACCACCTCTGTTCAAAATGAATACAATGGCCACATTGTGGGATACCTAGTTCTTAAAGATCAGGGGTATTTTTTCCTCAGGTGTTGCTGCTATCCCAGTGTAATATATTGACTAGAACAGGAGTCTCCAACCCTGGGCTGTGGTCCACTACCCGGCCGCGTCCTGTTCAAAACTAGGCCACAGGAAAGATGGGCAAGCGCAGGTGTGAAGCTCCACTTGCATGAGTGGTGGGCAGGTACACACGCCAATCCTCCATTTGTGTGAGTGGAGGGCCCTCCACTCATGTGAGGGGAGCTTTGTGCACATGTATTTGCCCGCTGCTCACCTGAGTGGAGCTTCACATGCGTGCTTGCCCATAGCTCCCATGGCTCAGTTTTGAATAGGCCGCAGCCTGGTAATGGGTCATGGCCCGGGAGTTGGGGACCCCTGGACTAGAATCTGAACTAGGACTGAAAAGATTTGGTTTCCTTTCTAACTTCAATTATGGAAGCTTAATATAACTTAACCTATTTCACAGGGCTGGTAACTTTACAGAAAAACTGAAGGAAACAATTGTATTCAGATTGCCTTGAACTGTTGGAATAATGGCTTTATATCAAATAAACAAGCAAAGAAATAACACATCTGAAGTAACTCATTCCAATTTATTGAAGGTTTGATGTGTAAACAATTACATGCATTTAAATGTATTATTTTAATAATGCTAATGCTAATTATCTATTTTTCCCTTACAAGTTATCCATAGCCTGATTTTATTTTACAGAAAAAATAAAAGCAGAGAAACATTTTTTTCATATAAACAAGCAGGGAATGTTTCTGGCACAAAATTAACAGATTTAGATTTGTCTATTTAAAATAAAAGTTTAAAATGCAAAGCCAGTTCCAGAAGGCCCACATACCTTTCCTTCTTTTGCAGCAACATATAATAAGGAGAATAATAAGGATCAGAAGGAGTAAAAGAGCAACTGACAACACAACAGCTAAAATTATAGTTCGGATTCGCCAATCTTCATTATCACATCCTACTAAATAAAAATTAAGCAATGTTAAACAGTACAATTAATTAGCATGAACATTTTAAAATGTTCCTAATTATTTTAATGAGTTCTATGAAGTCATTCTTAATTTGTCTCAATTTTTAATTAGTAATGTTTCTTAGTGGAGATTTTTGGAAATCCCAGCTTATTCACTAGTTTATTTTCTCTTTCATTACTTTTATTTTTCTTATACTAGTTTGCAATTATGATTTGTAGTGAACAAATTAATCATTACTAATTCCTAGTTTTGGACATCTCAAGAAACTGAACTGCATAATGTAACAAAGGTTAATGGGCTGCACATGAATGCACTTTGATTTGAGTAACCTGAAAAACTTCGCCTAAAAAGCTTCTTTGAAATCTTTTTATGCTTTTTACAGTGATATTTTTTAATCATAAATAATAGGTTTTGTTTGAACCTTAGCTTTTGTCCTTTTTTAGGGAGCATGCATTTTCATGTGAGCTAAATCACTTTTCTCTATTTAAAAAAATCCGCTGCATCTATATTGTTTTCTGGATTTAATTACTGTACATGATTTTTAGCATTTCATTTGTTTTGCTTGGGCTTGGCAAATCACCCAGAAAAAGTGTTGATAGCAGCCATATCAATTTGATAAACAAATACTGACAGCATGTGAATTTTCTACATTGGAGCTGACATGTCTCCACTTCAACTTAATCATTAGAAAGACTGTATATTCTCCAGCCTTCAGTATGCGTATATGCGTCTTTGAAGCAAAATTGGCCTGTTATTGCAGAATGATGTTCCTCCATAATTGAATGATGTTCCTCCATAATCAGTTAAGTATGTCATTCTTAAACTTAATGGCATTTGGTTTTCTTCCATGCTGAGTTGCAGGATCCAGAGTGAATCAAAAAAGTCAGTATGGCAGCTCCACAGTCAAAGCCCTGTCCTTTTTATATATGTATCATGTATGTGGCATGTGTGGAGTCTCAGTTGTATTAGTCATCTTGACTTTCCTCTCTCTCACAAATACACACACACACACACACACACACACACACACACACACACACTGTTGTCATTTCTGATTCTAAGATGTGTCATGCAAACTATTGTAAATTGATGAATATGTACGGTATATACAAAACAATGTATTACTCTCCGCAAAACCACTGTAATGATAAATATTTATTTAGTATTATACTAAACATTTAGCAAACATGCCAACCATATGTAGGAGAAAAATAATATTCTACCTGTTCCTTGTTTCTGAAGAATGTATTACACAGAGCAAACAAACTGAAACAGCTTGATGACTCTGGAAGGGAAGGAGACAAATAACAGAAACCAAATTTCTGCCTTTTCTCTCTGGTGTGAAAAAGAAATCCTATATGGGTACCATAAAAGACATTGCTTATGTTAGAGGGTGCTACTATCAGTAAAAGAGGATGGGCTTTGAACTTCTTACAAATTAGAATTTAAAGAAACTGGGTCAGACCATAGTAAGGTCACTGCAGGTTGTTATTAGATGGCACATTTAGGCTGTAAAGCTCACTGTAAGCTCACTGTGTTGCTTTTTTATCATTTCTACATAATATTTCCAAGGATTGAGAAACTATAACCTTGCTTAAGTTTGGGACTGTTTGGCATTCTTTTGGCCAGGAGACTAGTGATCACATGCCAATAAAAGAGTCTTTATTGCATCTATCTCCAAGTACTTTGATTCTTTATTTAAAGGGAACATGTTTGCAGCATGTTACTTACAGGGAACATGTTTTCAGCATGTTACTCCAAAAGACAAAAGTTTTTTATTCCATGAGGAAGAAACTTGGTATTTTAACCCCATAATTAAAAGACAAAATGTAAATACTGGTAGTCCGCAACTTACAACTACAATTGAGCCCGAAATTTCTATTGCTTAGGTGTTAAGTACTGAGTTGTTAAGTGAATTAGCCCCATTTTACAACCTTTCTTGCCACACTTGTTAAATGAATCACCACAGTTGTTAAGTGAATCTGGCTTCCTCATTGATTTTACTTGACAGAAGGTCACAAAAGAATGCCGCATGATCATGGGACATTGCAACCATCATAAATATGAACCAGTTGCCAAAGATCCAAATTTTGATCATGTGACCATAGGGATGCTGCAATGGTCATAAGTATGAAAAAGAGTCATTAGTCACTTTTTTTCAGTGCCATTGTAATTTCAAACAGTCATTAAATGAAAGGTTGAAAGCCGAGGACTAACTGTACAAGTGTCCTTGACTAAAACAAAGATTGAATGACCAAGATTTCCATTGCTAAGTGAGGCAGTTGTTAAGAGAGTTGCACCTCATTTTATGACCTTTTTGCCACTGTTGTTAAGTGAAGCATGCAGTCATTAAGAAAATCTGGCTTTCCTATTGACTTTGCTTGTCAGAAGCCAGCTGGGAAGGTTATAAATGGTGACCACATGACTCTAGGACAGTGCAACTGTCATAAATACATGCCAGTTGCCAAATGCCCAAATTTTGATCTTGTGACCAACAGTTATAAGTGTAAAAACTGGTCCTAACTCACTTTTTTCAGTGCAGTTGTAACTTCGAATGGTCACCAAATAAATGGTTGTTAAGTCAAGGACTATCTGTAAAGCAATCCATTGGACTGACTTTTTACTCTAAATAACCCAACTTTCAACAAATTGCAAAAAGCACTTAAAAACGTGAGTCTACTAGCCCACCTGGTTTGCTTGGTGAAGAATTTGGCTGCTAGGAAGTAAGAATTAAGAATATGAAGCAACTGGTTTAAAACTGGAACAGCAGTATGCTGAGGGTGTACTGTATACCATCACTTTATTTATTTAACTTTTATTATAAGAAATGCTGAACTAGAAGAAATGAAACGTGGAATTAAAAGTACTGGGAGAAATTTCAGCAGTTCTTAATATGCTGACAATATCACTTTGAAGGATAGAAGAGATGGAATACTTGTGGAATTATCTTGTTGAAAATGAAAGAGTATAATAGTCCATCTGTTGCTCTGTATTAAAGCAACTAAGATTGTATCAGCAGGTTACAGCAAATCAATAAAATTAGGGGAGAAAAAGTTGAAGTAGTCTACTACCTTTCATGAGAACATTTCCTCATGACTGAGATAAAAATAAGTTGGTTATACTTCCAGACAGAATAGTGGAAAAATCTTTTTCCATATCTTATTCAAAAGATGCCCTTACACTGTGGTCAAAAATGAACATGGAGGCTGCCATTGGCAAGCCCAATAAAAATAGAGTTATCTCTCTCTTTATCCTTTTTGCATGGTGGCATTTTACCACACTGATCCAAACCTCTTATTACTATATATTGCCAAAATGGTAATAGGAGCATCTTCAAGATCAATCTTTATCAAACTAATCCCCTCCAAATGCTAGATAAAAATTCCTATCATCCACAGCAGTGGTGAAATCCAAATTATTTTACTACCAGTTCTGTGGGAGTGGCTTGGTGGGCATGGCAGGGGAAGGATACTGCAAAATCTCCATTTCTACCCCACTCCAGGGGAAGGATACTGCAAAATCCCCATTCCCACCCCACTCTGGGGCCAGCCAGAGGTGGTATTTGCCGATATTCTGAACTACTCAAAATTTTCGCTAATGGTTCTCCAAACTGCTCAAAATTCCACTACCGGTTCTCCAGAACCTGTCAGAACCTGCTGGATTTCACCCCTGATCCACAGTTAGTTTCTATGGTAATTGGAGATGATGAGAACTATTGTCTCACAAATTTGGTAGGCAACAGGTTGGAGAAGACAATTCCAGGGTTAATTGCACAGTTTACACAGACAAATTGATGCATGAGGCTCATAATCCATGAACCTGACAGCACTGGGTAAACCAAATTCTATACTTTTTATGGGTACATATTAAGAGTGCATTAAAAATTTCAACAAACATGAACTGCACTGACAAATTATTCATTTACTTGGTGAAGGTTCATTCACAGTCACAATCATTGTTGCAGACTGAGATTTAGAGAATGCATCTATGTCAGCTAAACAAGTCACAGGGCTACTGGCTCATGGGGTCATAGTTAAGATACTCTCTTCATTGTATAAGCCATTTGATACCTTATTGTAGTTGGAAACATACACAGAATAAACTAATAAATGATTATTTTCTATCCAGGAAATGTGTGGAGGAGGAGATCATCCAAGGGCTTCACAGACTATTTCAATTGTTTGGTTGTTTTTCATTATTTGGTATTTTTGATATCGTTGAACTGTTTGGGTAAAAATAATTTTCTTCATTCTTCTTTACATTTTATGGCCTCAAATTTGAATTATTATTCTCAAAAATATTGATGCATTTTAAAGCCAAATAATAAAAAAAAACATTTTTTAAAAGTGAAGTTTAATTTAAATTCAGTGTTGGAAAAGGTATCTATAGAAGGACTGGATTTTTTTCTGGTGTGTTAAGATAAAGATGCATTTTCCATATTAACGTACCAGTAATTATAATTATTGAAGATTTTTTTATCAGAAAGATACATCCTTCCAGCCTATAGAACTAAATAAGGATTTTTAAGGCACTTTTAAATAATTACCTATTAAATTTATTAAGTCTTATTAAGACAAGGTAAAAGCATATTTTCTTTGGGGGGAATAAATGAGACTTTCCTATTTGAAATACATTTTCAATCTCTATGGATGGACAACTTGAAATCCAAAATGGATTTTCAGGGTCCCTTATGAGCTAGCCACATATTGTATATTCTCTATAGATAGTTAGTGACTTATGACCATAACTGAGCCTTGCTATTATGGTTGTAAATCATAATGGTCGTAAAATGAGTCATCATGAGACCAATCGGATTTTATAACCTTTTTTTGTGGTGGTCATAATATGAATGTGGCAGTTATAAAGCAAATCCATTTTTTGGTATGGCCTGGTTTTTGTCAGAAACTGGAAGTGAATGCCAATTTCTGGCAAAAGTGTCATAAATCACAGCCATGTGATTTCATAACCTCAAAACTAGGTCGTAAAGTAGCTTTTTTGGGTGGGAGGGGTCCTTCATAACCCAAAAGAGTTGGTAAGTGACCAGTCATAATTTAAGTTCTACCTATGTTTCTTCTCCACACTGCTTCTTCATTCCCAGTAGCATAACAATCAGCTCCTCGTTTAGCAGCATATCAGTGTTTTGTCTTGCCCTCGTACGATTTTGAACAGCAAATAATGCACAGTACATATACAAACTAAAAAGAGAATATAAGTTACAGATATGTGCTTCCATCCACAAGCCCTCCCATAGTAACAAGTCTCAGTTTTCCTAAACTTCATGGCCTTTTGTTCACATAAATATAAAATTCTGTGAACAGAATTTTACATCCATGCAAGTCAGTGTAGTTCACAGAAGTTTCTGCCATCGCCCACTCACTAAAATGTTGCAGTTGAAGATGTCACAAAATTTTCTTCTAATTTAAAACAATTAATGAACAATTTTTGGAGTAACCCTAATTTTTTTTTAAAAAAACAAGCTAAATGAATAATCATGGAAAGACATACTTACTTTGTACAGAAAGAAATGCATATCTATTGTCATTGTTCTGGAGGCTACATTTGATTTGTCCAGAATTTGTCAGCTGAACATTATGGATCATCAGTTCTGAAGTAAATCTGCTACTGCTTATGTTAGAACCTTTCTGAGTATATTGCTCATCTGTTACAATGGTTTCTCCAGTACTCAACACGGACAGTTTAGGATTTCCATTGAAAAGCCATATCAAAATTTTCCACCCATCTGATACTGTGCAGCTAAATCGAGCCACTGAACCTACAACAACTGTTAAATTTTGAGGGCCTTCTACGATGGCATAGCCAAAGCCAGGATCTGTAAAGCAAAAAAACAGGAATTAAAACTATACCAACACCAATATCGGTAAAAGCATTTTCTGCTTATATTGCTAGACTTCAACAAGAAAGATAGGACTTGATAACAGTTATAGGATCAAATTATAATATCTAAAGTGTGTGTGAAAACTGAAGAATACCGATAGTTAAAGTTCTATTTGAACAAAGAAAATGGAAGAGACATTGACTTGGTAATACAGTGATAATATAGAGTGAAGACAGATGATGTACATGAAATGTGAAAGATTTTCTTATCCATGTTAGTAATAAAAACAAGCAATCATTTCACATTACCAATTTGGCCTGGTCTTTAGGATAATAAAAATCTGGCTACAGTATGATTAACTAAGGCTGAACATTTACAGGGCAAAGTACATATCACATGGAAATATGTCCCACAGTGAACTGTTGTCACTTTCATTAAAAAAAAGGCAAAGTTGCTTGGATTTGAAAGTCCTGGTGTTATTTCTTTTCTCTCTCTCTCTCTCTCTCTCTCTCACACACACACACACACACACACACACACACACACACACACAAATACACAAACACAAACCCATTTGGTTTGGGAACAGTTTAATTTTAGGGAAATTATTGGCAAAAGTTTATTTCAAAGCATATGGTCTTATCTGGTAAGGTTTTCTTATCATGGAAGCATTTTGATAGCTGCTCCCAGGATATTTAGTTTACTTCTTCATATTCTTAATTTATTATAGAAGAGATTGCATGCTCCCTACCCCTTTCTTGTTTGGTCCCATTTACAAACCAAAGTGCAGTGAGCTTGACCTATCGTTAAACAAGCCACTATTATCTCTCAATAATAATCTCACCCAATAATAATCTTCCTTCCAGAACAGATAACACAGTTCTGTTTATTGTTATTTAAAGGAGTGCATTCTCCTTTAAATAACAATAACATGCCATTTAGACTGGTGACATGGGCACTCTCACAGCCTAGTCTACTTCACTTCCTTGCCAAGTGTACAATTCTAGGATAGCCTGGTGGTGTCCCATCCAAATACTCTGTTGAGGGTGCTTATTAACAGTGTCCTGTAAAGGCAATATGGTGAATTAAGCCTGGGGACATAGCACTCTCATAGCCTACCATCACTTCATAGCCTGTCATCACTTCCCTGGCACTCTCACAGCCTACCTACTTCACTTCCTTGCCAAGTGTACAATTCTGGCATCTCCTGGTGATGTCTCATTCAAATGCTCTGTATGGGGATATTAGTTTACAGTGTCCTGTAAAGACAATGTGGTGGATTAAGACTGGGGACAAGGGCATTCTCACAGCCTGGTCTACCACACAGTGTTGTTGTAGGAAAGGACAGGATATAGCACACACACAAACAAACAAACAAACAAATTCTACCACCATCTAACACCCACAAAAGAGGCCAGAGATACGTGGTTTTGTGGCTCTTCAATTGTACAGAACTTACAGTTCCAAGTATCCTCTCCCAGCCTTGTTAGGAAAGGAAACTTGGATCAGCATCCCTCCCACCGACCATCCTAGGCTTTTGGGCAGTATTAGCCAAACAGGTGACCCCCAATTTTGCAGGAAAAACCCTCAAGCTGCAGTTTTTTCTCTGCAATTCAGTTCTGCTGGTCCTCAGCATCAGGTAAAGTGGTTTTGAATGTGGAAGCTCCATTTAGCAAAGCAGAATAGATGCTTCAGGTGGAAAAATCATATGGCATAGAAGGATGGGGGGGGGTGTCTTCCACTCCCAATTTTTATTTTCTCAGTTGGGGGGAACAAAAATACCCTCCCTATTTTGGGCAGAATTGGCTACCTTGAATTTTTGCCAGTATTAGCACAAGACAGCAAACTAAAATTAATTTCAGGTTAGATTCCACTGCAGGGAAGGGGAATCCCTCAACTTCTTCATCTCCCCTCCTTTCAGCACTGGCACTGTCCTGTTTCCCAACGAGACCGTAGAGCTTCACACAACACCAAGAGCCCAGCAACCCCACCTCCAATCTCTCATCTGCAAACCCCTTTACAACCCTTCTCTTACTTCCTCTGGCATGCACACTGTGCCCCCAAGGCAGAGAGTAAAACACAGGTAAAGCAGTTTACCTCTGCTTTTCTTCTCCCAGAAAAGCTAGTTTTCTAGTTCTCTGGGAAAACGAAAGCAGAAGTAAACTGGTGAGTTACCGCTGGGTGGGCCAGTGAGTGGCAGGTGGCAGAGGGCAGAGGGTGGCAGGGATCAGGGAGGGGCTGAGAGCTCCTTGGCACCATCTGGATCATTGGCATGGGGGTCGCTTACAAGGGGCAATTGCAGGGAGCACTTGCAGCTGGTGGGGCCATTGCCATAGAAGCACTCCGGACTTCCCCTCTCATAGAAGCACTGCCTGAGATTCGCATGCTTTGGGCAAAGCAGGAAGAGTGCCTCTGGGCATACCCAGAGTGCTCCTAGGTTTCTAGCACAGCGGAAAGAGAAGAGTTCCTCTGGGAATACACAGAGCACACTTAGTCTTTGGGCAAAGTGGGAAGAAAAAAGTGCCTCTGGGCATGTGCAAAATACTCTCAGGCTTTGGTCAAAGCTGGAAGAGAAACATGTTTTTGGTCATGTGCAGAGCACTCTCTCAACATTTGGGCAAAGCAGAAAGAGAAGAGTGTCTCTGCGAATGTGCAGAGCACTCCTAGGCTTTGGGCAAAGTGGGGGAAAAAGAGTGCTTCTGGACATATGAAGATTGCTTACAGGCTTCAGGCAATGCTGGAGGAGAAGAGTGCCTCTGGGCCTATGCATAGCACTCCTAAGCTTTGGGCAAAGCAGGAAGAAAAGAGTGCTTCTGGACATGTGCAGAGCACTCTCAGGCTTTGTGCAAAGATGGAACAGAAGAGTGCCTCTGGGCATAAGCAAACTGCTCCTAGGCTTCAGTCAAAGCAGGAAGAGGAGAGTGCCTTTGGGCATTCACTGAGCGCTCCCAGCCTTTGGGCAAAATGGGAAGAGAAGAGTGCCTCTGATTATATGAAGAGCGTTCTCAGGCTTCCCATGTTCCTTCCCAGCCTCCTCACTGTCCAACTCCGCTGCCAGCTCCGCAGACTACTGGCGGACCACAACACCCACAAAGTGGGAAGAGAAGTGTATCTGGGCATGTGCAGAGCCCTTCCAGGCTTAAGGAAGAGCTGAAATAGAAGAGTTCATCTGGGAATATGCAGAGCACTCCCAGGCTTCAGGAAAAGCAGGACTAGGAGAGTGCCTTTGTGCATATTCCCAGAGGCACTCTTCTCTTCCTGCTTTCCCCGAAGCCTGGGACCGCTCTGCATATACTCTGGGTATATGTATCTCCAGAGGCACTCTTCCTCCCCTTGTAAAAAGTCTGAGAGCGCTCTGCACATGTCCAGAGGCATTCTTCTCTTCCTGCATTGTCTGAAGCCTCAAAACAGTCTACATATGCCCAGAGGCACTTTTCATTTCCCATTTTCCTGCAAATTTGGCGGAGGGGGCTGGTTGGCCACTACTGTCCAGAAGCCTGCGATGGTGGATGGAGGGGTTTGCTGATCCCAGTCTTCTCAAGCCTGGGAGGGGATGCTGGGAACTGTAAGTTTGGTACAGCTGAAGGTCCACAAAACCACGTACCTCTGGCCTCTTTTGTAGGTGGTAGATAGTGGTCAGATTTTTAAATTTTATTTATTAAGATGGGTTCTATCCTTCCCTTTCCTACAACACTGAGAGGTAAACTGGGCTCTGAGAGTACCTATGTCCCCAGTCTTAATGCACCATATTGCCTTTAGTGAACAAGTACTTGGATGGGAGACCACCAGCCGACCCCAAAATTGTACACTTGACAGGGAAGTGAGGTAGATCAGGCTGTGAGAGCATCCTCAGTCTCAATCCACCATACTGCCTTCACAGGCACTGTTAACAAGCACCCCAAATAGAGTACTTGGATGGGAGACCACCAGGCGATCCCAGAATTGTAGGCTTGACAAGGAAGTCTTTTTGAGCTCTTGGCAGGGTAACACTTATGATTTGCAGCAGGCAGGGCCTCAACACTGAGGTCTCCCATCTGTAAAATGGGTTAATACTTCTTCAATGTAGGACTTTCCAGGAAAGTGCAAATTCTAGCAAGATTTTCTTTGTCACAGGAGGGGAAGGGGGATGACACGTCCTGCTCCTGCCCCTTTCCCAGGCTTGGCAGGTCATGAGAATGCCACCTGGGTGTTCATCAAGATTGTAATAATTTGTACGGAATTGCTCCATGCAACTGGACTGTTATTATGATTGAAAGGACAATGCACTCCTTTAAATAACAATAGTTTTACCTGTTCTGGATGGAAAGAAGATGGTTTCTGACTGCCTTAAATTTGGTTTGTTTTTTTTCTCCCAACGTTCCATAAGTGACTTTTAATCAAGTAGCATAAATTATACGTATTAAATCTAATGAAAGTAACTCTAAAACAGTCAGTGAACGCTAACTTATATTATCACTGTATAGCATGAGAAAAAATAAGTACACCCATGTAAAGCTTCTTTCTTTTTTAACATAGGTAGACATATCAATAGTTTATCTTCATTCAGGCAATGTATAAAGGTAATGTAAATAATAAAACTATTTTAAAAAGACTTTTCAGTCACTTATGCAACAAAAAAACTAACAGATATGCCATTTTCTGTGGGGAGAAAGTAATTACAGTCCTGGCTTGAATATCTGCTATTAGCTCCTTTGGCTGCATGCCCCTCCAGTGCTGCTGCAATCCCTGTCACCCCCCCCCACACACACACACAACCCTTGCCACCTCCCCAGCACCTCTGAGATGTCTGCCAGCCACACACCATTCCCCCCAATGCCCCTGCAATCCCTGCCACCCTCCCCCACACCTACAAGATATCTGCCATCCGCCTGCCATACCCCCCCCCCGGCTGCCCATCACCCCCCAATAGTGCAGCTATTTGTCCCATGGATGAATCACTGGGATACAAATGTGCCTCAGGGAATCACCCAGGATGATGGGCTGGGTGTGGAGGGCCAGGGAGCCATTGACAGTGGAGAATCACCAGCAGACGGTCAGCAGATGAGGAAAGCTTGTGGTGGGTTGGGTGTGGTGGGTGTCCAGGAGTGAATTAGGCACAGACAAGTGTCAGTGCCTAATCGTCTCAGACTGCACTGAGAATTCCTTTCTTCTGGGTCCCGCCAGATGTACCTTCTTAGGGGACAAGATCCACAACTTTAAAAGTTTGGAGGGCATGTTATTTGAACTGTTATTTGAAACCCAAGGCACCACATAGAATTAAATCTTTAGTGTGTCTTTTAGTATCTGTCATGTTAGTGTTTCAATGTGCTATAGAATTACAGCTGATAATTGACCCAAATCACACACATATTATGGCAGGCATTATGAGAGGTTTTATTTTGTTCAGTCAGGAGAAGCATACTCTGGATCATGTCTGCTAAGGACCATCAGCTGGTGGGCCGTGGAAGAGAGCCTATTCTGCTGTGACATTTCTCTGGAATATCATCCCTCTGGAATTTAGATTGGCCTTTCTTGGTTGGCTTTCTATAAAGGCTTGAAGATTTGGTTCTGTACTTGAGATGCCAAGTACCTAGAAAAGCCCATTTCTTGGTTTTGTTGAATTGCTGAATGTGTTTTTGTAATTTTTTTGAGCTGCTATGTGTTTTTTATATTTTTTTTCTTTTTGTATATGTGTTTATCATTTTTAATATTGTTAACTATCCAGGGTTATATATTTGAGATAGACAGCCATATAAATGTAATAAATACAAAGGATCATACCTGTTAGGTAGACCATCAGAGTGATAATCAGCCCAGTCCATCTCTGAAGTTTGTCCATTGAGCAAGCAGTTTCCTTGAATCTGAAAAATGACAGCCATATAAAACTGTATATTATAAATTATATTTTAATAACCACTTGAAGCCGATATACTTTTTTTAAAAAAGCAATGACCTTTCCAACATTCTGAACAAGAAATTGGTGCATGTAAACAGAAAAACAGTAAGCTTTAAAATATTTACAGAATCCACGATATGAGAAACAGTGTCTCCACTAAATAATTTGTAGTCAAACAGAAACTAAGTTAATCAACTAAAATTAACAAATTTCCTCAACCTACAAATAAGTTGCCCAGACCTAATCCACATATCAAAGGATAAGGTCTAAAAACATAAAGTTAATTAAGTTATGTCTCCCAGAAGAACTGCATGTTCACAAGAATACATATTTACACACACACACCTCAAATGTCAGCCTCGAATTAGCATGCAGACACTTTCACACCACAGACAAGCTCATTTTATAAAACGCTGTTGCTGTACCCCATTTCTCTGCAGCTGCCCCTAAAGGCTTTTTGGAAAAAATATTTCTTCTTTCCTCACAGCTGTCTGGATCTCATTTTTATTTATTCTTGCACAGTCTTGGCCCCAAATTATTCTTCTGAAAAGTTGCATGCCTGGTCCTGTGCAAGATCAGTCCAAATGCCACAGAACTTCAGTTCTCTCAATGGCCCTCTACATTCACAAAAGAAAATTATAAATAGGACAGAAACTCATTCACATTCTCACATGATAAAGAACAGTCTGTTCAGGAGGATCAACCTATAATATCTTTGATATCATTAAGAAACTAGAGAATCTGGATTTTTCCAGAGGTTACATATGTTTAGCCTAGTTGATAATTAGCTTTTTACAAGTCATAATAAAAATGACACTTTTTATTGTTAAAAATAGATTGTTATTCAGGATCTGAGTTTTTTAAAGTCTTAAATTGCAAAAAAGATTTTAAAAGATTGCCTTAATAGTTCAAGAAGCTGACAACATAATCTATTATATACCTGTTTATCAAGTCTCATTAGCAATATCAGAAATATTGGTCACCTAAATGCTGTTTAGGGCTGTAGTAGTAAGTAACTATTACAACTTGAAAATTGCATTCAGATTATTAGCATTTTTGACAAACTGTGACAGAGGTGATTAGTGAAACACTGAGTATGGTGATTGGAGGATCTTCCAAAATCTACAAAAACTATTTTGATAACTGTTGGCAACCAGTAATTGTGTACAGGTAAAACCCAACTTGCAGATGAGAGAAGTATTCTGGTCCTACTCCATATCTGTAACCCTATACAGTACTGTGTATAGAATTGCTATTTTCTTTGTCCCATTCCCAGCATATTAGAGAAATCTAATATAGGCTAGTAAAATAATCCTAGAACAATTACTCTAAATAATTTTGTTTATTGAATTAGGAGGCAAGTCAACCAGGGGTGGGTTCTACTTACCTTTACTACCGGTTCGCAATGGGAGAAGCTTCTGCACATGTGCAGATCATCAGTGATGACGTCGGGGTGGGTGGGCAGAGCCTCCCGCCACCATTACTACCGGCTTGCAAGAACCAGACTGAACTGGGTGCAACCCACCACTGAAGTCATTCCTACTGAACACTTAAAATATTTTCTTTGAGTAAATGTGCATAACATTGAAGCACAGGGATCTCCAACCACAGCAACTTTAAGACTTGAGGACTTCAACTCCCAGAATTCAGAACTCAGCATGGTTGGCTGAGGAATTCTGAGAGTTGAAGTCCACAAGTCTTAAATTTGCCAAGTTTGGAGGCCCCTGTAGCTTGCAAAACAAAACAATCTATCCAACTATCTATCCAACAATCTATCCAATCTATCTATCCAACTAGACTTCTTACTTTTTGTAATTTTGATTTTGTAATTTCTATGGCCTAAACATATAATTGGTGAGTGTAGATTCTCCTGCCAGGAAATATAGTTTGAGGCCCTTAACTGATATCGATACAAAGAATTATCTTACCTTTTTAGCTGAAGATCATGGTTTAGAAAAGTTTGACTGTCTCTGTAGGAAAAAGAATATGATTTTTGAAATCTTTTCCGTACAAATAGCTGCTCCAACAGACACACAATCAGATATTCTAAACATCTCTCAGTCCCTCTTCATAGTTTAACAGGAAGATCGTAATAAAGCTTCTGGTTCCTGATTGTGTTCTGTATGATTGCTGCAGTCACCTTTTATCTCATTAGATAAGGCCTGGATCTACAACCAATGTGTGTCACTTGGTTTTTAATAATTAACAAGTATTGCAGAAGCATGAGGTAAAATGCAGCAATGAAAATACTTTTAATGAAATCTCTTCAACAGTTATAGCAACAGAGACACCTGCTGTCAAAACTATGTAATATTCTGCTCCTTTTAGTAAGTAGAAAACAGAAACAAATAGTCTAGCGTTGTCTCGATTGCCATAAAATGTAGAGCATTTCTTCTATAGTATTTCTACATGAAAACATGTGCCTACTGTTAAATTGTTTTCTACTCTAGAGAATAGAAGAATGTTGGTAGAAACAAAAATGAAGTAATTTTAGTGAAAAACTAAACTAGCTTTCATTAGTTTTGCTTTCCACAGTTTGAGAACCCTTCTGTGTTATGTGATGCAAACGAGCAACAATATAGTATAAGTCTAAATTTGTATTTCTGCATCCAGGGCTCCAAGATCCGAGTTTCTAAAATCCAGATATCACCAGGTGGCAAGTACAAGTTTCATTTTTCAATATTTCTTTTTGCATCTGGTTGTTCCCATAGTCATCAGTTTTGTAGTATAAATTTAGGAGTTGTAATATATTTAAAACATTTGCCATCAAATTATTCTAGTTCAGATTTTTTTTTTGCTTCATATTCCTAAGGTTACTCTACATTAATACATTCTTCTCAAGCTCCTATAGCTTTATGCCAGTTTCACTATTTATATCAGCAATAAAGCCAAAAACTGGTACATGGCAATCCTTGAGTTTTTGGTGCTAAGGAAAAAAAAAAACCAAAGCAAAACAGAATAACAGAGTTGGAAGGGACCTTGGAGGTCTTCTAATCCAACCTCCTGCTTAGGCAGGAAACCCTATACCACTTCAGAAAAATGGTTATCCAGCATCTTCTAAAAAATTTCCAGTGTTGGAGCATTCACAACTTCTGGAGGCAAGTTGTTCCACTGATTAATTGTTCTAACTGTCAGGAAATTTCTCCTTAGTTCTAGGTTGCTTCTGTCCTTGATTAGTTTCTACTCATTGCTTCTTGTCATGCCCTCAGGTGCTTTGGAGAATAGCTTGACTCCCTCTTCTTTATGGCAGCCCCTGAGATATTGGAACACTGCTATCATTTCACCCCTAGTCCTTCTTTTCATTAAACTAGACATACCCAGTTCCTGCAGCCATTCTTCATGTTTTAGCCTCCAGTCCCCTAATCATCTTTGTTGCTCTTCTCTGCACTAGAGTCTCCACATCTTTTTTACATTCTGGCAACCAAAACTGGATGCAGTATTCAAAGTGTGGCCTTACCAAGGAATTATAAAGTGGCATTAACACTTCACATGATCTTGATTCTATCCCTCTGTTTATGCAGCCTAGAACTGTGTTGGCTTTTTTGGCACCTGCTGCACACTGCTGACTTATATTTAAATGGTTGTCCACTAGGACTCCAAGATCCTTCTCACAGTTACTACTATTGAGCAAGATATCACATATACTGTATCTGCATTTTGTTTTTCTTCCCTAAATGCAGAACCTTATTTTTTTCACCATTGAATTTCATTTTGTTAGATAGCGCCTGTCAAGTATTTGCAAGCCATTGGCACATGTATCATACAGACACTAGTGGAGGCAGAAAGTGCCCCCATCCCTATGTGGAGAGGAGGGGCTTACAGTGAGTATAAAACCCTCTAACCTTTCCACCATGCTCTCTTTTACGTTTGTTCTCCATGAGACATGATCTTTGATAAGGGTAGTCACACACGCTGTGTGCCCCCTATCCTAATGGATATTAAGACAGCCTTTGTATATAGTTAATATGTTTTGTTATATGAATAAATACATTTATCACATTTATTCATGCATCTGCCTTTGGACTCTTCTATGCTCCTGGGTGTTTCTACGATCCCAATTTCCACAGCACCCAATATTCAAGTCTGTCAAGATCCTTCTGTATCTTAAGCCTATCTTCCGGAGTGTTGGCTATTCCTGCTAGCTTGATGTCGTCTGCAAATTTGATGAGTTCCCCATCTATCCCCTCACCCAAATCATTGATGAAAATGTTGAAGAGTATTGGGCCTTAAACAAAGCCTTGGGGTACCCCACTGCATACTTCCCTCCATGTAGATGCAGTTTCATTGAGGACTACACATTGAGTGCGGTTGGTCAGCCAGTTATGAATCCATCTGTTGGGGTTGCTGTCTAACCCACATTTTTCTATTTTATCTAGAAGTAGGTTAAGGTCTACTTTATCAAATTCCTTACTGAAGTCCAAGTTAATTATATCAACAGCATTCCTCTGTGTGTGTATCTATGTATAGATTTGAATAGAGAATCACAATATTTATTTAATATGCAACTTGTGAATTGAAGAAACAAATAACTAAAATAAAAGGATAAGGCTGCCCATCCATGGAAGGGAAAGTGTGAGTAAATTAGACATCACTTTAATTAATGGTTATAGAGATATTCTTCTGGAATGAATTACATTAGTTGTTAAGAAATATTAAGTTAATAAAGTGCTGGGAACTAAAGAATTAGAAGGAAAACAACTGTTTAATATTTAGACAGCATCACACAACATAAGTGAATGTATACTTCTTATGAAGGGGAGTTTTGTTGCATCTGGGGGGGGAAATTTATTTGGTTTTGGCATCATAAGGATGCAGACTATATGATTTTTAACTGACTGCTGAGGCAAAGTATTCTTTGCATATATCATACATTGTGTGTTGCCCAGAGTCCCCTTTTGGAGGAGATGGATAGCTATATAAAAGAGAGAGAGAAAGAAAGAAACTTGGGGATGTCATTGATTTTTATCTCTCTTATTTATTACAGTAGCAGTAGCATCATATGCCTCTGTGTTGAAATTTGGGAATAATAGTTGTGGGAGCTTATGCACAGCAGATTAATTCAGGCTTTACAGTTCATAAAGTCTTTTTTGCTAGATAATACCTCTTCCTTTGCTATGCTATAAAGCTCTACTTGACCATGAAGCCATAACAAAAAGACAAACCTTTGTTTTGTCCCAGACATGTAAGGACCTCTGGTACATTCCACTTGTCCCATTCTCTTTCAAAATTTGCTGTTGAGTTGAGACACTTCATTCCCAACTCTTTGAAGACATGAGATGATGAAGAATGTTTACATAAGTATATTTCCTTTGCTCTTTTGTGTACTCCAGAAACATTCTCCAGGGCATTCTACTATTTTAAAAAATCCGGAGAGGTTTTAAAAGGCCTAGGCACTGAAATAACAATTATTTTAGGTTATTATAGTTTTCAAATGGTTACATTTTAAATTTCCTTGAAATGTGAATAAAGTTCCAGTCGGGTTTCAGGTCTGGGCACAGCACGGAAACGCCATTGGTCAGGTTGGTTGATGATCTCTGGAGGGCTCGGGACAGGGGTTGTTCCTCTGTTCTGGTCCTGTTAGATCTCTCAGCGGCTTTTGATACCATCGACCATGGTATCATGCTGCACCGGCTGGAAGAGTTGGGGGTGGGAGGCACTGTGTTGCGGTGGTTCTCCTCCTTTCTCTCCGACCGGTCGCAGTTTGTGTTGGCAAGGGGGCAGAGTCGACCTCGAGGCCTCTCATCTGTGGAGTGCCGCAGGGATCGGTCCTCTCGCCCCTTCTGTTCAACATTTATGTGAAGCCGCTGGGTGAGATCATCTGTGGCTTCGGGGTGAGATATCATCAGTACGCTGATGACACCCAGCTGTACATCTCCACCCCAGGCCACCCCAACGATGCCCTTGAAGTGATGTCCCAGTGCCTGGAGGCTGTGCGGATCTGGATGGGGAGGAACAGGCTCAAACTCAACCCTTCCAAGACTGAGTGGCTGTGGCTCCCGGCATCCCGATATAGTCAGTTGACTCCATCACTGACTATTGGGGACGAGTCTCTGGCCCCCACTGAAAGGGCTCGCAATCTGGGAGTCCTCCTGGATAGGCAGCTGTCTTTGGAGGAACATCTGACGGCTGTTACCAGGGGGACCTTCTGTCAGGTTCGCCTGATTCGCCAGTTGCGGCCCTTTCTCGATCGGGATTCCATGTGCACAGTCACTCATGCCCTCGTCACCTCTCGCCTGGACTACTGCAACACTCTCTACATGGGGCTCCCCTTGAAGAGCACCCAGAGGCTCCAACTGGTCCAGAACGCAGCAGCGCGGGTAGTGATGGGAGCAACATGGCGCTCCCATGTAACACCGCTCCTGCGCGAGCTGCACTGGCTCCCGGTGGTCTTCCGGGTGCGCTTCAAGGTGTTGGTTATCACCTTTAAAGCGCTCCATGGCATAGGGCCTAGCTATCTGCGAGACTGCCTGCTGCTACCGACGACCTCCCATCAACCCGTGCGCTCCCACAGAGAGGGCCTCCTCAGGGTGCCATCAGCCAAACAATGTAGGCTGGTGACCCCCAGGGGGAGGGCCTTCTCTGTGGGGGCTCCCACCCTCTGGAATCAGTTGCCCCCGGAGATAAGAAGAATCCATGACCTCAGTGCCTTCCGTCGTTCCCTGAAAACCTATCTTTTTCAGCAAGCCGGGTTGGCTTAGAACAAATTTTTAAATTCTTTTAATTAGTTTGTGATTCTTAACTTCGGGCCAAAATTTATATATATTTTAAATGTTTTAATATTTGTATTCTATGTTTTTTATCTTGGCTGTACACCGCCCTGAGTCCTCAGGGAGAAGGGCGGTATATAAATTGGAAATTAAATTAAATTAAATATAAAATGCTGAAGAAGTTAATGTAACTAATGAAGCTAATGCAAATGAAGACATTGGGAAAGGAGGACAAGACCACCTCATTCACAGAAAAGTAGTGTAAAATAATCAAGGGGACAGATGAGCAAATAGGATATTGAAGAAAAAAGATCCTGTTCATCACTTGGTCAGGGCACCTGGTGCTTTCCGTTTTCCCCAGCATCCTTCTTTTACCTGGTCCACTCTCTGTGAGATTGATAAAATATTAAAGAATTCTACAATGGATGGTATGAGAAGCTCAAATACAAGAGAAATATTTAAAAACCCTTCCCCTTTTCCTTTCCTTAAGTGGTAATAGCTTGTCAAACTTCATGTTTAACTCTTTAATCACTTATCAAATTTACATTTGTAACCAATTCTAAGTCAGATTCTAACAAGAAACAAGATCTTATTTTGTTAGTTTTACAAATAATCTACCAACATTATAATACTGTAAATAGCAATCCTTGTCTTGTTTTTCTTCATGAAATAGGATGTGGTAGCAAACATTTACTATACCTAACATCAGACAAGATTAGGGAAGAATAGGTCAACAGCTTGCCAAACTTAAAGAAGAACTACTTGAATCTTATGGCTAATCATATCAAGTTGAGTATAATAATTTTAAGATATCTTGGAGCAAATCTTAGTAAAGATGGAAATATTTTGCACAAGGTTTAATGGTGATAATTCTGTTAAAATCAACTTAGGTACCTTGAAGTAAAATCTGTGGGAGATATTTCGTGACATTTTGAAGCTGGGTTTAGCAGAGATATTCTGAGTTAAACAGTGTCTGTAGGGATTTCTGGAAAATTTGGGTTCCACATCTGTTAGTGATATTCCTAAAATATTTTAGATCAATATCCTAATCATATCTTAGATTTGCTAGAGACATCAATGAAAGGTGGGACAGCTAGGCTACCAAAAGCAGAAACTCAGAAAAGTGTTCTTGGGTACTGGGTTAATTGCTAGATCTCAGTCCAGGACACAAAGTGAGTTGGGTGAGAAAGAAATAAGTGTGCTGACATACTCCTTACTTGAGCTCTTATGATTTAAGTGTTAATACTGTATAGAACTGTTTGCTTCCAAAGGATATGAGGAAACTGTATAGGAAGTTTTACTCACAGTCAGTGGAAAGTTTATTTTTCAACATTGTTTTTTCTTGAAAGAACAAGAGATCTCAGTATAGTGAACATCTGCTATCCAAAACCTCTGATTTGACAAACAGATAAAAGGTTAGCTATGTTAATTTTAATTTTGAAGAAAGATAGTTTCAAAAATAAAGAGTATAGCCACATCATATGAAAAAGCTACACATTTTTATATATAAAACAAAGAATAAATCACTGTTTATAAATAAATATTTATTGGTTTATTTGATTTTTTTGTAAGTTCTACAGAAGCATATTATAATAACACAAAATGTAGAACTTGACAAATATGGGACAACAGTGCTTTTATGAAATCTTGGTTATAATTTTTTGAACACAATTTCTTGCAAAATACTAATTTTCATTTTCTGTATCATCTTATACAACTTCAGCATCTATTTGTTTTCTACTAAAATGTTGGTAATCTCTACATTTGCTGATCCCCTTGAATTAACAATACCTGGCATTTTTCTTCACAAGTTTCATTGAAAAAAACCTTTAAATTATCTTTCTACTGGAAAATTTCAAAATGCTTAAAAGAGAAAACTTTTCTGTGTACATAGCAATGGTGCTATTTAAATAAATATAGAACACAGTTTATAATCTTTATAGTAAATGAACCTATGTTACATGCAGAAAAGTTACAAAACTATAGACATTTAAGCAGGTGGCAATCCAAATGATCTCAATGGGATTGATTTCTAAACAGACCCCAACAGAACCATAGTACAAGTGAATTTCAGTATGCTTCTAATCAAGTTTACCCATCATAATTCCCGTACACTAGTTGTAAAGGTTTTTGAACATTTGAACATTTTTCATCCATATATCTTTCCAGTGCATTCCAATAAATAAGGATTTGACTAGGAGTAGTAAAATGGCTTGTAACAATTTTCATGTAGTGACAAAGAGAAAAAATAACTTTTTCTGGAAAAAAGACAGGTTCTGAATGAAGTTTTTCAGGTTGGATTTTAAGTTTTGCAACACACATACCTATAAAAACATCTTCCAATTTAAGAACAGTGATGTGTTTTGAAACTATATAAACTTGACTAGCAACATCAGAGGAGAGAACATAACCAGTTCCTGAACAAAAGGGAGGGTAAACATTTTCTGGATATTCCTCTTCACTTATATACCACTTTATGTCTGGATTTCTTATTGGCTTTTCATTAATTTTTATAGAACCTGTATATAACTGGCTAGTACTCTTTCGTTTCTGAAGAAGTTCTATCAGATAATAGACATTCACAAACATATCAGAATCAGTTTTCATTACAAAAGTAGTTTGTGGACAGAATTTATGAATCCATTCAAAGCCCATTAAAGTCTTTAATGTTAAATTATTGTATGAATCTATAAAATTCTTTTGGATTATATCTTTATAATGTAAGCTTTCCATCGTCACATTAAATGATTTATATGGCCAGAAATGATTTCCCAAGAGAAAAAATGTTACAATCAGTTTGTCAGCTAATACTCTTTTCTTTCCCCATGTTTTACGAATTATCATCCGGGCCTTTCTCTCACCAAGTTCTGATGATACCAATATTACTAGGAACGGAGGATTCTTATGGCAATTTATATCAGGCAATTCCAAAAAACTTTCCTTCGTAATAAATGTGATAACATAATTCAAGAGGATGATTGTGATCAAACAAGCCAGGACCAACAAAAGAAGATAAATAAGAAACTGTAGCTTGAAAGAAATCTGAAAAAGAAGAAAATTAATATATACGTACATATACATACATATATTCTGTTATTAATTAATTAAAACCATTTTAATTGCCATTCTTCAAAACCATTTTTCTGATGGTGATGAAATGGTCAATAAAATGTAAAGTTAAACAATAAAAACATGGCTGGTAGATACAGATTGATTAAAAAATTATATTGCAGTATGTAGATTTGAAATCCAAAGAAAGCAATATATTAACAGGATTATGAGAATATAAATAACTTTGCTGGTAAAAAAAAATAACAAAATATGGGTGCTAGAATCACATTATTAAGGAAATATATATATAAAACAACAGCATTGAAAAAGTGGCTTACAACCTGTAATGATATTTACAAGAGTTAGAGCATCGGGATTCAAATAATTTAACAACCGGTTCACCACAGTTGGCTGTCGTGGGAAGCATGGCCCATCCCCTCAAGCTCTGCCACACATGCAGGACGAGCCTCCTGCAAAGGCCAACCTGTCCATGGCCAAACCAGTTGTTAAATTACTCCCCACCACCATCAAAGTGGATTCTGGGCGCTGCGCTGCAATGGAGAAATGGGCAACAGAGCAGCCGGCATGAGGGAAGGAGGAGGGAAAGCAGCCTTCCCTTCCCTCATACTGACCACTCCATTGCATATTTCTCCATTGCAGTGCAGCGCCCAGAATCCACTTCGATAGTGTGTGTGTGTGTGTGTGTGTGTGTGTGTGTGTGTGTGTGTGTAACTTAACAACCGGTTCACTTGAACTGGTGAGAATCGGTTGAATCCATTACAGAGCATCCCAAGATCATGTGATCAGCATTTGGTCACTTGACAACCAAAATGCATTTATAATGGTAGCAGCATCCCAGGATAATATGATCACCATTTGCGATTTTCCCAGTCAGATTCTATCAATGGCTGAAGCCAGATTCACTTAACAATTATTGATTCATTTAACAACTGCAGTGATTTGTTTAGCAACTAAAAAAATTATAAAATCAGGAGTTACTCACTTAACAACTTTGCTTAGCAACAGAAATCAAGGACTAATGTCATTATTAGCCAGCTTCCAAGTACAATTCAAGTGCTGGTTGTTGTCTTTAAAGCTTTATATGGCTTTAAAAATGTCTTCTGCCCTTCATATAAGATCAAACAGAAGGAGCGCTGGCCCTAGCTGATACGATCCTTCTCGTTGAGTGGAGGCAGCATCCAGAAATGGATTTGTCTCGTCTATTGGCCAATGAGACTGGGTCTGTCAAAGCTGTGAGGACACCCCCCCTACCAACGGTCCAGCTCTTGGCGAAGATGAAGTGACAGACTCCTCGTGGTCAGCTCAGCTGCTATCCCTAGGGCAATTGAGGGCCAGCCCTAAGCTAGGGAGGGGCTGGATGCTGCCTCCACTCAACGAGAAGGATCGTATCAGGTAGGACCAACTCTCCTTTTCTGTCATAGTGGAGGCAGCATCCAGAAATGGGACATACCAAAGCGGTAATGCCCCTACGGGTGGGCTGCAGCCTGCCTGAGGCCCCAACATCAGTGTGCACACTGCCACCTACCAAAGGCCGCCACAGCCGATGCATAGCTGTCTATCTTATAGTGCCTGATAAAGGGCGATGGGGAAGACCAGCTAGCTACACGACAGACCTCTTCCAGAGAGGCCTGCGTTGCCCACGCCGCACTTGTGGCCGCACTCCTCGTGGAGTGTGCCATAATACTCTGGGGCAAAGGAAGGACCTGAGCCTCATAAGACCTGGCGATACACGCCCGAATCCAGCAGCCCAGGTTAGAAGAGGTCACCTTAGCCCCTAAGGTGGCAGGCTGGAAGGAAACAAAGAGCGACTCCATCCTCCTAATGGAGGAAGTGCGTCTAACATAAATCCGGAGCGCCCTTCTAACGTCAAGCATGTGCCACTTCCATTCCATAGAGTGCCTGGGATTGGGACAAAAATCAGACAGGACTAACTCCTGGGCCCTATGAAACCACGTATTAATCTTTGGGAGGAAAGAAGGGTCCAAATGGAAGACCACCCGGTTAGGGTGAAACACACAAAGGTCATGTCTGACAGAAAGTGCTGCCAATTCTGAAATCCTCCTTGCCGAAGTAATGGCCACCAAGAAGGCCACCTTGAAGGACAGGAAGCGGAGCGTGGCCCCCCATAGTGGCTCAAATGGGGCCACAGTCAATGCTTGAAGCACTTTGGAAAGGTCCCAAGTGGGAAAATGGTGAACCATCGGAGGCCGCAGGTTCGAAGCGCCCTTGAGGAAGCGGCGAACAGCAGGATGTTGAGACAGGGATTCCAGCTCATCACAGGAGAAGACTGACGACAAGGCAGCCACCAGACAACAGATGGTGTTGGGTGATAGACCCATGTTAAGCCCCCTCTGAAGGAAGGCCAGCACCTGGGGCACAGATACCTCGGTCAGGTTCAAGCCCGATTGAGAACACCAGGAACAAAAGGCCTTCCAGGTGGCATCATAAATCCTGTTCGTTTAAGGCCGCCTGGAAGCCTGGATGATGTCTATGACCTTGGGGAGTAATTGTCTCAGCTGAGCGACTGCTGCTCAAGCGCCAGGCGGTTAACTGCAGCCACTGAGGGTCCGGATGCACCACTGCCCCCTGGCTGAGGGAGGCTCTGTCCATTGGCAACCTCCAAGGCTGGGCCACCGAAAGAGCGACCAAGTCTGCAAACCATGGCTGGCACGACCAGTAAGGGGCCAGGAGTAGCACCTCCGCCCTTTCTTTCAAAATCTTTTGGACCACCTTCGGGAGAAGAGGGAGAGGGGGGAATGTGTACAGGAACTCCCAAGGCCAGGGGCTGCAGAGTGCATCGACCTCCTCTATCCCGGGAACTGCAAACCTGGTATAATATCGTGGCAGCTGGGCGTTGTCTGCGGTGGCGAAGAGATCCACAGCAGGCCTCCTGAAGCACTCCAACAGCTCCTGAAATAAATCTGGATGCAGGTGCCACTCTGCATGATCAATGGTGGCCCTACTGAGTCAATCAGCCTGTACATTGGTAGCCCCTGTAATATGCTCGGCTCTCAGCTCAAAGGCAGAGAACCACTCAGAACCACTCAGCCCAAAGGCAGAGCTGCTCAGCCTCCTGCATCAGGTCCCAGGATAGGGTACCCTCCTGCCTGTTAATATGCGCCTTAGTGGCGACATTGTTTGTCCGAATCAGCACATAACTACCTGCCATGAAGGCCGTGAAGTGCTACAGAGCAAGATGCACAGCCCTTAGCTCAAGCCAGTTAATGCTATGGACAAGGTCCACCTGCGACCACTGGCCCTGGGCCACCTGATTCTGAAAATGAGCCCCCCAGACAAAGAGGCTGGCATCGGTTGTGAGAACTAGGGAGTCTGGTTCTTTAAATAGGCAACCTTGAGCGAGAACCTCAGAATCCCACCATTTTAGAGAACCCAATATAACCTGGGGCACCCTGACCTTAGACAACGTAGTACTCCTACCAGTCCATTGTAGAGCCCTGGCGTGTAAACGGGCCCAGGGCACTATGGAAATGCAAGAAATCATCTTGCCCAGGAGCGTAGAAAGCAGCGACAGAGGAACGAGCCACTCCTGCTGGACTCTACCCACCAGTTCTATGATACTATCCTGTCGCTCCTGGAAAAGATGCACCCTGCACTCTCTGATGTCTATTACCGCCCCCAAATGCAGCAACTGGGTAGCCTGTGTTAAATGACTTTTGCTGACATTGATGGAAAATCCGTGCTCCTGAAGCACCCGGATGGTAAGCCCTAGATCTGCATAAACCTGGTCCACAGAGGAGGACTGGACAAGGATATCATCCAGATAGCACTGATCGCACATGGGCTTAGCCCGGAGATGTGCAGCTAGGGGCGCTAGCATCTGCTGAGTACTCCAGAGCCACCTGCAACTTGTTCAGGTCCTGGTGTGCTCTGGCATCCCCCACCAGGATCCTATCCTGCAGTTGCTTCAGCCAAATGAGGGACGCCAGATTAAAGAACGAAGCTGATGTGGCAGCCCGGATGGCCCAGGCGGCTGCGTGATATGTTTTCTTAATGGTCTGCTCACACTTCCTTTCCTCAGGTTTAAGAGCTTCCTCGGGCATCTCTGGGATAACATTTTGTGCCACCAAGGCCGCTACAGGTGCATCAATTGAAGGCAGCATCAGCGCCTGCATCAACTTGGGCCCCACATTATAAAGTCTTTTATCCAGCAAACCAGGGTTAGGCCCAGTCGCTGGCGTGGACCACTGGCATTTGACCACGTCTAAGAAAAGGTGAGGAGATGGTACCACCTCAGCCTCACAAACCGGCTCGGAAAATAAAGAGCCTGTCATGTCAGAAGGACCCGGGGCAGGCTCCAAGGAAGCAGGGGCCAGAATCATATTGGTAGATTTTCTGGCCTTAAACAGCAATGATTTAAACACTGCAGGCTTAAAAAGCCCTGAAAATGCTGGCTGCTCAGGCAGTAGGCCCTCATCCTCTGAAAAGTCTAGGTCTCTGCCTGTCTCCTCCTCAGACTCAGAGGAATGGTGGGAGTGGCTGGGCGAATAAGAGCCCTGGGCATGGGCAAGCTCATCAGCCTCAACAGATTGTAAGGGGGAGGCCTGTAGGGGGGTAGATCTTTGGCCCTGCTGAAGATCAGCTGCTATCCCCTTTGAAATCGCAGCAGCAATTATGTCTGGCATACATGGGGACAGTTATTCTGCTCTAAGGCCAGCTGCACCTGGAGGGAAGGGAGCCTCCCCTTGAGCAGGGCCCTGTCTGACAGCCTGTTGCCGGGCAGAAGTTCCCTGAGAAGGCTGAGGGGCTAAAATGAGCAAAGGCTCCTTGTTGCCGGGCAGATTAGACTCCCTGAGCTCACTAGCGCAATCTGGCGACCATTGCAATGCCGGGTGGCTGTCAAAATCCACAAGCGGCTCTGACTGCAGCGCAAAAAGGTGGGAATGATTATCCCTATCCAGGGGCACCTGCGAGATGGTCTGCTGCTCGCCCGTTTTCCTCACGGCTTTTTCAATCTGCTTATCAATCGCCTTGTGCCGCCTGGCCGCATCAGCCTCTGAAGACTTGGAGGACTTCAGGGAGGCTACCCGATGCTTGGTCTTGTCCTTAGCTTTCTTGGCTGTGGGGCGCTGACAAGAGGTGGCCCCTGAATCAGTCCTGTCGGGGCCAAGAAAGCTGGAGTCGAGGTGGGCGTGCTGGTTCTAGCACTCGCGGCGGCAGCTTCCTCCGCCATTTTAAAATCGCAGTTTGGCACCAAGATCTCCACTGCGATCGAAGCGCATCATAGGCGATCTGCGCATGCACAGAAGCGCACGAGTGAAGTGATCCTGGCTTTTAAATAAAGCTCTATAAAATATTCTATGATAATACTTGTTTCAATGGCCTTAGTTTCCTTGTTATTAAAGTTTATTGCTTTCATTTTATGCCACAATTTGTTATCTTATTATACCATATTTGTTTTAACATTTTTACTGTAAGAAGAAAATATAATCCACTCTTGAATCTTGCTAGATTCGAGCTACACACACACATATATATTAAGTAAATCAATACATTCAGTAAGTTTTTATTCAGTTCAAAGAGTTGCTTATCCGAATAGTGGGGGCTTTATTCAAAATTGATTCCTTCAAGTTTAGAGTAGCAGATTGAAATAAAAAGGCTTTTAAGATGGATCTGTTATTTAAATGTGTGTACTGTACACACAAGATATATTTTCATATCTACCAGGGAGGAAAATGTAATTACAAGAATTCCTTGTATGTATATGAATGTCGCTTGTCCCACCCTAAAACTAACTGCATATTTAAAACTTGCACCTTAAATGCAAACATGAATTTTTCATCCTCCTCAATGAATAGCTTGAAAGCTGCACTGAAAAAAAGTAAGGTTTAGTTTTAATAGTTTTCAGTGATTGGCAAAGAAACAACTGGCTTTAAAATGAAAAGGAAAAAAAAAAAGAAAGGAATACACAGGTAGTCTTTGATTTATGACCATAATTTAGCCCAAAATTTCTGTTAAGTGAGACATTTGTTAAGTGAATTTTGCTCCATTTTACAACCTTTCTTGCCAGCCACAGTTGTTAAGTGAATCACTACAGTTAATAAATTAGTAAGCCAGTTAAGTGAGTCTGGCTTCCCCATTGACTTTGCTTGTCAAAAGATTGCAAATGGTCGTAAGTATGAACCAGTTGCCAAGCATCTGAATTTTGATCATGTGATCGTAGGAATGCTACAAAGGTTGTAACTGTGAAAAATGGTCATAAGTCACTTTTTTCAGTGCCGTTGTAACTTTGAACTGTCACTAAATAAACTGTTGTAGGTCGAGAATTACCTGTACTCCTGAACATTAAAACAAAACAGAATATTTGTATAGTTTTACCATCTTTTTTACAGGAGATGTTGGCCACAATTGCACTCCTCCTCCTATGATTCTCTACAGAGAAATTCTAAGTAAAATTTCCCAAGGAGATTGGCTCCATAAATCTTTCCCTTCAGGCCTAGTTACAGTAGGCCTCACCTCTGCAACCCACCAAGCCCTTCACTTCTACCCTGGCCCACCCTTGCTTCTCATAATCCGTCCCTACACTTTAATGTTTTGCTCATTGCCTTTTAGACAGTGAAAGACCCACTTTCTTTGTAGCCGCTTGAAGTCTCTTCAGGACAGGGGAAACCATCTTTCTTCTCTCCCAGGAAGAGAAGAGCCTCCTGATGGGAAATCTAGGCCTGGCCGCCTAAAGTAGCAGGTAGAAGCTTGTGTCAGCACAAAACAATTTCCCCAGACTCAGAATATGATAACATTCTTGTTTTTTTTTAAAGAGTTAACAGAATCAGAAGTAAAAAAGAGGGTCAAATATGGTGAGTGGACAAAGATTATAGAATTATCTCAGTTTTCATCCATAGATCTGTTTAAAATGTGGCAAACCTATACTACACAGGCTTTCCACAGGACCTAATTTCACTCAAAATATTTGGGACTTACAAGAGTGTTGAATACTTAAAAGGAAAAAAATATTTTTGAGCTACAGTCTTTTCTAACCTGTTGCCTTCCACCCTAGGTATTGGTGTTTTCTATTACTATTATCTGGCAATTTATACCAAAAATTAGTCAATCTCTCCTCCCCCCACCCTCTTTATATACATACATTTTACATACATACATGTTTCAGAGGTACTTACTTCCCAATAACTGGGAACAGGATTGGAAGAGAATCAGAAAAAGTCAAAACTGAGCCGTGACTCAGCCCTGCTCTGCTCAGTCCTGCCCTGCCCTGCCCTGATCAAAGCCCTGCTCTTTTTTTGCAAGTCACATGCAGGACATGAACAAGAGAGACTGGGTTTCCATCACAATGTCATTGCCACCATCTTAACTTTTCTGACCCTCCCCCATTCCATCATGGAGACCCCTAAATAAGATTATAGGGGTCCCCCAACATTGTTACCTAGAAACTGAGGCATCCTGAGTTTGGCATGGAGCTGATAAGAATCTTCTTCACCCACCTGAAAATAAGAAGGTCCAAGTAATTCAGGCAAAACAAAAACTATTTATTAAGGGATGTCAAGTCAGAAACAAATGATACGTTCATTTGGTATATGTGATATGTCAGAAAGTAATAAGTCAAATAATAATAGACATTAATTAGAAATGAAAAAAGACACACACTCTTAAAATTATGTTTCGTGTCCAGGCTTGTTTCTTCAACGCTTACAACACTCATGGATTCCAGAATATTTTCCCCTATTGTTTAGCTTATGAATTGACTAGTTTTTGCATATTAAAAAAATATATTTGGCTAAAAAGAAGAGATGGTTTCCTGAACTTCAAGAGGAGACATGGATGCCATGCTAAAATGCTGATATTGTCGCAGAAAACTAAAAGAGATGAATTTCGAAATCAGAAAAAGCTTTTATTTATTTTGGCCAAAAGGTTCAGACATGCATTCTGTTTACATTCTGGACAAAAACCCTTCTTTAAGACACGTATCTTTATAGAACAAAACCAGGAAATGTGAAATAAACCTCCTACGTGTTAGGCTCTCTCCCTCCCCCCATTATTGCCTGAACAGGAAGATTAGTTAATTTCTTGTGGTTTTACTTCTTGAACTCTTCAACTGTAAAAAGTGTGTTAATTCTGCGGTTTAACTTTTTGAACTCTGCAACTTTCTCAAGTCACAGGGGTCCTTCAGAGATCCTCTAGGCTAACCCCGTATTATTTCACTCTTATAACCAAATTTCACTTTACGTCCTGCCTTATCATCACTTTATTAAAAGGCTAATAATAAAGCTGAGATTCCAGGACATAACGTAATAAAATTCATAAATACAAACTTTCAATGTACAATAAATATTGCTTTGACTGAACTGTTTTTGATAATCCATATGCTGAAGGATACATACATGCATGTAGGGTATTGTGGGGAGAGGATTGTAATAGTAGTTTGCCCCTGAATTCAGAGATGTTGTTTTCAGTTTCTCTAATCTATTAAGGCAGAACATAAAATGAAATTGAATATAAGAGTGAAATAATACGGGGTCAGCCTGGAGTATCTCTGAAGGACCCCTTTAACTAGTAAATATAAGAGACAAATGCTGGGTTCAAAAAGTTAAACCGCAGAGTTAACACACTTTCTACAGTTGGAGAGTTCAAAAAGTCAAACCGCAGAGGTACTATGTTAAAATGCAGAACTAAACCACATGGAGCTTTCCTGCCTAAGGAATAAAGGAGGGGGCTAGCTAAAGAGGCAGATCTCAGATACTTCCTGTTTTTTGTTACTATAAAGATACGTGTCTTAAACAAGGTCTTTGTTCAGAATGTAAACAGAATGCATGTCTGAACCTTTTGACCAAAATAAACAAAAGCTTTTTCTGATCTCAAAATTCAATTCATTCATTATTTTTCTGCAACACTACAGTCTTTATAACTTCATGCTATTCTTCCCTTTAAATAATTTCCAAATCCGGTGTTTCTGAATATCACATTATCAGTTAACAACGGTAATTGGAGTGGGAATTTCTATCACTAAGGGATGCTGTTGTAAAGGGCAATTTCATGTGATTGCATTGTTTAGCAACAGCAATCTCAAAAGTCCCCATTGCCGTTATTAACTGAAAATTGCAGGTCATTAAGAAAGAAGCTACTCACAACTTCCTGCTGGCTTCGAACAAGCAAAGTCAGTGGGGAAACCAACAGGAAGTTGCAAGTCCCAGATGGTTTGCAAACAGACCTGTAGACAGATTAGTGGCTGCTGCCGAGTGGTGCATGAGAATGTGTAAGTGGCCAGTGAGGTGTAAACTGAGTGCAGCAGGGCTGAAGGAGTCATGCACAAGTGGCCAATGAGGCATGGCATGGCTAGGGGTGGCTGCTACCAGGAGGGGGTGGGTATGCAAGCAGTGCAAACATTGAAGGGCTGCTGCTGGGTGGAGAGGGTGCATGAGTGTCCATTGCAGCCCTTGCAGTTTTGATTCTATAAATATAAATATTCTGTCGAAGAAATTGGTCAGTTTAAATATGAACCCAGCCTCTTACTTTCGGTTAATGCCCTTACTCAAACACCAATCTGAAAGAGCCTCGGTTTTCTGAGGAAGGCTAGGAGATGAAACACAAGAAAAGATGCCTGGATGTAGCAGGAAGAGAGAATGGCCTTGAAGGATAGGCGGAAGAACTGCTATTTCTCATCAAGAATGTTGATGCATGAATTATAAAGATATCATTTCAGTCATTTATATTCCACTGAAAAAATATATTTTCCTTGAAACACACTAGAATGGAGATTTTGTAAGTAAAGCATTTTTTTATTGAATAAATCTGAAAAATTAAATTAAATTGGGGTAACTGTTATTATTCCTTGCCCTAGGAAACACATTTAGAACCCAGGTACATCATTGGAGATTTTATTTTCAAGAATTTTATAGTGAGGCTATGAATGATGTAAAATACATAGGTTGGATGTGAAAAAAATGCAAAATGCAAATCCCTTCCCTACTGACTTTGCTTGTGAGAAGATCGCAAAAGGTGATTACATGACCCTAGGACACTGCAACTGTCATAAATATGAGTCAGTTGCCAAGCGTCTGAATTTTGATCACAGGACTATGGGGATGCTGCAATGGTTGTAAGTGTAAAAAACAGTCATAAATCACTTTTTCAGTGCTGCTGTAACTTGGAACAGTCACTAACTAAACTGTTGTAAATTGAGGACTACCTGTATAAAATAACTACAAATGCAGTTAACATACATTAGTAAACGGGAACTTTACAGCATCCTCGATTTGTGTTAATATATCAACCTTACCAGATAAACAGAAAACACAACCAGATCAACTAATTCTACTTTATTGTTAGACTACATTAACAGAACCTTGCAAGTTTGAAAATACAGTTCTCCTCCCACCTCCTTTACCCCCTAGAAATAGGGAGGGTCTCTTCTGAGCCTCTTTCCCCACCCTACCGGCGCAGACTACGATGCCTTTTATCTGACCATTTCCTAGGCAGCATCTCTATTATTTATTATTTATTTATTAATTCAATTTATATGTCACCCTTCTCCGGAAACTCAGGGCGGCTTACAATGCATTTAAAAAAAAAAATCATTATAAAAACATTTAAAAATTAAAACATTAAAACCCATTCACACCATTCATGGCTGGATCTCACAAGATTGCAACAGCGAGATCAACGGCCCCAGGCCTGCCGGAAAAGCCAGGTCTTCACCGCTTTTCAGAAGGCCAATAGGGTGGGGGGGGGGAATCCGGACCTCAGGAGGTAACTGGTTCCAGAGAGCTGGGGCAGCCACAGAGAAGGCCCTCCCCATGGGCCCGCCAGCCGGCATTGTTTAGCTGACAGGACCCGGAGAAGACCAACTCTGTGGGATCTTACTGATCGCTGGGAGCTATGTGGTAGAAGGCGGTCTCGAAGATAACCTGGCCCTGAGCTATGTAGGTTTTAAAGGTAATAACCAACACCTTGAATTGTGCCCGGAGACCAATAAGGAGCCAGCGCAGTTCGTGGAGAATTGGTGTAATGTGGGTGTATCTAGGTGCACCCACGATAGCTCGCGGAGCTGCATTCTGGACCAACTGTAGTCTCCGAATACTTCAAGGGTAGCCCCATGTAGAGCGTGTTGCAATAATCTAACCGTGAGGTGACAAGGGCATGAGTGACTGTGAGGAGAGCCTCCGGATCCAAGTAGGGTCGCAATTGGTGCACCAGGCGAACTTGTACAAAGGTCCCTCTAGCCACAGCTATCAGATGTTGCTCTAATCTTAGCTGTGAGTCTAGGAGGACACCCAAATTGCGAGTCCATTCTGAGGGGGACAATTTCTCCACCCCCCCCGGAACCAAGGATGGACAATCAACATAGTCTTTAGGAGGCAGTACCTACAGCCACTCGGTCTTGTCTGGCTTAAGTCTGAGCCTGTTGACTCCCATCCAGACCCTCACAGCCTCCAGGCACCGGCACATCACATCCACTGCATCACTGAATTGACGCGGGGTAGAGATATACAGCTGGGTATCATCAGTGTACTGTTAATATCTCACCCCGTGTTGTCGGATGATCTCACCCAGCGGCTTCATGTAGATGTTAAATAGAAGGGGACAGAGGAACGAGCCCTGAGGCATCCCGCAAACGATGGGTCTAGGGGTCGACCTCTGTCCTACCAACACCGACTGTGACCAACCAGAGAGATAGGAGGAGAACCACCATAACACGGTGCCTCCCACTCCCTTAGTCGTCCCAGAAGGATACCATGGTCAATGGTATCGAAAGCCGCTGAGAGGTCAAGTAGCACCAAGATGGAGGAATGACCCCCATCTCGGGCTCGCCAGAGATCATCCATCAGTGTGACCAAAGCAGTTTTCGTGCTCTTTGCCCTCTCTCCCAAGATCTTTACCAGATATCATTACATAACATTATTAGTAACAGTGGTGGAAAACGTTTGTTGATAAAAATAACAAAATGTGGTTAAATTTAAAAGGGTAATGTTATTAGTGATTTTCAATTTGCAACCTTAAAGGCAAATATTATGCAATTTAATTAGGGAGTAAGCCAATTAAATATAAGACTTAAATATAAGACTTGTTTCTTAGCCAACGAACTGTCAGCATTCTGATGCTGCCATAAAAAGGAGGAGACGAGGCTTGACTTTTCACCTACTTATTTTCTCTGTAGATAATATCCCCTAGGAGATGGGATGGGAGGGGGGACATTCCTGTGGGCTGAGGTCAGAAGATGGGGAGACTGACTTGGAAGATGGCCAATGAGAAGATGAGAATTGGGGAACGGAAAGGGAAGGGTTTGGGGGTCAGCGGGTTAGTATCGGCTACGACAAAGTCGGGGCCAGATCTGTCGTACTCAATAAATGGAATATTTCAGCAAAGATTAATTGTTTGGGAGTGCAATTTATTTGAGATGACATCGAAACCTGACATGAACACTATTTGGCTACAAACAGTGTAGCCAAAACCCTTTTAGTTAAATCAATGTTTCCTGACTTTAAGATGGGTGGACTTCAGTTCCCAGAAATGCCCAGCCAGCATAGCCATTGCTAAGCATTCTAGGAATTAAAATCCAAACATTCTGCCTGTGCAGAAACTGGCTAAATGAACTATGAAATCTCTAAGAAAAAAATTGAGTATTTCAGATTTTTGCCTGTTGCTGGCCTAGTTGAAGATAATTTTGACACATTTCCTCAACAAAACCATCTGCCCCCAGTTCAGAAGGATTTCAGCCATCAGGGCATTTTTCATCCATGGATCTCTCCAGTGCATTCCAATAGATCATCAGCTCATGAGGTTTCACAAAATGGCTCATCACAATTTTCTTAAAGCGGCAGGGTGAAAATTCAAGCCTTTCAGGGAAGAAGGTTTGCTTGGAATGGAGGTTTTCCAATTTGATATCAAGTTCAGCAAGGCATAAGCCTATGAATACATCCTCCAGCTTAATAAAGGGAATACTGTCAGAAATTCTATATACCAGACTAGCAACATCTGTTGAGAAAACATAGCCAGTCCCTGAACAAAAAGGAGGGTATACATTTTTTGAATATTCATGTTTACTCACATACCATTTACTGGATATTTTCCGTATTGGATACTCATTCAGTTTTAAAAAGCCAGTGAAGAATCTGGTATTCTGGATTTTTTTTAGGAGGAGTTCGGTCAGATAGTAAGTATTTACAAACACATCTGAGTCTGCTTTCATTACAAAGCTAGACTCTGAGCAGAATTTGTGAATCCATTCAATGCCCATCATAGTTTTTAATGTTAAATTATAATAGGCATCTATAAAATTCTTCTGGATGATGTCTCCATATTTCAGACTCTCGTTAATCACAGCAACCTGTTCTTCAGGATTCAAGGTGGTTCCCAAAAGAAAATGGGTTACAATCAATTTATTTGCTATTAATTTTTTTTTGCCCCAGGTCTCACGGATTATTACGCGAACTTTTAAATCAGTAGGAGAGGAAGTTACTAGAATGACGAGAAATGGAGGGTTCCGGGTACAATCTGAATGAGGTACCAACAAAAAAGATTCTTTGCCTTGTTTTAAAGACACGTCCTCAGTTTTGGTCTGACAGAAGTTGTATTCTCCAACTGAAGTCCACTTGGTCAAAAAACATAACCCAGCAAAGACCAGTATGGCTGTCAAAAAAAGTATTTGTCTGAGTCTTTTGGAAGCCATCTAGGGAAAAAAGAAAAAAAGGGTTACATGGAAAAGATGAATTCCTTGCATTGATATAAAAAGGATGAGCGAAGCCGATGCTGAACTACAATTCTGTATATACTGTATATTCTATATAGATAGTAACCAACAATGTAGGATGTTGAGAACTATATGCTTATGAACATTTGGACACTCACTGATTCTCATCCCTGCATTAGGTCCTTCAATTAATAAAAATGTGTATCCTTTTTATCTGAGCCAAGTGTTTTCCCTACAGATTTGGGTGTAGAACAAATTGAGAACTGATTTTGGCAAATAAGGAACAATAAGCAAGGAATTTACACAAAAGCAAATTGGAGGAAAATCAAACATAACCTATGAAGAAAAAAGTGCTGCATAAGCAAAAGAAATAAAAGAATGCCACATTATGTAAAGCCCAGTACCTGTTGGACAAAGTACTTCCTCAGGAATTCTTACTTCTTCAATATGCCTATGGAAAAATAATAATAGTTCTCAAACACAAGAACAAGCAGATATGTTATTTGAATATTCAGACCTTGAATATCAATTTTATTTTATTTTATTCCATTTCTCATCAATATGGCCAAGAGAAAAATTAAAAGGTACTACTTCAGAGATACAGCTTATAGTTTTTAGTCATGCAGTAATTTTAGAATATTACTATTTCCTATATCCAGCGCTCATTTATTTGGCAGATCCAAAAGCATCTTGGCTCTTAGAAAATAAAGGAAGACTTTGGCAGTAGCTTCTTTTCAGTGTTGAGTATAAGCCTTGCCAAAATATATACACCTAAGGATGACTAAAAGAAAAGGTTGTCCTCAATATTGTAAACTAGATGTAAAATTCTAACTACAATTACAGGGTTTTTGTTTGTTTCTTATAATTTATGCCACAGACTCCCAAAGCTCTAGTATTTTTTTACCATAAACCTAAATACAGAGAACAAAATTTATATTAAAAGCATACATGTTGCAAACTCCATCTGCATTTTATAAAATACCCTTCTTCCGTGCCAATAGAAGAGGAAAGGTTCTGCGTTTCCTAAAGTAGATCAAAGCTCCACCAGGAGGGAGTTCCAAAGAATGTGGGAGGCAATGAAAAAGTTCACCTCCAAGGACCTGCCAAATGACAGTTTGCAGAGATGGGACCTGGAGATATGAGGGTTGGATGAAAAGCAATGGCTCCGATGTTATAAATCACCAACAGATGGCAGTATTGATAGCAGTACTTTGGTATCTTTCACTTAAATTGGCAAGAAGTTGCTGTGCTGAAATGGAAGCTTGCAGTGAGTAATCAATGCTCTTTAATTTTTGAATCCCTTTGTTCTGTCCCCGTACCACACACGCACCCCCACAGACGGCCCAGAGTTAATAAGCCACATGACAGAACTCTTTGAAGATAAAGCTGGCAGCAACCCAGTGGCTAGCTGCCAATTCAGACTTTACTCACACAAAACAAAGATTAGACTGCAAGCATTCCGATAAAACAGGCAGAGTTTCAACAATACAAGGATTAATCCAAATGCAGTCCGATAAAGCAGGCAAAGTCCAGTAACGCAGAGATCATGGATTATTTCCAGTTTTTGCTCGTCACAAACTGAACCGGCCACCACACCCACATTTATACCCTGTGGGGTGTGGTCCAGTGACTCAGCTAATCTCTGGTACGCCTTCCCCTCTGCTGCACATGCTTCTCCTTGCGCCTCTGCCGAGGGTCCAGCCAGCACTTATCTTCTTCGTCGCTGTCCACCTGTGGCTGCGGGGACATGCTTGGCTCTGAGCCTATCGTTTGGCCTTTGGTGTCCTCCGGAGGCATTGCCAGAGAAGGCCTTGCCAACTCCTCTCCCTCACTCTCAGAGTCTGCAGCTGTCGATAGCCCAGGCTCAGGCAACGGAGCCACAACACCCTTCTATTATGGAATTCTAGGAACTGACACGGAATTCCAGGATCAAACAGAAAAGGTTTATTGCGCAAGGTTCAGTGGCAACACAAGAAGCAAAAACTGAACCCCGAAGGGTTCTGATGCAGTTACTCTTATACATACTTTTAACATCTTATGATTGGTTACAGTTCTGACAGCCCACAGCCCCCCCCCCCTTGTTGCTACACCATACTCTTTAGCTAGCCTTCCTTTGTTTCTTAAGCAGGAAACTCCATGTGGATTAGTTCTGCATTTTGACATAAGTGCCTCTGCGGTTTGAATTCTTGAACTCTCCAACTGTAGAATAGTGAGCTAACCTGTGGTTTGAGTAACCTTGCGGTTTAACTTTTTGAACCCAGTATTTGTCTCTTATATTTCCTAGTTAAACAGGCCCTTCAGAGATCCTCTAGCCTGACCCCATATTATTTCACTTTTATATCCAATTTCATTATTCTATATTATTCCCCCCTTTGGAAGTTTTTCCATGCAGAAACTTCCACTGTTTCCCATCTGTTTCATTTTTTTCAGTAGGTAACGTTTTATACTTCTTAATAAGCAAGCAAGCATATAATATTTGACATAACATAATCAGTTCAGGATAAGGATACATAATAAAGAGACAGAAAAGATAAATAATACATATGTTTTTCAATCTTATTCTCTGAAGCACTTTCTCTAATTACCCAGTTGAGAGTTGTACATATGTTCCTGTATCAGAAACTTCATGTTCATCAAAGAGATCAGGGTCAGTTTTACAGTCTATAAGGCCTTACATCAAAATCAACTCATTTTTTTTTCAACTTTTATCTCCTTTACTGTTCTCATAGCTAGTTGTCTGAACAAAGAATAAAAGCCAGGCCTATCACAACAGGAATAACATCTGTCTAATCCAGCCAGGCAATGGGACTTCTAGTATAGGGTCCTTTTGCAATTTGGCCGCTGCCGTTTTGGTTCTCCATCTAATATTTTTCTCTAAGACCATTGTGGTTTTGGTCCTGACCCAGAGATCTGGCTCAATTGGAACAGCATTGTAAGATGAAGAACCAGCAGACAAACAGAACCAGCATTTTTGGCTTAGGGTAGAGTCCGACTGATTAACTAGGCTTTAACTCAATTTCAGTATTCTTAATATGTAGTTCCCTTTTCTCAATTGTTACAGGGCCCATTCTCCCTTTGTTCTACCCCACTCTGTTCTGGGATTGTCAGACGCTTGTCTTTAGGTTTTGGGGTTGGCTTAGGTCCAGGGTACCGACCCCACCTATTGATGATATGTCGTTGGCGGGAGTGGACCTGGTCCAAAGAGTTCACACCTTGTGACCCATTCTTGCCTTGTCTTTTGGGGTTCTCAACTTCCCCAGATCCTTTCTCAAGGGCAAGGGTGTCACTTGGGCATTCTTACAACATTGGGAACTACTATTCAGTGTGTTATTACTCATCAGGCTCTTTGCCAATAATAGCCAAAGCCACAGAAAACTCATAATTGTCCTCTACACAGAACCTATCCAATCACAATTCCCTTAATCTACAAAATCACCACATCAGGAAGAAGGTTAGGGTTATATGTGACTTGGGAAGGGCAATATTAGTTTTAGGTATCCCACAGAACCACCTCTTATTTGTTAAATATAATATCCACATTCCTAGAGCTAGAGCAGCTCCACAGAGAGCTCATTCCCTGGCTTAAATATTTACAGGAGTTTCGTACTGCTCTCTGTCACAGTCAATGATTTTAGATTCAGCACCCGTCTTTTTGAGGAAGAGGTGATTCCAGCATACTATATACAGCAAATCACAACTAATCACAATAACAGCAAGCACGTTTATTAAAATATGAGATAGTGTACCTATGGCTATATATGTTTGACTTCCCATTCCAAATCTTCAGCTGTACATAGAGGGTCAGCTTCCGGTGTGACACCAGTAAGGCCTCTTCTGCCCCGTATGTTGCCTGCCCGTTGCCAGTAGGACAGTTATAGGGGGCGCTTCTTCAAGCGTACTACTAGGGGTCAGGCCTAGTCCTGGTCTGCCTCCCAATATTCCTAAACTGCGGGCTTAACTCGAGTCCAGTGAATCCAAGACTTGGATTCCAACGTTTTTACTGCAAGTAGGAACACATGACCACAGTATATGGGCCCTTCCACCTAGGTCCATGATGGCGAACCTATGGCATGCATGCCACAGGTGGCACACGTAGCCATATCAGTGGGCACGCCAGCTCAGCTCTGGCACGCATGTGTGCACTGGCCAGCTGATTTTCAGGCCTTCTGGGTCCACCAGAAGTAGGGAAACAGCTGTTTCCTGCCTCTGGAGAGCCTGGGGTGTGTCTGTGGGGAAGGCTGTTTTTGCCCTCCCCAGATGCATAGAGAGGATCTGGAGCCAGGTGAGAAAGAAAAACGGGCCATTGCATGCCAGGAGCGGGGGGGGGGGTTGCGCACGCATGCGCAGGGCGGGGCATATAGAATTATGGGTGTGGGCACGCATGTGTGTGAACCTCCCCCGCCCCCCCTTCCTGGCATGCAATGGCAAAAAGGTTAGCCATCACTGACCTAGGCATTAAACTTTTTTCTTTCCAGTGTTTTACCCATACAATCCTCCAAATCACAATTTAATCATTTCTACTTTCATCACAATATAATTTAAAATATTTCAATCGTTACAATTTCCCTAATTAAATTTTGAATTGTTCTAGCTGGTATCCAAGTTACAACTTAATCCTTTTTACTTTCACCACCATATACCATTAAGGTATTTCAATTGTTACAGTTTATACTTATTCATATTTCTTTGTCTGCTTTTTTTCTTAAAGTCCTGATAAGGCTGGTCAGTCAGGCTTGGGAAGGTCTGCTCCACTCTGGTTGCTGTGTTGACCTGCATACGTTGTTTCAATTTCAGGACCTGATGCTTGCACAAGAGTAGCTGAGTTAAAGCATTTGTTTGTTTCAGGATTACTCGTGGTTTCTGAGTGAGGAGAGCTTGATGCTTGTAATTTCTGGGGTTTGTCAGCCATAAATGCCCCTTTGTCTCTAAAACTCCTTGTATCGCATGGCTGGTGTAAATAGTAGTTGGCTGCCTAAGGGTTAATTTCCCAATAGTTGGTTCTGCAATTCGACAAACAGCTTCCTTCCATCTCTCTCTGCCTTTGGCTTATTGCAATGCAGCGGGGACAGCTTTTCTGCCTGTACTTCAAACTCCTGCCAGGTATTGGGGATTAGATCTTCTTGAGCCATATTTCTTGCCATCACGACCAGGAGGGAAACTGGACACACAGGCATATCTATATTTTTTCCATCTAAGGAACATTTCAGGGTTTTCAGCATGGGGTGACGATGTATGAAGCCATTAACCCCTTGGATATTTTAGAAAAGGAATCTAGCAGCTTTGTTTAGATGCCTCTGTGTCTACTAAGAAGGTTACATTATTCCCCCTATTTTCATTCGGACCAAGGATTCGGGGGGGGGGGGCTTGACTGAACCCTGGTCCCCTTCAGCTTTCAGGCCTCTCATCTACTGCAGCCAGGCCTATGGCTTCCTTTCTTTACAGAATGCTTTTGCAGCTTTTCTTCAATGTAGATTGAGCTCACTAGGCTTGAGAAGCAACTTGTCTAAAACAACATACGCACAAACCTTGCAAAGATGATTCAAACATGCTGCCCTGAGCCCCTTTATTGTAGGGCAATCTTCTTAGCCAACACAAGAACTGTCTTTCCTCTTTCTGTCCTCTACCACTGAGCAGAATACTTTCACTCAATTAATCCAATGGAATTTGGGATGCAAAGAGAAGGAAAGCAAGCTTTGTCACTTTTGTGGCTAAGCAAAGGTCTCAATTAGATGCAAACAAAGTCTTTTTATAAATTGTGCGCAGAGAAGAGATGCATTTTCACTCAAACAGAATGTCCATCAATGCTCCAAGAGAAAGAAAGGAAGGGTCCCTTCTTGGAAACTGTTGGTCTATTATAGCCTGGAGGTTTCCCCTTAAGGATTGTTGGAAGGCAGCGCTTCCTTTTTTCTTGCTTGAGAGCAAAATTAGTTTATTGTTTTTAGGAAGGCAGGCAAGAAACAAATACAAGCACCGCGTTCCAAGGCTAGCCTGGAGTTTAGTTTTATTCTTGCCTTTGCTTTCTTCTTATCCAATTTTTAAAAGAGAAGTATAATTTTTCTTGGAGTTCTTGGTAATTATGATTAAAATTTATTTCAGCAAGTGAAAAGGAGGGTTTTTTTTTTAGTGTATCAATCTTTTCTTTTTGTTTGATGTCTTGTTGTACAAGTTTTTTTTTTCATTTTCAGCTATTAAGTTGTCTAAGAACTTCTATCTCTTCCTTGAGGTGATTTACCAGAAGCATCATTTCTTCAGAGATAGTAATTACTGTAGGTAAATCTTTTTTTTTTTTTTGCTTTAATTTATATGCCGCCCTTCTCCGGAGACTCAGGCCGGCTTACAATGTGTTAAGCAATAGCCTTCATACTTTTGTATGTTTATACAAAGTCAGCTTATTGCCCCCACAATCTGGGTCCTCTTTTCACCTACCTTTGAAAGGATGGAAGGCTGAGTCAACCTTTGTGAGATTTGAATTTGCAGTAATTGCAAGCAGCAGATGTTAATAACAGTGTTTAGTCCACTGTACTACAGGCTCTTCTTTTAGTCTTGCTATTTCTAATGTAAGTTGATTCTAATTTTATTATTATTATTAATTAAGCTGTCATTTTCAAATTGCATAGCTTCTAATTTTTCTTGTTCATTTCATTTGCAAATCATCTAATTACTGTTTAGCTTGCATAGTCATATTATCTTTAAGATTTTCAATATTTATTTTGTGTCACTTTTGTAATTCATCTTTCACTTTTTATAATTCTTCATAACTGAATAAAAGTTGATTCCTTAATCTCTCTAATTCTGCTTTTACAGATCTAAATCATCCGTGCAGGGCTAAAGACATGAGAACGAGGTCCCCTCCCCCCTTCGTGGGTGAGGAAGGCATTGCAAAGTAGAAAAAGGGAGGGGGTAGATAGTTTGTGGTCAAGTTTGAAAGAATAGCAACTACACATCAGTATTGTAGCTAGTGAACTTAAAACTTTTACTTATAAACTGGAGTTTATCTTGAAGCATAGAGAAGAAGGAAAGTTGAATTTTGTTCTTCATCCGTTTAGATGGCCAGACCAAACTGGATGAGATTTTTTTTTCTTCCTCTCAATACTCTCAATTCTTTTTTAACAATTTAAATTTCATATCTCTAGAGATCAGGCAGTTGCAGTTACCTTGAAGGTACACAAAGACTTTAGACATATACACTAGTTATTCCCGCTTTAAATTTTAGTTGAATTAGGGAATGCACAGATCTTAACACTTAATTTTTTACAGAAATCATATCAATTTTAATCAATTCAATTATCTGAGTCTTCCCACTTAGACAGGCTTTACTAACTGTTAAGTTAGTAACACAGTTATTAAGTGACTCTGGCTTCCCCATTGAATTAGCTTGTCAGAAGGTCGCAAAAGGGGATCACATCTCCCTGAGAGACTACAACCATCATAAATGTTGATAACATGACCATGAGGATGCTGCAATGGTCATAAGTGTGAAAAAATGTTCATAAGTCACTTTTTCAGTGCTGTTGTAACTTTGAACAGTCACTAACTGAACTATTGTAAGCCAAGGAATACCTGTATTCATATTTTAAAATTTCCTTACTTTTGATGTCTTATGATAACACACAAAATCAATAGCCTTTCAAGGTGGACAAGAAAAATACAGTAATTGGATTATATATCATATTTTTCGCACTATAAGATGCACTTCCCCCCTCCCAAAAAGTGGGTAAGTCTGTTCGTCTTATAAAGGGAATATTATGGCAGGGGGAGAGGGTTGGTGCCATCTGGAATACTGCCGATGGTCCTCCCAGAATACCGCCGATCAGCTGTTCTAGTGGCGGGCATTACTGCCACCATCTAACGCCACTTGTTCACCACCGATCGCTGCCACCCATTTGCCATCGCAGCGGCAGCGAATGGGCGGCAGCAATAGATGAACGATCTAGGTGGCAGGGATCCGTGAGCGATCCTTGCCACCTAGAACAGCTGATTGGTGGTATTCCGGGAGGCTGATCCAACCGCCAATCAGCTGCTCGGCAGCAAAGGCTCCAGCATTCCCTGGTGGAGGCAGCAGACACGGAGGAGGCAGGCTGTTTGCTGTTTGCCGCAAGGACGCTAGCCAGATGAATGTTGGATGGATGCTGGGAGGCAGAAGCAGATTTTTTTTCTTGTTTTCCTCCTCTAAAGCTAACGTGTGTCTTATAGTCGGGAGTGACTTATAGTGCGAAAAATATGGTACTTCATTTCCTCCTAGAATACTGAGGGATAGAGTTGCATGCTGGTCACTTGTTCATGATCAGTCCAGATGCCTCAGAGGTCCAGAGTCTATTTCTCCCATTGCCTTCTACAACCAGAGGAGGAGTTGATTAAAAAATATAATATTTTGTAGTTTTTAATGTTTAAGCAATTATAATTATTTGGGGTGTTGACTATTTTTTTAACTTTGTTGTATGCTACCCAGAATCACTTTGTTTTTGTGAGAAGTGCAACTACATAAATTTGAATAATAAATTTAAAAAGCATGAACTCAGTCACATCTGCAAATTACACAATAAAAGCCAGCATAAGATCTTTGAGTGTGGTGCTCAGAATATCTCCTATGATCAGTAAATACTGTATACATAAGTATTGGCAATCAATCATTGTGTAAGATAAATACACAACTGCAGATGAGAGACAAACAATTGTTCTAGCTCTACTCCATGTCTGTAACTCTATACTGTGTATAGAATTGCTATTTTCTTTGTCCATTTTTAGCACATTATTGAAAACGTTTGTAGTTGTATAACTTCTTAGACTGTTTTTACAAAGCTGTTCTACGGGCTAATAGAATAATCCTAGATTAATTACTCTTAAAAAATTGTTCATTGTATTAGGAGTCAGTAGAGTCATCCCTACTAAACACTCAAAAGGTTTTCTGCAAACAAATATTGACAATGGTTTGCAAAAAGAAAATAATAAATCTAACTGAATTGGATTTCTTGCTTTCTTAAATTTTGATTTTGTAATTTCCATGGCCTGAACATAATAATTGATTATCACAGTTTTCCCTCAGCAGGAAAAAAGAATCAACTTACCTTTTTAGTTGAAGATCACAATTTAGAAAAATTTGACTGTCTTTATAGGAAAAAGAGCATCATGTTTGAAATCTTTTCCATATATTTGTATGGAAAAGCTGTTTCAATAGACCCACAATCAAATATTCTGAACATCTCTGTCCCTCTTCATAGTTTAACAGGAAGGTTGTAACAAAATATTTCATTTCTGGATCCTGATTTTGTCCTGTATGACTGCTGCCATTATTTTTTATTTCATTATTAGATAAGGCCTGGACCTGCAACCAATGTGTGTCTCTTAATTTTTAATAATTAACAAGCATTACTAAAATGTGAGATAAAATGCAGCAATGAAAAGATTTCTAATAAAATCTGTTAAGTGGTTAAAGAAATAATACCTGTTACCACAACTACTGTAAGTAATATTCTGTTCCTCTTAGTAAGTGAAAAGCTGAAACAAAATGATTGAGCTTCACTGTCAGGCATTTTCATGATTGCCATAAGATGTAAAACATTTTTTTTTTTGTAGTACTAGAGATAGAAGAATTACTGGTAGGAACAAAAACAAAGTATTTTAGTGGAGAACTAAAACAATTTTTTGATAGTTTTGCTTTCCACAATTTGAGAACCCATCTATGTTATGTGATGCAAATGAACAACAATATAATATAGATCTAAAATTATATTTGTGCACTGAAAGACTCCCAGATCTGAGCTTCTAAAATCCTGATCGCTAGGCGGCAAGAAAAGGTTTCATTTTTTGACTCTCTGTTGCCACCCAGTGGCTTTGGGAGTTTTGCAGCATGAATTTAAGACACATAATATATTTAAAATATTTACTATCATATTATTTGGCAACTTATTCTAGGCCAGGGGTGTCTAACTCAATTTCACTGAGGGCCACATCAGGGTTGTGTTTGACCTCGGGGGGGGGGGGGGGGAGAGGCAGGGTGGGTGTGGCCATCTCAATGTCACACATGTCGGGGGCCCTCTAGTGGCCCAAGCCCTCTGCCTGCAAAAACAGAGTTCAGGAGGGCTGCATGTGGCCCTCTGGAGCTCCATTTTCACTGGGAGAGAGTTGCAGGAGGCTGCCGCAGCACGGCCCTCCCAAACTCCGTTTTCGCTAGCAGAGCTATCGCGGGCCGATCCTTCACTGTTTCCAGGGCAACCCCACAGGTCAGATCTAAGCACCTTGAGTTTGACACCCCTTTTCTAGGCCAAGTTTAAGACTTATTTTGCTTTTTGTTTCCTATTGCCATGTTACAAGAAACCAAGCTTTGGCAGGAAAAGACAGTTGCTGTTTTTTGAGAATGTGGATTTTTTTTTTCTTGTGAATGAAAAGGCTTCTAATATATGGAGATAATAGTAAGTGAAAGAGCAACTTGCCATATTTCATCTCTTCTCTCTTAGAGCAATTCTGGTACCCAATTTTGTATTTGGTTGTTCAAACATAGAGCTTAAAATATGTGCTACATACTCCTGTTACCTTGAATACTTGTTGAATGTACTGATGAGAATGAATGTTTGTCTTCCGGGTCAGCATCTGAGAAAATCCCAACAAAGAAAATAAAGAGAAAAAAAAATGCATTCATTCTTAGTTCGAGTTTACATACTCTTCCAACACATAAGCGGAGGTGACATGCTCCCTTTTATGTTCTATTTTTCCTACATTTTTTGTTTGTTGTCGTTCTCTTTGTTTATCTATAATGCGAACCTGGCTAGAGAGACATTTTTGTTTGATTTATATTTTTGGTTTGTTTGCTAATCTTTCCCATCCTGCAATTTAGATGAGAGCTTTCAGCTGGATATAGAGAAATAAGAGAAATGTGTTTAGCTCATACTATGCAGCAATATAAACTTCTCTAATTTGTATTTCCCCAAGTCCATACAAGCCAGAACACAATTTTGACCTAAAACCCCCAATATTCTGAATCACGTGATGCAGTTTGAAGTTCAAAAGACATATTCAATATGTTAGAAAAAACTGCAGACACAAAAAAATCCTTATATAATAAAATGCCTAAAAAGAAGTATAGCAGGAAGATATATTTATTTATTAGGGGAAAATGTCTGCTCAAATGTTGTATTAGAAGAAATACATATACATTGAATAAAGTTTTTGATGCAGATCTTTTTTAATATCAGACTGGTAAAGAAATAGCTCAATACCAAATAATTTTAAAAAACAGAAAAAAAAGCTTAGCAAAATGGATATTGATAGATTCACTCATTTCAATTTAAGGAACAAAGAAATAATTACAGACTAAATTGCACTCCAGATTGTAAATTATACTTTCCCAAAGGCAAATTAGACACATTTGTTACTGTGTAAAATGCAATCTAGAAAGCCTGAGGAGGCTAGGCTCAATGGAACTTCAGGAGCAGAGATATTCTCCCCCCCCCCCCCCCCCTGACCTAATCCCGAAGAAACTGTTAGAATATTTTTGTCATGCCCCACTCATACACACATAGACATAATAAGGGTTTAAAGTCTTTATTGAGGCTTTTTGTCAGCGCCAAATAGTAATCCCCAGGATTCAGCCCATGCAGAAACAAGCAGAAAACCCAATGAGTACAATTCCAAAGTCTGGAAACACTGAACAAGTCCATAAACTCACCCACCTGGTTCAAGGTCAAAAGACAAGTCCATGGTCCAAGCACAAATTACAAAAGCCAAAATCCAAGTCCATAGTCTAAGAAGCAAAGTCCACAATAATAGAGTCAATGTTTAAGTCCCAAGGCAAGAATCACAATGGCTGAACAAATGCACAGCAAGAATAGGTGACTTGTTCCCAGCATCATTTTGTTCCACATGCTGGGCTAAATAGTCACTAGCTGGTGTAACTCATTAGGAGGGGCGAGGCTACCTCCTCATGAGTAGCTTCACTGACCTCCATTGTGCCTCAGCCCTGGGTTAACTGGGATCCAGCAGAGGAGGCAGCTCCTCCTCATCCGAGCTGACTGGCTGCAGCTGTGCCCCTTCTCTGTCCTCTGCTTCTGGCTGATCTTCTGTGCCTTCTGGCTGCAGCTGTGTTTCTTCCCCTTTTGTCAGCCAGCCGTTCATCAGTTCACTCACCCAGCCCTTCTGAGGTTCCTGGCCTCTCCTTCTCTTATCTTCCCAAACCTCCTGGTTCAGAGTCCTCCCCATCCCCCTCCAGATCTTCTAGACACTCCTATAAGTCCTGCTCCAAAGTTTCTGAAGCTGGCCCTTCCTTATCTGAGCCGGCTTCTGGGGCATCCATTACAATTTTAGAACATAGTATTAAGACATGTTATTAGAGCATTTATACTTTTATTAACACTCTGAAACCATGTTTCATTGTAATAATTTGTTGGCCTTCTTTTCACAGATCTTGAAGATAGCTTACCCATGGAAATGAGATTAGGTGTACATTCCAAGGATAGTTTCTCCTTAGATAAGTGTTTTCTCAAAATATGTAGATGTCCAGGCAAGGAGAGAAGACAGTCCCATATATGGAACCATGCTGAGATGGGAAATGGGTGACTGGGTAAGGGAGTAGTATTCTATAGGAGAAGCAGATTGTATTATATATAATGTGTGCTGGATTGAGGGAGAGCTCTGTGGCCTACCTACCTAACAGCTAGATTTTATTGCTGTACGATAAAGAATAAAGAATTTAATTAATTTAATTAATATTTCAATTGAACGTTAGAGGGGGAAAACCCTAATTTTAAAGATCAATTTAATAATGGAAATAATTATTCAGGGAAGTGGTGGGTTTCTCTTCACTGTATTATCAAATATAAATTTGTTGAATTTATATAGCTACTCATTTCACACAAGGTGACTTTGGGCAGCATATGTGTTCAAGCCAATATTAGCCATCAGCCAGGCATCCTTTAATTTAGATTCCAACACTGAGTAGAATTTAGAAATGATGGCATAAATGACAGCTTCCAATTTTATGATTCTAAGAATATTAAATGTAGGAAATCACTATGTCATATGAAATTCCCATAGTCTGATTTAAAATTCATGGAAAATATTGATTGCAGTCCTGTGTGAACCCTGAAGCTGATCTGGCCAAAGCCATCTTGGAGCCTGAGTGCTGCCACACTGGAGCGAGGGATAGGGAGGGGGATTACACATAGCTGGGGTTGTGTAGTCAAAATAAAATGCTTTCTCTTGGGAACCAAGGATGTTCTCACACCTGGCTGGACGAAGGAGGAGTGATGACAACAGACCAGCTGACGCTGCTTTGATTGGGCCATGTGACTGATTGTTTGGGGTTGAGGGAAAAACTTTCACTTTTAATTAGGCGAAAATCAAGGGGCCCCTCAGAGTTGGTTTTCACCAGAAATGTGCCAATATGATATTTCCAATAAAGCTATTCTTTGAGGAATCCACCTGCCTCGGAGTTTTTGCTTGAAATGGATCTATTACTTGGAACTCTGACATCCTGTATTTGAGATACTGCAGCTTTCCAGAATTTGCAACATTTGCAGACTACACATCACTAACTCAAACCATGGAAGGACCTCTCCAGTAGTGTCACTTAGTACCCTGTTTCCCCAAAAATAAGTCTTCCCCTGATAATAAGCCCAATCAGGCTTTTGAGCACGTGCACTAAAATAAGCCTCCCCCCGAAAATAAGCCCTCCCCAAAAATAAGGCCAAGCACTTATTTCGGGGTTCAAAAAATATAAGACAGGGTCTTATTTTCAGGGAAACACGGTACCAATTTCATTTATTAATATCAGTTCAAGGACTCTGACTTTAATTTGGCAAGAACAATAGTCAAAGTTTTATCCATCTATTGATTATAGATGGCCAGGGGGGCTTTTTATCAGGTTCGCCTGATACACCAGTTGCACCCCTTTCTGGATCGGGTCTCCTTATGCACAGTCACGCATGCCCAGTCACTTCCCGCCTGGACTACTGTAACACTCTCTACATGGGGCTCCCCTTGAGGAACACCCGGAGGCTCCAACTGGTCCAGAATGTGGCCACATGGGTGATTATGGGAGCGACTTGGTGCTCCCATATAACACCTCTCCTGCGCGAGCTGCACTGGCTCCCAGTGGTCTTCCGGGTGCGCTTCAAGGTATTGGTTCTCACCTTTAAAGCGCTCCATGGCTTAGGGCCAAGGTATTTACGAGACCGCCTTCTGCAATCAATAACCTCCCACCGGCCAATACGCTCTCACAGAGAGGGCCTCCTCAGGGCGCCGTCGGTCAAGCAATGTCGGCTGGTGGCCCCTAGGCCCCCTTCTCTGTGGGGGCACCCGCCCTCTGGAATGAGCTCCCTCCCGGAATACGACTGATCCCAGACCTCCATACTTTCCGTAAGGCCCTGAAGACTTTTTTATTCCACCAAGCTGGCCTAGCCTAAAAGGTCTTATGGGTTAGTTTTTTAAATTGTATAGATGTGGGGTTTTAAATTGGGAGGCCGATCGATTTAATTTATTTTAGTTATTTTTAACTTTTATATTATATGTATCTTAATTTCAGCTGTTCACCGCCCTGAGTCCTTCGGGAGAAGGGCGGTATACAAATTTAAATAATAATACTAATACTAATACTAATACTACTACTACTACTAATAATAATAATAGTAGTAGTAGTAGTAGTAGTAGTTACTATGAGAAGGATCTTGGAGTCGTAGTAGACAGTAACTTAAATATGAGCCAGCGGTGTGCTGCAGCTGCCAAAAAAAAAGGGAGGGGTCAACCTATTCTCTAAAGCACCTAAAGGCAGAACAAGAAGCAATGGATGGAAACTAATGAACAAAACCAACCAAGAAATAAGAGAAAATTCCTGACAGAACAATTAATCACTGGACTGGCTTGCCTTCAGAGTTGTGGGTGCTCCATCACTGGAGACTTTCAAGATGAGATTGGTCTGCCATTTGTCTGAAATGGTATAGGGTCTCCCGTTTTAGACTAAAAGATGTCCAAGGTCCCTTTTAATTTATTCTGAATGTGTCTATTAAGTCCCCAGAAGTCAAGCATGACTACGTTTTTACTTCCCTCCCCAGCTTAACTGCATTCTTCCTGGTTGGTTGGAGTCAAATTCCAATGGTTTCTAACTAACCTGCATCTTTTAATAAAGGCATATGTGGGCACCAAGACGTCAGATGGGCACCAGGATAGTAAAGGCAGCACCACCATGATACCAGCAAAATCCATTTCTTTGTATATATTTATCAAATTTTATGCCTCTATTGATCAGAGGCACTTCACCTGACACAGGCTCAATTTGATTACTGAATACTGGTAGTATTCTCTTCTCTGATCTTCCAAGTGCTTCTCCAGACTCAAACTCTACTATACTGTTCATGCATAAACATAGTCCTAAGCAAAAGATTAAATTCTTGATTATATTTTGCTAAGCAGTATCTTTATCATATATGGGCATAGATAAACAAAAATATTATAAAGATTATTCAGCAAAAGAACATACCCACATCCTTTCTTTTCCTTAATGTTGACAAATACCTTAGATATTTCTATTCCGATCATTTAGTACAATCAAGTGAAATTAGGGAACCATTTCTAAGTCTCTGCCCTTCCTGAGCAAAAAAGCAACCAGTTGGTTCGCTCAGAAAAACTTTGTGGGTTAATATACACATAGGTCCCAAGAAAACTAAAAGTTAGCCTTTCTTTAGTGTATTGTGGAGATTCTGCTCCTATCTATCTTGATAATTATGCCCTTTAAACAGAATCAGCTCTGATCAGAAAATGTGAAAAAAAAAAGGTGGGGGGGACAACTCTTCAGATGTAGGTGTTTCGTAGGCAGACAGGAAGACAAAGCCGTTGTGCCTTTGCATAACTTACAGGAGAGAATGTTTCCCAGGTTCAGCTTCCAAATTCTCCAATAATAATCCAGAAACTGCAGCACTCTTCGGACAAAAAACTGTTCTCCTCTCCTGGGCTTGATTCAGTAGTCGTTTTCCCATTCTCCGAGCATTTTAATTGTTCTTTTGAAGAAAGCTGGCATATGAATTCCTTTTATTTTTTCAGCAATTTTGTTTTTTTTAAAAAGGCCTGCGTGAATCAGGTTTCCTTTTAATCAAAGCATGATCCAGCTTTTTACACACATGAAAACAGAGGAGCTCAGACTTTGAAATATCCCACCGCCCCTCAGGAAGACACGAGTACCGATTGGAGCAAATTCTGAGGTTCCGTTCCTTCCCTTCCCTTTATGCAATGTGGCCCCAATCTCATCCCGGTTCATTTAGCTATGCTGCATAAAATCTCAGGTGAGTAGTCTCGGGTTTTTTTCCAAAGGGGGAAAAAAACCCCGAAAAACCAGAAAAATCACATTTCTGACATTCAGTTCCTGGAGCTCCGGGTGCCATCCCAGGGCCAATTTCACGGAATTTAAATTGATTGGATTCGGAAGATAAATCTGCTGCATTCAGACAATGAAATCGAAGCTATGAAATCCACACTGTCTGTAGATCCTGGTAGCAGCTCCTGTCGTGGCAACGTCTGATTGGCAGCAAAAGGGAAGTTAGGAACTGCCTGCAAATATTCTCACTTCATATTAAAGAAAAAGGGAGAGATCAAGCCGACCCATCTTTAGCTATTACCAAGCAATATTCCAGAATTTCCTCCAGAGCATCTTCGTCGCCCTGCATTTCTCTAGAGAAAACTCGAGACTAGAGAAAACTGGAGCCGGGTTACTCTGTAAATCACTTTTTGTGCATTTTCGTTCCTCACCTCCAGTCTTAAAGACGTTCCCGGAGCAATATACACACAACCTTGTCGACCACTTTTTAAAGAACCCAGACCGTGAGGTCATAATTTATGACTAACCGAGCCATCAATAAAAGGAGGCAAAATAGAGCTTCCGTTGACAATTGTCTAGGCAATTGTCTAAGACATTAGACAATTTTATTTAGACATAAATAATAAAAATAATAATTTTATTTAGACATAATGTCTCATTAGACATTATGAGAGACAATTGTCTCTCATAAGAGAGACATTCGGGGCGCTTATGGGAATGAAAAACGCTCGATCACAGCAAGTGTAGCTTATTTCTAAGGCGGCTGAAATGTTTTTTAAAAAAATTCCTGACTATTGAATTTTGCTCAGTAGGGGATGAGTTGCAACTCCCTCCTCCCTGAACCAGCTCACAGACAAGGGGCATCTTAAAATCCTGCAAGCTTGGAGGTTCTCAGATGAATAGAAAGGTGTTTTGGGGTGGGTGGAGTAACACCTGGTTACTATAACTAAATTCTGGGCTAGTACATTAACTGATGCCCTGGAGATGTCATAAACTAAAGACGTGTTGAGACAGAAGGGTCTTATACTAAACCTATATTAATCTAAGTATTGTATCATGCACAGTGTTATATTGTTTTCTGAGGTACTGACATTGGAGCAGAAGTTATATTGCAAACTTCAGGAAAGTACAAAGAACAGAAATAAGGAACTTGTTAAATCTACCGATGAGCTTAATGACCTATGTTCTATATCATTCCTGTAACGAACTTATATTAAGAAACATATTAGCAGAAGTGTTCACGGAAAGTAACAGACTGTGTAAGATAGTATCCATATATGGAAATAGTGTCAGAAGCGTAATGCCTCTGGCGTGGCTAGAATTGCAAAATGTATAAAAGGTACACCTTGGGCATAGCTCAGGGTTCGGAATCTGACATGTGAATGCTCCGAACCCTTGCTAGCAAATAAACCTGTGTTCTCCAACTTTTGTGGTTTTGTCTCCTGCATTTGGGAAAGTGGGTTTTCCTGCTTCATTTCTGGCACCCCAGATGGGATACAACGAGTCATTGGGACTCTCTGGAGGGTCACCCCTCTGCCAGGGGCCTTGTTGAGTTAGAGGGAACTTCCCAGGCACCATCAGACACTTTGTTCCGAGGGACTTCCCGGTGACACAGGACCCCTGCAGCGGCGGTTGACGCCTCCAAGAACCACTTGGAAAGGGAACGGAGACCAGGCCAAGTTACAGCCGGCCAGAGGACAGGAGAACAAGCCTGCAGGCAAGTATTGGGGAATAGAATAATCCCTCCCTGTAAAGCAGGGACAGAGAAGAGGACTGATCACCCTCTCTTAAGAGGTAAAGGTACCCTCTCTTATGAGGTAAAAGGGGGGGAAGGTTGTCAAGTGTGCTTGATGTGAGTGTCTACTGTGATTCCCAATGATGACTGTTGAATGTCCAGCGCCTTGGGCCAGTAGGAAGTAATTGGCGTTCGCAGTTCCCATCGGAGACCGCGATTTTCCGGCTCCCTGGGTTGGACATGAGTGTGTGAAATAACTCCCTCTGTGTTATCCCGAGAGAAAGGACCCCTTACCTTCCTCTCATCCCTTTTCCTCATTTGTCTTGTCTGGTGCAACAGGAGGAACATGGGAGGGGGAGGAAGTATGCCCCTTACTCCTTTAGAGTGCATGTTGCAGCATTTCAAACTTGCTTATGTCAGTCAAGACTACAGCATTAAGTGGAGCAAACAGAGGTTGAGGGTCTTCTGTGAGCTAGGCTGGCCTGATAAGGGAACATTAGTGTTGTATATTGGAATGACAACATGGAAGCCAGTCTGTCAAGAACACTAACTTTATTTATAACCAGAACTGTCAGAACTGCTAGCCCCATGTGAGGGGATTAACCAGAACAAAAAACTCACCGCCTGACAGCTGCTTAAATAGCGAGCTGTCAGACAGCTTGAACCAATCAGCGAGTCGGCAATTCCCGCTACTTTAGTTGCTCGCGTCTCCACCAATCAGCGCTCGTGGCAACACAGCCGACACGCTGAGGTCGTAACTGTGAGGACTCAACACCCCTTTCCACCTGGACCGAGCATGCGTAGTCGTCCAAATACGCCGGACGCCGCTGGCACCGCCCAGATCGTCTCAGTTTGGGCATGGCCGCTGCTGTGGGCAGAGCCGGAAGGTTGCTTCCTGGAGGCATGGGTGACTCTCTGCTATCCGGAGCTGGAGGACCATCAGCGTGCTCAGGGGCCTCAGGTAAGCCAGCCGATGAGAACAATTCGGTCGGGCACAGAGTCAGGCCGGCCTGGTTGCACTTCCGGGGCCACAGGTGTTTGTGAACTTTGTGGGTCCTGAACGGGGCGCGGGTCGGACCCATCAGCGACTCGTCGTCTCAGTTGGGTTATGTGTCGCCGCCATACTCGACCATCGGTGAGCTGGACCCTATAAGAGTAGGGCCTGGTTAATTGTATTATTTGCCCCGGAAGCCACCTCATGTCCCGGTCGAAGTTCAGCGCGAAGACCAGGTCACCCACAGCAAATGTCCTCGCTTGCAACCATCCCCCCGGAGGTATCTAGTGGGCATAGGTAGGGTGCAGGCAGTCCAGTGTAATCCAGAGTCACCTTCCCATGAGGAGCTCTGCGGGGCTGTGCTTGGTGGTAGTGGTGGGAGTCGTGTGTTGAGCCAACAGGTATTGGTAGACCTTGTGGTGCCAATTTGAGGAACCCAACCGGTGCAAAGCCTCTTTGGCAGACCGTACGGCCCTTTCCGCCAGACCATTAGCGGCCAGATGGGCAGGAGCCGTTCGGGCGTGGCGGATGCCCAACTAAGCGAGAAATAGCTGGAAGGATGCGGACGTGAACTGCGGGCCATTGTCGGTGACTACAGTGTCCGGCAGACCATGGGTCGCGAACAGTCTCTCTAGAACCCTTGTCACAGCCTCCGAGGTGGTGGATGACATGATTGTGAGGTCCACCCTCTTCGAATAGGCATCCACCGAAATTAGGAATGTGCGGCCCTGAAAGGGGCCAGCAAGATCCAGGTACACCCTAGCCCAGAAGGCCCTGGGGGTCTCCCATTCCTGAACAGGGACCACGGGGGAAACTGACCTAGACTGTTGACATTGGCGGCAATGGGCCACCCACTCTTCCACATCCTGGCCGATACCTGGCCACCAGACATAACTACAGGCCAGAGCTTTCATGCGCACGATGCCCAGGTGAACTCGTGTTGTCTGCGGAAGTACGGTACCAACTCAGGCGTCCTGTGTCCCTGTGGCCAGCCCCTGCATGCCCAATCCAGGACTTGTGACAGAACGGGGTCGGCGGCTGACTGGTGTCTAATATCGGCGGCAGTCACTAAGGGGGACAGATTGTCCACCAGGAGGACGGAAGCCGCGGGCGCCGGATCTTGGATGGCTAATGGTAGGGGACAATGGCTGAGGGCATCAGCGTGCCCAATTGCCTTCCCTGGCCTGTATTGTAACTGGTATGAATAAGCCGCCAAAAACTCCACCCACCAGGACATGCGTGGTGACAGCACGGGTGGAGTTTGACGGTCCGCTGCCAGCAACCCTAACAAAGGCTTATGATTGGTGATAAGGTAAAAAAACCACCCATAAACGTAATCGTGGAATCGTTTGATTCCCGCGACGGCCGCCAAAGCTTCCCGATCTATCTGACTATAATTCCTTTCTGCCGATGACAGGATGCGGGAATAGTAGGCGATTGGCACCTCAGTCTCGTTGGGCAACAGATGGCGCAGGACAGCCCCCACCCCATAGGGGGAAGCGTCACACGTTAAAGAGAGTGGCAAGCTTCATCGTATTGAACGAGGACGGCATAGGAGGTTAGAACGTCCTTTACTGCCTGGAAGGAGGCGGCTGCCTTGTGATCCCAATGCCAAGGCGTTCTAGATTCTAGGAGCCTATGCAGGGGTTCCGCAAGTGTAGCCTTATGAGGCAAAAAAACAGCATAAAAATTGAGAAGGCTAAGGAAGGCCTGCAATTTGGCCCGATTGGAGGGTGCAGGGGTGTTTTTTATTGCTGCTACCTTTCCTGGGGCTGGGCGGATACCGCCAGAATCCACTAGGAACCCCAAAAACTCAACCCGGGGCACCCCAATGCGACACTTTTCAGCTTTAAGTTTCAGCCCTGCCTGCCTAAAACGGGAGAGGACAGCCCTAAGTTTGGCGATGAGATCCGCCTGGTCCGCAACTTCTATCAGGACATCATCGAAGTAGGGCACAACGCCCTGCAGTCCATGGAGCAGCCGCTCCATGAGGCTCTGGAAGATGCCTGGGGCAACACTAATCCCAAACTGCAGGCGGGTACATTTGAATGCCCCCCTATGCGTAATGATCGTCTGGGCCAGGGCAGTAGCCTCGTCCACCGGAAGCTGTTGATATGCTTGAGCGAGATCCAGCTTTGTGAAGACTCTCCCCTGGCCCAGCGAATGTAGTAAATGCTGTACCACTGGAATGGGGTAATGGTTAGCTTAGAGTGCCTTATTGAGTGTCGCTTTATAATCAGCGCAAATTCTAATCAACCCATCGGCCTTGAGGGGGATCACTATGGGGGTCTCCCACTTAGCGTGATCCACTGGTTGGAGGACTCTTGAGCTATCAAATTTGTCCAACTCTTGGTCAACCCTGGCCCGCAATGCCAGTGGCACCCTTCGTGGCTTCAGCCAGATAGGGGCCACCTGAAAGAAATGGGCAGCCCTGTATATTTACCAAGTTGGCTATCAAACACATCTGCGAACTCCCGGGTCAGCTCAGCGGCGGCATCGGAGCTAGTAGCGTGGATTCCGGACATGCCCAGATGTAGAGCGGCAAACCAGTCTAACCCGAGCATGCTGGGTCGACTGTCCCTCACAACTATCAGTAGCAGTTGACCTGAAAAAGAACCATAGACAACATGGACAGATCCACAGCCTAGAGTGGGGATAGGTTTTCCCTGATAATCCCTCAGTTTAACAGGGCATGGTCGCAGATGCTGCTTTGAAAAAGTGGGGACTATTGTCTTGAGGAAGGCCCAGGTGATCAGGGACTGGGAGGAGCCCGTGTCAATCTCCATCCGACAGGGCGCACCTTCGAGGAGGACCGTAACGTAATTTTTTTTGGCTAAATCAGATATGGAGGCATGGTTGATGCCCACGGTATCAATCTCTGTATCCCGAAACACTTCAACACAGTTCTCGCAGCGTTCAACTCCCTTGGCTCTCTGTCGCTTGGGTGCAGGCTCTCCCGCGTCATCTGGGAGTGGGAGTGTCGCTCGGCAGACCCTGGACAGGTGTCCCCACTTCCCACAGCATCGGCAAATGGCGGATTTGAATCTACACTCCGCCCGGTTATGCTGTCTGCCGCAGCCCAGGCAATTGCCCTGGGGGGATTTGACAGTGGCCGCCGATCTAGGCTTGTGCATGGTCTTGAGGCAGCTCACTCCTCCCTCCGACTCGGGGGCGTCTTCCACGTCCAACTCCTCACAGTGGATGGACTGGGGAGGAGTAGGATTAGGGGCCCCTCCTGCCTGGAAACGTTGAATTTCCACCAATGACTGGGCTGACATCTCGGAAGCCCTGTCCTCATCCATGGCAATCGGGAGGGTTAGATCGGAACGGGCTAACAACCTCCACTGCAGTTTCAGATCTCGCACTCCACAGACCAACTGGTCAAGGAGCATGTCATCCAGCTCCCAGAATTTGCAGTGGAGGGCAGCCGTTCGCAGGGAAGCCATGTATTCGTTAATTGACTCCCCTGACCTCTGGGTCCTCTGATGAAACGCATGGCACTGGGCTATTTTTGATGGTGTGGGAGAATAGTGGTGTTTCAGCTTTTCTAACAAGGTCTCCCAGGGTACCGTAAATACCGGTTGCGGGGCAGCCAGAGCCCTGGCTGTTGCAAAGATCTCTTGCCTGAAGGAGCTCAAGAAATACCCCCTCTTCCTAGCGCTGGACAGATCGGTCAGGTCATTGGCTTGTAAAAAACATTCAAACCGCTCCAAGTAATCGTCCCAGGTTTCAGAGGCTGGCTCGAATGGCGTGAAAGTCGGAAGGGCCACTGCCATTGTGACTGCCAGGGAGAAGTCCGTGACTAACAGGCACCGCTGTTTTGCGTGCCTCAATTCAGTCTTTGTTCTTAGACTGCCTTGGGAGTGATCCCACCTTTGTCGCCAGTCGTGTTGTATATTGGAATGACAACACGGAAGCCAGTCTGTCAAGAACACTAACTTTATTTATAACCAGAACTGTCAGAACCTCTAGCCCCATGTGAGGGGATTAACCAGAACAAAGAACTCGCTGCCTGACAGCTGCTTAAATAGCAAGCTGTTAGACAGCTTGAACCAATCAGCGAGTCGGCAATTCCCGCTACTTTAGTTGCTCACGTCTCCACCAATCAGCGCTCGCCGGCAACACAGCCGACACGCTGAGGTCGTAATTGTGAGGACTCAACAATTAGATCCCTCTATTGCTTTAAAGGTACATCAGATGTGGTGTTCCACCCCACATTAGGGCACCCAAACCAAGCCCCCTGCATTGATGTGTGGCTCAGCTTATTTCAAAGACCTCCGTCTTGGATCCAGAAATTCAAAGTTGAGCAATGTAGGCTCCTAGTCTCACGCACCTTGCCACCCTGAAAGGGAAAAGATTAGGATTGCAGTATCAAAGATAGTGAAGCCTGATCTACCCCAAGGTCGCACTCTTGAAGCATATGTCGAGGAACGCTTCCCTACGAAGGATCCCTTGTGGAGTCCAAATGGCCAATTATGGGCAATTCAGGACTATCAACATTTGGTGGTGCGGGCAGTCCATGCAGCAGGAAAACCAGCTGTTAACCTGTCCAAGTCTTCCCTGGTGATGCAAGAAGCCACTGAGAGTCTGGAAGCTTTTTATACTCTGTTGCTGGAGGCATACCAAATGTATACTCTTATTGATCCAACAGCGCCTGAAAATGCTTGAATGCTTGCCATAATCTTTATATCACAAAGTGCCCCAGATATACGTAAAAAGTTACAAAGACTGGAGGGAGCCCTGGGAAAGCCTATGAGTGAGTTGATGGAAGTTGTTGGGAAGACTTTTGTCAATCGTGACCAGGTGGAGGAAAGGAAGCAGGACCAAAAAAAAAATGCAACGAAAAGCTGAATTGCTGGCCGCTGCTATGATGGGGGTACCAAGAGGAAGGGGAGGTGGCAGAGGCAAAGGGTATGGAATGGGTTTGGGAGGTAACCAGTGCACCATATGTAAGAAAGAAGGGCACTGGAAGGGTGAGTGCCTGGAAAAGAATAAGGAGGAAGGACAAGAAGGAAGAAGAGGCAGGTTTGTGAAGAACTATAGAGGTGGCCTAGGGAGAAGCAAGGGAGGGAGAGGACGAAGAGAAGGATTTTCAAAAGCCCTCCTCATAGGCCTGGCAGAAGTGGAGGCCAGGTTCAGCCCGCCTCCCGGAACCTGTGGTCAGTTTAAAATAGGAGGCAAACCTATCTCCTTCCTTGTGGATACTGGGGTCACTCGTTCAGTCCTAACCCAGCCTCTGAGCCAAGCCTCCCACTACTCTACCAGTATTCAAGGAGTGATGGGAAAGAAAACAATAGTATGCCTGGATACGGTTACCCCAAGGATTCAAGAACTCCCCAACTCTTTTCGGGCCTGCACTGGGAAAAGATTTGATGGCCCTGGAAATCCCCTACCCAGATGTTGTGTTGCAATACATAGTTAGTCGCAGGCCAGACGGAAAACGACTGTTGGTGAAACACCCATAACCTGCTTTATCTCTTGTGAGAGCTGGGCTACAAGGCATCCAGGAAAAAGGCATAACTAGTCTTACAAAAAGTCAGATATTTGGGATATGACATTGAACCAAGTAAAAGAACTCTCGGCCATGAGAGAAAGGAGGCCATATGTCAGCTCCCGGCACCTAGGAATAGAAAAGACTTGAGGGGTTTTTTGGGGGGCTGCAGGCTTCTGTCGCATCTGGACCCCCAATTTCAGTTTAATTGCAAAACCTCTCTATCAAGTTATAAGAGGAAGTGATAAGGAACTTCTGTGATGGGAAAAAGAGGAAGAGAAAAGTTTCACAACTTTAAAAGATGCTTTAATGCAAGCTCCCAGTTTAGGACTACCTGACTTAGACAAGCTGTTTTAGCTGTTTGTCGACACTAAACAGAACGTTGTTTAGTTGCCTGGTGGCTCAGCAGACTGATAGCCTTGTGATTAACACCAGCTGTCTGCAATTACTGTAAGTTCGAATCTCACCAGGCTCAAGGTTGACTCAGCCTTCCATCCTTTCTAAGGTAGGTAAATTGAGGATCCAGTTGTGGGGGCAATAAGCTGACTTTGTATAAATATACAAAAGTATGAAGGCTATTGCTTAACGCATTGTAAGCCGCCCTGAGTCTCCGGAGAAGGGTGGCATATAAATCAAATAAAAACAAAAAAAACAAAAACATAGCAATGGGGGTTCTCACCCAGAAAATGGGAACTTGGCATCGCTTCCGTTGCTTATCTGTTGAAGCAGCTGAATATTGTAGCAAGAGGGTGGCCTGGCTATCTGATAGCCCTGGCAGGCACGGCGTTGTTAACACAAGAAGCTAATAAATTAACTTTTGGCCAGGAATTGGATATCTACACCCCCCATGCCCTCAAAGCCGTCTTAGAAACCAAAGGACATTTATGGTTGACCAACCCTTGCATGCTGAAATACCAAGGTTTAATTACACACAACCCCATGATCAAGTTAATACAATTTACTACATTGAATCCAGCCACATTGCTGCCTGAACCAGATTTAAAAGTTACTCACGATTGTATTCAGACTATTGAGGAAACATATGCCATCCGTCCAGATATGACTGATGTACTGCTTTCCAACCCCGACTTTACTTTATACACAGATGGCATCAGCTTTCTGCAGGATGGGATACGGAAAGCTGGATATGCTGTTGTAACTCTTGAAGCTGTATGAGAAGCTGAGCCCCTCCCCCTGGGTACAAGCGCTCAGCTGGCAGAATTGCATGCATTGACTCGAGCTTTGGAGCTTCTGAAAGGCAAATGTGTCAACATTTATACAGACTCTAAATATGCCTTCCTCACAGTGCAAGTCCATGGGGCAATATACAAGGAGAGGGGCCTCATTATGGCTGGGGGAAAGGATATTAAGTATGGGCCCCAGATATTACGCCTGTTGGAAAGCATTTGGGTTCCCCGGGAAGTAGCCATTATACTCTGTAGAGGACACCAGAAGACAGCTTCAGAGACACAACAAGGCAATAATAAGGCCAACCAGGAAGCTCACCGAGCTGCGCTGAAGCCTTTAACTATACAGGCAAACTGTTTAACTCTATGGGCCCTGGATGAACAAATTAGACCTAATTATTCTAAGGAGAAATTGCAACAAGCTAAGGAACTTGAGGCAACATTGGAAGATAGATGGCGGATTCTTCCAGACCAGCGCGTTTTGGTCCCGGGACATATAGCGCTTCCGGGACATAAAGCGCTCCATGGCTTAGGACCAGGGTACTTACGGGACCGCCTTCTGCCACCAATAGCCTCCCACCAGCCAGTTCGCTCCCACAGAGAGGGCCTCCTCAGGGTGCCGTCGGCTAGACAATGCCGGCTGGCGACCCCCAGGAGGAGAGCCTTCTCTGTGGTGGCACCTACCCTTTGGAACAATCTACCCCCAGAGATACAAGTGATCTCCGACCTCCGGACTTTTCGTCGGGCCCTAAAAACTCATCTCTTTCAGTTAGCCGGTCTCTCTTGATTTTATGATTTTATGGTTGATTTTAAATTTTGATATGGATTTTAAATTGATAAATTTTAAACTATGGGCCAAATTTAATTATTTTAAATCTATTTTTAATCGCACTTTATGTATAAATGTTTTATTTTGGCTGTTCACCGCCCTGAGTCCGAAAGGAGAAGGGCGGTATAGAAATTTGAATAATAAATAATAAATAAATAAATATGGCATGGGATGCTGTGCGACAAGTCCATAAGCAATTACATTTGGGAAAGACTGCATTGGCCAAGGACCTGCTACGAGAAGTATACATCAATAAGATACACAGCATTGCTGCCAATGTCTGTATGAGATGTGAAATCTGTGCAGCCAATAATCCCAGACAAGGGCCCCAACTGCCTCAAGGACATCAACCCACAGGAAGTTATCCTTTTGATACCCTGATGATTGATTTTACAGATATGCCAAGGTCAGGTCCACATCGTGCAATGTTAGTTCTTATTTGCACATATACTGGATGGCCTGAGTGCATACCAACAAGGACCAAGAAAGGTTTTAGTAGGGATGACACAGGAAAACCAATTTAGCTAAATAAAGGTCCTTAAAAAGAAAAAGTGGAGTTCAAACTTACTCATGAGAGCCCTGGCAGGGTGCAAATGATGTGTGAACCAAAGTCTCTATACATTTTGGATCTTTAAAAATAGGCCAGCACCTGCTGGGAGATCTAAAATGGATGGAAAAGAGTTTTGATCTTTAAAAATAAGCCAGCGACGGTTGGGAGATCCAAGCGAGAAAGAGCTAGACAGAACATCCCCAGGCCAGAGACAATCCAGTGCTTGAGGAGATGGAACAATGGATGAAACCTTGAGTAAAAAGTGAGTTCACTGAAACAATTAGAAAGAATCCCAAACTGTAAATAGACCTGACTAGTCCTTAAAGGAAAAATATTTAGAAGTTGAGAAGCCCCACCATACAGTAAAATGATTCAGAAGTTGGGGCTGACCAAAGAAGATATGGTTAGTTTATACTGTTATGTGTGATAGGAGGACCCCATAATAGGAGAAAAGAAATACTGCAGTGTTATAAAGATTCTGATAATTTACCATTCTTAAAAGACCCAGAGAACTCTGAAAGACCTAAGAATAGAGAAGAAAATTGTTTATTGTTCTTCCCACCCGGGGTTTAGCAGGTAATAAAAGGTAAAGCCTGTCTAAATGGGAAGACTCAGATAATTTGAATTGACTAATTTGATGTGATTTCTGTTAAAAATTATTTGTTGCTGTGCATCTATAATGACTAGTGTATATGTCTAAGTCTTTGGGTACCTTCAAGGTAATTGCAAGTGTTAAATGCCTGATCTCTAGAGATATGAATTTTAAATTGTTAGAAATGAGTTGACACCACTGAGAGGAAGGAAAATTACTTCAGATGCCCAGTCTGGTATGGCCATCTCAACAGGGTGAAGAATGGAGTTCAACTTTTCTTTCCTCTCTGTGCTTTTAAGAAAAAGCCCAAGTTTATGTGGAAACTAACTCTTCAAAGGACTAGAGGGAACCTCTCCCCTTCTGGTGACACTCCAGGAGCTGTCCCTCTATGAACCGGAAAGGTGAAGAAAACCCTTGCAGGTGTTATTCCGGAGGCTAACACCCAACGCACGGGCGATGAAAGGAACTTATCCTGGAAATTGCGATCCCACAACCGAACAACTTGACAGAATCTGTGTAGCTATATGTATTGTAGGCCTTGTAGGAGAGGGCGGAGACTCAGGAGTAGGGGGGAATGAGGGAGTAACCCCTAGACTGGTGTCAAGCTGCACTCGATAGTTAGAATATGGAAAGAGTGTGTGCCCCTACTCCCACTGTAAATTACCCAGAGGTAATGCATGGAGAATATTGGAGCCCAGACACCCCTTCGAGTATGCAAGGGGGGGGGATCCATAACATGCAGAATGTGGTGAGCTCCAAGATACCTCTGTGTACTGAATGCTTTGTGGCCTTACCCTCGGGTAGGCATTTTGTTTATAGCAGTACCAAACTCCCTAACTGCTCTTCCAATAATCTCCCCCTTGTGAGCATGAAGGGACTTGATACTGGCATATAATTCCACTATAAGGTGTCACCTCCTACGTACTCCTTCGGTCCCTGTAAACCTCCGTCCTTGGAGTTCAGCCAGGGTACCAGTGTATGATGAAGTTGGAAACATCTGGTCCAAGAGGGCAGTCATTGACACTTCCTTGATTGAAAAGGTTAAAATAGGCCATTGGAAGGATGATGAATGGCCACTGGAGAGAATCATTGAGGTGTATGGACCAGCCAACTGGGCAGAGGATGGCATCTACGGGTATCGGATCCCCATCTACCTGTTAAACCACTTGATTAGGCTACAGGCAGTTGTAGAAATGTAGAAATAATTACTAATGAAACTGTGAAAGGTCTCACCAAATTAGCTGCTGAGAGCGTGAAATCTCAAACGTATATCATGCAAAACTGCTTAGCCTTAGATTACCTCCCAGCCAAGGAAGGAGGGGTGTGTGATAAATTTAATTTGTCTAATTGCTGTATTGAGATCGATGACAGTGGCAAGGTAATGACCTTGGAAGGAACTGATAAAATGGTCAAAATAGCTCACATCCTGGTTCAAACTTGGAAAGGATTTAATTTAGCTGACGCCTTTTCAGGTTGGTTCTCTAAACTGCTGGGCCTGCAAGCTATCGTGGCATTGATTGGGTTAATAGCTGCTGGATGTGTAATTTTACCCTGCATTCTTCCCATTTTTGTTTGCACAATTTCTAACAGTCTCTCTCTACTCGTGGATAAGAAGGCCACAGCTCAGGCGATGGCTTGGTGGGAATATGAGAAACTTAGCTCAATGGAGGATGACCTCCCTGTTTATGAAACTCCACAGTAATCAGGGGATTTAGGTGGAGTTCCAAAGGGGGGAATGAGACAGAAGGGTCTTATACTATACCTATATTAATCTAAGTATTGTATCATGCACAGTATTATATTGTTTTCTGAGGTACTGACGTTGGAGCAGAAGTTATGTTGCAAACTTCAGGAAAGTACAAGGAACAGAAATAAGGAACTTGTTAAATGTACCGATGAGCTTAATGACCTGGAAATAGAGTCAGAAGTGTAACGCCTCTGGCGTGGCTAGAATTGCAAAATGTATAAAAGGTACACCTTGGGCGTAGCCCAGGGTTCGGAATCTGACATGTGAATGCTCCAAACCCTTGCTAGCAAATAAACCTGTGTTCTCCAACTTTTGTGGTCTTGTCTCCAGCATTTGGGAAAGTGGGTTTTCCCGCTTCAGTGTCATGCCCACCAAGATTTTAGATTTGTCAGTTTAAACTGGCCTTCCGGTGGCTTTAGGAGAGGGGGAGACCTGTTTGAAAGAAAGTGTGTATTTGCTGATTAAGATTTCACCCCTTTTCGTATGCGTTATTTTGTTTTATATATTAAGTTGGTTTTGCTTTTTCCAAAAGGCAAGGCAAAGCAAGCGAATGGAATGCCTGCGCCCTCAGCGGAATATTGAGAATAGGATCCTGAGCGGGGAGAAGTGATGATAAAGAAGCGTAAGATGAGAGCAAAGTCAGCAGGAGCCACAAGGTTTGTAAGGCAAGAGGAAGGGGGAGAAGGGGTGAAAAGAGTGGTGACCTGAAGGCAGGCAGCGGGAGAGAGATTCTGCAGTGAAAGGAGAGTCACAGAAAAGCAAAGATCAGGGGAGGAATGAGGGAAGCAAGCATCCAAGTGAAAATTTCTACTCTCGATGAGGATGATGATTTTGTATGCGGTTTTTGTGTTTACCTGGAGGAGTTAATGAGAGTTTCTCCCCTGTGACCTTTTGCAAATCAGCAACTTGGAAGCAACTACCACATCAATTTTATTTTACCTTACTTATGACCTTGGGACAAACCACCCCTAATTCAAGCGGCATCAAATTAGCAGAGGAAGTCAGGCTAATAAAACTTTTGAAGAAATTTTCAAAAGAGAATTTGCTTCAAATTTACCAGTTCAACAAAATGTGAGCGGCTTACAAGTTTGCAAGAATGTGGTCTTAGTTCATTGAGTTCACATGTTTCTATTCTGTAGGGGATGTGCGTTGTCCTGCATTTGGATAGCAACATTTTTCCTGCTTTATTGTTTTAAGTTGTCCATCCTTCAATGTAGATAATAGGCCTCTCACTTGTCAGTTTGCAAGCCTACTTTCAGACGTATATGCTTCCCTCCAGATTGGACTACAATTTTGTTCATACACAAAAACACTTCGTTCATTTCATCCTACCCAGAAATACCTTCTTGAGTCACTCTGCACACTCTCTCTAACTAGCCAGGAATCCTAAAATTCAGAAGGGCCATTTCTTTGTTAGATTCAATGCCCTTCTAACAACCATACTGAAGAAAGGTACAAAAAAATCCCCTTTGAACAAAAACTGTGTCTATGTGATGTTGGAATAATTGAATCAACGGAACACATTATGCTCTATTGTTCCCTCTATACAGGAGCATGCCAGGAGTTATTATTTCCACTTCTTATTAAATACCCTGGTCATTCCGATTTATTTTACATTAAAATGCTCTTATCAGATTAATCTGATCCTATCTCTCTGTCAAATACTGCTCAATAATTTGCTCTTTATGCCATAGGATTGATTCTAAGCACTTTTAAATATTTTAGACATTTTAGCATATTTATATTTATATACATATATGTATGTATATAAAATACAATACACATACACGCTGTGTGTGTGTTTGTGAGAGAGAGAGAGAGAGAGAGAGAGAGATTTCTCTGAGTTGTGGGTTGGTTTTTGTGTGTATATTTTCTCTTGTATCCTATTTTTATTAACTGTTTTCTATATTTTATGTGCTGAATTTTTACTAACTGTTTTCTATATTTTTCTGTGTCTGAATAAAGATTTGAAATTGAAATTCATTTCAGCAGTTTATTTCATGATTTTTTGAACCAAAGAAACATACAAGTTTCCACTACTAATGAAAAAAGTTGCAAACTAAAGCATTTTTTCCCATAATTAAGATATGAATGAGCCAGAGGGATTTGAGGATTCATAAAGATTTTAGTTCTAATAAGAGGTTTAGCCCTAGCCAAACTGATTTCATTGTTAAGATGCAAAGTTAGCTGAAATAGCATTGAATAGATATATAAACTGTTGTATACTTATGTGGGTGCAAAAGGGCAGTTCCTATATGGTGAAACAACACACTGTGCTCCAAAGCCTCTATTGTAAATAATGTGATGGGCCAAGATAAACTTGATGAATTTTCCACTTGTCAGCTATGGGTTAGCCAGTGCAATTGTCTCATTTAAAATCCTTCCTGTGAAGCTAGTTTATAGGTATATTGAGTATTTTTCACTTGGGACTGTTAACATTTCAAGCCTGACCAATACTATGCAAACTCTTAAGTCTTGGAGACTTTTAATCCATGTATAGATAGTGGAGGAATGGATCTGAACCTCACCACCCACGTGACAGAGAAGATAGAAAAGGACAGGGAGGATTTTCTAGGTCTAGAAGTATTTCTTTAATACCTCTTGATGTAAAAGAATGGGGCTGATTGTTCACCAAAATATACAAAAGGAAGTCTTTTGATATTTGCAATGATTTCTGTCCACTTTATTTTGTTTCTCCTTTGGTAATTGAAACAGGTGTCCTTGGGAATGATAAGAAAGGAGTGTCATTGGATACAATATTGTCTGACACAGATACACAATAAGAGAACAGGTGAATCTGACCTGGGAACCTGATCTCAGATTTCAGCCTACACTGTACTACAATGTGTCACTTGGAAGTGTGTCTATCACAGGGATGTCAAACTCATGTCGTCATGGCGGTGTCACATGACATTGGGACTTTTCCCTCCTTTGCTAAACCGGGCATGGGCGTGGCCAGCACGTGAGGTATCGGGCCTGCGGACCAGGAGTTTGAAAGCCCTGGTCTATCATGTCAGGCTAGAAACCAGAAGACTGAATTCTAGTCCTGTCTTAGACACAAAGCCAGCTGGATAAACTTCGGCCAGTTTCTTTTTCTCAGCCCTAGGAAGGGGACAATGGCAAACCACTTTTGAAAAATCTTGCCAAGAAAATTGTGGGGACTTGTCCAGGCAGTTTCCTTAAATCACACATGATTGAACAGAAGAAAAAAGAAGTGCTAAGAGTATGGAGCTGCTTGTACTTCTCTACCCATAGTGCATTGATGGACTATGCAGTGGTAATGTTTAAGGTTGACTTGCTCTTGGTTAGGAGGATATGGATGATAAGGCCTACTTCAGGTCTCTGTGGCCATTAAGCTCATAAAGTCATGTTTGCTGAAGTCTTAACTCTTCAGGGGTGGAATCTAAAATGGTGACTGGCACAATGTCTTGCAACATTATCTGGGACTCCTTATGGACTGTGGACTCCATTGAAGTAGAAAAGCCACATTTTCACATCAATACCTAGAAAGCAACACTGTCTAAAGCATCACTTGAACAGATGGAAGATCCGCAAGAATGGGTGGAAAAATAAACAGCCAATGACTGCGTAATATATATTATGACAATCTTGCTGGACACTTTAAGTTCAACAATCACTGAATAATTGTAGAGAGTTCTGGTGAGTCATCAACAGTCATCATAAAAATAACAATTGAATTTAGAAACAAAGAATCAGATTTTTTCCATTAGTGATTCTATATGTTTAGGATTTAGCACTTTAAAATAATAAAAGCCATAAATAGAATTGTGGAAAAATTGAAAGTTTACTGGGTTGACTTAAGCAGACAAGGGAAAGGCTATGGGAAATGCATACATGGCATGAAAAAAGGGATGAGCTCCATCTTTTCCCAGGACTGAAAACATGTAGATCCTTGAAAATTCTCACCAGTTTATCCATATCTGCGGCCATAATGTTGAACTAAATGGACCAGTGGGCTCAGTTGGTAAAAGGCACTGTGCTTATATGATGCCTTGTTTTTGAAAAATGATTTTGTACTGCCTCAGATGGTTTTCTGTGTTTCAGATTTACCTTACAGTGAAAGATAATAGAGACTGTCCATCATTGGTAAATAGGTTTCTTTGTATAAATTTGAATGCTACCATGGAAAACCATTTTCTGAAACGCCCAAGGATTGGAATTTGTACCTGTGAGGGCAGTTAACCCATCAATCTGCATTTGTTTAATACGGTGAATTATAACTTAGTTATATAGCCTAGGTTTGTACGTCATACTATGCCACAAACCAGGCAGTCACATTAAGTCTACTGTATTACCATATATAAACTCATTCACAGCAAGGCAGAACTTTTAATGGCTGGAGTCAACAAAAGGAGGTGATGGAAGTGTGACAAGTAACCAGCAGTGGGTAAATACAATTTTAAAAAGTGAGAGTTTTTAATCCTGAGAACATATGTTTTGCCCTGAAAACTGGAAGCTATTAGAAGAAACTAAAATAAAACGTTGAGGAGCATATGGCAAAGAACGTTAAAATAAGCAACATTAAAAAAAATACTCCTAACTAACTGAATATGAATCAGGTCCAAAAAGCATCTGCTCAAGAATTCTTAAATACTTCAAATGTGATGTTGTTAACCTTGCAAAAATAATTGCCATGTATAGGGATTGTGCATGAGAGGGATCCTGGAGTCCTAGTAGACTACTTAATTAAGAGCCAACAGTGTGTTGTAGCTGCCAAAAAAAAAAAAGCCAACATAGTCCTAGGCTACATTAACAAGAGGGACAGAATCAAGATCACATGAAGTGCTAGTTACACTTTATAATGCCTTGGTAATACTACACTTGGAATATTGCATCCAGTTTTGATATGAAATAAAGATGTTGAGACTCTAGAAAGAGTGCAGAGAAGAGCAACAATGATGATTAGGAGACTGGAGGCTAAAACATGAAGAATGGTTGCAGGTATGTCTAGTTTAATTTAAAAAACGAAGGATTAGGGGTGACATGATGGCAGTGTTCTAGTATCTGCGGCACTGGCACAAAGAAAAGGGGTGAACAGTCTCCAAAGCACCTCAAGCAGAGAGCCAATTTAGGAGAAATTTCCTGACAGAACAATTACTGTAATCAGTGGAATGACTTACCACCAGAAGTTGTGGATGTTCCAACACTGTAGGTTTTTAAGAAGAGATCAGACAGCCATTTGTCTGAAATGGTAGAGGGTTCCTGCTTGAGCAAGGGGTTGGACTAAAAGACCTCCAAGGTCCCTTCCAACTCTTATTCTGTTATTCTTTCCAAAAACTAGAAAATAGTCAATACAGCTGCAATATTTAAAAAACAAATTGAAGACTATAGGGAATCAAATCTTAATGGCTCTCAGGAAAAATGTTAAAAAATGGAATATAAAAGAATGAAAAGCTTCTGAAAAGATAAGCGATCCCTCATTAATTATTTAACTATTTAAAGTGCATGAAGATGTCAAAAAGAAAGTTTTGTACTTGGAGTTCCAAAAGGTATTTAACAAAATTCCTCACTGAAAGGGTTGGGGAATCTCAGCAGTTTTCAGTAATTGCTTTAATTGATTAATGACAGAATAAACAATAAGAGACAAGGTAGATTAAGCTGATAATGGTCACATTAGGAAGTTATGCAAACTAGTGATTGGAGTTGGGATTAGGAATTTTTACTTTATGAAATTTCTGGCCTTAAAGGTGAGCAATAAAGTAGCTAAAGAGCATGATGATTAGTAAAGTACTAAAGGGACTTTCAATAAGTCCAATAAAGTTTTTGAATGAACCTTAAAGCAGCCAAGACAATTCACTAAAAACAAGTTAGTTTGTTATTCCTGTGTAACAATCAAGAGTACAAGTTTAATCATTCTGAATTGAATTGGATGTAAGCAGGTGCAAAATAATGCATGCTGTCACCATCACAATGCCTCTCACGGAAAATGTATACACAGGAAAGCTTTTCACTTTTCTCTCGTTGTGTTAGAACTTTACATTTTTCATCTATTAAATGAGGATAATTCAATAAAAAGGAATTCTTTACACTTGTTAAACTATGGAATTTTCTGCCATCAGGTCTAGTGATGGCCTCCAGTTTAGATGGTATTAGAATGGCTATTGGATTTGAGGGCTATATTTTACCACCCAGAATTATAGACAGTAAATTTTAAACATTGATTGCTATAGAAAAACAGTGGAAGAGGGTTATTCCTTCATGATCTGCATGCAGGTTTTTTGTTGCTCGGTTGGCCTTTGTACAACACAGTACAATGTGGTTTGTAAATAAGAGATTTTAAAATGTGGTAACTTGGATTCATGTAGCACACTAATCTATAAAATATTGCAGATATATTTTTGCTTAATCGAGCATACTAGAATGAAGCTACCTACAATAAAGCAAGAGAAGCCCTCCTGGATGTGTTTGAGGGATCATATAGTCCATCATTCTGTGTTGTACAATGTTAAACTACTTAATTATTGTTAAACAAGTTAACATATTTACGATAGTCTGGTATACATTACTAGAAATTGTATAAATTGAATAATAATGTTCTTGGATTTAGCCCATTTTATAAATAGATACCAGTTTTTAATTCTAGGGAAGAAATCTGAAACACATGTTTTTGGAAAAGAGATAATGTCATATCCTTCAGATGACATTTTAAAATCTCTGTTATCTAAAGTTTAGAATACTTCATCAAAGTTGTCTATTTGAAATTAACAATTATGGGTTTTAGACAAGTTTTCTGCCTCCTTCCAAACTCTAATACTTTATTTGCCATCTATTTTATATTGTTATGTTTATTTAGCATTTCTGTAATGTTTAGTTCCAGAAATGTTAGTGATCCAGCCCATTTCCTTTCATAATAATTATTTAATTTTGTTTTCAAGTTTTTGAATCACTGGCATAATTCCTTTTGTGTTTATCAGAGGTAGGTGGGTTTTTTTTGAGAGAGAAAGACCAAAAACCTCTATCTACAGGTAACACAGCAAACATGTTAACTCAGTGTGTAACAACTGCAAATAATTAATTTCATGTGACAAATTCCAGTAACAGAAAAACAATTTCTTCAGGGTCATTCTTAAAAATAACCAATTTCAGTTTTGCAACTGCTTAGACAGAGAGAAAATGGTTCTGCTTAAGGTCAGCCCTAAAAATCATCTCAGTAATATCCTGGGCTAAACAAATACTAAATATTAAATATTTCCCCTTCGTTGACTACTGCCTTGACATGGTGAAGGGGCTTGCATAGCTCAATGAAGTTATGAGCTATGCCGTGCAGGGCCACCCAAGCAGGACAGGTCATAGCAGAGAGCTCTGACAAAAGTGATCCACTGGAGAAGGAAATGGCAACCCACTCCAGTATCTTTGCCATGAAAACCCCATAGACAATATCAAAAGGAAAAAAGATATGATGCTGGAAGATGAGCCCCTCAGGTCGGAAGGTGTCCAATATGCTATTGGGGAAGAGCAGAGGGCTAGTACTAGTAGCGCCAGAAAGATTGAAGCGACAGGGCCAAAGCCGAAAGGACGCTGAGCTGTGGATGCATCTGGTGGTGAAAGGAAAGTCCGATGCTGTAAAAACTTTTTCTCCATAGGAATGTGGAATGTAAGATCCATGAATCAAAGCAAGCTGGACGTGGTCAAACAAGAAATGACAAGACTGAACATCGAAATCTTAGGAATCAGCGAACTAAAGTGGACAGGAATGGGTGAATTTAATTCAGATGACCATCAGGTATACTACTGTGGGCAAGAATCCCTCAGAAGAAATGGAGTAGCCTTCATAATCAATAAAAGAGTAGGAAAAGCAATACTGGGATACAATACTCAAAATGACAATGATCTCAATTCAAATCCATTCAATATCACAGTAATCCAAATCTATGCCCCAACCACTGGTGCTGAAGAGGATGAAACTGACCAGTTCTATGAAGCCTTATAGCACCTTATAGAATTAACACCAAAAATGATGTCCTTATCATCATGGGGGATTGGAATCCTAAAGTAGGAAGCCAAAAGATAACCGGAATAACAGGCAAGTTTGACCTTGGAGTACAAAATGAAGCAGGGCACAGGCTGATAGAATTTTGCCAAGAGAATACGATAGTCATAGCAAACACTCTTTTCCAACAACCCAAGAGACAACTGTACACATGGACATCATCAGACGTTCAACACAGAAATCAGATTGACTATGTGCTCTGCAGCCAAAGATGGAGCAGCTCTATAAAGTCAGTAAAAACAAGACCAGGAGCTGACTGTGGCTCAGATCATGAGCTTCTTGTGGCAAAATTTAGGCTTAAATTAAAGAAAGTAGGGAAAAGCACTAGACCACTCAGGTATGAACTAAATCATATCCCTGATGAATATACAGTAGAGGTGACAAATAGATTTAAGGAATTAGATCTGATAGACAAGAGTGCCTGAAGAACTATGGACGGAGGTTTGCAACATTGTACAAGAGGTAGCAATTAAAACCATCCCAAAGAAAAAGAAAGGCAAGAAAGCAAAACGGCTTTCTGAGGAAGCTTTGCAAATAGCTGCGGAAAGAAGGGAAGCGAAAGGCAAGGGAAAAATAGAAAGATACACCCAATTGAATGCAGAATTCCAGAAAATAGCTAGAAGAGATAATAATACCTTCTTAAATGAACAGTGCAAAGAAACAGAAGAAAACAATAGAATAGGGAGGACCAGAGATCTCTTCAAGAAAATTGGAGATATGAAGGGAACGTTTCATGCAAAGATGGGCATGATGAAGAACCAAAATGACAGGAACTTAACAGAAGCAGAAGAGATTAAGAAGAGGTAGCAAAATTACACAGAAGAACTATACAAGAACGAGCTTAATGTCTTTGATAACCACGACGGGGTGGTCACTGACCTCGAGCCAGACATCCTAGAATGTGAAGTCAAATGGGCTTTAGGAAATCTGAGCAACAACAAAGCTAATGGAGGTGATAGTATTCCAGCTGAGCTATTCAAAATCTTAAAAGACGATGCAATAAAAGTGCTACACTCAATTTGCCAGCAAATTTGGAAAAATCAACAGTGGCCACAGGATTGGAAAAGGTTAGTTTACATTCCAATTCCAAAGAAAGGCAATGCCATAGAATGTTCAAACTATCACACCATTGCACTCATTTCACATGCTCGTAAGATTATGCTTAAAATCCTACAAGATAGGCTCCAGCAGTATGTGGATCGAGAACTAACAGACGTACAGGCAGGATTTCGAAGAGGCATAGGAACTAGAGATCAAATTACCAACATACGCTGGATCATGGAGAAAACTAGGGAGTTCCAGAAAAACATCTACTTCTGCTTCATTGACTATGCTAAAGTCTTTGATTGTGTGGACCACAACCAATTGTGGCAAGTTCTTAAAGAGATGGGAGTACCAGACCATTTTATGTGTCTCTTAAGAAACCTATATGCAGGTCAAGAAGAACTGGACATGGAACCGCTGATTGGTTCAAAATTGGGAAAGGAGTCTGGCAAGGCTGTATACTGTCGCCCTGCCTATTTAACTTATATGCAGAGCACATCATGAGAAAGGCGGGGCTAGATGAATCAAAAATTGCAATTAAGATTGCCGGGAGAAATATCAACAACCTTAGATATGCAGATGATACCACTCTAATGGCAGAAAGCGAAGAGGAACTAAAGAGCCTCTTGATGTGGGTGAAGGAGGAGAGTGCAAAAGTTGGCTTAAAACTCAACATTAAGAAATCTAAGATCATGGCATCCGGCCCTCTCAATTCCTGGCAAAAAGATGGGGAAGCAATGGAGGTAGTGACAGATTTTATTTTCCTGGGCTCCAAGATCACTACAGATGGGGACTGCAGCCAAGAAATTAAAAGACGCTTGCTCCTGGGAAAGAAAGCTATGGCAAATGTAGACAGCATACTTAAAAGCAGATACATCACCCTGCCAACAAAAGTGTGTATGCTGGGAAAGTTTGAGGGCAAAAGAAGAAGGGGATGACAGAAAACGAGGTGGCTGGAGTCACTGAATCAGTCGGCATGAGCTTAAATGGACTCTAGAGGATGGTAGAGGACAGGAAGGCCTGGAGGAATGTTGTCCATGGGGTTGTGATGGGTCGGACACGACTTTGCAACTAACAACAAATTAAATATTTGGGAGAATAATGCACCTTAAGTGGGGTTCAGATTTGTCTAGTGTGATTGCATAAATGTCACAGTTCTTTACTGAATTGTGTGTTGTGATGGTGGCTAATCTCCTCCTACTCCTCTATACCAACCACTGCCTTTAAATGAATAAAGTAAGACTGCATCCTCCAGATACTACACATACCAAATGTACAACTTTATGGAATCATTTTCAAAAGAAAGGGCAAAACAATAGCAATGAGCTATTGTATTGGAACTACAATGACTTCAACACCTAATTTTTAAAACCACATTGATGAATGCTCCTGTTCAAGGGGATTCTGAGAAGGCATGGCCAAAGTAGTTCTTTAGATCCTGTCCTTTGAAAACTATGTATTTCTGATTCTCCAGTGCTAGTCCATGCATCTAGCAACATGGCTTTAATGATTCTAATAGCAAGTATGGTAACGGTAATCTCACAGCAAAGTTATTTTGCTCTTCTTTGTTTATTATATCATGATAAACTTATTTCCCTGAAGTTACAGAATACTGATGAATATGGGGATAAAAGAACCTTGGTATATTTAGATTTCCAAAAAAGTGAATTATAGGGATAACTCTATTTCTAAAACAATTTCCCCCCAATCTGGTGCTCTTACCACTTGGAACTAGAATTCCAGAATTTTGTAATTGGGAATTTTAGGAACTTCATTCCCAACTCTTTGAAGACATGAGATGATGAAGAATGTTTACATAAGTATATTTCCTTTGCTCTTTTGTGTACTCCAGCAACATTCTCCAGGGCATTCTACTATTTTAAAAAATCCGGAGAGGTTTTAAAAGGCCTAGGCACTGAAATAACAATTATTTTAGGTTATTATAGTTTTCAAATGGTTACATTTTAAATTTCCTTGAAATGTGAATAAAGTTCCAGTTGGGTTTCAGGTCTGGGCACAGCATGGAAACGGCATTGGTCAGGTTGGTTGATGATCTCTGGAGGGCTCGGGACAGGGGTTGTTCCTCTGTTCTGGTCCTGTTAGATCTCTCAGCAGCTTTTGATACCATCGACCATGGTATCATGCTGCACCGGCTGGAACAGTTGGGGGTGGGAGGCACTGTGTTGCGGTGGTTCTCCTCCTTTCTCTCCGACCGGTCGCAGTTTGTGTTGGCAAGGGGGCAGAGCCGACCTCGAGGCCTCTCATCTGTGGAGTGCCGCAGGGATCGGTCCTCTCGCCCCTTCTGTTCAACATTTATGTGAAGCCGCTGGGTGAGATCATCCGTGGCTTCGGGGTGAGATATCATCAGTACACTGATGACACCCAGCTGTACATCTCCACCCCAGGCCACCCCAACGATGCCCTTGAAGTGATGTCCCAGTGCCTGGAGGCTGTGCGGATCTGGATGGGGAGGAACAGGCTCAAACTCAACCCTTCCAAGACTGAGTGGCTGTGGCTCCCGGCATCCCGATATAGTCAGTTGACTCCATCATTGACTATTGGGGGCGAGTCTCTGGCCCCCACTGAAAGGGCTCGCAATCTGGGAGTCCTCCTGGATAGGCAGCTGTCTTTGGAGGAACATCTGACGGCTGTTACCAGGGGGACCTTCTGTCAGGTTCGCCTGATTCGCCAGTTGCGGCCCTTTCTCGATCGGGATTCCATGTGCACAGTCACTCATGCCCTTGTCACCTCTCGCCTGGACTACTGCAACGCTCTCTACATGGGGCTCCCCTTGAAGAGCACCCAGAGGCTCCAACTGGTCCAGAACGCAGCAGCGCGGGTAGTGATGGGAGCAACATGGCGCTCCCATGTAACACCGCTCCTGCGCGAGCTGCACTGGCTCCCGGTGGTCTTCCGGGTGCGCTTCAAGGTGTTGGTTATCACCTTTAAAGCGCTCCATGGCATAGGGCCTAGCTATCTGCGAGACTGCCTGCTGCTACCGACGACCTCCCATCAACCCGTGCGCTCCCACAGAGAGGGCTTCCTCAGGGTGCCATCAGCCAAACAATATAGGCTGGTGACCCCCAGGGGGAGGGCCTTCTCTGTAGGGGCTCCTACCCTCTGGAATCAGTTGCCCCCTGAGATAAGGAGAATCCATGACCTCAATGCCTTCTGTCGTGCCCTTAAAACCCATCTTTTCCAGCAAGCCGGGCTGGCTTAAGAAGAAATTTTTAAATTCTTTTAATCAGTTTGTGATTTCTTAACTTTTGGGCCAAATTTATATATTTTTAACTGTTTTTAATATTTGTATTCTATGTTCTTATCTTGGCTGTACACCACCCTGAGTCCTCAGGGAGAAGGGCGGTATATAAATTGGAAATTAAATTTAGTGCTTTCCATTAGAAAAATCCCCTTAATATTTTTCTTTCACAAATCTGACATATGAAATAAACAAAAACAGAGGCAGATGGATAGAAAAATTCTTTTTAAGTACACTGAGATTTCTAGCAGCTTTTACATGATACAAAGGGGAGGGGGATAAATAAGTAACATAAGGTGCAATCATTACAGGTAATGGGCTTGCTAATTAAACCTTCACTCAAAAACAGGCTAATGCACATCCCTCCAGAAAGAGACTAGTTTAGAAGTTGATTGGTGGGTAGGTGATGTATTTGAAGTTTAATAGGTAAAACCCTAAAACTGTGTCTCTAGCAGAGTGGAAATCTATAGGTCTCCAGATGTTGATGAACTACGACTCCAACAGCTCCAGCCAGCATGGCTAATGGCAGCTGCAATTCACCAACATTGGGGCAACAACAGTTCCTGCACCCTTAATGTATATAAGCAGTCCTACAGCAATTTCAATATTCCTTCACATTTTTTCAACAATTTATTAAGCTAATTACAGAGAGTGTATAGACGTTAGAATAATTGTGCTTATTCAGCTCCTGATGTAAACAGCAGCAGTTCTGATTGCTTTCAATCTAATAAGATTCTTTTGCTAGGGAAATTATACATTCTGGGTATGTCCCGATGACTACAATGACTCCCAATGGCTAAAAGAGAAACTACATGGAGAGTTCATTACAGTATGTTGCTGCTCTATTTCTTTTCACTTATCCTCAAATCAGTAAGCAAAATCAAGATAAGTAATGCAGCACACGGATTTGGGAGGGCTACCTCTTTCTTTTTTTACTTTTTCATTTTCAACTTCTTTTCCCCTCCCCCAATCACTCCCAAATTACAAGGCATAATTCAAATAGAATGACTATATGGGGAAATAATATTTCTAACCCTTTTCTTTCTCATTTCCAATTAACCTTCAACCAAAGGAGCACCCCAAGTCCTTTGTTGTGATGAGTATTAAATATTTAACTAGTCTCCCCTAATTTCATCCTTACAGTAACTTTGTGAGAAATTCCTAGCCTGAGAAATGGGCTAATCAGGAACTTGAACTTGAGTCTCCCTAGCCTAATTCCAATACTTTGACCATTACCCTGCTGGAGGAAGATCTTAGAAGGCAAGTGAGGTTAGTCTAACTAGCACCTGAATAGCTAGCTACATAAGAGTATTTCAGAGATAGGCTAGATTGGAAAGTGGAAAAATCATCCCAGAAGAAAACAGTGGCAAATTATTTCCATAACACTATCAAGAAAACTACATATGTTCATCAGGAGACAAGCTCAATTTAAGGTCCCTTTAGCACTATACTAATTAATAGTGTGTTATTAAAATTAACAAGAGTCTATGGATCTCCAGCATACTTTCTATTTTGATCCTCCCGGCGCCTCATCTGATGTGACTAAAGTCACTAAATTGCAAAAATCAAATATTTGATTACTTTTCCTATGCCCATCCTTATTGTAATCGCATAGTGCTGGGGGAGGGGGGGTTTGCAATTAATTTATTTATGGTGTTATTACTAGTTTATTTACCAATGGGTTTTCCATTAATGTCCATAGCTTCCCTCAAAGCAAATCAAGGATTGCAAGAGAATGGGTTAGACGGTTTGGTTCTCCATCAATTATCTTCAGATTTTTTGAGCTTATATATATGATATGTCATTAATAGAATGGAAGCCTAATATTCCAGCTTATTCACTTACACTGATACAGTGATTAGTATCTTTTGAAAAGGCCTGCCTCTATTAAAAGTGGAATTATAATAAGAAAATGTAAGTTAGTGTAAAACTGGCAAAAAAAATAGAAGGGGAAGTAAAGATTACCACATAATACTTTTTGTAAGGGAAGAAAAAAATAATGATTTTTAGTTGTCTAATTTTGTGACTGACATTGACAAATGAATGCTTGTACAAGCACAAGCAGACCATTGGCATGAAATGGGTTTATTTCAGTTGCTGTATATTATACGGCTATTTAAGAGATCAGCAAAATGTGGCACATACATTGAAAACATTCTTTGGGGTTTTCCACTGGAGAACGGCCTGGCCATTCTAGTATGTACCTTTCAGGAAACCAATATGGAGTCTGAACTAATCCCTGCTCAGAGGAACCACATATCCTAAAGCCAATCTCATAATGCTTGTTGATCATCAAGATCTGAAGCCCCACTGGACTCCAAGGCAGAATAGCAGAAACAACTGTATATATACACCAAAGCAACAAAATTTATGTAGAAAGTTCACATTTGGAGCTGCTTAATGTCTCAAATTATATCTGTGCTGATATCTGGAGTTGCGTAGAAAAACAGTAATGTTTTTGTGGAGGGAAAGTGATTGTTGTCTTCACTCTGCAGTGATATCGTCAGTTCCCAGTTCCTATAGTGAAAATACATTCAAAGTTACACAAAATAATATGGTTCAGAGATAATATTATTTAGAATTAATTTGCTTATATGTTCCTTTGCTCTTTTTAATAGCTGATTCCAGGTTAAGCAAGAAAACATGTTTTTGTTAGCAACCAATCTCCAACTGGAAGGCATAGATTGATGCTGTCAATTCTGACTTTTTAAACTATGATTTGTTAACTTAGTTTATCCCTGTTTCTTTTTGTGCTCTATCTAAGCTTGTTAGCAATCCACAAAGATGCAAAGTTGCAAAAAGGCTATCCTTCTCAAACAAAATTGAACTGGGTTTTTTTCCCGGACTCCCAGTTTTCCTTTTCAACAGCATTTTTCTCAATAGTACCCTCAATACTATTTGACAAACAATTGTGATCTGTTTTCATATATAGCTAAACTGTAACCCTTGATGTAAAAATCACAGTAAGTGGTCCATACACATTAAGCCAAAATCAATCATAGCACTATTTGTGAGCTAAGCATTATGTATGGCTTAATAATAACTTAATAATAAGTTAAATGCCAAGAAATAGTGCCCATGTGGAAGACCGAAGCAAAGATGGCAAGACACAATAAATGCAGACATGAAAATCAGACCCTGCCACTGTAGGAATAACTTTAGGAAGGCAATGATGATGATGAAATGCCAAGAACTACCCCTCATTGTTTAATTGGGAAATGATTTTTCTTTATTTGATTTTATTAAAACAAGAATGATGGCAATTATTCAGATTTTACAGGTATTTTTGATTGCTTTTTCAATTAAGAAAATTGAGGTAATTAGGGTATCACAGAAACAGAAATCAATTGCTATCAGCATATTTATGATTTGAGCCCTGGTGGCATAATAGTTAGAATGCAGTTTTGCAAGCAAACTCTGTCCACAGCCAGGAGTTTGATCCTGATGGGCCTGAAGGTTAACTCAGCCGTCCAGCCTTCTGAGGTAAGTAAAATGTGGACCCAGATTGTTGGGGGCAGTATACTTAAACCACCCAGAGAATGTTGTAAAGCACTATGGGGTGGGATATAAGTCTAAGTGCTATTGCTATTGTTATATGTACCTAAAACATCATCATCATCGTCATTTAACTATCCCATAATCCCTTGCGGGGTGGAGTCTGGGCAACTAAATGGAGCTAGCAGAATGGCCGGATGCCCTTCCTGTCGCCAATGTGGAGATTTGTTCAGCAGATATATTCTCCGTGTGCCCAGGGAGAGAAATATCTGCCTCTACCTAGGATCGAACTCACAGCCTCCTGATTGTGAGGTGAGAGCTCCACCTCGAGGCCACTGCGCAACTCTGTTATTTACCTGAAACATCTGCTGAAGAAAAAGTAGCAAACAAATGTACTAAGATTCCTCTTCTTCTTCCTCTTCTTCTTCCCCTTCCCCTTCTTTTTCTTCCATTTTTTCCTCTTCTTCCTCTTCTGCTGCTTCTACTTCCTTTAGTTACACAAAATAATGGAAGAATAGTCAAACAATGGAGCTAAAAGAAACTTCTGTAACGTCAAATGTGCATATTTTCTCTTGGAACAAAAAAAGAGGCTTATGCTACAATGCAAAGTTCATATTGATTTAAAAGTAATCAGGTCTAGTACTCTTGGCCTCTAATACTGACCTAAATTGTGAGTAAGAAGGAATTCCTTCATTTGAACATTGCGTATATCATATGCGATTATAATGTATTGCCAGCAAATTTCATTTTGTTAAATAAAAATGTAAACTTTAAGAAAAATGCTTGTGCATTTTTATGAATTTTAAGTTTCTTTACATAAACGCATAAAGATGTAAGTAATCAATCCTACTGATTAAATGAGAACACAGATATTTTTCTTAGTACAAAAAGTCAACCAACTTAATTTTCTACAGTAGTCTATACACATTTATGCATACACTTAAGTACAAAGAGTTGTTTAGAATAACTCCTTTGACTTTCATGCCTTACTATTTAACTAGGCAATCATAAGAAATCTCATCAGCATAGAGTTATACTTACTACGTTGGAAGAATAGCTCTAGAACACATTAGAGCAAGTGATCTACATAGATTATCTACATTTCATTTCATTTCATTTTCATTTTATTTGATTTATATACCGCCCTACTCCCGAAGGACTCAGGGTGATGAACAGCCACAAGATAAAACACATAAATACAAAATTTAAAAGCAAAGTAAAACCGAATTAAACAATTTGGCCCAAGACAGATTTAAAATAGATTTACATAGACATGAGTTGGGTGGCTATATAAATAATAAACATTATTATAAATAATAAGAAACAGACCATGAAAGACTATTTTTAAAAAGAGATTTAAAAAGAAAGCCAAAAACTGACAACAAACACTACCATGGAGATATATATGTTATTCTTATTACCACAGTGAAAACATCAGCATTACCTATATTTATTAACACTCCAATTGCATAGCATAGGATTTGTTACTGGCTACAGAATTCAGCATTTGGTGAACATCAGATTTCTTTAAAAAAAAAAAAAGTTCGTTGAAAAGACAGGTTTGAAAATCAACCATCTAACTGGAGAAGAAATCAGAAGTTATGGGACAGGTTATTATTCTCCACTTCTTGTTAAAAGACACTGATATACTGTATGAATGAAGTTTAAATATTGGTTCCATCTGCATGTACAGGGCACAAAATTTGGCTTATCTAGGCAGAGTTTTGGTTAATCCTGTGCCAAATATTGTAAATCTTAGCCTTCTCTTTCTTCTTGTTTTGTTCTGCTTCTAAGCTTCCCCATTACCATTTCTGGGGAAGGAGATCAAGGGCCACAGGACTTCTGTTGCTTACTTGTTTACCCAGATTTCTATAAGGGTTTAAAGAGGCTGGGTTGATAGGGGACTAGCACATAGAAGAGGCAAGAGAAACAGCAACAATATTGGTATTTACAGTGTAACTCTGCCAAGCCAATTCTTGACAACAGTCTTGTTAACTGTCATGTAATGCTTAATTTGAGTTAAACTGGAAATGAATTTAAACATAAGGAAATAAGGGACAGAGGGTATGTGATTTTTAAAAATGTTATGCCTGCAACAATGCCAGGAACACTATTGTTTTTGTTGCAACATGCTCCTTGCACTGCAACCAATTTCAACTTAGATCTACAATAAAGGGGCTTATTTTTGTTCCTCCAGAACAGCGGTTCTCAACCTGGGGGTCGCGACCCCTTTGGGGGTCGAACGGCCATTTCACAGGGGTCGCCAAAGCCCTCTCTCGCCCCCCCACGCCTTCACTCACCCTCACTCTCTGCTCTGTTGGATCGCCGGCCGTTCGCTTACCCCGCCCACTCCCAATCTATTGCTGCTTCCTGAGTCCCAGCTAATGGCTAGAGGAAAAAAAACTGTTTAAATTCTTGCCGCGGGGCTTTGTTAAATTGCTGGCTCGCACCGCCCCTCCGCACCACTATTTATTGCCAATAAATAGTGGTGGGCGAGGGGCGGGCGAGCCAGCAATTTAACAAATGGTTCGGTGTTTTTTTGTAATTTTATTGGCCCGCAGAGCTTCAGCATAGGCTAATTAGCCCTTGATTAGATCAGCTCCCTACTCTCAGCTGATTTGCTCTCAGCTGTTTTGCTCAGGGCTCTGCTGCTTGCTGGAGAGATTTTTTCCCCCCTAGTTATGCTGAAAAACGAAACTGAAAGTAAAGCAGGCTGTTGGCTTTGCTGTTGCTGCAACGTTGGAAAATTAGCTAGGCAGATTTCTTTTCTTTTTCCTCACCAAAAAAGGTAGGTGCAAACAATGGGAAATTTAGGGAAAAAGAGGAGAGTTCAAGATTTTAAAACACAAAAGAAAAAAAGCTCTATTTGGGAATTGTAATAATTGAGATACTATTAATTGTATATTGTGTTGAAAGCAGAAATGGTTAAGTTGTGGCTTGGAGGAATATATGGGGGAAATTATTTGGTTTATTATTATTGGTAAATATAATTAATTGATTTGTAAGAAATTGGATTGCATGGAAATAATTGGAATATTCATGTTCATATTGATTAATATACAAAAAAGGTAGTTATATAACTAATTGATTTATATTAAAATGTTGAATTTATATTAAACTGTAATATTACATAATTAACCAATGTGAGGATGGATATAAAAATAGATGACAATGGGAAGGGGTATAATATAGAAGGGAAAAATTGAATTTGATTAAGATTAGAGGTGAGGATGAAGGGTAATATTGTTTTTTTACAAAAATAAATAAGGAATAAATATGGCAAAAAGGAAATATAGGAATTGTAAATTTAATTGAAATGACTAAACACTGTTTAAATTTGTGAACCGACAAATACTCTGTTCAAAGAAAATACATTGTATGTTTGTATGTGTGTTTCTAATTATTGCTATTTATTCATATTTGTTCTCTTTTATTCTTTAAAGTTTAACAATTCATTCTTTATCTTAATATCTTTATATTTGTTTGGAGCTGGCTTTCTTCCCTTTCATCTTTTTTATTGTACAGCAATCTTTCTCCTCAAACCTACCACCTCTCTCTTTTCTTTTCTTTCCTTCTTACTTTCTCTTCCTCCCCCTCTTCTTCTCCTCCCTACTTCCTCTTCCTTTCTCCTTCTCCTCCTCTCTTCATCCCTCTCTTACCCTCCCTCCTACTCTAATTTCCCTTCCCTTCCTTCATCCCTCTCTATTGCTGTATCCTTTTATGCATATGGACTACTCAGAGGGCTGAAAAAGTTATTTCTGACTGGTCCTTGCACTTTTGACCAGTCCTCGAACTTACGACTCACATTTTACGTTTTTGCCCTATCTTGTCACCATGGTGAAGAGAAGCAGTTGTGAAATGAGTGACATGGTTGTTAAGAATGCTGCACGGGCATAAATGTGAGAATGGTCATAAGTGTGAGGACCAGTCAAAAGTGCGAGGACCTGTCAGAAATGACTTTTTTCAGCCCTCTGAGTAGTCCCTATACACATAGCCATGGCCACCCGGTCACATGACCAACTAGCCACGCCCACCCAGTCACATGACCTCCAAGCCACACCCACAAAATAAGCCACGCCCACAGAACCGGTAGTAAAAAAATTTAGAACCCACCCCTGGTTGGGGGTCATCCCAACATGAGGAACTGTATTAAAGGGTCGCGGCATTAGGAAAGTTGAGAACCACTGCTCCAGAAGGAATGATTACTTATCAGCCCTTATCAGTCATTTGTCTGGACATATGAGACTTGGAATTATGTAAGGAATGGGACTGTGTATGATAAGGTACAGTTTCATATTGCATCTCCCAACTGCATGCATTGAAGTCATGAAGAGCAAAGTCCAAAAAACACTTGATTTTTGGGAGAATCCTGAAGGAGACTTCACCTGTGGGTGAAGCAGATTTCTTTTTAACAATTTTATATCTGTTTTAGGGTTTAAATTTCAAAATTGCAGGACATTGTACTTCCAGTTTTTAAGAAATATATTCAAAGAGGATTCCAAGGGTCACAAAAATGTGAATTTGGTACACAAAAAAACTTGGAGCTGCCTCAAATTCTCATGCATTCTGCTGAATCCAAACAAGGCTATCTAACTGTGCTTGGTTGAAATGAAAATTGTGCAAAAGAAGATATATTAACTCTAGTTGGGCTCTTAATCCAGGTAATCTTCAATTTACAATTGTTTGTTTAGCAATTCTTTAAAGTTAAAACAGCTTTAAAACAGTTTTAAGTAACTTAAAACTGGTCCTCACACTTATGACTATTGCAGCATCCTCACGGTCACATGATCAAAATTTGGGTGCTTGACAACTAGCATGCATTTTCAAAAGTTGCAGCATCCATGGATCATGTAATCACCATTTGTGATCTTCTCACCTGGTTTCCAACAAGCAAAGTCAATGGGGGGAAGCCAGGTACACTTAACAACTGCATGATTCACTTAACAACTTCAGTGATTCACTTAATAACCATAGCAGAAAAGGTTGCAAAATTGGGTGTCACTTAACAACTGCCTTGCTTAGCAACAAAAATTCAGGTCCCAATTGTGGTTGCAAGCTGAAGACTACCTCTGTAATAGCATATGGAGTTAAGTAACACCACACATGAAGAACAGCCAGGTATCGGACTTCCGGTTTGCTGCTTGTCCCCGCTGGACGCTCCTTTGGGATCGTCGAACCCACTGCCTGTTAGAGCCGCCTTTTTCAGCGGAATGGTGGCTCGAAAAAACTCCGTTTCCATTAGGAAACGGAGATAGAGCCGGCTGGGGTGGGTAGAGTCCTCTGCCTAATCCCAAAAGTTTTTTATTTACTTTTGGGAGGGAGCGGAAGAGACTCCCCGTATCCCCAGCCGATGCTCCGGGCTCTGGGAAATCTCTGCTACACGCAGAGCTAGGAGGCAAAAGCAAGCCTGTAAATCTGTCAAATAAATTAATTAAAGAAGATATGAGCTGGACCTCTGACCCTGAAGCGCAAGTATTCTTTTTATTCTATTTTGCCTAAGAAGTGAAGTGAAAGGAAAAAAGTTTTTTAAAATGGCGATTGCTGCTGCGGCTTGAAGAGAGGCTGAAAGGGAAACTCCTTCCGTTTTCAATTACAAAGTAGCGGAATGAATACTTTTGGCTGTAACTGAAGGCAAACCTCACTCTCACTTCTGTTTTTTTTTTCCTTTTTTTTTCCTTGGGGATCTGATATTGATCTTGGTTGGAAAAAAGTTTTTTTTTTCTCTTTTCCAGTAAATTTTGTCTGCGTGGAAAAATGGCACTGAGACTTATAAAGCTAGACAAACAGGCAGTGGGGGGGGATTCCCCCATTAATAAATTACATCAACAAGTTTTAACTCTCCAGTCTCAGAAACCTGACTTTAATATAATAGAATTTCTTCTTGAGGAGATTGTAAGAAGGGATGAGATTGTGAATCAGCAACTTGAAAAATTTAAGTTGGAAATCAAAGAAATTGGTGAAATGGTGAAATCTAAGTTTGGCTTTTTGGATCGAAAGATTTTAAAAACAGCTAATGGCTTAGCAGACTTTGTGATTCAGTTGGATGCAAATACTAAATTATTAGAGTCTAAAATGAAAGAAACTGAGGAGAATTTGGATGACAAGATCCAAAAAATTAAAAAGGACTTGGCAAACACTCAGGATAATAGTTCAGAAGACAAACTTAAAATGGAGGCTGATCAAAAGACTGGTAGTGAAGAAAATGTACAACAAAGGATTGAAAGAGAAGTTTTAATGATTCAACACAATTTTACAGAATATGCAATTAGACTGAGAGGTCTGCAGGAAAATGACAGAGATGATTTAAGGAAGATATCTTCTGAAATTCTGGCTGGGATTTTAAAGGTTCAACCTGATGAAGTGTTTTGCAGGATTGACAGAATTTATAGAATAAACTCCTGGTTGGCAAAACAAAGGCAACTGCCTAGAGATGTGGTGATTTACTTTACAGACAAAGAAATTAGAAATAATATTGTGCAGAATTCTTATAATTCTACTTTGCAATTTCGTGGAAGAAAGATTTGGATTTTTAAGGAACTCCCGCCCAAGATGTTAATGGAGAGGAAGAAATTTGGTTTTCTAGTGAATGAGTTAAAAAAAAGGAATATTTTATTTAGGTGGGACGTCCCAGTTGGTTTAATATTGAGATACCAAGGAGTAAGATACCAACTGAATACTGTTGAAAAAGCGGAAGAATTTTATCAAAAAATTTTAAAAATAAATTTAACATCTTTAGGCATAACACAGGACAAGCAAAAGGAGCTGGAAATAAAGGGAAAACATCAAATTACAGAGGCTGTGGTAGATAAACTGTCTTCGGATTCCTTGGATACCCCAGCTGGACTGTCTATAAATTTGAGAGCAGTGTCATCTGATTCTAATGTGATGAATTATCAAGTTACAGACAAGTGCGTAAATCAACCAGTTGATATACAAGTGATGGAAAAGACATATGAGATAATAAAACAAAACCAACAAGATCAATTTACAAAGCAGAATGACAACCGATCAGCTGATACACAATTTATAGGAGGGAAACCTGGATGGAAATGCAACCCGCAAAAGAAAAAGAAAAGAAACAGATCTTGTAGAAATAGTAGTTTCTAAACCAAGCAACAGTGAAGCCAGGGATTTTAAAAAATAAATGAATATGTGAAAAGATATTGGAGGCGAATTATCGTTTAATACTATCTTGAGGAAAGTGGCAGATCTCTGCAATGCCGTGATATTGGGATGTGGAAAGAGCCTTACATTGTTGGATTTGAACTATCTATTTTGGATTTCTTTTACCGATAAATATATTATAACTATTTTGAGTTACAAGGCAAGAGAGTCATGCTGGGGCATGCAGAAGATCTGGCTGTTACCCACTAAGATGATGGGAATTTATAATCCTGATGAAAACCACAATTACAACTATATGGAATATAATTATAAGGTCACTCGGGTGGTTGTTTTTACTTTTATATATACATGAGGATATTCATTATTGATGGGGGCAGAAGATGACTGAAGATTTTGAATAAACTGTTGCACCAGGATGCTATGTTACCCTATTATGGATGATGGATTTAACAATCTAGTGGAAAGACATCAAAGAAGATACTAAATGAATTATAAATTTAAAGTTATTGTCTTTTCTCTTTTTATAAAATGGAATGTATATATAGACATATGTATATTTTAGCAGAGTGGGCAGTGGATTATATTTAGAATTGTAGTGTATGGTAATCTTGCAGGAAACTGGGTTGAAATAGGCTAGTTTAGTGATTGATTAGTTTAAGAAAAAGGATTTTTAAGTCATATATTTTGGGGAGTGGAAGAATTGGATAGAACTGAATAAATGTTAAATTTGGATGTAGGGAGAAGGCTGCTTTGAAATGTTATATTAATATATATAAAAGATTAAAGGTTATGTTGTTGTAATAATAATAATATTTTATAAGTTTGGGGGAGGAGAAAAAGGGTAGATTATTGCGAAAAGCGGAGTTATAAGAATATTATGCTAAGGGTCAGTACTTTGAGGAGTGAGTAAGGGCATGGTAAAATATTATGTAATTAATTATGAATTAGCTTATTGTTGTGAAGAAGAAGTCACAGGGGGGGATGGGTGGTGAGGGGGGGGTTAGGGAAGAGGGGGGGGGAAAGGGGGAAAAACTTGTATTTGAAAACTTTTTCAATAAAAAAAAAAAAAAGAACAGCCAGGTATCAGCAGGTTTAGTGGAAAGCCAACATTTAGAAAATATTTATTTAGAAGAAAGGGGAGCTGAACCACCAAAATCAGTTTCTGGTGCATGAGTATAGGAATGCTGAGGGCAAACAAGTAGGGAGAGAAAATGGACAGACTGAATTCTGCAGCAGCCATCTTGCTGCAGGTCACATTTATAAATATTCAAAGACTCCCTTCCTGCGCAAAATGTAGAGGAATAAAATTGAATGAGAAAAGTTTTGAATAAAACTACAAAAGAAAGAAAATAACCTGTGCTTCAGTAGTCTCAGCCTCAGCTTCACCCTCAGTCTCAGGCGGGGCCCCAACCTCATCTTCTGCTTGTATCTCATTTTCTTCAGTAACTGAACATTTTTCAGTCTCCTGGCAAGAACATGAGTAATATTAGAAACTTAGAGCAAAAAGACTAAATAAGCAATTTGAATGAATTTCTCAATTCTTATCTCTAATAAACCTTATGGAACTGGAATCACATGACTCAATGATGATCCTTATAATGATTTTAAATAATCTGATTTGGTCACTTGAATTTTTAAAGGCATAATTGAGTGATATCTACCTTTATGTTCTGAGTTTGCATACTCTTTCATATTACATTGGTTAGACATACACATTCATAGATTAATATGGCTATTTTTGTGATTCAATCCGGCATGCTATTTCAAGTTTAATATAGTTAGGTCTGCAAACTCATATTTTTCTGTTCACATAATGGGAGCACATTATATTTGAAGCAGCATTCTGACTCATCCTGGAGAGCTGTCAGGCTCAAACAGAAGCCTTATTCATGTCTTGCTGATGAATAGGCCACACAAATATATTGGCAGATCTGGGAGCATGCTTTTCACCCACCCTTGATATTGCACTCGTGAGCTAGCTGTGTCTTCTGACTTCCCACACTTAACTTGAAAACCTGAGTATGAAATTGTAGTTGTGATTTGGATCTCCACTGGTCTGGCATCTGGCCTGCCTAGAACTGCTCATAAGTATAACTATATGTACACTGTGAGCTTTTGCGCTGAAGACAAATTCCTTGTGTGTCCGATTACATTTGACCAATAAAGTATTCTGTTCCGTTCTATTCTTATTCAAAGTTCTATGCTTAATCTGAGATTAGAACTGTTGTGACTCCGACCCCCAAGCCCGTCTTATTGGAGGGAGAATACTCCGAAAGTGAAGGAAAGGAGTTGGCAAAGCCTCCCTCTCCAGGACCCTCCTCTCTGGCAATGCCTCAGGTGTCTTCCAAAGGAGAAGAGATAGGCCAGGAGCCAGGCACTTCTGAGCAGCCGCAGTTAGACAGCGACGGAGATAAGTCTTGGCTGGATCCCTGACAGTGTCGGAAAGACAAGCGTGCGCAGCAGAGAAGGAGGTATGCCAGAGATTAAACTGAGTCACTGGACCACACCCCTCAGGGGATAAAAGGGGGTGTGGTGGCCATTCAGGCTTTGTGAAGGACAAAACTGAAAGCTAGCAAGTCATTCTGCATCTCTGGAACTTTGTTATATGCTCTGCTTGGATGGATTCTTGGACTGGACTTGACTATTCTTTGGCTTTTGTGGACTTACTTTGATGTTTTCGGAGGAGATAAACCTCCCTTTGTAAGTAAAAACTTTTGGCAAGCAGCCACTGGGTTGCTGCCAATTCTGCTATCAAAGGAAATTCTTGTCTGCTGGTTTATTTTAACTCTTGGTCGACTGCTGGTGCGCGTGTGTGACGGGGACAGAACAAGAACACCACCCCAGTTCTGCAATATACATAAGTATCCTATACCTCTGCATGCAAGTTGAAGAATTTCACTGGCAACCAGGTATCTATCTATCTATCTTTCTTTCTTTCTTTCTTTCTTTCTTTCTTTCTTTCTTTCTTTCTTTCTTTCTTTCTTTCTTTCTTTCTTTTTCTTTCTTTCTTTCTTTCTTTCTTTCTCTTTCTTTCTTATTAAATTTGTATACCGCCCTTCTCCCGAAGGACTCAGGGCGGTGTACAGCCAAAATAAAAACCAACAATATAAAAGTTAAAAACAATTTAAAATTATTAAATAGTTTGGCCAATCATCTAAAATAAAATAACCCGTTCCCATAAAATTTTAGGCCAGCCCTGCTTGATGGAATAATAGTGTTTTAAGGGTGCGGCGAAAGTACGGAGGTCGGAAATCCGACGAATCTCAAGGGCAGCTTGTTCCAGAGGGCAGGTGCCCCCACAGAGAAGGCTCTCCCCCTGGGGGTCGCCAGTCAACACTGTCTAACCGACGGCACCCTGAGGAGACTCTCTCTGTGGGAGCGTACTGGTCGATGGGAGGCTATCGGAGGCAGAAGGCAGTCTCGTAAATATCCAGGTCCTATGCCGTGGAGCGCTTTACAGGTGGCAACCAACACCTTTTTTTTTTCTCATTAAAAGTTTTTATTTTATAAACAAACAAACAATACATAATCAATCATTCAATATATCTTCTGAATACATCTTTTGTATCTTCTTTTTACTCCTCCAATATTTATCATATCTTAATATTATCATTTCCTTTATTATGACATTTCCCCCACATTTCTTACTTCTCTATTAATACATTTATCTATCTTTTAGTTTTATTAAAAATTAAACAACAATTTTATCCCCAACAACCTTCAACTCCCTCTCCCCTCCCCCACCCCGACTTCCCAGAGCAAAAACAGGGTGTAACATTAAACAAGCATAAGCTAAAATATACTAACTTACTACAAAATTCAAAACTCCCTCACACTCTAACTCCTCTTTTAAAAATTATTCATCAGCCTCCCCTTTTAAAATTCTAAATTAAACATTTTAAAACTTTCTTTAAAGCATATCTTTTTAAAAGAAAAGAAAAAAATATTATTTTAAGTTAAACCTTTAAAATCTCTTAATACCTTTAATAAGACATTCTTCAAGATATGTTTCAAAACTCTTTTTTCTTTTTTTTCTTTTTCCCCTTCCTCCAAAAGGCTATCCATATAATCTTAAAAATACTAATAATCCATTGAGTTAAATTATTTCTAACTCTTGAGTTCATTCTTCAAAATATCAATTTCAAAACTTTCAGAAAGTTATCAATTAAGTTTAAAGTTAAGCATTTTAATACCTCGATAATTTTTTTAAAAAAGCTATCCATTTTTAGTTAAACATTTTTACTTAAACTTAAAAAATACTAATTTCAGTAAACTTTTCAAATTTATTATTAAAATCCTCCCCAAAAGATACTAATCTTCAATTCTTCCTTTCTTTCTATATTTTTCCAGTCCTTCTTCTTCAATAGTACTTTCTTCTTCAACATTGCTCCTCCCCCTGCTTTTATTTTCGAAAATTTTTGAATATAGATTTGAGGCTGATGCATCTTTGGAAATCGTTCTTTTCTAAAAGTTATCTCCTTCAATTTGAAACCTCCATTTCGACTCATCCTGCTTATATAATCAGTCACTTCCTTCCTTGAAAATTGATTCTGTCTATCAAACCAAAAATTGTCACGATAAAGTTTATCAGTCTGCAGGAAAGAGTCTATTTGCTGCTTTTCAGTTAACTGCATAGGTGTCTCGGTCCAGAAAAGGACGCAACTGGCGGATCAGGCAAACCTGATAAAAAGTACCCCTGGCCACAGCCGTCAGATGGTCTTCTAAAGACAGCTGTGAATCCAGGAGGACACCCAAATTGCGAATCCCCTCTGAGGGGGGCAAGGTCTTATCCCCTATAGTCAGTGATGGAGCCAACTGACTATGATGGGATGCCGGAAACCACAGCCACTCGGTCTTGGACGGGTTTAGCCTGAGCTTGTTTCTCCCCATCCAGATCCATATGGCCTCCAGGCACCGGGTCATCACTTCAAGGGCATCATTGGGGTGGTCCGGGGTGGAAATGAGTGTCATCAGCGTACTGATGGAAATCCATCCCGAAGCCCCGGATGATCTCACCCAGCGGCTTCACATAAATGTTGAACAGGAGGGGCGAGAGGACCAACCCCTGCGGCACCCCACAAATTAGGTGCCTCGGGGTTGACCTCTGCCCCCATCAACACAGACTGCGTACGGTCAGAAAGGAATGAGAACGACCGTAACATGGTGCCCCCCACCCCTAACCCCTCCAACCGGCGCAGCATGATACCATGGTCAATGGTATCAAAAGCCACTGAGAGATCTAATAGGACCAGGACAGAGGAACAGCCCGTCCTGAGCCCTCCATTGATCATCAACCAATGCGACCAATGCCGTTTCCGTGCTATACCCAGGCCTGAAGCCCGACTGGAACGGATCTTTCACATCTTTGCGACCATAATAGCCTTTGTAGATAACAGGCAGATAAAACCTATGACTTAAGAATTCTGGTGGTTTGAAACTAAATTCACCACAGACGTGCATGCATATACAGAGAAGTTTAAATATTTTTTGCTATAGAAAAGTAAAAAATATATTGCCTCCGCAATTTTGATCTCTTCTCCAGAAATATCCCCATTTGGCACAGTCAGTACCTCCTCTGTAATCCTCCCTTCCTGTGCAAAAGGATACAAATAATATTTGAAATCTTCTTGAAACTAGGTACAAGTAAGTGAGCCAGGCAGTTTTGTGGCCTGAATGCACTACAGTGATAGATAGCATATATAGTTGCATTCTTATGCCTTAAAAATGCAGCAGAAACCAGAGCAATTACTGATTCTCTAAACTTTTGCTGTTTATTATCTGAATTTCTGGAATACACAACATCAAAACAAATAGAAGACATAGAATAGCTTATAGAAAACACTGAAGCATTATCTCATCCTTCATTGATAGGTAATGCACTTCTTTGGTTATGATAATCCTTATATAGACTTCATTGGATCGAATAAGGATATTGCCTCAGGCAACAGATGCTAAGGACAGAGAGTGGCTGGATTCATACTTGCACCTAAGGTATGAATGATGGTTTGCAAATAGCAATGATTAGGTTTATACACCACTCTGATCCAAACCCAAACGAGCTATGTTATTGCTTAGTGTAATATGTGAATTTAGCCAGGAATCCATGGATGATATTTTGGGGGGAGATTGAAGTCAAGGCCAGTTGCTCATTTTTTTTGAAAGATAGAACTGTTGAGCAGTGTATGATGCAGGCTACCTGCACCCCTTAAATTAAACTATTCTCAGTAGACAATCTGCCCTTTGAGATGTAAAGTATTTTGACTATTTCTACAGAATGTACATTTTTATAATGTCATCATCATTTACTAGTAACTGTGCTAGTAAAACACCTTGAGTAGGCATACCATTTTTAAAAACAATGCAATATTACAATACCGTATCTCTACTTTTGACTAGTCAGGGAAATTCCAAATGCAGACTAGTGCAGAAATGTTATATTCATTAGGATTAAGAAATAAGTTTTGAGAGGCAAGCTGCATGAAAAACTCTTTTTCAAATGTAAGAGAATAGTTTGTCCTGCACAAAAATTAAATTTTCATTATAGCTACATTGATATTTATTCAAAAATAACATATTTCTTTTCAATGATAAAGATTTTAAGTTGTTTTTAGCATTCCTGCTGTTTGATTTAAAAGAAAAGTAATATTGTTTTCCCTTTATTATCCCCTTAGTAGAGGTTAATATATTATAATAAAAAATAATATAATAATATAATATAATTAATAATATAATATAATATAATATAATATAATATAATATAATATAATATAATATAATATAATATAATTAATATAATATAATATAAATCCCCTACATAGAAGTGTAGAATTGCATCTACTATATGCATTAATTGTCCTCAAGAAAAGATTCTGACAGCAGAAGTGACAGTCTACCCTTGAAGGATGTGTAGCTGTCACATATAATCACTGTGTTTCAAATTACATTAATTGCATTAGAGGGGGGAAAGAAAATTTCTGAGAATTTAATTTAGCACATAAGTGTGGTGAAAGATTATCAGGAAATACAGTATATTCCATCCAACTCTTTTTCTCTTTCTTTTCCCCTCACTTCCTTTCATAATCTTACAACATGTCAATGCTACTTTCCTTTAAGGCAGAGGTGGGGAACTATGGCCTTTTTATGAGACTTGTGGACTTTAACTCCCAGAATTCCTGAGCCAGCCATGGCTCCCAGGAATTCTGGCAGTTAAAGTCCACAAGTCATAAAATGGCCATCATTCCCCACTCCTGCTTTAAGGTATCAGGGAGAGGGGACATTTTCTTATGGAATGGAATAACTACTTGGTTTTTCATAAATTTCTTGATATTTTTCTAGTTTCTTGATCTTAGTTTATACTCTCAGATATCTGTTGATCAATCAGTTTAGGGTTTAATAATACCTAAAGGGCCTATAAATTGCCTGCCCTGGTCTAATGCATACACTTTAAAAGAGAGCGAGCGAGCTGGGAGATGTAGGGCTCGCTGGACTATGCAGTGGAACAAAGTGGCTTCCAGCTATCTGAAACCGCAGCTTCATATTTTTGAAAACAGCATAGCAATTTTACAAGACAAATCAAAAGAAAAATAAGATCCATAAGATAAATTCATACCATTGAGCCTGGTGGAGGAGCAAGTCCTAGGAATGAATAAATATAATTTTCTTCTTTTGCATAGAAAAAAGAATCAAAATCCTAAAAAGGAAACAAAGCACATAAACATGATCTTAGCTTTTCAAATTAAGACAATCTAATCTTCTTCTTCTTGTTGTGCCATATCTGTCATTGGACATTGGTGATCATGTTGGCGATCCTATTTTTATCAATAGCTGCACAAAAAAGTGTGGCTGAATTTTGACCAAACCAGTCCCTTAGATTTTGAAGCCATAATGTTCTTCTTCTGCCTGGACCTTGTTTGCCTTCAATCTTTCCCTGGAGGATTTAACATTTGCTTTTTTATGGTTTTAATGATTTCCTTTGGCTTTTCCTGGGAAAGCCAATCTAATACAGCAAAGAAAAATAACTATGAAACAGGATTGTGGAATGTCACTTGTTTAACTATCCATCTGACTGACATATTAGCATAGTCTTTCACTGTTAGCATACAATCCTGCATTGTAGTATTGGTGAGCCTAAATTAATTTAGATCAACAAATCTCTTTCTCACAAACTTAGTAGGCAAGTATGTGCATTTCTTAAACACATTACCCTTTCACTACATTAAACTTTTTTTTCTTACCCCACAATACTGTTCCTCATTGAATATCTGGGGAGGGAGAGGAATCCCATTTTGTGGCTTCTTTTCACCTGGAACATTTTCTCTCATCCATTTCCGATTGTCTTCATCACAGGCTATGTCCATTTCCTTAAAGTCAATTCTGTTGGCCTCTAAAAAGCCTACTACTTCTTGCTGTTTCTTTTTAATCTGATCAGTTAAGAGAGAAAATGAATTGATTATTTCATATTTCAATTTAATGGAGGCATAACAACACAATCCTTTATTCAAATTATAGCTGCAGTTCAATATTTAAATGGGAAACTCATAAAGAAAGACTACTTGTGCTGAGGACAGAGCAGATGCTAATGTGAGACAGTAAGAGTGACTATTAATAATGGATGATTCTTTAGCAAACAACACAATTATATATAATTAAATTTTACTGATTTCAACTTACTGCCAATTTGTGTTTAGAATTGTACTATTACCTGGTAAGTCCAAAGCAGGTAGCTTCATTAGCCAACCTTGGCTGATCTCAGAAAAACTAAGCAAGATTAGTCATGATTAGTTCTTGTAAAGGAGGCTGCCAGGATGAAGATAAGTTCTGACTGAATCCTGGCTAAACTGATATTGTTATACTGATGGCTTATTTTCCCAATGATCTCCAACATGGAATTTGCCTTTCAAAGTAGAGCAAGTACACATTGGGTCAATGCTTTAATTGGCTTCCCACCATAATTTGAAACTCAAGATTTAAATAATTATCCGTGAAATAACAAAAAATATGTTAAATTTAAGTATTTTAGTCTCTAATCATTAAGCTGTTTATACAGTCAGGTCCAGAAATATTGGGACATCGACACAATTCTAACATCTTTGGCTCTATACACCACCACAATGGAGTTGGAATGAAACAAACACAATGTGCATTAACTGCAGACTATCAGCTTTAATTTGAGGGTATGTACATCCAACTCAGGTGAACGGTGTAGGACTTACAGCAGTTTGTATATGTGCCTCCCACTTGTTAAGGGACCAAAAGTAATGGGACAATTGACTTCTCAGCTATTCCATGGCCTGGTGTATGATATTCCCTCATTACCCCAATTACAATGTGTAGATAAAAGGCCCAGAGTTCATTTCAAGTGTGCTATTTGCATTTGGAATCTGTTGCTGTCAACTCTCAAGATGAGATCCACAGAGCTGTCATTATCAGTGAAGCAAGCCATCATTAGGCTGAAGAAACAAAACAAACCCATCAGAGAGATAGCAAGAACATTAGGTGTGGCCAAAACAACTGTTTGAAACATTCTCAAAAAGAAGGAATGCATCGGTGAGCTCAGCAACACCAAAAGACCTGGGAGACCATGGAAAACAAGTGTGGTGGATGACCGAAGAATTCTTTCCCTGGTGAAGAAAACACCCTTCACAACAGTTGGCCAGATCAAGAACACTCTCCAGGAGGTAGGGTATGTGTGTCGAAGTCAACAATCAAGAGAAGACTTCACCAGAGTGAATACAGAGGGTTCACCACAAGATGTAAACCACTGGTGAGCCTCAAAAACAGGAAGGCCAGATTAGAGTTTGCCAAACAACATCTAACAAAGCCTTCACAGTTCTGGAACAAGATCCTATGGACAGATGAGACCAAGATCAACTTGTATCAGAGTGATGGGAAGAGAAGATATGGAGAAGGAAAGGAATTGCTCATGATCCTAAGCATACCATCTCATCAGTGAAGCATGGTGGTGGTAGTGTCATGGCGTGGGCATGTATGGCTGCCAATGGAACTGGTTCTCTTGTATTTATTGATGATGTGACTGCTGACAAAAGCAGCAGGATGAATTCTGAAGTGTTTCGGGCAATATTATCTGCTCACATTCAGCCAAATGCTGCAGAACTCATTGGACGGCGCTTCACAGTGCAGATGGACAATGACCCAAAGCATACTGCAAAAGCAACCAAAGAGTTTTTGAAGGGACAGAAGTGGAATGTTATGCAATGGCCAAGTCAATCACCTGACCTGAATCCCATTGAGCATGCATTTCACTTGCTGAAGACAAAACTGAAGGGAAAATGCCCCAAGAACAAGCAGGAACTGAAGACAGTTGCAGTAGAGGCCTGGCAGAGCATCACCAGGGATGAAACCCAGCGTCTGGTGATGTCTATGCGTTCCAGACTTCAGGCTGTGATTGACTGCAAAGGATTTGCAACCAAGTATTAAGAAGGGAAAGTTTGATTTATGATTATTATTCTGTCCCATTACTTTTGGTCCCTTAACAAGTGGGAGGCACATATACAAATTGCTGTAAGTCCTACACCGTTCACCTGAGTTGGATGTACATACCCTCAAATTAAAGCTGACAGTCTGCAGTTAATGCACATTGTGTTTGTTTCATTCCAACTCCATTGTGGTGGTGTATAGAGCCAAAGATGTTAGAATTGTGTCAATGTCCCAATATTTCTGGACCTGACTGTATGTAGCCATAGCTGAGCATAAAATGAGCATGGATCTTTCTTTTTTAAAAAAAATAGTATACCACCAAATAGCAAAGGCTAACTGAAGATTGCTATCATCGGACAACAAGCTCTAAATGGGAGGGAAGCAACAGCCAATATCTTTACTGTTACACAAAGAAAATAGAGGGATAGAGAGATGCATTGCTGGATGTGACCTAGATAAGGATGACAGTTGATAAAATGAACTGCTAGCAGGGATACAAATCAGATGTCTTGTCTCTTTCCCAACCCAGACCTCATAACTAGCCCTTTGTTCTTATATGACATCAACTGTCCTGTACTGCCTTCAGGTGTGAAAGGGAATTCTACCCATTGCCAAGCACTGAAATAAAGTTCAGCTTTTAGTCCAGATGATTTCTAGGATTACTAGAATGTAGGAGGTTTTGCAGGCTACGTCTTGCAAATAGAATTGCTTGATTATATGAGATGTGGTCAGGATAGGCAATTTATTTTACAAGTGAAAAGTACAGAGAAAATGTCTATCTATATTGTTGTTCCTGTGGAAGACAAGGTCATGCATTCTTGGAATGCATACTCCTGTCACAGAATAATTTGTGGGCACAACAGTAACAGAGTTGTTTTTAGCCACCCTGATCAGCACCCACTTAGCAATGTTCATTTATAAGGAATTGGAGGAATGTCTCACATTTACAGGGCTTGAAGTGTTGTAGTTTGACAAGAACTTTATCTGATGATTTCCAAGAGCAGAGCACACATCAGGAATGAGGATCATTGGGCATCCATCATAGCCTGAACTTTTGCAAGTGTTCCACTATTAACCCTAGAGATGAAGCAGTAGCCTCTATTTGTTTGGTGCTGTCTCCTTCAACGCTTTTGTATATTTGGACTCAATGGGAGTATGCAACTAAATCTGAATAAGGAAGAGATGAGTCTCCTGAGAAAGAGAGATTGATTAAGGGTACCTTTCTCCTGTTCTCTAACCCCAAATCTTGCACTGATACTGGATGCAAGCAGTTTTGAAGTAGCAACTGGAAATGATAGGTAGCAATGAATAAATAAATCACCAGGAAGGAAATAAAATGACAGTAGCCTATGAACAAACTCCATATGAAAATGTCCAGGTAAATAAAAAATATTAATATATCTGCAGCATTGCATTTGTAGTGCAAACTTGTCAATATCTACTTAAAATTTAATCCCAATAAATTCAGTGTGTCATACTTCCAAGCACTTACAAATAGAAACATATGCATTTAACCACAAGACAAGGTTCAAATCCAGCCCTTAATCTTATTCAAGCCTTCTACACATTTCTTAAATTTTTTAAATCTAGTTCAGAAACTAGATTTAGATATCAAGATTTAGATTCAGAGACTACTCATCAAATTACCTTGACTGAAGATTTGATCTTCACAACATATTCTTTCATTGTAAAATTACTGAAGCATCTAGAATTAAGCAGGATCATTAATACTGTCACTTCCCTATTTTTTTATAGATTTGTTGTTGGAATGTAAAGACACATCGTGATTTATGGTAATTATAACACGGCTTTAGTTGTAGCTCTGCAGGTAAATTACTCTTTTTTTTACTTTTTTGAATTATTAGCTCAGACCCAAAAATAACCAGTTTTATGTTTTACCTTGGTCTGAAGGAATCTGATGCTGTTCTAACATAAACAATACAAAATGTGGAATATATCATCAAATTCCTATTGAATAACAATCAAAATAAAGTCAAACCTCAGATTAGAAATAAGGTGACTTGAGAACTTTAAGCAAAGTAGAGTTTAACAGGACCATAGAACTGGATAAATCATTCAACTGCTAAATTGAAACTAAGTACAGTACAGATCATAGCGTGCTTTAGAAAGAGAAGGGACCTCTAAAGAAATACTGGCAAAGCACATGGCTTTTCTGGTTTCTTTCAGTCGGCTGTAAAATAAGATATTCTCTGACCAACAAACAAAATTGTTTGTTTATTTTGGTAGAAAAGACGCAATACTTGTACCATACTAGAATTCTATTTCTTGCTTCATTTATATGCAAACTACATATTCGTGTTCTAAATCCTTGAACAGCAAAGGTCACTAACAAGCAAGTACTGAAGCACGTAACACCAGACATGTCCCTAGAAGGCAAAATTACAAAACTGCACCTCAGTTATTTTGGCCATGTCATGTGGGGCAATTCACTGGAGAAAACCATTATGTTTGAAAGAGTTAGCGGTAAAAAGACACCAGGTTGTCAAAGAACACAGTGGCTGAACACTATCAAAGCTCACATCAGCCAGGGCATAGAAAAACTCAAAGAAATAGAGCAAGACTGGAAGATGTGGAGATGCCTGGCCCATAGAATCAACAAGAGTTGGACTCCATTGAATAAATAATATCATAATCATCCTTGTGTTCTAGAGTATTTTATTCTTAATTTTTTTTGTTGGAATTCTGTTTAAGTTCATAATTTGTATTTCACAGATGAAAACATTGTGCCCATGGGATTTCTACATCAATTCCTATTTTAGTAAAAAAAAATGTATCTGCAAATGTGATTAAATCACCGTGCAAGAAAAATGGGTCTGTAGCCATTTTGATCCAGGGTTCTCAGGGGTGACAATTCTTCCATTTTTGTGCGTTTTTAAAAAATTCTCTCTAATCTTACAAAAAATGGTGAATTTGTTATTTTAATCCTATCATTCCTTTTCAAGTTAAGAAAAACTAATTTCTCAGCATTTTCATATTCCTTTTTAATGTTGCTGTCACTTGTTATGGCTACATCCATTATACCACTGTCTTCTGGTCCTTGTCTATTACCACAATATTCGGTTGTCAGTATGTGTCTGTCCATCTGGATCTAGAAGTCCCACAGGACCTTAACCCTCTTATTCTCCACAGCCTTTTGAAGAATCTCCCATCTGAACTTGGGAGGATGTAGCCCATATACTGTGCAGATGTTCCTGTATGGAAAGTCGGCTACTTGGTTGGGCTGTTCAGCATATGTTGTTCCTGTTTGCATCTTACTGCTTGCACAGTCTGTACCTTGGATCCTATATAACAGAATAACAGAGTTGGAAGAGACCTTGGAAGTCTTCTAGTCCAGCTCCATACTCAAGCAGGAAACCATATACCATTTCAGACATGGTTGTCCAATCTCTTCTTAAAAACCTCCAGTGATGTTCTCACTGATATTCCCACAAATTAATTGTTCTCACTCTCAGGAAATTTCTCCTTATTTCTAGGTTTGTTCTCTTTATTAGTCTTATCTAGTGTGGTAAATACCTGCTTCTATGAATCTGATGCTTAGGGTCTGTTCTTATGCATCTATGATCAGCACTTCAGGGTTGTCTTTTAGTTCAGCCCTTTCAAACCATTGGTATGTTATCCCAATGTTAGCCATCTCAGCTATCTATTGATGATACAACCAATACAGAATCTGGTCTTTCCATAGCATTTCTTCTGTTTGATCTTCCTCCCATGTATGCTGTTGACTCACACATTCTCTCAGTGGCTCAACTTTGGGCACCATCTTAATGATGTAATCCTGGATGTTCTAGGTTTCATCCAGGAGAGTGGTTTGACATCAAGAGATCCTGCCCATCCTCTTTCCAGATGGCATACATGTTTTAAATGTAGATGGACTGTTGAATCTAATGATGGATTTGTTCTCCTATGTTGTGCCATGCGTTTATGAAGTGGTTGTTTTGTTTTCCCAACATTCAGATGTGCACAAGGCTCACTGCATCATACTGCATATACCATGTTGCTCAGTTTGTGTCTGGGTGTTTTATCCTTGGAGTGAACAAGCTTCTGCCTTAGTGTATTCTTGGGTTTGAAGTGTGCACATATGTTGTGTTGGCTGAAGATCCTCCTGAGCTTTTTTGATATTCCTGCAACATATGGAATGACAACATTGCTTTGTTTATTGTTCTGTTCGTGGTCTGTTATAGAGGGTCTTTTTTTGAGATTTGATGAAGTCTCACTTGGGATAGCCACATGTTCTGAGGGCTTCCTTGATGTATTTTAGTTCTTTCCCCCCCCCAACCTTTGCTGGCAGCCCGGCCTTCAGCTCGGTGATGTAGGGTTCTGATGACTCCCATTTTGTGCTCCAGTGGGTAGTGGGAATCAAAATGTAAATATTGATCTATGTGAGTGGGTTTTCTGTAAACTTCAATTTCTTCCTTAATGTGTCTTGCACAGTCCAGGAAGACTAGACTATATTCCATAACATCTTCCCATGTGAATTTGATGTATCTGTCCACAGAGTTGATCTATTTGGTGAGCACTTCCAATTCCTGTGTTTTCATCTTGACCCAAGTATCGTCCACATATTGTTATTGACAACCAAATTCCTTCTATTCTGTAAAATGATATTACGCCAACAAGCTCAACCCTCACAATATACATGTCCAGTCTTCTGCAATTATTCCCTGGTGTTTTACTTGATGGGTTTGCTAAAGTCTGTCTTATATATACATATACAGTACATAGTGTTTTGTGTGTGTACATGACATAATTGCACTCAATAGGTAAAAACATAGCAATAATTACAAGCAGAGAGATCAGTACTTTTTATCACCACCACCACTTCCATTCCACTAAGTCAATCTGCTAAAGCATATAGCATGGTCCCAGAAAAAAAAAATCAGCTGTTGATATTGTTCCATAATGGGAATCTAGTTGCTGAAATGCAGGAGGGAGAAAGGCAGTCTTCTTGGTTTTCTTGGTGAAGGCATCAGTGTTTCTTGTGAAGTGGTTGCAGTCCTCCTCATCCTATTGAAGACTACCAAAAAAGACAAACATCAGCTTTTATTGTGGGGAAACCAGGGTCCTATTACACCATACATCTATGCTCATTAGTGTTAGGCTTGTTCCACAACAGGAATCATTTGCTAGGTTCCTGCAGCTCTCTCTGAATTGTGTCAACTAGCAGGAAAACAGGCTTTTGTTTTCAAAGTTTTTTTAAATTGCCGCATAGACTCAGTGAGGATGAGTGGCTTCCCCTCCTTCAATCATCAGACAGGAGACAGATAACCTGAAAAAAACTTTGAGGAATTTGATGAGTCCACATTTCTATTTTTCCTGTTGATAAAGTAACCAGAATATCTGTGAAAAGATATTTGGTTTGTAAATGCAGAGGCTGAATAAATCTCAGTTGGTCACCTTCATTCTTTTTATGGGGAGGGTCCATTGCTTATGATGAGGTTGCTAGGCTGATTTTTAGAGGCAATAAATCAGAAGAGGTTAACATGATTGCAAAATAGATTAAAATAATCCTGAGGCAAAGCTGGATTGACCATCACATTCACACTCCCTTCAGCTGAAAAGGATTTTTATACTTTCCCATTTCCTTACTAATTAACTAGGATCAGATCTTGCAGAGCTGGGAGAATATACATAGGAATATATCCCTTAAGCACATGCATTGCTTCCAGAGCCATAAGTTGAAAAAATGAATGAAAGAAAGAAAATCTTGTTTCAGATTGACTATACCTTTCCAAATGTTCCAAGCTTTACTGTTTTCCCCCTCTCCCCACTTTCACCCCTATCAGATGCCATGTTAAGGAACAGGGAGGAAATCCAACAAACTTGTTCTCATGACCCATCTAGGCTTTTAAAGGTAAAGCACACAGAAGATAAAAGACACAAGTAAGAGTTATGCATTTCAAAGGCCAGCCTTAAACTGGAATGTAAATCACAGCAGGTAAGAATAGGTGGGGAGTCAAATGAATGTCCCTGCCTTTCCCTAGTCTCATCATGTTTGTCAGGAAAAAAAAATACTAATACAAAACCCTTGTCTTCTGAAGATTAAAGGAAAATTTACATAACAATTTCCTCAAAAAAATCAAACTTATGCTGCTGAATCTATCTTCCTGGCAATCCTTTCCAAGTGGCTTGCCAGTGTCTCTTCCCTGGGATAAGAGAGAATGACTGACTCAAAGTCATCCAGCCTGACCACATAGACAAGGCAGGACCTAAACTCACAATCTCCTTTACTTTCCAGACCAGTGCCTTAACCACTACACTAAACTATCTCTGTTTAAACAAAACAAAAAAAAAACCCCTTGCCTTCTTTTCCTTTGCTCCAAGGAAAAGGACAGCAGATTTAGTACCTGCACTTAACAATAACTTGTCACCCCTTTTTGTAGTAGCAAGGAGTTCCAAATGCACATGCTTTATTAGATCTTAAATTATATTAAGCAGAAGCATGTTAAGCTTTATATATTTGATCCTTTGGCTAGAACCAGAATGCAAAAGAGAAATCATTCAGATTTTGAAACACACACACATTACACACTATACAATCTGTCCATTTCCTATCAATATCCCATTTACATAGCTATCAATCATCTTTCCCACAAACAAAGCATATACTTTTAAAAATCAAGCATACCTTAGCAAAAAATTATTAAGGAATTGCCTACAAACATACAGTAGAATATCAGGAGGATATGATCCCAATCAGCCTCATGTTCCAGAACTCAGCATAGAAGAAGAAGGAGTGTCTCTGTAGCCCCTTCCCCACTTTCCCATCCCTTTTGCATCCTTACTTCAGTTCTATGATAATCTGCAGGTGAAAATGAGCAAGCACAGGAGAATGCACATTGAAAGGAAAGCTTCAGCCCTCTACTCCCAATTGCTTAAAATACAAGAGACCCTTTGAGATCAAATTTATTAGGTTCATCACCTTACAGGGAAGATGGCTTATAAAGTAACTGAAAATGCCCAAATGTCTCCCCTCCTAGAGCAGGCTGTGGAATTCTGGGAGTTGAAGTCCACAAGTCTTAAAGTTGCCAAGGTTGGAGACCCCTGTCCTAGAGCATGAAGAAAATAAATTTGTTATTTGTTATTGAAAGAGTTTAGTCTTTTCATTGCAAACTTCAAGTTTTCCCATTCTTTATAATTGGCTATTTTCCCCCCAATTCAAATGCAAGTTTAATTGCAGCAAAGTTGTTCCTTTAGCTACGGTGTGGGAATCATTCAGATTCTATTATCATTTAGTTCAATAGAAATTTGTAGAGCAATTGGGTAGGAGATAAAGAACAGAAACTCAGGAGAAGAGATGGAGAAGTGGAATGGAGTGGGGTGAATAGTTTGCAGACAAAATTTGGGAAGTCCAAGGCTTAAAGGTATTATTTCCTGCTTGTATACCAAAATGAGTTAACAGGAGAAGACATGCACAAACAGGCTTAAGGACAGAAATAAGTAGGGATCTGTGGATAGGCATACCTAATGGTTTACAGACAGACAAAATCCACCCACAATACACTTAGCTAAAACAAACATACAATCCAAAATAAAACTTTACTTTTAAATGAATTTAGAACATTCCCTCCTGACAGATTTGGGCTGTTCTTAAAAGCAGAGAAAAGGGAGCTTGGCTCTCTTCACCTGTTTTACTGGCCAGGCAAAAAGGGGTGAAGATTTTATGTGTGTGTGTGTGTGTGAACTTGTCTCTGGTGATTAAAGATATCTGACAGCTGCATAAAAGCTTCATCAGTTTCTCTGCAGTATTTTCATTATTCTTTCACCTCAAGGACACACAAAGACTTTAATACACATACATACACAGAAAAAAAATCAGAGCGCGTAGGTTTAGAGACCAGTCAATTTCATCTTAGATCTGAGTTTGGTCCCTGTTCAAAGGTCCCTGTAAAGAAAGCTTAGCAATTCTGCAATCAACTATATAAGTAACCCTTTTTTTCCATTAACTTTATTTTCAAAGGCAAAAAAAATCTCAACATATCCATTGCTCAATTATTGCAAAATACACAGATGTGGGAAAAGATCAGCGTTCTCTTTTTTTCTTTTGAAAGTACCTTTATTTTGCCATATCTGACTGACTGCTACATCTCTGAACCAGGTCCATTCACTCCACGATAGTTTTGTATACACTTTGCTGAGGCAATTTTTGTCATCCCATGCTTGTAGCAACCTCCCATATGGGGATCCTGGCAGAACTATTGATACGGTGCTCCACATCCTATCCAACCATGGTTGCTTGGGGTGCGCACAAGAGCTCCAGGGACAGACAGACAGACAGACACACACACACACACAGAGAGACAAACACCCTGGAGATAAGCAGCCCTCTATTTTTATCTATGGAACCCACTCACTGCTTCAACACCTTAAGTCTGAAAGGACTCTAGCTTGGCTAGAGTAAGGGACCTTTCTTCTAACACAGCTGGACTGTTCAGGAAACAGGAGACAGTTGTCCAGGTGCAAGCTCCCTCCCGTCCCCTCTCTCATAGCACACAGTCCTTTTCTTCCTCCAGTAGTGCTTGTATTTTTGCCCAAAGTCCTTGCTTTACAGATTCCCTTGGTCACAGCTTTTTGAGCTAGTAAGAGGCTGGGTGAAGTTAAGAATAGCACCAAAGGGACAAGATCCTACTGCAGAGGAAGAAAGGGGGATTCCCCCTTCACACATTCACACACACCCCTGAGCACACCATGAGATATAGACAATTTTCTCACAGGCTACTGCCGTTATTTACTTGGTGGATCTCAGGCTAGAAAAAAACACCAGCCAAACTTATTTAATCATGGCTTGCCAACCATTCTTCTCTGGAAGCTTCTTGAGGTTGTCTTCATGAAAGCCAGCAAGCAATGAAATCAGTTATGTACTGACTGCAGCCAGTTTGTTTAGATATGTCACTGTGACTGATTGCTCAGCCAAGACTGCAATTTGAGCTCATGTGGGAACTGGATATAAAAGGAAACTGTTCATTCCCAGTTCCCACCTTCCCTTTGCCTAGTCTTTCTTCATTTCAGCAAACATAATGGTTCTGAAAACAGATACCAGCATTAAGATACAGGATATTGAGATAGGAAAGCTTAAAATAACCTTAAAAGAAAGTGGAGATATGGGTACAGCTGTAGAAAGAAACCTCTAATATATCCACTGCATATTTCTATTAAGAGAAAGTGTTTTCTGCACTAATGTAATCAATCAAGACTGTTATTCTCCTTTAAACATATAATTAGCATACTAGTTTAAGCAGTCCTTATCAAGGTTGTTGAAAATAAAGCACTAACATGTTGTACATTTTCCATCTGTATGAAATAAATAATTTGTATTTTCGCTACATGGTGAATCGACTAATTTCTGGCATGGTAGAAAGACAATATTTCTCCCACGTTATGGGCATTAACTTCAACTGCAACAACAAAACTAATAAAGCTGCACGCTTGGAAAATCTGAAAGCAGAGAGGGAGAGGGGGAGGGGGAAGGAGAGAAAAGAGTTTGGGGCACTTTTTTTTTTTGTCATGGGCTCAGTCCGCGGAGCAGCATCACACCCCTTCCTTAAACAGCAAGAAAGCAAGCAACTAGCTTCCGAAGACTTCTGCAGAGAAGCATAAATCACATAGATATTCTTACCGCCGTCGACCCTGAGGACGTTGCCACAAATACTTTAATCACCATTTTGGCAACAGCACTAGAAACTTGGCGCCAGAATCAGCGTGGCTGCAGCGTCCAGTGCACACAAAAAACCAGCGTTAGCGACTCTGCAGCAGTTTGGCAAGCAGAGAGAATCGCCAGGGCATCTCCACTTCTTCTAAGTTCAGCTGGTCCCTTGTCCTTCCCCTGCCCGTTCATTGGCTGTCGGTATTTCCAGAAGAGATGAACCAAGAGACGATTGGCTTGTGACAGTATCTGTTGCGAGGGTCTTCACTTGCTTGTCACTTTAGATTGACCGGTTGGCAGCCCTTAAAAGGCCAGGGACTTGCAAAGCACCAATCGTTGCAGGCTGCTGGAGTAGGGTGGGGGGAGAAAGAGGCGCCCAAGAGGAGGAGGAGGAGGAGGAATAATCTGTTTAAGGATTTGTAATGGTCTTGACAGTTTTTTGTGAAGGAAAATTCTACACTGGTTTACAAAATAAATAAAGGAAAATAGGATTTTAAAGCTGAGTTACTTCAGCATGCAGTAGGGATCATTTTCTACAGGAACCATCCTCATGTCAGCAAGATTTATTTGATATTGAAATTAACAGAAAATCTCCTCAAGCAGGAACATCAATTTTGCACATACAAAATTAGGACACAAGAACTTTAAAATTCTATTTTACAAGGAAATTCATTAATATTCAGATTCTTCAATTGTTATCCAGCAATTAGAGACTTCACACTTCAGTTCTTTGGGAGTTTGTTATTTGCTGGAAAAGATAATAATTTAAACCATCTAGGTTTAATGTCCTGACACAATCTAGTTTGTCCAGCTGGGAGCCCTATGACTTTTTACCAATGACTTCTTGCTTCAGCCCAGCTCTGAGAAAATGGATAGGATCTTTCTGTGTAATGCCAGCATTTTACAAACCTTCACAAAGGCAAGCTACACAACTGTACAATGAGGAAGATTTTAGTGATAAATTTTCTAATCAATCAATTAAATCAAAATATCTAGATATAAAAAAAGACATTATTGGAAAAGTGGAATGTAGGAAAACCAGGAGATTATAATTAGACATGAGGAGTGTATTAAAATTGATACAGTCAGCGTATCTAAGCTAATTACTTATGAATCTTATTTTCAGCATACAATCAGAGATGAATGTTGAAAATATTACCTGGGGTGTTTTGATCGTATGTTGTGCAAAACTTCTTGTTCTTCCCACTTCTATTCTTTTTTGCACATTACACTCAGTTTTATTAAAAAATGAGATTTTGGTAAGAATTGCTTTAACTAGTTAAATGAAATACTTCATCTCTGATGACATGAGCCTAGGCAGCACATTGAAAACTATATATATATGGCTAAACCTTCTTTACTTAGCATCATACTATGCTTTTATTAGAATTGAAATGAACAAAATTTTACTCTTGTCTTCTCTTCCACCTCCTCCTCCATGCCTCTTTATGTCAGCATTAGGTTTATCATCTGAAAGGTACAGTAAAACTTGTAATGTTGGTATATTAAATAAAAAAATACTCCTTTGCTTTACTGAAATGATGAATAAAATCTGTTATTTTATTCATATTTCTCAACTATAGTGATCTTGATTTAAGGATTGGGAAAGTTATTTCTTCCACCAATAAATAGAAATTAAAAGTATATATTGTAACTTGTAAATGGATCTCTATTTCTTTTCTCCTTAATCTGCATAACAGATTGTGAGCATCATATGACATTATTTTTGATTACACAGATTCTTTTCTCAGTTTTTCTTTCATAATGTGGACCAATTCCTGTTTCAAAAATTGTGAGTATTAAAACTGAGATTGAGGATTTTCATCTTTTTGGAAACATTTGCTAAATTTTCAGTTGCCTTCCTCTAATTTCTAATTCGATATTGTATGTTTGTAAAAATTCAATAATCTTATTGATGGTTTATTTCTAATGTGTCTAGGATTTAGAAAAGCAGCTGTCATTGAACACTGCTTCTTTTCGTCATCAATTAGCAGTTGAGGAAAAAAAAGATCACTGAAGCTCAGTCAATCACAACAAATTTACAAGTAGAAATCAAGTCGCTGAAACTAAAACTTAAAGTAATTAGAAGCTTAAATTACATTTCTCATACCACAGAAGGCATCCAAGATGCTATTCACTAAATGCTCATTTGAGGTAAGCCTATCTTGTTTTGTGGGGCTTTCTTTCAGCCTATAACTATCTAAACTGTAGATTGCAGAAATGTATTAATTTATGTTAGGTCATTTGCACGTTACTATTTCTAGAAACATATACTACTTGAAAAGTGTGTCCCAACATGAAAACATGTTATTCAAGAGCTGTATTGATAGAAAATTGAGAACCAGTTAATATTTACATTGTAATTATAGTACATAATTATAATTATTATATAATTATGTAGTACATAAAGTACATAAGTTGGCGATCAGCTGTTGTAGATAGCGGGGATCGCCGCTGCCTATCACCACCATGAATGGAATTGTGATGATCCGGGGCATGGCACAAAGGCAACACAGCCAGAGAATAAGTACAAGTCCCTTTATTAGCTCCAAACTTTGCCCCCAACATCCCTTTACTCTCCGGTCTGGAGAAAAACTCTTCCACAAATCTGTAAGCAGACAAAACTTCCAACTATAAATCCCACAGGGCAAGATAAGGTAGTTAATCCGGCAGGGCAAGCATGATAGGAAGTCCAGACTTGAAGTAGCACGGCAGTAAATCAAACCAGTTGGGAGGATGCCAGGAACTCAGATAAAGAAGCTAATACGAACTCAACATTTGTTCCCGACACCCGCCCATCCCATTTTCTTCCCTTTTAAACTCCAGCTTCAGGTGTATCTTGTGAAGGGAGTTGGGGTCCTCTCCTCCCTTGTAAGCCACACAACCCACGTTGTTCTCTTCTCAGTTCTTCCCTGCGTGCCCTAGGATGAGGAGGTGGTGGGCCTTGGTTTTCATCAGAACCCCCTCTCCCTTGTTCTACCTCTCCCCTGCTCTGCCCAGCCTGACTTTGCCCTTCCCCAGTTTCCTCCACAGCCAACGGAGCCACTCTCTCACTCTCTATCAGCTGTTACTCTTCTATCTCAGAGTCAGACTCCAACAGGGGCATGACAGGAATCATGATCGAATAGAAATCAGGCAAAGAAATGCTTGGGGGAAGTGAGGGCATCTGGGTGGTGGTGAGTGGGGCAAGCTCAATGGCGCTGCGCTGCAATGGAGAAATGGGCAACAGAGTGGCCAGCGTGAGGAAAGGAGGAGGCAACTTTTACTCTTTCCCTGCTCATCTTTCCTACGTACCAGCTGCTCCATTTCCCATTTCTCAATTGCAGTGCAGTGCCCAGGATCCACTTTGATGGGGGGGGGAGTAATTTAACAACAGGCTTGTACCATTCTGCTCACCACAGCTGCCCACAAAGGTAAGGCTGACGGTGCATCCCCTAGGCCTAGGATGGAGTAAAAAGGCAATGATCTTTACACAGGAGAAGGGAAAGGGAAGGTTTTTCGGTGCAGGAGCATAACTCAGGCACCCCCCTTGTCTCCCATCTCCGCCCATTCATGGCAGAGCAACTTCTCCCTCGCTGGGCATTAGCCAAGGAGAAGCAGCTGGAGCAGGGCATGGCAGGAAAGTGCAAAAACGCATGGGCTGGGGAGTTGAGTTGGAGAAGGAAGAGGGGTGGCCCAGTTTATTGGGGAGATGGAAGGAGCAAGAAATGGGGTGGAGAAGGGAGTGGAGCGACCAGTCTCCTTTTCCACAGTTGGAAGCAGCCAAAGTCTGCTTCCTCCTCTGCAGCCGCATTCTGCCTGCATTGCAACACCCAAGGGAGCCACACCCGACAGAGCTTGGCGGTGCCCTGGAGCGCAAAATCGATTTTCATTTCTTTATGCAAAAGTGGGGGAAAGAGCGCATGGGATGCGGACATGCTAATGCGCAATCTCCAAAGCAGCCGGATTGTGGGGCAGTGCAGCCCTCTAAGCCAAAACGGCTGGTTTCCCAAGTTTTTTGAGTTTAGCCTAACATGTAATCAGCTGCGATTAGGAACCCAGCTATGACTAGCTGTCTGTTCCCAATAGGATGTTCTCCAGCAGCATCAACTTTACTTTCTTAGGCCAGGTGAGGAATAGCTGGGAGGGGTGGGTGTGACGAGAGGCCAGGCGAGGCCCCCCTCGATGTGAGTGATGTTGAGTTGGCCACGCCCAGCCAGTCATATGACCACCCAGCCATGTCTACCTAGCCGATCATTAGGGCAGAGAAATAGTTGTTAAATTATTTGAATCCCACCTTTTATAATCAGTAAAAGTCTGCTGTTATTTTAAATTCACTGGGTGTCTCTGTATTTTAAAGAACCATTTGTGCCTCAGCATTCAGTTGAAAATGGTTTGAGTGTGGCAATTTTCCAGGGCTCTGAGTGTGTGCGAGTAACCATAACCTGAGCCTGAGAGCACACTTGTGTAACAAATATCTGTAGCTTCCCACTTGCTTTCATTGAGCAGCTGAGATGATCATCATGCCTTAGGTGACCTTGCTGGAAGTGTAGAGGCTTTGTTTTTTCCCAACATCCCTCCCAGGTATAGCCCAAAATCCCTCAGTTTGTTTCTGTGCCAAAGTCTGATGCATTGGTAACCAATAAAATGCAATTAAAGTGATGTGACAGCATAAGAATTAAATTGTTTCAAACATATGAGTAAAATATCACTTGCCTGTCAATAATGTGACTCATGAATATGTCATGTTTATTTATTTATTTATTGGCTTTTCATAGTTGTTAAAGTCAGCAAAGCAACACAAGTAAACAGCAGCCTAAAAGCCATGACTCTTTAGAGGTGTGAGCCTGAAGTAAGTCCAATGACCTTCCATGAGATATGGAACAGCTGAACAGTACTTCGTTTGTAAGTTTTGTTTCTGCTGATAATTGTCCCAACACGTATCTTATAGTAAGATTTTTGGAGGGTTTTTTTGCAAACAATTTATAATGTAACTGTTATAAACATAATTTTGTTACTGAAAAGGAAGTTAAAGAATGCAACTTTAAAATTTTGTATTAGTAGGAAATCCTTGGGACACTTAAGAAAAAGACATGGGACAATGTATGGACTGTGATAATAGCTTATCCTGATCCATGGTTTAGATATGTTTTGCTGAAGAAATAATGGCTAGTTCACCCAACATGCCAAGACAAGGCAAACCATAAAAAGAAATCACTGCAATTCTCCAAACAAAGCTATTTCCAGTCCACTTGCATGCCCAGTGTAGAAGTTCAGGGAGGATTCTGGAATAGCTGCCGTTCTTTTGAGGAGGTGGGAGGCTGGCAGTTCTAACTCTTCACTTTTGAAAATCCCTTAAAATATGGTTTGGGCTTGGTAATCCTACAGAAATAGAGAACTGGAATGACTACATTATATATAGGATTTTGAATGAACTTTACTACCTGTTCGTGATCCTGTTGCGAACCGGTAGTAAAGCTAAGTAGAACCCACCCCTGACCCATACCCTGGGAGAAGGCGGATCAGGAAGGGATGCTATGGAGAGGGCTAAGCCAACAGGTGAACCAATGGCTTTCTCTGCCATATACAGGGACGTGAATAAAGCGTTTAGCGAAAAGGAGTGTGATATACTTCCTCCCCACCATCCCATGGACTGTATGATACAGATATTCCAGGGGGCCCATTTACTGAAGCCCAAAATGTATTCAATGACCCCTAAAAAGTTAGAACAGATGAGGAAATACATAGATAAAACCTGAAACGGGGGTTCATACAACTGTATAGCAGCCCCAGTTCTCACCGAAGAAGGGTCTGAAGAAGTGCAAGTAGGTTCTTCATCAGCTAGAGGAGGATTCATCACTGGAATAAAGTCCTGAAGACCTGGTAAGTTGCTCTTGTGTCGGGTGGCATGTAAGTCCTCGACTTCCGACCTCGTCTCAGTAGTTGGATGTGCAAGAAACCCTTTATCTGGCTGGTTGGATGGGTTAATAGGGATGCCTAAGTTGGTTTGCTCGTGATATCTTCCCCTTATTTGATCAATGTGTCTCCTCCATATTCTTCCATCCCCCAGGGTAACTATGTAAGACCTGGGGCCTAGTACTTGGGTCGCTGTGCCTGGGAGCCATAGGGGACTTCCTGAATAATTTCTTGCATATATGTGGTCCCGTTTTGAAAGTTCTGAGTCCTGAGGTGTGACTGTTTGCAGTGTCTGGGGAATATGTTGGATGTAGTTTGTCTAATTTGGTTTTTATTCACCTTCCCATCGGAAGTTCTGCTAGGTTTTGGTTGTCTCTGGACAAGGGGTAGCATGTTGTATCAGGAGGTATGTAGCAATCTTAGAGTTCCAGTTCCCTGGCCCCATTCTTTCCAAAGTGTCTTTCACAGATTGGACACTCTCTCAGCCCTGCCATTGGTAGCTGGGAAAAATGGGGCTGTGAGGGAGTGTTTGATGTCCTGTTCTGCAAGGAGTAGTTCAAAAGACCCAGACACCAATTGGGGACCATTGTCTGAGACCAGGACATCTGGTATACCATGGGTAGCAAAAAGGGTTTCCGTCGCCTCAGAAGTGGTAGATGGCATCAGTTTGACCTCCACCCACTTTGAATAGGCATCAACCACAATTAAGAACATGCGTCCTTGGAAAGGCCAAGAAAAATCTATGTGAATTCGAGACCATGGTGCCTTTGGTTTGTCCCATTCTGTTGGGGGCGCTCTTGGGGGGTTTGGCCTTGACTCTTGGCAGTCAGTACACCCTGACACCCAGTCACTGATATTTTGATCCAATTTTGGCCACCACAGGTAACTTCTGGTCAGGGACTTTATCCTGACTATCCCTGGGTGGCTTTCGTGTAGTGATGTTAGGATTGAATGTCTCAGTCCAGCAGGAATGACAACCCTTTGTCCCCATAGCAAACACCCTTTCATTGCAGACAATTCAAGTTGCCTTTCCTTGTATGGCTTGAATTCAGGCCCCACTGGTTCAGAAGGCCACTCTTAGTCCAGTCCAATACCCTTGATATGATTTTATCCTTGGCTGAATGTAGGGCTACATCTTTTGCATTTAGAGGGTTTGGTATCTCCTCAATTAGTAAAACAGAGTAAGCAGGAGTTGGGTCTTCAGCTGCAATGGGTAGAGGGCATCTACTGAGAGCGTCAGCGTGGGCCAGGTGTCAGTTAATGTGTAATTGTAAGCAGCTAAAAATACTGTCTACCTTGTCATTCGAGGAGAAAGGATAAGAGGTGTTGGCTTAGTCCTGAAATTATTCCCAGTAGGGGTTTGTGGTCGGTGACCAAGGTAAAGCGTTGCCCATACAGGTATGCATCAAATCGTTTGACTCCCGTAACTAAGGCCAACGTCTCTTTGTCAATTTGACCGTAATTTCGTTCTGTTGGAGACAGGGTTCTTGAAAAATAAGCAATGGGTGCTTCCAAATCGTTAGGTAGTTTATGACTTAGAACAGCTCCAATGCCATATGGGGAGGAATCACACGTCAAAACTAGTGGAAGCTGTTCATCATATTGAAGCAGAAGGCTGTCTGAGGTGAGAAGTTTTTTTACGGCCTTAAAAGCGGCTTCTTCTCGAGAACCCCACAACCGAGATCTTTTGGAGTGTAGGAGTCTGTGTAAGGGCTCAGCTAACGAAGCCTTATGTGGTAAAAACAGACTATAAAAATTCAAAAGGCCCAGAAAAGCTTGTAATTCAGTCTTATTTTGTGGGGTAGGGGCATTGCGAATTGCTCTAACCTTAGTCTCGGTTGTAACCCAGAGGCATCAATTCTGTACCCCAGGAATTCTACCCCACTGACTGCTAATTTGCATTTTTCTTATTTTAGTATGAGCCCTGTTCTTTTAAACTGGGTTAATATGGCTCTGAACTGGAGGACGTCCTTAGCTGTTATGAGGATGTCATCGAAATAAGGGATGACCCCTGGGATTCCCTGTAGGATCCTTTCCATTAAGGACTGGAAGATCCCAGGGGCTACAGAGACTCCAAACTGGAGTCTAGTGCATCGGAAAGCTCATCTATGAGTCACTATGGTTTGTGCTTCAGAGGTTGCTCTATCAACTGGAATTTGCTGGTGGGCCTGGGTAAGGTCCAATTTTGCAAAAAATTTACCTTGGCCTAATGAATGCAGCAAGTGCTGCACAACTGGCCTGGATAGGTTGAATTCTGAAGAGCCTTATTCAACGTGCACTTATAGTCAGTGCAGATTCTCACAGAACCATCTGGCCTAACTGGTGTGACAATGGGAGTTTCCCATTTGGAATGGTCCACTGGCTGTAGCACACCTTGGGCTATTAACTTGTCTAGAGCAGAATCTACTCTCTGTTTTAATGTAAAGGGGACCCGTCTAGGTTTAAGCCGTATAGGGGCTACCTGTGGGTTTAAATTAAAGGAAAGGGGTTTTCTCCTGTACTTACCCAGTTTATTGGTGAATACGTCGCTGAACTCTTGAATGAGGTCGGTAAGAAGGGGCTCCTGTATTTGATGTATACCTGAAATTGAAAGACCCAGGGAGTGAAACCACTCTAACCCTAAGAGGCTGGGTCTCTGTTCTTCCACAATAATGGTGGGAAGGAGGCCTAAAAATGTACCATACTGAATATTGAAAGGGCAGGTCCCCAAAATGGGGATAAGTTTGCCTTGATAGTCCCTCAATTTTGTGGGGAATGGCCTGATTCTTTTTTTGGAGAAATTTGGGACTAGCGTCTTTATAGTATGATAGGATATTAGGGACATAGAAGACTCTGTGTCCACTTCCATTCTGCATGGAGCACCTTCAACTAGAATTGTGACAAAAATCTTATCTTTTTTGTTTCCAATTGCATTGCCAATTATATTTTCAGGGGGGCAGCTATTGGTAGTTTACAGTGTAGCAGTCCTCTGCCCTGTTGAAAGTTTTGAATTGAATTCTTTTAAATTTAGCCTGTTTCTCTATGGGTCTTGAGATTGGTTGTGTGGCTCTGCACACTCTGGATAAATGGCCCTTCCTACCGCATCGCAGACAGTCTGCGTTTCTGAACTTGCAGGTAGATTTCATGTGCTGTCCTCCATAGCTGAGGCAGGACATCTGGCTTGTTGTTTTGTCCTTGTTTTCTTTTCTGTCCTGTACTTATATACTCGTGCCAGAAACAAAACAACCAATCAGAGCGCAGCAGCTTCTGTGGACCGACGTGAAACCAGGACGCAGCACCCGTGGCTGCTCTAAAATGGACTGAGAGCCAGAGGGGGTGTGTGGGCATCTGACTGGCGATCTAGCTGTTGCTTGGCTGCAAACAAGAATCAAGGAGCCTGAGTGTGCAGAGGGAGGTGTGGCTGGATTGACTGGCTGGAGGTGTGGGTGGCGTACCAGGAACGCGTGTAGGGGTAGGGCTGGGCTGAGTGTTGAATGAGTGGGGTGGGTCTGGATTAATGATTAACTGGGTTTCAATGCTTTTTAAGGTGGTGGGGAGCATGGAGTGGTAGCTCCAACAATATTTTCCTTTCATTGATTATGGATGTCAGTATGTACCGGTAAACAAGGTTCTAACCATCATCTGTGTTTGGAGTCCTTCATTACATATAGGAACCTGACAACTATATTATTATGGTTCATCATATTATGGTACAGTCACCCATATGTCCAGACTGGATTTGGAATATTTATCCACCTATCAAGTCCTTCCAAAGGGGTTTGATTGCATCCAAGCCACCTATTAATTTTGTTCTCTTTTATTGCAATCATTCTAATTCTGTTTACTGGTCTTTATATTTTGTTATTTTCTCCCATTCTTTCTCTGCTATTCTGCTGTCTACAGGAAATGCCATATCCAATTTCCAGACTTTATTATTATTATTAAACTTATTTGGCACATGACTTATGGTTCAATGGGACTACTAGATAGAGCAGCAATTTTCTTTTCATTTTTTCCTAGTAGCATGTCTCAGATAACAATCATCCAACATCATTCACATAAAAACACTTTAGTTTTTTTAGTTTTTGTATTTGTCCACTGGGATTGTGTTTTTCTTAAAAACTGGGTGGAAAAAGGAGATTTTCCTATCGCTTGCCTAAAATACCCTGTTTGGAAAAAATACAATTTAAAACTATAGTATATCAGTCTCCTCTGACTTTTTGTTTGAAGTCTATAATTAAATGCTGGTTTAAAAGCCAGCATCTTCCCAAGAGAATGATACTTTTGATATTGGAGAAAATTCCTGAGAAAACCATGGACAGCAAAGAAAACAAATCGGTCAATCGTCAAACAAATCAATTCAGAGTTCTCATTCAAGGCACCAATGACCAGACTCAAATTATCTCACTTGGGACACATTATGCAAAGACCAAGCTCTCTGGAAAAGGAAGGAAATGTGGAAAGAAAAAGTGGAGGGTGACCAGCAGCAAGGTGGATGGACTCAGGGGTGAAAAGTGCATCATTGGTGGATGTGAAAGACCAGATTATGAACAGATAAACATAAGGAAAATCTATCTATGTGGTTGCTAACAATCAATAATATAATCAATCAAAAATCCTTTCTTCTCTAATCTATCATCTTGCCAAATTAACAGTTCTGAATAATGTGAAAAACTCTACTTTGTGTGTCCTCCTAGACGCACGGCTGTCTTTAGAAGAGCACATGACGGCCGTGGCCAGGGGGGCCTTTTATCAGGTTCGCCTGATTCGCCAGTTGCAGCCCTTTCTGGACCGGGACACCTTGCGCATGGTCACTCATGCCCTTGTCACCTCCCGGTTGGACTATTGTAATGCTCTCTACATGGGGCTCCCCTTGAAGAGCACTCGGAGGCTCCAACTGGTCCAGAATGTGGCCGCGTGGGTGGTTATGGGCGCAACCCGTTGTGCCCATGTGACACCCCTCCTGCGCGAGCTGCACTGGCTCCCAGTGGTCTTCCGGGTGCGATTCAAGATGTTGGTTACCACCTTTAAAGCGCTCCATGGCATAGGACCCGGGTACCTCCGAGACCGTCTTCTGCCACCAATAGCCTCCCACCGACCAGTCCGTTCCCACAGAGAGGGTCTCCTCAGGGTGCCATCAGCCAAGTTATGTCGGCTGGTGACGCCCAGGGGGAGGGCCTTCTCTGTGGGAGCCCCAGCCCTGTGGAACGAACTGCCCCCGGAAATTCGTAAGATCTCCGACCTCCGGGTGTTTCGCTGCGCATTGAAGACCCTGTTGTTCCGCCAGGCCGGACTATCAACACAATAGTTTTAAATTGGGGTATTTAAATTTATTGGGGTTTTAAATTTGAGCCACTTTATTTAATTATTTTAAATTTTATATTGTTGTTTTGTCTGTGTTTTTAAATAGGCTGTACACCGCCCTGAGTCCTTCGGGAGAAGGGCGGTATAGAAATAAAATTATTATTATTATTATTATTATTATTATTATTATTATTATTATTATTATTATTATTATTATTATTATTATTTGTGGTCTTAGATTGGCCAACTAAAGATGTTTGCTGAACATGCATTTTACAATTCTTTCTATCCCATATGGATTTACCCCAGACCAAATTTCATTGTACTCAGTGGAACCTACACTCATGTAGGCATGCATATCTTTACATACCTTTTTTTGGCTTGCCTGATAGGATTGATATTTATCCTGCACAAAATATAATATTTTTAAAATGCTCTAAAATTGTGGGTTTAGTTCTTTATTTTTGATTAAATCAGGGAAAAAGAGCCCATCCTCTTTCATAGCCCCAGATTGAGGAGCATTATGCTCAGCAGAAAAATAGAATTTATGGAATGACTATAGTGAGGATTGTGAAGGAAACTGGAGATGATGGAATTATGAAAACACCTCCTTAACTTCTGCCATCTTACCTTTTCCTTCCATTCAACTTTACCCTACAAGTCCCATGATGATCAGAGACGAAGTTCTCTAGTTGCCATAGTAGCAAAGATCTAAACAGCCACTTCTTTGCCAACGAAACCAAAGAACCAGGTAATGTTAATAAATGGACCTCAGGTAGAAGCCTCTGCCTGAGCATGGTAGGGAGGAAGTTTAAACCCTGAGTGCTTCACAGGGCGCTTCGACTTCTGTTCTCTGGGCAATCAAGGAGTGCTTGGTTCAGGTTGTAGGTAAGCAAAGTTAACAACAGTTAAGGGGAAGCAAAAAAAAACATGGAAGATAAAGGTCTGGTGGAAGAACTCCTCCAAGGGACATGGAAAATGAAGCAGCTACTTTTTCCTTCCAAGTTGAATTGTGTTGCCAACTTCCATTATGTCCCTCTGCCAGTCAGCAAAGTAGGCATTCGTACCACTGAAGCATTATCCATGGACATAATTGCATAGCTCACTGAAACTGTGATTTTAATAATACATTTTCCTATGTCACATATATTTAATTAAATGACTAAAGAACCGATGTTAGCAATATGCCAAAATGTTAATGTTTATAAATATTTTGCAACAAATGAAAAGTTAGAATCTAATTTTTAAGGTTTTTTTCTTCTTTTTGTGTGTCACTACATGTTATATGCATTTTAAAATAATAAACAGTGGACATTTTGGCACTTAGTTCAGAGATATTTTTCCATGTTGTTAAAATAATTTAATGTACTTTGGTTTTTATAGTTAATTTCTCATCATTGATAACTAAGTACACAATTAATTGGTTTTTTTCTTTTTCCACTTTCCTTTGTTCATTCATTTTAATTTATTTTTTTAAAAAGTTAAACTTCTATTTTACTTCTTTACTTTTTAATTTTCTTTCAACTATAGGGCTTAAGGAAATATCCTTCAAAGTAAAATGCCTGTGAAAAATAGATCCTGCCCATTTCTAGCGTGCTTCTCTTGTTTGTCTGTTTATTCAGTATAGCCATATGGAAAGTCTGGTTCAGCTCCCAGATCAAAACAACTCAAACATATCTGAAATAAGAGGTCCCAAGTGATTAGGTAGGGCTAACAAAAAGTCATTGTACATTTCTTTTAATTTTTCCTTAACACACTTTAAAATTATGTGTTTTTAAAAAGGCAGTCTTAGAAATAATAGCAGTCTTGAATGTTGGAATGTTTCTGAACTAGCAGGGAATTAACTTGCTACTTTTTTAAAATCTTGATTAATCAGGAAAATATTTTCTCTATACAATGTTTTCCATAAGTAGCTGGGTGAGATAAATAAAGAAAGAGCCTGGTGGCGCAGCAGACTAAAGCACTGTTATTAACAGTTATTAACATCAGCTGCCTGCAATTACTGCAAGTTCAAATCTCACCAGGCTCAAGGTTGACTCAGCCTTCCATTCTTTCTAAGGTAGGTAAAATGAGGATCCAGATTGTGGGGGCAATAAGCTGACTTTGTATAAAATATACAAAAGTATGAAGGCTGTTACTTAACACATTGTAAGCCACCCTGAGTCTCCGGAGAAGGGTGGCATATAAATCAAATTTAAAATAATAATAATAATGTTACATCCCTGCTTGAGCATGGGGTTGGACTGGAATACCTCTAAGGCCCCTTCCAGCTCCGTTATTTTGTTATTTGAAAGTCAGGCTAGGTATTCTGTGAAATGTAATACTACTATTTTACTCTTTTTAGCACCTTCAGCCATTGCATTCTGAGAATGCTAAGAAAATAGCATTATGATTAATAGAAAATTAATTAATAATTAGACTAGAGTACACTAGAAATGAATAGAAGAATAGCATAGCATAGCATAGCATAGAATAGCATAGAATTCTTTATTGGCCAAGTATGATTGGACACACAAGAAATTTGTCCCCAATCCTTAAATGCCCTCCTGTGGCTAAATCAAGATCAGTATAGTCGAGAAATATAATTTTATACCAATATTACAGGAAATAGTGTACTTTTCAGATGACATGAATAGGTGTGGAGGAGGAAGAGAAGAGTGAAATTTTGTTCATTTCAATTCTAATAATGCCATAATATGCTTCATTTTTTGGCTTGGTATGATGCTAACTAAGGTAGACTTAGTTATTAGTTTGCATTGTGCTGGCTAGGCCTATGATGTCACAAATGGAGTATTTTGTCTGATTAATTAAAGCAAAATTTATGACCAAAATCTTCCTCATTGCTTAGTTGTGCAGCTTCTCTTTGTGCTTCAGGACTGATAAAAGTTTTGTAAAAAGCTGGCATTATACAGAAATATCTATTTTCCTAGAGCTGAGCTGAAGGAAGAAGTCATTGGTAAAAAATCATATATATATTGGATAGCAGCAGCATGATAGGAAGATGTTAGATAATCCCTTCAGTGGCAAACGCAAGCGGATTATTTCATACTGCATGGGACAAGGCAATGATAAACCACTCCTGTATTTCACTCAAAAATACAGAGGTACACAAAAGGGTGAGAAACACACTCATTATTTCAACCTAAATGTTGAATATATATGAGGGAGGTGGGTTGGGGGGAAAATGTTTGTGGCTTTAAATTTGGAGGACAAAACAGCAAATATAGATCTTGATCATGCTCTAGTGACATGGGCACTATGCTATATAAATTTGTCTCTTATTAACGTTTTTTGCTTCAAAATACATGATTTAATTCATTTGTATAATAGCACCATGGCATGAGGGAATAAAGCAATTTCAGTTCCACAGACAGGGTTATATCCCCAGTTAAACTCTAAAAGTCACCAAAATATAAGTCAGATTGTTATGTATTCACTTTTGGAGGGAAAAATTAAGCGGGAAAACCCCCGATGTTGATTGGACAGCACCCTGGCCAAGAAACTATATAAAGGGAGCTATCAACTGGGTTCGTTGCTGGATTCGTGAAATAAAGTGCTGTTGTTCACACAGACCTCTCTCCTGTCTCCTCACTCACCCAACCTAACACAGACTATACCTAGGTATTGAACTATGATCTATATAGTAACCAGATATACAAACTGAGATTTCGGGCTGGTCACTCCCTGTCTACTCTAGGAAGAAGGCATGGGGTAATAGAAAGGTTATTACTGGGAGAGATGAGGGGGGAAAAAACAAGAGTCTATACTTCCAGTAAGTTCACCTAAGGCATGAAGATCATCTCAGCTGCTCAGTGAAAGCAAGTGGGAACCTACAAGCATTTGTTACATAAGTGTGTTCTCAGGCTCACATGACCAGGGAAGCTACACCCACTGAGTCACATGACCAGGAAGCCACGCCCACAGAACCGGTAGTAAAAAAATTTAGAACCCACCCCTGCCATCTACCTCTAAAAAACGGTATGTATTTTCAGAAGCCATTCTGACCAGGAAGCCAAGTCCGCCGTCATAGGTCAAGGACTACTTGTAATGTACTTTTGTCACTGTTGTTTTCTCTAACAAATAATGGATGTTTCTAAATAGTTACTGTTGAAATAACATTTTTTGCAGAATTACAAAATGAAGAGATCTGCCCAAAGGTAGAAAGAAATACCCAGTATGAAAATATAGAAAGACACAAGAACAGGAGAGAAAGGCAAGGGTTGGAACTATTGAATGCAGAATTTGAGATATTAAAGACCGAACCAGTTGAAAAACAGGAAAACGAAGAAGATAAAGAGGCAAAAGAAGCTGTTTGTGACATTAACAATAGAAACACCATCTACCTCTAAAAACAGTATGTATTTTCAGAGGCCATTCAAAATTTACATCAGGGATATCCTTCAATAGGTCCAAAGATAACATGCAGTAGAAGATGAAGGAACAGGCAACAGGGTGATATAGCTGACTTTTTAGGTGATTCTGTCAACAATTATGAGCCCTTATTCGCCAAATTGCCCAGAAAAGTCAAAAAGACACCGCTTTCACTCCCAGTGAAGAAACCAGTCCCATGATAATGCTGGAAAAGAAAAGGCTTCTTCTGGAAAAACTGTTTGGTCCAAACCGCATCTTAAGTAGCAATGATCCAAACTCTAATTTAAGCATGGAGGGTAAGGAAAAAACAAACCTTTGCCCAGTAAAAAACCCCCATGATGAGATTTGATACACAAATGTATTTTCCCAAGTCGGCGCCGGCGTCCCATGGGTGCGGCCGGTTGGTCGGGTCAGAGCGTGCCCGCTCTGCGCGGCTTTCTGCGGTTTAACGTCATTGCCCACATGCGAGAAATGGCACATCCCGCCCGTTGACCTCTTGCACCGGGCGGCCGTTTCCCCGCAGGCCCTAGCGGTAGGGTCGGCGCCCCGGGCCAGTCTTGAGGCACCGCGAGGGGCGGTCCCACGATCCGACCGGGTGACTGGCAGACCTTGTGTGTCCTCCTCTGCGCACACCCTGCTCTCCTCTCGGACAGCAACCTCAGATCGGACGTGGTGATCCACTGAATTTAAGCATATTTTTAAGTGATTCTGTCAACAATTATGAGCCCTCATTTGCCAAATTGCCCAGAAAAGACAAAAAGACACCGCTTTCACTCCCAGTGAAGAAACCTTGATATTGCCAGAAAAGAAAATGCTTCTTCTGGAAAACGTGTTTGGTCCAAACCGCATCTTAAGTAGCAATGATCCAAACTCTAATTTAAGCATGGAGGGTAAGGACAAAACAAACCTTTCCCCAGTAAAAAACCCCCATGATGAGGTTTGATACACAAATGTATCTTCCTGAGTTGGCGCCGGCATCCCACGGGGACGGCCTGTTGGTCGGGTCGGAGCGGAGGAAAAGAAACTAACCAGGATTCCCTCAGTAACAGCGAGTGAAGAGGGAAGACCCCACTGGCGAATCTCCATCCCACGGTAGGGCGCGGGAAATGCATACCTGTATGGTCGACACTTCACCTTGGTTACCGATCACAAACCATTACTGGGGATACTTTCAGGGACCAAACCAACACCTCCTCCTGTCTCCTCGAATAACAAGGTGGACAGTATTCTTAGCTGCTTACAGTTACACATTAGAACATCGCCCAGGCAAACACCTGGCTCATGCTGACGCCCTAAGTAGATGCCCTCTGCCCATTGTGGCTGAAGACCCTGCTCCGGCTTTCTCTGTTTTACTAATTGAGGAAATGCCAAAGCCTCTCAATGCAAAAGACATAGCCCTACATTCAGCCAAATATAAAATCATATCAAGGGTATTGGACTGGACTAAGAGAGGGTGGCCCTCCTCTAGCTGATGAAGAACCTACTTGCACGTCTTCAGAACCTTCTTCAGTGCTCTCACCTACATCCAGCGAACCAGGAGGCCTGCGGAGGTCCGGACGAGTCAAGAGGCAGCCTGCCTACCTCGAGGACTATGTGTGCGCCCTCTAGTGATGAAGGAATGCTGCATCCTGGCTTCACATCGGTCCGCAGAAGCCACTGCGTGTTGATTGGTTATTTCATTTCTGGCGCAAGTATATAAGTAGCTGTCAAAGTGCTGACAGCTGCTGCTCCTGTTAGCCGAGCAGCCTCGCTAGCTGCCAAACTAGCGAAAGTGTTAACCAAACATGTTAACAATAAACACTGTTAGCTTTTTAAGAAACGGTCTTGTTCATCCCTACAAGGACATAACAGTTTATTTTTAATGTATTTAGGATTTGGAAAATCAGCTGTCATCGAACACTGCTTCTTTTCATCATCAATTAGCAGTTGAGGAAAAAAAGATCACTGAAACTCAGTCAATCACAGCACATTTACAAGTAGAAATCAAGTCACTGAAGCGACTGGATAATGGGCTATCCCCAAATACCAACAGGAGGTAGGTGGTGGCCCTGTCCTCGGTTTTGGCATGCGGAGCCAAGGACTCCCTCATCCAGCACCCCATGGTCCGTTGGTTCCTCATTGGAGAGACCAACCTCAGACCGCCAGTGGTGTACAGGTACCCGACATAGTCTTAAACTCCCTTACCGGGGGCCCCTTTGAGCCTCTAAGAGCAGCCAGCCTGCGCTCCCTTATGTGTAAGGTGGCATTTCTGGTGGCCATCATATTGGTCATGCGGATCTCAGAACTGGGGGCTCCGTTGGTGAGGAAGGACCTTTGTGTATTCCACTCTGACAGGGTGGTTTTGTGGCTGGACCCCTCTTTCATCCCCAAGGTGAACACTTGGTTCCACAGAGCTCAGGAACTGTGCTGCTGAACTTCTGTCCTGAGCCAGTCTATCACTTGGAACATAGGTAGCACACCTTGGAAGTGAGGAGGGTCCTCCACATATACATCAAAAGGACTTCCTCCCTATGGAAGATGCAATCACTGTTTGTCTTTTTCCAGCCTGCCATGCTAGGTAACAGGGTCACCCCCTCAACCTTGGTACAGGGGATTAGAGTGTGTATTGCCAAGGCCTATGAAACCTAGGCCTTGCTGTTGCCGAGACGAGTAACTGCCCATTCTACCAGCAGTGTGGCCACAACTGCGGCATGGGCGATGCAGGCCTCTATCAAGGAGGTCTGTCAAGTGGCTACCAGGTCCTCTCCATCCCCAACTCTTTCCTGAAACTTTTTGAAGACAAGAAAATTAGAGAGATAGGAGAACTGCTATTCTGTTATTTGAGGTATTCTGTGAAATGTAATACTATTATTTTAGTCTTTTTGGCTCCTTGAAAGAATTCAGAACTCTGGAGGCATTACATTCTATGAATGAGAATCCTAAGAAAATAGCATATTAATTAATAAACACATTAGTTCTCCACGAAGTGAATAATAAATGCAAGGGACCAAAATTGTGAAGATCTTTTTTGGAACAGAATCAGAAGAAACAGCTTTTAAACCTGTAAGACTAAGCCTTAAGTAAATGTTGACATCATACATTATTTCTTTGTTTGACTACAGTTCCATTTTCTTTGGGAACTTTAAAGTATAATCGACAGTCTTCCCTGCCATTGGTGGAATAATGACTTCTGATCATAAAGCCCTTCATCATACTGTCCAAGAGGATAAGCTACATGGGCAATGTAGAAAAAGTGGAAGCTCAAGCAATTCTCCAGGTAGGCTTAGTAAGAATACCAAAAACAGTCAAGACAGTAACTGTAGCTAAAGTTCCAGCCAGTCTGGAAGTGCTCAGATTAACTATTCCAGTGATTTTCATGATAATGCTTCAAGAACAACTGTCAATGGCAGCAAGAACAGCATTTGTTCAGAAGAGAACAACTGTGGAACTTCTCAGAACCACTATTACAAAGATTTTCACTCAGATTCCTCTAAAAGTGCCACAAGCGAAGAGAGCGGCAGCTTCATCATCCAACTGCTCCAGCATTAAAGAGTAGAATTTACCACAGAAGAAAAAAGAAAGTGATCTCTGTACAAAAGGTAAGAACGCTATTGGTCACACAGAACACTACTGCATTCACTGTGGCTGGCAGATTGCTGAAAATCAAGCAGTCGTGCTGTAACTGTACTTTTGCTGAGCTACAATGACATTTCTGTACTGTAGAAAGTACACTATATTTTTGGAAGTCAAATGAATGTTCTTAAATATATATTTTTATATTTTTAATATAAGCAATATACTATATTAACATACATAACATATATTAACATGTTTTCAACACCCTCAGTAAGTAATTCCTCCTTCTAAGTAATGGGGCTTGTGTTGATGGGTGTAGTTCACCAGTTATTGGTGATGGGTATAGTTCACCTATAGTTCCAATATTACAAAAAAAAAGTCTTGGCAAATTTGAGCAAATTTCATTCTTTTTGAGTCCACCACTTTCACTGTTTTATCATTATTTGGATATGGTATGTACGTATGCATATGTATATCTATCCATCTGTCTGTTTAGGCAGTTTTCTATAGTGGCTAGGTTACTGGCCTAGCAATCCTGCTTTAGGCATGACTAGCTGAGGAATTCTAGGATTTGAAGTCAATGCATCTTAAAGCTGTCTAAATATTGTCTTAGCATATTATGTGAGTATAGCGCATATTATGAGAGTTCAGGTATGATTTTTCACAAAAGGTTGATCAACAAATAGTTGCATTAGAGATTGACTCAAGAAATTATATAAAATGAAGTGAATCTATGTGGTGAATACATATTTGAGCATTTAGCTCTGAGGTTTATGTAAATTTATGCGATACTTACTTTGCTTAATCTTATATGCCATCTTGATGGGTTTTTTTAATGTAGGAGGTAAAATGTTGCCTAAAAAAAACCTCAGCAAAAGAGCTCATATATTTCTGACCATACCATCAATGCCCAGGAGAAAAATAACATGACTTGCCATCTATTGTCAGGAAGAGACCATAAAACTAAAGAAAAGAAAAATGAAGTATCTGTTCTGCGAAGTAAATTGGAAACATTTACTATGGAAAATAGAATCTTGAAGCGTCTTCAGTCTTGACATTTAAAAGTGATCAGGAAATACGAAAATGCAGAGATTAACCTGCCTGATTTTTTTGGCCACGCACTCTAATGAAGTGAAGACTCTGACAGGACTTCTCAGGACATTTCAGGAAATAGAGTGCAGGGCTTCCAAGAACCTGAGAGACATTCAGGCACAACTCTTAAAAACAATGGAAGCCTTGCGGGCATTGCAGAAACTTTCTGAAGACAAGAAAATTAGAGAGATAGGAGAACTTCAGCATAATTAACATCACTTACCCAAAATTGGAAGGTAGTGATAAGAAAATCCAGGCAACGTGCAAGGTGCATTGCTTAGAACTACATAGCATAGCTCCTTGAGCCCCCTATAAAGAAATGCTTTCAGTGGTGAAATTGAGCCAGTTCTATCCTGCTTGGGCAAACCAGTAGCGCCGCTGGCTAGAGGCTTCACCCACCCATCCGGACGTCATCACATTCCCTTTTTTACCTTCTGCGCATGCGCAGAAGATCCTGCACATGCACAGAAGATCCTGCACATGCGCAGAGTTGTCCCGCACGAACACTCACATTTGTGAACCGCTAGCAAAGGTAAGTAAACTTCACCTCTACTTTAAGCTGACTTGCTTCAGCATGCAGTAGGGACCATTTTCTACAGGCACCATCCTCAAATCACCAAGATTCACTTTTTTTAAAAAAATTTTTTTTATTTGATTTATATGCCTCCCTTCTCCGGAGACTCAGGGCGGCTTACAATGCGTTAAGCAATAGCCTTCATACTTTTGTATATTTATACAAAGTCAGCATATTGCCCCCACAATCTGGGTCCTCATTTCACCTACCTTAGAAAGGATGGAAGGCTGAGTCAACCTTGAGCCTTGGAGAGATTCGAACCAGCAGTAATTGCAGGCAGCTGTGTTAATAACAGGGTGCTTAGACCACTGTACTATCAAGGCTCTTGGTATTCAATATCACTTGATATTGAAATTAACAGAAAACCTGCTGAAGCATATATTATATCTTGTAATGTTGGTATAAAGTTATATATGATGAATAGAAGCTAAAGTATTTATATTTCTAGAATACACTGATCTTGATTTAGCCACAGGAGAGCATTTAACATAACATACTTGCCGTCTATTGTCAGCAAGAGATCATAAAACTAAAGAAAAGAAAAATGAAGTATCTGTTCTGTGGAATAAATTGGAAACATTTACTATGGAAAATAAAATATTTAAGTGTCTTCAGTCTCGACATTTAAAAGCGATCAGGAAATATGAAAATGCAGACATTAATTTGCCTGATGTTTTGGCCACACAGTCTAATGAAGTGCAGACTCTGAGAGCACATCTCAGGAAATCTCAGGAAGAGGAGCAGATGGCTTCCAAGAGGCTGAGAGACATTCAGGCACAACTCTTAAAAACAACAGAAGCCTTGTAGGCATTGCAGAAACTTTGTGAAAACAAGAAACTTGAAGAGAGAGAACTTCAGCATAAATTAACTTACCTCCAAATTGGAAGCTAGTGATAAGAGAACCCAGATAACATGGAACATACATTGCTTAGAACTACATAGCAGGGCTCTGTGGGACCCCGATAAAGAAATGCTTTAAGCTGACTTGCTTCAGCATGCAATAGGGACCATTTTCTACACACACCATCCTCAAGTCACCAAGATTCATTTGATATTGTCATTAACAGAAAACCTGCTCAAGCAGGAACATCAATTTTGCATGTACAAAATTTAACAACTAGAAACAACAGCTTCCTCAAAAGTTCTATTTTACAAGGAAATCAATTCAGATTCTTAAATTGTTATCCAGTGATTAGAGACATGGATGTGCTCCATTTTGTTTCACACTTCAGTTAGACTGGTGGAATTATGTATTAAAAGTAGTATGGGCAAGCTAGCTAAGCTAATTACTTATGAATCTTATTTTCACCACACGATCAGAGATGAATGTTGAAAAACATCACCTGGATGTTTTGAGTGGATGTGGTGCAAAACTTCTTGCTCTTCACACTTCCTTCCATTTTTGCATATTTGGCTCAGTTGTATAGAAAATTGAGATTTTAGAAAGAATGACTCTTGCTTTAACTAATCAGATGAAAAAGTCCATCTCTGATGACATGAGCCTAGCCAGCACATTTAAACCTGTATATTAGCTAAACCTACCTTACTTGGCATCATACCAAGGCAAAAATGAAGCATATTATAGTTTTATTATAATTGAAATGAACAAAATGTTAGTCTTGTCTCCTCCTCCTCCACCATCTCCCCCTCCCTTACAGTATAGCTTGTAATGTTGGTATATTAAATAAATAATACTCTTTTGCTAAGTATTGCAATATATAAAATCTAATGTTCTTTTATTCTATTTCTCGACCATACTGACCTTGATTTAAGGATTGGAGAAGGCTATTTCTTCCACCAATAAAAAGAAATTAAAAGTATATATTGTAACTGGATCTCTATTTCTTTTCTCCTTAATCTGCATAACAGATTGTGAGCATCATCATCTTTCTGGAAACATTTGATAAAATTTCAGTTACCTTCCTCTAATTTCTAATTCAATATTGTATGATTGCAAATCTTGAACAATCTTATTGATGGTTTATTTCTAATGTGTTTAGGATTTGGAAAAGCAGCTGTCATTGAATACTGCTTTTTTTAGACACCAGTTAGCAGTTGAGAAAAAGAAGACTATTGAAGCTCAGTCGATGACAGCAAATTTACATGTAGAAATTGAGTCGCTGAAGCTCAAACTTAAGGTATTTAGATGTTTAAATTATATTTTTCTTACCACAGAAGGAATCCAAGATGCTATTCACTAAATGCTGATTTGACATAAGCCTATTTTTTTCTGTGGGTTTTTCTTTCAGCCTCTAACTATATAAACTGTAGATTGGATAAATGTATTAATGTATGTTAGGCCTTTTGCACACTAACATTTCTAGGAACAGATAGTACTTGAAAAGTGTCTCCTAACATGAAAATAGCATGCATTTTAAACATGTTACTCAAGGCCTGTATTGATAGAAAATTAAAGGGGAGGGGGGGGGAAACTGGTCAAAACTTTCACAGTTCCAGAAAAAAATGATATTTATCCTTCAGAATCTTTAAAAAAGGAAGCATTGGCCAAATGATGCCTAAGCAAATATTTAAAATACAGATAAATAAAATGAGATACTGGAGAGAGTTACACCGTGAAACATGGGATCTCTGAAGAACATACATTAATACAATAAACTATATTATCAACATAAATTTAATAATGCATTTCTTTAGGAAAGAGAACTAAGCATTACAAGTATTTATGCACACCGGATGCGCAAAGGTCAGCCAGAGAAAGCCGATTCATGTTCTTCTCCAAAAGGTAGAACAGAGTTTGTTTCATACTATAATAATAAAAATATAATTCATTGACGTCAAAAAATATTTCAAATCCTTGCTCTATTTTCTCTTTTAAAAATGGCAATACTACATTTTGTGAACTCTTTAATAAGTAGTCATTAGTGCTGATTAAACAGGATCATTTTCATCCTTCTCTCTAGATGGGAGAGATAAGGGGAGAAGAGTTGAATTAGTGAGGAGAGTGTATTTCTAACCCCTTCCTTCAACTCTGAATTTATGAATGAAATACAGGAGTGATTTATCATTGCCTTGTCCCATGCAGTATGAAATAATCCCCTTGCATTTGCCACTGAAGGGATTACCTAACAACTTCCTATCATGCTGTTCCTATCCAATATACACAATCCTCAAATTATGACTGTAATGGAGCTCAGAATTTTCATCATAAGTTATATGGTAGTAAATCAAGGCACCCACATGATCAACCTGATTTTAAAACTTTTTTTGTGCTGTTTATTAAACAAATATCTCAATTGTAAAGCAAATGATTATTAAGATTAAAAAGATCTTTAAGGAAACATTGTGGTTGTTAAGCAAGGCAATGAATTTTATGGCCATTTTTGCCAGAAACTGGCTTAAAAGGCTAGTTACAAGCAACAAAACACAGCAATTCGCCATAAAGAGAGTCATGTGACAGTGGGGGGGACGGGACAGCATCAGAACTCTGGAACTGGGTTATAAGTATTTTGGGACGAATATCATAACTCTGAATGCAATGCAACTGTTGGTTTTGTGAGGAATATCTGAGAAAATTTACATCAGGGTTATCCTTCAACAGGTCCCTTAATCAACCCCAAAATAATATGCAGCAGAAGACCAAGGAACAGGCAACAGGGTGAAATAACCAACTTTATAGAAGATTCTGTCACCAATTATGAGCCCGCATTTGCCAGATTTCCAAAGGAAAGACAAAAAGACACTTCTTCAACTCCCGGTGAAGAAAACAGTCACAAGATACCACCTGGGAAAAAAAGGCTTCGTTTGGAAAAATTGTTTGGGCCAAACTGCATTTTAAATACCAAACGATGGCTTGCATTATTTGATTCCAGTCAAGCTCATAGAACTAATAGATATCAGATAGTATTAGGACTAGGACATATTAGATAGTAGATATTAGTGTTAGAAGTAGGATATATTTGATCGTAGATATTAGATCGTTTAGAACTAAGCGATGTTAGATAGTTAATGTTAGCATTAGAACTAAATGATGTTAGATTACTATTAAAATTAGGCAATATTAGATAGTAGATATGAGTTAGTATTAGAACTAAGCAATATTAGATAGTAGATATTAGTATTAGAACTAGGATATATTACAGTAGATAGTAGATATCAAATAGTATTAGAACTAGAATATATTAGATAATAGATAGTATTAGAGCTAGGATATATTAGATAATAGATTTTAGATAGTATGAGAACTAGGAGATATTAGATAGTAGATATTAGTATTAGAGCTAGGATAGATAATAGATTTTAGATGGTATGAGAACTAGGAGATATTAGTAATTTCTGTCATTATTGAAATAAGCAGCACATAAAACTCTATTTTGTGAACTTTCTGAACATTTTTATAAAACATAAATATAAAAGGAATTTTGAAAAAGATGTTTTATGACTTATGCTTATCAATTTCTACCTCTAAAGATTTCCTTGAAGCCTCTTTCGTTCCTACTTGAAACAAATAAAGGAGAATATTAACGTGCAGCTTGTATTTGAAGGTGTTGTTTCACCACACGAGGGAGCCAAAGACTGAAATTTTTTAACTTGTTAGCAATATAGTAATATTTACGATATCATGTGGAATTAATGTTATAGACTTTTTAGTTTTAAATTTCAGTTATGTTTTTGGACAATGGTTACATGCAGGGGTGGGATTCAGCCCATTCAGACCGGTTCGGGTGAACCAGATGTTAATTTTAATCTAGTTGGCCGAACCGGTTGTTCCAAGGACTGGCTGACGTTGCCCACCCTGCCCCGCCCCTCCCCTCCTAGGAGTCTACACGTGGCCTGTTTCAGGTCTTAAATCTTTTTTAAGCATGTGTCTACCTGTCCTCACTTGAATCTTGAGTCATTCAAAAGAGAGTTTTCCAATAGTTCTTTTATTTTTATGTTATTCAGACAAAAAGCAAAGTAAGTGTGCAACTATACTTAATTAGTTTCTTTATACTTGTACACATACTTATTATTTTAATTTTAAAAATAATTTTAAAGTTATCTCATTACAATAAGCTAAACTTTTAATTTTTAAATTCTAGTTATGTATTTGGACAATGGTTACACGTAAGTCTGCTTAGCAGAGAGGCTGAGCAGACTGAAGCGAGACCTCAATCTGCTGATGAAAAGGGAACCGTCTAACTATTTAAAGCAGCGGTTCTCAACCTGGGGGTCGCGACCCCTTTGGGGGTCGAACGGCCATTTCACAGGGGTCGCCAAAGCCCTCTCCCGCCCCCCACGCCTTCACTCACCCTCACTCTCTGCTCTGTTGGATCGCCGGCTGTTCGCTTACCCCACCCACTCCCAATCTATTGCTGCCTCCTGAGTCCCAGCTGATGGCTAGAGGGAAAAAAAACTGTTTAAATTCTTGCCGCGGGGCTTTGTTAAATTGCTGGCTCGCCCTGCCCCCTTCACCACTATTTATTGCCAATGAATAGTGGTGGGCGAGGGGCGGGCGAGCCAGCAATTTAACAAATGGTTCGGTGTTTTTTTGTAATTTTATTGGCGGAGCATCAGCATAGGCTAATTAGCCCTTGATTAGATCGGCTCCCGACTCTCAGCTGATTTGCTCTCAGCTGTTTTGCTCAGGGCTCTGCTGCTTGCTGGAGAGATTTTTCCCCCCCTAGCTATGCTGAAAAACGAAACTGAAAGTAAAGCAGGCTGTTGGCTTTGCTGTTGCTGCAATGTTAGAAAATTAGCTAGGCAGATTTCTTTTCTTTTTCCTCACCAAAAAAGGTAGGTGCAAACAATGGGAAATTTAGGGAAAAAGAGGAGAGTTCAAGATTTTAAAACACAAAAGAAAAAAAGCTCTATTTAACTAGGGAATTGTAATAATTGAGATACTATTAATTGTATATTGTGTTGAAAGCAGAAATGGTTAAGTTGTGGTTTGGAGGAATATATGGGAGAAATTATTTGGTTTATTATTATTGGTAAATATAATTAATTGATTTGTAAGAAATTGGATTGCATGGAAATAATTGGAATATTCATGTTCATATTGATTAATATACAAAAAAGGTAGTTATATAACTAATTGATTTATATTAAAATGTTGAATTTATATTAAACTGTAATATTACATAATTAACCAATGTGAGGATGGATATAAAAATAGATGACAATGGGAAGGGGTATAATATAGAATAGAAGGGAAAAATTGAATTTGATTAAGATTAGAGATGAGGATGAAGGGTAATATTGGTTTTTTACAAAAATAAATAAGGAATAAATATGGCAAAAAGGAAATATAGAAATTATAAATTTAATTGAAATGACTAAACACTGTTTAAATTTGTGAACCGGCCAAATACTCTGTTCAAAGAAAATACATTGTATGTTTGTATGTGTGTTTCTAATTATTGTTATTTATTCATATTTGTTCTCTTTTATTCTTTAAAGTTTAACAATTCATTCTTTATCTTAATATCTTTATATTTGTTTGGGGCTGGCTTTCTTCCCTTTCATCTTTTTTATTGTACAGCAATCTTTCTCCTCAACCCTACCACCTCTCTCTTTTCTTTCCTTCTTACTTTCTCTTCCTCCCCCTCTTCTTCTCCTCCCTACTTCCTCTTCCTTTCTCCTCCTCCTCTCTTCCTCCCTCTCTTACCCTCACTTCTACTCTAATTTCCCTTCCCTTCCTTCATCCCTCTCTATTGCTGTATCCTTTTATGCATATGGACTACTCAGAGGGCTGAAAAAGTTATTTCTGACTGGTCCTCACACTTTTGACCAGTCCTCGAACTTACGACTGTCCTCACATTTTACGTTTTTGCCCTATCTTGTCACCATGGTGAAGAGAAGCAGTTGTGAAATGAGTGACATGGTTGTTAAGAATGCTACAATGGGCATAAATGATGACCAGTCATAAGTGCGAAGACCGGTCAAAAATGTGAGGATCTGTCAGAAATCACTTTTTTCAGCCCTCTGGGTAGTCCTTTTGTGCATATGGACTACTCAGAGGGCTGAAAAAGTTATTTTTGACTGGTCCTCGCACTTTTGACCAGTCCTCGGATTTATGACTGTTGCAATATTTTCAGGATCAGACTCAATAAATTTAGTAAGAGTTAAAGGTTTAAATATATCTCCTTTTATTTACATTAGGCATTCTATATTCACTGAATATTCACAGATAGAAGCAGGGAAAAGGGTGCAAACAGCTCCTTATATATACAATGGGAGGAGCTAGGTATGGGAGTGGTGAATTATGAATACATTAAGAAGTGAAGAATAAATTAACCCCTGATACCCCGTTCATATACTATTTACACATTAGAGAATAAGGCATTTACATCTGACAAATCCCCCTCTAAATGCCGATTCGTTATGCAACACCAATTACATTCAGATTCAGGACAATACAAAACATACAACTTAGAAGTTAAGTATTTATGCTGCTTAACAGGTAAAGGTTTTGTCAATATGTCAGCTAATTGTTCTGAAGTTTCACAATGCACTGCTTTAATAAATCCATCCTGAGATAATTGTCTTACATGTTTAAATTTTATATCTATGTGTCTGGACCTTTGTCCAATGGCGTCAGATCTAGATATTTCAATAGCTGCTTTATTGTCTTCATGCATAACAAAAGGCAAAACAGGTTTTTTCCAAACATCTGAAATCAAATCATTAAACCATACAAGGTTATTTGCAGCTTTAGATAAACAAACATATTCTGCTTCTGTCGTTGAAGTGGCCACTAATTCTTGTTTACCAGTGTACCAGTAAACTGGACAGTCATTTAAGAGGAATATATAACCAGATGTACTTTTTCTACATGAGGTGTCTCCAGCCCAGTCCGCATCTGCGTAACATGTAAGCTTTGGTTCTTTATTATCGTTAGGTTCCAACATTAAACAAAAGTCAAGTGTACTTTTCAGATATCTTAATATTCTTTTGACAGCTTCCCAGTGGTACATTGTTGGCTTGCTGACATGTCTAGATAATAAATTGAGGGGTAAAGCGATATCTGGTCTTGTCCAATTAGATATATAAAGAAGTGAACCTATGACTGATCTATAAAATGTGTTATCTTTGAATTCAGGGGATGATTCATCAGCATTTCTTAGAAAGTCAGTCTGCATAGGAGTATCACAAGGTTTGGCATCACTTAGATTGCATTTGTTTAAGAGCTCTATGATCTTATCTCTCTGAGTAAGTTTGAATCCTCTTTTAGTCTTATTAATTTGAACACCAAGATATTTGTTTACTTTGCCTAAAGATTTCAATGAGAAATGTTCATTTAGCTTATTTACAAAAGTTTCTCTTCTCTCTTTATGTTTTCCTATGTATAAAATGTCATCCACATAGATCAATACAAATTCTAAGCAATCATCACCCTTTTTGACAAAGAAACAGTTATCAGCAGTGGTGGCATTGAAGTCCATGGTTTTAAGTACTTTTACTAAACAATCATACCATCGTTTACCAGATTGTTTTAACCCGTACAAACTCTTGTTTAACAACCAAGTTTCATTCTTGTTTGTGTATTGACTGTGAGGTGCTCTTACATATATTTCCTTGTCTAGTTTTGCGTGTAGATACGCAGTCTGTATGTCATATTGGAATACATCGAGATTGAGTGCTGATGCTACCACTAGAGCTGTTTTGACACTCTCGGTTCTTACTGTAGGAGAATACGTATCAGTATAGTCCTCCGGATATTTCTGTGCATAACCTTGTGCAACTAATCTAGCTTTGTATAGGGTATTGCCTCCCTCTAAGTTCTTAATTTTATATATCCACCTGGTACCAATAATTGTTTTATCTTTTGGTGCAATTGCAGGTGTAAATACATTTAATCCTTGTAAGCTTTCCATCTCTTTTTTCATTGCTAATTCCCATTTTTCTTTTTCTTTACGAGGGAGTTTTAACACTTCCTCATATGTATTAGGTGTCGTTGACTCACCATCCATATGCATTATATAATCCTTGTATTTATTTGGCATCTGATTTCTGGTGTTTCTAATTGTTTTTTCAGGTTTACTATTGTTATCATGCAAATATCTTGCTTCCTTTTTTGTTAGTGTGTCTGTCTTTATTTTGTGTTGGCTATTTGTCCAAGTTTTGGTTTTGTTTTTATATTTGTTGATATTTTGCTTTTCTATAGTCCCTTTCTCTTGAGATTTTGTATCTTTGTTGTTACTCGGAAATATTTCATTAAGATGTATTTTAGACCAGTTGGCCTGTTCATGGAACACAGCTGTTCTGGAGACTATAAATTTGTTATTACTATCAATGAATCTGTACCCTTTAGTGCCTGTCTCATATCCCATAAATCTGAGTCTTCTGGATACGTTTTCTCCCTTTCTTCTTAGTTGCTTAGGTATGTGTACGTCTGCAGTGACTCCAAATATGTGCATGTGTGCCAATTTTGGTTTCCTATTATACATTACTTCATATGGTGTCTTATTTACAATGCTGGACCAGGTTCTATTCTGTGTGTAATTGGAATAATGCAAGGCTTCTGACCAGAATTGTTTGCTTAAGCCAGCATCATCCAATGTGCATCTAATCATGGTTTGTAATGTTGAGTTCTTCCTCTCTGCAATCCCGTTCTGGAACGCAGAAAATGGACTAGACGTGTAATGTAACATTCCTTTGTCCTTTAACCATTGGGAGAATTCTTTAGACATGAATTCACATCCCCTATCTGTCATGATTTGTTTTATTTTGATATTGTGTTGTGTTTCTATGCGTTTATAAAATTCTTTAAATTTTTGAAAGGTTTCATCTTTGTGTTTTAATGTATAAACAAATCCATAGCGGCTATAATCGTCTACTATGGTCAAGAAGTAACATTTTCTATAAGTGATTGATGGAGTTAGTGGACCAACTAAGTCCATGTGTACTAAATCAAAAATTTTGTTGGTTGATCTAGTAGATTTTCTTGGTCTGGGGCTAGTTTTTAGTTTTGTAGATTTACATACTGAGCATTCCAAATAGTTTTCACAATTTTTTATTTTAACACCTTCTGCGTGTTCAGTCATTTTTTGTACTACAGGAAAACTGGCATGTCCTAACTTCCTATGTAAGATGTGAGCACACTCATCATGAATTGGCTTACCTATTTTTGGTTTTCTTTCATTGTGTGCATCTTTGTGATCATGAGATATTTTACATTCATCATTGTCACTGTTGCTAATGTTTCCATCATCTACTTCAATACAATCTTCCATATTTGAATCAATGTTGTGCAACCATTTTTCCTTTGTTATTAGATAAGGTAGGCCTCCTTTAATTATTACAGTGCCTATATCTATTTTATTTTTCTCCAAAGTCGCTTTTCCTTTAGAAAAAACAATGTTAATATCAGAATCTCTACTTAGTTTTATGGCACTTAGTATGTTATGAGGTATTTCAGGTATTAGCAATACCCCCTCTATTTTTCCTAGACCAGGCAAGGTTACATTCCCTCTACCTAATACTTGAACCTTTTCTTGGTTAGCTACCTTTATTACAAATTTATCTTCTACAAATGAAGACAATATATCTTTGTTATTAGTGGTGTGATTAGTTGCTCCAGAATCAATAAGCCAATTATTGTTCTCACTCTGCTGTGTGTTAGTGTTGTCTTGTTTATTTAATCCATTCAGTGAACCAGATTTTCTATCCTTTGAATTATCTCTGCCCCCTCTATTATCTTTGTAGTTTGGTGGGCTTCTATATCTATGTCTATCCATGGAAGACTGTCTATAATTGTATTTGTTTCTATATTCTGACCTATGTCTTTCTTTTGAAATTTTGGGGCAATCTCTTCTATTGTGTTCCCTGGATCCACAGTTGTGACATTTAAATGTTTCATTATATTTTTCTTGGAAAGCTATTTTCCTATATGGTTTGTGTTCTATGTGATTATTAGAACGATTCCTTCTTGAATTGTCTTCTGCTATTAATTTATTGGATAGACTTTCTATGGATAAGTATCCTAGATTGATTGTGTCTAAATGTGACATATAATTGTCCCATGATGGATCAAGTGAGTTGATAATAACACTTTTCATTGTTTGGTCTGAAATCACCTCCCCCCTTAAATGCAACTCAGCTCTTACTTTGTTTAAAGATATTAAATGCTCACTTATGGAAACCCCTGGTTTTATCCTAGATGAAAAGAAATCTTTAGACATCCTTGTGGTGGTAGCTACACTGTCACTGTGAAATAAATTAAACATGCATTGAATAATTTCTGAAACAGTCAGATTTTGCTTAATGCTGTGATACATTGCAGGAGACACACTAGATATTAATAAGAAAAATGCTCTATGGTGTAAACAGTCTATTTTTAGAGTCCAAGGTCTTTTTGGGGGACTAGTGATAAAAAACAGTAAGTTTTCCTTCATAAAGACAACCTGGAGCTGCTGATACCATTCTTGCAAATTAATGCCATCTATCCTTAGCTTTGGGAAGTCACTGGGTAAATTTCCGACATTATTAGGTCCATTACTTACAACCTGAGGTAGTCCGTGGTCTCGTAAATGCAGAAAGTTACAAAACGGCGTGGGGATGCTCGCAACGAGCCTGCACGGTCTCCTCGTCAATTCATGTCTTCCCGGACCGTCTGCGTAGTCTTGCGCATGCGTGTTGTTCATTTCTTCCCTGGAGTCGTCGTGAGAGGTTCTCCTCGTTGCGGCTCGCTCGTTCTGCTCCTCCTCAGACGAATCGGTCTCTGGCTCGATTTTGGGAGTCCTGACGATGGCGGCTGCTCTTCCTCTTCTTTTGAGGGCGTTGGTGCTTGCTTCGGTCTGTGGCGTGGGGTGGTATCGGCAGGGCTCTCTGGGTTCGGGCGTCATCGCTCTCGTAGTCAGGATGGGAGCGGGCAGGTCTTGAGGCATTGGTTTGCTCGCTCGCTTCTTTGTTAGCTTTTTAGTAATGTTTAGTTTTGGCCCAAATGCAGCAAAAAGCGTTTTCATTGCTGATTTTATTTGTTTGTTTGTTGAATCATCTTCACTTTCTGATTCTGATTCTTCTGAGGTGTTTGAATCTTCTTTTTCGTTTTCGTTGTCTGATAATGTTTTTCGCGCCAGAAATTTTGAATTGATTTTTCTGATTGGCTCTGCTTCGCTCACCCTGGAGGTCTGTTGAAACCAAGATGGCTGCCATTCAAAATTTCGCGCGGGATCACCGTTTTTCTTCTTCACAATAATTTTTTCTGTAGTCATATCACTCATTATTTTTGGGTCTTTTGTTTTTTCATTAGTGATGTGCTTCTCTCTCGCTGCTCCGCTGTTCTTCAGCATATCTTGGAGGTTCGCGATGAGGCTTTCATTATTCTTCTGGCTCTTTAATAGTTTTAATATCTCTGACCTGAGTTCGTTATTCTCTATTTCGGTTTCCTCCTGGTCATCATTTTCATCTATTATTTCTTCGTCTTCAGTGGTGTATTCTTCGGATTCTCTCGAAATCGCGTTTGTGGATTCGTTGATTATTTCTTGTTCCGTTTCCATTTCTTTGCTGTATGCCCTGGTGTTGGGCCTATCTTTCTTAGACATTTTTAAGTTTTTATTGAGTCAATTAACCATCCTCTGCTACCAGCTTGTTGCAATATTTTCAGGATCAGACTCAATAAATTTAGTAAGAGTTAAAGGTTTAAATATATCTCCTTTTATTTACATTAGGCATTCTATATTCACTGAATATTCACAGATAGAAGCAGGGAAAAGGGTGCAAACAGCTCCTTATATATACAATGGGAGGAGCTAGGTATGGGAGTGGTGAATTATGAATACATTAAGAAGTGAAGAATAAATTAACCCCTGATACCCCGTTCATATACTATTTACACATTAGAGAATAAGGCATTTACATCTGACAATGACTATCTTCACATTTTACGTTTTTTGCCCTATCTTATCACCATGGTGAAAAGAAGCAGTTGTGAAATGAGTGACATGGTTGTTAAGAATGCTGCATGGGCATAAATGTGAGGATGGTCATAAGTGTGAGGACCAGTCAAAAGTGCGAGGATCTGTCAGAAATGACTTTTTTCAGCCCTCTGAGTAGTCCCTATACACATAGCCACGCCCACCCGGTCACATGACCTCCAAGCCACGCCCATACAATAAGCCACGCCCACAGAAACGGTAATAAAAAAATTTAGAACCCACCCCCAGTTGGGGGTCACCACAACATGAGGAACAGTATTAAAGGGTCACGGCATTAGGAAGGTTGAGAACCACTGATTTAAAGAGACAGAAACTATTTGCTGGATAAGTAGCTACCCTAAGACCACTAGAGATTTGAATATTAAATAAGAATTTCAGCTAAGAGACCCCTGAATACTATTGAACATATAAAAGTGACTTGAAGAGACGTGGATAATCCTCTGGTGAATTTAAATTGTTTGGATTGATTATTGATGAGACATTTAAAACTGAGATTAGGAAGTTTTGTATTGAATGAATGATTCCTGGGCCAATTGGCCAAAAAGGAAACTTATTAAATACAGACACAACACAAGACGGAAATGAGAGAAGAAAAGTGGAATGGAGTTGTTTCAAAGCTCTGAGGCTCTCCTGATCTGAGGACATTCCAGTAAATCTTCTTTAAGCATATGCCTACCTGTCCTCACCTGAACCTTGAGTCATTCAAAATAGAGTTCTTTTATTCTTGTGTTATTCGGACAAAAAGTAAAGTAAGTGTGCAACTAAACTTAATTAGTTTCTTTATACTTGTAAACATACTTGTCTAATTTCAAAGTTATCTTACTACAATAAGCTATGCCCAACAAGGCTACTCAAATAACTATGCCCAACAAGGCTACTCAAGTTGTTGTACGTATTCGTGCCCAACTAGGCTACACATTCACACAATACTCACAGTCTTAATACAGGTGATTAGGCAGCATTAGAGTGGGCTGGGAAACAGATTCAGGGTGTCCCCTGCTCCACAAGAGTCGTCTCAGTCTTTGGGGGTCTAGGTTCATAACAGTCTTCTCTTTATACCCGGATTGTTTATTCTGAATCCATGTGTATGGTACATATTATCCCGGTCTTGTCAGGAACTTCACATTCTTACTCCCTGTTACATGACATCATGAAAAGTGAAATCCACTACATTCCTTACGCCCACTAATGTTTTACCGGTATCTCCAATAATAAATCATAAATAAATAAAAGGCTAATGATGGTTGTATTACAGGTCCTCTATATTCATAACGTATATTTTGTGATATATTCATAACATATAACATAAAATATGTAACATATTCCCTCTCTTGGGCTACTGTAGGTGGGAGTGAGCAGTAGTTCACTCTTTGTCAGCGAAATTATTAGGTGTAGTTGGTTTAAACAAATAACAAGTATCCCTACAGAGGGGAAAACATGGAATACAACAAATGACAAAAATCAAAAATATCAGAAAAAAAATTCCAAAAAATACATTTTTCAGCCACCCCCAAAAATAATACAACTGTTGTGGAAACCAGCTCCCAAAAATGGCATAATACAGGTAGGCACCCTGAGGAAAAAGAAACAGCAAAAATGATGCCAACTATGCCAAGATATACCAGAAAGGAGTAAATTTCATTTTTAAAAAATGAAGGAAAAAGAGGCATCAACACTTACTACAATATAAAACATACCTTAAATTAAAATCTACAAAAACAATGAACTCTGGTAATTGACATAACGACTAGAAGTATTCAGTGCAGAAACACCTAAACGTGCCCATAAAAATCTAGGGCCATGAGATTCCAAATAACAATTAAAGACCCAGAGGAGACTTCACTTGGTCATATCCTAATGGCATTCACAATAGTATGGGCATAGAATGCAAGCAATGGAGAAATAAGGAGAAGGGCAATGGCAATTGAACAACCTCAAACTAGGCAAGTACCATGTATGAGGTAGCACTGTATAAGCAGCAGGCCCAAACATCCAAAATTAACCATCCTTTTGGAAGAAATATGGAAGACTTGAAGGAGATATAAATCTAAGAAATAAATAAAACAAAGCCCTTATTTATTGATGTTTTCCTATTTTGGATTATAATTTAAAACTATGTTAATTCAATATTGGGAGACTTTAGAGAGATACTTTATTAGACAGAGAAAAACAAAATGGAAGGGAGGATATTAATAGAGATTTAATGACACTTTATCACTTATACACGTAAAAGGTAACATGCACTTACAGATATCTGCTTTTTTCTGTTACTTTTTAGGAATTGAAAACCAACAGAGAGGTGAAAGAATTAGTTAACATGGCTAAAAAAACTTGTCCCTGGAACAGGAGTTCATCTCCCTGAAATATTACCAGTGCACAACTTTTCAAACAGGACATTCATGGGTAAAAACCATAAATGATTATAAATATTGAAATGTAAAAATCGCAAGACATACCTTTTGCTTAAGGAGTCAAACATTGTGCTATAATGCTTTATTTTATAACTGCTCTGTGTTATTGTGAATAATGTCTGCTCTTCAGAAGAAATACAGAGTGTGGCATGTTTCTTGGACAGTTTATTTTAACTGAAGGTTCCAGTTTAAATAATTTGTAACACTAGATAGAAATCAGGTAGTCTTTGACTTACAACAGTTCATTTAGTGGCCATTCAAAATTACAAGGGTACTAAAAAAAAGTAACTTATGACTATTTTTCTTACTTTAGGACCAGTACAGCATCCCCATGGTGACATCATCAAAATTCAGATGCTTGTCAACTGGTTCATATTTATGACTGGGGCCATGTGATCCTTTTATGCAACCTTCCAACAAGCAAAGTCAATGCGGAATAACAACCGTGTTATTATTCACTTAACATGGTCGTAGGTCAAGGACTACTTGTAATGTACTTTTCTCACTGTTGTTTTCTCTAACAAATAATGCATGTTTCTAAATAGTTACTGTTGAAATAACATTTTTTGCAGGATTCCAAAGTGAAGAGATCTGCCCAAGGGTAGAAAAAAATACCCAGTATGAAAATATAGAAAGACACAAGAACAGGAGAGAAAGGCAAGGGTTGGTCCTATTGAACGCAGAATTTGACAGAATTTGACCGAACCAGTTGAAAAACAAGAAAACAAAGAAGATAAAGAGGCAAAAGAAGCTTTTTGTGACATATTAACGACAGTAATAGAAAGGCATAGAACACCATCTACCTCTAAAAAAACAGCATGTATTTTGAGAGGCCATTCAAAATTTACATCAGGGATATCCTTCAACAGGTCCAAAGATAACATGCAATAGAAGACAAAGGAACAGGTAACAGGGTGATATAGCTGACTTTTTAGGTGATTCTGTTAACAAATATGAGCCCTCATTTGCCAAATTGCCCAAGAAAAGACAAAAAGACACCGCTTTCACTCCCAGTGAAGAAACCAGTCCCATGATATTGCCGGAAAAGAAAAGTCTTCTTTTGGAAAAACTGTTTGGTCCAAACTCTAATTTAAGCACGGAGGATAAGGAAAAAACAAACCTTTCCCCAGTAAAAAAAAACCATGATGAGGTTTGATAGACAAATGATGGCTTGCATTGGTGGATTCCAGTCAAGCCCATAGAACTAGTAGATATTAGATGCTGGATAGTATTGGTACTAGGAGATATTAGATAGCAGATGTTAGTATTAGAACTTGGATATAATAGAGAGTAGATAGTATTAGAACTAAGCAATATTAGATAAAGATACTAGTATTAGAACTAGGATATATTAGATACGTAGTAGATGTTAGATATTATTAGGACATAGTAGATTGTAGATAGTGGATAGTATTAGAACTAGGCAAATTAAATAGTAGACATTAGAACTTGGATATATTAGATAGTAGATATTAGATAATATTAGAATTACTATTAGATATTAGATAGTTAATTAGAATTAACTACTATTAATACATTAGTAGTTTCACTTTAGATTGACCGGTTGTGAGGGGGGAAAGGGGTGCTCAGCTGGCGGAGGAGGGGAATCATTTCCTTAAGGGTATTTTGCATGTTAAACAAAATGTGCTAATATCAGGCACACTTGTTTATATATCTGTCAAATGGATATAATGTAGTTGCTCATCCCACTAGAGCTATACAAGATCAAGATCACATTATTGCTGTTTCGTCCTCCAAATTTAAAGACACACTCATTTTTTTCTAGTTCCAACTCCCTCGTATGCATTCAACATATAGGTTTGACTTAATAAGGAGAGTGTGATTCTCACCCTTTTGTGTACCTCTGTATCTTTGAATGAAATACAGGAGTGGTTTATCATTTACTCACAATGGCAGGCAACTTTGCTTTATAATACCATGGAATTTACCATGGACAATAACATGCAGTTTCTATTCTAAAAAATATTGGAGGGAATATGAAAGACCAGGAGAAAAAGTGAGATATACATTTAACAAATAAATAAAATAAAGTCGTTATTTATTTATGTTTTCCTAACCTGGATAATAACTTAAATCTATGTTAATACATTATTGGGAGAATTTCAATAGATATTTTATTAGACGGAGTAAAACGAAACAAAGGATGATGACTATGGATAAGTCTGCAGTTGATGTGGAAGGGAGGCTATTAAGGGAGATTTAATGATATGTTATCACTTACGTAAAAGGTAGCATGCACTCATAGATATATCTATTATTTTTTTTCTTGTAACCTTTTAAGAATTGAAAATCAACATAGATGCAGAAGAGTTATGTAACGTGGATAAAAAAATTGAACAGGAAACAGGAGTTCATCTCCCTGAAAAATGATCAGAGCACATCATTTCAAACAGGACATTCATGTGTTAAACCCATAAATAATTATAGATATTGAACCGTAAAAATCACCAAACATATCTGTCACAAGTAAATGCCTTATTCTCCAATATGTAAATAGTATATGAACGGGATATCAGGGGTTAATTTATTCTTCACTTCTTAATGTATTCATACTTCACCACTCCCATATCTAGCTCCACCCATTGTATATATAAGGAGCTGCACGCACCCATTCCTTGCTTCTATCTGTGAATATTCAGTGAATATAGAATGCCTTGTGTAAATAAAGAGAGATATATTTGAACTCTTAACTCTTAAATGATTTATTGAGTCTGATCCTGAAAACATTGCAACAATATCTTTTGCTTAAGGGTTCAAACATAGTGGTATAATCCTTTATTTTATAACTGCTCCATATATGTGACTAATGACTATCCCTCAGGAAAAAATTCAGAACTTGGCAAGTTTCTTGGACAGTTTATTTAAACTGAAGGTGCAAATTCAAATAATTTGTAACACTAGATAGATGAATGTTCTTTTGTTACTGTTGTTTTGTCTAACAAATAATGCATATTCCTAAATAGCTACTATTGAAATAATATTTTTGAAGGATTACAAAGTGAAGAGATCTGCCCAAAGGTAGAAAAAATATTTAATATGAAAATATAGAAAGACAGACGAACAGGAGAGAAAGGCAAGGGTTGGACTTATTGAAAGAAGAGTTTGATAAATTAAAGACAGAACCATCATTTCTTCCTGGACATCAAGTTCAGCCAAAAGAAAACAACTTGGAAGATGTTGCTATTGAAAAACAGGAAAATGAAGAAGACAAAGAGGCAAAATAAACTGTTTGTAACAAATTAATAACAATAATAAAAAACATCACCTATAGGTAAAAAACAGTATGTATTTTTGCATATTTTACATCAGGGTTAGGGTTATTAGATAGTTTTAGAACTAGGAGATATTTGAAAGTAATTTCTATAGTTATTATTGTAAGTTCATTTGATCATGCTATACAATTCAATATAGCAGATACATCTCTGAATAAATTCTCTAGGTTCAGCTAGTCTCTCGTCCTTTCCCTAATCCACGGGTGTCAAACTCGTGGGCCGGATGTGCCACGTGATGACCACGCCCACCCCCAGTTTAGCAAAGGGAGAAAAAGTTGTGATACGACACGTGACGACAACATGTTGTTGCGAGTTTGACACCCCTGCTCTAGTTCATGGTTCTAGTAATCACTCTGGGGCCAAAGAAAGGATGACTACCCTTTCCTTGCTTGAAACAGTTGAAGTGGTAGAAGAAAAGAAATATCGAGGATAACATCACAGACTTTACAGGAATTCTTGGAGGATAACATTAGTCATTAAAGTTGGGATAACAAGCATTGCCCATAATTCTTTTTTTTTTTTTTTTGCAAAAAGTTTTACTTTATTTTTATTTTATTTTTTATTTGATTTTATTTGAATTATATGCCGCCCTTCTCCGGAGACTCAGGGTGGCTTACAATGCGCTAAGCAATAGCCTTCATCCTTTTGTATATTTATACAAAGTCAGCTTATTGCCCCCACAACTGAGTCCTCAATTTACCTACCTTAGAAAGGATGGAAGGCTGAGTCAACCTTGAGCCTGGCGAGATTCGAACCTACAGTAATTGCAGGCAGCTGGTCTTAATAACAGGGTGCTTTAGACCACTGTACTACCAAGGCCCATTATTTTTTACACATACACACACAAAAACATACAATGTATTTTTGCTGATCAGAGTATTTGGCCGGTTAATAAATTCAAACAATTTTTAATCTTTACAACTAAAATTACCGTTTCTATACCTCCTTTTTGCAATAGTGTTCATTTTCATATATTTTTTACCAATTTTACCCTTTATTTTCATCTCTAATTTTAACCAGATTCCAATTTTCCCTTCTATATTAAACCCCTTCTTATTGTCATCTGTTTTTATATCCATCATCAGAATAAATATTTTTATGATGTTACAATTGTTCAATTCTTATAAGAATAGTGAGCCCACTTGTTTTATAACTTACATTTTCTTAAGTAATATAGTCCAACATTTTAATATAATCAGTTACTTATATAAATATCTTTTCCATTTATATATTCAAACACTTAAAGAAAAAGGAAAAAAAAGAATATAAACATGGCTATTCCAATTAGTTTCATTTTCATACATCAAATAAATTCCCCATATGTTCCTCCAAACCACATCTTAATCATTTCTACTTTCATCACAATATACCATTAAAAATATTTCATCTGTTACAATTTCCTTAATTAAATTTAAAAATATTCTGTTATCCTCTACTTGCTTCCCCTATGTATTGTTTCAAATCCTCAATCATTTTTATACACGCCACCATAAACCATTAACAATATTTCAATTATTACATTTTAAACTTATTCATATTTCTCAAAAAAGAGAAAAAAACCAAAACTCATCATTATCTAGATTTCAAAAGTATAAATGATAATATTTCAATTATTGTACAATTCATTTCACCATCATATACTTTACCATTATTTCTTGCTACAATTCACATTTCAGTTCTAAATGTATACTTCAAATTCCTCTTTCATTTCTTTCTCCTTTTCTCCCTTTTCAATTTTATTTTGACCTTTTTCTTTCCTGCACTTTAAAATCCTGATCCCTCCTATTTTGTCCTATGTTTCCCATTGTTCCCTCTCTCTTTTCTCTTTTTTTAATTTCATCACTGTTTAGCCTGATATTGTCCTTCTGTATATCAAAGTTCTGGATTCTTCTCTTCTACCTTATATTTCCTATTGTTTTCCACCCAGACTTTACAGGAATTCTTGGAGGATAACATTAGTCATTAAATTTGGGATAACAAGCATTGCCCATAATTCTGTCAACACAAGTCAAGCCCCGTTTGATGGCATCTAATTAACAAACTGACAGCCAGTTTGTTGAACTGGTTAAGGCATCCAAAAGGAAACCACAGATTGTAGGTTCAATACATGGACAATAACATGCAGTTTCTATTCTAAAAAATATTGGAGAGAATATAAAAGACCAGGAGAAAAAGTGAGATATACGTTTAACAAATAAATAAAATAAAGCCGTTATTTATTTATGTTTTCCTGTCATGTCATTGCAAGTTTGACACCCCTGCTCTGGTCCATGGTTCTAGTAATCAATCACTCGGGGGCCAAAGAAAGGATGACTACTCTTTCCTTGCTTGACGCAGTTGAAGTGGTAGAAGAAAAGAAATATAGAGGATACCATCACAGACTTTACAGGAATTCTTGGAAGATAACATTATTCATTAAAGTTGGGATAACAAGCATTGCCCATAATTCTGTCAACACAAGTCAAGCCCCGTTTGATGGCATCTAATTAACAAACTGACAGCCAGTTTGCTGAATTGGTTAAGGCATCCATAAGGAAACCACAGATTGTAGGTTATAGCTTTGCCTTGGATATGAAGCTAGCTGGCTGATCTTGAGCCAGTCATTTCTCTCAGTCCTAAAACGGAGGCAATGGCAAACCATTCCTGAAAATCCTTGCCAAGAAAACTTCAGGGATTGTCCAGGAAATCTCTGAGAATTGGACATGATTGGATGAAATAAAAATAACAATTATGGCTCTCCTGATGTGAGGACATTCCAGTAAATCTTCTTTAAGCATGTTTCTACCTGGCCTCACTTGAACCTTGAGTCAGACAGTGGCTAAGGCAGTGAAGTATGGATAGGTAGTCTGCTACTAGACTGTTTTTATGGTTGCCTGATCCAATCTTCAGTCATGCCCTGCAGACAAGTGAGTTGCATTGATGCAAATGAAGGGGCACCTGCAATGATGTGTTTGGAGTTAGCAATCTTGTGACTCCTAATAGCTTTGTCAATATGGTCCCGGCTGATCCCTTTTCTCCTTTAAAAAAAAAGATCTTATGGATGGGCAGTTGATGGATTTGCTACATGGCTCTATGGGTAGTATGGCCAACAGAATGTTCAGAAAGCATCACAAAAGAATTCTAAAAAGCTGTCAGTATGTCAGTTGGTAAGTTTTGGAGAGGGCGACCAGCAGCAAGGTAGATGGACTTGCTTGCAGGAGTGAAGAATGTGTTGTTGGAGGACCTGAAGGACAAGATTACGAACAGATGAATAGGAGGGAAATCTATCTATGTGGTTGCTAAAAATTGATAATGTAATCAATCAAAAATCCTTTTTTCTTCTAATTTATCACCTTGCCAAATGATCAGTTCTGAATAATGTGAAAAAATCTATTTTTCTAAAGATGTTCGCTGAACATGTATTTTACCATTCTTTCGATCCTGTATAAATGTATACCCTCCATAAATTTACCACAGACCAAATTTCATTCCACTCAGTAGAACCCACACTAATGTAGGAATGCATATCTTTACATACTTTTTTGGTAGGATTGATATTTACCCTGTGCTAAATATATATATTTATTTATTTATTTTTTGCTTTAATTTATATGCCGCCCTTCTCCGGAGATTCAGGGCGGCTTACAATGCGTTAAGCAATAGCCTTCATACTTTTGTATATTTATACAAAGTCAGCTTACTGCCCCAACAATCTGGGTCCTCATTTTACCTACCTTTGAAAGGATGGAAGGCTGAATCAACCTTGAGCCTGGTGAGATTTGAACTTGCAGTAATTGCAAGCAGCAGATGTTAATAACAGTGCTTTAGTCCACTGGACTACAGGCTCTTGCTAAAGGCTCTAAAAATTGTGGGTTTAGTTCCTTGCTATTTGATTAAATCAGGGAAAAGGAGCTCGTCCTCTTTCACAGTCCTGGATTGAGGAGTATTATGCTAAGTAGAAAAACATAATTTATGGAACGACTGGAGTGAGGAGTGTGAAAGAATCTGGAGATGATGTAATTATGAAAACGCCTCCCTAACATCTGCCATTTTACCTTTTCCTTCCATTCAACTTTGCCCTACAAGTCCCATGATGCTCAGAGAAGAACTTCTCTAGTTGCCGTAGTAGCAAAGATCTAAACAGCCACTTCTTTGCCAACGAAGCCCAAGAACCGGTAACGTGAATAAACGGACCTTGGCTAGAAGCCTCTGTCTGGGCATCGTGGGGAGGAAGTTTAAACCCTGGGCGCTTGGCGGGAGCTTCGACTTCTGTTCTCTGGGCAGTCAAGGAGTGCTTCGTTTGGGTTGTGGGTAAGCAAAGATAGCAACAGTTAAGGGGAAGCAAAAACACATGGAAGATAAAGGTCTGATGGAAACATGGGAAAAGATATAGGTTAGAAATGTAAGATTTACACAAGCACAAAATTTAAGGGAGAATTTTTACAAAATGTTTTATAGATGGCATTTAGACCCAAAAAAACTAGCTTGTATGTATCCAAATTTACAACCCAAGTGTTGGCGATGTGAGTGTGAAGATGCTACATATTTTCATATATGGTGGACATGTAAAAAGATTAAGGCTTTTTGGATAAAAATATGGTGGATTATTCAAAATATTTTGAAGAAAAAAATTAAATTTACACCACAGTTTTTTCTGTTGGGAATAGTTACAGATTGTACTGTAATAGAGACTAAGCTGGTTTTGAACTTAATAACAGCTGCCAGGTTACTGGTGGCACAGTACTGGAAGAAGGAAGATCCACCTACTATTGAGGAATGGACATTAAAAGTTGTGCATTTGGCGGAAATGGCAAAAATTTCATCATACCTTAAAGACCATTCAAATGAGAGATATATATCGGAATGGAGAAAATGGATTGATTACATACAGAAGAAGTATCCGAATAAGAAGATTCACATAGCTTATGAATGAAATAATATTAAGTAGTTTATGTTTGTTTTTTCTGAGTTATAAGGAGTTAAGGACCTAGGGAGAATATGAAATGTAATAATTTGTTAGCACATTTTAGTTCTTGGTTTGTGTATGCTATACCCTGTGCTCGTTCTGGGAAGTCTAGGGAGGGGGGTGGGGGGGAGGGAGGGGAAGGGAGGGTGGGAAGGGGAGGAGGGGTTGAGGGGGGAAGGGTGGAGGGGTGAAAATGTTTGTATTTTTCATAAAACTTTTCAATAAAAAAAAAAAAGAAGAAGAAGATAAAGGTCTGGTGGAAGAGCTCCTCCAAGGGACACAGAAAACGAAGCAGCTACTTTTCCCTTCCAATTAAATTGTGTTGCCAACTTCCGTTATGTCCCGCTGCCAGTCAGCAAAGTAGGCATTCGTACCACTGAAGCATTATCCATGGACATAATTACATGGCTCGCTGAAACCGTGTGATTCTGATAATACATTTTCCTGTCACACATATTTAATTACCTAACTAAATAACTGAAGTCAGAAATACCCCAAAACATTAATGTTCATAAATATTGTACAACAAAGGAATTGTTAGAAACTATTTTTATGGATTTTTTCTTTTTTCTATTCTGTCTGTGTGTATGTTTTTTAAAAACATATAGCGATGATTTTGGCACTTAGCACAGAGACTCAGATCTTTTTCCATATTGTTAAAATAATTTAATGTACTGTTTTTATAGTTCATTTCTCATCAATGATAACTGAGCACTAACTACACAATCTCTGCCTCAATTAGTTTTTTCCCTTTTCTCCTGTCATTTGTTTATTCATTCCTTTTTTATTTATTTTAAAAGAAGTGAAACTTCTTTTTCACTTCTTTTTTTTAATTTTCTTTTAAATATATATTTAAATATATGTTTGGCTCAGAACCTTCTTTCCAACTGCTTTGTCCTTTGTCTTTCTCATAATTGCCTGGGTCATATTTTTTTATCTGCATGCGAATTTATTTCAGCAATGGGGACTAATCTTTTCTTCTTTTCTATCCCTCCACTCTAAAAACCTCAGACTATTTTTTTATTTTGCTATATTTATTCCTCCTTTCATCCATTTTCATTTTTCATTACTCTCTATTCTACTCCTCTTTTTTCCTTAAGGAGTACATGCTGTACATGTATATATGATACATATGTATCATGCAGTTTTTCTCTCCTTAAATTCTTCCAGAAATTAAGAATTCTGCAGAATTTACATTGCAACACATAGTCAATCGTTTGCCCTCCTGCACAAACACTGCTAGTATTCACGTTACCAAATCTTGAAGCCCTTGAATGAACTCAGGGCTCTGTAGTCATTGCATTCTGTGAATGAGAATATTAAGAAAAAAGCATATTAATTAATAAACACATCAATTCTTCAAGAAGTGAATAATATAATGGAAAGGATCAAAATTGTGGTGATCTTTTTTGTTACAGAATCAGAATAAACAACTTTTAAACCTTTGAGATCAAGCCTTAAGTAAATCTTTACATTGTGCATTGTTTCTTTGTCTGACTACAGTACCTTTTCCTTTCGGAAATTTAAAGTAAAATTGACCGTCTTCCCTGCCATTGGTGGAATGATGGCTTCTGATCATACAGCCCTTCATCATACTGTCCAAGAGGATAAAATATGTGGACAATGTAGAAAAAGTGGAAGCTCAAACGATTCTCTAGGTTGGCTTAGTAAGAGCACCAACAACAGTCAAGACAGTAGATGTGGCAAAAGTTCCAGCCAGTCTGGAAGTGCTTGGTTTAACTATTCCAATGATTTTCTTGATAACACTTCAAGAACAGCTGTCAATGGCAGCAAGAACACCATTTGTTCCGAAGAGAACGACTGTGGAATTTCTCAGAACTATTACAAAGATTTTCACTCAGATTCCTTTGAAACCTCCATAAGTGAAGAGAGTGGCAGCTACATTATCCCATCGACCCAGAAACCAGAAACTAAAGAGAGGAACTTAACAGAAAAGAAAAAGAAAAATGATGTCCATACAAAAGGTAAGAAGGCAGTTGGTCACCTTGAACACTACTGCATTTGCTGTGGTTGGCAGATTTCAACCAAACTAATGGCAACTAAGCCTTTGGTGAAAATCAAGCAGTTGTCCTATAACTCCACTTTTGCTGAGCTACCCTGACACTTCTACACTGTAGAAAGTACACTATATTATTAGAAGTCATATGAATGTTATTAAGCTCATTTTAACTGTATGTACTTCACTGATTAATTAATTAGGGACACGGTGGCTCAGTGGCTAAGACGCTGAGCTTGTTGATCGAAAGGTCGGCAGTTTAGTGGTTCAAATCCCTAGTGCCACATAACAGGCTGATCTCCCATTAATTGTCCCAGCTTCTGCCAACCTAGCAGTTCGAAAGCACGTAAAAAATGCAAGTACAAAAATAGGGACCACCTTTGGTGGGAAGCTAACAACATTCCATGCGCCTATGGCGTTTAGTCATGCCAACTACATGACCACGGAGATATCTTTGGACAGTGCTGGCTCTTTTCTATTTTGAAATGGAGATGAGCAGCACCCCAGAGTCGGGAACGTGCGAGGGGAACCTTTACCTTTACCTTTACCTTACTCCATTAATATATTAATGTACTTTCAACACCCTCAGTCAGTAATTTCTCTCTCGATGTAAGGGAAGTTGTGTTGATGGATGTAGTTCACCAGTTATCATGGTCATACAGATGTCAGTGTAACATGGTTTCAATAAATAAGCTAAGGGACAGGAAGTATGGTCCTGTAGGTAAAAAAAGATTTGGCAATTTTGAGTGGTCATTCTTTCATTCTTTTTGAGTTGATTACTTTCACTATTTTATCATTATTTGAATATGGTGGGTATGTTTGGGTGTGTGTATGTATATCTATCCATCTGTCTGTCTAGGCAGTTTGGTATAGTAGTTAGGGTGCTGGGCTAGCAATCCTGCTTTAGGCATGTCTGGCTGAAGAATTCTAGGAGTTGAAGTCAATGCATCTTAAAGCTGTCTAAATACTGTCCTAACATAGTATGTGAGTATAGCAGTTATGTCTTACGGAAGCTAATATCATGACAGTTTTGGTATGATTTTTCACAATAGGTCAATCAACCAATAGAGATTGACTCAAGATATTACATAACAGGAAGTGAATCTATGCCATGAATACATACTTGAGCATTTGGCTCTGAAGCTTATGTAAAATGATCTGATTCTTACTTTGCTCAATCTTATATGCCATCTTGATATTTCTTTTAATGCAGGAGGTAAAATGTTGCCTAAAAAGAAACCTCAGCAAAAGAGCTCATATATTACTGACCATATAGTCAATGCCCAGGAGAAAAATAAAATGGCTTGCCGTCTATTGTCAGCAAAAGACCATCAAAAGAGCTCATATATTACTGACCATACCATCAATGCCCAGGAGAAAAATAACATGACTTGTCGTCTCTTGTCAGCAAGAGACCATCAAATTAAAGAACTGAAAAACCAAGTGGCTGTTTTGCAGAATAGATTGGAGACCTTTATTACGGAAAATAAAATGTTGAAGCATCTTCAGTCTCAACAGTTAAAAGCAATCACAAAATATGAAAATGCTGAAATTAAGCTGCCTGATCTTTTGGCCACGCAGGCCAATGAAGTGCAGACTCTGAGAGTACTTCTCAGGAAATCTCAGGAAGATGAACGCAGGGCTTCCCAGAAGCTAAGAAACGTTGAGGCGCAACTCTTAAAAACAACGGATGCCTTGCGGGCACTACAGAAACTTTGTATAGACAAAAAACTTGAAGAGAGAGAAGAACTTCAGCACAAATTAAGATCACTTACCCAAAAATTGGAAGCTAGGGATAAGAAAACTCAGGTAACATGCAACATACATTGCTTAGAACTGCATAGCATCGCTCTGTGAGCAGAATGGGATATTTAGGTACGAACCCTTGGCTGCGCCTCCTTTGCTCCCAGCCACCTGCCTCAGCCCATTTACAGCCATTTCTCCACCTCTGGCCCTCCCCCGGCCATTGCAGATATGTCACCAAGACCGGAGGGTGAATAGCAGGCACCTTGGCCACTGGGGAACAGACAGGCAAGAGTGTGTTTGGGGCACCAGGACTGGAGCAAGGGGTACCTCAAGGGGGCTTCACAAAGACAGCTTGGCTCACAACTCAGTCAGCTCCAACAAAAGAAAGGGGGACAACAAGGCCAGGCACAGATTCCAGCATTGCGGTAGTGCTGGGCAGGTTGCTCAGGTGATTTTATTATAATTGAAATGAACAAAATGTTAGTCTTGTCTCCTCCTCCTCCACCATCTCCCCCTCCCTTACAGTATAGATTGTAATGTTGGTATATTAAATAAATAATACTCTTTTGCTAAGTATTGCAATATATAAAATTTAATGTTCTTTTATTCTATTTCTCGACCATACTGACCTAGATTTAAGGATTGGAGAAGGGTATTTCTTCCACCAATAAAAAGAAATTAAAAGTATATATTGTAACTGGATCTCTATTTCTTTTCTCCTTAATCTGCATAACAGATTGTGAGCATCATTATCTTTCTGGAAACATTTGATAAAATTTCAGTTGCCTTCCTCTAATTTCTAATTCAATATTGTATGATTGTAAATCTTGAATAATCTTATTGATGGTTTATTTCTAATGTGTTTAGGATTTGGAAAAGCAGCTGTCATTGAATACTGCTTCTTTTATTTTTTATTTTTTTTTATTGAAAAAGTTTTACAAATACAATTTTCCCCCCTTTCCCCCTCCCCTTTCCCTCCCTAGCCCTCCCTTACCCCTGCCCACCCCCCATGGCTTCCCCAGGATGAAATCCAAATCCAAATCATGTTATATAATACTTTACCGCCCATCTATTCTACCCCCTGTGTGTTATACATTTCTTCCTGACATCCCCTGTAAACTATACATTTCTAGACAACAGTCATCTAAGAATTATCTGGTACTTCCTAGTTTAGTATTTATTCTACACATAATCTATCCATATCCTCCTCTCCCTTACATAAATCTCTTGTGTCTGGTCTTTTATATATGCTAATAACTTCACCATTTCTGCGAGACTGGCCACCTTCAAAGTCCATTCTTCAATAACATCCCTTTTCCAATATAACCTAACCTATCACCATATACCATATCAGTTTTGTTTCACCCACTTTCCCGCAGGTCCACCATATATAATTATTTATAAAATCTAAACAATCACATCAGATCCTTCTTCCAACAGTGTATTTAGTGTCTTTAGTTGCCATCTGCCCCTATCATTGAAGAGTACCCCCCCGAGTGACTTGATATTTATATTCCATATGATATCTTCCGCAAAGTCTTTCATCTAGATTATTAATTCCATCGACCATGTTAGGGTGACAACCAGATCAACTGCAAGTGCCCTTGTTCCGTAGTCCTCTTGCCTCATGATTATTCCCTTCAACATACACATAATCCATCTTTCTTAAAATCTATAATAGAAAGTTCCAATTCACTCACTTACAGGCCTTTTCCACATGCTTAAACACCAGCACTGCAGGGATCTGTTTATTCTTCTCAAGATAGTCCAATAAGTCTATAATTTGCCTCACATTATCTTTCATATATCTGCCTTCTATAAGTCCTGCATAAACATAAATTGGTTCTTAGATAACTGGCATTGGTCTGTTAGGTAATAATTTTACAAAAATTTTATAATCCATATTAAAAAAAAAGTATTAGTCTAAAACTTTCTAGTTTTGTGGAACCTGCTTTTTTTCTTGCCTTCTGCTGGCTTGAACCTCTGCTGTTGTTGTTTTTCTGGAATTTGTTTGTATGCTGTTCGAGTTGTATGCTGATCTTTAACTTTGCAGGACATCAGATCAAGATCCAAAGCCACTTCTCTTATGTTTTTAAGTGATCCACCTAAAACCTTTAGAGGATGATCCGAGCACGGGTCATCCAAAGAGCCCCCTGTGATTCCTTGTATTTCCATTGGCTCCACCTCCATCTGCTTCCACTGGGCTTCAATCTTTTGTTCAATTTGCTTTTCTTTATCTCCCTCCTGTATTCCTGACGCTGACAATATACATGGAGATGTTGAGCCACTTTTAAAAACATTGCGATAAAATTCTTCCGCTTTTCAACGGTATTTAATCGGTATCTTTCTCCTTGATACGTCAGTCTTATGCCAACTGGGACATCCCATCTATATGGAATCTGTTGTTTCTTTAGTTCAGTCACCAAAAATCCAAAGTCTTTTTTGTCTTTTAGCATCTTAGGCGGCAACTCTTTGTAAATCCCAATCTGCCTTCCATCCACTTGTAAGGTAGAAACAAAAGATTTTTGCAAGATGTCATTTCTTATTCTTTTATCTGTAAAGTATATCACTACATCTCTGGGCAATTGCCTTTGCCTTGCTACCCAAGAATTCACTCTATAAATCTTGTCAATTTTTGACAAAACCTCTTCAGAGCTAACCTTTAACATCACAGCCAAAGCATCAGCACAAATCCTTCTCAAATCTCTGTTGTTTTCCTTTATCCCCCTCAGTCTTACAGCAGATTCCATAAATTTGAGTTGCATCATTGTTACTTCATTTTCAATCCTTTGCATTTTATTGTCCACATTATAGATCTTATGATCAATTTCCTTCATTTTAGACTCTACTTCTAAACTGAATTCTTCCATCTTTTTATCAATCTGGATAATTACTTCTGAGAAGCCAGTCAGGACTGTCAAAATATGTCGTTTCATCTTATCATACTTTTCTTGAACCAACTCCTTGGTTTCCTGTTGAAATTTCTGAAACTTCTGATCCATAGCCACCTCCTGTCTCATCAAAGCCGCAGTAATAAATTCCTTCAAGTCTTTAAAATTCTGGCTTTGAATCTGCAAGCTTGGAGACTGCTCTTGTGACTTATAAATAGGGGAGCCGCCCCAAACAGCTTTATTATCTAGCTTTAAAGCCATGCTGCCATGCAGACCATTTCTTTTTAAGAAGAAAATCTTCTCTCCCTTTTTTCCAGCATAAAATCCTCTCAGAGTTAATCAAGTTTCTAAGGAGATAGAACATAAGAAAAAAAAATTTTTCCCTTCTCTTGTAACCAGCGCTGTTATTTTAGATACTTTGTAGCATATTGAAACAGTCAGGCAAATCCACTTTCGCTTTCAGCTTTCTTTTTTTCTTTACAAGCAGCTAAAGCCAGACGCCATTTTAAACTTTCACTCTTTCTTCATTCTTAAATCCAATCACAGGGCTAATATATATACTTGCGGTTTTGGATTCCAGATCCGGATTTCACCCTGTTTATTTTGATAAATCACTAATTACATTGGTTGCGTCGTCTAGCTCTGCAACAAGCAGAGTTCCCCCGGTGCCCGGACAGTCGGTGAGCTGGATAGGGAGCCTCATCCTGCTTCCTCCCCAGAGGCAAAAAAAAAAAAAACACTCTGGGGACATTGTAGGGGCTCTACCTGCTCTCGCCGGCTCTCCTCAAGCTTCTTCACAGAAACGGAGTTATTTCGAGCCGCCTCTCAGCTGTGGAGGGGGCTCTTTATGGGCGGTGGTGCTGGCGGTCATAAAACACCGTCTGGCGATGACGGCGGCCGGAACCAGAAGCCAATACTGCTTCTTTTAGACACCAGTTAGCAGTTGAGAAAAAGAAGACTATTGAAGCTCAGTCGATGACAGCAAATTTGCACGTAGAAATCGAGTCGCTGAAGCTCAAACTTAAGGTATTTAGATGCTTAAATTATATTTTTCTTACCACAGAAGGAATCCAAGATGCTATTCACTAAATGCTGATTTGACATAAGCCTATTTTTTTCTGTGGGCTTTTCTTTCAGCCTCTAACTATATAAACTGTAGATTGGATAAATGTATTAATGTATGTTAGGCCTTTTGCACACTAACATTTCTAGGAACAGATAGTACTTGAAAAGTGTCTCCTAACATGAAAATAACATGCATTTTAAAAATGTTACTCAAGGCCTGTATTGATAGAAAATTAATGGGGGGGGGGAACTGGTCAAAACTTTCACAGTTCCAGAAAAAAAATGATATTGATCCTTCAGAATCTTTAAAAAAGGAAGCATTGGCCAAATGATGCCTAAGCAAATATTTAAAATACAGATAAATAAAATGAGATACTGGAGAGTTACACCGTGAAACATATGATCTCTGAAGAACATACATTAATACAATAAACTATATTACCAACATAAATTTAATAATGCATTTCTTTAGGAAAGAGAAAGAGAACTAAGCATTACAAATATTTATACACACCGGATGCGCAAAGGTCAGCCAGAGAAAGCCAATTCATGTTCTTCTCCAAAAGGTAGAACAGAGTTTGTTTCATACTATAATAATAAAAATATAATTCATTGATGTCAAAAAATATTTCAAATCCTTGCTCTATTTTCTCTTTTAAAAATGGCAATACTACATTTTGTGAACTCTTTAATTAGTAGTCATTAGTGCTGATTAAACAGGATCATTTTCATCCTTCTCTCTAGATGGGAGAGATAAGGGGAGAAGAGTTGAATTAGTGAGGAGAGTGTATTTCTAACCCTTTCCTTCAACTCTGAATTTATGAATGAAATACAGGAGTGATTTATCATTGCCTTGTCCCGTGCAGTATGAAATAATCCCCTTGCATTTGCCACTGAAGGGATTATCTAACATCTTCCTATCATGCTGTTCCTATCCAATATACACAATCCTCAAATTATGACTGTAATGGAGCTCAGAATTTTCATCATAAGTTATGATGGTAGTAAATCAAGGCACCCACCTGATCAACCTGACTTTAAAACTTTTTTTGTGCTGTTTATTAAACGAATGTCTCAATTGTAAAGCAAATGATTATTAAGATTAAAAAGATCTTTAAGGAAACATTGTGGTTGTTAAGCAAGGCAATGAATTTTATGGCCATTTTTGCCAGAAACTGGCTTAAAAGGCTAGTTACAAGCAACAAAACACAGCAATTCGCCATAAAGAGAGTCATGTGACAGTGGGGGGGGGACGGGACAGCATCAGAACTCTGGAACTGGGTTATAAGTACTTTGGGACGAATATCGTAACTCTGAATGCAATGCAACTGTTGGTTTTGTGAGGAATATGTGAGAAAATTTACATCAGGTTTACCCTTCAACAGGTCCCTTAATCAACCCCAAAATAACATGCAGCAGAAGACCAAGGAACAGGCAACAGGGTGAAATAACCAACTTTATAGAAGATTCTGTCACTAATTATAAGCCCGCATTTGCCAGATTTCCAAAGGAAAGACAAAAAGACACTTCTTCAACTCCCGGTGAAGAAAACAGTCACAAGATACCACCTGGGAAAAAAAGGCTTCGTTTGGAAAAATTGTTTGGGCCAAACTGCATTTTAAATACCAAATGATGGCTTGCATTATTTGATTCCAGTCAAGCTCATAGAACTAATAGATATCAGATAGTATTAGGACTAGGACATATTAGGTAGTAGATATTAGTGTTAGGATATATTTGATCGTAGATATTAGATCGTTTAGAACTAAGCGATGTTAGATAGTTAATGTTAGCATTAGAACTAAACGTTGTTAGATTACTATTAAAATTAGGCAATATTAGATAGTAGATATGAGTTAGTATTAGAACTAAGCAATATTAAATAGTAGATATTAATATTAGAACTAGGATACATTAGATAATAGATATTAGTATTAGAGCTAGGATATATTAGATAATAGATTTTAGATAGTATGAGAACTAGGAGATATTAGATATTAGATATTAGTATTAGAGCTAGGATAGATAATAGATTTTGGATGGTATGAGAACTAGGAGATATTAGTAATTTCTGTCGTTACTATTGAAATAAGCAGCACATAAAACTCTATTTTGTGAACTTTCTGAACATTTTTATAAACAATGAACTCTGGTAATTGACATAACGACTAGAAGTATTCAGTGCAGAAACACCTTCTAAACGTGCCCATAAAAATCTAGGGCCATGAGATTCCAAATAACAATTAAAGACCCAGAGGAGACTTCACTTGGTCGTATCCTAATGGCATTAACAATAGTATGGGCATAAAATGCAAGCAATGGAGAAATAAGGAGAAGGGCAATGGCAATTGAACAACCTCAAACTAGGCAAGTACCATGTATGAGGTAGCACTGTATAAGCAGCAGGCCCAAACGTCCAAAATTAACCATCCTTCGGAGCTGTTCTGTTTGGTTTTTTTTTAATGCAGCAGAGATGTTAAAAGTCCAATGTCAATATGCATGTCCAACAAAAATGATCATTATGTGGGGGGACTTGCGATACACACAGAAGTATAGATCTTCCTGAGTCAAATAAGATGCATCTAGAAAAAAACTCCCAGCAAAAAAGGATGCCCTCCATAGGCCGAAATGTGCCCAAACTTACAACAAGGTTTGAGGGCATTTGAATAAAACAAAAATTAGCCTTCAAAGTCAATAGGTGACTTTGGTGTAATATTGGATGTCTAATTGACCCTATTCCATGCTATTCCTCTATGCTATGGAGCAAGAAATCCTTTTCTAGAAAGAAACTAAATAGAAGGTCAATTATCCCATAAATTACTACCCTCCCAATCTGCGACACCCAGTCTTCCGCAAGTATTCCCTAGAGATTCACTTGATGGGGTTTCTCTAAGGTGTAGCTTACCTATAGGTCCATTTTAAATACATGGAACATTGACAATAAGTACACGTAAGCAATGAAATCATACATACAGATACCGAAATGTCCACCATCCCACTGTTTCATGAAGCTAATACAGCATCAGTCCTAGGCCTAGTCAATCAATTATATGGCAATGCAGCGATGTAAATCTTGTTGTAGCTGAAATTGTGATCTGTCTGTTCAACATCTGTAGTGATCAGCAGGAAAAGAGTAACCAAGTCCATTGTTGCATCATTTTCAGTAGTGTGGAGAACTCTTCCCAAAGCGGCTCTAGTGGCTGCAGGGTTCTATTAGCACTCACCACACATCTATTGGTATTTCCACTCTGGTTCCATATTGATGTTATCAGGCATTTTCTGTTCTGTTGCTATAGTTCCCAGTTTTGTGTCCACCAGGAGGAAAACAGGTTCTTTCTTCCAAACATGGGATATACAAACCTTCTCCCCTGGGGGTTTCATTTGCATAGAATATGGTGAGATACACAGCTTCCCTTGATGGAATGACCCGTGGTCGGACAGGACAAAAATCAGCTGATAAAAAAAACTTACAAAAAATAATAAATGCCATAACTGACTTAGGCTATTTCCAGCCTCTTCATCTTTTAAATCACCTGTCATCAGCCTGTTGCCACAGGTGCCACAGAAGTCCCAGGTACAGTGAATTCAAGCCACAGCTCACCAGAACCTGAAGTGTCCAACTTCCTTTTGCCACGATTCCACATATTTGTCAGTATATAGGGATTCACGAATTGGAATAGACATGGTAACAGGTCAGCCAATGGGGACTGCTAAGTGACCCAGACGGCTCTGAGCCTGGGCATGCCTTAGGTCACTGATCTGTATATATATATGAGTGCCTCTGTATAATATAGCTTTTGTGATTATTGATTCTGTACTTCTGCATACTGAGTTCTGGTTCTGGTTTCTGCTGTATGGTATTGTATAGAAAGAAGTTTCTTATATAATTGAATCCTGCTGAATTGTTTACTGGTGTTGTGGATTTAATAAGACAAACACAACTTTTAGATTAATCAGAGACAAATTATATATTGTGCAATAGGTTCAAAGCTCTGTATATGAAGCGTTGAACAAAGACAGAAATTAGGTACAATGGTTTTATACCCTTCTAGACAAAGGATTCTGTTAACTCAGCAATTCATATGGTCATATACATTTGTCATTTTTAATTGACATTTCCTAATTACAGAGTTTCTTTGCAAAACAGTTATAATTCTTTTTGTAGATTACTGAAGCATAGATTCAAATCATCTTCTGATGATAGACAACTTTTAACTTATGTGGATCCCCTTGACCTAACCAACCTTTAAGCTGTATGTCATTAGAATGTTCCTTTCTTCTGACAACTTTGGTTCCTAGAGGAACCAAAAGGATTTTGGCTGAGTTTGTACTTTTTCCAACCGGATGCATTGCTTTTTAGAATAGAGTAAATAGAAAGTTATCCAGTGTTCATCTATCAGAGCCCGCTTCATTTACATTATTCCCCCCTCTGAAAGTTTTTCAATGCAGAAACTTTCACTATTCTCATATAAGTTTAACTTCTGAGTATACAAGGTTCCAATAAACAAATCTACCATATATAGGGTCTAACAAAATATAATTAATAAAAGTAAAGGATAGGTAGTTTTTGATTGTTTTTTTTTTACTCTCTTGATTCTTGGGGAGATTCTCTACCTCTTTCTACAGGTTCCATTTCCTCATATGGGTCTGCCTCAGAATCTTTATGTTCTTCCACAGGATAGGGACCAAGTTGATTAAGAAAATGTTCTATCAAAGCTAGTTCCTTTTCAACTTGAATCTCCTTTACTGCTCTTATTGATAGATGTTTCAGCATAGGGATTGCACAAGGAATAAAAGCTAGGCCTGCCACAGCCATATTAATCCACCCGGATCCAGGCAACCAAGAAAACCACATGTCAGTTGTTTATAACCTCTGACCTATCTTGGAAGCCCTATCCTGCAATTCCTTGGCAATTTCTCTGACCACACCTGATTTGTTACATGTTCCTATCCAGTTTGTTGGTAAACACAAATATGCAACCTTTCCACATAAGAAGATTTATGGAAAAGGCATGCACTCAGTAGTTCCTTGCATTAGTCCAGACCCCTAAGTCCCTGCCACAAACATTCCTGCCAGTGGTTGCAATGGGACTTCCTGTGAGGGGTCCTTCTGTTTATCTCTGAGAATTGGTCCTTCAAAAACATATCGAGAGGTAGTATTTCCAGGTGGAAAAAGGATACACAAACCTGATTTGGACTTTAAGTTGAACCAGAGGTTGAAATGGTCTTGGACAGATTCCATCCACCCCACTTTCCCTTCTTAAAGTTTATTTCTAACCCAGAGTTGTGGTTTGACAGGAACAGCCTGCTAAGATGCAGGGCTAGCAGATAAACATAAGCAGCATTTCTGACCTAGGGTAGGGTCATACTGTTTAACAAGATCTTGACTTTATTCCAAAATCCGTGATATATAGTCTCCTCTATGCAATTGTTGTAGAGGCCCATTTTCCTTATCTATTCCCCCCCTCAACTGGGAATGTCAATAGTGCAACCTTAGGTGGTGGAGTTGACTTAGGTCTAAAGTAAGAACCCCGTGCATAGACAATGCATTTTTGGCAGGAGCGAACTTGACCTAAAGTGTCTCTACTTGGGGAATCAATGCTCATCTTATGTTCACCTGAGAGTCCTAGTACGAATAATGTCCAAAGCCATAAACAAATCATAATCAACTATGGTGTGAAGCTCACTACGTCAGGGAGAGGGTTAGTGGTGCATGTGGTTTGGGAAACAGGAGTAGCAATAAAAATCCTAGGTCTACCACAAAACTGTTCCTTATATATGTAAAACAAGAGTATTAGTAAGGCTAGAAAAGCAACTACCCACAGAACCCACACCCAAACTCCCTCTAACATTAGTATGTGTAAGAAAGTATTATATTACAGCTAATAATATGTATATGTACAATGTGAAGGCAGTTGTCCTCTTTACAAATCTTCCGCCGTGCGTTGAGAATCAGCTTCCGGAGTGATTCAGCAAGGCTGATGATCACCACCGTGCGTAGAGAGCCCGTTGCTGGTAGGACTCAGCAGGGTGTATTCTTCTTAATCTTCCACACCAATGGCCTGTCAGTTTTTTGTTACCTGGTATCAGTTTCATCCAGTGGATCCAGGATCGTCCTCCTAAGATCTTAAAAACACAATTACAAAACCAATACATCTGGGCGAGTGCGCAAAGGAATCTGAGCAGTTGTAGTCCTTTTCAGTTGGGAAACAGCATAGGCAACCACTGAATCCTAAGAAAGAAAAAATACAAAAATAGTCCAGATGATGAAGAATGCTATTCCCACTGGTGGTTGGCTACCAGTCCCTTGGGTCTTTTGGATCATCAACTTCAATGGATTTCCTTGATGAGATTGGGCCCGTTCACTTGGGGTCTAATTTCTGTCCAGTTTGGATTAACATCCAATCATCGTGGTGGAATTTGTGGACTGGAAACTTCAAAGGTGGTGTTTGGGCTAATAGTCCTTGTTTCCTAAAAACTTCAAAATATCTGGACAGGTTATACACATATTGTTTCAATACTTTGTCTCTGGTTTCCAAGGAAGTAATGCATATGCTTCCTGTAGTGAAAACTACTCCAAACAACAGTTCATATGATGATAATCTGTCTAGGTTGGGTAAAACTCTTGACACCACTGTTGCTGTAGCATTACTGCAGATAAAAGCTGCAACCCACCCTGTGAGGTGGTTCACTATGACTAATAAATATTTTACACTCCCCACTTTTGGTAATTCTGTAAAATCCACATGAATACATTGAAATGGTCTTAAAGCTGGTGGTACCTCTTACCCATCTGTTGTTTTCTGACAGCATGTTCATTCACCTTTTTACAAACCAAACATTTGTTTATAATTGATGTTACTAAAGGATATATCCCAATACAACCATAGCTTAGTTTAAAAGTTCATCTACAATAGCTTGAAGTCCCCAATGACTCCACCCATATTTTGTCAAATGATGTCCAGAGACTAAGGGTTACAATGCATTAAGCAATAGCCGTCATAAAGTCAGCTTATTGCCCCCCACAAACTGGGTCCTCAATTCACCTACCTTAGAAAGGATGGAAGGCTGAGTCAACCTTGAGCCTGGTGAGATTCGAATTTACAGTAATTGCAGACAGCTGGTGTTAAATTACAATGCATTTATCCACTGAGCTATCCAGGCTCCCTGTCCATAGAGCTTAACTTAATGAATACAATTCAAAGGTTTGAGCAGACCAATTTCGAGGCAATTTGTCTCCAGGGGGTGTCCCTCCAAATCAGGTCTTGTTTTTGTATGGAGACCAATTATTTCAACACCATAATGTTCTCATCCAAGGTGATCCATTGATCTGGTGTTGGTTAAGAACTGTGCTTGATTCAAATTGTGATCTGTAGTTAAAATCAAATCTGTCTGCTGCATTAAAATTGTTTTATTTTTGTTTAGAATCTTGAATAACCACCACTAATAGTGGTATGATAACCACCACTGAAGGATAGTTCTGACTTGATGTGGGGTGCTTACAATGAGGGCTCCCTCAAAGGTCAATTTCCTACTTTCTGAGCCAACACCCCTCGTGCAATTCAATTTGTGTGTGTGTGTGTGTGTGTGTGTGTGTGTGTGCCTACAAAGAGACCGAATGGCTTTTCCAAATTTGGCAAATCTAATACAGGAGCCCTGGTTAAAGCCTGTTTCAAATTTTCAAGGCTTCCTCTTTCATGTCCCTCCCATTTCAAACTCCAAGGTCCAGATTCAATTAATTTTGCATAGAATTATCTTAATTCTTGCTTGTTTATAGATGGAGGCGGAGACGCCACCCCTCCTTTCTATCAGGAGTGATTTTTTTTGACTACTCCTGTCGGGGGAAAAAAAGTCTTTCCCTTTAAAGATTGCTGAAAGGCAGAGCTTTCCCTTCCTGAATTCAAAACTCCTGGAATCAGTTTATTGTTCCTAGTAAGGCAAGCAAGAAACAAACACATGTTTTATTCTTCCTTTGTTGTGGAAATAAGGTGGCGTCTCAGTTTCTTAATGGCCCATTGGTAAAGGTGGGGGCTGAACTCTGCCTGAGTTTCTGCTTATTTTCTTTAGGGGAATTTTCTTGCTCTTTTAATATTGAGCTTCTCAATTCTTCCAACACTCCCTTCACTGATTAAGTGTATTCAAATGCTTTGTTCACTTAAACTGATCTCTGTCAATGAAAAACACTACTTCTCTTCTTTGGATCGGGCAATCTTTAATGCTGTCTTCCCTGCTCATATCACCACTTCTCTTCTACTTCTTAGCACTTCCACATTTCAATCTGCCAACTTCCATAACTTTCCAAAAACAAATCACATACCTTCTCCTTTCCATCAATTCTTCTTTCTCTAACTCCTTCTTATACAATTCTCCTACCGCTGTCAGCACAAGTCTGTGTAGACAAACTTAAAGGCAACTTTCTGACTTCCCTTAAAACTTCCTCTCACCCTTCAACTACCATATATCCCTCTATAAACCAATATCTAATCTCCTTGTAAACTGAAGTGGACAAAAACAAGCATGCTCTCGAGGCAGAATCTAACATTTTAGACAAAAATGCCACTGAATCTCTCTTACTACATATTGTAATTTCTAACTCATCACTGTAACAATTCCTAAAAAGGCAGCAGCTTATGCTGCTGACAAACAAACAAATAAACAACGAACAAACATACAAACGAACAAACGTGCCATCTGTTAAGTATGCAGAATGCACGCAGACATAAAAACATTAAAGAGCAAGAAAGACAGCTTCAAAAATAAAACAAACAATCTAAATGAGGTATTTTGAATCAATACTCTGAAACTGCAAAGGCAGGTATCAGATATCACCCTTTACCCCGCCTTTCTCTGGCTGGTTCTCTGAGAGAAAAAAAAATTGTTAAAGGAACAAAAAAAAACCGTAGCCCCCCCCCTCTTCGTGCCTCTCATCTCCCAGGGAAAAAAAGGAGGGGGTGAGGGAAAGGAAAAATTTTTTAAAACAGACAAGCCTCCCTCCTCCTTGGAAGGCAGGAAGAGAAAGGAAAAAAAATGCTTATACACAAAATTACATTTCATGCAATCCAATACACACCCATTCACATCTGTACTGCAATCAGACCTTTTGTATAATACGTCCTCCATGCAAATCAGTCATTCAAATTATTTCAATGAACTAGCTTATCCCCAAAACCGTGGAAAATACAGGCAGCAGTCATAATCACAATGGTGATATTTTGGGCCTGTAACCATTGCCCGGCTCTCCACAGTTTCAAGTTCAAGCCCAGTCAATTTGCTGGCCAGCCAAGCATATCATAATTAAAATTATTTCAACCACATACTATTATTATAGATGCACATCAACAAAACATTTTTAACAGAAATCACTTCAAGTTGATCAGTTCAAATTATCTGAGTCTTCCCATTTAGACAGGCTCTAATTTTATTACCTGCTAAACCCCGGGAGGGAAGAACAGTAAACAATGTATTCTTAGTTCTTTCAGAGTTCTCTGGCTGTTTAAGAATGTCAGTTTATCAGAAATTTTATAACACTGCAATTAGTTCATCTCTTACCACACATAAGATTACACACAATACTTAGTTCCTTAATTCCAATACTTAAATACTTAATTCCAGAGACTTCAGGATGCCACCTGGTCCCTTGGGGGGTGATCAAGCCCCACTCTTCCACCCCTTTAAAGGGTAGGTACTTCTAAACAGAGAGAGTTTAACTCTCTGATTTATACTTACCTATTTTCTTTTCCTTTTTCTTTCTTTCTTTCTTTCTTTCTTTCTTTCTTTCTTTCTTTCTTTCTCTCTTTCATTCTTTCTTTCTTTCTTTCTTTCTTTCTTTCTTTCTTTCTCTCTCTCTCTCTCTCTCTCTCTCTCTCTCTCTCTCTCTTTCTTTCTTTCTTTCTTTCTTTCTTTCTTTCTTTCTTATGTATTTATGTTGAGTCTCTGTGTCTGATTAACCTTCAAGGATTCTTGACTGGCCTGTTTTCGTTAGCGGGTTTATGGCACCTCCTCACTGAATCTCCATGGACTTCAAAGGAGTCCTAATGGCCGGCCAGTGGATTTTCCTTGGAGAGGCGTCGATTCCCGCTGAGGCAGGCTGTCTGATAGAACAAAAGTTCTCTGCCTTGTAGTCCCATCTGCAGGGTGCCATAAATGTTGTGGATTTAATAAGACAAACACAACTTTTAGATTAATCAGAGACAAATTATATATTGCGCAATAAGTTCAAAGCTCTGTACATGAAGCGTTGAACAAAGACAGAAATTAGGTACAATGGTTTTATACCCTTCTAGACACGGGATTCTGTTAACTCAGCAATTCATATGGTCATATACATTTGTCATTCTTAATTGACATTTCCTAATTACAGAGTTTCTTTGCAAAACAGTTATAATTCTTTCTGTAGATTACTGAAGCATAGATTCAAATCATCTTCTGACGATAGACAACTTTTAACTCATGTGGATCCCCTTGACCTAACCAACCTTTAAGCTGTATGTCATTAGAATGTTCCTTTCTTCTGACAACTTAGAGGCCTCCTAGAGGAACCAAAAGGATTTTGGTTGAGTTTGTACTTTTTCCAACCGGATGCATTGCTTTTTAGAATAGAGTGAATAGAAAGTTATCCAGTGGTCATCTATCAGAGCCCACTTCATTTACATTACTGGTGTGCTAGTTGGATTGCTGCAAATTCAAACAGGTTATGGGCCCAGAGCAACCAGACACAGTAAGACTGAACTGCAATTAAGCCGAAGGACTGCCTGTGGTAAAAAAAGTAAAAAGAACAAGGCAGAGAAGGCTTGCAGGATGGCTGTTGAATTCAAGGAGAGCTCTCTGCCTCAACTGGGACAGAAGAATTATATCATTTGGGCTGCAAAAATGGAATGCTTCCTGAAGGTTGAGGAGCTCTGGGATATTGTTGGTAAATCACCCCAGGGGCCATTAGCAGCAGCAGATCAAAGGCAGCACGATAAGGCACTGGCCTACATCATCTTAAGTTTAGAAGATGAATAATTCCGGAATGTAGCTAATTTAAAAACTGCAAAGGAGGTTTGTCTGAAATTGAGAAGTAAGTGCATCAGCATGCAATATTGTGCAATTATCGAGACAATTATACAGCACCCATTTGCAACCACGAGAGAGTGCGGAAAGGCATTTGCTGCATATACAAAATTTATTAATTGAGTTGGTACACTGTGGCATGCAGATCCCTGAATCTCAGAAGGTACTGTTGGTGTTAAATAGTCTTGATGGAACATGGGACCTTGTTTCAGCTGTTTTTGAGTGCAAAGCAGAACAGGACTTCAGAATGGAAGCTCTTACAGCCTGTTTGATTTCAGAAGAAAACAAACAGCATTTTATAAAAAGCCATGAGGAGAAATTCCTGAGGTGGAGGCCCAAGGAGCAGAGAGAGAGCAGCAGCAGACAGCATGTCTGTAGAGACATGTCTGCAGAGACCAGAGTAACAGATGAGACCAGATTACAGTCCAGCAAAGATTTTCTATCAAGAAAGCAACAGTACAGCGGTGTCTCATCTGTGATGATAAGACTCATTTGAAGAAAGACTGTTTACAAAGAAAAGATACAACAGATGGGCAGGCTGCTGTTGCAAAAGTTAGCTATTGTAATAGCAGAGACAAATGGTTAATAGACAGAGGGTTAGTCAAACAATTCTTAATAATTCTAAATTGTTTTTCACTAGGGATCCAGCTGGAGGAGATGCAGTAGCCTTGGCGAATGGCCAGAAGGCTAAAGTCTTTGGAAAAGGCAGTGTGGTGATTCAATGTCTGAAGGAAAAGTTGAGCAACATATTATGTGTGCCTGAAATGGAGCATAATTTACTGAGTGTCTCTAGTCTAGACCAAAAAGGGTTTGAGACCACATTTGTAAATGGGAAGTGTCTCCTAAAGAGAGATGAGAATGGATGTGCACAGGGCATAAAGCAGGATAATATTTATGTGTTGCAGGGAGAAAAGGTTCAATGCGCCCAAACATTTGGAAATGTAGCACAACATGATTCATGTGTTCATCTCTTGCACAGAAAGCTTGGCCATGCCAGCTTCAGAGTTTTGCAAAAGATGCAACAGTTTGGAGAAAGGTTGAACTTAAAAGGGTGTAGTCATCAAAGTCCAAGGCATTCCCAGTAAGCAAGAGTAGCACAAGGCAGACAACAAAAGTTCTAGAGCTGGTACATGCAGAGTTGGTGGGGCCAATGCAAGCCAGTTTGGGAGGAGCAAAGTATGTGCTGGTCATTGTAGATGACTACAGCAGATTTTGTTTCAGCTATTTATTAAAGAGTAAAATACAGGTGCTACAGAAATTTAAGCAATGGGTAAGCTTCGTAGAAAGAAGGTATAAATAACAGGTATTTCAGCTGCAAACTGAAAGAGGTTCAGAATGCATGTCAACAGGTTTTCAACAATGGTTGGGACAGTTAGGAATAAAACACAGTCATAGAAATCTGTACCCAGCAGCTGAGAATGGTGTGATTGAGAGACAGAACGGTGTGTTACAAACAATGAAGGACTCACTGCTGGAGGATTATGGTCTGAGGAGGTCATATTGGGGAGAAGCCATGTTCTCGGAGACCGATAATTATTTAATCAATTGGCTGTGGAGTTCCTCAATTAATGATATTCCATATGCTGTTCTATATGGGAGAAAGCCATCTCTGGCACACTTAAGGGTTTTTGGAAGCAATGCATGGGTTCATATTCCAAAAGCAATCAGGAGAAAAGGTCAACCAAAGGCTAGAAAGCTCAGGTTTACAGGCTATGAGCCTGGCTCAAAGAGCTATTGATTTAGCGATGGGAGCAAAAGAATAGTCATTTCCAGGTCTGCTAGCATTGCAGAGCAAAATTGGAAAAGAATTGATGCAAGTTTTTGGAATGATCCACTTAGTGACAGTAACTCACTTAGTGATAGTGTAAGTGTTCAGGGAGGAGAAACTAAAAGAGAGCAAGAAAAGGAGTCAGGAGAAGATGATGACTCGGATATGAAGCAAGAGCGGGTTGAAACACAAGAGCAGTCAATGCCACGCAGGTCAGAGTGATGGAACCACCTGACAGGTGTTCTGCTAATGAAATTTGGGCGAGGACAAAAGTGAAGCCCGTGATCAAGAGATATCTCCGTCTGAAATAGGGAGCTTGTTATATCTGTCACAGTGGTCCAGACCCGACATAGCTTGTGCAGTAAGCATCTTAAGTCACTTTACTGCTGCTACAATGCAATTGCACTGCATGGGTATAAAAAGAGTTCTCAGGTATTTGAAGGGAACTGTGAACTCGGCTCTTCAAATACAGGTCTCTGAAGAATTGAAATTACAATGTTATTTGACAGTGATTATGCCAATGATGTAAAAACCAGAAAATCTAATTCTGGGATTGTGCTATTGTTTGGAGGCACTTTAATTGGTCAGAAGTCCAGAAAACAAATAACTGTAGCCATATCTATGGCAGAGGCAGAATTTATTGCTCTGTCACCTTGCCAGATTAAAAGTTCTGAAAAACGTGAAAAACTCTATTTTTTGATCGTAGATTGCCCAATTAAGTGTTCCTTTAACATATATTTTACTATTCTTTCTATCCTGTATAAATTTATACCTTTCATAAATTTACCCCAGAACAAATTTCATTGTATTGGGTGGAACCTACACTAACATAAGCATGCATATCTTTACATACTTTGTTTTGGCTTGCCTGATAGGACAGATATTTCCCAGCGCAAAATATAATATTTCTAAAATCCTTTAAAAATTGTGGGTTTACTTCTGTTTGTTTTTTTATTAAATCAGGGAAAAGGAGCTCGTCCTCTTTCATAGCCCCAGATTGAGGAGTGTTTTGCTCAGTAGAAAAACATAATTTATGGAATGAGGAGTGTGAAGGAAACTGGAGATGATGGAATGATGAAAACACCTCCCTAACATCTGCCATTTTACCTTTTCCTTCCATTCAACTTTGCCCTACAAGTCCCATGATGATCAGAGACGAAGTTCTCTAGTTGCCATAGTAGCAAAGATCTAAACAGCCACTTCTTTGCCAACGAAGCCCAAGAACCGGTAACGTGAATAAACGGACCTCGTCTAGAAGCCTCTGTCTGGGCATCGTGGGGAGGAAGTTTAAACCCTGGGCGCTTGGCGGGAGCTTCGACTTCTGTTCTCTGGGCAGTCGAGGAGTGCTTGGTTCGGGTTGTGGGTAAGCAAAGATAGCAACAATTAAGGGGAAGCAAAAACAGGTGGAAGATAAAGGCCTGGTGGAAGAGCTCCTCTAAGGGACCCGGAAAATGAAGCAGCTCCTTTTCCCTTCCAAGTTGAATTGTGTTGCCAACTTCCGTTATGTACGGTTTTTATAGTTCATTTCTCATCAATGGTAACTGAGCCCTAACTGCACAATCTCTGCCTCAATTAGTTTTCTTCCCTTTTCTCCAGGGCTCTGGAGGCATTGCAGTCTGTGAATGAGAATGCTAAGAAAGTAGCATATTAATTAATCAACACATCAGTTCTTCAAGAAGTGAATAATATAATGCTAGGAACCAAAATTGTGGTGATCTTTTTGGTACAGAATCAGAGCAAACAACTTTTAAATGTATTGGATGAAGGCTTAAGTAAATGTTTACATCATACATTGTTTCTTTTTCTGACTAGAGTGCCATTTCCTTTCGGAAATAAAGTATAATTGATAGACTTCCCTGCCATTGGTGGAATGATGGCTTCTGATCATACAGCCCTTCATCATATTGTCCAAGAGGATAAAACGTCTCGGCAATGCAGAAAAAGAGGAAGCTCAAACGATTCTCCAGGTAGGCTTAGTAAGAGCACCAACAGTCAAGACAGTAGCTGTAGCAAACATTCCAGCAAGTCTGGAAGTGCTCAGTTTACCTACTCTAATGACTTTCATGATAATGCTTCAAGAACAGCTGTCAATGGCAGCAAGAACAGCATTTGTTCAGAAGAGAACATCTGTGGAACGTCTCTGAACTACTATCATGAAGATTTTCACTCGGATGCCTCTGAAACCTCCATAAGTGAAGAGAGTGGCAGCTACATCATCCCATTGCCCGAAACACCAAAAACTAAAGAGCGGAATTTACCAGAAAAGAAAAAGAAAAATGATGTCCATACAAAAGGTAAGAAGGCAGTTGCTCACTTTGAACACTACTGCATTCGCTGTGGTTGGCAGATTTCAGCCAAGCTAATGGCAGTTAAGCCTTTCCTAAAAACCAAGCAGTTGTCCAATAACTCCACTTTTGCTTAGCTACCCTGACACTTCTATACTGTAGAGACTATACTATCATTTTGGAAAGCATTTGAATGTTGATAAAATGTTTAAATTGTATGCAGTTGATTATTATATTAATGTACTGCTTTCCACACCCTGTCAGTAATTCCTCTATCGAGGTAATGGGGCTTGTAGCGATGGATGTAGTTCACCAGTTCATCAGATGTCGGTGTCACATGGTTTCAATAAATAAGCCAAGGGCCAGGGAATAGGTTCCAGTATTAACAAAAAAGAAAAAAGAAAAAGAAAGAAAAGAAAAGAAAAGAAAAAGTTGGCAAATTTTAATGCTCACACTTCCATTCTTTTCAGTCTATTACATTCATTATTTTATCATTATTTGGATATGGTATGTACGCATGCATATGTATATCTATCCATCTGTCTGTCTAGGCAGTTTGGTATAGTAGTTAGGCTGCTGGGCTAGCAATCCTGCTTTAGGCCTGTTTGGCTGAGGAATTCTAGGAGTTGAAGTCAATGCATCTTAAAGCTCTCTAAATACTGTCTTAGCATATTATGTGAGTATAGCAGTTATGTCTTACGGAAGCTAATATTATGAGAGTTCAGGTATGATTTTTCACAATAGGTCAATCAACCAATAGTTGTAACAGAGATTGACTCAAGATATTACATAACAGGAAGTGAATCTATGCCGTGAATACATACTTGAGCATTTGGCTCTGAAGCTTATGTAAAATGATCTGATTCTTACTTTGCTCAATCTTATATGCCATCTTGATATTTCTTTTAATGCAGGAGGTAAAATGTTGCCTAAAAAGAAACCTCAGCAAAAGAGCTCATATATTACTGACCATATAGTCAATGCCCAGGAGAAAAATAACATGACTTGCCGTCTCTTGTCAGCAAGAGACCATCAAATTAAAGAACTGAAAAACCAAATGGCTGTTTTGCAGAATAGATTGGAGACCTTTATTACAGAAAATAAAATGTTGAAGCATCTTCAGTCTCAACAGTTAAAAGCAATCACAAAATATGAAAATGCTGAAATTAAGCTGCCTGATCTTTTGGCCACGCAGGCCAATGAAGTGCAGACTCTGAGAGTACTTCTCAGGAAATCTCAGGAAGACGAACGCAGGGCTTCCCAGAAGCTAAGAAACGTTGAGGCACAACTCTTAAAAACCACGGATGCCTTGCGGGCACTACAGAAACTTTGTATAGACAAAAAACTTGAAGAGAGAGAAGAACTTCAGCGCAAATTAAGATCACTTACCCAAAAATTGGAAGCTAGGGATAAGAAAACTCAGGTAACATGCAACATACATTGCTTAGAACTGCATAGCATCGCTCTGTGAGCAGAATGGGATATTGTTTAAATCAATCAATGAAATTAAAATCTCTAGATATAAAAAAGACATTATTGGAAAAGAGGAATGTAGGAAAACCAGGAGAAGATTATAGTTAGACAGGTGGAATTATGTATTAAAAGTGGTATGGGCAAGCTAGCTAAGCTAATTACTTATGAATCTTATTTTCACCACACGATCAGAGATGAATGTTGCAAAACACTACCTGGATGTTTTGAGTGGATGTGGTGCAAAACTTCTTGCTCTTCACACTTCCTTCCATTTTTGCATATTTGGCTCAGTTGTATAGAAAATTGAGATTTTGGAAAGAATGACTCTTGCTTTAACTAATCAGATGAAAAAGTCCATCTCTGATGACATGAGCCTAGCCAGCACATTTAAACCTGTATATTAGCTAAACCTACCTTACTTGGCATCATACCAAGGCAAAAATGAAGCATATTATGGTTTATTATAATTGAAATGAACAAAATGTTAGTCTTGTCTCCTCCTCCTCCACCATCTCCCCCTCCCTTACAGTATAGCTTGTAATGTTGGTATATTAAATAAATAATACTCTTTTGCTAAGTATTGCAATATATAAAATCTAATGTTCTTTTATTCTATTTCTCGACCATACTGACCTTGATTTAAGGATTGGAGAAGGCTATTTCTTCCACCAATAAAAAGAAATTAAAAGTATATATTGTAACTGGATCTCTATTTCTTTTCTCCTTAATCTGCGTAACAGATTGTGAGCATCATCATCTTTCTGGAAACATTTGATAAAATTTCAGTTGCCTTCCTCTAATTTATAATTCAATATTGTATGATTGCAAATCTTGAATAATCTTATTGATGGTTTATTTCTAATGTGTTTAGGATTTGGAAAAGCAGCTGTCATTGAGTACTGCTTCTTTTAGACACCAGTTAGCAGTTGAGAAAAAGAAGACTATTGAAGCTCAGTCGATGACAGCAAATTTGCACGTAGAAATCGAGTCGCTGAAGCTCAAACTTAAGGTATTTAGATGCTTAAATCATATTTTTCTTACCACAGAAGGAATCCAAGATGCTATTCACTAAATGCTGATTTGACATAAGCCTATTTTTTTCTCTGGGTTTTTCTTTCAGCCTCTAACTATATAAACTGTAGATTGGATAAATGTATTAATGTATGTTAGACCTTTTGCACACTAACATTTCTAGGAACAGATAGTACTTGAAAAGTGTCTCCTAACTAAACATATGATCTCTGAAGAACATACATTAATACAATAAACTATATTATCAACATAAATTTAATAATGCATTTCTTTAGGAAAGAGAAAGAGAAATAAGCATTACAAATATTTATGCACACCGGATGCGCAAAGGTCAGCCAGAGAAAGCCGATTCACGTTCTTCTCCAAAAGGTAGAACAGAGTTTGTTTCATACTATAATAATAAAAATATAATTCACTGATGTCAAAAAATATTTCAAATCCTTGCTCTATTTTCTCTTTTAAAAATGGCAATACTACATTTTGTGAACTCTTTAATTAGATCATTTTCATCCTTCTCTCTAGATGGGAGAAATAAGGGGAGAAGAGTTGAATTAGTGAGGAGAGTGTATTTCTAACCCCTTCCTTCAACTCTGAATTTATGAATGAAATACAGGAGTGATTTATCATTGCCTTGTCCCTTGCAGTATGAAATAATCCCCTTGCATTTGCCACTGAAGGGATTACCTAACATCTTCCTATCATGCTGTTCCTATCCAATATACACAATCCTCAAATTATGACTGTAATGGAGCTCAGAATTTTCATCATAAGTTATGATGGTAGTAAATCAAGGCACCCACATGATCAACCTGATTTTAAAACTTTTTTTGTGCTGTTTATTAAACGAATGTCTCAATTGTAAAGCAAATGATTATTAAGATTAAAAAGATCTTTAAGGAAACATTGTGGTTGTTAAGCAAGGCAATGAATTTTATGGCCAGTTTTGCCAGAAACTGGCTTAAAAAGCTAGTTACAAGCAACAAAACACAGCAATTCGCCATAAAGAGGTTCATGTGACAGTGGGGGGGGGGGAACGGGACAGCATCAGAACTCTGGAACTGGGTTATAAATACTTTGGGACGAATATCGTAACTCTGAATGCAATGCAATTGTTCGTTTTGTGAGGAATATGTGTGAAAATTTACATCAGGTTTATCCTTCAACAGGTCCCTTAATCAACCCCAAAATAACATGCAGCAGAAGACCAAGGAACAGGCAACAGGGTGAAATAACCAACTTTATAGAAGATTCTGTCACTAATTATGAGCCCGCATTTGCCAGATTTCCAAAGGAAAGACAAAAAGACACTTCTTCAACTCCCGGTGAAGAAAACAGTCACAAGATACCACCTGGGAAAAAAAGGCTTCGTTTGGAAAAATTGTTTGGGCCAAACTGCATTTTAAATACCAAATGATGGCTGGCATTATTTGATTCCAGTCAAGCTCATAGAACTAATAGATATCAGATAGTATTAGGACTAGGACATATTAGGTAGTAGATATTAGCGTTAGAAGTAGGATATATTTGATCGTAGATATTAGATCATTTAGAACTAAGCGATGTTAGATAGTTAATGTTAGCATTAGAAGTAAATGATGTTAGATTATTATTAAAATTAGGCAATATTAGAAGTAGATATGAGTTAGTATTAGAACTAAGCAATATTAGATAGTAGATATTAATATTAGAACTAGGATATATTAGATAATAGATATTAGTATTAGAGCTAGGATATATTAGATAATAGATTTTAGATAGTATGCGAACTAGGAGATATTAGATAGTAGATATTAGATATTAGTATTAGAGCTAGGATAGATAATAGATTTTGGATGGTATGAGAACTAGGAGATATTAGTAATTTCTGTCGTTACTATTGAAATAAGCAGCACATAAAACTCTATTTTGTGAACTTTCTGAACATTTTTATAAACAATGAACTCTGGTAATTGACATAACGACTAGAAGTATTTAGTGCAGAAACACCTTCTAAACGTGCCCATAAAAATCTAGGGCCATGAGATTCCAAATAACAATTAAAGACCCAGAGGAGACTTCACTTGGTCGTATCCTAATGGCATTAACAATAGTATGGGCATAGAATGCAAGCAATGGAGAAATAAGGAGAAGGGCAATGGCAATTGAACAACCTCAAACTAGGCAAGTACCATGTATGAGGTAGCACTGTATAAGCAGCAGACTCAAACGTCCGAAATTAACCATCCTTCGGAGCTGTTCTGTTTGGTTTTTTTTTAATGCAGCAGAGATGTTAAAAGTCCAATGTCAATATGCATGTCCAACAAAAATGATCATTATGTGGGGGGACTTGCGATATACACAAGAAGTATAGTTCTTCCTGAGTCATCCTAGTGACTAAGAAATAAGATGCATCTAGAAAAAAACTCCCAGCAAAAAAGGATGCCCTCCATAGGCAGAAATGTGCCCAAACTTACAACAAGGTTTGAGGGCATTTGAATAAAACAAAAATTAGCCTTCAAAGTCAATAGGTGACTTTGGTGTAATATTGGATGTCTAATTGACCCTATTCCATGCTATTCCTCTGTGCCATGGATCAAGAAATCCTTTCCTAGAAAGAAACTAAATAGAAGGTCAATTATCCCATAAGTTACTACCCTCCCAATCTGCGACACCCAGTCTTCCGCAAGTATTCCCTAGAGATTCACTTGATGGGGTTTCTCTAAGGTGTAGCTTACCTATAGGTCCATTTTAAATACATGGAACATTGACAATAAATACACGTAAGCAATGAAATCATACATACAGATACCGAAATGTCCACCATCCCACTGTTTCATGAAGCTAATACAGCATCAGTCCTAGGCCTAGTCAATCAATTATATGGCAATGCAGCGATGTAAATCTTGTTGTAGCTGAAATTGTGATCTGTCTGTTCAACATCTGTAGTGATCAGCAGGAAAAGAGTAACCAAGTCCATTGTTGCATCATTTTCAGTAGTGTGGAGAACTCTTCCCAAAGCGGCTCTAGTGGCTGTAGGGTTCTATTAGCACTCACCACACATCTATTGGTATTTCCACTCTGGTTCCATATTGATGTTATCAGGCATTTTCTGTTCTGTTGCTATAGTTCCCAGTTTTGTGTCCACCAGGAGGAAAACAGGTTCTTTCTTCCAAACATGGGATATACAAACCTTCTCCCCTGGGGGTTTCATTTGCATAGACTATGGTGAGATACACAGCTTCCCTTGATGGAATGATCCGTGGTCGGAGAGGACAAAAATCAGCTGATAAAAAAAACTTACAAAAAATAATAAATGCCATAACTGACTTAGGCTATTTCCAGCCTCTTCATCTTTTAAATCACCTGTCATCAGCCTGTTGCCACAGGTGCCACAGAAGTCCCAGGTACAGTGAGTTCAAGCCACAGCTCACCAGAACCTGAAGTGTCCAACTTCCTTTTGCCACGATTCCACATATTTGTCAGTATATAGGAGTTCACGAATTGGAATAGACATGGTAACAGGTCAGCCAATGGGGACTGCTAAGTGACCCAGACGGCTCTGAGCCTGGGCATGCCTTAGGTCACTGATCTGTATATATATATGAGTGCCTCTGTATAATATAGCTTTTGTGATTATTGATTCTGTACTTCTGCATACTGAGTTCTGGTTCTGGTTTCTGCTGTATGGTATTGTATAGAAAGAAGTTTCTTATATAATTGAATCCTGCTGAATTGTTTACTGGTGTGCTAGTTGGATTGCTGCAAATTCAAACAGGTTATGGGCCCAGAGCAACCAGACACAGTAAGACTGAACTGCAATTAAGCCGAAGGACTGCCTGTGGTAAAAAAATTAAAAAGAACAAGGCAGAGAAGGCTTGCAGGATGGCTGTTGAATTCAAGGAGAGCTCTCTGCCTCAACTGGGACAGAAGAATTATATCATTTGGGCTGCAAAAATGGAATGCTTCCTGAAGGTTGAGGAGCTCTGGGATATTGTTGGTAAATCACCCCAGGGGCCATTAGCAGCAGCAGATCAAAGGCAGCACGATAAGGCACTGGCCTCCATCATCTTAAGTTTAGAAGATGAATAATTCCTGAATGTAGCTAATTTAAAAACTGCAAAGGAGGTTTGTCTGAAATTCAGAAGTAAGTGCATCAGCATGCAATATTGTGCAATTATCGAGACAATTATACAGCACCCATTTGCAACCACGAGAGAGTGCGGAAAGGCATTTGCTGCATATACAAACTTTATTTATTGAGTTGGTACACTGTGGCATGCAGATCCCTGAATCTCAGAAGGTACTGTTGGTGTTAAATAGTCTTGATGGAACATGGGACCTTGTTTCAGCTGCTTTTGAGTGCAAAGCAGAACAGGACTTCAGAATGGAAGCTCTTACAGCCTGTTTGATTTCAGAAGAAAACAAACAGCATTTTATAAAAAGCCATGAGGAGAAATTCCTGAGGTGGAGGCCCAAGGAGCAGAGAGAGAGCAGCAGCAGACAGCATGTCTGTAGAGACATGTCTGCAGAGACCAGAGTAACAGATGAGACCAGATTACAGTCCAGCAAAGATTTTCTATCAAGAAAGCAACAGTACAGCGGTGTCTCATCTGTGATGATAAGACTCATTTGAAGAAAGACTGTTTACAAAGAAAAGATACAACAGATGGGCAGGCTGCTGTTGCAAAAGTTAGCTATTGTAATAGCAGAGACAAATGGTTAATAGACAGAGGGTTAGTCAAACAATTGTTAATAATTCTAAATTGTTTTTCAGAAGGGATCCAGCTGGAGGAGATGCAGTAGCCTTGGCGAATGGCCAGAAGGCTAAAGTCATTGGAAAAGGCAGTGTGGTGATTCAATGTCTGAAGGAAAAGTTGAGCAACATATTATGTGTGCCTGAAATGGAGCATAAAATGTCAAAAAATATTTCAAATCCTTGCTCTATTTTCTCTTTTAAAAATGGCAATACTACATTTTGTGAACTCTTTAATTAGATCATTTTCATCCTTCTCTCTAGATGGGAGAAATAAGGGGAGAAGAGTTGAATTAGTGAGGAGAGTGTATTTCTAACCCCTTCCTTCAACTCTGAATTTATGAATGAAATACAGGAGTGATTTATCATTGCCTTGTCCCTTGCAGTATGAAATAATCCCCTTGCATTTGCCACTGAAGGGATTACCTAACATCTTCCTATCATGCTGTTCCTATCCAATATACACAATCCTCAAATTATGACTGTAATGGAGCTCAGAATTTTCATCATAAGTTATGATGGTAGTAAATCAAGGCACCCACATGATCAACCTGATTTTAAAACTTTTTTTGTGCTGTTTATTAAACGAATGTCTCAATTGTAAAGCAAATGATTATTAAGATTAAAAAGATCTTTAAGGAAACATTGTGGTTGTTAAGCAAGGCAATGAATTTTATGGCCAGTTTTGCCAGAAACTGGCTTAAAAAGCTAGTTACAAGCAACAAAACACAGCAATTCGCCATAAAGAGGTTCATGTGACAGTGGGGGGGGGGGGAACGGGACAGCATCAGAACTCTGGAACTGGGTTATAAATACTTTGGGACGAATATCGTAACTCTGAATGCAATGCAATTGTTCGTTTTGTGAGGAATATGTGTGAAAATTTACATCAGGTTTATCCTTCAACAGGTCCCTTAATCAACCCCAAAATAACATGCAGCAGAAGACCAAGGAACAGGCAACAGGGTGAAATAACCAACTTTATAGAAGATTCTGTCACTAATTATGAGCCCGCATTTGCCAGATTTCCAAAGGAAAGACAAAAAGACACTTCTTCAACTCCCGGTGAAGAAAACAGTCACAAGATACCACCTGGGAAAAAAAGGCTTCGTTTGGAAAAATTGTTTGGGCCAAACTGCATTTTAAATACCAAATGATGGCTGGCATTATTTGATTCCAGTCAAGCTCATAGAACTAATAGATATCAGATAGTATTAGGACTAGGACATATTAGGTAGTAGATATTAGCGTTAGAAGTAGGATATATTTGATCGTAGATATTAGATCATTTAGAACTAAGCGATGTTAGATAGTTAATGTTAGCATTAGAAGTAAATGATGTTAGATTATTATTAAAATTAGGCAATATTAGAAGTAGATATGAGTTAGTATTAGAACTAAGCAATATTAGATAGTAGATATTAATATTAGAACTAGGATATATTAGATAATAGATATTAGTATTAGAGCTAGGATATATTAGATAATAGATTTTAGATAGTATGCGAACTAGGAGATATTAGATAGTAGATATTAGATATTAGTATTAGAGCTAGGATAGATAATAGATTTTGGATGGTATGAGAACTAGGAGATATTAGTAATTTCTGTCGTTACTATTGAAATAAGCAGCACATAAAACTCTATTTTGTGAACTTTCTGAACATTTTTATAAACAATGAACTCTGGTAATTGACATAACGACTAGAAGTATTTAGTGCAGAAACACCTTCTAAACGTGCCCATAAAAATCTAGGGCCATGAGATTCCAAATAACAATTAAAGACCCAGAGGAGACTTCACTTGGTCGTATCCTAATGGCATTAACAATAGTATGGGCATAGAATGCAAGCAATGGAGAAATAAGGAGAAGGGCAATGGCAATTGAACAACCTCAAACTAGGCAAGTACCATGTATGAGGTAGCACTGTATAAGCAGCAGACTCAAACGTCCGAAATTAACCATCCTTCGGAGCTGTTCTGTTTGGTTTTTTTTTAATGCAGCAGAGATGTTAAAAGTCCAATGTCAATATGCATGTCCAACAAAAATGATCATTATGTGGGGGGACTTGCGATATACACAAGAAGTATAGTTCTTCCTGAGTCATCCTAGTGACTAAGAAATAAGATGCATCTAGAAAAAAACTCCCAGCAAAAAAGGATGCCCTCCATAGGCAGAAATGTGCCCAAACTTACAACAAGGTTTGAGGGCATTTGAATAAAACAAAAATTAGCCTTCAAAGTCAATAGGTGACTTTGGTGTAATATTGGATGTCTAATTGACCCTATTCCATGCTATTCCTCTGTGCCATGGATCAAGAAATCCTTTCCTAGAAAGAAACTAAATAGAAGGTCAATTATCCCATAAGTTACTACCCTCCCAATCTGCGACACCCAGTCTTCCGCAAGTATTCCCTAGAGATTCACTTGATGGGGTTTCTCTAAGGTGTAGCTTACCTATAGGTCCATTTTAAATACATGGAACATTGACAATAAATACACGTAAGCAATGAAATCATACATACAGATACCGAAATGTCCACCATCCCACTGTTTCATGAAGCTAATACAGCATCAGTCCTAGGCCTAGTCAATCAATTATATGGCAATGCAGCGATGTAAATCTTGTTGTAGCTGAAATTGTGATCTGTCTGTTCAACATCTGTAGTGATCAGCAGGAAAAGAGTAACCAAGTCCATTGTTGCATCATTTTCAGTAGTGTGGAGAACTCTTCCCAAAGCGGCTCTAGTGGCTGTAGGGTTCTATTAGCACTCACCACACATCTATTGGTATTTCCACTCTGGTTCCATATTGATGTTATCAGGCATTTTCTGTTCTGTTGCTATAGTTCCCAGTTTTGTGTCCACCAGGAGGAAAACAGGTTCTTTCTTCCAAACATGGGATATACAAACCTTCTCCCCTGGGGGTTTCATTTGCATAGACTATGGTGAGATACACAGCTTCCCTTGATGGAATGATCCGTGGTCGGAGAGGACAAAAATCAGCTGATAAAAAAAACTTACAAAAAATAATAAATGCCATAACTGACTTAGGCTATTTCCAGCCTCTTCATCTTTTAAATCACCTGTCATCAGCCTGTTGCCACAGGTGCCACAGAAGTCCCAGGTACAGTGAGTTCAAGCCACAGCTCACCAGAACCTGAAGTGTCCAACTTCCTTTTGCCACGATTCCACATATTTGTCAGTATATAGGAGTTCACGAATTGGAATAGACATGGTAACAGGTCAGCCAATGGGGACTGCTAAGTGACCCAGACGGCTCTGAGCCTGGGCATGCCTTAGGTCACTGATCTGTATATATATATGAGTGCCTCTGTATAATATAGCTTTTGTGATTATTGATTCTGTACTTCTGCATACTGAGTTCTGGTTCTGGTTTCTGCTGTATGGTATTGTATAGAAAGAAGTTTCTTATATAATTGAATCCTGCTGAATTGTTTACTGGTGTGCTAGTTGGATTGCTGCAAATTCAAACAGGTTATGGGCCCAGAGCAACCAGACACAGTAAGACTGAACTGCAATTAAGCCGAAGGACTGCCTGTGGTAAAAAAATTAAAAAGAACAAGGCAGAGAAGGCTTGCAGGATGGCTGTTGAATTCAAGGAGAGCTCTCTGCCTCAACTGGGACAGAAGAATTATATCATTTGGGCTGCAAAAATGGAATGCTTCCTGAAGGTTGAGGAGCTCTGGGATATTGTTGGTAAATCACCCCAGGGGCCATTAGCAGCAGCAGATCAAAGGCAGCACGATAAGGCACTGGCCTCCATCATCTTAAGTTTAGAAGATGAATAATTCCTGAATGTAGCTAATTTAAAAACTGCAAAGGAGGTTTGTCTGAAATTCAGAAGTAAGTGCATCAGCATGCAATATTGTGCAATTATCGAGACAATTATACAGCACCCATTTGCAACCACGAGAGAGTGCGGAAAGGCATTTGCTGCATATACAAACTTTATTTATTGAGTTGGTACACTGTGGCATGCAGATCCCTGAATCTCAGAAGGTACTGTTGGTGTTAAATAGTCTTGATGGAACATGGGACCTTGTTTCAGCTGCTTTTGAGTGCAAAGCAGAACAGGACTTCAGAATGGAAGCTCTTACAGCCTGTTTGATTTCAGAAGAAAACAAACAGCATTTTATAAAAAGCCATGAGGAGAAATTCCTGAGGTGGAGGCCCAAGGAGCAGAGAGAGAGCAGCAGCAGACAGCATGTCTGTAGAGACATGTCTGCAGAGACCAGAGTAACAGATGAGACCAGATTACAGTCCAGCAAAGATTTTCTATCAAGAAAGCAACAGTACAGCGGTGTCTCATCTGTGATGATAAGACTCATTTGAAGAAAGACTGTTTACAAAGAAAAGATACAACAGATGGGCAGGCTGCTGTTGCAAAAGTTAGCTATTGTAATAGCAGAGACAAATGGTTAATAGACAGAGGGTTAGTCAAACAATTGTTAATAATTCTAAATTGTTTTTCAGAAGGGATCCAGCTGGAGGAGATGCAGTAGCCTTGGCGAATGGCCAGAAGGCTAAAGTCATTGGAAAAGGCAGTGTGGTGATTCAATGTCTGAAGGAAAAGTTGAGCAACATATTATGTGTGCCTGAAATGGAGCATAATTTACTGAGTGTCTCTAGTCTAGACCAAAAAGGGTTTGAGACCACATTTGTAAATGGGAAGTGTCTCCTAAAGAGAGATGAGAATGGATGTGCACAGGGCATAAAGCAGGATAATATTTATGTGTTGCAGGGAGAAAAGGTTCAATGCGCCCAAACATTTGGAAATGTAGCACAACATGATTCATGTGTTCATCTCTTGCACAGAAAGCTTGGTCATGCCAGCTTCAGAGTTTTGCAAAAGATGCAACAGTTTGGAGAAAGGTTGAACTTAAAAGGGTGTAGTCATCAAAGTCCAAGGCATTCCCAGTAAGCAAGAGTAGCACAAGGCAGACAACAAAAGTTCTAGAGCTGGTACATGCAGAGTTGGTGGGGCCAATGCAAGCCAGTTTGGGAGGAGCAAAGTATGTGCTGGTCATTGTAGATGACTACAGCAGATTTTGTTTCAGCTATTTATTAAAGAGTAAAATACAGGTGCTACAGAAATTTAAGCAATGGGTAAGCTTCGTAGAAAGAAGGTATAAATAACAGGTATTTCAGCTGCAAACTGAAAGAGGTTCAGAATGCATGTCAACAGGTTTTCAACAATGGTTGGGACAGTTAGGAATAAAACACAGTCATAGAAATCTGTACCCAGCAGCTGAGAATGGTGTGATTGAGAGACAGAACGTTGTGTTACAAACAATGAAGGACTCACTGCTGGAGGATTATGGTCTGAGGAGGTCATATTGGGGAGAAGCCATGTTCTCGGAGACCGATAATTATTTAATCAATTGGCTGTGGAGTTCCTCAATTAATGATATTCCATATGCTGTTCTATATGGGAGAAAGCCATCTCTGGCACACTTAAGGGTTTTTGGAAGCAATGCATGGGTTCATATTCCAAAAGCAATCAGGAGAAAAGGTCAACCAAAGGCTAGAAAGCTCAGGTTTACAGGCTATGAGCCTGGCTCAAAGAGCTATTGATTTAGCGATGGGAGCAAAAGAATAGTCATTTCCAGGTCTGCTAGCATTGCAGAGCAAAATTGGAAAAGAATTGATGCAAGTTTTTGGAATGATCCACTTAGTGACGGTAACTCACTTAGTGATAGTGTAAGTGTTCAGGGAGGAGAAACTAAAAGAGAGCAAGAAAAGGAGTCAGGAGAAGATGATGACTCGGATATGAAGCAAGAGCGGGTTGAAACACAAGAGCAGTCAATGCCACGCAGGTCAGAGTGATGGAACCACCTGACAGGTGTTCTGCTAATGAAATTTGGGCGAGGACAAAAGTGAAGCCCGTGATCAAGAGATATCTCCGTCTGAAATAGGGAGCTTGTTATATCTGTCACAGTGGTCCAGACCCGACATAGCTTGTGCAGTAAGCATCTTAAGTCACTTTACTGCTGCTACAATGCAATTGCACTGCATGGGTATAAAAAGAGTTCTCAGGTATTTGAAGGGAACTGTGAACTCGGCTCTTCAAATACAGGTCTCTGAAGAATTGAAATTACAATGTTATTTGACAGTGATTATGCCAATGATGTAAAAACCAGAAAATCTAATTCTGGGATTGTGCTATTGTTTGGAGGCACTTTAATTGGTCAGAAGTCCAGAAAACAAATAACTGTAGCCATATCTATGGCAGAGGCAGAATTTATTGCTCTGTCACCTTGCCAGATTAAAAGTTCTGAAAAACGTGAAAAACTCTATTTTTTGATCGTAGATTGCCCAATTAAGTGTTCCTTTAACATATATTTTACTATTCTTTCTATCCTGTATAAATTTATACCTTTCATAAATTTACCCCAGAACAAATTTCATTGTATTGGGTGGAACCTACACTAACATAAGCATGCATATCTTTACATACTTTGTTTTGGCTTGCCTGATAGGACAGATATTTCCCAGCGCAAAATATAATATTTCTAAAATCCTTTAAAAATTGTGGGTTTACTTCTGTTTGTTTTTTTATTAAATCAGGGAAAAGGAGCTCGTCCTCTTTCATAGCCCCAGATTGAGGAGTGTTTTGCTCAGTAGAAAAACATAATTTATGGAATGAGGAGTGTGAAGGAAACTGGAGATGATGGAATGATGAAAACACCTCCCTAACATCTGCCATTTTACCTTTTCCTTCCATTCAACTTTGCCCTACAAGTCCCATGATGATCAGAGACGAAGTTCTCTAGTTGCCATAGTAGCAAAGATCTAAACAGCCACTTCTTTGCCAACGAAGCCCAAGAACCGGTAACGTGAATAAACGGACCTCGGCTAGAAGCCTCTGTCTGGGCATCGTGGGGAGGAAGTTTAAACCCTGGGCGCTTGGCGGGAGCTTCGACTTCTGTTCTCTGGGCAGTCGAGGAGTGCTTGGTTCGGGTTGTGGGTAAGCAAAGATAGCAACAATTAAGGGGAAGCAAAAACAGGTGGAAGATAAAGGCCTGGTGGAAGAGCTCCTCTAAGGGACCCGGAAAATGAAGCAGCTCCTTTTCCCTTCCAAGTTGAATTGTGTTGCCAACTTCCGTTATGTACGGTTTTTATAGTTCATTTCTCATCAATGGTAACTGAGCCCTAACTGCACAATCTCTGCCTCAATTAGTTTTCTTCCCTTTTCTCCAGGGCTCTGGAGGCATTGCAGTCTGTGAATGAGAATGCTAAGAAAGTAGCATATTAATTAATCAACACATCAGTTCTTCAAGAAGTGAATAATATAATGCTAGGAACCAAAATTGTGGTGATCTTTTTGGTACAGAATCAGAGCAAACAACTTTTAAATGTATTGGATGAAGGCTTAAGTAAATGTTTACATCATACATTGTTTCTTTTTCTGACTAGAGTGCCATTTCCTTTCGGAAATAAAGTATAATTGATAGACTTCCCTGCCATTGGTGGAATGATGGCTTCTGATCATACAGCCCTTCATCATATTGTCCAAGAGGATAAAACGTCTCGGCAATGCAGAAAAAGAGGAAGCTCAAACGATTCTCCAGGTAGGCTTAGTAAGAGCACCAACAGTCAAGACAGTAGCTGTAGCAAACATTCCAGCAAGTCTGGAAGTGCTCAGTTTACCTACTCTAATGACTTTCATGATAATGCTTCAAGAACAGCTGTCAATGGCAGCAAGAACAGCATTTGTTCAGAAGAGAACATCTGTGGAACGTCTCTGAACTACTATCATGAAGATTTTCACTCGGATGCCTCTGAAACCTCCATAAGTGAAGAGAGTGGCAGCTACATCATCCCATTGCCCGAAACACCAAAAACTAAAGAGCGGAATTTACCAGAAAAGAAAAAGAAAAATGATGTCCATACAAAAGGTAAGAAGGCAGTTGCTCACTTTGAACACTACTGCATTCGCTGTGGTTGGCAGATTTCAGCCAAGCTAATGGCAGTTAAGCCTTTCCTAAAAACCAAGCAGTTGTCCAATAACTCCACTTTTGCTTAGCTACCCTGACACTTCTATACTGTAGAGACTATACTATCATTTTGGAAAGCATTTGAATGTTGATAAAATGTTTAAATTGTATGCAGTTGATTATTATATTAATGTACTGCTTTCCACACCCTGTCAGTAATTCCTCTATCGAGGTAATGGGGCTTGTAGCGATGGATGTAGTTCACCAGTTCATCAGATGTCGGTGTCACATGGTTTCAATAAATAAGCCAAGGGCCAGGGAATAGGTTCCAGTATTAACAAAAAAGAAAAAAGAAAAAGAAAGAAAAGAAAAGAAAAGAAAAAGTTGGCAAATTTTAATGCTCACACTTCCATTCTTTTCAGTCTATTACATTCATTATTTTATCATTATTTGGATATGGTATGTACGCATGCATATGTATATCTATCCATCTGTCTGTCTAGGCAGTTTGGTATAGTAGTTAGGCTGCTGGGCTAGCAATCCTGCTTTAGGCCTGTTTGGCTGAGGAATTCTAGGAGTTGAAGTCAATGCATCTTAAAGCTCTCTAAATACTGTCTTAGCATATTATGTGAGTATAGCAGTTATGTCTTACGGAAGCTAATATTATGAGAGTTCAGGTATGATTTTTCACAATAGGTCAATCAACCAATAGTTGTAACAGAGATTGACTCAAGATATTACATAACAGGAAGTGAATCTATGCCGTGAATACATACTTGAGCATTTGGCTCTGAAGCTTATGTAAAATGATCTGATTCTTACTTTGCTCAATCTTATATGCCATCTTGATATTTCTTTTAATGCAGGAGGTAAAATGTTGCCTAAAAAGAAACCTCAGCAAAAGAGCTCATATATTACTGACCATATAGTCAATGCCCAGGAGAAAAATAACATGACTTGCCGTCTCTTGTCAGCAAGAGACCATCAAATTAAAGAACTGAAAAACCAAATGGCTGTTTTGCAGAATAGATTGGAGACCTTTATTACAGAAAATAAAATGTTGAAGCATCTTCAGTCTCAACAGTTAAAAGCAATCACAAAATATGAAAATGCTGAAATTAAGCTGCCTGATCTTTTGGCCACGCAGGCCAATGAAGTGCAGACTCTGAGAGTACTTCTCAGGAAATCTCAGGAAGACGAACGCAGGGCTTCCCAGAAGCTAAGAAACGTTGAGGCACAACTCTTAAAAACCACGGATGCCTTGCGGGCACTACAGAAACTTTGCATAGACAAAAAACTTGAAGAGAGAGAAGAACTTCAGCGCAAATTAAGATCACTTACCCAAAAATTGGAAGCTAGGGATAAGAAAACTCAGGTAACATGCAACATACATTGCTTAGAACTGCATAGCATCGCTCTGTGAGCAGAATGGGATATTTTTTAAATCAATCAATGAAATTAAAATCTCTAGATATAAAAAAGACATTATTGGAAAAGAGGAATGTAGGAAAACCAGGAGAAGATTATAGTTAGACAGGTGGAATTATGTATTAAAAGTGGTATGGGCAAGCTAGCTAAGCTAATTACTTATGAATCTTATTTTCACCACACGATCAGAGATGAATGTTGCAAAACACTACCTGGATGTTTTGAGTGGATGTGGTGCAAAACTTCTTGCTCTTCACACTTCCTTCCATTTTTGCATATTTGGCTCAGTTGTATAGAAAATTGAGATTTTGGAAAGAATGACTCTTGCTTTAACTAATCAGATGAAAAAGTCCATCTCTGATGACATGAGCCTAGCCAGCACATTTAAACCTGTATATTAGCTAAACCTACCTTACTTGGCATCATACCAAGGCAAAAATGAAGCATTTTATGGTTTATTATAATTGAAATGAACAAAATGTTAGTCTTGTCTCCTCCTCCTCCACCATCTCCCCCTCCCTTACAGTATAGCTTGTAATGTTGGTATATTAAATAAATAATACTCTTTTGCTAAGTATTGCAATATATAAAATCTAATGTTCTTTTATTCTATTTCTCGACCATACTGACCTTGATTTAAGGATTGGAGAAGGCTATTTCTTCCACCAATAAAAAGAAATTAAAAGTATATATTGTAACTGGATCTCTATTTCTTTTCTCCTTAATCTGCATAACAGATTGTGAGCATCATCATCTTTCTGGAAACATTTGATAAAATTTCAGTTGCCTTCCTCTAATTTCTAATTCAATATTGTATGATTGCAAATCTTGAATAATCTTATTGATGGTTTATTTCTAATGTGTTTAGGATTTGGAAAAGCAGCTGTCATTGAGTACTGCTTCTTTTAGACACCAGTTAGCAGTTGAGAAAAAGAAGACTATTGAAGCTCAGTCGATGACAGCAAATTTGCACGTAGAAATCGAGTCGCTGAAGCTCAAACTTAAGGTATTTAGATGCTTAAATCATATTTTTCTTACCACAGAAGGAATCCAAGATGCTATTCACTAAATGCTGATTTGACATAAGCCTATTTTTTTCTCTGGGTTTTTCTTTCAGCCTCTAACTATATAAACTGTAGATTGGATAAATGTATTAATGTATGTTAGACCTTTTGCACACTAACATTTCTAGGAACAGATAGTACTTGAAAAGTGTCTCCTAACTAAACATATGATCTCTGAAGAACATACATTAATACAATAAACTATATTATCAACATAAATTTAATAATGCATTTCTTTAGGAAAGAGAAAGAGAAATAAGCATTACAAATATTTATGCACACCGGATGCGCAAAGGTCAGCCAGAGAAAGCCGATTCACGTTCTTCTCCAAAAGGTAGAACAGAGATTGTTTCATACTATAATAATAAAAATATAATTCATTGATGTCAAAAAATGTTTCAAATCCTTGCTCTATTTTCTCTTTTAAAAATGGCAATACTACATTTTGTGAACTCTTTAATTAGTAGTCATTAGTGCTGATTAAACAGGATCATTTTCATCCTTCTCTCTAGATGGGAGAAATAAGGGGAGAAGAGTTGAATTAGTGAGGAGAGTGTATTTCTAACCCCTTCCTTCAACTCTGAATTTATGAATGAAATACAGGAGTGATTTATCATTGCCTTGTCCCTTGCAGTATGAAATAATCCCCTTGCATTTGCCACTGAAGGGATTATCTAACATCTTCCTATCATGCTGTTCCTATCCAATATACACAATCCTCAAATTATGACTGTAATGGAGCTCAGAATTTTCATCATAAGTTATGATGGTAGTAAATCAAGGCACCCACATGATCAACCTGATTTTAAAACTTTTTTTGTGCTGTTTATTAAACGAATGTCTCAATGTAAAGCAAATGATTATTAAGATTAAAAAGATCTTTAAGGAAACATTGTGGTTGTGAAGCAAGGCAATGAATTTTATGGCCACTTTTGCCAGAAACTGGCTTAAAAAGCTAGTTACAAGCAACAAAACACAGCAATTCGCCATAAAGAGGTTCATGTGACAGGGGGGGGGGGGACGGGACAGCATCAGAACTCTGGAACTGGGTTATAAATATTTTGGGACGAATATCGTAACTCTGAATGCAATGCAATTGTTCGTTTTGTGAGGAATATGTGTGAAAATTTACATCAGGTTTATCCTTCAACAGGTCCCTTAATCAACCCCAAAATAACATGCAGCAGAAGACCAAGGAACAGGCAACAGGGTGAAATAACCAACTTTATAGAAGATTCTGTCACTAATTATGAGCCCGCATTTGCCAGATTTCCAAAGGAAAGACAAAAAGACACTTCTTCAACTCCCAGTGAAGAAAACAGTCACAAGATACCACCTGGGAAAAAAAGGCTTCGTTTGGAAAAATTGTTTGGGCCAAACTGCATTTTAAATACCAAATGATGGCTTGCATTATTTGATTCCAGTCAAGCTCATAGAACTAATAGATATCAGATAGTATTAGGACTAGGACATATTAGGTAGTAGATATTAGCGTTAGAAGTAGGATATATTTGATCGTAGATATTAGATCGTTTAGAACTAAGCGATGTTAGATAGTTAATGTTAGCATTAGAAGTAAATGATGTTAGATTATTATTAAAATTAGGCAATATTAGAAGTAGATATGAGTTAGTATTAGAACTAAGCAATATTAGATAGTAGATATTAATATTAGAACTAGGATATATTAGATAATAGATATTAGTATTAGAGCTAGGATATATTAGATAATAGATTTTAGATAGTATGAGAACTAGGAGATATTAGATATTAGATATTAGTATTAGAGCTAGGATAGATAATAGATTTTGGATGGTATGAGAACTAGGAGATATTAGTAATTTCTGTCGTTACTATTGAAATAAGCAGCACATAAAACTCTATTTTGTGAACTTTCTGAACATTTTTATAAACAATGAACTCTGGTAATTGACATAACGACTAGAAGTATTTAGTGCAGAAACACCTTCTAAACGTGCCCATAAAAATCTAGGGCCATGAGATTCCAAATAACAATTAAAGACCCAGAGGAGACTTCACTTGGTCGTATCCTAATGGCATTAACAATAGTATGGGCATAGAATGCAAGCAATGGAGAAATAAGGAGAAGGGCAATGGCAATTGAACAACCTCAAACTAGGCAAGTACCATGTATGAGGTAGCACTGTATAAGCAGCAGGCTCAAACGTCCGAAATTAACCATCCTTCGGAGCTGTTCTGTTTGGTTTTTTTTTAATGCAGCAGAGATGTTAAAAGTCCAATGTCAATATGCATGTCCAACAAAAATGATCATTATGTGGGGGGACTTGCGATATACACAAGAAGTATAGTTCTTCCTGAGTCATCCTAGTGACTAAGAAATAAGATGCATCTAGAAAAAAACTCCCAGCAAAAAAGGATGCCCTCCATAGGCAGAAATGTGCCCAAACTTACAACAAGGTTTGAGGGCATTTGAATAAAACAAAAATTAGCCTTCAAAGTCAATAGGTGACTTTGGTGTAATATTGGATGTCTAATTGACCCTATTCCATGCTATTCCTCTGTGTCATGGATCAAGAAATCCTTTCCTAGAAAGAAACTAAATAGAAGGTCAATTATCCCATAAGTTACTACCCTCCCAATCTGCGACACCCAGTCTTCCGCAAGTATTCCCTAGAGATTCACTTGATGGGGTTTCTCTAAGGTGTAGCTTACCTATAGGTCCATTTTAAATACATGGAACATTGACAATAAATACACGTAAGCAATGAAATCATACATACAGATACCGAAATGTCCACCATCCCACTGTTTCATGAAGCTAATACAGCATCAGTCCTAGGCCTAGTCAATCAATTATATGGCAATGCAGCGATGTAAATCTTGTTGTAGCTGAAATTGTGATCTGTCTGTTCAACATCTGTAGTGATCAGCAGGAAAAGAGTCACCAAGTCCATTGTTGCATCATTTTCAGTAGTGTGGAGAACTCTTCCCAAAGCGGCTCTAGTGGCTGTAGGGTTCTATTAGCACTCACCACACATCTATTGGTATTTCCACTCTGGTTCCATATTGATGTTATCAGGCATTTTCTGTTCTGTTGCTATAGTTCCCAGTTTTGTGTCCACCAGGAGGAAAACAGGTTCTTTCTTCCAAACATGGGATATACAAACCTTCTCCCCTGGGGGTTTCATTTGCATAGACTATGGTGAGATACACAGCTTCCCTTGATGGAATGATCCGTGGTCGGACAGGACAAAAAATCAGCTGATAAAAAAAACTTACAAAAAATAATAAATGCCATAACTGACTTAGGCTATTTCCAGCCTCTTCATCTTTTAAATCACCTGTCATCAGCCTGTTGCCACAGGTGCCACAGAAGTCCCAGGTACAGTGAGTTCAAGCCACAGCTCACCAGAACCTGAAGTGTCCAACTTCCTTTTGCCACGATTCCACATATTTGTCAGTATATAGGAGTTCACGAATTGGAATAGACATGGTAACAGGTCAGCCAATGGGGACTGCTAAGTGACCCAGACGGCTCTGAGCCTGGGCATGCCTTAGGTCACTGATCTGTATATATATATGAGTGCCTCTGTATAATATAGCTTTTGTGATTATTGATTCTGTACTTCTGCATACTGAGTTCTGGTTCTGGTTTCTGCTGTATGGTATTGTATAGAAAGAAGTTTCTTATATAATTGAATCCTGCTGAATTGTTTACTGGTGTGCTAGTTGGATTGCTGCAAATTCAAACAGGTTATGGGCCCAGAGCAACCAGACACAGTAAGACTGAACTGCAATTAAGCCGAAGGACTGCCTGTGGTAAAAAAAGTAAAAAGAACAAGGCAGAGAAGGCTTGCAGGATGGCTGTTGAATTCAAGGAGAGCTCTCTGCCTCAACTGGGACAGAAGAATTATATCATTTGGGCTGCAAAAATGGAATGCTTCCTGAAGGTTGAGGAGCTCTGGGATATTGTTGGTAAATCACCCCAGGGGCCATTAGCAGCAGCAGATCAAAGGCAGCACGATAAGGCACTGGCCTCCATCATCTTAAATTTAGAAGATGAATAATTCCTGAATGTAGCTAATTTAAAAACTGCAAAGGAGGTTTGTCTGAAATTCAGAAGTAAGTGCATCAGCATGCAATATTGTGCAATTATCGAGACAATTATACAGCACCCATTTGCAACCACGAGAGAGTGCGGAAAGGCATTTGCTGCATATACAAACTTTATTTATTGAGTTGGTACACTGTGGCATGCAGATCCCTGAATCTCAGAAGGTACTGTTGGTGTTAAATAGTCTTGATGGAACATGGGACCTTGTTTCAGCTGCTTTTGAGTGCAAAGCAGAACAGGACTTCAGAATGGAAGCTCTTACAGCCTGTTTGATTTCAGAAGAAAACAAACAGCATTTTATAAAAAGCCATGAGGAGAAATTCCTGAGGTGGAGGCCCAAGGAGCAGAGAGAGAGCAGCAGCAGACAGCATGTCTGTAGAGACATGTCTGCAGAGACCAGAGTAACAGATGAGACCAGATTACAGTCCAGCAAAGATTTTCTATCAAGAAAGCAACAGTACAGCGGTGTCTCATCTGTGATGATAAGACTCATTTGAAGAAAGACTGTTTACAAAGAAAAGATACAACAGATGGGCAGGCTGCTGTTGCAAAAGTTAGCTATTGTAATAGCAGAGACAAATGGTTAATAGACAGAGGGTTAGTCAAACAATTGTTAATAATTCTAAATTGTTTTTCAGAAGGGATCCAGCTGGAGGAGATGCAGTAGCCTTGGCGAATGGCCAGAAGGCTAAAGTCATTGGAAAAGGCAGTGTGGTGATTCAATGTCTGAAGGAAAAGTTGAGCAACATATTATGTGTGCCTGAAATGGAGCATAATTTACTGAGTGTCTCTAGTCTAGACCAAAAAGGGTTTGAGACCACATTTGTAAATGGGAAGTGTCTCCTAAAGAGAGATGAGAATGGATGTGCACAGGGCATAAAGCAGGATAATATTTATGTGTTGCAGGGAGAAAAGGTTCAATGCGCCCAAACATTTGGAAATGTAGCACAACATGATTCATGTGTTCATCTCTTGCACAGAAAGCTTGGTCATGCCAGCTTCAGAGTTTTGCAAAAGATGCAACAGTTTGGAGAAAGGTTGAACTTAAAAGGGTGTAGTCATCAAAGTCCAAGGCATTCCCAGTAAGCAAGAGTAGCACAAGGCAGACAACAAAAGTTCTAGAGCTGGTACATGCAGAGTTGGTGGGGCCAATGCAAGCCAGTTTGGGAGGAGCAAAGTATGTGCTGGTCATTGTAGATGACTACAGCAGATTTTGTTTCAGCTATTTATTAAAGAGTAAAATACAGGTGCTACAGAAATTTAAGCAATGGGTAAGCTTCGTAGAAAGAAGGTATAAATAACAGGTATTTCAGCTGCAAACTGAAAGAGGTTCAGAATGCATGTCAACAGGTTTTCAACAATGGTTGGGACAGTTAGGAATAAAACACAGTCATAGAAATCTGTACCCAGCAGCTGAGAATGGTGTGATTGAGAGACAGAACGTTGTGTTACAAACAATGAAGGACTCACTGCTGGAGGATTATGGTCTGAGGAGGTCATATTGGGGAGAAGCCATGTTCTCGGAGACCGATAATTATTTAATCAATTGGCTGTGGAGTTCCTCAATTAATGATATTCCATATGCTGTTCTATATGGGAGAAAGCCATCTCTGGCACACTTAAGGGTTTTTGGAAGCAATGCATGGGTTCATATTCCAAAAGCAATCAGGAGAAAAGGTCAACCAAAGGCTAGAAAGCTCAGGTTTACAGGCTATGAGCCTGGCTCAAAGAGCTATTGATTTAGCGATGGGAGCAAAAGAATAGTCATTTCCAGGTCTGCTAGCATTGCAGAGCAAAATTGGAAAAGAATTGATGCAAGTTTTTGGAATGATCCACTTAGTGACGGTAACTCACTTAGTGATAGTGTAAGTGTTCAGGGAGGAGAAACTAAAAGAGAGCAAGAAAAGGAGTCAGGAGAAGATGATGACTCGGATATGAAGCAAGAGCGGGTTGAAACACAAGAGCAGTCAATGCCACGCAGGTCAGAGTGATGGAACCACCTGACAGGTGTTCTGCTAATGAAATTTGGGCGAGGACAAAAGTGAAGCCTGTGATCAAGAGATATCTCCGTCTGAAATAGGGAGCTTGTTATATCTGTCACAGTGGTCCAGACCCGACATAGCTTGTGCAGTCACTTTACTGCTGCTCCAATGCAATTGCACTGCATGGGTATAAAAAGAGTTCTCAGGTATTTGAAGGGAACTGTGAACTCGGCTCTTCAAATACAGGTCTCTGAAGAATTGAAATTACAATGTTATTTGACAGTGATTATGCCAATGATGTAAAAACCAGAAAATCTAATTCTGGGATTGTGCTATTGTTTGGAGGCACTTTAATTGGTCAGAAGTCCAGAAAACAAATAACTGTAGCCATATCTATGGCAGAGGCAGAATTTATTGCTCTGTCACCTTGCCAGATTAAAAGTTCTGAAAAACGTGAAAAACTCTATTTTTTGATCGTAGATTGCCCAATTAAGTGTTCCTTTAACATATATTTTACTATTCTTTCTATCCTGTATAAATTTATACCTTTCATAAATTTATCCCAGAACAAATTTCATTGTATTGGGTGGAACCTACACTAACATAAGCATGCATATCTTTACATACTTTGCTTTGGCTTGCCTGATAGGACAGATATTTCCCAGCGCAAAATATAATATTTCTAAAATCCTTTAAAAATTGTGGGTTTACTTCTGTTTGTTTTTTTATTAAATCAGGGAAAAGGAGCTCGTCCTCTTTCATAGCCCCAGATTGAGGAGTGTTTTGCTCAGTAGAAAAACATAATTTATGGAATGAGGAGTGTGAAGGAAACTGGAGATGATGGAATGATGAAAACACCTCCCTAACATCTGCCATTTTACCTTTTCCTTCCATTCAACTTTGCCCTACAAGTCCCATGATGATCAGAGACGAAGTTCTCTAGTTGCCATAGTAGCAAAGATCTAAACAGCCACTTCTTTGCCAACGAAGCCCAAGAACCGGTAACGTGAATAAACGGACCTCGGCTAGAAGCCTCTGTCTGGGCATCGTGGGGAGGAAGTTTAAACCCTGGGCGCTTGGCGGGAGCTTCGACTTCTGTTCTCTGGGCAGTCGAGGAGTGCTTGGTTCGGGTTGTGGGTAAGCAAAGATAGCAACAATTAAGGGGAAGCAAAAACAGGTGGAAGATAAAGGCCTGGTGGAAGAGCTCCTCTAAGGGACCCGGAAAATGAAGCAGCTCCTTTTCCCTTCCAAGTTGAATTGTGTTGCCAACTTCCGTTATGTACTGTTTTTATAGTTCATTTCTCATCAATGGTAACTGAGCCCTAACTGCACAATCTCTGCCTCAATTAGTTTTCTTCCCTTTTCTCCAGGGCTCTGGAGGCATTGCAGTCTGTGAATGAGAATGCTAAGAAAGTAGCATATTAATTAATCAACACATCAGTTCTTCAAGAAGTGAATAATATAATGCTAGGAACCAAAATTGTGGTGATCTTTTTGGTACAGAATCAGAGCAAACAACTTTTAAATGTATTGGATGAAGGCTTAAGTAAATGTTTACATCATACATTGTTTCTTTTTCTGACTAGAGTGCCATTTCCTTTCGGAAATAAAGTATAATTGATAGACTTCCCTGCCATTGGTGGAATGATGGCTTCTGATCATACAGCCCTTCATCATATTGTCCAAGAGGATAAAACGTCTCGGCAATGCAGAAAAAGAGGAAGCTCAAACGATTCTCCAGGTAGGCTTAGTAAGAGCACCAACAGTCAAGACAGTAGCTGTAGCAAACATTCCAGCAAGTCTGGAAGTGCTCAGTTTACCTACTCTAATGACTTTCATGATAATGCTTCAAGAACAGCTGTCAATGGCAGCAAGAACAGCATTTGTTCAGAAGAGAACATCTGTGGAACGTCTCTGAACTACTATCATGAAGATTTTCACTCGGATGCCTCTGAAACCTCCATAAGTGAAGAGAGTGGCAGCTACATCATCCCATTGCCCGAAACACCAAAAACTAAAGAGCGGAATTTACCAGAAAAGAAAAAGAAAAATGATGTCCATACAAAAGGTAAGAAGGCAGTTGCTCACTTTGAACACTACTGCATTCGCTGTGGTTGGCAGATTTCAGCCAAGCTAATGGCAGTTAAGCCTTTCCTAAAAACCAAGCAGTTGTCCAATAACTCCACTTTTGCTTAGCTACCCTGACACTTCTATACTGTAGAGACTATACTATCATTTTGGAAAGCATTTGAATGTTGATAAAATGTTTAAATTGTATGCAGTTGATTATTATATTAATGTACTGCTTTCCACACCCTGTCAGTAATTCCTCTATCGAGGTAATGGGGCTTGTAGCGATGGATGTAGTTCACCAGTTATCATGGTCATACAGATGTCGGTGTCACATGGTTTCAATAAATAAGCCAAGGGCCAGGGAATAGGTTCCAGTATTAACAAAAAAGAAAAAAGAAAAAAAAAGAAAAAGAAAGAAAAGAAAAGAAAAGAAAAAGTTGGCAAATTTTAATGCTCACACTTCCATTCTTTTCAGTCTATTACATTCATTATTTTATCATTATTTGGATATGGTATGTACGCATGCATATGTATATCTATCCATCTGTCTGTCTAGGCAGTTTGGTATAGTAGTTAGGCTGCTGGGCTAGCAATCCTGCTTTAGGCCTGTTTGGCTGAGGAATTCTAGGAGTTGAAGTCAATGCATCTTAAAGCTCTCTAAATACTGTCTTAGCATATTATGTGAGTATAGCAGTTATGTCTTACGGAAGCTAATATTATGAGAGTTCAGGTATGATTTTTCACAATAGGTCAATCAACCAATAGTTGTAACAGAGATTGATTCAAGATATTACATAACAGGAAGTGAATCTATGCCGTGAATACATACTTGAGCATTTGGCTCTGAAGCTTATGTAAAATGATCTGATTCTTACTTTGCTCAATCTTATATGCCATCTTGATATTTCTTTTAATGCAGGAGGTAAAATGTTGCCTAAAAAGAAACCTCAGCAAAAGAGCTCATATATTACTGACCATATAGTCAATGCCCAGGAGAAAAATAACATGACTTGCCGTCTCTTGTCAGCAAGAGACCATCAAATTAAAGAACTGAAAAACCAAATGGCTGTTTTGCAGAATAGATTGGAGACCTTTATTACAGAAAATAAAATGTTGAAGCATCTTCAGTCTCAACAGTTAAAAGCAATCACAAAATATGAAAATGCTGAAATTAAGCTGCCTGATCTTTTGGCCACGCAGGCCAATGAAGTGCAGACTCTGAGAGTACTTCTCAGGAAATCTCAGGAAGACGAACGCAGGGCTTCCCAGAAGCTAAGAAACGTTGAGGCACAACTCTTAAAAACCACGGATGCCTTGCGGGCACTACAGAAACTTTGCATAGACAAAAAACTTGAAGAGAGAGAAGAACTTCAGCGCAAATTAAGATCACTTACCCAAAAATTGGAAGCTAGGGATAAGAAAACTCAGGTAACATGCAACATACATTGCTTAGAACTGCATAGCATCGCTCTGTGAGCAGAATGGGATATTTTTTAAATCAATCAATGAAATTAAAATCTCTAGATATAAAAAAGACATTATTGGAAAAGAGGAATGTAGGAAAACCAGGAGAAGATTATAGTTAGACAGGTGGAATTATGTATTAAAAGTGGTATGGGCAAGCTAGCTAAGCTAATTACTTATGAATCTTATTTTCACCACACGATCAGAGATGAATGTTGCAAAACACTACCTGGATGTTTTGAGTGGATGTGGTGCAAAACTTCTTGCTCTTCACACTTCCTTCCATTTTTGCATATTTGGCTCAGTTGTATAGAAAATTGAGATTTTGGAAAGAATGACTCTTGCTTTAACTAATCAGATGAAAAAGTCCATCTCTGATGACATGAGCCTAGCCAGCACATTTAAACCTGTATATTAGCTAAACCTACCTTACTTGGCATCATACCAAGGCAAAAATGAAGCATTTTATGGTTTATTATAATTGAAATGAACAAAATGTTAGTCTTGTCTCCTCCTCCTCCACCATCTCCCCCTCCCTTACAGTATAGCTTGTAATGTTGGTATATTAAATAAATAATACTCTTTTGCTAAGTATTGCAATATATAAAATCTAATGTTCTTTTATTCTATTTCTCGACCATACTGACCTTGATTTAAGGATTGGAGAAGGCTATTTCTTCCACCAATAAAAAGAAATTAAAAGTATATATTGTAACTGGATCTCTATTTCTTTTCTCCTTAATCTGCATAACAGATTGTGAGCATCATCACCTTTCTGGAAACATTTGATAAAATTTCAGTTGCCTTCCTCTAATTTCTAATTCAATATTGTATGATTGCAAATCTTGAATAATCTTATTGATGGTTTATTTCTAATGTGTTTAGGATTTGGAAAAGCAGCTGTCATTGAGTACTGCTTCTTTTAGACACCAGTTAGCAGTTGAGAAAAAGAAGACTATTGAAGCTCAGTCGATGACAGCAAATTTGCACGTAGAAATCGAGTCGCTGAAGCTCAAACTTAAGGTATTTAGATGCTTAAATCATATTTTTCTTACCACAGAAGGAATCCAAGATGCTATTCACTAAATGCTGATTTGACATAAGCCTATTTTTTTCTCTGGGTTTTTCTTTCAGCCTCTAACTATATAAACTGTAGATTGGATAAATGTATTAATGTATGTTAGGCCTTTTGCACACTAACATTTCTAGGAACAGATAGTACTTGAAAAGTGTCTCCTAACTAAACATATGATCTCTGAAGAACATACATTAATACAATAAACTATATTATCAACATAAATTTAATAATGCATTTCTTTAGGAAAGAGAAAGAGAAATAAGCATTACAAATATTTATGCACACCGGATGCGCAAAGGTCAGCCAGAGAAAGCCGATTCACGTTCTTCTCCAAAAGGTAGAACAGAGTTTGTTTCATACTATAATAATAAAAATATAATTCATTGATGTCAAAAAATATTTCAAATCCTTGCTCTATTTTCTCTTTTAAAAATGGCAATACTACATTTTGTGAACTCTTTAATTAGTAGTCATTAGTGCTGATTAAACAGGATCATTTTCATCCTTCTCTCTAGATGGGAGAGATAAGGGGAGAAGAGTTGAATTAGTGAGGAGAGTGTATTTCTAACCCCTTCCTTCAACTCTGAATTTATGAATGAAATACAGGAGTGATTTATCATTGCCTTGTCCCTTGCAGTATGAAATAATCCCCTTGCATTTGCCACTGAAGGGATTATCTAACATCTTCCTATCATGCTTTTCCTATCCAATATACACAATCCTCAAATTATGACTGTAATGGAGCTCAGAATTTTCATCATAAGTTATGATGGTAGTAAATCAAGGCACCCACATGATCAACCTGATTTTAAAACTTTTTTTGTGCTGTTTATTAAACGAATGTCTCAATGTAAAGCAAATGATTATTAAGATTAAAAAGATCTTTAAGGAAACATTGTGGTTGTGAAGCAAGGCAATGAATTTTATGGCCAGTTTTGCCAGAAACTGGCTTAAAAAGCTAGTTACAAGCAACAAAACACAGCAATTCGCCATAAAGAGGTTCATGTGACAGTGGGGGGGGGGGAACGGGACAGCATCAGAACTCTGGAACTGGGTTATAAATACTTTGGGACGAATATCGTAACTCTGAATGCAATGCAATTGTTCGTTTTGTGAGGAATATGTGTGAAAATTTACATCAGGTTTATCCTTCAACAGGTCCCTTAATCAACCCCAAAATAACATGCAGCAGAAGACCAAGGAACAGGCAACAGGGTGAAATAACCAACTTTATAGAAGATTCTGTCACTAATTATGAGCCCGCATTTGCCAGATTTCCAAAGGAAAGACAAAAAGACACTTCTTCAACTCCCGGTGAAGAAAACAGTCACAAGATACCACCTGGGAAAAAAAGGCTTCGTTTGGAAAAATTGTTTGGGCCAAACTGCATTTTAAATACCAAATGATGGCTTGCATTATTTGATTCCAGTCAAGCTCATAGAACTAATAGATATCAGATAGTATTAGGACTAGGACATATTAGGTAGTAGATATTAGCGTTAGAAGTAGGATATATTTGATCGTAGATATTAGATCGTTTAGAACTAAGCGATGTTAGATAGTTAATGTTAGCATTAGAAGTAAATGATGTTAGATTATTATTAAAATTAGGCAATATTAGAAGTAGATATGAGTTAGTATTAGAACTAAGCAATATTAGATAGTAGATATTAATATTAGAACTAGGATATATTAGATAATAGATATTAGTATTAGAGCTAGGATATATTAGATAATAGATTTTAGATAGTATGAGAACTAGGAGATATTAGATAGTAGATATTAGATATTAGTATTAGAGCTAGGATAGATAATAGATTTTGGATGGTATGAGAACTAGGAGATATTAGTAATTTCTGTCGTTACTATTGAAATAAGCAGCACATAAAACTCTATTTTGTGAACTTTCTGAACATTTTTATAAACAATGAACTCTGGTAATTGACATAACGACTAGAAGTATTTAGTGCAGAAACACCTTCTAAACGTGCCCATAAAAATCTAGGGCCATGAGATTCCAAATAACAATTAAAGACCCAGAGGAGACTTCACTTGGTCGTATCCTAATGGCATTAACAATAGTATGGGCATAGAATGCAAGCAATGGAGAAATAAGGAGAAGGGCAATGGCAATTGAACAACCTCAAACTAGGCAAGTACCATGTATGAGGTAGCACTGTATAAGCAGCAGGCCCAAACGTCCGAAATTAACCATCCTTCGGAGCTGTTCTGTTTGGTTTTTTTTTAATGCAGCAGAGATGTTAAAAGTCCAATGTCAATATGCATGTCCAACAAAAATGATCATTATGTGGGGGGACTTGCGATATACACAAGAAGTATAGTTCTTCCTGAGTCATCCTAGTGACTAAGAAATAAGATGCATCTAGAAAAAAACTCCCAGCAAAAAAGGATGCCCTCCATAGGCAGAAATGTGCCCAAACTTACAACAAGGTTTGAGGGCATTTGAATCAAACAAAAATTAGCCTTCAAAGTCAATAGGTGACTTTGGTGTAATATTGGATGTCTAATTGACCCTATTCCATGCTATTCCTCTGTGCCATGGATCAAGAAATCCTTTCCTAGAAAGAAACTAAATAGAAGGTCAATTATCCCATAAGTTACTACCCTCCCAATCTGCGACACCCAGTCTTCCGCAAGTATTCCCTGGAGATTCACTTGATGGGGTTTCTCTAAGGTGTAGCTTACCTATAGGTCCATTTTAAATACATGGAACATTGACAATAAATACACGTAAGCAATGAAATCATACATACAGATACCGAAATGTCCACCATCCCACTGTTTCATGAAGCTAATACAGCATCAGTCCTAGGCCTAGTCAATCAATTATATGGCAATGCAGCGATGTAAATCTTGTTGTAGCTGAAATTGTGATCTGTCTGTTCAACATCTGTAGTGATCAGCAGGAAAAGAGTAACCAAGTCCATTGTTGCATCATTTTCAGTAGTGTGGAGAACTCTTCCCAAAGCGGCTCTAGTGGCTGTAGGGTTCTATTAGCACTCACCACACATCTATTGGTATTTCCACTCTGGTTCCATATTGATGTTATCAGGCATTTTCTGTTCTGTTGCTATAGTTCCCAGTTTTGTGTCCACCAGGAGGAAAACAGGTTCTTTCTTCCAACCATGGGATATACAAACCTTCTCCCCTGGGGGTTTCATTTGCATAGAATATGGTGAGATACACAGCTTCCCTTGATGGAATGATCCGTGGTCGGACAGGACAAAAATCAGCTGATAAAAAAAACTTACAAAAAATAATAAATGCCATAACTGACTTAGGCTATTTCCAGCCTCTTCATCTTTTAAATCACCTGTCATCAGCCTGTTGCCACAGGTGCCACAGAAGTCCCAGGTACAGTGAGTTCAAGCCACAGCTCACCAGAACCTGAAGTGTCCAACTTCCTTTTGCCACGATTCCACATATTTGTCAGTATATAGGGGTTCACGAATTGGAATAGACATGGTAACAGGTCAGCCAATGGGGACTGCTAAGTGACCCAGACGGCTCTGAGCCTGGGCATGCCTTAGGTCACTGATCGGTATATATATATATATATATATATATATGAGTGCCTCTGTATAATATAGCTTTTGTGATTATTGATTCTGTACTTCTGCATACTGAGTTCTGGTTCTGGTTTCTGCTGTATGGTATTGTATAGAAAGAAGTTTCTTATATAATTGAATCCTGCTGAATTGTTTACTAGTGTGCTAGTTGGATTGCTGCAAATTCAAACAGGTTATGGGCCCAGAGCAACCAGACACAGTAAGACTGAACTGCAATTAAGCCGAAGGACTGCCTGTGGTAAAAAAAGTAAAAAGAACAAGGCAGAGAAGGCTTGCAGGATGGCTGTTGAATTCAAGGAGAGCTCTCTGCCTCAACTGGGACAGAAGAATTATATCATTTGGGCTGCAAAAATGGAATGCTTCCTGAAGGTTGAGGAGCTCTGGGATATTGTTGGTAAATCACCCCAGGGGCCATTAGCAGCAGCAGATCAAAGGCAGCACGATAAGGCACTGGCCTCCATCATCTTAAGTTTAGAAGATGAATAATTCCTGAATGTAGCTAATTTAAAAACTGCAAAGGAGGTTTGTCTGAAATTGAGAAGTAAGTGCATCAGCATGCAATATTGTGCAATTATCGAGACAATTATACAGCACCCATTTGCAACCACGAGAGAGTGCGGAAAGGCATTTGCTGCATATACGAACTTTATTTATTGAGTTGGTACACTGTGGCATGCAGATCCCTGAATCTCAGAAGGTACTGTTGGTGTTAAATAGTCTTGATGGAACATGGGACCTTGTTTCAGCTGTTATTGAGTGCAAAGCAGAACAGGACTTCAGAATGGAAGCTCTTACAGCCTGTTTGATTTCAGAAGAAAACAAACAGCATTTTATAAAAAGCCATGAGGAGAAATTCCTGAGGTGGAGGCCCAAGGAGCAGAGAGAGAGCAGCAGCAGACAGCATGTCTGTAGAGACATGTCTGCAGAGACCAGAGTAACAGATGAGACCAGATTACAGTCCAGCAAAGATTTTCTATCAAGAAAGCAACAGTACAGCGGTGTCTCATCTGTGATGATAAGACTCATTTGAAGAAAGACTGTTTACATGCAGAGTTGGTGGGGCCAATGCAAGCCAGTTTGGGAGGAGCAAAGTATGTGATGGTCATTGTAGATGACTACAGCAGATTTTGTTTCAGCTATTTATTAAAGAGTAAAATACAGGTGCTACAGAAATTTAAGCAATGGGTAAGCTTCGTAGAAAGAAGGTATAAATAACAGGTATTTCAGCTGCAAACTGAAAGAGTTTCAGAATGCATGTCAACAGGTTTTCAACAATGGTTGGGACAGTTAGGAATAAAACACAGTCATAGAAATCTGTACCCAGCAGCTGAGAATGGTGTGATTGAGAGACAGAATGGTGTGTTACAAACAATGAAGGACTCACTGCTGGAGGATTATGGTCTGAGGAGGTCATATTGGGGAGAAGCCATGTTCTCGGAGACCGATAATTATTTAATCAATTGGCTGTGGAGTTCCTCAATTAATGATATTCCATATGCTGTTCTATATGGGAGAAAGCCATCTCTGGCACACTTAAGGGTTTTTGGAAGCAATGCATGGGTTCATATTCCAAAAGCAATCAGGAGAAAAGGTCAACCAAAGGCTAGAAAGCTCAGGTTTACAGGCTATGAGCCTGGCTCAAAGAGCTATTGATTTAGCGATGGGAGCAAAAGAATAGTCATTTCCAGGTCTGCTAGCATTGCAGAGCAAAATTGGAAAAGAATTGATGCAAGTTTTTGGAATGATCCACTTAGTGACGGTAACTCACTTAGTGATAGTGTAAGTGTTCAGGGAGGAGAAACTAAAAGAGAGCAAGAAAAGGAGTCAGGAGAAGATGATGACTCGGATATGAAGCAAGAGCGGGTTGAAACACAAGAGCAGTCAATGCCACGCAGGTCAGAGTGATGGAACCACCTGACAGGTGTTCTGCTAATGAAATTTGGGCGAGGACAAAAGTGAAGCCTGTGATCAAGAGATATCTCCGTCTGAAATAGGGAGCTTGTTATATCTGTCACAGTGGTCCAGACCCGACATAGCTTGTGCAGTAAGCATCTTAAGTCACTTTACTGCTGCTCCAATGCAATTGCACTGCATGGGTATAAAAAGAGTTCTCAGGTATTTGAAGGGAACTGTGAACTTGGGTCTTCAAATACAGGTCTCTGAAGAATTGAAATTACAATGTTATTTGACAGTGATTATGCCAATGATGTAAAAACCAGAAAATCTAATTCTGGGATTGTGCTATTGTTTGGAGGCACTTTAATTGGTCAGAAGTCCAGAAAACAAATAACTGTAGCCATATCTATGGCAGAGGCAGAATTTATTGCTCTGTCACCTTGCCAGATTAAAAGTTCTAAAACGTGAAAAACGTGAAAAACTCTATTTTTTGATCGTAGATTGCCCAATTAAGTGTTCCTTTAACATATATTTTACTATTCTTTCTATCCTGTATAAATTTATACCTTTCATAAATTTACCCCAGAACAAATTTCATTGTATTGGGTGGAACCTACACTAACATAAGCATGCATATCTTTACATACTTTGCTTTGGCTTGCCTGATAGGACAGATATTTCCCAGCGCAAAATATAATATTTCTAAAATCCTTTAAAAATTGTGGGTTTACTTCTGTTTGTTTTTTTTATTAAATCAGGGAAAAGGAGCTCGTCCTCTTTCATAGCCCCAGATTGAGGAGTGTTTTGCTCAGTAGAAAAACATAATTTATGGAATGAGGAGTGTGAAGGAAACTGGAGATGATGGAATGATGAAAACACCTCCCTAACATCTGCCATTTTACCTTTTCCTTCCATTCAACTTTGCCCTACAAGTCCCATGATGATCAGAGACGAAGTTCTCTAGTTGCCATAGTAGCAAAGATCTAAACAGCCACTTCTTTGCCAACGAAGCCCAAGAACCGGTAACGTGAATAAACGGACCTCGGCTAGAAGCCTCTGTCTGGGCATCGTGGGGAGGAAGTTTAAACCCTGGGCGCTTGGCGGGAGCTTCGACTTCTGTTCTCTGGGCAGTCGAGGAGTGCTTGGTTCGGGTTGTGGGTAAGCAAAGATAGCAACAATTAAGGGGAAGCAAAAACAGGTGGAAGATAAAGGCCTGGTGGAAGAGCTCCTCTAAGGGACCCGGAAAATGAAGCAGCTCCTTTTCCCTTCCAAGTTGAATTGTGTTGCCAACTTCCGTTATGTACTGTTTTTATAGTTCATTTCTCATCAATGGTAACTGAGCCCTAACTGCACAATCTCTGCCTCAATTAGTTTTCTTCCCTTTTCTCCAGGGCTCTGGAGGCATTGCAGTCTGTGAATGAGAATGCTAAGAAAGTAGCATATTAATTAATCAACACATCAGTTCTTCAAGAAGTGAATAATATAATGCTAGGAACCAAAATTGTGGTGATCTTTTTGGTACAGAATCAGAGCAAACAACTTTTAAATGTATTGGATGAAGGCTTAAGTAAATGTTTACATCATACATTGTTTCTTTTTCTGACTAGAGTGCCATTTCCTTTCGGAAATAAAGTATAATTGATAGACTTCCCTGCCATTGGTGGAATGATGGCTTCTGATCATACAGCCCTTCATCATATTGTCCAAGAGGATAAAACGTCTCGGCAATGCAGAAAAAGAGGAAGCTCAAACGATTCTCCAGGTAGGCTTAGTAAGAGCACCAACAGTCAAGACGGTAGCTGTAGCAAACATTCCAGCAAGTCTGGAAGTGCTCAGTTTACCTACTCTAATGACTTTCATGATAATGCTTCAAGAACAGCTGTCAATGGCAGCAAGAACAGCATTTGTTCAGAAGAGAACATCTGTGGAACATCTCTGAACTACTATCATGAAGATTTTCACTCGGATGCCTCTGAAACCTCCATAAGTGAAGAGAGTGGCAGCTACATCATCCCATTGCCCGAAACACCAAAAACTAAAGAGCGGAATTTACCAGAAAAGAAAAAGAAAAATGATGTCCATACAAAAGGTAAGAAGGCAGTTGCTCACTTTGAACACTACTGCATTCGCTGTGGTTGGCAGATTTCAGCCAAGCTAATGGCAGTTAAGCCTTTCCTAAAAACCAAGCAGTTGTCCAATAACTCCACTTTTGCTTAGCTACCCTGACACTTCTATACTGTAGAGACTATACTATCATTTTGGAAAGCATTTGAATGTTGATAAAATGTTTAAATTGTATGCAGTTGATTATTATATTAATGTACTGCTTTCCACACCCTGTCAGTAATTCCTCTATCGAGGTAATGGGGCTTGTAGCGATGGATGTAGTTCACCAGTTATCATGGTCATACAGATGTCGGTGTCACATGGTTTCAATAAATAAGCCAAGGGCCAGGGAATAGGTTCCAGTATTAACAAAAAAGAAAAAAGAAAAAAAAAGAAAAAGAAAGAAAAGAAAAGAAAAGAAAAAGTTGGCAAATTTTAATGCTCACACTTCCATTCTTTTCAGTCTATTACATTCATTATTTTATCATTATTTGGATATGGTATGTACGCATGCATATGTATATCTATCCATCTGTCTGTCTAGGCAGTTTGGTATAGTAGTTAGGCTGCTGGGCTAGCAATCCTGCTTTAGGCCTGTTTGGCTGAGGAATTCTAGGAGTTGAAGTCAATGCATCTTAAAGCTCTCTAAATACTGTCTTAGCATATTATGTGAGTATAGCAGTTATGTCTTACGGAAGCTAATATTATGAGAGTTCAGGTATGATTTTTCACAATAGGTCAATCAACCAATAGTTGTAACAGAGATTGACTCAAGATATTACATAACAGGAAGTGAATCTATGCCGTGAATACATACTTGAGCATTTGGCTCTGAAGCTTATGTAAAATGATCTGATTCTTACTTTGCTCAATCTTATATGCCATCTTGATATTTCTTTTAATGCAGGAGGTAAAATGTTGCCTAAAAAGAAACCTCAGCAAAAGAGCTCATATATTACTGACCATATAGTCAATGCCCAGGAGAAAAATAACATGACTTGCCGTCTCTTGTCAGCAAGAGACCATCAAATTAAAGAACTGAAAAACCAAATGGCTGTTTTGCAGAATAGATTGGAGACCTTTATTACAGAAAATAAAATGTTGAAGCATCTTCAGTCTCAACAGTTAAAAGCAATCACAAAATATGAAAATGCTGAAATTAAGCTGCCTGATCTTTTGGCCACGCAGGCCAATGAAGTGCAGACTCTGAGAGTACTTCTCAGGAAATCTCAGGAAGACGAACGCAGGGCTTCCCAGAAGCTAAGAAACGTTGAGGCACAACTCTTAAAAACCACGGATGCCTTGCGGGCACTACAGAAACTTTGCATAGACAAAAAACTTGAAGAGAGAGAAGAACTTCAGCGCAAATTAAGATCACTTACCCAAAAATTGGAAGCTAGGGATAAGAAAACTCAGGTAACATGCAACATACATTGCTTAGAACTGCATAGCATCGCTCTGTGAGCAGAATGGGATATTTTTTAAATCAATCAATGAAATTAAAATCTCTAGATATAAAAAAGACATTATTGGAAAAGAGGAATGTAGGAAAACCAGGAGAAGATTATAGTTAGACAGGTGGAATTATGTATTAAAAGTGGTATGGGCAAGCTAGCTAAGCTAATTACTTATGAATCTTATTTTCACCACACGATCAGAGATGAATGTTGCAAAACACTACCTGGATGTTTTGAGTGGATGTGGTGCAAAACTTCTTGCTCTTCACACTTCCTTCCATTTTTGCATATTTGGCTCAGTTGTATAGAAAATTGAGATTTTGGAAAGAATGACTCTTGCTTTAACTAATCAGATGAAAAAGTCCATCTCTGATGACATGAGCCTAGCCAGCACATTTAAACCTGTATATTAGCTAAACCTACCTTACTTGGCATCATACCAAGGCAAAAATGAAGCATATTATGGTTTATTATAATTGAAATGAACAAAATGTTAGTCTTGTCTCCTCCTCCTCCACCATCTCCCCCTCCCTTACAGTATAGCTTGTAATGTTGGTATATTAAATAAATAATACTCTTTTGCTAAGTATTGCAATATATAAAATCTAATGTTCTTTTATTCTATTTCTCGACCATACTGACCTTGATTTAAGGATTGGAGAAGGCTATTTCTTCCACCAATAAAAAGAAATTAAAAGTATATATTGTAACTGGATCTCTATTTCTTTTCTCCTTAATCTGCATAACAGATTGTGAGCATCATCATCTTTCTGGAAACATTTGATAAAATTTCAGTTGCCTTCCCCTAATTTCTAATTCAATATTGTATGATTGCAAATCTTGAATAATCTTATTGATGGTTTATTTCTAATGTGTTTAGGATTTGGAAAAGCAGCTGTCATTGAATACTGCTTCTTTTAGACACCAGTTAGCAGTTGAGAAAAAGAAGACTATTGAAGCTCAGTCGATGACAGCAAATTTGCACGTAGAAATCGAGTCGCTGAAGCTCAAACTTAAGGTATTTAGATGCTTAAATCATATTTTTCTTACCACAGAAGGAATCCAAGATGCTATTCACTAAATGCTGATTTGACATAAGCCTATTTTTTTCTCTGGGTTTTTCTTTCAGCCTCTAACTATATAAACTGTAGATTGGATAAATGTATTAATGTATGTTAGGCCTTTTGCACACTAACATTTCTAGGAACAGATAGTACTTGAAAAGTGTCTCCTAACTAAACATATGATCTCTGAAGAACATACATTAATACAATAAACTATATTATCAACATAAATTTAATAATGCATTTCTTTAGGAAAGAGAAAGAGAAATAAGCATTACAAATATTTATGCACACCGGATGCGCAAAGGTCAGCCAGAGAAAGCCGATTCACGTTCTTCTCCAAAAGGTAGAACAGAGTTTGTTTCATACTATAATAATAAAAATATAATTCATTGATGTCAAAAAATATTTCAAATCCTTGCTCTATTTTCTCTTTTAAAAATGGCAATACTACATTTTGTGAACTCTTTAATTAGTAGTCATTAGTGCTGATTAAACAGGATCATTTTCATCCTTCTCTCTAGATGGGAGAGATAAGGGGAGAAGAGTTGAATTAGTGAGGAGAGTGTATTTCTAACCCCTTCCTTCAATTCTGAATTTATGAATGAAATACAGGAGTGATTTATCATTGCCTTGTCCCGTGCAGTATGAAATAATCCCCTTGCATTTGCCACTGAAGGGATTATCTAACATCTTCCTATCATGCTGTTCCTATCCAATATACACAATCCTCAAATTATGACTGTAATGGAGCTCAGAATTTTCATCATAAGTTATGATGGTAGTAAATCAAGGCACCCACATGATCAACCTGATTTTAAAACTTTTTTTGTGCTGTTTATTAAACGAATGTCTCAATGTAAAGCAAATGATTATTAAGATTAAAAAGATCTTTAAGGAAACATTGTGGTTGTGAAGCAAGGCAATGAATTTTATGGCCAGTTTTGCCAGAAACTGGCTTAAAAAGCTAGTTACAAGCAACAAAACACAGCAATTCGCCATAAAGAGGTTCATGTGACAGTGGGGGGGGGGGAACGGGACAGCATCAGAATTCTGGAACTGGGTTATAAATATTTTGGGACGAATATCGTAACTCTGAATGCAATGCAATTGTTTGTTTTGTGAGGAATATGTGTGAACATTTACATCAGGTTTATCCTTCAACAGGTCCCTTAATCAACCCCAAAATAACATGCAGCAGAAGACCAAGGAACAGGCAACAGGGTGAAATAACCAACTTTATAGAAGATTCTGTCACTAATTATGAGCCCGCATTTGCCAGATTTCCAAAGGAAAGACAAAAAGACACTTCTTCAACTCCCGGTGAAGAAAACAGTCACAAGATACCACCTGGGAAAAAAAGGCTTCGTTTGGAAAAATTGTTTGGGCCAAACTGCATTTTAAATACCAAATGATGGCTTGCATTATTTGATTCCAGTCAAGCTCATAGAACTAATAGATATCAGATAGTATTAGGACTAGGACATATTAGGTAGTAGATATTAGCGTTAGAAGTAGGATATATTTGATCGTAGATATTAGATCGTTTAGAACTAAGCGATGTTAGATAGTTAATGTTAGCATTAGAAGTAAATGATGTTAGATTATTATTAAAATTAGGCAATATTAGAAGTAGATATGAGTTAGTATTAGAACTAAGCAATATTAGATAGTAGATATTAATATTAGAACTAGGATATATTAGATAATAGATATTAGTATTAGAGCTAGGATATATTAGATAATAGATTTTAGATAGTATGAGAACTAGGAGATATTAGATAGTAGATATTAGATATTAGTATTAGAGCTAGGATAGATAATAGATTTTGGATGGTATGAGAACTAGGAGATATTAGTAATTTCTGTCGTTACTATTGAAATAAGCAGCACATAAAACTCTATTTTGTGAACTTTCTGAACATTTTTATAAACAATGAACTCTGGTAATTGACATAACGACTAGAAGTATTTAGTGCAGAAACACCTTCTAAACGTGCCCATAAAAATCTAGGGCCATGAGATTCCAAATAACAATTAAAGACCCAGAGGAGACTTCACTTGGTCGTATCCTAATGGCATTAACAATAGTATGGGCATAGAATGCAAGCAATGGAGAAATAAGGAGAAGGGCAATGGCAATTGAACAACCTCAAACTAGGCAAGTACCATGTATGAGGTAGCACTGTATAAGCAGCAGGCCCAAACGTCCGAAATTAACCATCCTTCGGAGCTGTTCTGTTTGGTTTTTTTTTAATGCAGCAGAGATGTTAAAAGTCCAATGTCAATATGCATGTCCAACAAAAATGATCATTATGTGGGGGGACTTGCGATATACACAAGAAGTATAGTTCTTCCTGAGTCATCCTAGTGACTAAGAAATAAGATGCATCTAGAAAAAAACTCCCAGCAAAAAAGGATGCCCTCCATAGGCAGAAATGTGCCCAAATTTACAACAAGGTTTGAGGGCATTTGAATAAAACAAAAATTAGCCTTCAAAGTCAATAGGTGACTTTGGTGTAATATTGGATGTCTAATTGACCCTATTCCATGCTATTCCTCTGTGCCATGGATCAAGAAATCCTTTCCTAGAAAGAAACTAAATAGAAGGTCAATTATCCCATAAGTTACTACCCTCCCAATCTGCGACACCCAGTCTTCCGCATGTATTCCCTAGAGATTCACTTGATGGGGTTTCTCTAAGGTGTAGCTTACCTATAGGTCCATTTTAAATACATGGAACATTGACAATAAATACACGTAAGCAATGAAATCATACATACAGATACCGAAATGTCCACCATCCCACTGTTTCATGAAGCTAATACAGCATCAGTCCTAGGCCTAGTCAATCAATTATATGGCAATGCAGCGATGTAAATCTTGTTGTAGCTGAAATTGTGATCTGTCTGTTCAACATCTGTAGTGATCAGCAGGAAAAGAGTAACCAAGTCCATTGTTGCATCATTTTCAGTAGTGTGGAGAACTCTTCCCAAAGCGGCTCTAGTGGCTGTAGGGTTCTATTAGCACTCACCACACATCTATTGGTATTTCCACTCTGGTTCCATATTGATGTTATCAGGCATTTTCTGTTCTGTTGCTATAGTTCCCAGTTTTGTGTCCACCAGGAGGAAAACAGGTTCTTTCTTCCAAACATGGGATATACAAACCTTCTCCCCTGGGGGTTTCATTTGCATAGAATATGATGAGATACACAGCTTCCCTTGATGGAATGATCCGTGGTCGGACAGGACAAAAATCAGCTGATAAAAAAAACTTACAAAAAATAATAAATGCCATAACTGACTTAGGCTATTTCCAGCCTCTTCATCTTTTAAATCACCTGTCATCAGCCTGTTGCCACAGGTGCCACAGAAGTCCCAGGTACAGTGAGTTCAAGCCACAGCTCACCAGAACCTGAAGTATCCAACTTCCTTTTGCCACGATTCCACATATTTGTCAGTATATAGGGGTTCACGAATTGGAATAGACATGGTAACAGGTCAGCCAATGGGGACTGCTAAGTGACCCAGACGGCTCTGAGCCTGGGCATGCCTTAGGTCACTGATCGGTATATATATATATATATATATACAGGTTATGGGCCCAGAGCAACCAGACACAGTAAGACTGAACTGCAATTAAGCCGAAGGACTGCCTGTGGTAAAAAAAGTAAAAAGAACAAGGCAGAGAAGGCTTGCAGGATGGCTGTTGAATTCAAGGAGAGTTCTCTGCCTCAACTGGGACAGAAGAATTATATCATTTGGGCTGCAAAAATGGAATGCTTCCTGAAGGTTGAGGAGCTCTGGGATATTGTTGGTAAATCACCCCAGGGGCCATTAGCAGCAGCAGATCAAAGGCAGCACGATAAGGCACTGGCCTCCATCATCTTAAGTTTAGAAGATGAATAATTCCTGAATGTAGCTAATTTAAAAACTGCAAAGGAGGTTTGTCTGAAATTGAGAAGTAAGTGCATCAGCATGCAATATTGTGCAATTATCTAGACAATTATACAGCACCCATTTGCAACCACGAGAGAGTGCGGAAAGGCATTTGCTGCATATACAAACTTTATTTATTGAGTTGGTACACTGTGGCATGCAGATCCCTGAATCTCAGAAGGTACTGTTGGTGTTAAATAGTCTTGATGGAACATGGGACCTTGTTTCAGCTGTTTTTGAGTGCAAAGCAGAACAGGACTTCAGAATGGAAGCTCTTACAGCCTGTTTGATTTCAGAAGAAAACAAACAGCATTTTATAAAAAGCCATGAGGAGAAATTCCTGAGGTGGAGGCCCAAGGAGCAGAGAGAGAGCAGCAGCAGACAGCATGTCTGTAGAGACATGTCTGCAGAGACCAGAGTAACAGATGAGACCAGATTACAGTCCAGCAAAGATTTTCTATCAAGAAAGCAACAGTACAGCGGTGTCTCATCTGTGATGATAAGACTCATTTGAAGAAAGACTATTTACAAAGAAAAGATACAACAGATGGGCAGGCTGCTGTTGCAAAAGTTAGCTATTGTAATAGCAGAGACAAATGGTTAATAGACAGAGGGTTAGTCAAACAATTGTTAATAATTCTAAATTGTTTTTCAGAAGGGATCCAGCTGGAGGAGATGCAGTAGCCTTGGCGAATGGCCAGAAGGCTAAAGTCATTGGAAAAGGCAGTGTGGTGATTCAATGTCTGAAGGAAAAGTTGAGCAACATATTATGTGTGCCTGAAATGGAGCATAATTTACTGAATGTCTCTAGTCTAGACCAAAAAGGGTTTGAGACCACATTTGTAAATGGGAAGTGTCTCCTAAAGAGAGATGAGAATGGATGTGCACAGGGCATAAAGCAGGATAATATTTATGTGTTGCAGGGAGAAAAGATTCAATGCGCCCAAACATTTGGAAATGTAGCACAACATGATTCATGTGTTCATCTCTTGCACAGAAAGCTTGGCCATGCCAGCTTCAGAGTTTTGCAAAAGATGCAACAGTTTGGAGAAAGGTTGAACTTAAAAGGGTGTAGTCATCAAAGTCCAAGGCATTCCCAGTAAGCAAGAGTAGCACAAGGCAGACAACAAAAGTTCTAGAGCTGGTACATGCAGAGTTGGTGGGGCCAATGCAAGCCAGTTTGGGAGGAGCAAAGTATGTGCTGGTCATTGTAGATGGCTACAGCAGATTTTGTTTCTGCTATTTATTAAAGAGTAAAATACAGGTGCTACAGAAATTTAAGCAATGGGTAAGCTTCGTAGAAAGAAGGTATAAATAACAGGTATTTCAGCTGCAAACTGAAAGAGGTTCAGAATGCATGTCAACAGGTTTTCAACAATGGTTGGGACAGTTAGGAATAAAACACAGTCATAGAAATCTGTACCCAGCAGCTGAGAATGGTGTGATTGAGAGACAGAACGGTGTGTTACAAACAATGAAGGACTCACTGCTGGAGGATTATGGTCTGAGGAGGTCATATTGGGGAGAAGCCATGTTCTCGGAGACCGATAATTATTTAATCAATTGGCTGTGGAGTTCCTCAATTAATGATATTCCATATGCTGTTCTATATGGGAGAAAGCCATCTCTGGCACACTTAAGGGTTTTTGGAAGCAATGCATGGGTTCATATTCCAAAAGCAATCAGGAGAAAAGGTCAACCAAAGGCTAGAAAGCTCAGGTTTACAGGCTATGAGCCTGGCTCAAAGAGCTATTGATTTAGCGATGGGAGCAAAAGAATAGTCATTTCCAGGTCTGCTAGCATTGCAGAGCAAAATTGGAAAAGAATTGATGCAAGTTTTTGGAATGATCCACTTAGTGACGGTAACTCACTTAGTGATAGTGTAAGTGTTCAGGGAGGAGAAACTAAAAGAGAGCAAGAAAAGGAGTCAGGAGAAGATGATGACTCGGATATGAAGCAAGAGCGGGTTGAAACACAAGAGCAGTCAATGCCACGCAGGTCAGAGTGATGGAACCACCTGACAGGTGTTCTGCTAATGAAATTTGGGCGAGGACAAAAGTGAAGCCTGTGATCAAGAGATATCTCCGTCTGAAATAGGGAGCTTGTTATATCTGTCACAGTGGTCCAGACCCGACATAGCTTGTGCAGTAAGCATCTTAAGTCACTTTACTGCTGCTCCAATGCAATTGCACTGCATGGGTATAAAAAGAGTTCTCAGGTATTTGAAGGGAACTGTGAACTTGGGTCTTCAAATACAGGTCTCTGAAGAATTGAAATTACAATGTTATTTGACAGTGATTATGCCAATGATGTAAAAACCAGAAAATCTAATTCTGGGATTGTGCTATTGTTTGGAGGCACTTTAATTGGTCAGAAGTCCAGAAAACAAATAACTGTAGCCATATCTATGGCAGAGGCAGAATTTATTGCTCTGTCACCTTGCCAGATTAAAAGTTCTAAAACGTGAAAAACGTGAAAAACTCTATTTTTTGATCGTAGATTGCCCAATTAAGTGTTCCTTTAACATATATTTTACTATTCTTTCTATCCTGTATAAATTTATACCTTTCATAAATTTACCCCAGAACAAATTTCATTGTATTGGGTGGAACCTACACTAACATAAGCATGCATATCTTTACATACTTTGTTTTGGCTTGCCTGATAGGACAGATATTTCCCAGCGCAAAATATAATATTTCTAAAATCCTTTAAAAATTGTGGGTTTACTTCTGTTTGTTTTTTTTATTAAATCAGGGAAAAGGAGCTCGTCCTCTTTCATAGCCCCAGATTGAGGAGTGTTTTGCTCAGTAGAAAAACATAATTTATGGAATGAGGAGTGTGAAGGAAACTGGAGATGATGGAATGATGAAAACACCTCCCTAACATCTGCCATTTTACCTTTTCCTTCCATTCAACTTTGCCCTACAAGTCCCATGATGATCAGAGACGAAGTTCTCTAGTTGCCATAGTAGCAAAGATCTAAACAGCCACTTCTTTGCCAACGAAGCCCAAGAACCGGTAACGTGAATAAACGGACCTCGGCTAGAAGCCTCTGTCTGGGCATCGTGGGGAGGAAGTTTAAACCCTGGGCGCTTGGCGGGAGCTTCGACTTCTGTTCTCTGGGCAGTCGAGGAGTGCTTGGTTCGGGTTGTGGGTAAGCAAAGATAGCAACAATTAAGGGGAAGCAAAAACAGGTGGAAGATAAAGGCCTGGTGGAAGAGCTCCTCTAAGGGACCCGGAAAATGAAGCAGCTCCTTTTCCCTTCCAAGTTGAATTGTGTTGCCAACTTCCGTTATGTACTGTTTTTATAGTTCATTTCTCATCAATGGTAACTGAGCCCTAACTGCACAATCTCTGCCTCAATTAGTTTTCTTCCCTTTTCTCCAGGGCTCTGGAGGCATTGCAGTCTGTGAATGAGAATGCTAAGAAAGTAGCATATTAATTAATCAACACATCAGTTCTTCAAGAAGTGAATAATATAATGCTAGGAACCAAAATTGTGGTGATCTTTTTGGTACAGAATCAGAGCAAACAACTTTTAAATGTATTGGATGAAGGCTTAAGTAAATGTTTACATCATACATTGTTTCTTTTTCTGACTAGAGTGCCATTTCCTTTCGGAAATAAAGTATAATTGATAGACTTCCCTGCCATTGGTGGAATGATGGCTTCTGATCATACAGCCCTTCATCATATTGTCCAAGAGGATAAAACGTCTCGGCAATGCAGAAAAAGAGGAAGCTCAAACGATTCTCCAGGTAGGCTTAGTAAGAGCACCAACAGTCAAGACAGTAGCTGTAGCAAACATTCCAGCAAGTCTGGAAGTGCTCAGTTTACCTACTCTAATGACTTTCATGATAATGCTTCAAGAACAGCTGTCAATGGCAGCAAGAACAGCATTTGTTCAGAAGAGAACATCTGTGGAACATCTCTGAACTACTATCATGAAGATTTTCACTCGGATGCCTCTGAAACCTCCATAAGTGAAGAGAGTGGCAGCTACATCATCCCATTGCCCGAAACACCAAAAACTAAAGAGCGGAATTTACCAGAAAAGAAAAAGAAAAATGATGTCCATACAAAAGGTAAGAAGGCAGTTGCTCACTTTGAACACTACTGCATTCGCTGTGGTTGGCAGATTTCAGCCAAGCTAATGGCAGTTAAGCCTTTCCTAAAAACCAAGCAGTTGTCCAATAACTCCACTTTTGCTTAGCTACCCTGACACTTCTATACTGTAGAGACTATACTATCATTTTGGAAAGCATTTGAATGTTGATAAAATGTTTAAATTGTATGCAGTTGATTATTATATTAATGTACTGCTTTCCACACCCTGTCAGTAATTCCTCTATCGAGGTAATGGGGCTTGTAGCGATGGATGTAGTTCACCAGTTATCATGGTCATACAGATGTCGGTGTCACATGGTTTCAATAAATAAGCCAAGGGCCAGGGAATAGGTTCCAGTATTAACAAAAAAGAAAAAAGAAAAAGAAAGAAAAGAAAAGAAAAGAAAAAGTTGGCAAATTTTAATGCTCACACTTCCATTCTTTTCAGTCTATTACATTCATTATTTTATCATTATTTGGATATGGTATGTACGCATGCATATGTATATCTATCCATCTGTCTGTCTAGGCAGTTTGGTATAGTAGTTAGGCTGCTGGGCTAGCAATCCTGCTTTAGGCCTGTTTGGCTGAGGAATTCTAGGAGTTGAAGTCAATGCATCTTAAAGCTCTCTAAATACTGTCTTAGCATATTATGTGAGTATAGCAGTTATGTCTTACGGAAGCTAATATTATGAGAGTTCAGGTATGATTTTTCACAATAGGTCAATCAACCAATAGTTGTAACAGAGATTGATTCAAGATATTACATAACAGGAAGTGAATCTATGCCGTGAATACATACTTGAGCATTTGGCTCTGAAGCTTATGTAAAATGATCTGATTCTTACTTTGCTCAATCTTATATGCCATCTTGATATTTCTTTTAATGCAGGAGGTAAAATGTTGCCTAAAAAGAAACCTCAGCAAAAGAGCTCATATATTACTGACCATATAGTCAATGCCCAGGAGAAAAATAACATGACTTGCCGTCTCTTGTCAGCAAGAGACCATCAAATTAAAGAACTGAAAAACCAAATGGCTGTTTTGCAGAATAGATTGGAGACCTTTATTACAGAAAATAAAATGTTGAAGCATCTTCAGTCTCAACAGTTAAAAGCAATCACAAAATATGAAAATGCTGAAATTAAGCTGCCTGATCTTTTGGCCACGCAGGCCAATGAAGTGCAGACTCTGAGAGTACTTCTCAGGAAATCTCAGGAAGACGAACGCAGGGCTTCCCAGAAGCTAAGAAACGTTGAGGCACAACTCTTAAAAACCACGGATGCCTTGCGGGCACTACAGAAACTTTGCATAGACAAAAAACTTGAAGAGAGAGAAGAACTTCAGCGCAAATTAAGATCACTTACCCAAAAATTGGAAGCTAGGGATAAGAAAACTCAGGTAACATGCAACATACATTGCTTAGAACTGCATAGCATCGCTCTGTGAGCAGAATGGGATATTTTTTAAATCAATCAATGAAATTAAAATCTCTAGATATAAAAAAGACATTATTGGAAAAGAGGAATGTAGGAAAACCAGGAGAAGATTATAGTTAGACAGGTGGAATTATGTATTAAAAGTGGTATGGGCAAGCTAGCTAAGCTAATTACTTATGAATCTTATTTTCACCACACGATCAGAGATGAATGTTGCAAAACACTACCTGGATGTTTTGAGTGGATGTGGTGCAAAACTTCTTGCTCTTCACACTTCCTTCCATTTTTGCATATTTGGCTCAGTTGTATAGAAAATTGAGATTTTGGAAAGAATGACTCTTGCTTTAACTAATCAGATGAAAAAGTCCATCTCTGATGACATGAGCCTAGCCAGCACATTTAAACCTGTATATTAGCTAAACCTACCTTACTTGGCATCATACCAAGGCAAAAATGAAGCATATTATGGTTTATTATAATTGAAATGAACAAAATGTTAGTCTTGTCTCCTCCTCCTCCACCATCTCCCCCTCCCTTACAGTATAGCTTGTAATGTTGGTATATTAAATAAATAATACTCTTTTGCTAAGTATTGCAATATATAAAATCTAATGTTCTTTTATTCTATTTCTCGACCATACTGACCTTGATTTAAGGATTGGAGAAGGCTATTTCTTCCACCAATAAAAAGAAATTAAAAGTATATATTGTAACTGGATCTCTATTTCTTTTCTCCTTAATCTGCATAACAGATTGTGAGCATCATCATCTTTCTGGAAACATTTGATAAAATTTCAGTTGCCTTCCTCTAATTTCTAATTCAATATTGTATGATTGCAAATCTTGAATAATCTTATTGATGGTTTATTTCTAATGTGTTTAGGATTTGGAAAAGCAGCTGTCATTGAGTACTGCTTCTTTTAGACACCAGTTAGCAGTTGAGAAAAAGAAGACTATTGAAGCTCAGTCGATGACAGCAAATTTGCACGTAGAAATCGAGTCGCTGAAGCTCAAACTTAAGGTATTTAGATGCTTAAATCATATTTTTCTTACCACAGAAGGAATCCAAGATGCTATTCACTAAATGCTGATTTGACATAAGCCTATTTTTTTCTCTGGGTTTTTCTTTCAGCCTCTAACTATATAAACTGTAGATTGGATAAATGTATTAATGTATGTTAGGCCTTTTGCACACTAACATTTCTAGGAACAGATAGTACTTGAAAAGTGTCTCCTAACTAAACATATGATCTCTGAAGAACATACATTAATACAATAAACTATATTATCAACATAAATTTAATAATGCATTTCTTTAGGAAAGAGAAAGAGAAATAAGCATTACAAATATTTATGCACACCGGATGCGCAAAGGTCAGCCAGAGAAAGCCGATTCACGTTCTTCTCCAAAAGGTAGAACAGAGTTTGTTTCATACTATAATAATAAAAATATAATTCATTGATGTCAAAAAATATTTCAAATCCTTGCTCTATTTTCTCTTTTAAAAATGGCAATACTACATTTTGTGAACTCTTTAATTAGTAGTCATTAGTGCTGATTAAACAGGATCATTTTCATCCTTCTCTCTAGATGGGAGAGATAAGGGGAGAAGAGTTGAATTAGTGAGGAGAGTGTATTTCTAACCCCTTCCTTCAACTCTGAATTTATGAATGAAATACAGGAGTGATTTATCATTGCCTTGTCCCTTGCAGTATGAAATAATCCCCTTGCATTTGCCACTGAAGGGATTATCTAACATCTTCCTATCATGCTGTTCCTATCCAATATACACAATCCTCAAATTATGACTGTAATGGAGCTCAGAATTTTCATCATAAGTTATGATGGTAGTAAATCAAGGCACCCACATGATCAACCTGATTTTAAAACTTTTTTTGTGCTGTTTATTAAACGAATGTCTCAATGTAAAGCAAATGATTATTAAGATTAAAAAGATCTTTAAGGAAACATTGTGGTTGTGAAGCAAGGCAATGAATTTTATGGCCAGTTTTGCCAGAAACTGGCTTAAAAAGCTAGTTACAAGCAACAAAACACAGCAATTCGCCATAAAGGGGTTCATGTGACAGTGGGGGGGAGGAACGGGACAGCATCAGAACTCTGGAACTGGGTTATAAATACTTTGGGACGAATATCGTAACTCTGAATGCAATGCAATTGTTCGTTTTGTGAGGAATATGTGTGAAAATTTACATCAGGTTTATCCTTCAACAGGTCCCTTAATCAACCCCAAAATAACATGCAGCAGAAGACCAAGGAACAGGCAACAGGGTGAAATAACCAACTTTATAGAAGATTCTGTCACTAATTATGAGCCCGCATTTGCCAGATTTCCAAAGGAAAGACAAAAAGACACTTCTTCAACTCCCGGTGAAGAAAACAGTCACAAGATACCACCTGGGAAAAAAAGGCTTCGTTTGGAAAAATTGTTTGGGCCAAACTGCATTTTAAATACCAAATGATGGCTTGCATTATTTGATTCCAGTCAAGCTCATAGAACTAATAGATATCAGATAGTATTAGGACTAGGACATATTAGGTAGTAGATATTAACGTTAGAAGTAGGATATATTTGATCGTAGATATTAGATCGTTTAGAACTAAGCGATGTTAGATAGTTAATGTTAGCATTAGAAGTAAATGATGTTAGATTATTATTAAAATTAGGCAATATTAGAAGTAGATATGAGTTAGTATTAGAACTAAGCAATATTAGATAGTAGATATTAATATTAGAACTAGGATATATTAGATAATAGATATTAGTATTAGAGCTAGGATATATTAGATAATAGATTTTAGATAGTATGAGAACTAGGAGATATTAGATAGTAGATATTAGATATTAGTATTAGAGCTAGGATAGATAATAGATTTTGGATGGTATGAGAACTAGGAGATATTAGTAATTTCTGTCGTTACTATTGAAATAAGCAGCACATAAAACTCTATTTTGTGAACTTTCTGAACATTTTTATAAACAATGAACTCTGGTAATTGACATAACGACTAGAAGTATTTAGTGCAGAAACACCTTCTAAACGGGCCCATAAAAATCTAGGGCCATGAGATTCCAAATAACAATTAAAGACCCAGAGGAGACTTCACTTGGTCGTATCCTAATGGCATTAACAATAGTATGGGCATAGAATGCAAGCAATGGAGAAATAAGGAGAAGGGCAATGGCAATTGAACAACCTCAAACTAGGCAAGTACCATGTATGAGGTAGCACTGTATAAGCAGCAGGCCCAAACGTCCGAAATTAACCATCCTTCGGAGCTGTTCTGTTTGGTTTTTTTTTAATGCAGCAGAGATGTTAAAAGTCCAATGTCAATATGCATGTCCAACAAAAATGATCATTATGTGGGGGGACTTGCGATATACACAAGAAGTATAGTTCTTCCTGAGTCATCCTAGTGACTAAGAAATAAGATGCATCTAGAAAAAAACTCCCAGCAAAAAAGGATGCGCTCCATAGGCAGAAATGTGCCCAAACTTACAACAAGGTTTGAGGGCATTTGAATCAAACAAAAATTAGCCTTCAAAGTCAATAGGTGACTTTGGTGTAATATTGGATGTCTAATTGACCCTATTCCATGCTATTCCTCTGTGCTATGGATCAAGAAATCCTTTTCTAGAAAGAAGCTAAATAGAAGGTCAATTATCCCATAAGTTACTACCTTCCCAATCTGCGACACCCAGTCTTCCGCAAGTATTCCCTGGAGATTCACTTGATGGGGTTTCTCTAAGGTGTAGCTTACCTATAGGTCCATTTTAAATACATGGAATATTGACAATAAATACACGTAAGCAATGAAATCATACATACAGATACCGAAATGTCCACCATCCCACTGTTTCATGAAGCTAATACAGCATCAGTCCTAGGCCTAGTCAATCAATTATATGGCAATGCAGCGATGTAAATCTTGTTGTAGCTGAAATTGTGATCTGTCTGTTCAACATCTGTAGTGATCAGCAGGAAAAGAGTCACCAAGTCCATTGTTGCATCATTTTCAGTAGTGTGGAGAACTCTTCCCAAAGCGGCTCTAGTGGCTGTAGGGTTCTATTAGCACTCACCACACATCTATTGGTATTTCCACTCTGGTTCCATATTGATGTTATCAGGCATTTTCTGTTCTGTTGCTATAGTTCCCAGTTTTGTGTCCACCAGGAGGAAAACAGGTTCTTTCTTCCAAACATGGGATATACAAACCTTCTCCCCTGGAGGTTTCATTTGCATAGAATATGGTGAGATACACAGCTTCCCTTGATGGAATGATCCGTGGTCGGACAGGACAAAAATCAGCTGATAAAAAAAACTTACAAAAAATAATAAATGCCATAACTGACTTAGGCTATTTCCAGCCTCTTCATCTTTTAAATCACCTGTCATCAGCCTGTTGCCACAGGTGCCACAGAAGTCCCAGGTACAGTGAGTTCAAGCCACAGCTCACCAGAACCTGAAGTGTCCAACTTCCTTTTGCCACGATTCCACATATTTGTCAGTATATAGGGGTTCACGAATTGGAATAGACATGGTAACAGGTCAGCCAATGGGGACTGCTAAGTGACCCAGACGGCTCTGAGCCTGGGCATGCCTTAGGTCACTGATCGGTATATATATATATATATATATATATATGAGTGCCTCTGTATAATATAGCTTTTGTGATTATTGATTCTGTACTTCTGCATACTGAGTTCTGGTTCTGGTTTCTGCTGTATGGTATTGTATAGAAAGAAGTTTCTTATATAATTGAATCCTGCTGAATTGTTTACTAGTGTGCTAGTTGGATTGCTGCAAATTCAAACAGGTTATGGGCCCAGAGCAACCAGACACAGTAAGACTGAACTGCAATTAAGCCGAAGGACTGCCTGTGGTAAAAAAAGTAAAAAGAACAAGGCAGAGAAGGCTTGCAGGATGGCTGTTGAATTCAAGGAGAGCTCTCTGCCTCAACTGGGACAGAAGAATTATATCATTTGGGCTGCAAAAATGGAATGCTTCCTGAAGGTTGAGGAGCTCTGGGATATTGTTGGTAAATCACCCCAGGGGCCATTAGCAGCAGCAGATCAAAGGCAGCACGATAAGGCACTGGCCTCCATCATCTTAAGTTTAGAAGATGAATAATTCCTGAATGTAGCTAATTTAAAAACTGCAAAGGAGGTTTGTCTGAAATTGAGAAGTAAGTGCATCAGCATGCAATATTGTGCAATTATCGAGACAATTATACAGCACCCATTTGCAACCACGAGAGAGTGCGGAAAGGCATTTGCTGCATATACGAACTTTATTTATTGAGTTGGTACACTGTGGCATGCAGATCCCTGAATCTCAGAAGGTACTGTTGGTGTTAAATAGTCTTGATGGAACATGGGACCTTGTTTCAGCTGTTATTGAGTGCAAAGCAGAACAGGACTTCAGAATGGAAGCTCTTACAGCCTGTTTGATTTCAGAAGAAAACAAACAGCATTTTATAAAAAGCCATGAGGAGAAATTCCTGAGGTGGAGGCCCAAGGAGCAGAGAGAGAGCAGCAGCAGACAGCATGTCTGTAGAGACATGTCTGCAGAGACCAGAGTAACAGATGAGACCAGATTACAGTCCAGCAAAGATTTTCTATCAAGAAAGCAACAGTACAGCGGTGTCTCATCTGTGATGATAAGACTCATTTGAAGAAAGACTGTTTACATGCAGAGTTGGTGGGGCCAATGCAAGCCAGTTTGGGAGGAGCAAAGTATGTGATGGTCATTGTAGATGACTACAGCAGATTTTGTTTCAGCTATTTATTAAAGAGTAAAATACAGGTGCTACAGAAATTTAAGCAATGGGTAAGCTTCGTAGAAAGAAGGTATAAATAACAGGTATTTCAGCTGCAAACTGAAAGAGTTTCAGAATGCATGTCAACAGGTTTTCAACAATGGTTGGGACAGTTAGGAATAAAACACAGTCATAGAAATCTGTACCCAGCAGCTGAGAATGGTGTGATTGAGAGACAGAATGGTGTGTTACAAACAATGAAGGACTCACTGCTGGAGGATTATGGTCTGAGGAGGTCATATTGGGGAGAAGCCATGTTCTCGGAGACCGATAATTATTTAATCAATTGGCTGTGGAGTTCCTCAATTAATGATATTCCATATGCTGTTCTATATGGGAGAAAGCCATCTCTGGCACACTTAAGGGTTTTTGGAAGCAATGCATGGGTTCATATTCCAAAAGCAATCAGGAGAAAAGGTCAACCAAAGGCTAGAAAGCTCAGGTTTACAGGCTATGAGCCTGGCTCAAAGAGCTATTGATTTAGCGATGGGAGCAAAAGAATAGTCATTTCCAGGTCTGCTAGCATTGCAGAGCAAAATTGGAAAAGAATTGATGCAAGTTTTTGGAATGATCCACTTAGTGACGGTAACTCACTTAGTGATAGTGTAAGTGTTCAGGGAGGAGAAACTAAAAGAGAGCAAGAAAAGGAGTCAGGAGAAGATGATGACTCGGATATGAAGCAAGAGCGGGTTGAAACACAAGAGCAGTCAATGCCACGCAGGTCAGAGTGATGGAACCACCTGACAGGTGTTCTGCTAATGAAATTTGGGCGAGGACAAAAGTGAAGCCTGTGATCAAGAGATATCTCCGTCTGAAATAGGGAGCTTGTTATATCTGTCACAGTGGTCCAGACCCGACATAGCTTGTGCAGTAAGCATCTTAAGTCACTTTACTGCTGCTCCAATGCAATTGCACTGCATGGGTATAAAAAGAGTTCTCAGGTATTTGAAGGGAACTGTGAACTTGGGTCTTCAAATACAGGTCTCTGAAGAATTGAAATTACAATGTTATTTGACAGTGATTATGCCAATGATGTAAAAACCAGAAAATCTAATTCTGGGATTGTGCTATTGTTTGGAGGCACTTTAATTGGTCAGAAGTCCAGAAAACAAATAACTGTAGCCATATCTATGGCAGAGGCAGAATTTATTGCTCTGTCACCTTGCCAGATTAAAAGTTCTAAAACGTGAAAAACGTGAAAAACTCTATTTTTTGATCGTAGATTGCCCAATTAAGTGTTCCTTTAACATATATTTTACTATTCTTTCTATCCTGTATAAATTTATACCTTTCATAAATTTACCCCAGAACAAATTTCATTGTATTGGGTGGAACCTACACTAACATAAGCATGCATATCTTTACATACTTTGCTTTGGCTTGCCTGATAGGACAGATATTTCCCAGCGCAAAATATAATATTTCTAAAATCCTTTAAAAATTGTGGGTTTACTTCTGTTTGTTTTTTTTATTAAATCAGGGAAAAGGAGCTCGTCCTCTTTCATAGCCCCAGATTGAGGAGTGTTTTGCTCAGTAGAAAAACATAATTTATGGAATGAGGAGTGTGAAGGAAACTGGAGATGATGGAATGATGAAAACACCTCCCTAACATCTGCCATTTTACCTTTTCCTTCCATTCAACTTTGCCCTACAAGTCCCATGATGATCAGAGACGAAGTTCTCTAGTTGCCATAGTAGCAAAGATCTAAACAGCCACTTCTTTGCCAACGAAGCCCAAGAACCGGTAACGTGAATAAACGGACCTCGGCTAGAAGCCTCTGTCTGGGCATCGTGGGGAGGAAGTTTAAACCCTGGGCGCTTGGCGGGAGCTTCGACTTCTGTTCTCTGGGCAGTCGAGGAGTGCTTGGTTCGGGTTGTGGGTAAGCAAAGATAGCAACAATTAAGGGGAAGCAAAAACAGGTGGAAGATAAAGGCCTGGTGGAAGAGCTCCTCTAAGGGACCCGGAAAATGAAGCAGCTCCTTTTCCCTTCCAAGTTGAATTGTGTTGCCAACTTCCGTTATGTACTGTTTTTATAGTTCATTTCTCATCAATGGTAACTGAGCCCTAACTGCACAATCTCTGCCTCAATTAGTTTTCTTCCCTTTTCTCCAGGGCTCTGGAGGCATTGCAGTCTGTGAATGAGAATGCTAAGAAAGTAGCATATTAATTAATCAACACATCAGTTCTTCAAGAAGTGAATAATATAATGCTAGGAACCAAAATTGTGGTGATCTTTTTGGTACAGAATCAGAGCAAACAACTTTTAAATGTATTGGATGAAGGCTTAAGTAAATGTTTACATCATACATTGTTTCTTTTTCTGACTAGAGTGCCATTTCCTTTCGGAAATAAAGTATAATTGATAGACTTCCCTGCCATTGGTGGAATGATGGCTTCTGATCATACAGCCCTTCATCATATTGTCCAAGAGGATAAAACGTCTCGGCAATGCAGAAAAAGAGGAAGCTCAAACGATTCTCCAGGTAGGCTTAGTAAGAGCACCAACAGTCAAGACGGTAGCTGTAGCAAACATTCCAGCAAGTCTGGAAGTGCTCAGTTTACCTACTCTAATGACTTTCATGATAATGCTTCAAGAACAGCTGTCAATGGCAGCAAGAACAGCATTTGTTCAGAAGAGAACATCTGTGGAACATCTCTGAACTACTATCATGAAGATTTTCACTCGGATGCCTCTGAAACCTCCATAAGTGAAGAGAGTGGCAGCTACATCATCCCATTGCCCGAAACACCAAAAACTAAAGAGCGGAATTTACCAGAAAAGAAAAAGAAAAATGATGTCCATACAAAAGGTAAGAAGGCAGTTGCTCACTTTGAACACTACTGCATTCGCTGTGGTTGGCAGATTTCAGCCAAGCTAATGGCAGTTAAGCCTTTCCTAAAAACCAAGCAGTTGTCCAATAACTCCACTTTTGCTTAGCTACCCTGACACTTCTATACTGTAGAGACTATACTATCATTTTGGAAAGCATTTGAATGTTGATAAAATGTTTAAATTGTATGCAGTTGATTATTATATTAATGTACTGCTTTCCACACCCTGTCAGTAATTCCTCTATCGAGGTAATGGGGCTTGTAGCGATGGATGTAGTTCACCAGTTATCATGGTCATACAGATGTCGGTGTCACATGGTTTCAATAAATAAGCCAAGGGCCAGGGAATAGGTTCCAGTATTAACAAAAAAGAAAAAAGAAAAAGAAAGAAAAGAAAAGAAAAGAAAAAGTTGGCAAATTTTAATGCTCACACTTCCATTCTTTTCAGTCTATTACATTCATTATTTTATCATTATTTGGATATGGTATGTACGCATGCATATGTATATCTATCCATCTGTCTGTCTAGGCAGTTTGGTATAGTAGTTAGGCTGCTGGGCTAGCAATCCTGCTTTAGGCCTGTTTGGCTGAGGAATTCTAGGAGTTGAAGTCAATGCATCTTAAAGCTCTCTAAATTCTGTCTTAGCATATTATGTGAGTATAGCAGTTATGTCTTACGGAAGCTAATATTATGAGAGTTCAGGTATGATTTTTCACAATAGGTCAATCAACCAATAGTTGTAACAGAGATTGACTCAAGATATTACATAACAGGAAGTGAATCTATGCCGTGAATACATACTTGAGCATTTGGCTCTGAAGCTTATGTAAAATGATCTGATTCTTACTTTGCTCAATCTTATATGCCATCTTGATATTTCTTTTAATGCAGGAGGTAAAATGTTGCCTAAAAAGAAACCTCAGCAAAAGAGCTCATATATTACTGACCATATAGTCAATGCCCAGGAGAAAAATAACATGACTTGCCGTCTCTTGTCAGCAAGAGACCATCAAATTAAAGAACTGAAAAACCAAATGGCTGTTTTGCAGAATAGATTGGAGACCTTTATTACAGAAAATAAAATGTTGAAGCATCTTCAGTCTCAACAGTTAAAAGCAATCACAAAATATGAAAATGCTGAAATTAAGCTGCCTGATCTTTTGGCCACGCAGGCCAATGAAGTGCAGACTCTGAGAGTACTTCTCAGGAAATCTCAGGAAGACGAACGCAGGGCTTCTCAGAAGCTAAGAAACGTTGAGGCACAACTCTTAAAAACCACGGATGCCTTGCGGGCACTACAGAAACTTTGCATAGACAAAAAACTTGAAGAGAGAGAAGAACTTCAGCGCAAATTAAGATCACTTACCCAAAAATTGGAAGCTAGGGATAAGAAAACTCAGGTAACATGCAACATACATTGCTTAGAACTGCATAGCATCGCTCTGTGAGCAGAATGGGATATTTTTTAAATCAATCAATGAAATTAAAATCTCTAGATATAAAAAAGACATTATTGGAAAAGAGGAATGTAGGAAAACCAGGAGAAGATTATAGATAGACAGGTGGAATTATGTATTAAAAGTGGTATGGGCAAGCTAGCTAAGCTAATTACTTATGAATCTTATTTTCACCACACGATCAGAGATGAATGTTGCAAAACACTACCTGGATGTTTTGAGTGGATGTGGTGCAAAACTTCTTGCTCTTCACACTTCCTTCCATTTTTGCATATTTGGCTCAGTTGTATAGAAAATTGAGATTTTGGAAAGAATGACTCTTGCTTTAACTAATCAGATGAAAAAGTCCATCTCTGATGACATGAGCCTAGCCAGCACATTTAAACCTGTATATTAGCTAAACCTACCTTACTTGGCATCATACCAAGGCAAAAATGAAGCATATTATGGTTTATTATAATTGAAATGAACAAAATGTTAGTCTTGTCTCCTCCTCCTCCACCATCTCCCCCTCCCTTACAGTATAGCTTGTAATGTTGGTATATTAAATAAATAATACTCTTTTGCTAAGTATTGCAATATATAAAATCTAATGTTCTTTTATTCTATTTCTCGACCATACTGACCTTGATTTAAGGATTGGAGAAGGCTATTTCTTCCACCAATAAAAAGAAATTAAAAGTATATATTGTAACTGGATCTCTATTTCTTTTCTCCTTAATCTGCATAACAGATTGTGAGCATCATCATCTTTCTGGAAACATTTGATAAAATTTCAGTTGCCTTCCTCTAATTTCTAATTCAATATTGTATGATTGCAAATCTTGAATAATCTTATTGATGGTTTATTTCTAATGTGTTTAGGATTTGGAAAAGCAGCTGTCATTGAGTACTGCTTCTTTTAGACACCAGTTAGCAGTTGAGAAAAAGAAGACTATTGAAGCTCAGTCGATGACAGCAAATTTGCACGTAGAAATCGAGTCGCTGAAGCTCAAACTTAAGGTATTTAGATGCTTAAATCATATTTTTCTTACCACAGAAGGAATCCAAGATGCTATTCACTAAATGCTGATTTGACATAAGCCTATTTTTTTCTCTGGGTTTTTCTTTCAGCCTCTAACTATATAAACTGTAGATTGGATAAATGTATTAATGTATGTTAGGCCTTTTGCACACTAACATTTCTAGGAACAGATAGTACTTGAAAAGTGTCTCCTAACTAAACATATGATCTCTGAAGAACATACATTAATACAATAAACTATATTATCAACATAAATTTAATAATGCATTTCTTTAGGAAAGAGAAAGAGAAATAAGCATTACAAATATTTATGCACACCGGATGCGCAAAGGTCAGCCAGAGAAAGCCGATTCACGTTCTTCTCCAAAAGGTAGAACAGAGTTTGTTTCATACTATAATAATAAAAATATAATTCATTGATGTCAAAAAATATTTCAAATCCTTGCTCTATTTTCTCTTTTAAAAATGGCAATACTACATTTTGTGAACTCTTTAATTAGTAGTCATTAGTGCTGATTAAACAGGATCATTTTCATCCTTCTCTCTAGATGGGAGAGATAAGGGGAGAAGAGTTGAATTAGTGAGGAGAGTGTATTTCTAACCCCTTCCTTCAACTCTGAATTTATGAATGAAATACAGGAGTGATTTATCATTGCCTTGTCCCGTGCAGTATGAAATAATCCCCTTGCATTTGCCACTGAAGGGATTATCTAACATCTTCCTATCATGCTGTTCCTATCCAATATACACAATCCTCAAATTATGACTGTAATGGAGCTCAGAATTTTCATCATCAGTTATGATGGTAGTAAATCAAGGCACCCACATGATCAACCTGATTTTAAAACTTTTTTTGTGCTGTTTATTAAACGAATGTCTCAATGTAAAGCAAATGATTATTAAGATTAAAAAGATCTTTAAGGAAACATTGTGGTTGTGAAGCAAGGCAATGAATTTTATGGCCACTTTTGCCAGAAACTGGCTTAAAAAGCTAGTTACAAGCAACAAAACACAGCAATTCGCCATAAAGAGGTTCATGTGACAGTGGGGGGGGGGGGGAACGGGACAGCATCAGAATTCTGGAACTGGGTTATAAATACTTTGGGATGAATATCGTAACTCTGAATGCAATGCAATTGTTCGTTTTGTGAGGAATATGTGTGAAAATTTACATCAGGTTTATCCTTCAACAGGTCCCTTAATCAACCCCAAAATAACATGCAGCAGAAGACCAAGGAACAGGCAACAGGGTGAAATAACCAAATTTATAGAAGATTCTGTCACTAATTATGAGCCCGCATTTGCCAGATTTCCAAAGGAAAGACAAAAAGACACTTCTTCAACTCCCGGTGAAGAAAACAGTCACAAGATACCACCTGGGAAAAAAAGGCTTCGTTTGGAAAAATTGTTTGGGCCAAACTGCATTTTAAATACCAAATGATGGCTTGCATTATTTGTTTCCAGTCAAGCTCATAGAACTAATAGATATCAGATAGTATTAGGACTAGGACATATTAGGTAGTAGATATTAGCGTTAGAAGTAGGATATATTTGATCGTAGATATTAGATCGTTTAGAACTAAGCGATGTTAGATAGTTAATGTTAGCATTAGAAGTAAATGATGTTAGATTATTATTAAAATTAGGCAATATTAGAAGTAGATATGAGTTAGTATTAGAACTAAGCAATATTAGATAGTAGATATTAATATTAGAACTAGGATATATTAGATAATAGATATTAGTATTAGAGCTAGGATATATTAGATAATAGATATTAGTATTAGAGCTAGGATATATTAGATAATAGATTTTAGATAGTATGAGAACTAGGAGATATTAGATAGTAGATATTAGATATTAGTATTAGAGCTAGGATAGATAATAGATTTTGGATGGTATGAGAACTAGGAGATATTAGTAATTTCTGTCGTTACTATTGAAATAAGCAGCACATAAAACTCTATTTTGTGAACTTTCTGAACATTTTTATAAACAATGAACTCTGGTAATTGACATAACGACTAGAAGTATTTAGTGCAGAAACACCTTCTAAACGTGCCCATAAAAATCTAGGGCCATGAGATTCCAAATAACAATTAAAGACCCAGAGGAGACTTCACTTGGTCGTATCCTAATGGCATTAACAATAGTATGGGCATAGAATGCAAGCAATGGAGAAATAAGGAGAAGGGCAATGGCAATTGAACAACCTCAAACTAGGCAAGTACCATGTATGAGGTAGCACTGTATAAGCAGCAGGCCCAAACGTCCGAAATTAACCATCCTTCGGAGCTGTTCTGTTTGGTTTTTTTTTAATGCAGCAAAGATGTTAAAAGTCCAATGTCAATATGCATGTCCAACAAAAATGATCATTATGTGGGGGGACTTGCGATATACACAAGAAGTATAGTTCTTCCTGAGTCATCCTAGTGACTAAGAAATAAGATGCATCTAGAAAAAAACTCCCAGCAAAAAAGGATGCCCTCCATAGGCAGAAATGTGCCCAAACTTACAACAAGGTTTGAGGGCATTTGAATCAAACAAAAATTAGCCTTCAAAGTCAATAGGTGACTTTGGTGTAATATTGGATGTCTAATTGACCCTATTCCATGCTATTCCTCTGTGCTATGGATCAAGAAATCCTTTTCTAGAAAGAAGCTAAATAGAAGGTCAATTATCCCATAAGTTACTACCCTCCCAATCTGCGACACCCAGTCTTCCGCAAGTATTCCCTGGAGATTCACTTGTATAATTGAATCCTGCTGAATTGTTTACTAGTGTGCTAGTTGGATTGCTGCAAATTCAAACAGGTTATGGGCCCAGAGCAACCAGACACAGTAAGACTGAACTGCAATTAAGCCGAAGGACTGCCTGTGGTAAAAAAAGTAAAAAGAACAAGGCAGAGAAGGCTTGCAGGATGGCTGTTGAATTCAAGGAGAGCTCTCTGCCTCAACTGGGACAGAAGAATTATATCATTTGGGCTGCAAAAATGGAATGCTTCCTGAAGGTTGAGGAGCTCTGGGATATTGTTGGTAAATCACCCCAGGGGCCATTAGCAGCAGCAGATCAAAGGCAGCACGATAAGGCACTGGCCTCCATCATCTTAAGTTTAGAAGATGAATAATTCCTGAATGTAGCTAATTTAAAAACTGCAAAGGAGGTTTGTCTGAAATTGAGAAGTAAGTGCATCAGCATGCAATATTGTGCAATTATCGAGACAATTATACAGCACCCATTTGCAACCACGAGAGAGTGCGGAAAGGCATTTGCTGCATATACGAACTTTATTTATTGAGTTGGTACACTGTGGCATGCAGATCCCTGAATCTCAGAAGGTACTGTTGGTGTTAAATAGTCTTGATGGAACATGGGACCTTGTTTCAGCTGTTATTGAGTGCAAAGCAGAACAGGACTTCAGAATGGAAGCTCTTACAGCCTGTTTGATTTCAGAAGAAAACAAACAGCATTTTATAAAAAGCCATGAGGAGAAATTCCTGAGGTGGAGGCCCAAGGAGCAGAGAGAGAGCAGCAGCAGACAGCATGTCTGTAGAGACATGTCTGCAGAGACCAGAGTAACAGATGAGACCAGATTACAGTCCAGCAAAGATTTTCTATCAAGAAAGCAACAGTACAGCGGTGTCTCATCTGTGATGATAAGACTCATTTGAAGAAAGACTGTTTACATGCAGAGTTGGTGGGGCCAATGCAAGCCAGTTTGGGAGGAGCAAAGTATGTGCTGGTCATTGTAGATGACTACAGCAGATTTTGTTTCTGCTATTTATTAAAGAGTAAAATACAGGTGCTACAGAAATTTAAGCAATGGGTAAGCTTCGTAGAAAGAAGGTATAAATAACAGGTATTTCAGCTGCAAACTGAAAGAGGTTCAGAATGCATGTCAACAGGTTTTCAACAATGGTTGGGACAGTTAGGAATAAAACACAGTCATAGAAATCTGTACCCAGCAGCTGAGAATGGTGTGATTGAGAGACAGAACGGTGTGTTACAAACAATGAAGGACTCACTGCTGGAGGATTATGGTCTGAGGAGGTCATATTGGGGAGAAGCCATGTTCTCGGAGACCGATAATTATTTAATCAATTGGCTGTGGAGTTCCTCAATTAATGATATTCCATATGCTGTTCTATATGGGAGAAAGCCATCTCTGGCACACTTAAGGGTTTTTGGAAGCAATGCATGGGTTCATATTCCAAAAGCAATCAGGAGAAAAGGTCAACCAAAGGCTAGAAAGCTCAGGTTTACAGGCTATGAGCCTGGCTCAAAGAGCTATTGATTTAGCGATGGGAGCAAAAGAATAGTCATTTCCAGGTCTGCTAGCATTGCAGAGCAAAATTGGAAAAGAATTGATGCAAGTTTTTGGAATGATCCACTTAGTGACGGTAACTCACTTAGTGATAGTGTAAGTGTTCAGGGAGGAGAAACTAAAAGAGAGCAAGAAAAGGAGTCAGGAGAAGATGATGACTCGGATATGAAGCAAGAGCGGGTTGAAACACAAGAGCAGTCAATGCCACGCAGGTCAGAGTGATGGAACCACCTGACAGGTGTTCTGCTAATGAAATTTGGGCGAGGACAAAAGTGAAGCCTGTGATCAAGAGATATCTCCGTCTGAAATAGGGAGCTTGTTATATCTGTCACAGTGGTCCAGACCCGACATAGCTTGTACAGTAAGCATCTTAAGTCACTTTACTGCTGCTCCAATGCAATTGCACTGCATGGGTATAAAAAGAGTTCTCAGGTATTTGAAGGGAACTGTGAACTCGGGTCTTCAAATACAGGTCTCTGAAGAATTGAAATTACAATGTTATTTGACAGTGATTATGCCAATGATGTAAAAACCAGAAAATCTAATTCTGGGATTGTGCTATTGTTTGGAGGTACTTTAATTGGTCAGAAGTCCAGAAAACAAATAACTGTAGCCATATCTATGGCAGAGGCAGAATTTATTGCTCTGTCACCTTGCCAGATTAAAAGTTCTGAAAAACGTGAAAAACTCTATTTTTTGATCGTAGATTGCCCAATTAAGTGTTCCTTTAACATATATTTTACTATTCTTTCTATCCTGTATAAATTTATACCTTTCATAAATTTACCCCAGAACAAATTTCATTGTATTGGGTGGAACCTACACTAACATAAGCATGCATATCTTTACATACTTTGCTTTGGCTTGCCTGATAGGACAGATATTTCCCAGCGCAAAATATAATATTTCTAAAATCCTTTAAAAATTGTGGGTTTACTTCTGTTTGTTTTTTTATTAAATCAGGGAAAAGGAGCTCGTCCTCTTTCATAGCCCCAGATTGAGGAGTGTTTTGCTCAGTAGAAAAACATAATTTATGGAATGAGGAGTGTGAAGGAAACTGGAGATGATGGAATGATGAAAACACCTCCCTAACATCTGCCATTTTACCTTTTCCTTCCATTCAACTTTGCCCTACAAGTCCCATGATGATCAGAGACGAAGTTCTCTAGTTGCCATAGTAGCAAAGATCTAAACAGCCACTTCTTTGCCAACGAAGCCCAAGAACCGGTAACGTGAATAAACGGACCTCGGCTAGAAGCCTCTGTCTGGGCATCGTGGGGAGGAAGTTTAAACCCTGGGCGCTTGGCGGGAGCTTCGACTTCTGTTCTCTGGGCAGTCGAGGAGTGCTTGGTTCGGGTTGTGGGTAAGCAAAGATAGCAACAATTAAGGGGAAGCAAAAACAGGTGGAAGATAAAGGCCTGGTGGAAGAGCTCCTCTATGTGGGCCCGGAAAATGAAGCAGCTACTTTTCCCTTCCAAGTTGAATTGTGTTGCCAACTTCCATTATGTACTGTTTTTATAGTTCATTTCTCATCAATGGTAACTGAGCCCTAACTGCACAATCTCTGCCTCAATTAGTTTTCTTCCCTTTTCTCCAGGGCTCTGGAGGCATTGCAGTCTGTGAATGAGAATGCTAAGAAAGTAGCATATTAATTAATCAACACATCAGTTCTTCAAGAAGTGAATAATATAATGCTAGGAACCAAAATTGTGGTGATCTTTTTGGTACAGAATCAGAGCAAACAACTTTTAAATGTATTGGATGAAGGCTTAAGTAAATGTTTACATCATACATTGTTTCTTTTTCTGACTAGAGTGCCATTTCCTTTCGGAAATAAAGTATAATTGATAGACTTCCCTGCCATTGGTGGAATGATGGCTTCTGATCATACAGCCCTTCATCATATTGTCCAAGAGGATAAAACGTCTCGGCAATGCAGAAAAAGAGGAAGCTCAAACGATTCTCCAGGTAGGCTTAGTAAGAGCACCAACAGTCAAGACAGTAGCTGTAGCAAACATTCCAGCAAGTCTGGAAGTGCTCAGTTTACCTACTCTAATGACTTTCATGATAATGCTTCAAGAACAGCTGTCAATGGCAGCAAGAACAGCATTTGTTCAGAAGAGAACATCTGTGGAACGTCTCTAAACTACTATCATGAAGATTTTCACTCGGATGCCTCTGAAACCTCCATAAGTGAAGAGAGTGGCAGCTACATCATCCCATTGCCCGAAACACCAAAAACTAAAGAGCGGAATTTACCAGAAAAGAAAAAGAAAAATGATGTCCATACAAAAGGTAAGAAGGCAGTTGCTCACTTTGAACACTACTGCATTCGCTGTGGTTGGCAGATTTCAGCCAAGCTAATGGCAGTTAAGCCTTTCCTAAAAACCAAGCAGTTGTCCAATAACTCCACTTTTGCTTAGCTACCCTGACACTTCTATACTGTAGAGACTATACTATCATTTTGGAAAGCATTTGAATGTTGATAAAATGTTTAAATTGTATGCAGTTGATTATTATATTAATGTACTGCTTTCCACACCCTGTCAGTAATTCCTCTATCGAGGTAATGGGCTTGTAGCGATGGATGTAGTTCACCAGTTATCATGGTCATACAGATGTCGGTGTCACATGGTTTCAATAAATAAGCCAAGGGCCAGGGAATAGGTTCCAGTATTAACAAAAAAAAAAAAAAAAGAAAGAAAAGAAAAGAAAAGAAAAGAAAAGAAAAAAAAATTGGCAAATTTTAATGCTCACACTTCCATTCTTTTCAGTCTATTACATTCATTATTTTATCATTATTTGGATATGGTATGTACGCATGCATATGTATATCTATCCATCTGTCTGTCTAGGCAGTTTGGTATAGTAGTTAGGCTGCTGGGCTAGCAATCCTGCTTTAGGCCTGTTTGGCTGAGGAATTCTAGGAGTTGAAGTCAATGCATCTTAAAGCTCTCTAAATACTGTCTTAGCATATTATGTGAGTATAGCAGTTATGTCTTACGGAAGCTAATATTATGAGAGTTCAGGTATGATTTTTCACAATAGGTCAATCAACCAATAGTTGTAACAGAGATTGACTCAAGATATTACATAACAGGAAGTGAATCTATGCCGTGAATACATACTTGAGCATTTGGCTCTGAAGCTTATGTAAAATGATCTGATTCTTACTTTGCTCAATCTTATATGCCATCTTGATATTTCTTTTAATGCAGGAGGTAAAATGTTGCCTAAAAAGAAACCTCAGCAAAAGAGCTCATATATTACTGACCATATAGTCAATGCCCAGGAGAAAAATAACATGACTTGCCGTCTCTTGTCAGCAAGAGACCATCAAATTAAAGAACTGAAAAACCAAATGGCTGTTTTGCAGAATAGATTGGAGACCTTTATTACAGAAAATAAAATGTTGAAGCATCTTCAGTCTCAACAGTTAAAAGCAATCACAAAATATGAAAATGCTGAAATTAAGCTGCCTGATCTTTTGGCCACGCAGGCCAATGAAGTGCAGACTCTGAGAGTACTTCTCAGGAAATCTCAGGAAGACGAACGCAGGGCTTCCCAGAAGCTAAGAAACGTTGAGGCACAACTCTTAAAAACCACGGATGCCTTGCGGGCACTACAGAAACTTTGCATAGACAAAAAACTTGAAGAGAGAGAAGAACTTCAGCGCAAATTAAGATCACTTACCCAAAAATTGGAAGCTAGGGATAAGAAAACTCAGGTAACATGCAACATACATTGCTTAGAACTGCATAGCATCGCTCTGTGAGCAGAATGGGATATTTTTTAAATCAATCAATGAAATTAAAATCTCTAGATATAAAAAAGACATTATTGGAAAAGAGGAATGTAGGAAAACCAGGAGAAGATTATAGTTAGACAGGTGGAATTATGTATTAAAAGTGGTATGGGCAAGCTAGCTAAGCTAATTACTTATGAATCTTATTTTCACCACACGATCAGAGATGAATGTTGCAAAACACTACCTGGATGTTTTGAGTTGATGTGGTGCAAAACTTCTTGCTCTTCACACTTCCTTACATTTTTGCATATTTGGCTCAGTTGTATAGAAAATTGAGATTTTGGAAAGAATGACTCTTGCTTTAACTAATCAGAAGAAAAAGTCCATCTCTGATGACATGAGCCAACCAGCACATTTAAACCTGTATATTAGCTAAACCTACCTTACTTGGCATCATACCAAGGCAAAAATGAAGCATATTATGGTTTATTTTAATTGAAATGAACAAAATGTTAGTCTTGTCTCCTCCTCCTCCACCATCTCCCCCTCCCTTACAGTATAGCTTGTAATGTTGGTATATTAAATAAATAATACTCTTTTGCTAAGTATTGCAATATATAAAATCTAATGTTCTTTTATTCTATTTCTCGACCATACTGACCTTGATTTAAGGATTGGAGAAGGCTATTTCTTCCACCAATAAAAAGAAATTAAAAGTATATATTGTAACTGGATCTCTATTTCTTTTCTCCTTAATCTGCATAACAGATTGTGAGCATCATCATCTTTCTGGAAACATTTGATAAAATTACAGTTGCCTTCCTCTAATTTCTAATTCAATATTGTATGATTGCAAATCTTGAATAATCTTATTGATGGTTTATTTCTAATGTGTTTAGGATTTGGAAAAGCAGCTGTCATTGAGTACTGCTTCTTTTAGACACCAGTTAGCAGTTGAGAAAAAGAAGACTATTGAAGCTCAGTCGATGACAGCAAATTTGCACGTAGAAATCGAGTGGCTGAAGCTCAAACTTAAGGTATTTAGATGCTTAAATCATATTTTTCTTACCACAGAAGGAATCCAAGATGCTATTCACTAAATGCTGATTTGACATAAGCCTATTTTTTTCTCTGGGTTTTTCTTTCAGCCTCTAACTATATAAACTGTAGATTGGATAAATGTATTAATGTATGTTAGGCCTTTTGCACACTAACATTTCTAGGAACAGATAGTACTTGAAAAGTGTCTCCTAACTAAACATATGATCTCTGAAGAACATACATTAATACAATAAACTATATTATCAACATAAATTTAATAATGCATTTCTTTAGGAAAGAGAAAGAGAAATAAGCATTACAAATATTTATGCACACCGGATGCGCAAAGGTCAGCCAGAGAAAGCCGATTCACGTTCTTCTCCAAAAGGTAGAACAGAGTTTGTTTCATACTATAATAATAAAAATATAATTCATTGATGTCAAAAAATATTTCAAATCCTTGCTCTATTTTCTCTTTTAAAAATGGCAATACTACATTTTGTGAACTCTTTAATTAGTAGTCATTAGTGCTGATTAAACAGGATCATTTTCATCCTTCTCTCTAGATGGGAGAGATAAGGGGAGAAGAGTTGAATTAGTGAGGAGAGTGTATTTCTAACCCCTTCCTTCAACTCTGAATTTATGAATGAAATACAGGAGTGATTTATCATTGCCTTGTCCCGTGCAGTATGAAATAATCCCCTTGCATTTGCCACTGAAGGGATTATCTAACATCTTCCTATCATGCTGTTCCTATCCAATATACACAATCCTCAAATTATGACTGTAATGGAGCTCAGAATTTTCATCATAAGTTATGATGGTAGTAAATCAAGGCACCCACATGATCAACCTGATTTTAAAACTTTTTTTGTGCTGTTTATTAAACGAATGTCTCAATGTAAAGCAAATGATTATTAAGATTAAAAAGATCTTTAAGGAAACATTGTGGTTGTGAAGCAAGGCAATGAATTTTATGGCCACTTTTGCCAGAAACTGGCTTAAAAAGCTAGTTACAAGCAACAAAACACAACAATTCGCCATAAAGAGGTTCATGTGACAGTGGGGGGGGGGGGGAACGGGACAGCATCAGAACTCTGGAACTGGGTTATAAATATTTTGGGACGAATATCGTAACTCTGAATGCAATGCAATTGTTCGTTTTGTGAGGAATATGTGTGAAAATTTACATCAGGTTTATCCTTCAACAGGTCCCTTAATCAACCCCAAAATAACATGCAGCAGAAGACCAAGGAACAGGCAACAGGGTGAAATAACCAACTTTATAGAAGATTCTGTCACTAATTATGAGCCCGCATTTGCCAGATTTCCAAAGGAAAGACAAAAAGACACTTCTTCAACTCCCGGTGAAGAAAACAGTCACAAGATACCACCTGGGAAAAAAAGGCTTCGTTTGGAAAAATTGTTTGGGCCAAACTGCATTTTAAATACCAAATGATGGCTTGCATTATTTGATTCCAGTCAAGCTCATAGAACTAATAGATATCAGATAGTATTAGGACTAGGACATATTAGGTAGTAGATATTAGCGTTAGAAGTAGGATATATTTGATCGTAGATATTAGATCGTTTAGAACTAAGCGATGTTAGATAGTTAATGTTAGCATTAGAAGTAAATGATGTTAGATTATTATTAAAATTAGGCAATATTAGAAGTAGATATGAGTTAGTATTAGAACTAAGCAATATTAGATAGTAGATATTAATATTAGAACTAGGATATATTAGATAATAGATATTAGTATTAGAGCTAGGATATATTAGATAATAGATTTTAGATAGTATGAGAACTAGGAGATATTAGATAGTAGATATTAGATATTAGTATTAGAGCTAGGATAGATAATAGATTTTGGATGGTATGAGAACTAGGAGATATTAGTAATTTCTGTCGTTACTATTGAAATAAGCAGCACATAAAACTCTATTTTGTGAACTTTCTGAACATTTTTATAAACAATGAACTCTGGTAATTGACATAACGACTAGAAGTATTTAGTGCAGAAACACCTTCTAAACGGGCCCATAAAAATCTAGGGCCATGAGATTCCAAATAACAATTAAAGACCCAGAGGAGACTTCACTTGGTCGTATCCTAATGGCATTAACAATAGTATGGGCATAGAATGCAAGCAATGGAGAAATAAGGAGAAGGGCAATGGCAATTGAACAACCTCAAACTAGGCAAGTACCATGTATGAGGTAGCACTGTATAAGCAGCAGGCCCAAACGTCCGAAATTAACCATCCTTCGGAGCTGTTCTGTTTGGTTTTTTTTTAATGCAGCAGAGATGTTAAAAGTCCAATGTCAATATGCATGTCCAACAAAAATGATCATTATGTGGGGGGACTTGCGATATACACAAGAAGTATAGTTCTTCCTGAGTCATCCTAGTGACTAAGAAATAAGATGCATCTAGAAAAAAACTCCCAGCAAAAAAGGATGCCCTCCATAGGCAGAAATGTGCCCAAACTTACAACAAGGTTTGAGGGCATTTGAATCAAACAAAAATTAGCCTTCAAAGTCAATAGGTGACTTTGGTGTAATATTGGATGTCTAATTGACCCTATTCCATGCTATTCCTCTGTGCTATGGATCAAGAAATCCTTTTCTAGAAAGAAGCTAAATAGAAGGTCAATTATCCCATAAGTTACTACCCTCCCAATCTGCGACACCCAGTCTTCCGCAAGTATTCCCTGGAGATTCACTTGATGGGGTTTCTCTAAGGTGTAGCTTACCTATAGGTCCATTTTAAATACATGGAACATTGACAATAAATACACGTAAGCAATGAAATCATACATACAGATACCGAAATGTCCACCATCCCACTGTTTCATGAAGCTAATACAGCATCAGTCCTAGGCCTAGTCAATCAATTATATGGCAATGCAGCGATGTAAATCTTGTTGTAGCTGAAATTGTGATCTGTCTGTTCAACATCTGTAGTGATCAGCAGGAAAAGAGTCACCAAGTCCATTGTTGCATCATTTTCAGTAGTGTGGAGAACTCTTCCCAAAGCGGCTCTAGTGGCTGTAGGGTTCTATTAGCACTCACCACACATCTATTGGTATTTCCACTCTGGTTCCATATTGATGTTATCAGGCATTTTCTGTTCTGTTGCTATAGTTCCCAGTTTTGTGTCCAGCAGGAGGAAAACAGGTTCTTTCTTCCAAACATGGGATATACAAACCTTCTCCCCTGGGGGTTTCATTTGCATAGAATATGGTGAGATACACAGCTTCCCTTGATGGAATGATCCGTGGTCGGACAGGACAAAAATCAGCTGATAAAAAAAACTTACAAAAAATAATAAATGCCATAACTGACTTAGGCTATTTCCAGCCTCTTCATCTTTTAAATCACCTGTCATCAGCCTGTTGCCACAGGTGCCACAGAAGTCCCAGGTACAGTGAGTTCAAGCCACAGCTCACCAGAACCTGAAGTGTCCAACTTCCTTTTGCCACGATTCCACATATTTGTCAGTATATAGGGGTTCACGAATTGGAATAGACATGGTAACAGGTCAGCCAATGGGGACTGCTAAGTGACCCAGACGGCTCTGAGCCTGGGCATGCCTTAGGTCACTGATCGGTATATATATATATATATATATATATATATATATATATATATATATATATATATATATATATATATATATATGAGTGCCTCTGTATAATATAGCTTTTGTGATTATTGATTCTGTACTTCTGCATACTGAGTTCTGGTTCTGGTTTCTGCTGTATGGTATTGTATAGAAAGAAGTTTCTTATATAATTGAATCCTGCTGAATTGTTTACTGGTGTGCTAGTTGGATTGCTGCAAATTCAAACAGGTTATGGGCCCAGAGCAACCAGACACAGTAAGACTGAACTGCAATTAAGCCGAAGGACTGCCTGTGGTAAAAAAAGTAAAAAGAACAAGGCAGAGAAGGCTTGCAGGATGGCTGTTGAATTCAAGTAGAGCTCTCTGCCTCAACTCGGACAGAAGAATTATATCATTTGGGCTGCAAAAATGGAATGCTTCCTGAAGGTTGAGGAGCTCTGGGATATTGTTGGTAAATCACCCCAGGGGCCATTAGCAGCAGCAGATCAAAGGCAGCACGATAAGGCACTGGCCTCCATCATCTTAAGTTTAGAAGATGAATAATTCCTGAATGTAGCTAATTTAAAAACTGCAAAGGAGGTTTGTCTGAAATTCAGAAGTAAGTGCATCAGCATGCAATATTGTGCAATTATCGAGACAATTATACAGCACCCATTTGCAACCACGAGAGAGTGCGGAAAGGCATTTGCTGCATATACAAACTTTATTTATTGAGTTGGTACACTGTGGCATGCAGATCCCTGAATCTCAGAAGGTACTGTTGGTGTTAAATAGTCTTGATGGAACATGGGACCTTGTTTCAGCTGCTTTTGAGTGCAAAGTAGAACAGGACTTCAGAATGGAAGCTCTTACAGCCTGTTTGATTTCAGAAGAAAACAAACAGCATTTTATAAAAAGCCATGAGGAGAAATTCCTGAGGTGGAGGCCCAAGGAGCAGAGAGAGAGCAGCAGCAGACAGCATGTCTGTAGAGACATGTCTGCAGAGACCAGAGTAACAGATGAGACCAGATTACAGTCCAGCAAAGATTTTCTATCAAGAAAGCAACAGTACAGCGGTGTCTCATCTGTGATGATAAGACTCATTTGAAGAAAGACTGTTTACATGCAGAGTTGGTGGGGCCAATGCAAGCCAGTTTGGGAGGAGCAAAGTATGTGCTGGTCATTGTAGATGACTACAGCAGATTTTGTTTCTGCTATTTATTAAAGAGTAAAATACAGGTGCTACAGAAATTTAAGCAATGGGTAAGCTTCGTAGAAAGAAGGTATAAATAACAGGTATTTCAGCTGCAAACTGAAAGAGGTTCAGAATGCATGTCAACAGGTTTTCAACAATGGTTGGGACAGTTAGGAATAAAACACAGTCATAGAAATCTGTACCCAGCAGCTGAGAATGGTGTGATTGAGAGACAGAACGGTGTGTTACAAACAATGAAGGACTCACTGCTGGAGGATTATGGTCTGAGGAGGTCATATTGGGGAGAAGCCATGTTCTCGGAGACCGATAATTATTTAATCAATTGGCTGTGGAGTTCCTCAATTAATGATATTCCATATGCTGTTCTATATGGGAGAAAGCCATCTCTGGCACACTTAAGGGTTTTTGGAAGCAATGCATGGGTTCATATTCCAAAAGCAATCAGGAGAAAAGGTCAACCAAAGGCTAGAAAGCTCAGGTTTACAGGCTATGAGCCTGGCTCAAAGAGCTATTGATTTAGCGATGGGAGCAAAAGAATAGTCATTTCCAGGTCTGCTAGCATTGCAGAGCAAAATTGGAAAAGAATTGATGCAAGTTTTTGGAATGATCCACTTAGTGACGGTAACTCACTTAGTGATAGTGTAAGTGTTCAGGGAGGAGAAACTAAAAGAGAGCAAGAAAAGGAGTCAGGAGAAGATGATGACTCGGATATGAAGCAAGAGCGGGTTGAAACACAAGAGCAGTCAATGCCACGCAGGTCAGAGTGATGGAACCACCTGACAGGTGTTCTGCTAATGAAATTTGGGCGAGGACAAAAGTGAAGCCTGTGATCAAGAGATATCTCCGTCTGAAATAGGGAGCTTGTTATATCTGTCACAGTGGTCCAGACCCGACATAGCTTGTACAGTAAGCATCTTAAGTCACTTTACTGCTGCTCCAATGCAATTGCACTGCATGGGTATAAAAAGAGTTCTCAGGTATTTGAAGGGAACTGTGAACTCGGGTCTTCAAATACAGGTCTCTGAAGAATTGAAATTACAATGTTATTTGACAGTGATTATGCCAATGATGTAAAAACCAGAAAATCTAATTCTGGGATTGTGCTATTGTTTGGAGGTACTTTAATTGGTCAGAAGTCCAGAAAACAAATAACTGTAGCCATATCTATGGCAGAGGCAGAATTTATTGCTCTGTCACCTTGCCAGATTAAAAGTTCTGAAAAACGTGAAAAACTCTATTTTTTGATCGTAGATTGCCCAATTAAGTGTTCCTTTAACATATATTTTACTATTCTTTCTATCCTGTATAAATTTATACCTTTCATAAATTTACCCCAGAACAAATTTCATTGTATTGGGTGGAACCTACACTAACATAAGCATGCATATCTTTACATACTTTGCTTTGGCTTGCCTGATAGGACAGATATTTCCCAGCGCAAAATATAATATTTCTAAAATCCTTTAAAAATTGTGGGTTTACTTCTGTTTGTTTTTTTATTAAATCAGGGAAAAGGAGCTCGTCCTCTTTCATAGCCCCAGATTGAGGAGTGTTTTGCTCAGTAGAAAAACATAATTTATGGAATGAGGAGTGTGAAGGAAACTGGAGATGATGGAATGATGAAAACACCTCCCTAACATCTGCCATTTTACCTTTTCCTTCCATTCAACTTTGCCCTACAAGTCCCATGATGATCAGAGACGAAGTTCTCTAGTTGCCATAGTAGCAAAGATCTAAACAGCCACTTCTTTGCCAACAAAGCCCAAGAACCGGTAACGTGAATAAACGGACCTCGGCTAGAAGCCTCTGTCTGGGCATCGTGGGGAGGAAGTTTAAACCCTGGGCGCTTGGCGGGAGCTTCGACTTCTGTTCTCTGGGCAGTCGAGGAGTGCTTGATTTGGGTTGTGGGTAAGCAAAGATAGCAACAATTAAGGGGAAGCAAAAACAGGTGGAAGATAAAGGCCTGGTGGAAGAGCTCCTCTATGTGGGCCCGGAAAATGAAGCAGCTACTTTTCCCTTCCAAGTTGAATTGTGTTGCCAACTTCCATTATGTACTGTTTTTATAGTTCATTTCTCATCAATGGTAACTGAGCCCTAACTGCACAATCTCTGCCTCAATTAGTTTTCTTCCCTTTTCTCCAGGGCTCTGGAGGCATTGCAGTCTGTGAATGAGAATGCTAAGAAAGTAGCATATTAATTAATCAACACATCAGTTCTTCAAGAGGTGAATAATATAATGCTAGGAACCAAAATTGTGGTGATCTTTTTGGTACAGAATCAGAGCAAACAACTTTTAAATGTATTGGATGAAGGCTTAAGTAAATGTTTACATCATACATTGTTTCTTTTTCTGACTAGAGTGCCATTTCCTTTCGGAAATAAAGTATAATTGATAGACTTCCCTGCCATTGGTGGAATGATGGCTTCTGATCATACAGCCCTTCATCATATTGTCCAAGAGGATAAAACGTCTCGGCAATGCAGAAAAAGAGGAAGCTCAAACGATTCTCCAGGTAGGCTTAGAAAGAGCACCAACAGTCAAGACAGTAGCTGTAGCAAACATTCCAGCAAGTCTGGAAGTGCTCTGTTTACCTACTCTAATGACTTTCATGATAATGCTTCAAGAACAGCTGTCAATGGCAGCAAGAACAGCATTTGTTCAGAAGAGAACATCTGTTGAACGTCTCTAAACTACTATCATGAAGATTTTCACTCGGATGCCTCTGAAACCTCCATAAGTGAAGAGAGTGGCAGCTACATCATCCCATTGCCCGAAACACCAAAAACTAAAGAGCGGAATTTACCAGAAAAGAAAAAGAAAAATGATGTCCATACAAAAGGTAAGAAGGCAGTTGCTCACTTTGAACACTACTGCATTCGCTGTGGTTGGCAGATTTCAGCCAAGCTAATGGCAGTTAAGCCTTTCCTAAAAACCAAGCAGTTGTCCAATAACTCCACTTTTGCTTAGCTACCCTGACACTTCTATACTGTAGAGACTATACTATCATTTTGGAAAGCATTTGAATGTTGATAAAATGTTTAAATTGTATGCAGTTGATTATTATATTAATGTACTGCTTTCCACACCCTGTCAGTAATTCCTCTATCGAGGTAATGGGCTTGTAGCGATGGATGTAGTTCACCAGTTATCATGGTCATACAGATGTCGGTGTCACATGGTTTCAATAAATAAGCCAAGGGCCAGGGAATAGGTTCCAGTATTAACAAAAAAAAAAAAAAAAAGAAAGAAAAGAAAAGAAAAGAAAAGAAAAGAAAAAAAAATTGGCAAATTTTAATGCTCACACTTCCATTCTTTTCAGTCTATTACATTCATTATTTTATCATTATTTGGATATGGTATGTACGCATGCATATGTATATCTATCCATCTGTCTGTCTAGGCAGTTTGGTATAGTAGTTAGGCTGCTGGGCTAGCAATCCTGCTTTAGGCCTGTTTGGCTGAGGAATTCTAGGAGTTGAAGTCAATGCATCTTAAAGCTCTCTAAATACTGTCTTAGCATATTATGTGAGTATAGCAGTTATGTCTTACGGAAGCTAATATTATGAGAGTTCAGGTATGATTTTTCACAATAGGTCAATCAACCAATAGTTGTAACAGAGATTGACTCAAGATATTACATAACAGGAAGTGAATCTATGCCGTGAATACATACTTGAGCATTTGGCTCTGAAGCTTATGTAAAATGATCTGATTCTTACTTTGCTCAATCTTATATGCCATCTTGATATTTCTTTTAATGCAGGAGGTAAAATGTTGCCTAAAAAGAAACCTCAGCAAAAGAGCTCATATATTACTGACCATATAGTCAATGCCCAGGAGAAAAATAACATGACTTGCCGTCTCTTGTCAGCAAGAGACCATCAAATTAAAGAACTGAAAAACCAAATGGCTGTTTTGCAGAATAGATTGGAGACCTTTATTACAGAAAATAAAATGTTGAAGCATCTTCAGTCTCAACAGTTAAAAGCAATCACAAAATATGAAAATGCTGAAATTAAGCTGCCTGATCTTTTGGCCACGCAGGCCAATGAAGTGCAGACTCTGAGAGTACTTCTCAGGAAATCTCAGGAAGACGAACGCAGGGCTTCCCAGAAGCTAAGAAACGTTGAGGCACAACTCTTAAAAACCACGGATGCCTTGCGGGCACTACAGAAACTTTGCATAGACAAAAAACTTGAAGAGAGAGAAGAACTTCAGCGCAAATTAAGATCACTTACCCAAAAATTGGAAGCTAGGGATAAGAAAACTCAGGTAACATGCAACATACATTGCTTAGAACTGCATAGCATCGCTCTGTGAGCAGAATGGGATATTTTTTAAATCAATCAATGAAATTAAAATCTCTAGATATAAAAAAGACATTATTGGAAAAGAGGAATGTAGGAAAACCAGGAGAAGATTATAGTTAGACAGGTGGAATTATGTATTAAAAGTGGTATGGGCAAGCTAGCTAAGCTAATTACTTATGAATCTTATTTTCACCACACGATCAGAGATGAATGTTGCAAAACACTACCTGGATGTTTTGAGTGGATGTGGTGCAAAACTTCTTGCTCTTCACACTTCCTTCCATTTTTGCATATTTGGCTCAGTTGTATAGAAAATTGAGATTTTGGAAAGAATGACTCTTGCTTTAACTAATCAGAAGAAAAAGTCCATCTCTGATGACATGAGCCAACCAGCACATTTAAACCTGTATATTAGCTAAACCTACCTTACTTGGCATCATACCAAGGCAAAAATGAAGCATATTATGGTTTATTTTAATTGAAATGAACAAAATGTTAGTCTTGTCTCCTCCTCCTCCACCATCTCCCCCTCCCTTACAGTATAGCTTGTAATGTTGGTATATTAAATAAATAATACTCTTTTGCTAAGTATTGCAATATATAAAATCTAATGTTCTTTTATTCTATTTCTCGACCATACTGACCTTGATTTAAGGATTGGAGAAGGCTATTTCTTCCACCAATAAAAAGAAATTAAAAGTATATATTGTAACTGGATCTCTATTTCTTTTCTCCTTAATCTGCATAACAGATTGTGAGCATTATCATCTTTCTGGAAACATTTGATAAAATTTCAGTTGCCTTCCTCTAATTTCTAATTCAATATTGTATGATTGCAAATCTTGAATAATCTTATTGATGGTTTATTTCTAATGTGTTTAGGATTTGGAAAAGCAGCTGTCATTGAGTACTGCTTCTTTTAGACACCAGTTAGCAGTTGAGAAAAAGAAGACTATTGAAGCTCAGTCGATGACAGCAAATTTGCACGTAGAAATCGAGTCGCTGAAGCTCAAACTTAAGGTATTTAGATGCTTAAATCATATTTTTCTTACCACAGAAGGAATCCAAGATGCTATTCACTAAATGCTGATTTGACATAAGCCTATTTTTTTCTCTGGGTTTTTCTTTCAGCCTCTAACTATATAAACTGTAGATTGGATAAATGTATTAATGTATGTTAGGCCTTTTGCACACTAACATTTCTAGGAACAGATAGTACTTGAAAAGTGTCTCCTAACTAAACATATGATCTCTGAAGAACATACATTAATACAATAAACTATATTATCAACATAAATTTAATAATGCATTTCTTTAGGAAAGAGAAAGAGAAATAAGCATTACAAATATTTATGCACACCGGATGCGCAAAGGTCAGCCAGAGAAAGCCGATTCACGTTCTTCTCCAAAAGGTAGAACAGAGTTTGTTTCATACTATAATAATAAAAATATAATTCATTGATGTCAAAAAATATTTCAAATCCTTGCTCTATTTTCTCTTTTAAAAATGGCAATACTACATTTTGTGAACTCTTTAATTAGTAGTCATTAGTGCTGATTAAACAGGATCATTTTCATCCTTCTCTCTAGATGGGAGAGATAAGGGGAGAAGAGTTGAATTAGTGAGGAGAGTGTATTTCTAACCCCTTCCTTCAACTCTGAATTTATGAATGAAATACAGGAGTGATTTATCATTGCCTTGTCCCGTGCAGTATGAAATAATCCCCTTGCATTTGCCACTGAAGGGATTATCTAACATCTTCCTATCATGCTGTTCCTATCCAATATACACAATCCTCAAATTATGACTGTAATGGAGCTCAGAATTTTCATCATAAGTTATGATGGTAGTAAATCAAGGCACCCACATGATCAACCTGATTTTAAAACTTTTTTTGTGCTGTTTATTAAACGAATGTCTCAATGTAAAGCAAATGATTATTAAGATTAAAAAGATCTTTAAGGAAACATTGTGGTTGTGAAGCAAGGCAATGAATTTTATGGCCACTTTTGCCAGAAACTGGCTTAAAAAGCTAGTTACAAGCAACAAAACACAACAATTCGCCATAAAGAGGTTCATGTGACAGTGGGGGGGGGGGGAACGGGACAGCATCAGAACTCTGGAACTGGGTTATAAATATTTTGGGACGAATATCGTAACTCTGAATGCAATGCAATTGTTCGTTTTGTGAGGAATATGTGTGAAAATTTACATCAGGTTTATCCTTCAACAGGTCCCTTAATCAACCCCAAAATAACATGCAGCAGAAGACCAAGGAACAGGCAACAGGGTGAAATAACCAACTTTATAGAAGATTCTGTCACTAATTATGAGCCCGCATTTGCCAGATTTCCAAAGGAAAGACAAAAAGACACTTCTTCAACTCCCGGTGAAGAAAACAGTCACAAGATACCACCTGGGAAAAAAAGGCTTCGTTTGGAAAAATTGTTTGGGCCAAACTGCATTTTAAATACCAAATGATGGCTTGCATTATTTGATTCCAGTCAAGCTCATAGAACTAATAGATATCAGATAGTATTAGGACTAGGACATATTAGGTAGTAGATATTAGCGTTAGAAGTAGGATATATTTGATCGTAGATATTAGATCGTTTAGAACTAAGCGATGTTAGATAGTTAATGTTAGCATTAGAAGTAAATGATGTTAGATTATTATTAAAATTAGGCAATATTAGAAGTAGATATGAGTTAGTATTAGAACTAAGCAATATTAGATAGTAGATATTAATATTAGAACTAGGATATATTAGATAATAGATATTAGTATTAGAGCTAGGATATATTAGATAATAGATTTTAGATAGTATGAGAACTAGGAGATATTAGATAGTAGATATTAGATATTAGTATTAGAGCTAGGATAGATAATAGATTTTGGATGGTATGAGAACTAGGAGATATTAGTAATTTCTGTCGTTACTATTGAAATAAGCAGCACATAAAACTCTATTTTGTGAACTTTCTGAACATTTTTATAAACAATGAACTCTGGTAATTGACATAACGACTAGAAGTATTTAGTGCAGAAACACCTTCTAAACGGGCCCATAAAAATCTAGGGCCATGAGATTCCAAATAACAATTAAAGACCCAGAGGAGACTTCACTTGGTCGTATCCTAATGGCATTAACAATAGTATGGGCATAGAATGCAAGCAATGGAGAAATAAGGAGAAGGGCAATGGCAATTGAACAACCTCAAACTAGGCAATTACCATGTATGAGGTAGCACTGTATAAGCAGCAGGCCCAAACGTCCGAAATTAACCATCCTTCGGAGCTGTTCTGTTTGGTTTTTTTTTAATGCAGCAGAGATGTTAAAAGTCCAATGTCAATATGCATGTCCAACAAAAATGATCATTATGTGGGGGGACTTGCGATATACACAAGAAGTATAGTTCTTCCTGAGTCATCCTAGTGACTAAGAAATAAGATGCATCTAGAAAAAAACTCCCAGCAAAAAAGGATGCCCTCCATAGGCAGAAATGTGCCCAAACTTACAACAAGGTTTGAGGGCATTTGAATAAAACAAAAATTAGCCTTCAAAGTCAATAGGTGACTTTGGTGTAATATTGGATATCTAATTGACCCTATTCCATGCTATTCCTCTGTGCTATGGATCAAGAAATCCTTTTCTAGAAAGAAGCTAAATAGAAGGTCAATTATCCCATAAGTTACTACCCTCCCAATCTGCGACACCCAGTCTTCCGCAAGTATTCCCTAGAGATTCACCTCTGTATAATATAGCTTTTGTGATTATTGATTCTGTACTTCTGCATACTGAGTTCTGGTTCTGGTTTCTGCTGTATGGTATTGTATAGAAAGAAGTTTCTTATATAATTGAATCCTGCTAAATTGTTTACTGGTGTGCTAGTTGGATTGCTGCAAATTCAAACAGGTTATGGGCCCAGAGCAACCAGACACAGTAAGACTGAACTGCAATTAAGCCGAAGGACTGCCTGTGGTAAAAAAAGTAAAAAGAACAAGGCAGAGAAGGCTTGCAGGATGGCTGTTGAATTCAAGGAGAGCTCTCTGCCTCAACTGGGACAGAAGAATTATATCATTTGGGCTGCAAAAATGGAATGCTTCCTGAAGGTTGAGGAGCTCTGGGATATTGTTGGTAAATCACCCCAGGGGCCATTAGCAGCAGCAGATCAAAGGCAGCACGATAAGGCACTGGCCTCCATCATCTTAAGTTTAGAAGATGAATAATTCCTGAATGTAGCTAATTTAAAAACTGCAAAGGAGGTTTGTCTGAAATTCAGAAGTAAGTGCATCAGCATGCAATATTGTGCAATTATCGAGACAATTATACAGCACCCATTTGCAACCACGAGAGAGTGCGGAAAGGCATTTGCTGCATATACAAACTTTATTTATTGAGTTGGTACACTGTGGCATGCAGATCCCTGAATCTCAGAAGGTACTGTTGGTGTTAAATAGTCTTGATGGAACATGGGACCTTGTTTCAGCTGTTTTTGAGTGCAAAGCAGAACAGGACTTCAGAATGGAAGCTCTTACAGCCTGTTTGATTTCAGAAGAAAACAAACAGCATTTTATAAAAAGCCATGAGGAGAAATTCCTGAGGTGGAGGCCCAAGGAGCAGAGAGAGAGCAGCAGCAGACAGCATGTCTGTAGAGACATGTCTGCAGAGACCAGAGTAACAGATGAGACCAGATTACAGTCCAGCAAAGATTTTCTATCAAGAAAGCAACAGTACAGCGGTGTCTCATCTGTGATGATAAGACTCATTTGAAGAAAGACTGTTTACATGCAGAGTTGGTGGGGCCAATGCAAGCCAGTTTGGGAGGAGCAAAGTATGTGCTGGTCATTGTAGATGACTACAGCAGATTTTGTTTCTGCTATTTATTAAAGAGTAAAATACAGGTGCTACAGAAATTTAAGCAATGGGTAAGCTTCGTAGAAAGAAGGTATAAATAACAGGTATTTCAGCTGCAAACTGAAAGAGGTTCAGAATGCATGTCAACAGGTTTTCAACAATGGTTGGGACAGTTAGGAATAAAACACAGTCATAGAAATCTGTACCCAGCAGCTGAGAATGGTGTGATTGAGAGACAGAACGGTGTGTTACAAACAATGAAGGACTCACTGCTGGAGGATTATGGTCTGAGGAGGTCATATTGGGGAGAAGCCATGTTCTCGGAGACCGATAATTATTTAATCAATTGGCTGTGGAGTTCCTCAATTAATGATATTCCATATGCTGTTCTATATGGGAGAAAGCCATCTCTGGCACACTTAAGGGTTTTTGGAAGCAATGCATGGGTTCATATTCCAAAAGCAATCAGGAGAAAAGGTCAACCAAAGGCTAGAAAGCTCAGGTTTACAGGCTATGAGCCTGGCTCAAAGAGCTATTGATTTAGCGATGGGAGCAAAAGAATAGTCATTTCCAGGTCTGCTAGCATTGCAGAGCAAAATTGGAAAAGAATTGATGCAAGTTTTTGGAATGATCCCCTTAGTGACGGTAACTCACTTAGTGATAGTGTAAGTGTTCAGGGAGGAGAAACTAAAAGAGAGCAAGAAAAGGAGTCAGGAGAAGATGATGACTCGGATATGAAGCAAGAGCGGGTTGAAACACAAGAGCAGTCAATGCCACGCAGGTCAGAGTGATGGAACCACCTGACAGGTGTTCTGCTAATGAAATTTGGGCGAGGACAAAAGTGAAGCCTGTGATCAAGAGATATCTCCGTCTGAAATAGGGAGCTTGTTATATCTGTCACAGTGGTCCAGACCCGACATAGCTTGTACAGTAAGCATCTTAAGTCACTTTACTGCTGCTCCAATGCAATTGCACTGCATGGGTATAAAAAGAGTTCTCAGGTATTTGAAGGGAACTGTGAACTCGGCTCTTCAAATACAGGTCTCTGAAGAATTGAAATTACAATGTTATTTGACAGTGATTATGCCAATGATGTAAAAACCAGAAAATCTAATTCTGGGATTGTGCTATTGTTTGGAGGTACTTTAATTGGTCAGAAGTCCAGAAAACAAATAACTGTAGCCATATCTATGGCAGAGGCAGAATTTATTGCTCTGTCACCTTGCCAGATTAAAAGTTCTAAAACGTGAAAAACGTGAAAAACTCTATTTTTTGATCGTAGATTGCCCAATTAAGTGTTCCTTTAACATATATTTTACTATTCTTTCTATCCTGTATAAATTTATACCTTTCATAAATTTACCCCAGAACAAATTTCATTGTATTGGGTGGAACCTACACTAACATAAGCATGCATATCTTTACATACTTTGCTTTGGCTTGCCTGATAGGACAGATATTTCCCAGCGCAAAATATAATATTTCTAAAATCCTTTAAAAATTGTGGGTTTACTTCTGTTTGTTTTTTTATTAAATCAGGGAAAAGGAGCTCGTCCTCTTTCATAGCCCCAGATTGAGGAGTGTTTTGCTCAGTAGAAAAACATAATTTATGGAATGAGGAGTGTGAAGGAAACTGGAGATGATGGAATGATGAAAACACCTCCCTAACATCTGCCATTTTACCTTTTCCTTCCATTCAACTTTGCCCTACAAGTCCCATGATGATCAGAGACGAAGTTCTCTAGTTGCCATAGTAGCAAAGATCTAAACAGCCACTTCTTTGCCAACGAAGCCCAAGAACCGGTAACGTGAATAAACGGACCTCGGCTAGAAGCCTCTGTCTGGGCATCGTGGGTGTTTTGTTCTCAGTGCCGGCTGACAGGACGGAGACGGAGTTTAAACTAACTGAACCTTTATTAATACAAACATGACAGAGAGAGCAGGAACCCGCACTTGACAGCTCTTTATATACAGCCGGCTGTCAGTTGTTAACCAATGAACGTTGTGCTTACAACACCCAATCCCAATACTCCAATCAACTTAACTTAATATGTAACACCCCTTTCCACCTATCTGAGCATGCGCCGACGTCAGGCGCATGCGTAATCGCCCAGGTAAGCTGGTCTTCGCCGTATCCTCCCTGAACGCCTGGGCTCCACCCCTCCGACCCCCTCCGGCGGTGGATTTGAACTCAACTCCCGTTGTATCTCAACTCTGGGCTGCGGGCTAAACGAGCCCCCTACGTCTACTGTACTGCTTCCCGTATCCGGCAAAGGTAAGTTCTCCTCCTCACCCTCTCCCCCATGGGTGGTCGGCGTGTTTGCCTGTGGCAGCACCGGGTGTTCCTTCTCGTATCTAACTTCCTGCGAGTTTGGCTCGGCGGCCACACCCCCACCTTTGGCCCCACTTCTCCGAGCCCTCAACTGATCCTTGTGACGCTTCCAAATTTTTCCCTGATCTATCTCAATATGGTAGGAGCAAGGACCGGCAACCCCAACAACCTTCCCTGGCAACCATAAGGGCATTCCCCCATAGTTCCTGACGTATACGTGATCCCCTATAACAAATGACCTGTATTGTCTCATGGCATCAAACGGCTTGGCATGTCCGTACGTGGGGTGCAAACGATCTAAGGTTGTGCGGAGCTTCCGGCCCATTAAAAGTTCGGCCGGGCTCCTGTTAGTTAGTTGACAGGGCGTGGTATGTTGAGCTAATAAGAACTCCTCCACCCGCTCAGCCCACGTCCCATGCCCTATCTTTTTCAGTGCGTCTTTTGCAGATCGCACAGCGCGTTCCGCACAACCATTGCTGGAAGGATGAAACGGCGATACCAAACAATGCCGTATGCCCCTGTGGGCTAAAAAACCCTCGAATTCGGCCGCAGTAAATTGCGGACCGTTATCCGACACGATGCAGTCAGGCAATCCATGTGTTACAAATAGTGAACGTAAAACCTTAATGACAGCCTCTGCTGTAGTCGACCGTAATGGGACGACTTCAACCCATTTTGAAAACGCATCAGCTAGGACCAGGAAAGACTGACCCTTCAATGGACCAGCGAGGTCAATATGCAACCTCGACCATGGGGCCCCAGGCGATTCCCACTCCCCTGGGGGGTCTCTAGGCGGCATTGACATGTTCTCCTGACACTGAGAACACTGTGCAACCCAGTCAGTGATGTCCCGGTCCATCAAAGGCCACCACATATAGCAACGACCTAACGCCTTCATCCTGACCACCCCCGGGTGACCCCGATGCAATTTCTCCAACAATGAGGAACGAAGGGGGGGTGGAATAACCACCCGGTGACCCCACAGAAGGCACCCCGCTTGAGTAGAAAGTTCGAGGCGGCGGCTGGCAAATGGCTGGAATTCTGGAGCGAAGGGCCCTGGTGGCCAACCTCTGGCCATCCAGTCCAACACCTGTTGCAGGGTAGTATCTTTCGCGGAGAACCGGGCGACGTCCGATGCGGTGATCAACAATGGCGCGGCCTCCAACAGGAACACAGAGGACACAGGGACAGGGTCCTCTAGCCAGTCAGGGCTGGGGCATCGGCTCAATGCGTCAGCGTGAGCGAGATCCTTTCCAGGCCGGTGAACCAGTCGATATTCGTATGCAGCGAGGAAAACAGAGTAACGGGTCATGCGGGGGGACAGAATTTGAGGAGCAGGGCGATCGCCTGCCAATATGCCTAACAAAGGCTTATGATCAGTGTATAATACGAAGGGACGGCCATAGAGGTAATGGTGGAACCGTTTGACCCCGGCCACCAAGGCGAGAGCCTCTTTATCTAATTGCGAATAATTACGCTCTGCTGGTGCCAAGGTCTTAGAATAATAGGCAATGGGCAACTCACGGCCAGAAGGTAGGACATGGCTGAGCACCGCTCCCACCCCGTACGGGGAGGCATCACATGCTAAGGTTACCGGCAGGTGTGTAGAAAATTGGGTGAGAACCGAGTTGGAGGTCAGGAGATGTTTGACAGCCAAAAATGCTTTAGCCTCTCGAGCACCCCAATGCCAACGAACGTCACGGTTTAACAGCCGGTGAAGGGGCTCAGCAACAGACGCCTTATGCGGAATAAAAACAGCATAAAAGTTAAGTAGTCCCAGGAAAGATTGGAGATCAGCCTTACACTTAGGAGGAGGAGCGTCCATAATGGCCGATGTTTTAGCTGCCGTCGGATGGATTCCCGAACTATCCACCAGGAATCCTAGGAATTCCACCTGGCGCACCGCGACTTGGCATTTGGTCTTGTTAACCTTCAGACCTGCAGCAGCTAGCTTCCGAAGAACCTGCCGCGTCCGCTCCAATAGCTGTGAAGTCGAAGAAGCTGAGACGAGAACGTCATCAAAATAAGGAATAACCCCGGGGAGTCCATGCAGCAAACGTTCCATCATGCTCTGGAAGATCCCCGGGGCAACACTGACCCCGAACTGCAACCGGCGACATCGGAATGCCCCCCTATGGGTCACTATTGTCTGTGCCTCCGCCGTCAGGTCATCCACTTTAAGTTGCTGGTAGGCTTGGGCCAGGTCCAGCTTTGCAAATATCGACCCTTGCCCCAATGAATGTAGCAGATGCTGAACGACAGGAACGGGGTAAGCATTACCTAATAGGGCCTTATTCAGCGTAGCCCGGTAGTCAGCGCAAATACGGACCGATCCATCCGCCTTAATAGGAGTTACAATAGGGGTTTCCCAGCGTGCGAATTCAACTGGCTCTAACACCCCTTGAGAAATCAGTTTATCCAGTTCCGCATCCACTCGTGCCCTCAGTGCAAAGGGCACCCGGCGTGGTTTCAATCGTCTCGGGGTCACGCCAGGATCTAGGCTGAAGGATACTGGGGGCCCATTATAACAACCTAACCTTCCATCAAAGACATCAGGAAATTCTTTAATTAGCAATTCCAATTCGGAGGACTGGATGGCGTGTACCCCCTGAATAGTAATTCCCAATGCCTGGAACCAATTTAAGCCCAATAAGCTTGGTAATGGAGCCTCAACTATAATTAGCGGCAGGCATCCTGAAAATGTCTTAAATTTTATTCTGAACAGCCCACATCCCAGCACTCTGATGGGGTTCCCTTGATAATCACGGAGTTGCAGGTTACAAGGGTCCAAACTACGCCGAGAGATGTGGGGCACTAATCGCTTAATTGTACTCCAAGCAATGAGGGAGTGTGCTGACCCTGTGTCCACCTCCATCTCACACTGTCGTCCCTCGATGGCGAGTCCCACAGTAATTTTCGGTTGCCTATTTGGTGATGCGGTCTTTCGCTGCGTTTGATACACCCCATTTACTCCTGCAGACTCACGCCCCCAATTCGCTCTCGGGTTCCTTCCCGCCTCCTGTCTGCGCGGACCACGATATTGTTCTTGAGGGGGCGGAGTTTTCTCCTTCAGCGTCGGGGACTGACATATTCGCGCGATGTGGCCACGGCGCCCACATCGATAGCACGTTGCCTCTTTAAAACGGCAATTGACTCGCTGATGACCCCCTCCGCAACTCCGGCATCTCCCCTGTGCTAGTGTATCTTGTCTCCCGGGCCGCGGAGAAGTCTTGATGCGAGCGACGTTACTCTCTATCCCAGGGATGTCTTCATCACTGAACTCAGTCACGTTTTGATGAATTTGCTCGCCTGTTGCCTTATTTGAGCACTGCCCCCTAGGTAAATCAGCCAGTGATAGAACGGCTAATTCAGCAGCGCACGCTTCATCTAGGGCATCCTGGAAAGATAAGTCAGGCTTGGCTATTAACCGACGCTTTAGGTTCTCGTCCCTCACTCCGCTGACTAGTCTGTCTAGTAAATAATCATCTAAATTGGTAAATTGACAGTGCCTCGCTGCTTTTCTAAGTGCCGCCACATATTGGCTTATTGACTCGCCCTCAGCCTGGTCTCGGTGGTAGAAATGCTGCCGGCGAGCTATACGGGACGGCGCGGGAGCATAATGATTTTTTAACTTATTCAGGAAGTCCTCCCAGGTGCCAGCGTGTACAGACAACGGGGCCATTAACGTCATCGCTGTTTCAAACATTTCTGGCCCACACAGACTTAGGAAGTACGCCCGTTTTCTCTCACTTGACAACTCACGGTAGTCGTTAGCGATCAAAAAACAATCGAACCGAGTAACAAACGCTTCCCACGACTCCACAGTAGCGTTGAATGGAGCGAAATTCTGAGGCGACGCCATCTCTCCTCACTGCTCCGCTATCGCCCTTACTCAATTTTTTTTTTCTTCGGCACTGTAACCCGATTCCGATTAATTCTGGAGGTTATACTTCCTATATCCCATCCTCGTCGCCACTGTTTTGTTCTCAGTGCCGGCTGACAGGACGGAGACGGAGTTTAAACTAACTGAACCTTTATTAATACAAACATGACAGAGAGAGCAGGAACCCGCGCTTGACAGCTCTTTATATACAGCCGGCTGTCAGTTGTTAACCAATGAACGTTGTGCTTACAACACCCAATCCCAATACTCCAATCAACTTAACTTAATATGTAACAGTGGGGAGGAAGTTTAAACCCTGGGCGCTTGGCGGGAGCTTCGACTTCTGTTCTCTGGGCAGTCGAGGAGTGCTTGATTCGGGTTGTGGGTAAGCAAAGATAGCAACAATTAAGGGGAAGCAAAAACAGGTGGAAGATAAAGGCCTGGTGGAAGAGCTCCTCTATGTGGGCCCGGAAAATGAAGCAGCTACTTTTCCCTTCCAAGTTGAATTGTGTTGCCAACTTCCATTATGTACTGTTTTTATAGTTCATTTCTCATCAATGGTAACTGAGCCCTAACTGCACAATCTCTGCCTCAATTAGTTTTCTTCCCTTTTCTCCAGGGCTCTGGAGGCATTGCAGTCTGTGAATGAGAATGCTAAGAAAGTAGCATATTAATTAATCAACACATCAGTTCTTCAAGAGGTGAATAATATAATGCTAGGAACCAAAATTGTGGTGATCTTTTTGGTACAGAATCAGAGCAAACAACTTTTAAATGTATTGGATGAAGGCTTAAGTAAATGTTTACATCATACATTGTTTCTTTTTCTGACTAGAGTGCCATTTCCTTTCGGAAATAAAGTATAATTGATAGACTTCCCTGCCATTGGTGGAATGATGGCTTCTGATCATACAGCCCTTCATCATATTGTCCAAGAGGATAAAACGTCTCGGCAATGCAGAAAAAGAGGAAGCTCAAACGATTCTCCAGGTAGGCTTAGTAAGAGCACCAACAGTCAAGACAGTAGCTGTAGCAAACATTCCAGCAAGTCTGGAAGTGCTCAGTTTACCTACTCTAATGACTTTCATGATAATGCTTCAAGAACAGCTGTCAATGGCAGCAAGAACAGCATTTGTTCAGAAGAGAACATCTGTGGAACGTCTCTAAACTACTATCATGAAGATTTTCACTCGGATGCCTCTGAAACCTCCATAAGTGAAGAGAGTGGCAGCTACATCATCCCATTGCCCGAAACACCAAAAACTAAAGAGCGGAATTTACCAGAAAAGAAAAAGAAAAATGATGTCCATACAAAAGGTAAGAAGGCAGTTGCTCACTTTGAACACTACTGCATTCGCTGTGGTTGGCAGATTTCAGCCAAGCTAATGGCAGTTAAGCCTTTCCTAAAAACCAAGCAGTTGTCCAATAACTCCACTTTTGCTTAGCTACCCTGACACTTCTATACTGTAGAGACTATACTATCATTTTGGAAAGCATTTGAATGTTGATAAAATGTTTAAATTGTATGCAGTTGATTATTATATTAATGTACTGCTTTCCACACCCTGTCAGTAATTCCTCTATCGAGGTAATGGGCTTGTAGCGATGGATGTAGTTCACCAGTTATCATGGTCATACAGATGTCGGTGTCACATGGTTTCAATAAATAAGCCAAGGGCCAGGGAATAGGTTCCAGTATTAACAAAAAAAAAAAGAAAAAAGAAAAAGAAAGAAAAGAAAAGAAAAGAAAAGAAAAGAAAAGAAAAAAAAATTGGCAAATTTTAATGCTCACACTTCCATTCTTTTCAGTCTATTACATTCATTATTTTATCATTATTTGGATATGGTATGTACGCATGCATATGTATATCTATCCATCTGTCTGTCTAGGCAGTTTGGTATAGTAGTTAGGCTGCTGGGCTAGCAATCCTGCTTTAGGCCTGTTTGGCTGAGGAATTCTAGGAGTTGAAGTCAATGCATCTTAAAGCTCTCTAAATACTGTCTTAGCATATTATGTGAGTATAGCAGTTATGTCTTACGGAAGCTAATATTATGAGAGTTCAGGTATGATTTTTCACAATAGGTCAATCAACCAATAGTTGTAACAGAGATTGACTCAAGATATTACATAACAGGAAGTGAATCTATGCCGTGAATACATACTTGAGCATTTGGCTCTGAAGCTTATGTAAAATGATCTGATTCTTACTTTGCTCAATCTTATATGCCATCTTGATATTTCTTTTAATGCAGGAGGTAAAATGTTGCCTAAAAAGAAACCTCAGCAAAAGAGCTCATATATTACTGACCATATAGTCAATGCCCAGGAGAAAAATAACATGACTTGCCGTCTCTTGTCAGCAAGAGACCATCAAATTAAAGAACTGAAAAACCAAATGGCTGTTTTGCAGAATAGATTGGAGACCTTTATTACAGAAAATAAAATGTTGAAGCATCTTCAGTCTCAACAGTTAAAAGCAATCACAAAATATGAAAATGCTGAAATTAAGCTGCCTGATCTTTTGGCCACGCAGGCCAATGAAGTGCAGACTCTGAGAGTACTTCTCAGGAAATCTCAGGAAGACGAACGCAGGGCTTCCCAGAAGCTAAGAAACGTTGAGGCACAACTCTTAAAAACCACGGATGCCTTGCGGGCACTACAGAAACTTTGCATAGACAAAAAACTTGAAGAGAGAGAAGAACTTCAGCGCAAATTAAGATCACTTACCCAAAAATTGGAAGCTAGGGATAAGAAAACTCAGGTAACATGCAACATACATTGCTTAGAACTGCATAGCATCGCTCTGTGAGCAGAATGGGATATTTTTTAAATCAATCAATGAAATTAAAATCTCTAGATATAAAAAAGACATTATTGGAAAAGAGGAATGTAGGAAAACCAGGAGAAGATTATAGTTAGACAGGTGGAATTATGTATTAAAAGTGGTATGGGCAAGCTAGCTAAGCTAATTACTTATGAATCTTATTTTCACCACACGATCAGAGATGAATGTTGCAAAACACTACCTGGATGTTTTGAGTGGATGTGGTGCAAAACTTCTTGCTCTTCACACTTCCTTCCATTTTTGCATATTTGGCTCAGTTGTATAGAAAATTGAGATTTTGGAAAGAATGACTCTTGCTTTAACTAATCAGAAGAAAAAGTCCATCTCTGATGACATGAGCCAACCAGCACATTTAAACCTGTATATTAGCTAAACCTACCTTACTTGGCATCATACCAAGGCAAAAATGAAGCATATTATGGTTTATTTTAATTGAAATGAACAAAATGTTAGTCTTGTCTCCTCCTCCTCCACCATCTCCCCCTCCCTTACAGTATAGCTTGTAATGTTGGTATATTAAATAAATAATACTCTTTTGCTAAGTATTGCAATATATAAAATCTAATGTTCTTTTATTCTATTTCTCGACCATACTGACCTTGATTTAAGGATTGGAGAAGGCTATTTCTTCCACCAATAAAAAGAAATTAAAAGTATATATTGTAACTGGATCTCTATTTCTTTTCTCCTTAATCTGCATAACAGATTGTGAGCATTATCATCTTTCTGGAAACATTTGATAAAATTTCAGTTGCCTTCCTCTAATTTCTAATTCAATATTGTATGATTGCAAATCTTGAATAATCTTATTGATGGTTTATTTCTAATGTGTTTAGGATTTGGAAAAGCAGCTGTCATTGAGTACTGCTTCTTTTAGACACCAGTTAGCAGTTGAGAAAAAGAAGACTATTGAAGCTCAGTCGATGACAGCAAATTTGCACGTAGAAATCGAGTCGCTGAAGCTCAAACTTAAGGTATTTAGATGCTTAAATCATATTTTTCTTACCACAGAAGGAATCCAAGATGCTATTCACTAAATGCTGATTTGACATAAGCCTATTTTTTTCTCTGGGTTTTTCTTTCAGCCTCTAACTATATAAACTGTAGATTGGATAAATGTATTAATGTATGTTAGGCCTTTTGCACACTAACATTTCTAGGAACAGATAGTACTTGAAAAGTGTCTCCTAACTAAACATATGATCTCTGAAGAACATACATTAATACAATAAACTATATTATCAACATAAATTTAATAATGCATTTCTTTAGGAAAGAGAAAGAGAAATAAGCATTACAAATATTTATGCACACCGGATGCGCAAAGGTCAGCCAGAGAAAGCCGATTCACGTTCTTCTCCAAAAGGTAGAACAGAGTTTGTTTCATACTATAATAATAAAAATATAATTCATTGATGTCAAAAAATATTTCAAATCCTTGCTCTATTTTCTCTTTTAAAAATGGCAATACTACATTTTGTGAACTCTTTAATTAGTAGTCATTAGTGCTGATTAAACAGGATCATTTTCATCCTTCTCTCTAGATGGGAGAGATAAGGGGAGAAGAGTTGAATTAGTGAGGAGAGTGTATTTCTAACCCCTTCCTTCAACTCTGAATTTATGAATGAAATACAGGAGTGATTTATCATTGCCTTGTCCCGTGCAGTATGAAATAATCCCCTTGCATTTGCCACTGAAGGGATTATCTAACATCTTCCTATCATGCTGTTCCTATCCAATATACACAATCCTCAAATTATGACTGTAATGGAGCTCAGAATTTTCATCATAAGTTATGATGGTAGTAAATCAAGGCACCCACATGATCAACCTGATTTTAAAACTTTTTTTGTGCTGTTTATTAAACGAATGTCTCAATGTAAAGCAAATGATTATTAAGATTAAAAAGATCTTTAAGGAAACATTGTGGTTGTGAAGCAAGGCAATGAATTTTATGGCCACTTTTGCCAGAAACTGGCTTAAAAAGCTAGTTACAAGCAACAAAACACAACAATTCGCCATAAAGAGGTTCATGTGACAGTGGGGGGGGGGAACGGGACAGCATCAGAACTCTGGAACTGGGTTATAAATATTTTGGGACGAATATCGTAACTCTGAATGCAATGCAATTGTTCGTTTTGTGAGGAATATGTGTGAAAATTTACATCAGGTTTATCCTTCAACAGGTCCCTTAATCAACCCCAAAATAACATGCAGCAGAAGACCAAGGAACAGGCAACAGGGTGAAATAACCAACTTTATAGAAGATTCTGTCACTAATTATGAGCCCGCATTTGCCAGATTTCCAAAGGAAAGACAAAAAGACACTTCTTCAACTCCCGGTGAAGAAAACAGTCACAAGATACCACCTGGGAAAAAAAGGCTTCGTTTGGAAAAATTGTTTGGGCCAAACTGCATTTTAAATACCAAATGATGGCTTGCATTATTTGATTCCAGTCAAGCTCATAGAACTAATAGATATCAGATAGTATTAGGACTAGGACATATTAGGTAGTAGATATTAGCGTTAGAAGTAGGATATATTTGATCGTAGATATTAGATCGTTTAGAACTAAGCGATGTTAGATAGTTAATGTTAGCATTAGAAGTAAATGATGTTAGATTATTATTAAAATTAGGCAATATTAGAAGTAGATATGAGTTAGTATTAGAACTAAGCAATATTAGATAGTAGATATTAATATTAGAACTAGGATATATTAGATAATAGATATTAGTATTAGAGCTAGGATATATTAGATAATAGATTTTAGATAGTATGAGAACTAGGAGATATTAGATAGTAGATATTAGATATTAGTATTAGAGCTAGGATAGATAATAGATTTTGGATGGTATGAGAACTAGGAGATATTAGTAATTTCTGTCGTTACTATTGAAATAAGCAGCACATAAAACTCTATTTTGTGAACTTTCTGAACATTTTTATAAACAATGAACTCTGGTAATTGATATAACGACTAGAAGTATTTAGTGCAGAAACACCTTCTAAACGTGCCCATAAAAATCTAGGGCCATGAGATTCCAAATAACAATTAAAGACCCAGAGGAGACTTCACTTGGTCGTATCCTAATGGCATTAACAATAGTATGGGCATAGAATGCAAGCAATGGAGAAATAAGGAGAAGGGCAATGGCAATTGAACAACCTCAAACTAGGCAAGTACCATGTATGAGGTAGCACTGTATAAGCAGCAGGCCCAAACGTCCAAAATTAACCATCCTTCGGAGCTGTTCTGTTTGGTTTTTTTTTAATGCAGCAGAGATGTTAAAAGTCCAATGTCAATATGCATGTCCAACAAAAATGATCATTATGTGGGGGGACTTGCGATATACACAAGAAGTATAGTTCTTCCTGAGTCATCCTAGTGACTAAGAAATAAGATGCATCTAGAAAAAAACTCCCAGCAAAAAAGGATGCCCTCCATAGGCAGAAATGTGCCCAAACTTACAACAAGGTTTGAGGGCATTTGAATAAAACAAAAATTAGCCTTCAAAGTCAATAGGTGACTTTGGTGTAATATTGGATGTCTAATTGACCCTATTCCATGCTATTCCTCTGTGCCATGGATCAAGAAATCCTTTTCTAGAAAGAAGCTAAATAGAAGGTCAATTATCCCATAAGTTACTACCCTCCCAATCTGCGACACCCAGTCTTCCGCAAGTATTCCCTGGAGATTCACTTGATGGGGTTTCTCTAAGGTGTAGCTTACCTATAGGTCCATTTTAAATACATGGAACATTGACAATAAATACACGTAAGCAATGAAATCATACATACAGATACCGAAATGTCCACCATCCCACTGTTTCATGAAGCTAATACAGCATCAGTCCTAGGCCTAGTCAATCAATTATATGGCAATGCAGCGATGTAAATCTTGTTGTAGCTGAAATTGTGATCTGTCTGTTCAACATCTGTAGTGATCAGCAGGAAAAGAGTCACCAAGTCCATTGTTGCATCATTTTCAGTAGTGTGGAGAACTCTTCCCAAAGCGGCTCTAGTGGCTGTAGGGTTCTATTAGCACTCACCACACATCTATTGGTATTTCCACTCTGGTTCCATATTGATGTTATCAGGCATTTTCTGTTCTGTTGCTATAGTTCCCAGTTTTGTGTCCACCAGGAGGAAAACAGGTTCTTTCTTCCAAACATGGGATATACAAACCTTCTCCCCTGGGGGTTTCATTTGCATAGAATATGGTGAGATACACAGCTTCCCTTGATGGAATGACCCGTGGTCGGACAGGACAAAAATCAGCTGATAAAAAAAACTTACAAAAAATAATAAATGCCATAACTGACTTAGGCTATTTCCAGCCTCTTCATCTTTTAAATCACCTGTCATCAGCCTGTTGCCACAGGTGCCACAGAAGTCCCAGGTACAGTGAGTTCAAGCCACAGCTCACCAGAACCTGAAGTGTCCAACTTCCTTTTGCCACGATTCCACATATTTGTCAGTATATAGGGGTTCACGAATTGAAATAGACATGGTAACAGGTCAGCCAATGGGGACTGCTAAGTGACCCAGACGGCTCTGAGCCTGGGCATGCCTTAGGTCACTGATCTGTATATATATATATATATATATATATATATATATATATATATATATATATATATATATATATGTACGTATGTATGTACTTCTGCATACTGAGTTCTGGTTCTGGTTTCTGCTGTATGGTATTGTATAGAAAGAAGTTTCTTATATAATTGAATCCTGCTGAATTGTTTACTGGTGTGCTAGTTGGATTGCTGCAAATTCAAACAGGTTATGGGCCCAGAGCAACCAGACACAGTAAGACTGAACTGCAATTAAGCCGAAGGACTGCCTGTGGTAAAAAAAGTAAAAAGAACAAGGCAGAGAAGGCTTGCAGGATGGCTGTTGAATTCAAGGAGAGCTCTCTGCCTCAACTGGGACAGAAGAATTATATCATTTGGGCTGCAAAAATGGAATGCTTCCTGAAGGTTGAGGAGCTCTGGGATATTGTTGGTAAATCACCCCAGGGGCCATTAGCAGCAGCAGATCAAAGGCAGCACGATAAGGCACTGGCCTCCATCATCTTAAGTTTAGAAGATGAATAATTCCTGAATGTAGCTAATTTAAAAACTGCAAAGGAGGTTTGTCTGAAATTCAGAAGTAAGTGCATCAGCATGCAATATTGTGCAATTATCGAGACAATTATACAGCACCCATTTGCAACCACGAGAGAGTGCGGAAAGGCATTTGCTGCATATACAAACTTTATTTATTGAGTTGGTACACTGTGGCATGCAGATCCCTGAATCTCAGAAGGTACTGTTGGTGTTAAATAGTCTTGATGGAACATGGGACCTTGTTTCAGCTGTTTTTGAGTGCAAAGCAGAACAGGACTTCAGAATGGAAGCTCTTACAGCCTGTTTGATTTCAGAAGAAAACAAACAGCATTTTATAAAAAGCCATGAGGAGAAATTCCTGAGGTGGAGGCCCAAGGAGCAGAGAGAGAGCAGCAGCAGACAGCATGTCTGTAGAGACATGTCTGCAGAGACCAGAGTAACAGATGAGACCAGATTACAGTCCAGCAAAGATTTTCTATCAAGAAAGCAACAGTACAGCGGTGTCTCATCTGTGATGATAAGACTCATTTGAAGAAAGACTGTTTACAAAGAAAAGATACAACAGATGGGCAGGCTGCTGTTGCAAAAGTTAGCTATTGTAATAGCAGAGACAAATGGTTAATAGACAGAGGGTTAGTCAAACAATTGTTAATAATTCTAAATTGTTTTTCAGAAGGGATCCAGCTGGAGGAGATGCAGTAGCCTTGGCGAATGGCCAGAAGGCTAAAGTCATTGGAAAAGGCAGTGTGGTGATTCAATGTCTGAAGGAAAAGTTGAGCAACATATTATGTGTGCCTGAAATGGAGCATAATTTACTGAGTGTCTCTAGTCTAGACCAAAAAGGGTTTGAGACCACATTTGTAAATGGGAAGTGTCTCCTAAAGAGAGATGAGAATGGATGTGCACAGGGCATAAAGCAGGATAATATTTATGTGTTGCAGGGAGAAAAGGTTCAATGCGCCCAAACATTTGGAAATGTAGCACAACATGATTCATGTGTTCATCTCTTGCACAGAAAGCTTGGCCATGCCAGCTTCAGAGTTTTGCAAAAGAGGCAACAGTTTGGAGAAAGGTTGAACTTAAAAGGGTGTAGTCATCAAAGTCCAAGGCATTCCCAGTAAGCAAGAGTAGCACAAGGCAGACAACAAAAGTTCTAGAGCTGGTACATGCAGAGTTGGTGGGGCCAATGCAAGCCAGTTTGGGAGGAGCAAAGTATGTGCTGGTCATTGTAGATGAGTACAGCAGATTTTGTTTCTGCTATTTATTAAAGAGTAAAATACAGGTGCTACAGAAATTTAAGCAATGGGTAAGCTTCGTAGAAAGAAGGTATAAATAACAGGTATTTCAGCTGCAAACTGAAAGAGGTTCAGAATGCATGTCAACAGGTTTTCAACAATGGTTGGGACAGTTAGGAATAAAACACAGTCATAGAAATCTGTACCCAGCAGCTGAGAATGGTGTGATTGAGAGACAGAACGGTGTGTTACAAACAATGAAGGACTCACTGCTGGAGGATTATGGTCTGAGGAGGTCATATTGGGGAGAAGCCATGTTCTCGGAGACCGATAATTATTTAATCAATTGGCTGTGGAGTTCCTCAATTAATGATATTCCATATGCTGTTCTATATGGGAGAAAGCCATCTCTGGCACACTTAAGGGTTTTTGGAAGCAATGCATGGGTTCATATTCCAAAAGCAATCAGGAGAAAAGGTCAACCAAAGGCTAGAAAGCTCAGGTTTACAGGCTATGAGCCTGGCTCAAAGAGCTATTGATTTAGCGATGGGAGCAAAAGAATAGTCATTTCCAGGTCTGCTAGCATTGCAGAGCAAAATTGGAAAAGAATTGATGCAAGTTTTTGGAATGATCCACTTAGTGACGGTAACTCACTTAGTGATAGTGTAAGTGTTCAGGGAGGAGAAACTAAAAGAGAGCAAGAAAAGGAGTCAGGAGAAGATGATGACTCGGATATGAAGCAAGAGCGGGTTGAAACACAAGAGCAGTCAATGCCACGCAGGTCAGAGTGATGGAACCACCTGACAGGTGTTCTGCTAATGAAATTTGGGCGAGGACAAAAGTGAAGCCTGTGATCAAGAGATATCTCCGTCTGAAATAGGGAGCTTGTTATATCTGTCACAGTGGTCCAGACCCGACATAGCTTGTACAGTAAGCATCTTAAGTCACTTTACTGCTGCTCCAATGCAATTGCACTGCATGGGTATAAAAAGAGTTCTCAGGTATTTGAAGGGAACTGTGAACTCGGGTCTTCAAATACAGGTCTCTGAAGAATTGAAATTACAATGTTATTTGACAGTGATTATGCCAATGATGTAAAAACCAGAAAATCTAATTCTGGGATTGTGCTATTGTTTGGAGGTACTTTAATTGGTCAGAAGTCCAGAAAACAAATAACTGTAGCCATATCTATGGCAGAGGCAGAATTTATTGCTCTGTCACCTTGCCAGATTAAAAGTTCTGAAAAACGTGAAAAACTCTATTTTTTGATCGTAGATTGCCCAATTAAGTGTTCCTTTAACATATATTTTACTATTCTTTCTATCCTGTATAAATTTATACCTTTCATAAATTTACCCCAGAACAAATTTCATTGTATTGGGTGGAACCTACACTAACATAAGCATGCATATCTTTACATACTTTGCTTTGGCTTGCCTGATAGGACAGATATTTCCCAGCGCAAAATATAATATTTCTAAAATCCTTTAAAAATTGTGGGTTTACTTCTGTTTGTTTTTTTATTAAATCAGGGAAAAGGAGCTCGTCCTCTTTCATAGCCCCAGATTGAGGAGTGTTTTGCTCAGTAGAAAAACATAATTTATGGAATGAGGAGTGTGAAGGAAACTGGAGATGATGGAATGATGAAAACACCTCCCTAACATCTGCCATTTTACCTTTTCCTTCCATTCAACTTTGCCCTACAAGTCCCATGATGATCAGAGACGAAGTTCTCTAGTTGCCATAGTAGCAAAGATCTAAACAGCCACTTCTTTGCCAACGAAGCCCAAGAACCGGTAACGTGAATAAACGGACCTCGGCTAGAAGCCTCTGTCTGGGCATCGTGGGTGTTTTGTTCTCAGTGCCGGCTGACAGGACGGAGACGGAGTTTAAACTAACTGAACCTTTATTAATACAAACATGACAGAGAGAGCAGGAACCCGCACTTGACAGCTCTTTATATACAGCCGGCTGTCAGTTGTTAACCAATGAACGTTGTGCTTACAACACCCAATCCCAATACTCCAATCAACTTAACTTAATATGTAACACCCCTTTCCACCTATCTGAGCATGCGCCGACGTCAGGCGCATGCGTAATCGCCCAGGTAAGCTGGTCTTCGCCGTATCCTCCCTGAACGCCTGGGCTCCACCCCTCCGACCCCCTCCGGCGGTGGATTTGAACTCAACTCCCGTTGTATCTCAACTCTGGGCTGCGGGCTAAACGAGCCCCCTACGTCTACTGTACTGCTTCCCGTATCCGGCAAAGGTAAGTTCTCCTCCTCACCCTCTCCCCCATGGGTGGTCGGCGTGTTTGCCTGTGGCAGCACCGGGTGTTCCTTCTCGTATCTAACTTCCTGCGAGTTTGGCTCGGCGGCCACACCCCCACCTTTGGCCCCACTTCTCCGAGCCCTCAACTGATCCTTGTGACGCTTCCAAATTTTTCCCTGATCTATCTCAATATGGTAGGAGCAAGGACCGGCAACCCCAACAACCTTCCCTGGCAACCATAAGGGCATTCCCCCATAGTTCCTGACGTATACGTGATCCCCTATAACAAATGACCTGTATTGTCTCATGGCATCAAACGGCTTGGCATGTCCGTACGTGGGGTGCAAACGATCTAAGGTTGTGCGGAGCTTCCGGCCCATTAAAAGTTCGGCCGGGCTCCTGTTAGTTAGTTGACAGGGCGTGGTATGTTGAGCTAATAAGAACTCCTCCACCCGCTCAGCCCACGTCCCATGCCCTATCTTTTTCAGTGCGTCTTTTGCAGATCGCACAGCGCGTTCCGCACAACCATTGCTGGAAGGATGAAACGGCGATACCAAACAATGCCGTATGCCCCTGTGGGCTAAAAAACCCTCGAATTCGGCCGCAGTAAATTGCGGACCGTTATCCGACACGATGCAGTCAGGCAATCCATGTGTTACAAATAGTGAACGTAAAACCTTAATGACAGCCTCTGCTGTAGTCGACCGTAATGGGACGACTTCAACCCATTTTGAAAACGCATCAGCTAGGACCAGGAAAGACTGACCCTTCAATGGACCAGCGAGGTCAATATGCAACCTCGACCATGGGGCCCCAGGCGATTCCCACTCCCCTGGGGGGTCTCTAGGCGGCATTGACATGTTCTCCTGACACTGAGAACACTGTGCAACCCAGTCAGTGATGTCCCGGTCCATCAAAGGCCACCACATATAGCAACGACCTAACGCCTTCATCCTGACCACCCCCGGGTGACCCCGATGCAATTTCTCCAACAATGAGGAACGAAGGGGGGGTGGAATAACCACCCGGTGACCCCACAGAAGGCACCCCGCTTGAGTAGAAAGTTCGAGGCGGCGGCTGGCAAATGGCTGGAATTCTGGAGCGAAGGGCCCTGGTGGCCAACCTCTGGCCATCCAGTCCAACACCTGTTGCAGGGTAGTATCTTTCGCGGAGAACCGGGCGACGTCCGATGCGGTGATCAACAATGGCGCGGCCTCCAACAGGAACACAGAGGACACAGGGACAGGGTCCTCTAGCCAGTCAGGGCTGGGGCATCGGCTCAATGCGTCAGCGTGAGCGAGATCCTTTCCAGGCCGGTGAACCAGTCGATATTCGTATGCAGCGAGGAAAACAGAGTAACGGGTCATGCGGGGGGACAGAATTTGAGGAGCAGGGCGATCGCCTGCCAATATGCCTAACAAAGGCTTATGATCAGTGTATAATACGAAGGGACGGCCATAGAGGTAATGGTGGAACCGTTTGACCCCGGCCACCAAGGCGAGAGCCTCTTTATCTAATTGCGAATAATTACGCTCTGCTGGTGCCAAGGTCTTAGAATAATAGGCAATGGGCAACTCACGGCCAGAAGGTAGGACATGGCTGAGCACCGCTCCCACCCCGTACGGGGAGGCATCACATGCTAAGGTTACCGGCAGGTGTGTAGAAAATTGGGTGAGAACCGAGTTGGAGGTCAGGAGATGTTTGACAGCCAAAAATGCTTTAGCCTCTCGAGCACCCCAATGCCAACGAACGTCACGGTTTAACAGCCGGTGAAGGGGCTCAGCAACAGACGCCTTATGCGGAATAAAAACAGCATAAAAGTTAAGTAGTCCCAGGAAAGATTGGAGATCAGCCTTACACTTAGGAGGAGGAGCGTCCATAATGGCCGATGTTTTAGCTGCCGTCGGATGGATTCCCGAACTATCCACCAGGAATCCTAGGAATTCCACCTGGCGCACCGCGACTTGGCATTTGGTCTTGTTAACCTTCAGACCTGCAGCAGCTAGCTTCCGAAGAACCTGCCGCGTCCGCTCCAATAGCTGTGAAGTCGAAGAAGCTGAGACGAGAACGTCATCAAAATAAGGAATAACCCCGGGGAGTCCATGCAGCAAACGTTCCATCATGCTCTGGAAGATCCCCGGGGCAACACTGACCCCGAACTGCAACCGGCGACATCGGAATGCCCCCCTATGGGTCACTATTGTCTGTGCCTCCGCCGTCAGGTCATCCACTTTAAGTTGCTGGTAGGCTTGGGCCAGGTCCAGCTTTGCAAATATCGACCCTTGCCCCAATGAATGTAGCAGATGCTGAACGACAGGAACGGGGTAAGCATTACCTAATAGGGCCTTATTCAGCGTAGCCCGGTAGTCAGCGCAAATACGGACCGATCCATCCGCCTTAATAGGAGTTACAATAGGGGTTTCCCAGCGTGCGAATTCAACTGGCTCTAACACCCCTTGAGAAATCAGTTTATCCAGTTCCGCATCCACTCGTGCCCTCAGTGCAAAGGGCACCCGGCGTGGTTTCAATCGTCTCGGGGTCACGCCAGGATCTAGGCTGAAGGATACTGGGGGCCCATTATAACAACCTAACCTTCCATCAAAGACATCAGGAAATTCTTTAATTAGCAATTCCAATTCGGAGGACTGGATGGCGTGTACCCCCTGAATAGTAATTCCCAATGCCTGGAACCAATTTAAGCCCAATAAGCTTGGTAATGGAGCCTCAACTATAATTAGCGGCAGGCATCCTGAAAATGTCTTAAATTTTATTCTGAACAGCCCACATCCCAGCACTCTGATGGGGTTCCCTTGATAATCACGGAGTTGCAGGTTACAAGGGTCCAAACTACGCCGAGAGATGTGGGGCACTAATCGCTTAATTGTACTCCAAGCAATGAGGGAGTGTGCTGACCCTGTGTCCACCTCCATCTCACACTGTCGTCCCTCGATGGCGAGTCCCACAGTAATTTTCGGTTGCCTATTTGGTGATGCGGTCTTTCGCTGCGTTTGATACACCCCATTTACTCCTGCAGACTCACGCCCCCAATTCGCTCTCGGGTTCCTTCCCGCCTCCTGTCTGCGCGGACCACGATATTGTTCTTGAGGGGGCGGAGTTTTCTCCTTCAGCGTCGGGGACTGACATATTCGCGCGATGTGGCCACGGCGCCCACATCGATAGCACGTTGCCTCTTTAAAACGGCAATTGACTCGCTGATGACCCCCTCCGCAACTCCGGCATCTCCCCTGTGCTAGTGTATCTTGTCTCCCGGGCCGCGGAGAAGTCTTGATGCGAGCGACGTTACTCTCTATCCCAGGGATGTCTTCATCACTGAACTCAGTCACGTTTTGATGAATTTGCTCGCCTGTTGCCTTATTTGAGCACTGCCCCCTAGGTAAATCAGCCAGTGATAGAACGGCTAATTCAGCAGCACACGCTTCATCTAGGGCATCCTGGAAAGATAAGTCAGGCTTGGCTATTAACCGACGCTTTAGGTTCTCGTCCCTCACTCCGCTGACTAGTCTGTCTAGTAAATAATCATCTAAATTGGTAAATTGACAGTGCCTCGCTGCTTTTCTAAGTGCCGCCACATATTGGCTTATTGACTCGCCCTCAGCCTGGTCTCGGTGGTAGAAATGCTGCCGGCGAGCTATACGGGACGGCGCGGGAGCATAATGATTTTTTAACTTATTCAGGAAGTCCTCCCAGGTGCCAGCGTGTACAGACAACGGGGCCATTAACGTCATCGCTGTTTCAAACATTTCTGGCCCACACAGACTTAGGAAGTACGCCCGTTTTCTCTCACTTGACAACTCACGGTAGTCGTTAGCGATCAAAAAACAATCGAACCGAGTAACAAACGCTTCCCACGACTCCACAGTAGCGTTGAATGGAGCGAAATTCTGAGGCGACGCCATCTCTCCTCACTGCTCCGCTATCGCCCTTACTCAATTTTTTTTTTCTTCGGCACTGTAACCCGATTCCGATTAATTCTGGAGGTTATACTTCCTATATCCCATCCTCGTCGCCACTGTTTTGTTCTCAGTGCCGGCTGACAGGACGGAGACGGAGTTTAAACTAACTGAACCTTTATTAATACAAACATGACAGAGAGAGCAGGAACCCGCGCTTGACAGCTCTTTATATACAGCCGGCTGTCAGTTGTTAACCAATGAACGTTGTGCTTACAACACCCAATCCCAATACTCCAATCAACTTAACTTAATATGTAACAGTGGGGAGGAAGTTTAAACCCTGGGCGCTTGGCGGGAGCTTCGACTTCTGTTCTCTGGGCAGTCGAGGAGTGCTTGATTCGGGTTGTGGGTAAGCAAAGATAGCAACAATTAAGGGGAAGCAAAAACAGGTGGAAGATAAAGGCCTGGTGGAAGAGCTCCTCTATGTGGGCCCGGAAAATGAAGCAGCTACTTTTCCCTTCCAAGTTGAATTGTGTTGCCAACTTCCATTATGTACTGTTTTTATAGTTCATTTCTCATCAATGGTAACTGAGCCCTAACTGCACAATCTCTGCCTCAATTAGTTTTCTTCCCTTTTCTCCAGGGCTCTGGAGGCATTGCAGTCTGTGAATGAGAATGCTAAGAAAGTAGCATATTAATTAATCAACACATCAGTTCTTCAAGAGGTGAATAATATAATGCTAGGAACCAAAATTGTGGTGATCTTTTTGGTACAGAATCAGAGCAAACAACTTTTAAATGTATTGGATGAAGGCTTAAGTAAATGTTTACATCATACATTGTTTCTTTTTCTGACTAGAGTGCCATTTCCTTTCGGAAATAAAGTATAATTGATAGACTTCCCTGCCATTGGTGGAATGATGGCTTCTGATCATACAGCCCTTCATCATATTGTCCAAGAGGATAAAACGTCTCGGCAATGCAGAAAAAGAGGAAGCTCAAACGATTCTCCAGGTAGGCTTAGTAAGAGCACCAACAGTCAAGACAGTAGCTGTAGCAAACATTCCAGCAAGTCTGGAAGTGCTCAGTTTACCTACTCTAATGACTTTCATGATAATGCTTCAAGAACAGCTGTCAATGGCAGCAAGAACAGCATTTGTTCAGAAGAGAACATCTGTGGAACGTCTCTAAACTACTATCATGAAGATTTTCACTCGGATGCCTCTGAAACCTCCATAAGTGAAGAGAGTGGCAGCTACATCATCCCATTGCCCGAAACACCAAAAACTAAAGAGCGGAATTTACCAGAAAAGAAAAAGAAAAATGATGTCCATACAAAAGGTAAGAAGGCAGTTGCTCACTTTGAACACTACTGCATTCGCTGTGGTTGGCAGATTTCAGCCAAGCTAATGGCAGTTAAGCCTTTCCTAAAAACCAAGCAGTTGTCCAATAACTCCACTTTTGCTTAGCTACCCTGACACTTCTATACTGTAGAGACTATACTATCATTTTGGAAAGCATTTGAATGTTGATAAAATGTTTAAATTGTATGCAGTTGATTATTATATTAATGTACTGCTTTCCACACCCTGTCAGTAATTCCTCTATCGAGGTAATGGGCTTGTAGCGATGGATGTAGTTCACCAGTTATCATGGTCATACAGATGTCGGTGTCACATGGTTTCAATAAATAAGCCAAGGGCCAGGGAATAGGTTCCAGTATTAACAAAAAAAAAAAGAAAAAAGAAAAAGAAAGAAAAGAAAAGAAAAGAAAAGAAAAGAAAAGAAAAAAAAATTGGCAAATTTTAATGCTCACACTTCCATTCTTTTCAGTCTATTACATTCATTATTTTATCATTATTTGGATATGGTATGTACGCATGCATATGTATATCTATCCATCTGTCTGTCTAGGCAGTTTGGTATAGTAGTTAGGCTGCTGGGCTAGCAATCCTGCTTTAGGCCTGTTTGGCTGAGGAATTCTAGGAGTTGAAGTCAATGCATCTTAAAGCTCTCTAAATACTGTCTTAGCATATTATGTGAGTATAGCAGTTATGTCTTACGGAAGCTAATATTATGAGAGTTCAGGTATGATTTTTCACAATAGGTCAATCAACCAATAGTTGTAACAGAGATTGACTCAAGATATTACATAACAGGAAGTGAATCTATGCCGTGAATACATACTTGAGCATTTGGCTCTGAAGCTTATGTAAAATGATCTGATTCTTACTTTGCTCAATCTTATATGCCATCTTGATATTTCTTTTAATGCAGGAGGTAAAATGTTGCCTAAAAAGAAACCTCAGCAAAAGAGCTCATATATTACTGACCATATAGTCAATGCCCAGGAGAAAAATAACATGACTTGCCGTCTCTTGTCAGCAAGAGACCATCAAATTAAAGAACTGAAAAACCAAATGGCTGTTTTGCAGAATAGATTGGAGACCTTTATTACAGAAAATAAAATGTTGAAGCATCTTCAGTCTCAACAGTTAAAAGCAATCACAAAATATGAAAATGCTGAAATTAAGCTGCCTGATCTTTTGGCCACGCAGGCCAATGAAGTGCAGACTCTGAGAGTACTTCTCAGGAAATCTCAGGAAGACGAACGCAGGGCTTCCCAGAAGCTAAGAAACGTTGAGGCACAACTCTTAAAAACCACGGATGCCTTGCGGGCACTACAGAAACTTTGCATAGACAAAAAACTTGAAGAGAGAGAAGAACTTCAGCGCAAATTAAGATCACTTACCCAAAAATTGGAAGCTAGGGATAAGAAAACTCAGGTAACATGCAACATACATTGCTTAGAACTGCATAGCATCGCTCTGTGAGCAGAATGGGATATTTTTTAAATCAATCAATGAAATTAAAATCTCTAGATATAAAAAAGACATTATTGGAAAAGAGGAATGTAGGAAAACCAGGAGAAGATTATAGTTAGACAGGTGGAATTATGTATTAAAAGTGGTATGGGCAAGCTAGCTAAGCTAATTACTTATGAATCTTATTTTCACCACACGATCAGAGATGAATGTTGCAAAACACTACCTGGATGTTTTGAGTGGATGTGGTGCAAAACTTCTTGCTCTTCACACTTCCTTCCATTTTTGCATATTTGGCTCAGTTGTATAGAAAATTGAGATTTTGGAAAGAATGACTCTTGCTTTAACTAATCAGAAGAAAAAGTCCATCTCTGATGACATGAGCCAACCAGCACATTTAAACCTGTATATTAGCTAAACCTACCTTACTTGGCATCATACCAAGGCAAAAATGAAGCATATTATGGTTTATTTTAATTGAAATGAACAAAATGTTAGTCTTGTCTCCTCCTCCTCCACCATCTCCCCCTCCCTTACAGTATAGCTTGTAATGTTGGTATATTAAATAAATAATACTCTTTTGCTAAGTATTGCAATATATAAAATCTAATGTTCTTTTATTCTATTTCTCGACCATACTGACCTTGATTTAAGGATTGGAGAAGGCTATTTCTTCCACCAATAAAAAGAAATTAAAAGTATATATTGTAACTGGATCTCTATTTCTTTTCTCCTTAATCTGCATAACAGATTGTGAGCATTATCATCTTTCTGGAAACATTTGATAAAATTTCAGTTGCCTTCCTCTAATTTCTAATTCAATATTGTATGATTGCAAATCTTGAATAATCTTATTGATGGTTTATTTCTAATGTGTTTAGGATTTGGAAAAGCAGCTGTCATTGAGTACTGCTTCTTTTAGACACCAGTTAGCAGTTGAGAAAAAGAAGACTATTGAAGCTCAGTCGATGACAGCAAATTTGCACGTAGAAATCGAGTCGCTGAAGCTCAAACTTAAGGTATTTAGATGCTTAAATCATATTTTTCTTACCACAGAAGGAATCCAAGATGCTATTCACTAAATGCTGATTTGACATAAGCCTATTTTTTTCTCTGGGTTTTTCTTTCAGCCTCTAACTATATAAACTGTAGATTGGATAAATGTATTAATGTATGTTAGGCCTTTTGCACACTAACATTTCTAGGAACAGATAGTACTTGAAAAGTGTCTCCTAACTAAACATATGATCTCTGAAGAACATACATTAATACAATAAACTATATTATCAACATAAATTTAATAATGCATTTCTTTAGGAAAGAGAAAGAGAAATAAGCATTACAAATATTTATGCACACCGGATGCGCAAAGGTCAGCCAGAGAAAGCCGATTCACGTTCTTCTCCAAAAGGTAGAACAGAGTTTGTTTCATACTATAATAATAAAAATATAATTCATTGATGTCAAAAAATATTTCAAATCCTTGCTCTATTTTCTCTTTTAAAAATGGCAATACTACATTTTGTGAACTCTTTAATTAGTAGTCATTAGTGCTGATTAAACAGGATCATTTTCATCCTTCTCTCTAGATGGGAGAGATAAGGGGAGAAGAGTTGAATTAGTGAGGAGAGTGTATTTCTAACCCCTTCCTTCAACTCTGAATTTATGAATGAAATACAGGAGTGATTTATCATTGCCTTGTCCCGTGCAGTATGAAATAATCCCCTTGCATTTGCCACTGAAGGGATTATCTAACATCTTCCTATCATGCTGTTCCTATCCAATATACACAATCCTCAAATTATGACTGTAATGGAGCTCAGAATTTTCATCATAAGTTATGATGGTAGTAAATCAAGGCACCCACATGATCAACCTGATTTTAAAACTTTTTTTGTGCTGTTTATTAAACGAATGTCTCAATGTAAAGCAAATGATTATTAAGATTAAAAAGATCTTTAAGGAAACATTGTGGTTGTGAAGCAAGGCAATGAATTTTATGGCCACTTTTGCCAGAAACTGGCTTAAAAAGCTAGTTACAAGCAACAAAACACAACAATTCGCCATAAAGAGGTTCATGTGACAGTGGGGGGGGGGAACGGGACAGCATCAGAACTCTGGAACTGGGTTATAAATATTTTGGGACGAATATCGTAACTCTGAATGCAATGCAATTGTTCGTTTTGTGAGGAATATGTGTGAAAATTTACATCAGGTTTATCCTTCAACAGGTCCCTTAATCAACCCCAAAATAACATGCAGCAGAAGACCAAGGAACAGGCAACAGGGTGAAATAACCAACTTTATAGAAGATTCTGTCACTAATTATGAGCCCGCATTTGCCAGATTTCCAAAGGAAAGACAAAAAGACACTTCTTCAACTCCCGGTGAAGAAAACAGTCACAAGATACCACCTGGGAAAAAAAGGCTTCGTTTGGAAAAATTGTTTGGGCCAAACTGCATTTTAAATACCAAATGATGGCTTGCATTATTTGATTCCAGTCAAGCTCATAGAACTAATAGATATCAGATAGTATTAGGACTAGGACATATTAGGTAGTAGATATTAGCGTTAGAAGTAGGATATATTTGATCGTAGATATTAGATCGTTTAGAACTAAGCGATGTTAGATAGTTAATGTTAGCATTAGAAGTAAATGATGTTAGATTATTATTAAAATTAGGCAATATTAGAAGTAGATATGAGTTAGTATTAGAACTAAGCAATATTAGATAGTAGATATTAATATTAGAACTAGGATATATTAGATAATAGATATTAGTATTAGAGCTAGGATATATTAGATAATAGATTTTAGATAGTATGAGAACTAGGAGATATTAGATAGTAGATATTAGATATTAGTATTAGAGCTAGGATAGATAATAGATTTTGGATGGTATGAGAACTAGGAGATATTAGTAATTTCTGTCGTTACTATTGAAATAAGCAGCACATAAAACTCTATTTTGTGAACTTTCTGAACATTTTTATAAACAATGAACTCTGGTAATTGATATAACGACTAGAAGTATTTAGTGCAGAAACACCTTCTAAACGTGCCCATAAAAATCTAGGGCCATGAGATTCCAAATAACAATTAAAGACCCAGAGGAGACTTCACTTGGTCGTATCCTAATGGCATTAACAATAGTATGGGCATAGAATGCAAGCAATGGAGAAATAAGGAGAAGGGCAATGGCAATTGAACAACCTCAAACTAGGCAAGTACCATGTATGAGGTAGCACTGTATAAGCAGCAGGCCCAAACGTCCAAAATTAACCATCCTTCGGAGCTGTTCTGTTTGGTTTTTTTTTAATGCAGCAGAGATGTTAAAAGTCCAATGTCAATATGCATGTCCAACAAAAATGATCATTATGTGGGGGGACTTGCGATATACACAAGAAGTATAGTTCTTCCTGAGTCATCCTAGTGACTAAGAAATAAGATGCATCTAGAAAAAAACTCCCAGCAAAAAAGGATGCCCTCCATAGGCAGAAATGTGCCCAAACTTACAACAAGGTTTGAGGGCATTTGAATAAAACAAAAATTAGCCTTCAAAGTCAATAGGTGACTTTGGTGTAATATTGGATGTCTAATTGACCCTATTCCATGCTATTCCTCTGTGCCATGGATCAAGAAATCCTTTTCTAGAAAGAAGCTAAATAGAAGGTCAATTATCCCATAAGTTACTACCCTCCCAATCTGCGACACCCAGTCTTCCGCAAGTATTCCCTGGAGATTCACTTGATGGGGTTTCTCTAAGGTGTAGCTTACCTATAGGTCCATTTTAAATACATGGAACATTGACAATAAATACACGTAAGCAATGAAATCATACATACAGATACCGAAATGTCCACCATCCCACTGTTTCATGAAGCTAATACAGCATCAGTCCTAGGCCTAGTCAATCAATTATATGGCAATGCAGCGATGTAAATCTTGTTGTAGCTGAAATTGTGATCTGTCTGTTCAACATCTGTAGTGATCAGCAGGAAAAGAGTCACCAAGTCCATTGTTGCATCATTTTCAGTAGTGTGGAGAACTCTTCCCAAAGCGGCTCTAGTGGCTGTAGGGTTCTATTAGCACTCACCACACATCTATTGGTATTTCCACTCTGGTTCCATATTGATGTTATCAGGCATTTTCTGTTCTGTTGCTATAGTTCCCAGTTTTGTGTCCACCAGGAGGAAAACAGGTTCTTTCTTCCAAACATGGGATATACAAACCTTCTCCCCTGGGGGTTTCATTTGCATAGAATATGGTGAGATACACAGCTTCCCTTGATGGAATGACCCGTGGTCGGACAGGACAAAAATCAGCTGATAAAAAAAACTTACAAAAAATAATAAATGCCATAACTGACTTAGGCTATTTCCAGCCTCTTCATCTTTTAAATCACCTGTCATCAGCCTGTTGCCACAGGTGCCACAGAAGTCCCAGGTACAGTGAGTTCAAGCCACAGCTCACCAGAACCTGAAGTGTCCAACTTCCTTTTGCCACGATTCCACATATTTGTCAGTATATAGGGGTTCACGAATTGAAATAGACATGGTAACAGGTCAGCCAATGGGGACTGCTAAGTGACCCAGACGGCTCTGAGCCTGGGCATGCCTTAGGTCACTGATCTGTATATATATATATATATATATATATATATATATATATATATATATATATATATATATATATATGTACGTATGTATGTACTTCTGCATACTGAGTTCTGGTTCTGGTTTCTGCTGTATGGTATTGTATAGAAAGAAGTTTCTTATATAATTGAATCCTGCTGAATTGTTTACTGGTGTGCTAGTTGGATTGCTGCAAATTCAAACAGGTTATGGGCCCAGAGCAACCAGACACAGTAAGACTGAACTGCAATTAAGCCGAAGGACTGCCTGTGGTAAAAAAAGTAAAAAGAACAAGGCAGAGAAGGCTTGCAGGATGGCTGTTGAATTCAAGGAGAGCTCTCTGCCTCAACTGGGACAGAAGAATTATATCATTTGGGCTGCAAAAATGGAATGCTTCCTGAAGGTTGAGGAGCTCTGGGATATTGTTGGTAAATCACCCCAGGGGCCATTAGCAGCAGCAGATCAAAGGCAGCACGATAAGGCACTGGCCTCCATCATCTTAAGTTTAGAAGATGAATAATTCCTGAATGTAGCTAATTTAAAAACTGCAAAGGAGGTTTGTCTGAAATTCAGAAGTAAGTGCATCAGCATGCAATATTGTGCAATTATCGAGACAATTATACAGCACCCATTTGCAACCACGAGAGAGTGCGGAAAGGCATTTGCTGCATATACAAACTTTATTTATTGAGTTGGTACACTGTGGCATGCAGATCCCTGAATCTCAGAAGGTACTGTTGGTGTTAAATAGTCTTGATGGAACATGGGACCTTGTTTCAGCTGTTTTTGAGTGCAAAGCAGAACAGGACTTCAGAATGGAAGCTCTTACAGCCTGTTTGATTTCAGAAGAAAACAAACAGCATTTTATAAAAAGCCATGAGGAGAAATTCCTGAGGTGGAGGCCCAAGGAGCAGAGAGAGAGCAGCAGCAGACAGCATGTCTGTAGAGACATGTCTGCAGAGACCAGAGTAACAGATGAGACCAGATTACAGTCCAGCAAAGATTTTCTATCAAGAAAGCAACAGTACAGCGGTGTCTCATCTGTGATGATAAGACTCATTTGAAGAAAGACTGTTTACAAAGAAAAGATACAACAGATGGGCAGGCTGCTGTTGCAAAAGTTAGCTATTGTAATAGCAGAGACAAATGGTTAATAGACAGAGGGTTAGTCAAACAATTGTTAATAATTCTAAATTGTTTTTCAGAAGGGATCCAGCTGGAGGAGATGCAGTAGCCTTGGCGAATGGCCAGAAGGCTAAAGTCATTGGAAAAGGCAGTGTGGTGATTCAATGTCTGAAGGAAAAGTTGAGCAACATATTATGTGTGCCTGAAATGGAGCATAATTTACTGAGTGTCTCTAGTCTAGACCAAAAAGGGTTTGAGACCACATTTGTAAATGGGAAGTGTCTCCTAAAGAGAGATGAGAATGGATGTGCACAGGGCATAAAGCAGGATAATATTTATGTGTTGCAGGGAGAAAAGGTTCAATGCGCCCAAACATTTGGAAATGTAGCACAACATGATTCATGTGTTCATCTCTTGCACAGAAAGCTTGGCCATGCCAGCTTCAGAGTTTTGCAAAAGAGGCAACAGTTTGGAGAAAGGTTGAACTTAAAAGGGTGTAGTCATCAAAGTCCAAGGCATTCCCAGTAAGCAAGAGTAGCACAAGGCAGACAACAAAAGTTCTAGAGCTGGTACATGCAGAGTTGGTGGGGCCAATGCAAGCCAGTTTGGGAGGAGCAAAGTATGTGCTGGTCATTGTAGATGAGTACAGCAGATTTTGTTTCTGCTATTTATTAAAGAGTAAAATACAGGTGCTACAGAAATTTAAGCAATGGGTAAGCTTCGTAGAAAGAAGGTATAAATAACAGGTATTTCAGCTGCAAACTGAAAGAGGTTCAGAATGCATGTCAACAGGTTTTCAACAATGGTTGGGACAGTTAGGAATAAAACACAGTCATAGAAATCTGTACCCAGCAGCTGAGAATGGTGTGATTGAGAGACAGAACGGTGTGTTACAAACAATGAAGGACTCACTGCTGGAGGATTATGGTCTGAGGAGGTCATATTGGGGAGAAGCCATGTTCTCGGAGACCGATAATTATTTAATCAATTGGCTGTGGAGTTCCTCAATTAATGATATTCCATATGCTGTTCTATATGGGAGAAAGCCATCTCTGGCACACTTAAGGGTTTTTGGAAGCAATGCATGGGTTCATATTCCAAAAGCAATCAGGAGAAAAGGTCAACCAAAGGCTAGAAAGCTCAGGTTTACAGGCTATGAGCCTGGCTCAAAGAGCTATTGATTTAGCGTATTTTTTTCATATCTAAACAAGTTCTCATTTAATCTCCAAGAACGTCTCTCAACCTTATCCATCTCAATTTCTATCCATACAGGGCTATGGTCAGTCAAAGTTCTTGGAAAAATCTTTGTTCTTTTTGTCTTAATAAGTAAATCATTTGACAACAGAATAAAATCAATCCTAGAAAAGGATCTATGTCTATCGGAAAAAAAAGTGTAATCCAATTCATTCGGATTATGTATTCTCCAAACATCTTTTAGTTCCATATCTTCTTTCATATCAAAAAAAGTCTGCGGTAGTCTAATTCTAGACTTTGCCAAGCTCTTTTTATCTAATTTAGAATCAATTACTCCATTCCAGTCTCCCATAAATAAAATAGATCTATAGTCCCATTGCAATATTTTAGTATGTAACATCTTGTAAAAACAATCCTGTTGTTGGTTAGGAGCATAAATTCCAATCAAAAGAATTTGACCATTTGCTGTAAGCAATTCAATTGCTACAAACCTACCATCTTGATCTACTTCTATAATTTTTGCTGTTAATTTTTTATTTACATAAATAACCACACCATTCTTTTTCTGCGAAGTTGAAGATATATAATGCACTCCTAATTTTGAATTTATCAAATATTTCTGATCTTGAGTTGTAATATGTGTTTCTTGTAAGCAAATTATATCATTATTAAATTGTTTCAAATATGTAAATATTTTCTTCCTTTTCTGTGCTGAATTCAACCCATTAACATTCCAAGATAGACACTTAAGGGTCATCGGCCTGTTTCTGGAGCGCAGAGCAAAATATTTGAAGTTCATCCAAAAGCTTCGATCTTGCTCTTCCCATAGCTCCACTCTCTTGTGGGGTACTCTTAGCTGCCATCTTGTCTTGTCTTTCCTGTTGTTGTTGTTGCTTTTGTTTAAGTAGCTTGGATTGAGCTCTAGTTATACGTTGATCTTTAACTTCAGTCAGCTGAATCAAATCCAAAATTGGAGAAGAATCCAGCAAGGGCTCACTCAGAAAACCTCCTTCTGCACCTTGCACATTTTCTAATTCTTGCTTGGGCTGTTCCTCCGACTGCCTCTCTTCACTCTCCTTAATCTCCAAAACTGTAGATGTACGTGGAGATGGTGTTCTTTCCTTAAGAATAGTACTATAAAAATGTTGTGCCTTCTCCACGGTATTCAATCGATATCCTTCTCCCTTATATCTAAAAATTATCCCAGCTGGTGCATCCCACCGGAAGGGTATCTGTAAGTCTTTCAGTTCCTTAACAAGAAAGCCAAACTCTTTTCTAGCTTTCAGCATTTTAGGAGGTAATTCTTTAAAAATTACAAGTCGTGAGCCCCCCACTTCTACAGAGGTGTGAAAAGATTTTTGGAGGATTTCATTTCTAATTTCTCTCTCAGTAAAGTATATGACCACATCTCTAGGCAATTGTCTTTGTCTGGCCACCCAAGAGTTGACTCTGTAAATTTTATCTATTTTGTGAAATACCAAATCAGGGTTAACTTGTAAGATCTTAGCCAGGGCTTCAGAGCAGACTTGTCTCAAATCCTGTCTCTCCTCCTCTCGAATTCCCCGAAGCCGTATGGCAAATTCCATCGCCCGAAATTGTATCATGACAATCTCATCTTCAATTCTCTGCATTTTATTATCAACTTCTTCAATTTTATAGTCATTATCTTTCATCCTAACATTAACTTCTAATTTGAGTTCTTCAACTTTAAAATCAACTTTCCCAATAAAATTTGCCAGGCCAGACGCCACTTCTGATATTTTTTTGGTCACCATATTTTGATTCTGCTTCACCATATCTTTAACTTCATTAATTTCCTGCAAAAATTCCTCATGTGATTTTTGAAGTTTATGATCTATTTCCTGTTGAGATTCTTGAAATTTTTCATCCAAAGTTTTAGCAATAAAGTCTTTTAAATCTCCCACATCAATTTCTTTTTTCTGAGTTTGTAGTTGTTGAGCAGGGGGAAGTTGCGTTTGATGTTTGTGTGTGGGGGATCCCCCCCCTGATGCCTTCCCTTCCTGCTTCTTTGAAGCCATTGTGCCACGTAGGCTAATTTTTCTAGAGAGGGAAGTTCTTTTTCCTTTCCCTCTTCCACAAAAGCTTCTAAAAAAGTCCCCCAAATTTAGTCAGGTAAAGCAAAGTCAAATTTTAGCAAAAAGAAATGTTTTCCTTTAGGTAAGACAACTTTGTAGCAACTTTTCAACTTTGTAGCAAAGCAGAGAGGCTTCACAAGTTCACTTTCACTAGCTCGTTAACTCAAGCGCTGGACGCCATATTTTTTCCAAATCACTTTCACTCGCTCACTTTCTCTTGATTTAAAAAGTCAATAAAGCACTAATACTTGCAATTTTCAGGTTTCTGGATTCAAGTTGGTATTTCCGCTATTTGTTAGAATTAGTTCCTCTCACTTTAAGAGTTTGCTGCTGTCGGCTTGTTCTGCTGAAGGCAGAATCGTCCCACGCCGCCCGGAGTCTCCGCAGGTTGGAAGGGAGCCGCTCCTGTTTTCACCCCCAGAAACAAATCCCTGGGGGGGTTACAGGGGCTCAACCTGTGCCCTGCTGTCTCTGCTCCTGCAATCTTCAAGATTTCGGAGTTTTCGAGCCGCTCCTCGTTCGCGGGGCGGCTCTACAGGCGGCGGGGCTGGCGGTCTTAAAAAATCACCGCCGTCGCCGAAGCTCGCAAACCGGAAGTCAAAAAAAATACAATAGAACTTAAAAAGCATTTGAAAGAATTTTTTGAAATAAATTTGAATAAAGGTACCCCAATTGAAATTGTTTGGGACGCTAGTAAAGCTTATATGAGAGGGGTACTTATCTACATGAATTCTAAACACAGACTGTTCCGGCAAAAGAAAAGATCTGAGTTGGAAATGGAAATAAAGAATAAGGAACAGTTACTTATTAAAAACCCAACAGATGAAAGAATAAGAAGTGCTATAAAACTTTTGAAAGACCAATTTCAAATGCTTATGGCGGAACAAGTTGCAACAAGTTTACAATACGCAAAGCATAATACATTTTGCAATGCTAATAAACCGGGCAGATGGTTGGCTTACACACTGAGGAAAAAACAAAGTATACGGACTATTGATAGTATTGATATTGGAGGGAAAGAAATTTCTCAACAAAAATTAATTAAAGAAGCTTTTGTGGATTATTATACTAAATTATATGCCAAAGAAGAGGTGCAGAATGGACTTATAGAAAAATATTTAAAGGATAAGAGAATTACAAAAATTACTGATCAACAAAAGGAAAGAATGAATTACCCTATAACAGTGGAGGAGATAATAGCAGCAATTAAGCAGCTAAAAACAGCTAAAGCGCCTGGCACGGATGGTTTGACAGCAGTGTATTACAAAACTTTACAAGCTGAAATGGTGGAACAACTTAGAGATTTATTTTGTAATATTCAACAAGGGGGTAAAATACCCCCATCTTGGACAACTGCTTATATATCTTTGATACCAAAGGAACAAGTTGGTCCTAAAAAACCAGAGAACTACAGACCAATATCTCTTTTGAATACAGACTATAAAATTTATGCGAAGGTATTAGCCAACAGGTTGATGCCAGTAATTCAAAAAGTGATTCATGAGGACCAAGCGGGATTTATTGAGGGCAGATATATGAAGGATAATGTAAGGCAAGTAATAGACTTATTGGAATATCTTGATAAGAATAAACAGATTTCTGCAGTGCTGGTTTTTTTGGATGCGGAGAAAGCCTTTGATAGAGTGGATTGGAACTTTCTACTAAAGACTTTAAAAAAGATGGGCTTTGGGGACCAATTTATACAGGCGATTTCAGCAATTTATCAAGAGCAAAAAGCACAGATTATTATTAATGGAAGTTTGACGACAGAGTTTAAAATTGAAAAAGGAACAAGACAGGGATGTCCGTTGTCCCCACTTTTATTTATATTAACATTGGAAGTCTTGCTAAATACAATACGGGACTCAAAAATCTTGAAAGGTATAGTGATAAGGCAAGAGGATTATAGAATAAAGGCATTTGCAGATGATCTGGTTGTTACCCTATCACAACCTATGGAATCAATAATCCTGATGAACGACATTATACAAGACTATGGTAGAGTTTCAGGTTTTAAACTGAACTCAAAAAAGACTAAAATGATAGTTAAGAATATGACACAAGATCGTAAACATGAGCTTGAAAGGAGGGCAGGTTTTGAAATTGTACCTAAGGTAAAATATCTTGGAATTCAGGTTGCAGAATCAAATATGAAATTGTTTCAAAATAATTACGAGGTGTTGTGGCGAGAGGTTCAGAAAGACATGGAGACCTGGAAAAAGCTGCAACTGTCTTTACTTGGAAGAATAGCAGCAGTTAAGATGAATATTTTGCCAAGATTTCTGTTTTTGTTTCAAATGATTCCGGTGCTTAAAAGTGATAAACAACTGAAAGTCTGGCAGTCTGGTGTGAATAAGTTCGTCTGGAACGAGAAAAAGCCGAGAGTGAAATTGAAAATTATGCAAGATGTTCCAGAAAGAGGAGGCCTTAAACTCCCAAACCTACAGTTATATTATGATGCAGCAGCTTTAACTTTAACAAGTGACTGGTTTGGAAATAAAAAGGCTGGAATATTGAATGCAGAAAGTTTTGATCTTGAATTTGGATGGCATGCTTATTTATTTTATGATGATAAAGTTGATAAAGTATTTAAAAGTCATATACTCAGAGATTCTTTGATGAGAGTTTGGAAGAAGCACCGACTCAAATGGGATTATAAAATACCGCTATGGCTGGATCTTGGTCATACCTTGTGGAATACAAATATAATGTCACTCGGGGGGTTTTTATACAAAGAGGTTCTTTTTACAGATGCGGGCAGATGGCAGCTGAAGACATTGCAGACACTGTTGGACGAAGGGATTAATTTAACCTGGTTACAATATAATCAATTACAAATGAGATGGAAAGAGGACCAAAAAACTGGTATTATGTTGCATGAGGAAGAATTGGTTAGACATATAAGAGAGAAAGGTCCAATGCATATTAAAAGGCTGTATAATGTTTTGTTAGAAAGAGATTCAGAAACGGAATTAGTTAAAGATTGTATGATTAAGTGGGCACAGAATTTTGAAGAACCAGTGATGCTGGAAACTTGGGAAAAAATTTGGGTTCAGAATGTTAAATTTACACAGTCGCAAAACCTGAGAGAAAATTTTTATAAAATGTTTTATAGATGGCATTTAGATCCTAAAAAGTTGTCATGTATGTACCCTAATGTTCAGCCAAAATGTTGGAGATGTGATTGTGTAGATGCTACATATTATCATGTTTGGTGGACCTGTAGGAAAGTTAAGGCTTTTTGGATAAAAATTTGGTGGGTCATGCAGAATGTTTTGAAGAAAAAAATTCAATTTTCTCCACAATTGTTTTTATTGGGTATAGTTAAGGGTTTTACACGGGGTGAAATAAAACTAATATTGTATATGATAACAGCAGCTAGATTGTTGATAGGTAAATATTGGAAGAATGAAGCTTTGCCTACTATCGAGGAATGGACTTTGAAGATGGCCAGCTTTGCAGAGATGGCGAAGATTTCAGCGTATCTAAAAGATTGTTCACAAGAGACTTACGAATGGGAATGGAAAAGGTGGATAGAATATGTTCAGAACAAATATCAAACCAGAAAGTATCAAATAGCTTTTATTTGAAAATAATGTATTAGAAATATTTTTATGTAAAGAGACAAAGAGGAAAAATTATATAGGGGGAGGGATGGGTTCAGGTTTATATATTAGTGTTATTAGTTATGAGTATGTAATAGGGAAGTCCGGGGGGGGAGGGTTAGGGAGGGTTAGGGTGGATGGGAAGTTTGGGGAGGGAGGTGGGGGGGTGAAAAAAGGGGTGAAAATGTAATTGTAAAACTTTTGCAATAAAAAAAAAAAAAAAAAAAAAAAAGAGCTATTGATTTAGCGATGGGAGCAAAAGAATAGTCATTTCCAGGTCTGCTAGCATTGCAGAGCAAAATTGGAAAAGAATTGATGCAAGTTTTTGGAATGATCCACTTAGTGACGGTAACTCACTTAGTGATAGTGTAAGTGTTCAGGGAGGAGAAACTAAAAGAGAGCAAGAAAAGGAGTCAGGAGAAGATGATGACTCGGATATGAAGCAAGAGCGGGTTGAAACACAAGAGCAGTCAATGCCACGCAGGTCAGAGTGATGGAACCACCTGACAGGTGTTCTGCTAATGAAATTTGGGCAAGGACAAAAGTGAAGCCTGTGATCAAGAGATATCTCCGTCTGAAATAGGGAGCTTGTTATATCTGTCACAGTGGTCCAGACCCGACATAGCTTGTGCAGTAAGCATCTTAAGTCACTTTACTGCTGCTCCAATGCAATTGCACTGCATGGGTATAAAAAGAGTTCTCAGGTATTTGAAGGGAACTGTGAACTTGGGTCTTCAAATACAGGTCTCTGAAGAACTGAAATTACAATGTTATTTGACAGTGATTATGCCAATGATGTAAAAACCAGAAAATCTAATTCTGGGATTGTGCTATTGTTTGGAGGCACTTTAATTGGTCAGAAGTCCAGAAAACAAATAACTGTAGCCATATCTATGGCAGAGGTAGAATTTATTGCTCTGTCACCTTGCCAGATTAAAAGTTCTGAAAAACGTGAAAAACTCTATTTTTTGATCGTAGATTGCCCAATTAAGTGTTCCTTTAACATATATTTTACTATTCTTTCTATCCTGTATAAATTTATACCTTTCATAAATTTACCCCAGAATAAATTTCATTGTATTGGGTGGAACCTACACTAACATAAGCATGCATATCTTTACATACTTTGCTTTGGCTTGCCTGATAGGACAGATATTTCCCAGCGCAAAATATAATATTTCTAAAATCCTTTAAAAATTGTGGGTTTACTTCTGTTTGTTTTTTTATTAAATCAGGGAAAAGGAGCTCGTCCTCTTTCATAACCCCAGATTGAGGAGTGTTTTGCTCAGTAGAAAAACATAATTTATGGAATGAGGAGTGTGAAGGAAACTGGAGATGATGGAATGATGAAAACACCTCCCTAACATCTGCCATTTTACCTTTTCCTTCCATTCAACTTTGCCCTACAAGTCCCATGATGATCAGAGACGAAGTTCTCTAGTTGCCATAGTAGCAAAGATCTAAACAGCCACTTCTTTGCCAACGAAGCCCAAGAACCGGTAACGTGAATAAACGGACCTCGGCTAGAAGCCTCTGTCGGGGCATCGTGGGGAGGAAGTTTAAACCCTGGGCGCTTGGCGGGAGCTTCGACTTCTGTTCTCTGGGCAGTCGAGGAGTGCTTGGTTCGGGTTGTGGGTAAGCAAAGATAGCAACAATTAAGGGGAAGCAAAAACAGGTGGAAGATAAAGGCCTGGTGGAAGAGCTCCTCTAAGGGACCCGGAAAATGAAGCAGCTACTTTTCCCTTCCAAGTTGAATTGTGTTGCCAACTTCCGTTATGTACTGTTTTTATAGTTCATTTCTCATCAATGGTAACTGAGCCCTAACTGCACAATCTCTGCCTCAATTAGTTTTCTTCCCTTTTCTCCAGGGCTCTGGAGGCATTGCAGTCTGTGAATGAGAATGCTAAGAAAGTAGCATATTAATTAATCAACACATCAGTTCTTCAAGAAGTGAATAATATAATGCTAGGAACCAAAATTGTGGTGATCTTTTTGGTACAGAATCAGAGCAAACAACTTTTAAATGTATTGGATGAAGGCTTAAGTAAATGTTTACATCATACATTGTTTCTTTTTCTGACTAGAGTGCCATTTCCTTTCGGAAATAAAGTATAATTGATAGACTTCCCTGCCATTGGTGGAATGATGGCTTCTGATCATACAGCCCTTCATCATATTGTCCAAGAGGATAAAACGTCTCGGCAATGCAGAAAAAGAGGAAGCTCAAACGATTCTCCAGGTAGGCTTAGTAAGAGCACCAACAGTCAAGACAGTAGCTGTAGCAAACATTCCAGCAAGTCTGGAAGTGCTCAGTTTACCTACTCTAATGACTTTCATGATAATGCTTCAAGAACAGCTGTCAATGGCAGCAAGAACAGCATTTGTTCAGAAGAGAACATCTGTGGAACATCTCTGAACTACTATCATGAAGATTTTCACTCGGATGCCTCTGAAACCTCCATAAGTGAAGAGAGTGGCAGCTACATCATCCCATTGCCCGAAACACCAAAAACTAAAGAGCGGAATTTACCAGAAAAGAAAAAGAAAAATGATGTCCATACAAAAGGTAAGAAGGCAGTTGCTCACTTTGAACACTACTGCATTCGCTGTGGTTGGCAGATTTCAGCCAAGCTAATGGCAGTTAAGCCTTTTCTAAAAACCAAGCAGTTGTCCAATTACTCCACTTTTGCTTAGCTACCCTGACACTTCTATACTGTAGAGACTATACTATCATTTTGGAAAGCATTTGAATGTTGATAAAATGTTTAAATTGTATGCAGTTGATTATTATATTAATGTACTGCTTTCCACACCCTGTCAGTAATTCCTCTATTGAGGTAATGGGGCTTGTAGCGATGGATGTAGTTCACCAGTTATCATGGTCATACAGATGTCGGTGTCACATGGTTTCAATAAATAAGCCAAGGGCCAGGGAATAGGTTCCAGTATTAACAAAAAAAAAAAAAAGAAAAAGAAAGAAAAGAAAAGAAAGAAAAGAAAAGAAAAGAAAAGAAAAGAAAAGAAAAGAAAAGAAAAGAAAAGAAAAGAAAAAAAAATTGGCAAATTTTAATGCTCACACTTCCATTCTTTTCAGTCTATTACATTCATTATTTTATCATTATTTGGATATGGTATGTACGCATGCATATGTATATCTATCCATCTGTCTGTCTAGGCAGTTTGGTATAGTAGTTAGGCTGCTGGGCTAGCAATCCTGCTTTAGGCCTGTTTGGCTGAGGAATTCTAGGAGTTGAAGTCTGTCAGATGTAAATGCCTTATTCTCTAATGTGTAAATAGTATATGAATGGGGTATCAGGGGTTAATTTATTCTTCACTTCTTAATGTATTCATAATTCACCACTCCCATATCTAGCTCCACCCATTGTATATATAAGGAGCTGTATGCACCCACTTCCTTGCTTCTATCTGTGAATATTCAGTGAATATAGAATGCCTAATGTAAATAAAAGGAGATATATTTAAACCTTTAACTCTTGCTAAATTTATTGAGTCTGATCCTGAAAATATTGCAACAAGCTGGTAGCAGAGGATGGTTAATTGACTCAATAAAAACTTAAAAATGTCTAAGAAAGATAGGCCCAACACCAGGGCATACAGCAAAGAAATGGAAACAGAACAAGAAATAATCAACGAATCCACAAACGCGATTTCGAGAGAATCCGAAGAATACCCCACTGAAGACGAAGAAATAATAGATGAAAATGATGATCAGGAGGAAATCGAAATAGAGAATAACGAACTCAGGTCAGAGATATTAAAACTATTGAAGAGCCAATCAGAAAACTCAATTCAAAATTTCTGGCGCGAAAAACATTATCAGACAACGAAAACGAAAAAGAAGATTCAAACACCTCAGAAGAATCAGAATCAGAAAGTGAAGGTGATTCAACAAACAATCAAATAAAATGAGCAAAGAAAACGCTTTTTGCTGCATTTGGGCCAAAACTAAGAATTACTAAAAAGCTAACGAAGAAGCGAGCGAGCAAGCCAAAGCCTCAAGACCTGCCCGCTCCCATCCTGACTACGAGAGCGCCGACGCCCGAACCCAGAGAGCCCTGCCGATACCGCCCCACGCCACAGACCGAAGCAAGCACCAACGCCCTCAAAAGAAGAGGAAGAGCAGCCGCCATCGTCAGGACTCCCAAGATCGAGCCAGAGACCGATTCGTCTGAGGAGGAGCAGAACGAGCGAGCCGCAATGAGGAGAACCTCTCACGACGACTCTAGGGAAGAAATGGACAACGCGCATGCGCAAGACTACGCAGACGGTCCGGGAAGACATGAATTGACGAGAAGACCATGCAGGCTCGTTGCGAGCATCCCCACGCCGTTTTGTAACTTTCTGCATTTACGAGACCACGGACTACCTCAGGTTGTAAGTAATGGACCTAATAATGTCGGAAATTTACCCAGTGACTTCCCAAAGCTAAGGATAGATGGCATTAATTTACAAGAATGGTATCAGCAGCTCCAGGTTGTCTTTATGAAGGAAAACTTACTGTTTTTTATCACTAGTCCCCCAAAAAGACCTTGGACTCTAAAAATAGACTGTTTACACCATAGAGCATTTTTCTTATTAATATCTAGTGTATCTCCTGCAACGTATCACAGCATTAAGCAAAATCTGACTGTTTCAGAAATTATTCAATGCATGTTCAATTTGTTTCACAGTGACAGTGTAGCTACCACCACAAGGATGTCTAAAGATTTCTTTTCATCTAGGATAAAACCAGGAGTTTCCATAAGTGAGCACTTAATATCTTTAAACAAAATAAGAGCTGAACTGCATTTAAGGGGGGAGGTGATTTCAGACCAAACAATGAAAAGTGTTATTATCAACTCACTTGATCCATCATGGGACAATTATATGTCACATTTAGACACAATCAATCTAGGATACTTATCCATAGAAAGTCTATCCAATAAATTAATAGCAGAAGACAATTCAAGAAGGAATCGTTCTAACAATCACATAGAACACAAACCATATAGGAAAGTAGCTTTCCAAGAAAAATATAATGAAACATTTAAATGTCACAACTGTGGATCCAGGGAACACAATAGAAGAGATTGCCCCAAAATTTCAAAAGAAAGACATAGGTCTGAATATAGAAACAAATACAATTATAGACAGTCTTCCATGGATAGACATAGATATAGAAGCCCACCAAATTACAAAGAGAATAGAGGGGGCAGAGATAATTCAAAGGATAGAAAATTTGGTTCACTGAATGGATTAAATAAACAAGACAACACTAACATACAGCAGAATGAGAACAATAATTGGCTTATTGATTCTGGAGCAACTAATCACACCACTAATAACAAAAATATATTGTCTTCATTTGTAGAAGATAAATTTGTAATAAAGGTAGCTAACCAAGAAAAGGTTCAAGTATTAGGTAGAGGGAATGTAACCTTGCCTGGTCTAGGAAAAATAGAGGGGGTATTGCTAATACCTGAAATACCTCATAACATACTAAGTGCCATAAAACTAAGTAGAGATTCTGATATTAACATTGTTTTTTCTAAAGGAAAAGCGACTTTGGAGAAAAATAAAATAGATATAGGCACTGTGATGATTAAAGGAGGCCTACCTTATCTAATAACAAAGGAAAAATGGTTGCACAACATTGATTCAAATATGGAAGATTGTATTGAAGTAGATGATGGAAACATTAGCAACAGTGACAATGATGAATGTAAAATATCTCATGATCACAAAGATGCACACAATGAAAAAAAACCAAAAATAGGTAAGCCAATTCATGATGAGTGTGCTCACATCTTACATAGGAAGTTAGGACATGCCAGTTTTCCTGTAGTACAAAAAATGACTGAACACGCAGAAGGTGTTAAAATAAAAAATTGTGAAAACTATTTGGAATGCTCAGTATGTAAATCTACAAAACTAAAAACTAGCCCCAGGCCAAGAAAATCTACTAGATCAACCAACAAAATTTTTGATTTAGTACACATGGACTTAGTTGGTCCACTAACTCCATCAATCACTTATAGAAAACGTTACTTCTTGACCATAGTAGACGATTATAGCCGCTATGGATTTGTTTATACATTAAAACACAAAGATGAAACCTTTCAAAAATTTAAAGAATTTTATAAACGCATAGAAACACAACACAATATCAAAATAAAACAAATCATGACAGATAGGGGATGTGAATTCATGTCTAAAGAATTCTCCCAATGGTTAAAGGACAAAGGAATGTTACATTACACATCTAGTCCATTTTCTGCATTCCAGAATGGGATTGCAGAGAGGAAGAACTCAACATTACAAACCATGATTAGATGCACATTGGATGATGCTGGCTTAAGCAAACAATTCTGGTCAGAAGCCCTACATTATTCCAATTACACACAGAATAGAACCTGGTCCAGCATTGTAAATAAGACACCATATGAAGTAATGTATAATAGGAAACCAAAATTGGCACACATGCACATATTTGGAGTCACTGCAGACGTACACATACCTAAGCAATTAAGAAGAAAGGGAGAAAACGTGTCCAGAAGACTCAGATTTATGGGATATGAGACAGGCACTAAAGGGTACAGATTCATTGATAATAATAACAAATTTATAGTCTCCAGAACAGCTGTGTTCCATGAACAGGCCAACTGGTCTAAAATACATCTTAATGAAATATTTCCAAGTAACAACAAAGATACAAAATCTCAAGAGAAAGGGACTATAGAAAAGCAAAATATCAACAAATATAAAAACAAAAACAAAACATGGACAAATAGCCAACACAAAATAAAGACAGACACATTAACAAAAAAGGAAGCAAGATATTTGCATGATAACAATAGTAAACCTGAAAAAACAATTAGAAACACCAGAAATCAGATGCCAAATAAATACAAGGATTATATAATGCATATGGATGGTGAGTCAACGACACCTAATACATATGAGGAAGTGTTAAAACTCCCTCGTAAAGAAAAAGAAAAATGGGAATTAGCAATGAAAAAAGAGATGGAAAGCTTACAAGGATTAAATGTATTTACACCTGCAATTGCACCAAAAGATAAAACAATTATTGGTACCAGGTGGATATATAAAATTAAGAACTTAGAGGGAGGCAATACCCTATACAAAGCTAGACTAGTTGCACAAGGTTATGCACAGAAATATCCGGAGGACTATACTGACACGTATTCCCCCACAGTAAGAACTGAGAGTGTCAAAACAGCTCTAGTGGTAGCATCAGCACTCAATCTCGATGTATTCCAATATGACATACAGACTGCGTATCTACACGCAAAACTAGATAAGGAAATATATGTAAGAGCACCTCACAGTCAATACACAAACAAGAATGAGACTTGGTTGTTAAACAAGAGTTTATACGGGTTAAAACAATCTGGTAAACGATGGTATGATTGTTTAGTAAAAGTACTTAAAACCATGGACTTCAATGCTACCACTGCTGATAACTGTTTCTTTGTCAAAAAGGGTGATGATTACATAGAATTTGTATTGATCTATGTGGATGACATTTTATACATAGGAAAACATAAAGAGAGAAGAGAAACTTTTGTAACTAAGCTAAATGAACATTTCTCATTGAAATCTTTAGGCAAAGTAAACAAATATCTTGGTGTTCAAATTAATAAGACTAAAAGAGGATTCAAACTTACTCAGAGAGATAAGATCATAGAGCTCTTAAACAAATGCAATCTAAGTGATGCCAAACCTTGTGATACTCCTATGCAGACTGACTTTCTAAGAAATGCTGATGAATCATCCCCTGAATTCAAAGATAACACATTTTATAGATCAGTCATAGGTTCACTTCTTTATATATCTAATTGGACAAGACCAGATATCGCTTTACCCCTCAATTTATTATCCAGACATGTCAGCAAGCCAACAATGTACCACTGGGAAGCTGTTAAAAGAATATTAAGATATCTGAAAAATACACTAGACTTTTGTTTAATGTTAGAACCTAACGATAATAAAGAACCAAAGCTTACATGTTACGCAGATGCAGACTGGGCTGGAGACACCTCATGTAGAAAAAGTACATCTGGTTATATATTCCTCTTAAATGACTGTCCAGTTTACTGGTACACTGGTAAACAAGAATTAGTGGCCACTTCAACGACAGAAGCAGAATATGTTTGTTTATCTAAAGCTGCAAATAACCTTGTGTGGTTTAATGATTTAATTTCAGATGTTTGGAAAAAACCTGCTTTGCCTTTTGTTATGCATGAAGACAATAAAGCAGCTATTGAAATATCTAGATCTGACGCCATTGGACAAAGGTCCAGACACATAGATATAAAATTTAAACATGTGAGACAATTATCTCAGGATGGATTTATTAAAGCAGTGCATTGTGAAACTTCAGAACAATTAGCTGACATATTGACAAAGCCTTTACCTTCTAAGCAGCATAAATACTTAACTTCTAAGTTGTATGTTTTGTACTGTCCTGAATCTGAATGTAATTGGTGTTGCATAACGAATCGGCATTTAGAGGGGGATTTGTCAGATGTAAATGCCTTATTCTCTAATGTGTAAATAGTATATGAACGGGGTATCAGGGGTTAATTTATTCTTCACTTCTTAATGTATTCATAATTCACACCTCCCATATCTAGCTCCACCCATTGTATATATAAGGAGCTGTATGCACCCACTTCCTTGCTTCTATCTGTGAATATTCAGTGAATATAGAATGCCTAATGTAAATAAAAGGAGATATATTTAAACCTTTAACTCTTGCTAAATTTATTGAGTCTGATCCTGAAAATATTGCAACAAAGTCAATGCATCTTAAAGCTCTCTAAATACTGTCTTAGCATATTATGTGAGTATAGCAGTTATGTCTTACGGAAGCTAATATTATGAGAGTTCAGGTATGATTTTTCACAATAGGTCAATCAACCAATAGTTGTAACAGAGATTGACTCAAGATATTACATAACAGGAAGTGAATCTATGCCGTGAATACATACTTGAGCATTTGGCTCTGAAGCTTATGTAAAATGATCTGATTCTTACTTTGCTCAATCTTATATGCCATCTTGATATTTCTTTTAATGCAGGAGGTAAAATGTTGCCTAAAAAGAAACCTCAGCAAAAGAGCTCATATATTACTGACCATATAGTCAATGCCCAGGAGAAAAATAACATGACTTGCCGTCTCTTGTCAGCAAGAGACCATCAAATTAAAGAACTGAAAAACCAAATGGCTGTTTTGCAGAATAGATTGGAGACCTTTATTACAGAAAATAAAATGTTGAAGCATCTTCAGTCTCAACAGTTAAAAGCAATCACAAAATATGAAAATGCTGAAATTAAGCTGCCTGATCTTTTGGCCACGCAGGCCAATGAAGTGCAGACTCTGAGAGTACTTCTCAGGAAATCTCAGGAAGACGAACGCAGGGCTTCCCAGAAGCTAAGAAACGTTGAGGCACAACTCTTAAAAACCACGGATGCCTTGCGGGCACTACAGAAACTTTGCATAGACAAAAAACTTGAAGAGAGAGAAGAACTTCAGCGCAAATTAAGATCACTTACCCAAAAATTGGAAGCTAGGGATAAGAAAACTCAGGTAACATGCAACATACATTGCTTAGAACTGCATAGCATCGCTCTGTGAGCAGAATGGGATATTTTTTAAATCAATCAATGAAATTAAAATCTCTAGATATAAAAAAGACATTATTGGAAAAGAGGAATGTAGGAAAACCAGGAGAAGATTATAGTTAGACAGGTGGAATTATGTATTAAAAGTGGTATGGGCAAGCTAGCTAAGCTAATTACTTATGAATCTTATTTTCACCACACGATCAGAGATGAATGTTGCAAAACACTACCTGGATGTTTTGAGTGGATGTGGTGCAAAACTTCTTGCTCTTCACACTTCCTTCCATTTTTGCATATTTGGCTCAGTTGTATAGAAAATTGAGATTTTGGAAAGAATGACTCTTGCTTTAACTAATCAGAAGAAAAAGTCCATCTCTGATGACATGAGCCTAGCCAGCACATTTAAACCTGTATATTAGCTAAACCTACCTTACTTGGCATCATACCAAGGCAAAAATGAAGCATATTATGGTTTATTATAATTGAAATGAACAAAATGTTAGTCTTGTCTCCTCCTCCTCCACCATCTCCCCCTCCCTTACAGTATAGCTTGTAATGTTGGTATATTAAATAAATAATACTCTTTTGCTAAGTATTGCAATATATAAAATCTAATGTTCTTTTATTCTATTTCTCGACCATACTGACCTTGATTTAAGGATTGGAGAAGGCTATTTCTTCCACCAATAAAAAGAAATTAAAAGTATATATTGTAACTGGATCTCTATTTCTTTTCTCCTTAATCTGCATAACAGATTGTGAGCATTATCATCTTTCTGGAAACATTTGATAAAATTTCAGTTGCCTTCCTCTAATTTCTAATTCAATATTGTATGATTGCAAATCTTGAATAATCTTATTGATGGTTTATTTCTAATGTGTTTAGGATTTGGAAAAGCAGCTGTCATTGAGTACTGCTTCTTTTAGACACCAGTTAGCAGTTGAGAAAAAGAAGACTATTGAAGCTCAGTCGATGACAGCAAATTTGCACGTAGAAATCGAGTCGCTGAAGCTCAAACTTAAGGTATTTAGATGCTTAAATCATATTTTTCTTACCACAGAAGGAATCCAAGATGCTATTCACTAAATGCTGATTTGACATAAGCCTATTTTTTTCTCTGGGTTTTTCTTTCAGCCCCTAACTATATAAACTGTAGATTGGATAAATGTATTAATGTATGTTAGACCTTTTGCGCACTAACATTTCTAGGAACAGATAGTACTTGAAAAGTGTCTCCTAACTAAACATATGATCTCTGAAGAACATACATTAATACAATAAACTATATTATCAACATAAATTTAATAATGCATTTCTTTAGGAAAGAGAAAGAGAAATAAGCATTACAAATATTTATGCACACCGGATGCGCAAAGGTCAGCCAGAGAAAGCCGATTCACGTTCTTCTCCAAAAGGTAGAACAGAGTTTGTTTCATACTATAATAATAAAAATATAATTCATTGATGTCAAAAAATATTTCAAATCCTTGCTCTATTTTCTCTTTTAAAAATGGCAATACTACATTTTGTGAACTCTTTAATTAGTAGTCATTAGTGCTGATTAAACAGGATCATTTTCATCCTTCTCTCTAGATGGGAGAGATAAGGGGAGAAGAGTTGAATTAGTGAGGAGAGTGTATTTCTAACCCCTTCCTTCAACTCTGAATTTATGAATGAAATACAGGAGTGATTTATCATTGCCTTGTCCCGTGCAGTATGAAATAATCCCCTTGCATTTGCCACTGAACGGATTATCTAACATCTTCCTATCATGCTGTTCCTATCCAATATACACAATCCTCAAATTATGACTGTAATGGAGCTCAGAATTTTCATCATAAGTTATGATGGTAGTAAATCAAGGCACCCACATGATCAACCTGATTTTAAAACTTTTTTTGTGCTGTTTATTAAACGAATGTCTCAATGTAAAGCAAATGATTATTGAGATTAAAAAGATCTTTAAGGAAACATTGTGGTTGTGAAGCAAGGCAATGAATTTTATGGCCACTTTTGCCAGAAACTGGCTTAAAAAGTTAGTTACAAGCAACAAAACACAGCAATTCGCCATAAAGAGGTTCATGTGACAGTGGGGGGGGGGGAACGGGACAGCATCAGAACTCTGGAACTGGGTTATAAATATTTTGGGATGAATATCGTAACTCTGAATGCAATGCAATTGTTCGTTTTGTGAGGAATATGTGTGAAAATTTACATCAGGTTTATCCTTCAACAGGTCCCTTAATCAACCCCAAAATAACATGCAGCAGAAGACCAAGGAACAGGCAACAGGGTGAAATAACCAACTTTATAGAAGATTCTGTCACTAATTATGAGCCCGCATTTGCCAGATTTCCAAAGGAAAGACAAAAAGACACTTCTTCAAATCCCGGTGAAGAAAACAGTCACAAGATACCACCTGGGAAAAAAAGGCTTCGTTTGGAAAAATTGTTTGGGCCAAACTGCATTTTAAATACCAAATGATGGCTTGCATTATTTGATTCCAGTCAAGCTCATAGAACTAATAGATATCAGATAGTATTAGGACTAGGACATATTAGGTAGTAGATATTAGCGTTAGAAGTAGGATATATTTGATCGTAGATATTAGATCGTTTAGAACTAAGCGATGTTAGATAGTTAATGTTAGCATTAGAAGTAAATGATGTTAGATTATTATTAAAATTAGGCAATATTAGAAGTAGATATGAGTTAGTATTAGAACTAAGCAATATTAGATAGTAGATATTAATATTAGAACTAGGATATATTAGATAATAGATATTAGTATTAGAGCTAGGATATATTAGATAATAGATTTTAGATAGTATGAGAACTAGGAGATATTAGATAGTAGATATTAGTATTAGAGCTAGGATAGATAATAGATTTTGGATGATATGAGAACTAGGAGATATTAGTAATTTCTGTCGTTACTATTGAAATAAGCAGCACATAAAACTCTATTTTGTGAACTTTCTGAACATTTTTATAAACAATGAACTCTGGTAATTGACATAACGACTAGAAGTATTTAGTGCAGAAACACCTTCTAAACGTGCCCATAAAAATCTAGGGCCATGAGATTCCAAATAACAATTAAAGACCCAGAGGAGACTTCACTTGGTCGTATCCTAATGGCATTAACAATAGTATGGGCATAGAATGCAAGCAATGGAGAAATAAGGAGAAGGGCAATGGCAATTGAACAACCTCAAACTAGGCAAGTACCATGTATGAGGTAGCACTGTATAAGCAGCAGGCCCAAACGTCCGAAATTAACCATCCTTCGGAGCTGTTCTGTTTGGTTTTTTTTTAATGCAGCAGAGATGTTAAAAGTCCAATGTCAATATGCATGTCCAACAAAAATGATCATTATGTGGGGGGACTTGCGATATACACAAGAAGTATAGTTCTTCCTGAGTCATCCTAGTGACTAAGAAATAAGATGCATCTAGAAAAAAACTCCCAGCAAAAAAGGATGCCCTCCATAGGCAGAAATGTGCCCAAATTTACAACAAGGTTTGAGGGCATTTGAATAAAACAAAAATTAGCCTTCAAAGTCAATAGGTGACTTTGGTGTAATATTGGATGTCTAATTGACCCTATTCCATGCTATTCCTCTGTGCCATGGATCAAGAAATCCTTTCCTAGAAAGAAACTAAATAGAAGGTCAATTATCCCATAAGTTACTACCCTCCCAATCTGCGACACCCAGTCTTCCGCATGTATTCCCTAGAGATTCACTTGATGGGGTTTCTCTAAGGTGTAGCTTACCTATAGGTCCATTTTAAATACATGGAACATTGACAATAAATACACGTAAGCAATGAAATCATACATACAGATACCGAAATGTCCACCATCCCACTGTTTCATGAAGCTAATACAGCATCAGTCCTAGGCCTAGTCAATCAATTATATGGCAATGCAGCGATGTAAATCTTGTTGTAGCTGAAATTGTGATCTGTCTGTTCAACATCTGTAGTGATCAGCAGGAAAAGAGTAACCAAGTCCATTGTTGCATCATTTTCAGTAGTGTGGAGAACTCTTCCCAAAGCGGCTCTAGTGGCTGTAGGTTTCTATTAGCACTCACCACACATCTATTGGTATTTCCACTCTGGTTCCATATTGATGTTATCAGGCATTTTCTGTTCTGTTGCTATAGTTCCCAGTTTTGTGTCCACCAGGAGGAAAACAGGTTCTTTCTTCCAAACATGGGATATACAAACCTTCTCCCCTGGGGGTTTCATTTGCATAGAATATGGTGAGATACACAGCTTCCCTTGATGGAATGATCCGTGGTCGGACAGGACAAAAATCAGCTGATAAAAAAAACTTACAAAAAATAATAAATGCCATAACTGACTTAGGCTATTTCCAGCCTCTTCATCTTTTAAATCACCTGTCATCAGCCTGTTGCCACAGGTGCCACAGAAGTCCCAGGTACAGTGAGTTCAAGCCACAGCTCACCAGAACCTGAAGTGTCCAACTTCCTTTTGCCACGATTCCACATATTTGTCAGTATATAGGGGTTCACGAATTGGAATAGACATGGTAACAGGTCAGCCAATGGGGACTGCTAAGTGACCCAGACGGCTCTGAGCCTGGGCATGCCTTAGGTCACTGATCTGTATATATATATATATATATATATATATATATATATATATATATATATATATATATATATATATATATATATATATGAGTGCCTCTGTATAATATAGCTTTTGTGATTATTGATTCTGTACTTCTGCATACTGAGTTCTGGTTCTGGTTTCTGCTGTATGGTATTGTATAGAAAGAAGTTTCTTATATAATTGAATCCTGCTGAATTGTTTACTGGTGTGCTAGTTGGATTGCTGCAAATTCAAACAGGTTATGGGCCCAGAGCAACCAGACACAGTAAGACTGAACTGCAATTAAGCCGAAGGACTGCCTGTGGTAAAAAAAGTAAAAAGAACAAGGCAGAGAAGGCTTGCAGGATGGCTGTTGAATTCAAGGAGAGCTCTCTGCCTCAACTGGGACAGAAGAATTATATCATTTGGGCTGCAAAAATGGAATGCTTCCTGAAGGTTGAGGAGCTCTGGGATATTGTTGGTAAATCAACCCAGGGGCCATTAGCAGCAGCAGATCAAAGGCAGCACGATAAGGCACTGGCCTACATCATCTTAAGTTTAGAAGATGAATAATTCCTGAATGTAGCTAATTTAAAAACTGCAAAGGAGGTTTGTCTGAAATTGAGAAGTAAGTGCATCAGCATGCAATATTGTGCAATTATCGAGACAATTATACAGCACCCATTTGCAACCACGAGAGAGTGCGGAAAGGCATTTGCTGCATATACAAACTTTATTTATTGAGTTGGTACACTGTGGCATGCAGATCCCTGAATCTCAGAAGGTACTGTTGGTGTTAAATAGTCTTGATGGAACATGGGACCTTGTTTCAGCTGTTTTTGAGTGCAAAGCAGAACAGGACTTCAGAATGGAAGCTCTTACAGCCTGTTTGATTTCAGAAGAAAACAAACAGCATTTTATAAAAAGCCATGAGGAGAAATTCCTGAGGTGGAGGCCCAAGGAGCAGAGAGAGAGCAGCAGCAGACAGCATGTCTGTAGAGACATGTCTGCAGAGACCAGAGTAACAGATGAGACCAGATTACAGTCCAGCAAAGATTTTCTATCAAGAAAGCAACAGTACAGCGGTGTCTCATCTGTGATGATAAGACTCATTTGAAGAAAGACTGTTTACAAAGAAAAGATACAACAGATGGGCAGGCTGCTGTTGCAAAAGTTAGCTATTGTAATAGCAGAGACAAATGGTTAATAGACAGAGGGTTAGTCAAACAATTGTTAATAATTCTAAATTGTTTTTCAGAAGGGATCCAGCTGGAGGAGATGCAGTAGCCTTGGCGAATGGCCAGAAGGCTAAAGTCATTGGAAAAGGCAGTGTGGTGATTCAATGTCTGAAGGAAAAGTTGAGCAACATATTATGTGTGCCTGAAATGGAGCATAATTTACTGAGTGTCTCTAGTCTAGACCAAAAAGGGTTTGAGACCACATTTGTAAATGGGAAGTGTCTCCTAAAGAGAGATGAGAATGGATGTGCACAGGGCATAAAGCAGGATAATATTTATGTGTTGCAGGGAGAAAAGGTTCAATGCGCCCAAACATTTGGAAATGTAGCACAACATGATTCATGTGTTCATCTCTTGCACAGAAAGCTTGGCCATGCCAGCTTCAGAGTTTTGCAAAAGAGGCAACAGTTTGGAGAAAGGTTGAACTTAAAAGGGTGTAGTCATCAAAGTCCAAGGCATTCCCAGTAAGCAAGAGTAGCACAAGGCAGACAACAAAAGTTCTAGAGCTGGTACATGCAGAGTTGGTGGGGCCAATGCAAGCCAGTTTGGGAGGAGCAAAGTATGTGCTGGTCATTGTAGATGACTACAGCAGATTTTGTTTCAGCTATTTATTAAAGAGTAAAATACAGGTGCTACAGAAATTTAAGCAATGGGTAAGCTTCGTAGAAAGAAGGTATAAATAACAGGTATTTCAACTGCAAACTGAAAGAGGTTCAGAAAGCATGTCAACAGGTTTTCAACAATGGTTGGGACAGTTAGGAATAAAACACAGTCATAGAAATCTGTACCCAGCAGCTGAGAATGGTGTGATTGAGAGACAGAACGGTGTGTTACAAACAATGAAGGACTCACTGCTGGAGGATTATGGTCTGAGGAGGTCATATTGGGGAGAAGCCATGTTCTCGGAGACCGATAATTATTTAATCAATTGGCTGTGGAGTTCCTCAATTAATGATATTCCATATGCTGTTCTATATGGGAGAAAGCCATCTCTGGCACACTTAAGGGTTTTTGGAAGCAATGCATGGGTTCATATTCCAAAAGCAATCAGGAGAAAAGGTCAACCAAAGGCTAGAAAGCTCAGGTTTACAGGCTATGAGCCTGGCTCAAAGAGCTATTGATTTAGCGATGGGAGCAAAAGAATAGTCATTTCCAGGTCTGCTAGCATTGCAGAGCAAAATTGGAAAAGAATTGATGCAAGTTTTTGGAATGATCCACTTAGTGACGGTAACTCACTTAGTGATAGTGTAAGTGTTCAGGGAGGAGAAACTAAAAGAGAGCAAGAAAAGGAGTCAGGAGAAGATGATGACTCGGATATGAAGCAAGAGCGGGTTGAAACACAAGAGCAGTCAATGCCACGCAGGTCAGAGTGATGGAACCACCTGACAGGTGTTCTGCTAATGAAATTTGGGCAAGGACAAAAGTGAAGCCTGTGATCAAGAGATATCTCCGTCTGAAATAGGGAGCTTGTTATATCTGTCACAGTGGTCCAGACCCGACATAGCTTGTGCAGTAAGCATCTTAAGTCACTTTACTGCTGCTCCAATGCAATTGCACTGCATGGGTATAAAAAGAGTTCTCAGGTATTTGAAGGGAACTGTGAACTTGGGTCTTCAAATACAGGTCTCTGAAGAATTGAAATTACAATGTTATTTGACAGTGATTATGCCAATGATGTAAAAACCAGAAAATCTAATTCTGGGATTGTGCTATTGTTTGGAGGCACTTTAATTGGTCAGAAGTCCAGAAAACAAATAACTGTAGCCATATCTATGGCAGAGGCAGAATTTATTGCTCTGTCACCTTGCCAGATTAAAAGTTCTGAAAAACGTGAAAAACTCTATTTTTTGATCGTAGATTGCCCAATTAAGTGTTCCTTTAACATATATTTTACTATTCTTTCTATCCTGTATAAATTTATACCTTTCATAAATTTACCCCAGAACAAATTTCATTGTATTGGGTGGAACCTACACTAACATAAGCATGCATATCTTTACATACTTTGTTTTGGCTTGCCTGATAGGACAGATATTTCCCAGCGCAAAATATAATATTTCTAAAATCCTTTAAAAATTGTGGGTTTACTTCTGTTTGTTTTTTTATTAAATCAGGGAAAAGGAGCTCGTCCTCTTTCATAGCCCCAGATTGAGGAGTGTTTTGCTCAGTAGAAAAACATAATTTATGGAATGAGGAGTGTGAAGGAAACTGGAGATGATGGAATGATGAAAACACCTCCCTAACATCTGCCATTTTACCTTTTCCTTCCATTCAACTTTGCCCTACAAGTCCCATGATGATCAGAGACGAAGTTCTCTAGTTGCCATAGTAGCAAAGATCTAAACAGCCACTTCTTTGCCAACGAAGCCCAAGAACCGGTAACGTGAATAAACGGACCTCGGCTAGAAGCCTCTGTCTGGGCATCGTGGGGAGGAAGTTTAAACCCTGGGCGCTTGGCGGGAGCTTCGACTTCTGTTCTCTGGGCAGTCGAGGAGTGCTTGGTTCGGGTTGTGGGTAAGCAAAGATAGCAACAATTAAGGGGAAGCAAAAACAGGTGGAAGATAAAGGCCTGGTGGAAGAGCTCCTCTAAGGGACCCGGAAAATGAAGCAGCTACTTTTCCCTTCCAAGTTGAATTGTGTTGCCAACTTCCGTTATGTACTGTTTTTATAGTTCATTTCTCATCAATGGTAACTGAGCCCTAACTGCACAATCTCTGCCTCAATTAGTTTTCTTCCCTTTTCTCCAGGGCTCTGGAGACATTGCAGTCTGTGAATGAGAATGCTAAGAAAGTAGCATATTAATTAATCAACACATCAGTTCTTCAAGAAGTGAATAATATAATGCTAGGAACCAAAATTGTGGTGATCTTTTTGGTACAGAATCAGAGCAAACAACTTTTAAATGTATTGGATGAAGGCTTAAGTAAATGTTTACATCATACATTGTTTCTTTTTCTGACTAGAGTGCCATTTCCTTTCGGAAATAAAGTATAATTGATAGACTTCCCTGCCATTGGTGGAATGATGGCTTCTGATCATACAGCCCTTCATCATATTGTCCAAGAGGATAAAACGTCTCGGCAATGCAGAAAAAGAGGAAGCTCAAACGATTCTCCAGGTAGGCTTAGTAAGAGCACCAACAGTCAAGACAGTAGCTGTAGCAAACATTCCAGCAAGTCTGGAAGTGCTCAGTTTACCTACTCTAATGACTTTCATGATAATGCTTCAAGAACAGCTGTCAATGGCAGCAAGAACAGCATTTGTTCAGAAGAGAACATCTGTGGAACATCTCTGAACTACTATCATGAAGATTTTCACTCGGATGCCTCTGAAACCTCCATAAGTGAAGAGAGTGGCAGCTACATCATCCCATTGCCCGAAACACCAAAAACTAAAGAGCGGAATTTACCAGAAAAGAAAAAGAAAAATGATGTCCATACAAAAGGTAAGAAGGCAGTTGCTCACTTTGAACACTACTGCATTCGCTGTGGTTGGCAGATTTCAGCCAAGCTAATGGCAGTTAAGCCTTTCCTAAAAACCAAGCAGTTGTCCAATTACTCCACTTTTGCTTAGCTACCCTGACACTTCTATACTGTAGAGACTATACTATCATTTTGGAAAGCATTTGAATGTTGATAAAATGTTTAAATTGTATGCAGTTGATTATTATATTAATGTACTGCTTTCCACACCCTGTCAGTAATTCCTCTATCGAGGTAATGGGGCTTGTAGCGATGGATGTAGTTCACCAGTTATCATGGTCATACAGATGTCGGTGTCACATGGTTTCAATAAATAAGCCAAGGGCCAGGGAATAGGTTCCAGTATTAACAAAAAAAAAAAGAAAGAAAAAAAAAGAAAAAGAAAAAAAAGAAAAGAAAAAGTTGGCAAATTTTAATGCTCACACTTCCATTCTTTTCAGTCTATTACATTCATTATTTTATCATTATTTGGATATGGTATGTACGCATGCATATGTATATCTATCCATTTGTCTGTCTAGGCAGTTTGGTATAGTAGTTAGGCTGCTGGGCTAGCAATCCTGCTTTAGGCCTGTTTGGCTGAGGAATTCTAGGAGTTGAAGTCAATGCATCTTAAAGCTCTCTAAATACTGTCTTAGCATATTATGTGAGTATAGCAGTTATGTCTTACGGAAGCTAATATTATGAGAGTTCAGGTATGATTTTTCACAATAGGTCAATCAACCAATAGTTGTAACAGAGATTGACTCAAGATATTACATAACAGGAAGTGAATCTATGCCGTGAATACATACTTGAGCATTTGGCTCTGAAGCTTATGTAAAATGATCTGATTCTTACTTTGCTCAATCTTATATGCCATCTTGATATTTCTTTTAATGCAGGAGGTAAAATGTTGCCTAAAAAGAAACCTCAGCAAAAGAGCTCATATATTACTGACCATATAGTCAATGCCCAGGAGAAAAATAACATGACTTGCCGTCTCTTGTCAGCAAGAGACCATCAAATTAAAGAACTGAAAAACCAAATGGCTGTTTTGCAGAATAGATTGGAGACCTTTATTACAGAAAATAAAATGTTGAAGCATCTTCAGTCTCAACAGTTAAAAGCAATCACAAAATATGAAAATGCTGAAATTAAGCTGCCTGATCTTTTGGCCACGCAGGCCAATGAAGTGCAGACTCTGAGAGTACTTCTCAGGAAATCTCAGGAAGACGAACGCAGGGCTTCCCAGAAGCTAAGAAACGTTGAGGCACAACTCTTAAAAACCACGGATGCCTTGCGGGCACTACAGAAACTTTGCATAGACAAAAAACTTGAAGAGAGAGAAGAACTTCAGCGCAAATTAAGATCACTTACCCAAAAATTGGAAGCTAGGGATAAGAAAACTCAGGTAACATGCAACATACATTGCTTAGAACTGCATAGCATCGCTCTGTGAGCAGAATGGGATATTTTTTAAATCAATCAATGAAATTAAAATCTCTAGATATAAAAAAGACATTATTGGAAAAGAGGAATGTAGGAAAACCAGGAGAAGATTATAGTTAGACAGGTGGAATTATGTATTAAAAGTGGTATGGGCAAGCTAGCTAAGCTAATTACTTATGAATCTTATTTTCACCACACGATCAGAGATGAATGTTGCAAAACACTACCTGGATGTTTTGAGTGGATGTGGTGCAAAACTTCTTGCTCTTCACACTTCCTTCCATTTTTGCATATTTGGCTCAGTTGTATAGAAAATTGAGATTTTGGAAAGAATGACTCTTGCTTTAACTAATCAGAAGAAAAAGTCCATCTCTGATGACATGAGCCTAGCCAGCACATTTAAACCTGTATATTAGCTAAACCTACCTTACTTGGCATCATACCAAGGCAAAAATGAAGCATATTATGGTTTATTATAATTGAAATGAACAAAATGTTAGTCTTGTCTCCTCCTCCTCCACCATCTCCCCCTCCCTTACAGTATAGCTTGTAATGTTGGTATATTAAATAAATAATACTCTTTTGCTAAGTATTGCAATATATAAAATCTAATGTTCTTTTATTCTATTTCTCGACCATACTGACCTTGATTTAAGGATTGGAGAAGGCTATTTCTTCCACCAATAAAAAGAAATTAAAAGTATATATTGTAACTGGATCTCTATTTCTTTTCTCCTTAATCTGCATAACAGATTGTGAGCATCATCATCTTTCTGGAAACATTTGATAAAATTACAGTTGCCTTCCTCTAATTTCTAATTCAATATTGTATGATTGCAAATCTTGAATAATCTTATTGATGGTTTATTTCTAATGTGTTTAGGATTTGGAAAAGCAGCTGTCATTGAGTACTGCTTCTTTTAGACACCAGTTAGCAGTTGAGAAAAAGAAGACTATTGAAGCTCAGTCGATGACAGCAAATTTGCACGTAGAAATCGAGTCGCTGAAGCTCAAACTTAAGGTATTTAGATGCTTAAATCATATTTTTCTTACCACAGAAGGAATCCAAGATGCTATTCACTAAATGCTGATTTGACATAAGCCTATTTTTTTCTCTGGGTTTTTCTTTCAGCCCCTAACTATATAAACTGTAGATTGGATAAATGTATTAATGTATGTTAGACCTTTTGCACACTAACATTTCTAGGAACAGATAGTACTTGAAAAGTGTCTCCTAACTAAACATATGATCTCTGAAGAACATACATTAATACAATAAACTATATTATCAACATAAATTTAATAATGCATTTCTTTAGGAAAGAGAAAGAGAAATAAGCATTACAAATATTTATGCACACCGGATGCGCAAAGATCAGCCAGAGAAAGCCGATTCACGTTCTTCTCCAAAAGGTAGAACAGAGTTTGTTTCATACTATAATAATAAAAATATAATTCATTGATGTCAAAAAATATTTCAAATCCTTGCTCTATTTTCTCTTTTAAAAATGGCAATACTACATTTTGTGAACTCTTTAATTAGTAGTCATTAGTGCTGATTAAACAGGATCATTTTCATCCTTCTCTCTAGATGGGAGAGATAAGGGGAGAAGAGTTGAATTAGTGAGGAGAGTGTATTTCTAACCCCTTCCTTCAACTCTGAATTTATGAATGAAATACAGGAGTGATTTATCATTGCCTTGTCCCGTGCAGTATGAAATAATCCCCTTGCATTTGCCACTGAACGGATTATCTAACATCTTCCTATCATGCTGTTCCTATCCAATATACACAATCCTCAAATTATGACTGTAATGGAGCTCAGAATTTTCATCATAAGTTATGATGGTAGTAAATCAAGGCACCCACATGATCAACCTGATTTTAAAACTTTTTTTGTGCTGTTTATTAAACGAATGTCTCAATGTAAAGCAAATGATTATTAAAATTAAAAAGATCTTTAAGGAAACATTGTGGTTGTGAAGCAAGGCAATGAATTTTATGGCCAGTTTTGCCAGAAACTGGCTTAAAAAGTTAGTTACAAGCAACAAAACACAGCAATTCGCCATAAAGAGGTTCATGTGACAGTGGGGGGGGGGAACGGGACAGCATCAGAACTCTGGAACTGGGTTATAAATATTTTGGGACGAATATCGTAACTCTGAATGCAATGCAATTGTTCGTTTTGTGAGGAATATGTGTGAAAATTTACATCAGGTTTATCCTTCAACAGGTCCCTTAATCAACCCCAAAATAACATGCAGCAGAAGACCAAGGAACAGGCAACAGGGTGAAATAACCAACTTTATAGAAGATTCTGTCACTAATTATGAGCCCGCATTTGCCAGATTTCCAAAGGAAAGACAAAAATACACTTCTTCAAATCCCGGTGAAGAAAACAGTCACAAGATACCACCTGGGAAAAAAAGGCTTCGTTTGGAAAAATTGTTTGGGCCAAACTGCATTTTAAATACCAAATGATGGCTTGCATTATTTGATTCCAGTCAAGCTCATAGAACTAATAGATATCAGATAGTATTAGGACTAGGACATATTAGGTAGTAGATATTAGCGTTAGAAGTAGGATATATTTGATCGTAGATATTAGATCGTTTAGAATTAAGCGATGTTAGATAGTTAATGTTAGCATTAGAAGTAAATGATGTTAGATTATTATTAAAATTAGGCAATATTAGAAGTAGATATGAGTTAGTATTAGAACTAAGCAATATTAGATAGTAGATATTAATATTAGAACTAGGATATATTAGATAATAGATATTAGTATTAGAGCTAGGATATATTAGATAATAGATTTTAGATAGTATGAGAACTAGGAGATATTAGATATTAGATATTAGTATTAGAGCTAGGATAGATAATAGATTTTGGATGATATGAGAACTAGGAGATATTAGTAATTTCTGTCGTTACTATTGAAATAAGCAGCACATAAAACTCTATTTTGTGAACTTTCTGAACATTTTTATAAACAATGAACTCTGGTAATTGACATAACGACTAGAAGTATTTAGTGCAGAAACACCTTCTAAACGTGCCCATAAAAATCTAGGGCCATGAGATTCCAAATAACAATTAAAGACCCAGAGGAGACTTCACTTGGTCGTATCCTAATGGCATTAACAATAGTATGGGCATAGAATGCAAGCAATGGAGAAATAAGGAGAAGGGCAATGGCAATTGAACAACCTCAAACTAGGCAAGTACCATGTATGAGGTAGCACTGTATAAGCAGCAGGCCCAAACGTCCGAGATTAACCATCCTTCGGAGCTGTTCTGTTTGGTTTTTTTTTAATGCAGCAGAGATGTTAAAAGTCCAATGTCAATATGCATGTCCAACAAAAATGATCATTATGTGGGGGGACTTGCGATATACACAAGAAGTATAGTTCTTCCTGAGTCATCCTAGTGACTAAGAAATAAGATGCATCTAGAAAAAAACTCCCAGCAAAAAAGGATGCCCTCCATAGGCAGAAATGTGCCCAAATTTACAACAAGGTTTGAGGGCATTTGAATAAAACAAAAATTAGCCTTCAAAGTCAATAGGTGACTTTGGTGTAATATTGGATGTCTAATTGACCCTATTCCATGCTATTCCTCTGTGCCATGGATCAAGAAATCCTTTCCTAGAAAGAAACTAAATAGAAGGTCAATTATCCCATAAGTTACTACCCTCCCAATCTGCGACACCCAGTCTTCCGCATGTATTCCCTAGAGATTCACTTGATGGGGTTTCTCTAAGGTGTAGCTTACCTATAGGTCCATTTTAAATACATGGAACATTGACAATAAATACACGTAAGCAATGAAATCATACATACAGATACCGAAATGTCCACCATCCCACTGTTTCATGAAGCTAATACAGCATCAGTCCTAGGCCTAGTCAATCAATTATATGGCAATGCAGCGATGTAAATCTTGTTGTAGCTGAAATTGTGATCTGTCTGTTCAACATCTGTAGTGATCAGCAGGAAAAGAGTAACCAAGTCCATTGTTGCATCATTTTCAGTAGTGTGGAGAACTCTTCCCAAAGCGGCTCTAGTGGCTGTAGGGTTCTATTAGCACTCACCACACATCTATTGGTATTTCCACTCTGGTTCCATATTGATGTTATCAGGCATTTTCTGTTCTGTTGCTATAGTTCCCAGTTTTGTGTCCACCAGGAGGAAAACAGGTTCTTTCTTCCAAACATGGGATATACAAACCTTCTCCCCTGGGGGTTTCATTTGCATAGAATATGGTGAGATACACAGCTTCCCTTGATGGAATGATCCGTGGTCGGACAGGACAAAAATCAGCTGATAAAAAAAACTTACAAAAAATAATAAATGCCATAACTGACTTAGGCTATTTCCAGCCTCTTCATCTTTTAAATCACCTGTCATCAGCCTGTTGCCACAGGTGCCACAGAAGTCCCAGGTACAGTGAGTTCAAGCCACAGCTCACCAGAACCTGAAGTGTCCAACTTCCTTTTGCCACGATTCCACATATTTGTCAATATATAGGGGTTCACGAATTGGAATAGACATGGTAACAGGTCAGCCAATGGGGACTGCTAAGTGACCCAGACGGCTCTGAGCCTGGGCATGCCTTAGGTCACTGATCTGTATATATATATATATATATATATATATATATATATATATATATATATATATATATATATATATATATATATATATATATATATATATATATGAGTGCCTCTGTATAATATAGCTTTTGTGATTATTGATTCTGTACTTCTGCATACTGAGTTCTGGTTCTGGTTTCTGCTGTATGGTATTGTATAGAAAGAAGTTTCTTATATAATTGAATCCTGCTGAATTGTTTACTGGTGTGCTAGTTGGATTGCTGCAAATTCAAACAGGTTATGGGCCCAGAGCAACCAGACACAGTAAGACTGAACTGCAATTAAGCCGAAGGACTGCCTGTGGTAAAAAAAGTAAAAAGAACAAGGCATAGAAGGCTTGCAGGATGGCTGTTGAATTCAAGGAGAGCTCTCTGCCTCAACTGGGACAGAAGAATTATATCATTTGGGCTGCAAAAATGGAATGCTTCCTGAAGGTTGAGGAGCTCTGGGATATTGTTGGTAAATCACCCCAGGGGCCATTAGCAGCAGCAGATCAAAGGCAGCACGATAAGGCACTGGCCTACATCATCTTAAGTTTAGAAGATGAATAATTCCTGAATGTAGCTAATTTAAAAACTGCAAAGGAGGTTTGTCTGAAATTGAGAAGTAAGTGCATCAGCATGCAATATTGTGCAATTATCGAGACAATTATACAGCACCCATTTGCAACCACGAGAGAGTGCGGAAAGGCATTTGCTGCATATACAAACTTTATTTATTGAGTTGGTACACTGTGGCATGCAGATCCCTGAATCTCAGAAGGTACTGTTGGTGTTAAATAGTCTTGATGGAACATGGGACCTTGTTTCAGCTGTTTTTGAGTGCAAAGCAGAACAGGACTTCAGAATGGAAGCTCTTACAGCCTGTTTGATTTCAGAAGAAAACAAACAGCATTTTATAAAAAGCCATGAGGAGAAATTCCTGAGGTGGAGGCCCAAGGAGCAGAGAGAGAGCAGCAGCAGACAGCATGTCTGTAGAGACATGTCTGCAGAGACCAGAGTAACAGATGAGACCAGATTACAGTCCAGCAAAGATTTTCTATCAAGAAAGCAACAGTACAGCGGTGTCTCATCTGTGATGATAAGACTCATTTGAAGAAAGACTGTTTACAAAGAAAAGATACAACAGATGGGCAGGCTGCTGTTGCAAAAGTTAGCTATTGTAATAGCAGAGACAAATGGTTAATAGACAGAGGGTTAGTCAAACAATTGTTAATAATTCTAAATTGTTTTTCAGAAGGGATCCAGCTGGAGGAGATGCAGTAGCCTTGGCGAATGGCCAGAAGGCTAAAGTCATTGGAAAAGGCAGTGTGGTGATTCAATGTCTGAAGGAAAAGTTGAGCAACATATTGTGTGTGCCTGAAATGGAGCATAATTTACTGAGTGTCTCTAGTCTAGACCAAAAAGGGTTTGAGACCACATTTGTAAATGGGAAGTGTCTCCTAAAGAGAGATGAGAATGGATGTGCACAGGGCATAAAGCAGGATAATATTTATGTGTTGCAGGGAGAAAAGGTTCAATGCGCCCAAACATTTGGAAATGTAGCACAACATGATTCATGTGTTCATCTCTTGCACAGAAAGCTTGGCCATGCCAGCTTCAGAGTTTTGCAAAAGATGCAACAGTTTGGAGAAAGGTTGAACTTAAAAGGGTGTAGTCATCAAAGTCCAAGGCATTCCCAGTAAGCAAGAGTAGCACAAGGCAGACAACAAAAGTTCTAGAGCTGGTACATGCAGAGTTGGTGGGGCCAATGCAAGCCAGTTTGGGAGGAGCAAAGTATGTGCTGGTCATTGTAGATGACTACAGCAGATTTTGTTTCAGCTATTTATTAAAGAGTAAAATACAGGTGCTACAGAAATTTAAGCAATGGGTAAGCTTCGTAGAAAGAAGGTATAAATAACAGGTATTTCAACTGCAAACTGAAAGAGGTTCAGAAAGCATGTCAACAGGTTTTCAACAATGGTTGGGACAGTTAGGAATAAAACACAGTCATAGAAATCTGTACCCAGCAGCTGAGAATGGTGTGATTGAGAGACAGAACGGTGTGTTACAAACAATGAAGGACTCACTGCTGGAGGATTATGGTCTGAGGAGGTCATATTGGGGAGAAGCCATGTTCTCGGAGACCGATAATTATTTAATCAATTGGCTGTGGAGTTCCTCAATTAATGATATTCCATATGCTGTTCTATATGGGAGAAAGCCATCTCTGGCACACTTAAGGGTTTTTGGAAGCAATGCATGGGTTCATATTCCAAAAGCAATCAGGAGAAAAGGTCAACCAAAGGCTAGAAAGCTCAGGTTTACAGGCTATGAGCCTGGCTCAAAGAGCTATTGATTTAGCGATGGGAGCAAAAGAATAGTCATTTCCAGGTCTGCTAGCATTGCAGAGCAAAATTGGAAAAGAATTGATGCAAGTTTTTGGAATGATCCACTTAGTGACGGTAACTCACTTAGTGATAGTGTAAGTGTTCAGGGAGGAGAAACTAAAAGAGAGCAAGAAAAGGAGTCAGGAGAAGATGATGACTCGGATATGAAGCAAGAGCGGGTTGAAACACAAGAGCAGTCAATGCCACGCAGGTCAGAGTGATGGAACCACCTGACAGGTGTTCTGCTAATGAAATTTGGGCAAGGACAAAAGTGAAGCCTGTGATCAAGAGATATCTCCGTCTGAAATAGGGAGCTTGTTATATCTGTCACAGTGGTCCAGACCCGACATAGCTTGTGCAGTAAGCATCTTAAGTCACTTTACTGCTGCTCCAATGCAATTGCACTGCATGGGTATAAAAAGAGTTCTCAGGTATTTGAAGGGAACTGTGAACTCGGGTCTTCAAATACAGGTCTCTGAAGAATTGAAATTACAATGTTATTTGACAGTGATTATGCCAATGATGTAAAAACCAGAAAATCTAATTCTGGGATTGTGCTATTGTTTGGAGGCACTTTAATTGGTCAGAAGTCCAGAAAACAAATAACTGTAGCCATATCTATGGCAGAGGCAGAATTTATTGCTCTGTCACCTTGCCAGATTAAAAGTTCTGAAAAACGTGAAAAACTCTATTTTTTGATCGTAGATTGCCCAATTAAGTGTTCCTTTAACATATATTTTACTATTCTTTCTATCCTGTATAAATTTATACCTTTCATAAATTTACCCCAGAACAAATTTCATTGTATTGGGTGGAACCTACACTAACATAAGCATGCATATCTTTACATACTTTGTTTTGGCTTGCCTGATAGGACAGATATTTCCCAGCGCAAAATATAATATTTCTAAAATCCTTTAAAAATTGTGGGTTTACTTCTGTTTGTTTTTTTATTAAATCAGGGAAAAGGAGCTCGTCCTCTTTCATAGCCCCAGATTGAGGAGTGTTTTGCTCAGTAGAAAAACATAATTTATGGAATGAGGAGTGTGAAGGAAACTGGAGATGATGGAATGATGAAAACACCTCCCTAACATCTGCCATTTTACCTTTTCCTTCCATTCAACTTTGCCCTACAAGTCCCATGATGATCAGAGACGAAGTTCTCTAGTTGCCATAGTAGCAAAGATCTAAACAGCCACTTCTTTGCCAACGAAGCCCAAGAACCGGTAACGTGAATAAACGGACCTCGGCTAGAAGCCTCTGTCTGGGCATCGTGGGGAGGAAGTTTAAACCCTGGGCGCTTGGCGGGAGCTTCGACTTCTGTTCTCTGGGCAGTCGAGGAGTGCTTGGTTCGGGTTGTGGGTAAGCAAAGATAGCAACAATTAAGGGGAAGCAAAAACAGGTGGAAGATAAAGGCCTGGTGGAAGAGCTCCTCTAAGGGACCCGGAAAATGAAGCAGCTACTTTTCCCTTCCAAGTTGAATTGTGTTGCCAACTTCCGTTATGTACTGTTTTTATAGTTCATTTCTCATCAATGGTAACTGAGCCCTAACTGCACAATCTCTGCCTCAATTAGTTTTCTTCCCTTTTCTCCAGGGCTCTGGAGGCATTGCAGTCTGTGAATGAGAATGCTAAGAAAGTAGCATATTAATTAATCAACACATCAGTTCTTCAAGAAGTGAATAATATAATGCTAGGAACCAAAATTGTGGTGATCTTTTTGGTACAGAATCAGAGCAAACAACTTTTAAATGTATTGGATGAAGGCTTAAGTAAATGTTTACATCATACATTGTTTCTTTTTCTGACTAGAGTGCCATTTCCTTTCGGAAATAAAGTATAATTGATAGACTTCCCTGCCATTGGTGGAATGATGGCTTCTGATCATACAGCCCTTCATCATATTGTCCAAGAGGATAAAACGTCTCGGCAATGCAGAAAAAGAGGAAGCTCAAACGATTCTCCAGGTAGGCTTAGTAAGAGCACCAACAGTCAAGACAGTAGCTGTAGCAAACATTCCAGCAAGTCTGGAAGTGCTCAGTTTACCTACTCTAATGACTTTCATGACAATGCTTCAACAACAGCTGTCAATGGCAGCAAGAACAGCATTTGTTCAGAAGAGAACATCTGTGGAACGTCTCTGAACTACTATCATGAAGATTTTCACTCGGATGCCTCTGAAACCTCCATAAGTGAAGAGAGTGGCAGCTATATCATCCCATTGCCCGAAACACCAAAAACTAAAGAGCGGAATTTACCAGAAAAGAAAAAGAAAAATGATGTCCATACAAAAGGTAAGAAGGCAGTTGCTCACTTTGAACACTACTGCATTCGCTGTGGTTGGCAGATTTCAGCCAAGCTAATGGCAGTTAAGCCTTTCCTAAAAACCAAGCAGTTGTCCAATAACTCCACTTTTGCTTAGCTACCCTGACACTTCTATACTGTAGAGACTATACTATCATTTTGGAAAGCATTTGAATGTTGATAAAATGTTTAAATTGTATGCAGTTGATTATTATATTAATGTACTGCTTTCCACACCCTGTCAGTAATTCCTCTATCGAGGTAATGGGGCTTGTAGCGATGGATGTAGTTCACCAGTTATCATGGTCATACAGATGTCGGTGTCACATGGTTTCAATAAATAAGCCAAGGGCCAGGGAATAGGTTCCAGTATTAACAAAAAAAAAAAAAGAAAAAAAAAGAAAAAGAAAGAAAAGAAAAGAAAAGAAAAGAAAAAGTTGGCAAATTTTAATGCTCACACTTCCATTCTTTTCAGTCTATTACATTCATTATTTTATCATTATTTGGATATGGTATGTACGCATGCATATGTATATCTATCCATCTGTCTGTCTAGGCAGTTTGGTATAGTAGTTAGGCTGCTGGGCTAGCAATCCTGCTTTAGGCCTGTTTGGCTGAGGAATTCTAGGAGTTGAAGTCAATGCATCTTAAAGCTCTCTAAATACTGTCTTAGCATATTATGTGAGTATAGCAGTTATGTCTTACGGAAGCTAATATTATGAGAGTTCAGGTATGATTTTTCACAATAGGTCAATCAACCAATAGTTGTAACAGAGATTGACTCAAGATATTACATAACAGGAAGTGAATCTATGCCGTGAATACATACTTGAGCATTTGGCTCTGAAGCTTATGTAAAATGATCTGATTCTTACTTTGCTCAATCTTATATGCCATCTTGATATTTCTTTTAATGCAGGAGGTAAAATGTTGCCTAAAAAGAAACCTCAGCAAAAGAGCTCATATATTACTGACCATATAGTCAATGCCCAGGAGAAAAATAACATGACTTGCCGTCTCTTGTCAGCAAGAGACCATCAAATTAAAGAACTGAAAAACCAAATGGCTGTTTTGCAGAATAGATTGGAGACCTTTATTACAGAAAATAAAATGTTGAAGCATCTTCAGTCTCAACAGTTAAAAGCAATCACAAAATATGAAAATGCTGAAATTAAGCTGCCTGATCTTTTGGCCACGCAGGCCAATGAAGTGCAGACTCTGAGAGTACTTCTCAGGAAATCTCAGGAAGGGCTTCCCAGAAGCTAAGAAACGTTGAGGCACAACTCTTAAAAACCACGGATGCCTTGCGGGCACTACAGAAACTTTGCATAGACAAAAAACTTGAAGAGAGAGAAGAACTTCAGCGCAAATTAAGATCACTTACCCAAAAATTGGAAGCTAGGGATAAGAAAACTCAGGTAACATGCAACATACATTGCTTAGAACTGCATAGCATCGCTCTGTGAGCAGAATGGGATATTTTTTAAATCAATCAATGAAATTAAAATCTCTAGATATAAAAAAGACATTATTGGAAAAGAGGAATGTAGGAAAACCAGGAGAAGATTATAGTTAGACAGGTGGAATTATGTATTAAAAGTGGTATGGGCAAGCTAGCTAAGCTAATTACTTATGAATCTTATTTTCACCACACGATCAGAGATGAATGTTGCAAAACACTACCTGGATGTTTTGAGTGGATGTGGTGCAAAACTTCTTGCTCTTCACACTTCCTTCCATTTTTGCATATTTGGCTCAGTTGTATAGAAAATTGAGATTTTGGAAAGAATGACTCTTGCTTTAACTAATCAGAAGAAAAAGTCCATCTCTGATGACATGAGCCAACCAGCACATTTAAACCTGTATATTAGCTAAACCTACCTTACTTGGCATCATACCAAGGCAAAAATGAAGCATATTATGGTTTATTTTAATTGAAATGAACAAAATGTTAGTCTTGTCTCCTCCTCCTCCACCATCTCCCCCTCCCTTACAGTATAGCTTGTAATGTTGGTATATTAAATAAATAATACTCTTTTGCTAAGTATTGCAATATATAAAATCTAATGTTCTTTTATTCTATTTCTCGACCATACTGACCTTGATTTAAGGATTGGAGAAGGCTATTTCTTCCACCAATAAAAAGAAATTAAAAGTATATATTGTAACTGGATCTCTATTTCTTTTCTCCTTAATCTGCATAACAGATTGTGAGCATTATCATCTTTCTGGAAACATTTGATAAAATTTCAGTTGCCTTCCTCTAATTTCTAATTCAATATTGTATGATTGCAAATCTTGAATAATCTTATTGATGGTTTATTTCTAATGTGTTTAGGATTTGGAAAAGCAGCTGTCATTGAGTACTGCTTCTTTTAGACACCAGTTAGCAGTTGAGAAAAAGAAGACTATTGAAGCTCAGTCGATGACAGCAAATTTGCACGTAGAAATCGAGTCGCTGAAGCTCAAACTTAAGGTATTTAGATGCTTAAATCATATTTTTCTTACCACAGAAGGAATCCAAGATGCTATTCACTAAATGCTGATTTGACATAAGCCTATTTTTTTCTCTGGGTTTTTCTTTCAGCCTCTAACTATATAAACTGTAGATTGGATAAATGTATTAATGTATGTTAGACCTTTTGCGCACTAACATTTCTAGGAACAGATAGTACTTGAAAAGTGTCTCCTAACTAAACATATGATCTCTGAAGAACATACATTAATACAATAAACTATATTATCAACATAAATTTAATAATGCATTTCTTTAGGAAAGAGAAAGAGAAATAAGCATTACAAATATTTATGCACACCGGATGCGCAAAGGTCAGCCAGAGAAAGCCGATTCACGTTCTTCTCCAAAAGGTAGAACAGAGTTTGTTTCATACTATAATAATAAAAATATAATTCACTGATGTCAAAAAATATTTCAAATCCTTGCTCTATTTTCTCTTTTAAAAATGGCAATACTACATTTTGTGAACTCTTTAATTAGTAGTCATTAGTGCTGATTAAACAGGATCATTTTCATCCTTCTCTCTAGATGGGAGAGATAAGGGGAGAAGAGTTGAATTAGTGAGGAGAGTGTATTTCTAACCCCTTCCTTCAACTCTGAATTTATGAATGAAATACAGGAGTGATTTATCATTGCCTTGTCCCGTGCAGTATGAAATAATCCCCTTGCATTTGCCACTGAAGGGATTACCTAACATCTTCCTATCATGCTGTTCCTATCCAATATACACAATCCTCAAATTATGACTGTAATGGAGCTCAGAATTTTCATCATAAGTTATGATGGTAGTAAATCAAGACACCCACATGATCAACCTGATTTTAAAACTTTTTTTGTGCTGTTTATTAAACGAATGTCTCAATTGTAAAGCAAATGATTATTAAGATTAAAAAGATCTTTAAGGAAACATTGTGGTTGTTAAGCAAGGCAATGAATTTTATGGCCAGTTTTGCCAGAAACTGGCTTAAAAAGCTAGTTACAAGCAACAAAACACAGCAATTCGCCATAAAGAGGTTCATGTGACAGTGGGGGGGGGGGAACGGGACAGCATCAGAACTCTGGAACTGGGTTATAAATACTTTGGGATGAATATCGTAACTCTGAATGCAATGCAATTGTTCGTTTTGTGAGGAATATGTGTGAAAATTTACATCAGGGTTATCCTTCAACAGGTCCCTTAATCAACCCCAAAATAACATGCAGCAGAAGACCAAGGAACAGGCAACAGGGTGAAATAACCAACTTTATAGAAGATTCTGTCACTAATTATGAGCCCGCATTTGCCAGATTTCCAAAGGAAAGACAAAAAGACACTTCTTCAACTCCCGGTGAAGAAAACAGTCACAAGATACCACCTGGGAAAAAAAGGCTTCATTTGGAAAAATTGTTTGGGCCAAACTGCATTTTAAATACCAAATGATGGCTTGCATTATTTGATTCCAGTCAAGCTCATAGAACTAATAGATATCAGATAGTATTAGGACTAGGACATATTAGGTAGTAGATATTAGTGTTAGAAGTAGGATATATTTGATCGTAGATATTAGATCGTTTAGAACTAAGCGATGTTAGATAGTTAATGTTAGCATTAGAAGTAAATGATGTTAGATTATTATTAAAATTAGGCAATTTTAGAAGTAGATATGAGTTAGTATTAGAACTAAGCAATATTAGATAGTAGATATTAATATTAGAACTAGGATATATTAGATAATAGATATTAGTATTAGAGCTAGGATATATTAGATAATAGATTTTAGATAGTATGAGAACTAGGAGATATTAGATAGTAGATATTAGATATTAGTATTAGAGCTAGGATAGATAATAGATTTTGGATGGTATGAGAACTAGGAGATATTAGTAATTTCTGTTGTTACTATTGAAATAAGCAGCACATAAAACTCTATTTTGTGAACTTTCTGAACATTTTTATAAACAATGAACTCTGGTAATTGACATAACGACTAGAAGTATTCAGTGCAGAAACACCTTCTAAACGTGCCCATAAAAATCTAGGGCCATGAGATTCCAAATAACAATTAAAGACCCAGAGGAGACTTCACTTGGTCGTATCCTAATGGCATTAACAATAGTATGGGCATAGAATGCAAGCAATGGAGAAATAAGGAGAAGGGCAATGGCAATTGAACAACCTCAAACTAGGCAAGTACCATGTATGAGGTAGCACTGTATAAGCAGCAGGCCCAAACGTCCAAAATTAACCATCCTTCGGAGCTGTTCTGTTTGGTTTTTTTTTAATGCAGCAGAGATGTTAAAAGTCCAATGTCAATATGCATGTCCAACAAAAATGATCATTATGTGGGGGGACTTGCGATATACACAAGAAGTATAGTTCTTCCTAAGTCATCCTAGTGACTAAGAAATAAGATGCATCTAGAAAAAAACTCCCAGCAAAAAAGGATGCCCTCCATAGGCAGAAACGTGCCCAAACTTACAACAAGGTTTGAGGGCATTTGAATAAAACAAAAATTAGCCTTCAAAGTCAATAGGTGACTTTGGTGTAATATTGGATGTCTAATTGACCCTATTCCATGCTATTCCTCTGTGCTACGGATCAAGAAATCCTTTTCTAGAAAGAAACTAAATAGAAGGTCAATTATCCCATAAGTTACTACCCTCCCAATCTGCGACACCCAGTCTTCCGCAAGTATTCCCTGGAGATTCACTTGATGGGGTTTCTCTAAGGTGTAGCTTACCTATAGGTCCATTTTAAATACATGGAACATTGACAATAAATACACGTAAGCAATGAAATCATACATACAGATACCGAAATGTCCACCATCCCACTGTTTCATGAAGCTAATACAGCATCAGTCCTAGGCCTAGTCAATCAATTATATGGCAATGCAGCGATGTAAATCTTGTTGTAGCTGAAATTGTGATCTGTCTGTTCAACATCTGTAGTGATCAGCAGGAAAAGAGTCACCAAGTCCATTGTTGCATCATTTTCAGTAGTGTGGAGAACTCTTCCCAAAGCGGCTCTAGTGGCTGTAGGGTTCTATTAGCACTCACCACACATCTATTGGTATTTCCACTCTGGTTCCATATTGATGTTATCAGGCATTTTCTGTTCTGTTGCTATAGTTCCCAGTTTTGTGTCCACCAGGAGGAAAACAGGTTCTTTCTTCCAAACATGGGATATACAAACCTTCTCCCCTGGGGGTTTCATTTGCATAGAATATGGTGAGATACACAGCTTCCCTTGATGGAATGATCCGTGGTCGGACAGGACAAAAATCAGCTGATAAAAAAAACTTACAAAAAATAATAAATGCCATAACTGACTTAGGCTATTTCCAGCCTCTTCATCTTTTAAATCACCTGTCATCAGCCTGTTGCCACAGGTGCCACAGAAGTCCCAGGTACAGTGAGTTCAAGCCACAGCTCACCAGAACCTGAAGTGTCCAACTTCCTTTTGCCACGATTCCACATATTTGTCAGTATATAGGGGTTCACGAATTGGAATAGACATGGTAACAGGTCAGCCAATGGGGACTGCTAAGTGACCCAGACGGCTCTGAGCCTGGGCATGCCTTAGGTCACTGATCTGTATGTATATATATATATATTTATGAGTGCCTCTGTATAATATAGCTTTTGTGATTATTGATTCTGTACTTCTGCATACTGAGTTCTGGTTCTGGTTTCTGCTGTATGGTATTGTATAGAAAGAAGTTTCTTATATAATTGAATCCTGCTGAATTGTTTACTGGTGTGCTAGTTGGATTGCTGCAAATTCAAACAGGTTATGGGCCCAGAGCAACCAGACACAGTAAGACTGAACTGCAATTAAGCCGAAGGACTGCCTGTGGTAAAAAAAAGTAAAAAGAACAAGGCAGAGAAGGCTTGCAGGATGGCTGTTGAATTCAAGGAGAGCTCTCTGCCTCAACTGGGACAGAAGAATTATATCATTTGGGCTGCAAAAATGGAATGCTTCCTGAAGGTTGAGGAGCTCTGGGATATTGTTGGTAAATCACCCCAGGGGCCATTAGCAGCAGCAGATCAAAGGCAGCACGATAAGGCACTGGCCTCCATCATCTTAAGTTTAGAAGATGAATAATTCCTGAATGTAGCTAATTTAAAAACTGCAAAGGAGGTTTGTCTGAAATTGAGAAGTAAGTGCATCAGCATGCAATATTGTGCAATTATCGAGACAATTATACAGCACCCATTTGCAACCACGAGAGAGTGCGGAAAGGCATTTGCTGCATATACAAACTTTATTTATTGAGTTGGTACACTGTGGCATGCAGATCCCTGAATCTCAGAAGGTACTGTTGGTGTTAAATAGTCTTGATGGAACATGGGACCTTGTTTCAGCTGTTTTTGAGTGCAAAGCAGAACAGGACTTCAGAATGGAAGCTCTTACAGCCTGTTTGATTTCAGAAGAAAACAAACAGCATTTTATAAAAAGCCATGAGGAGAAATTCCTGAGGTGGAGGCCCAAGGAGCAGAGAGAGAGCAGCAGCAGACAGCATGTCTGTAGAGACATGTCTGCAGAGACCAGAGTAACAGGTGAGACCAGATTACAGTCCAGCAAAGATTTTCTATCAAGAAAGCAACAGTACAGCGGTGTCTCATCTGTGATGATAAGACTCATTTGAAGAAAGACTGTTTACAAAGAAAAGATACAACAGATGGGCAGGCTGCTGTTGCAAAAGTTAGCTATTGTAATAGCAGAGACAAATGGTTAATAGACAGAGGGTTAGTCAAACAATTGTTAATAATTCTAAATTGTTTTTCAGAAGGGATCCAGCTGGAGGAGATGCAGTAGCCTTGGCGAATGGCCAGAAGGCTAAAGTCATTGGAAAAGGCAGTGTGGTGATTCAATGTCTGAAGGAAAAGTTGAGCAACATATTGTGTGTGCCTGAAATGGAGCATAATTTACTGAGTGTCTCTAGTCTAGACCAAAACGGGTTTGAGACCACATTTGTAAATGGGAAGTGTCTCCTAAAGAGAGATGAGAATGGATGTGCACAGGGCATAAAGCAGGATAATATTTATGTGTTGCAGGGAGAAAAGGTTCAATGCGCCCAAACATTTGGAAATGTAGCACAACATGATTCATGTGTTCATCTCTTGCACAGAAAGCTTGGCCATGCCAGCTTCAGAGTTTTGCAAAAGATGCAACAGTTTGGAGAAAGGTTGAACTTAAAAGGGTGTAGTCATCAAAGTCCAAGGCATTCCCAGTAAGCAAGAGTAGCACAAGGCAGACAACAAAAGTTCTAGAGCTGGTACATGCAGAGTTGGTGGGGCCAATGCAAGCCAGTTTGGGAGGAGCAAAGTATGTGCTGGTCATTGTAGATGACTACAGCAGATTTTGTTTCAGCTATTTATTAAAGAGTAAAATACAGGTGCTACAGAAATTTAAGCAATGGGTAAGCTTCGTAGAAAGAAGGTATAAATAACAGGTATTTCAGCTGCAAACTGAAAGAGGTTCAGAATGCATGTCAACAGGTTTTCAACAATGGTTGGGACAGTTAGGAATAAAACACAGTCATAGAAATCTGTACCCAGCAGCTGAGAATGGTGTGATTGAGAGACAGAACGGTGTGTTACAAACAATGAAGGACTCACTGCTGGAGGATTATGGTCTGAGGAGGTCATATTGGGGAGAAGCCATGTTCTCGGAGACCGATAATTATTTAATCAATTGGCTGTGGAGTTCCTCAATTAATGATATTCCATATGCTGTTCTATATGGGAGAAAGCCATCTCTGGCACACTTAAGGGTTTTTGGAAGCAATGCATGGGTTCATATTCCAAAAGCAATCAGGAGAAAAGGTCAACCAAAGGCTAGAAAGCTCAGGTTTACAGGCTATGAGCCTGGCTCAAAGAGCTATTGATTTAGCGATGGGAGCAAAAGAATAGTCATTTCCAGGTCTGCTAGCATTGCAGAGCAAAATTGGAAAAGAATTGATGCAAGTTTTTGGAATGATCCACTTAGTGACGGTAACTCACTTAGTGATAGTGTAAGTGTTCAGGGAGGAGAAACTAAAAGAGAGCAAGAAAAGGAGTCAGGAGAAGATGATGACTCGGATATGAAGCAAGAGCGGGTTGAAACACAAGAGCAGTCAATGCCACGCAGGTCAGAGTGATGGAACCACCTGACAGGTGTTCTGCTAATGAAATTTGGGCGAGGACAAAAGTGAAGCCTGTGATCAAGAGATATCTCCGTCTGAAATAGGGAGCTTGTTATATCTGTCACAGTGGTCCAGACCCGACATAGCTTGTGCAGTAAGCATCTTAAGTCACTTTACTGCTGCTCCAATGCAATTGCACTGCATGGGTATAAAAAGAGTTCTCAGGTATTTGAAGGGAACTGTGAACTTGGGTCTTCAAATACAGGTCTCTGAAGAATTGAAATTACAATGTTATTTGACAGTGATTATGCCAATGATGTAAAAACCAGAAAATCTAATTCTGGGATTGTGCTATTGTTTGGAGGCACTTTAATTGGTCAAAAGTCCAGAAAACAAATAACTGTAGCCATATCTATGGCAGAGGCAGAATTTATTGCTCTGTCACCTTGCCAGATTAAAAGTTCTGAAAAACGTGAAAAACTCTATTTTTTGATCGTAGATTGCCCAATTAAGTGTTCCTTTAACATATATTTTACTATTCTTTCTATCCTGTATAAATTTATATCTTTCATAAATTTACCCCAGAACAAATTTCATTGTATTGGGTGGAACCTACACTAACATAAGCATGCATATCTTTACATACTTTGTTTTGGCTTGCCTGATAGGACAGATATTTCCCAGCGCAAAATATAATATTTCTAAAATCCTTTAAAAATTGTGGGTTTACTTCTGTTTGTTTTTTTATTAAATCAGGGAAAAGGAGCTCGTCCTCTTTCATAGCCCCAGATTGAGGAGTGTTTTGCTCAGTAGAAAAACATAATTTATGGAATGAGGAGTGTGAAGGAAACTGGAGATGATGGAATGATGAAAACACCTCCCTAACATCTGCCATTTTACCTTTTCCTTCCATTCAACTTTGCCCTACAAGTCCCATGATGATCAGAGACGAAGTTCTCTAGTTGCCATAGTAGCAAAGATCTAAACAGCCACTTCTTTGCCAACGAAGCCCAAGAACCGGTAACGTGAATAAACGGACCTCGGCTAGAAGCCTCTGTCTGGGCATCGTGGGGAGGAAGTTTAAACCCTGGGCGCTTGGCGGGAGCTTCGACTTCTGTTCTCTGGGCAGTCGAGGAGTGCTTGGTTCGGGTTGTGGGTAAGCAAAGATAGCAACAATTAAGGGGAAGCAAAAACAGGTGGAAGATAAAGGCCTGGTGGAAGAGCTCCTCTAAGGGACCCGGAAAATGAAGCAGCTACTTTTCCCTTCCAAGTTGAATTGTGTTGCCAACTTCCGTTATGTACTGTTTTTATAGTTCATTTCTCATCAATGGTAACTGAGCCCTAACTGCACAATCTCTGCCTCAATTAGTTTTCTTCCCTTTTCTCTAGGGCTCTGGAGGCATTGCAGTCTGTGAATGAGAATGCTAAGAAAGTAGCATATTAATTAATCAACACATCAGTTCTTCAAGAAGTGAATAATATAATGCTAGGAACCAAAATTGTGGTGATCTTTTTGGTACAGAATCAGAGCAAACAACTTTTAAATGTATTGGATGAAGGCTTAAGTAAATGTTTACATCATACATTGTTTCTTTTTCTGACTAGAGTGCCATTTCCTTTCGGAAATAAAGTATAATTGATAGACTTCCCTGCCATTGGTGGAATGATGGCTTCTGATCATACAGCCCTTCATCATATTGTCCAAGAGGATAAAACGTCTCGGCAATGCAGAAAAAGAGGAAGCTCAAACGATTCTCCAGGTAGGCTTAGTAAGAGCACCAACAGTCAAGACAGTAGCTGTAGCAAACATTCCAGCAAGTCTGGAAGTGCTCAGTTTACCTACTCTAATGACTTTCATGATAATGCTTCAAGAACAGCTGTCAATGGCAGCAAGAACAGCATTTGTTCAGAAGAGAACATCTGTGGAACATCTCTGAACTACTATCATGAAGATTTTCACTCGGATGCCTCTGAAACCTCCATAAGTGAAGAGAGTGGCAGCTACATCATCCCATTGCCCGAAACACCAAAAACTAAAGAGCGGAATTTACCAGAAAAGAAAAAGAAAAATGATGTCCATACAAAAGGTAAGAAGGCAGTTGCTCACTTTGAACACTACTGCATTCGCTGTGGTTGGCAGATTTCAGCCAAGCTAATGGCAGTTAAGCCTTTCCTAAAAACCAAGCAGTTGTCCAATTACTCCACTTTTGCTTAGCTACCCTGACACTTCTATACTGTAGAGACTATACTATCATTTTGGAAAGCATTTGAATGTTGATAAAATGTTTAAATTGTATGCAGTTGATTATTATATTAATGTACTGCTTTCCACACCCTGTCAGTAATTCCTCTATCGAGGTAATGGGGCTTGTAGCGATGGATGTAGTTCACCAGTTATCATGGTCATACAGATGTCGGTGTCACATGGTTTCAATAAATAAGCCAAGGGCCAGGGAATAGGTTCCAGTATTAACAAAAAAAAAAAAAGAAAAAAAAAGAAAAAGAAAGAAAAGAAAAGAAAAGAAAAGAAAAAGTTGGCAAATTTTAATGCTCACACTTCCATTCTTTTCAGTCTATTACATTCATTATTTTATCATTATTTGGATATGGTATGTACGCATGCATATGTATATCTATCCATCTGTCTGTCTAGGCAGTTTGGTATAGTAGTTAGGCTGCTGGGCTAGCAATCCTGCTTTAGGCCTGTTTGGCTGAGGAATTCTAGGAGTTGAAGTCAATGCATCTTAAAGCTCTCTAAATACTGTCTTAGCATATTATGTGAGTATAGCAGTTATGTCTTACGGAAGCTAATATTATGAGAGTTCAGGTATGATTTTTCACAATAGGTCAATCAACCAATAGTTGTAACAGAGATTGACTCAAGATATTACATAACAGGAAGTGAATCTATGCCGTGAATACATACTTGAGCATTTGGCTCTGAAGCTTATGTAAAATGATCTGATTCTTACTTTGCTCAATCTTATATGCCATCTTGATATTTCTTTTAATGCAGGAGGTAAAATGTTGCCTAAAAAGAAACCTCAGCAAAAGAGCTCATATATTACTGACCATATAGTCAATGCCCAGGAGAAAAATAACATGACTTGCCGTCTCTTGTCAGCAAGAGACCATCAAATTAAAGAACTGAAAAACCAAATGGCTGTTTTGCAGAATAGATTGGAGACCTTTATTACAGAAAATAAAATGTTGAAGCATCTTCAGTCTCAACAGTTAAAAGCAATCACAAAATATGAAAATGCTGAAATTAAGCTGCCTGATCTTTTGGCCACGCAGGCCAATGAAGTGCAGACTCTGAGAGTACTTCTCAGGAAATCTCAGGAAGGGCTTCCCAGAAGCTAAGAAACGTTGAGGCACAACTCTTAAAAACCACGGATGCCTTGCGGGCACTACAGAAACTTTGCATAGACAAAAAACTTGAAGAGAGAGAAGAACTTCAGCGCAAATTAAGATCACTTACCCAAAAATTGGAAGCTAGGGATAAGAAAACTCAGGTAACATGCAACATACATTGCTTAGAACTGCATAGCATCGCTCTGTGAGCAGAATGGGATATTTTTTAAATCAATCAATGAAATTAAAATCTCTAGATATAAAAAAGACATTATTGGAAAAGAGGAATGTAGGAAAACCAGGAGAAGATTATAGTTAGACAGGTGGAATTATGTATTAAAAGTGGTATGGGCAAGCTAGCTAAGCTAATTACTTATGAATCTTATTTTCACCACACGATCAGAGATGAATGTTGCAAAACACTACCTGGATGTTTTGAGTGGATGTGGTGCAAAACTTCTTGCTCTTCACACTTCCTTCCATTTTTGCATATTTGGCTCAGTTGTATAGAAAATTGAGATTTTGGAAAGAATGACTCTTGCTTTAACTAATCAGAAGAAAAAGTCCATCTCTGATGACATGAGCCAACCAGCACATTTAAACCTGTATATTAGCTAAACCTACCTTACTTGGCATCATACCAAGGCAAAAATGAAGCATATTATGGTTTATTTTAATTGAAATGAACAAAATGTTAGTCTTGTCTCCTCCTCCTCCACCATCTCCCCCTCCCTTACAGTATAGCTTGTAATGTTGGTATATTAAATAAATAATACTCTTTTGCTAAGTATTGCAATATATAAAATCTAATGTTCTTTTATTCTATTTCTCGACCATACTGACCTTGATTTAAGGATTGGAGAAGGCTATTTCTTCCACCAATAAAAAGAAATTAAAAGTATATATTGTAACTGGATCTCTATTTCTTTTCTCCTTAATCTGCATAACAGATTGTGAGCATTATCATCTTTCTGGAAACATTTGATAAAATTTCAGTTGCCTTCCTCTAATTTCTAATTCAATATTGTATGATTGCAAATCTTGAATAATCTTATTGATGGTTTATTTCTAATGTGTTTAGGATTTGGAAAAGCAGCTGTCATTGAGTACTGCTTCTTTTAGACACCAGTTAGCAGTTGAGAAAAAGAAGACTATTGAAGCTCAGTCGATGACAGCAAATTTGCACGTAGAAATCGAGTCGCTGAAGCTCAAACTTAAGGTATTTAGATGCTTAAATCATATTTTTCTTACCACAGAAGGAATCCAAGATGCTATTCACTAAATGCTGATTTGACATAAGCCTATTTTTTTCTCTGGGTTTTTCTTTCAGCCTCTAACTATATAAACTGTAGATTGGATAAATGTATTAATGTATGTTAGACCTTTTGCGCACTAACATTTCTAGGAACAGATAGTACTTGAAAAGTGTCTCCTAACTAAACATATGATCTCTGAAGAACATACATTAATACAATAAACTATATTATCAACATAAATTTAATAATGCATTTCTTTAGGAAAGAGAAAGAGAAATAAGCATTACAAATATTTATGCACACCGGATGCGCAAAGGTCAGCCAGAGAAAGCCGATTCACGTTCTTCTCCAAAAGGTAGAACAGAGTTTGTTTCATACTATAATAATAAAAATATAATTCACTGATGTCAAAAAATATTTCAAATCCTTGCTCTATTTTCTCTTTTAAAAATGGCAATACTACATTTTGTGAACTCTTTAATTAGTAGTCATTAGTGCTGATTAAACAGGATCATTTTCATCCTTCTCTCTAGATGGGAGAGATAAGGGGAGAAGAGTTGAATTAGTGAGGAGAGTGTATTTCTAACCCCTTCCTTCAACTCTGAATTTATGAATGAAATACAGGAGTGATTTATCATTGCCTTGTCCCGTGCAGTATGAAATAATCCCCTTGCATTTGCCACTGAAGGGATTACCTAACATCTTCCTATCATGCTGTTCCTATCCAATATACACAATCCTCAAATTATGACTGTAATGGAGCTCAGAATTTTCATCATAAGTTATGATGGTAGTAAATCAAGACACCCACATGATCAACCTGATTTTAAAACTTTTTTTGTGCTGTTTATTAAACGAATGTCTCAATTGTAAAGCAAATGATTATTAAGATTAAAAAGATCTTTAAGGAAACATTGTGGTTGTTAAGCAAGGCAATGAATTTTATGGCCAGTTTTGCCAGAAACTGGCTTAAAAAGCTAGTTACAAGCAACAAAACACAGCAATTCGCCATAAAGAGGTTCATGTGACAGTGGGGGGGGGGGGGAACGGGACAGCATCAGAACTCTGGAACTGGGTTATAAATACTTTGGGATGAATATCGTAACTCTGAATGCAATGCAATTGTTCGTTTTGTGAGGAATATGTGTGAAAATTTACATCAGGGTTATCCTTCAACAGGTCCCTTAATCAACCCCAAAATAACATGCAGCAGAAGACCAAGGAACAGGCAACAGGGTGAAATAACCAACTTTATAGAAGATTCTGTCACTAATTATGAGCCCGCATTTGCCAGATTTCCAAAGGAAAGACAAAAAGACACTTCTTCAACTCCCGGTGAAGAAAACAGTCACAAGATACCACCTGGGAAAAAAAGGCTTCATTTGGAAAAATTGTTTGGGCCAAACTGCATTTTAAATACCAAATGATGGCTTGCATTATTTGATTCCAGTCAAGCTCATAGAACTAATAGATATCAGATAGTATTAGGACTAGGACATATTAGGTAGTAGATATTAGTGTTAGAAGTAGGATATATTTGATCGTAGATATTAGATCGTTTAGAACTAAGCGATGTTAGATAGTTAATGTTAGCATTAGAAGTAAATGATGTTAGATTATTATTAAAATTAGGCAATTTTAGAAGTAGATATGAGTTAGTATTAGAACTAAGCAATATTAGATAGTAGATATTAATATTAGAACTAGGATATATTAGATAATAGATATTAGTATTAGAGCTAGGATATATTAGATAATAGATTTTAGATAGTATGAGAACTAGGAGATATTAGATAGTAGATATTAGATATTAGTATTAGAGCTAGGATAGATAATAGATTTTGGATGGTATGAGAACTAGGAGATATTAGTAATTTCTGTTGTTACTATTGAAATAAGCAGCACATAAAACTCTATTTTGTGAACTTTCTGAACATTTTTATAAACAATGAACTCTGGTAATTGACATAACGACTAGAAGTATTCAGTGCAGAAACACCTTCTAAACGTGCCCATAAAAATCTAGGGCCATGAGATTCCAAATAACAATTAAAGACCCAGAGGAGACTTCACTTGGTCGTATCCTAATGGCATTAACAATAGTATGGGCATAGAATGCAAGCAATGGAGAAATAAGGAGAAGGGCAATGGCAATTGAACAACCTCAAACTAGGCAAGTACCATGTATGAGGTAGCACTGTATAAGCAGCAGGCCCAAACGTCCAAAATTAACCATCCTTCGGAGCTGTTCTGTTTGGTTTTTTTTTAATGCAGCAGAGATGTTAAAAGTCCAATGTCAATATGCATGTCCAACAAAAATGATCATTATGTGGGGGGACTTGCGATATACACAAGAAGTATAGTTCTTCCTAAGTCATCCTAGTGACTAAGAAATAAGATGCATCTAGAAAAAAACTCCCAGCAAAAAAGGATGCCCTCCATAGGCAGAAACGTGCCCAAACTTACAACAAGGTTTGAGGGCATTTGAATAAAACAAAAATTAGCCTTCAAAGTCAATAGGTGACTTTGGTGTAATATTGGATGTCTAATTGACCCTATTCCATGCTATTCCTCTGTGCTACGGATCAAGAAATCCTTTTCTAGAAAGAAACTAAATAGAAGGTCAATTATCCCATAAGTTACTACCCTCCCAATCTGCGACACCCAGTCTTCCGCAAGTATTCCCTGGAGATTCACTTGATGGGGTTTCTCTAAGGTGTAGCTTACCTATAGGTCCATTTTAAATACATGGAACATTGACAATAAATACACGTAAGCAATGAAATCATACATACAGATACCGAAATGTCCACCATCCCACTGTTTCATGAAGCTAATACAGCATCAGTCCTAGGCCTAGTCAATCAATTATATGGCAATGCAGCGATGTAAATCTTGTTGTAGCTGAAATTGTGATCTGTCTGTTCAACATCTGTAGTGATCAGCAGGAAAAGAGTAACCAAGTCCATTGTTGCATCATTTTCAGTAGTGTGGAGAACTCTTCCCAAAGCGGCTCTAGTGGCTGTAGGGTTCTATTAGCACTCACCACACATCTATTGGTATTTCCACTCTGGTTCCATATTGATGTTATCAGGCATTTTCTGTTCTGTTGCTATAGTTCCCAGTTTTGTGTCCACCAGGAGGAAAACAGGTTCTTTCTTCCAAACATGGGATATACAAACCTTCTCCCCTGGGGGTTTCATTTGCATAGAATATGGTGAGATACACAGCTTCCCTTGATGGAATGATCCGTGGTCGGACAGGACAAAAATCAGCTGATAAAAAAAACTTACAAAAAATAATAAATGCCATAACTGACTTAGGCTATTTCCAGCCTCTTCATCTTTTAAATCACCTGTCATCAGCCTGTTGCCACAGGTGCCACAGAAGTCCCAGGTACAGTGAGTTCAAGCCACAGCTCACCAGAACCTGAAGTGTCCAACTTCCTTTTGCCACGATTCCACATATTTGTCAGTATATAGGGGTTCACGAATTGGAATAGACATGGTAACAGGTCAGCCAATGGGGACTGCTAAGTGACCCAGACGGCTCTGAGCCTGGGCATGCCTTAGGTCACTGATCTGTATGTATATATATATATATTTATGAGTGCCTCTGTATAATATAGCTTTTGTGATTATTGATTCTGTACTTCTGCATACTGAGTTCTGGTTCTGGTTTCTGCTGTATGGTATTGTATAGAAAGAAGTTTCTTATATAATTGAATCCTGCTGAATTGTTTACTGGTGTGCTAGTTGGATTGCTGCAAATTCAAACAGGTTATGGGCCCAGAGCAACCAGACACAGTAAGACTGAACTGCAATTAAGCCGAAGGACTGCCTGTGGTAAAAAAAAGTAAAAAGAACAAGGCAGAGAAGGCTTGCAGGATGGCTGTTGAATTCAAGGAGAGCTCTCTGCCTCAACTGGGACAGAAGAATTATATCATTTGGGCTGCAAAAATGGAATGCTTCCTGAAGGTTGAGGAGCTCTGGGATATTGTTGGTAAATCACCCCAGGGGCCATTAGCAGCAGCAGATCAAAGGCAGCACGATAAGGCACTGGCCTCCATCATCTTAAGTTTAGAAGATGAATAATTCCTGAATGTAGCTAATTTAAAAACTGCAAAGGAGGTTTGTCTGAAATTGAGAAGTAAGTGCATCAGCATGCAATATTGTGCAATTATCGAGACAATTATACAGCACCCATTTGCAACCACGAGAGAGTGCGGAAAGGCATTTGCTGCATATACAAACTTTATTTATTGAGTTGGTACACTGTGGCATGCAGATCCCTGAATCTCAGAAGGTACTGTTGGTGTTAAATAGTCTTGATGGAACATGGGACCTTGTTTCAGCTGTTTTTGAGTGCAAAGCAGAACAGGACTTCAGAATGGAAGCTCTTACAGCCTGTTTGATTTCAGAAGAAAACAAACAGCATTTTATAAAAAGCCATGAGGAGAAATTCCTGAGGTGGAGGCCCAAGGAGCAGAGAGAGAGCAGCAGCAGACAGCATGTCTGTAGAGACATGTCTGCAGAGACCAGAGTAACAGGTGAGACCAGATTACAGTCCAGCAAAGATTTTCTATCAAGAAAGCAACAGTACAGCGGTGTCTCATCTGTGATGATAAGACTCATTTGAAGAAAGACTGTTTACAAAGAAAAGATACAACAGATGGGCAGGCTGCTGTTGCAAAAGTTAGCTATTGTAATAGCAGAGACAAATGGTTAATAGACAGAGGGTTAGTCAAACAATTGTTAATAATTCTAAATTGTTTTTCAGAAGGGATCCAGCTGGAGGAGATGCAGTAGCCTTGGCGAATGGCCAGAAGGCTAAAGTCATTGGAAAAGGCAGTGTGGTGATTCAATGTCTGAAGGAAAAGTTGAGCAACATATTGTGTGTGCCTGAAATGGAGCATAATTTACTGAGTGTCTCTAGTCTAGACCAAAACGGGTTTGAGACCACATTTGTAAATGGGAAGTGTCTCCTAAAGAGAGATGAGAATGGATGTGCACAGGGCATAAAGCAGGATAATATTTATGTGTTGCAGGGAGAAAAGGTTCAATGCGCCCAAACATTTGGAAATGTAGCACAACATGATTCATGTGTTCATCTCTTGCACAGAAAGCTTGGCCATGCCAGCTTCAGAGTTTTGCAAAAGATGCAACAGTTTGGAGAAAGGTTGAACTTAAAAGGGTGTAGTCATCAAAGTCCAAGGCATTCCCAGTAAGCAAGAGTAGCACAAGGCAGACAACAAAAGTTCTAGAGCTGGTACATGCAGAGTTGGTGGGGCCAATGCAAGCCAGTTTGGGAGGAGCAAAGTATGTGCTGGTCATTGTAGATGACTACAGCAGATTTTGTTTCAGCTATTTATTAAAGAGTAAAATACAGGTGCTACAGAAATTTAAGCAATGGGTAAGCTTCGTAGAAAGAAGGTATAAATAACAGGTATTTCAGCTGCAAACTGAAAGAGGTTCAGAATGCATGTCAACAGGTTTTCAACAATGGTTGGGACAGTTAGGAATAAAACACAGTCATAGAAATCTGTACCCAGCAGCTGAGAATGGTGTGATTGAGAGACAGAACGGTGTGTTACAAACAATGAAGGACTCACTGCTGGAGGATTATGGTCTGAGGAGGTCATATTGGGGAGAAGCCATGTTCTCGGAGACCGATAATTATTTAATCAATTGGCTGTGGAGTTCCTCAATTAATGATATTCCATATGCTGTTCTATATGGGAGAAAGCCATCTCTGGCACACTTAAGGGTTTTTGGAAGCAATGCATGGGTTCATATTCCAAAAGCAATCAGGAGAAAAGGTCAACCAAAGGCTAGAAAGCTCAGGTTTACAGGCTATGAGCCTGGCTCAAAGAGCTATTGATTTAGCGATGGGAGCAAAAGAATAGTCATTTCCAGGTCTGCTAGCATTGCAGTGCAAAATTGGAAAAGAATTGATGCAAGTTTTTGGAATGATCCACTTAGTGACGGTAACTCACTTAGTGATAGTGTAAGTGTTCAGGGAGGAGAAACTAAAAGAGAGCAAGAAAAGGAGTCAGGAGAAGATGATGACTCGGATATGAAGCAAGAGCGGGTTGAAACACAAGAGCAGTCAATGCCACGCAGGTCAGAGTGATGGAACCACCTGACAGGTGTTCTGCTAATGAAATTTGGGCGAGGACAAAAGTGAAGCCTGTGATCAAGAGATATCTCCGTCTGAAATAGGGAGCTTGTTATATCTGTCACAGTGGTCCAGACCCGACATAGCTTGTGCAGTAAGCATCTTAAGTCACTTTACTGCTGCTCCAATGCAATTGCACTGCATGGGTATAAAAAGAGTTCTCAGGTATTTGAAGGGAACTGTGAACTTGGGTCTTCAAATACAGGTCTCTGAAGAATTGAAATTACAATGTTATTTGACAGTGATTATGCCAATGATGTAAAAACCAGAAAATCTAATTCTGGGATTGTGCTATTGTTTGGAGGCACTTTAATTGGTCAAAAGTCCAGAAAACAAATAACTGTAGCCATATCTATGGCAGAGGCAGAATTTATTGCTCTGTCACCTTGCCAGATTAAAAGTTCTGAAAAACGTGAAAAACTCTATTTTTTGATCGTAGATTGCCCAATTAAGTGTTCCTTTAACATATATTTTACTATTCTTTCTATCCTGTATAAATTTATACCTTTCATAAATTTACCCCAGAACAAATTTCATTGTATTGGGTGGAACCTACACTAACATAAGCATGCATATCTTTACATACTTTGTTTTGGCTTGCCTGATAGGACAGATATTTCCCAGCGCAAAATATAATATTTCTAAAATCCTTTAAAAATTGTGGGTTTACTTCTGTTTGTTTTTTTATTAAATCAGGGAAAAGGAGCTCGTCCTCTTTCATAGCCCCAGATTGAGGAGTGTTTTGCTCAGTAGAAAAACATAATTTATGGAATGAGGAGTGTGAAGGAAACTGGAGATGATGGAATGATGAAAACACCTCCCTAACATCTGCCATTTTACCTTTTCCTTCCATTCAACTTTGCCCTACAAGTCCCATGATGATCAGAGACGAAGTTCTCTAGTTGCCATAGTAGCAAAGATCTAAACAGCCACTTCTTTGCCAACGAAGCCCAAGAACCGGTAACGTGAATAAACGGACCTCGGCTAGAAGCCTCTGTCTGGGCATCGTGGGGAGGAAGTTTAAACCCTGGGCGCTTGGCGGGAGCTTCGACTTCTGTTCTCTGGGCAGTCGAGGAGTGCTTGGTTCGGGTTGTGGGTAAGCAAAGATAGCAACAATTAAGGGGAAGCAAAAACAGGTGGAAGATAAAGGCCTGGTGGAAGAGCTCCTCTAAGGGACCCGGAAAATGAAGCAGCTACTTTTCCCTTCCAAGTTGAATTGTGTTGCCAACTTCCGTTATGTACTGTTTTTATAGTTCATTTCTCATCAATGGTAACTGAGCCCTAACTGCACAATCTCTGCCTCAATTAGTTTTCTTCCCTTTTCTCTAGGGCTCTGGAGGCATTGCAGTCTGTGAATGAGAATGCTAAGAAAGTAGCATATTAATTAATCAACACATCAGTTCTTCAAGAAGTGAATAATATAATGCTAGGAACCAAAATTGTGGTGATCTTTTTGGTACAGAATCAGAGCAAACAACTTTTAAATGTATTGGATGAAGGCTTAAGTAAATGTTTACATCATACATTGTTTCTTTTTCTGACTAGAGTGCCATTTCCTTTCGGAAATAAAGTATAATTGATAGACTTCCCTGCCATTGGTGGAATGATGGCTTCTGATCATACAGCCCTTCATCATATTGTCCAAGAGGATAAAACGTCTCGGCAATGCAGAAAAAGAGGAAGCTCAAACGATTCTCCAGGTAGGCTTAGTAAGAGCACCAACAGTCAAGACAGTAGCTGTAGCAAACATTCCAGCAAGTCTGGAAGTGCTCAGTTTACCTACTCTAATGACTTTCATGATAATGCTTCAAGAACAGCTGTCAATGGCAGCAAGAACAGCATTTGTTCAGAAGAGAACATCTGTGGAACATCTCTGAACTACTATCATGAAGATTTTCACTCGGATGCCTCTGAAACCTCCATAAGTGAAGAGAGTGGCAGCTACATCATCCCATTGCCCGAAACACCAAAAACTAAAGAGCGGAATTTACCAGAAAAGAAAAAGAAAAATGATGTCCATACAAAAGGTAAGAAGGCAGTTGCTCACTTTGAACACTACTGCATTCGCTGTGGTTGGCAGATTTCAGCCAAGCTAATGGCAGTTAAGCCTTTCCTAAAAACCAAGCAGTTGTCCAATTACTCCACTTTTGCTTAGCTACCCTGACACTTCTATACTGTAGAGACTATACTATCATTTTGGAAAGCATTTGAATGTTGATAAAATGTTTAAATTGTATGCAGTTGATTATTATATTAATGTACTGCTTTCCACACCCTGTCAGTAATTCCTCTATCGAGGTAATGGGGCTTGTAGCGATGGATGTAGTTCACCAGTTATCATGGTCATACAGATGTCGGTGTCACATGGTTTCAATAAATAAGCCAAGGGCCAGGGAATAGGTTCCAGTATTAACAAAAAAAAAAAAAGAAAAAAAAAGAAAAAGAAAGAAAAGAAAAGAAAAGAAAAGAAAAAGTTGGCAAATTTTAATGCTCACACTTCCATTCTTTTCAGTCTATTACATTCATTATTTTATCATTATTTGGATATGGTATGTACGCATGCATATGTATATCTATCCATCTGTCTGTCTAGGCAGTTTGGTATAGTAGTTAGGCTGCTGGGCTAGCAATCCTGCTTTAGGCCTGTTTGGCTGAGGAATTCTAGGAGTTGAAGTCAATGCATCTTAAAGCTCTCTAAATACTGTCTTAGCATATTATGTGAGTATAGCAGTTATGTCTTACGGAAGCTAATATTATGAGAGTTCAGGTATGATTTTTCACAATAGGTCAATCAACCAATAGTTGTAACAGAGATTGACTCAAGATATTACATAACAGGAAGTGAATCTATGCCGTGAATACATACTTGAGCATTTGGCTCTGAAGCTTATGTAAAATGATCTGATTCTTACTTTGCTCAATCTTATATGCCATCTTGATATTTCTTTTAATGCAGGAGGTAAAATGTTGCCTAAAAAGAAACCTCAGCAAAAGAGCTCATATATTACTGACCATATAGTCAATGCCCAGGAGAAAAATAACATGACTTGCCGTCTCTTGTCAGCAAGAGACCATCAAATTAAAGAACTGAAAAACCAAATGGCTGTTTTGCAGAATAGATTGGAGACCTTTATTACAGAAAATAAAATGTTGAAGCATCTTCAGTCTCAACAGTTAAAAGCAATCACAAAATATGAAAATGCTGAAATTAAGCTGCCTGATCTTTTGGCCACGCAGGCCAATGAAGTGCAGACTCTGAGAGTACTTCTCAGGAAATCTCAGGAAGACGAACGCAGGGCTTCCCAGAAGCTAAGAAACGTTGAGGCACAACTCTTAAAAACCACGGATGCCTTGCGGGCACTACAGAAACTTTGCATAGACAAAAAACTTGAAGAGAGAGAAGAACTTCAGCGCAAATTAAGATCACTTACCCAAAAATTGGAAGCTAGGGATAAGAAAACTCAGGTAACATGCAACATACATTGCTTAGAACTGCATAGCATCGCTCTGTGAGCAGAATGGGATATTTTTTAAATCAATCAATGAAATTAAAATCTCTAGATATAAAAAAGACATTATTGGAAAAGAGGAATGTAGGAAAACCAGGAGAAGATTATAGTTAGACAGGTGGAATTATGTATTAAAAGTGGTATGGGCAAGCTAGCTAAGCTAATTACTTATGAATCTTATTTTCACCACACGATCAGAGATGAATGTTGCAAAACACTACCTGGATGTTTTGAGTGGATGTGGTGCAAAACTTCTTGCTCTTCACACTTCCTTCCATTTTTGCATATTTGGCTCAGTTGTATAGAAAATTGAGATTTTGGAAAGAATGACTCTTGCTTTAACTAATCAGAAGAAAAAGTCCATCTCTGATGACATGAGCCAACCAGCACATTTAAACCTGTATATTAGCTAAACCTACCTTACTTGGCATCATACCAAGGCAAAAATGAAGCATATTATGGTTTATTTTAATTGAAATGAACAAAATGTTAGTCTTGTCTCCTCCTCCTCCACCATCTCCCCCTCCCTTACAGTATAGCTTGTAATGTTGGTATATTAAATAAATAATACTCTTTTGCTAAGTATTGCAATATATAAAATCTAATGTTCTTTTATTCTATTTCTCGACCATACTGACCTTGATTTAAGGATTGGAGAAGGCTATTTCTTCCACCAATAAAAAGAAATTAAAAGTATATATTGTAACTGGATCTCTATTTCTTTTCTCCTTAATCTGCATAACAGATTGTGAGCATTATCATCTTTCTGGAAACATTTGATAAAATTTCAGTTGCCTTCCTCTAATTTCTAATTCAATATTGTATGATTGCAAATCTTGAATAATCTTATTGATGGTTTATTTCTAATGTGTTTAGGATTTGGAAAAGCAGCTGTCATTGAGTACTGCTTCTTTTAGACACCAGTTAGCAGTTGAGAAAAAGAAGACTATTGAAGCTCAGTCGATGACAGCAAATTTGCACGTAGAAATCGAGTCGCTGAAGCTCAAACTTAAGGTATTTAGATGCTTAAATCATATTTTTCTTACCACAGAAGGAATCCAAGATGCTATTCACTAAATGCTGATTTGACATAAGCCTATTTTTTTCTCTGGGTTTTTCTTTCAGCCTCTAACTATATAAACTGTAGATTGGATAAATGTATTAATGTATGTTAGGCCTTTTGCACACTAACATTTCTAGGAACAGATAGTACTTGAAAAGTGTCTCCTAACTAAACATATGATCTCTGAAGAACATACATTAATACAATAAACTATATTATCAACATAAATTTAATAATGCATTTCTTTAGGAAAGAGAAAGAGAAATAAGCATTACAAATATTTATGCACACCGGATGCGCAAAGGTCAGCCAGAGAAAGCCGATTCACGTTCTTCTCCAAAAGGTAGAACAGAGTTTGTTTCATACTATAATAATAAAAATATAATTCATTGATGTCAAAAAATATTTCAAATCCTTGCTCTATTTTCTCTTTTAAAAATGGCAATACTACATTTTGTGAACTCTTTAATTAGTAGTCATTAGTGCTGATTAAACAGGATCATTTTCATCCTTCTCTCTAGATGGGAGAGATAAGGGGAGAAGAGTTGAATTAGTGAGGAGAGTGTATTTCTAACCCCTTCCTTCAACTCTGAATTTATGAATGAAATACAGGAGTGATTTATCATTGCCTTGTCCCGTGCAGTATGAAATAATCCCCTTGCATTTGCCACTGAAGGGATTATCTAACATCTTCCTATCATGCTGTTCCTATCCAATATACACAATCCTCAAATTATGACTGTAATGGAGCTCAGAATTTTCATCATAAGTTATGATGGTAGTAAATCAAGGCACCCACATGATCAACCTGATTTTAAAACTTTTTTTGTGCTGTTTATTAAACGAATGTCTCAATGTAAAGCAAATGATTATTAAGATTAAAAAGATCTTTAAGGAAACATTGTGGTTGTGAAGCAAGGCAATGAATTTTATGGCCACTTTTGCCAGAAACTGGCTTAAAAAGCTAGTTACAAGCAACAAAACACAACAATTCGCCATAAAGAGGTTCATGTGACAGTGGGGGGGGGGGGAACGGGACAGCATCAGAACTCTGGAACTGGGTTATAAATATTTTGGGACGAATATCGTAACTCTGAATGCAATGCAATTGTTCGTTTTGTGAGGAATATGTGTGAAAATTTACATCAGGTTTATCCTTCAACAGGTCCCTTAATCAACCCCAAAATAACATGCAGCAGAAGACCAAGGAACAGGCAACAGGGTGAAATAACCAACTTTATAGAAGATTCTGTCACTAATTATGAGCCCGCATTTGCCAGATTTCCAAAGGAAAGACAAAAAGACACTTCTTCAACTCCCGGTGAAGAAAACAGTCACAAGATACCACCTGGGAAAAAAAGGCTTCGTTTGGAAAAATTGTTTGGGCCAAACTGCATTTTAAATACCAAATGATGGCTTGCATTATTTGATTCCAGTCAAGCTCATAGAACTAATAGATATCAGATAGTATTAGGACTAGGACATATTAGGTAGTAGATATTAGCGTTAGAAGTAGGATATATTTGATCGTAGATATTAGATCGTTTAGAACTAAGCGATGTTAGATAGTTAATGTTAGCATTAGAAGTAAATGATGTTAGATTATTATTAAAATTAGGCAATATTAGAAGTAGATATGAGTTAGTATTAGAACTAAGCAATATTAGATAGTAGATATTAATATTAGAACTAGGATATATTAGATAATAGATATTAGTATTAGAGCTAGGATATATTAGATAATAGATTTTAGATAGTATGAGAACTAGGAGATATTAGATAGTAGATATTAGATATTAGTATTAGAGCTAGGATAGATAATAGATTTTGGATGGTATGAGAACTAGGAGATATTAGTAATTTCTGTCGTTACTATTGAAATAAGCAGCACATAAAACTCTATTTTGTGAACTTTCTGAACATTTTTATAAACAATGAACTCTGGTAATTGATATAACGACTAGAAGTATTTAGTGCAGAAACACCTTCTAAACGTGCCCATAAAAATCTAGGGCCATGAGATTCCAAATAACAATTAAAGACCCAGAGGAGACTTCACTTGGTCGTATCCTAATGGCATTAACAATAGTATGGGCATAGAATGCAAGCAATGGAGAAATAAGGAGAAGGGCAATGGCAATTGAACAACCTCAAACTAGGCAAGTACCATGTATGAGGTAGCACTGTATAAGCAGCAGGCCCAAACGTCCAAAATTAACCATCCTTCGGAGCTGTTCTGTTTGGTTTTTTTTTAATGCAGCAGAGATGTTAAAAGTCCAATGTCAATATGCATGTCCAACAAAAATGATCATTATGTGGGGGGACTTGCGATATACACAAGAAGTATAGTTCTTCCTGAGTCATCCTAGTGACTAAGAAATAAGATGCATCTAGAAAAAAACTCCCAGCAAAAAAGGATGCCCTCCATAGGCAGAAATGTGCCCAAATTTACAACAAGGTTTGAGGGCATTTGAATAAAACAAAAATTAGCCTTCAAAGTCAATAGGTGACTTTGGTGTAATATTGGATGTCTAATTGACCCTATTCCATGCTATTCCTCTGTGCCATGGATCAAGAAATCCTTTCCTAGAAAGAAACTAAATAGAAGGTCAATTATCCCATAAGTTACTACCCTCCCAATCTGCGACACCCAGTCTTCCGCATGTATTCCCTAGAGATTCACTTGATGGGGTTTCTCTAAGGTGTAGCTTACCTATAGGTCCATTTTAAATACATGGAACATTGACAATAAATACACGTAAGCAATGAAATCATACATACAGATACCGAAATGTCCACCATCCCACTGTTTCATGAAGCTAATACAGCATCAGTCCTAGGCCTAGTCAATCAATTATATGGCAATGCAGCGATGTAAATCTTGTTGTAGCTGAAATTGTGATCTGTCTGTTCAACATCTGTAGTGATCAGCAGGAAAAGAGTCACCAAGTCCATTGTTGCATCATTTTCAGTAGTGTGGAGAACTCTTCCCAAAGCGGCTCTAGTGGCTGTAGGGTTCTATTAGCACTCACCACACATCTATTGGTATTTCCACTCTGGTTCCATATTGATGTTATCAGGCATTTTCTGTTCTGTTGCTATAGTTCCCAGTTTTGTGTCCACCAGGAGGAAAACAGGTTCTTTCTTCCAAACATGGGATATACAAACCTTCTCCCCTGGGGGTTTCATTTGCATAGAATATGGTGAGATACACAGCTTCCCTTGATGGAATGACCCGTGGTCGGACAGGACAAAAATCAGCTGATAAAAAAAACTTACAAAAAATAATAAATGCCATAACTGACTTAGGCTATTTCCAGCCTCTTCATCTTTTAAATCACCTGTCATCAGCCTGTTGCCACAGGTGCCACAGAAGTCCCAGGTACAGTGAGTTCAAGCCACAGCTCACCAGAACCTGAAGTGTCCAACTTCCTTTTGCCACGATTCCACATATTTGTCAGTATATAGGGGTTCACGAATTGAAATAGACATGGTAACAGGTCAGCCAATGGGGACTGCTAAGTGACCCAGACGGCTCTGAGCCTGGGCATGCCTTAGGTCACTGATCTGTATATATATATATATATATATATATATATATATATATATATATATATATATATATATATGTACGTATGTATGTACTTCTGCATACTGAGTTCTGGTTCTGGTTTCTGCTGTATGGTATTGTATAGAAAGAAGTTTCTTATATAATTGAATCCTGCTGAATTGTTTACTGGTGTGCTAGTTGGATTGCTGCAAATTCAAACAGGTTATGGGCCCAGAGCAACCAGACACAGTAAGACTGAACTGCAATTAAGCCGAAGGACTGCCTGTGGTAAAAAAAGTAAAAAGAACAAGGCAGAGAAGGCTTGCAGGATGGCTGTTGAATTCAAGGAGAGCTCTCTGCCTCAACTGGGACAGAAGAATTATATCATTTGGGCTGCAAAAATGGAATGCTTCCTGAAGGTTGAGGAGCTCTGGGATATTGTTGGTAAATCACCCCAGGGGCCATTAGCAGCAGCAGATCAAAGGCAGCACGATAAGGCACTGGCCTCCATCATCTTAAGTTTAGAAGATGAATAATTCCTGAATGTAGCTAATTTAAAAACTGCAAAGGAGGTTTGTCTGAAATTCAGAAGTAAGTGCATCAGCATGCAATATTGTGCAATTATCGAGACAATTATACAGCACCCATTTGCAACCACGAGAGAGTGCGGAAAGGCATTTGCTGCATATACAAACTTTATTTATTGAGTTGGTACACTGTGGCATGCAGATCCCTGAATCTCAGAAGGTACTGTTGGTGTTAAATAGTCTTGATGGAACATGGGACCTTGTTTCAGCTGTTTTTGAGTGCAAAGCAGAACAGGACTTCAGAATGGAAGCTCTTACAGCCTGTTTGATTTCAGAAGAAAACAAACAGCATTTTATAAAAAGCCATGAGGAGAAATTCCTGAGGTGGAGGCCCAAGGAGCAGAGAGAGAGCAGCAGCAGACAGCATGTCTGTAGAGACATGTCTGCAGAGACCAGAGTAACAGATGAGACCAGATTACAGTCCAGCAAAGATTTTCTATCAAGAAAGCAACAGTACAGCGGTGTCTCATCTGTGATGATAAGACTCATTTGAAGAAAGACTGTTTACAAAGAAAAGATACAACAGATGGGCAGGCTGCTGTTGCAAAAGTTAGCTATTGTAATAGCAGAGACAAATGGTTAATAGACAGAGGGTTAGTCAAACAATTGTTAATAATTCTAAATTGTTTTTCAGAAGGGATCCAGCTGGAGGAGATGCAGTAGCCTTGGCGAATGGCCAGAAGGCTAAAGTCATTGGAAAAGGCAGTGTGGTGATTCAATGTCTGAAGGAAAAGTTGAGCAACATATTATGTGTGCCTGAAATGGAGCATAATTTACTGAGTGTCTCTAGTCTAGACCAAAAAGGGTTTGAGACCACATTTGTAAATGGGAAGTGTCTCCTAAAGAGAGATGAGAATGGATGTGCACAGGGCATAAAGCAGGATAATATTTATGTGTTGCAGGGAGAAAAGGTTCAATGCGCCCAAACATTTGGAAATGTAGCACAACATGATTCATGTGTTCATCTCTTGCACAGAAAGCTTGGCCATGCCAGCTTCAGAGTTTTGCAAAAGATGCAACAGTTTGGAGAAAGGTTGAACTTAAAAGGGTGTAGTCATCAAAGTCCAAGGCATTCCCAGTAAGCAAGAGTAGCACAAGGCAGACAACAAAAGTTCTAGAGCTGGTACATGCAGAGTTGGTGGGGCCAATGCAAGCCAGTTTGGGAGGAGCAAAGTATGTGCTGGTCATTGTAGATGAGTACAGCAGATTTTGTTTCTGCTATTTATTAAAGAGTAAAATACAGGTGCTACAGAAATTTAAGCAATGGGTAAGCTTCGTAGAAAGAAGGTATAAATAACAGGTATTTCAGCTGCAAACTGAAAGAGGTTCAGAATGCATGTCAACAGGTTTTCAACAATGGTTGGGACAGTTAGGAATAAAACACAGTCATAGAAATCTGTACCCAGCAGCTGAGAATGGTGTGATTGAGAGACAGAACGGTGTGTTACAAACAATGAAGGACTCACTGCTGGAGGATTATGGTCTGAGGAGGTCATATTGGGGAGAAGCCATGTTCTCGGAGACCGATAATTATTTAATCAATTGGCTGTGGAGTTCCTCAATTAATGATATTCCATATGCTGTTCTATATGGGAGAAAGCCATCTCTGGCACACTTAAGGGTTTTTGGAAGCAATGCATGGGTTCATATTCCAAAAGCAATCAGGAGAAAAGGTCAACCAAAGGCTAGAAAGCTCAGGTTTACAGGCTATGAGCCTGGCTCAAAGAGCTATTGATTTAGCGATGGGAGCAAAAGAATAGTCATTTCCAGGTCTGCTAGCATTGCAGAGCAAAATTGGAAAAGAATTGATGCAAGTTTTTGGAATGATCCACTTAGTGACGGTAACTCACTTAGTGATAGTGTAAGTGTTCAGGGAGGAGAAACTAAAAGAGAGCAAGAAAAGGAGTCAGGAGAAGATGATGACTCGGATATGAAGCAAGAGCGGGTTGAAACACAAGAGCAGTCAATGCCACGCAGGTCAGAGTGATGGAACCACCTGACAGGTGTTCTGCTAATGAAATTTGGGCAAGGACAAAAGTGAAGCCTGTGATCAAGAGATATCTCCGTCTGAAATAGGGAGCTTGTTATATCTGTCACAGTGGTCCAGACCCGACATAGCTTGTGCAGTAAGCATCTTAAGTCACTTTACTGCTGCTCCAATGCAATTGCACTGCATGGGTATAAAAAGAGTTCTCAGGTATTTGAAGGGAACTGTGAACTTGGGTCTTCAAATACAGGTCTCTGAAGAACTGAAATTACAATGTTATTTGACAGTGATTATGCCAATGATGTAAAAACCAGAAAATCTAATTCTGGGATTGTGCTATTGTTTGGAGGCACTTTAATTGGTCAGAAGTCCAGAAAACAAATAACTGTAGCCATATCTATGGCAGAGGTAGAATTTATTGCTCTGTCACCTTGCCAGATTAAAAGTTCTGAAAAACGTGAAAAACTCTATTTTTTGATCGTAGATTGCCCAATTAAGTGTTCCTTTAACATATATTTTACTATTCTTTCTATCCTGTATAAATTTATACCTTTCATAAATTTACCCCAGAATAAATTTCATTGTATTGGGTGGAACCTACACTAACATAAGCATGCATATCTTTACATACTTTGCTTTGGCTTGCCTGATAGGACAGATATTTCCCAGCGCAAAATATAATATTTCTAAAATCCTTTAAAAATTGTGGGTTTACTTCTGTTTGTTTTTTTATTAAATCAGGGAAAAGGAGCTCGTCCTCTTTCATAACCCCAGATTGAGGAGTGTTTTGCTCAGTAGAAAAACATAATTTATGGAATGAGGAGTGTGAAGGAAACTGGAGATGATGGAATGATGAAAACACCTCCCTAACATCTGCCATTTTACCTTTTCCTTCCATTCAACTTTGCCCTACAAGTCCCATGATGATCAGAGACGAAGTTCTCTAGTTGCCATAGTAGCAAAGATCTAAACAGCCACTTCTTTGCCAACGAAGCCCAAGAACCGGTAACGTGAATAAACGGACCTCGGCTAGAAGCCTCTGTCGGGGCATCGTGGGGAGGAAGTTTAAACCCTGGGCGCTTGGCGGGAGCTTCGACTTCTGTTCTCTGGGCAGTCGAGGAGTGCTTGGTTCGGGTTGTGGGTAAGCAAAGATAGCAACAATTAAGGGGAAGCAAAAACAGGTGGAAGATAAAGGCCTGGTGGAAGAGCTCCTCTAAGGGACCCGGAAAATGAAGCAGCTACTTTTCCCTTCCAAGTTGAATTGTGTTGCCAACTTCCGTTATGTACTGTTTTTATAGTTCATTTCTCATCAATGGTAACTGAGCCCTAACTGCACAATCTCTGCCTCAATTAGTTTTCTTCCCTTTTCTCCAGGGCTCTGGAGGCATTGCAGTCTGTGAATGAGAATGCTAAGAAAGTAGCATATTAATTAATCAACACATCAGTTCTTCAAGAAGTGAATAATATAATGCTAGGAACCAAAATTGTGGTGATCTTTTTGGTACAGAATCAGAGCAAACAACTTTTAAATGTATTGGATGAAGGCTTAAGTAAATGTTTACATCATACATTGTTTCTTTTTCTGACTTAGAGTGCCATTTCCTTTCGGAAATAAAGTATAATTGATAGACTTCCCTGCCATTGGTGGAATGATGGCTTCTGATCATACAGCCCTTCATCATATTGTCCAAGAGGATAAAACGTCTCGGCAATGCAGAAAAAGAGGAAGCTCAAACGATTCTCCAGGTAGGCTTAGTAAGAGCACCAACAGTCAAGACAGTAGCTGTAGCAAACATTCCAGCAAGTCTGGAAGTGCTCAGTTTACCTACTCTAATGACTTTCATGATAATGCTTCAAGAACAGCTGTCAATGGCAGCAAGAACAGCATTTGTTCAGAAGAGAACATCTGTGGAACATCTCTGAACTACTATCATGAAGATTTTCACTCGGATGCCTCTGAAACCTCCATAAGTGAAGAGAGTGGCAGCTACATCATCCCATTGCCCGAAACACCAAAAACTAAAGAGCGGAATTTACCAGAAAAGAAAAAGAAAAATGATGTCCATACAAAAGGTAAGAAGGCAGTTGCTCACTTTGAACACTACTGCATTCGCTGTGGTTGGCAGATTTCAGCCAAGCTAATGGCAGTTAAGCCTTTTCTAAAAACCAAGCAGTTGTCCAATTACTCCACTTTTGCTTAGCTACCCTGACACTTCTATACTGTAGAGACTATACTATCATTTTGGAAAGCATTTGAATGTTGATAAAATGTTTAAATTGTATGCAGTTGATTATTATATTAATGTACTGCTTTCCACACCCTGTCAGTAATTCCTCTATTGAGGTAATGGGGCTTGTAGCGATGGATGTAGTTCACCAGTTATCATGGTCATACAGATGTCGGTGTCACATGGTTTCAATAAATAAGCCAAGGGCCAGGGAATAGGTTCCAGTATTAACAAAAAAAAAAAAAAGAAAAAGAAAGAAAAGAAAAGAAAGAAAAGAAAAGAAAAGAAAAGAAAAGAAAAGAAAAGAAAAGAAAAGAAAAGAAAAGAAAAGAAAAAAAAATTGGCAAATTTTAATGCTCACACTTCCATTCTTTTCAGTCTATTACATTCATTATTTTATCATTATTTGGATATGGTATGTACGCATGCATATGTATATCTATCCATCTGTCTGTCTAGGCAGTTTGGTATAGTAGTTAGGCTGCTGGGCTAGCAATCCTGCTTTAGGCCTGTTTGGCTGAGGAATTCTAGGAGTTGAAGTCTGTCAGATGTAAATGCCTTATTCTCTAATGTGTAAATAGTATATGAATGGGGTATCAGGGGTTAATTTATTCTTCACTTCTTAATGTATTCATAATTCACCACTCCCATATCTAGCTCCACCCATTGTATATATAAGGAGCTGTATGCACCCACTTCCTTGCTTCTATCTGTGAATATTCAGTGAATATAGAATGCCTAATGTAAATAAAAGGAGATATATTTAAACCTTTAACTCTTGCTAAATTTATTGAGTCTGATCCTGAAAATATTGCAACAAGCTGGTAGCAGAGGATGGTTAATTGACTCAATAAAAACTTAAAAATGTCTAAGAAAGATAGGCCCAACACCAGGGCATACAGCAAAGAAATGGAAACAGAACAAGAAATAATCAACGAATCCACAAACGCGATTTCGAGAGAATCCGAAGAATACCCCACTGAAGACGAAGAAATAATAGATGAAAATGATGATCAGGAGGAAATCGAAATAGAGAATAACGAACTCAGGTCAGAGATATTAAAACTATTGAAGAGCCAATCAGAAAACTCAATTCAAAATTTCTGGCGCGAAAAACATTATCAGACAACGAAAACGAAAAAGAAGATTCAAACACCTCAGAAGAATCAGAATCAGAAAGTGAAGGTGATTCAACAAACAATCAAATAAAATGAGCAAAGAAAACGCTTTTTGCTGCATTTGGGCCAAAACTAAGAATTACTAAAAAGCTAACGAAGAAGCGAGCGAGCAAGCCAAAGCCTCAAGACCTGCCCGCTCCCATCCTGACTACGAGAGCGCCGACGCCCGAACCCAGAGAGCCCTGCCGATACCGCCCCACGCCACAGACCGAAGCAAGCACCAACGCCCTCAAAAGAAGAGGAAGAGCAGCCGCCATCGTCAGGACTCCCAAGATCGAGCCAGAGACCGATTCGTCTGAGGAGGAGCAGAACGAGCGAGCCGCAATGAGGAGAACCTCTCACGACGACTCTAGGGAAGAAATGGACAACGCGCATGCGCAAGACTACGCAGACGGTCCGGGAAGACATGAATTGACGAGAAGACCATGCAGGCTCGTTGCGAGCATCCCCACGCCGTTTTGTAACTTTCTGCATTTACGAGACCACGGACTACCTCAGGTTGTAAGTAATGGACCTAATAATGTCGGAAATTTACCCAGTGACTTCCCAAAGCTAAGGATAGATGGCATTAATTTACAAGAATGGTATCAGCAGCTCCAGGTTGTCTTTATGAAGGAAAACTTACTGTTTTTTATCACTAGTCCCCCAAAAAGACCTTGGACTCTAAAAATAGACTGTTTACACCATAGAGCATTTTTCTTATTAATATCTAGTGTATCTCCTGCAACGTATCACAGCATTAAGCAAAATCTGACTGTTTCAGAAATTATTCAATGCATGTTCAATTTGTTTCACAGTGACAGTGTAGCTACCACCACAAGGATGTCTAAAGATTTCTTTTCATCTAGGATAAAACCAGGAGTTTCCATAAGTGAGCACTTAATATCTTTAAACAAAATAAGAGCTGAACTGCATTTAAGGGGGGAGGTGATTTCAGACCAAACAATGAAAAGTGTTATTATCAACTCACTTGATCCATCATGGGACAATTATATGTCACATTTAGACACAATCAATCTAGGATACTTATCCATAGAAAGTCTATCCAATAAATTAATAGCAGAAGACAATTCAAGAAGGAATCGTTCTAACAATCACACAGAACACAAACCATATAGGAAAGTAGCTTTCCAAGAAAAATATAATGAAACATTTAAATGTCACAATTGTGGATCCAGGGAACACAATAGAAGAGATTGCCCCAAAATTTCAAAAGAAAGACATAGGTCTGAATATAGAAACAAATACAATTATAGACAGTCTTCCATGGATAGACATAGATATAGAAGCCCACCAAATTACAAAGAGAATAGAGGGGGCAGAGATAATTCAAAGGATAGAAAATTTGGTTCACTGAATGGATTAAATAAACAAGACAACACTAACATACAGCAGAATGAGAACAATAATTGGCTTATTGATTCTGGAGCAACTAATCACACCACTAATAACAAAAATATATTGTCTTCATTTGTAGAAGATAAATTTGTAATAAAGGTAGCTAACCAAGAAAAGGTTCAAGTATTAGGTAGAGGGAATGTAACCTTGCCTGGTCTAGGAAAAATAGAGGGGGTATTGCTAATACCTGAAATACCTCATAACATACTAAGTGCCATAAAACTAAGTAGAGATTCTGATATTAACATTGTTTTTTCTAAAGGAAAAGCGACTTTGGAGAAAAATAAAATAGATATAGGCACTGTGATGATTAAAGGAGGCCTACCTTATCTAATAACAAAGGAAAAATGGTTGCACAACATTGATTCAAATATGGAAGATTGTATTGAAGTAGATGATGGAAACATTAGCAACAGTGACAATGATGAATGTAAAATATCTCATGATCACAAAGATGCACACAATGAAAAAAAACCAAAAATAGGTAAGCCAATTCATGATGAGTGTGCTCACATCTTACATAGGAAGTTAGGACATGCCAGTTTTCCTGTAGTACAAAAAATGACTGAACACGCAGAAGGTGTTAAAATAAAAAATTGTGAAAACTATTTGGAATGCTCAGTATGTAAATCTACAAAACTAAAAACTAGCCCCAGGCCAAGAAAATCTACTAGATCAACCAACAAAATTTTTGATTTAGTACACATGGACTTAGTTGGTCCACTAACTCCATCAATCACTTATAGAAAACGTTACTTCTTGACCATAGTAGACGATTATAGCCGCTATGGATTTGTTTATACATTAAAACACAAAGATGAAACCTTTCAAAAATTTAAAGAATTTTATAAACGCATAGAAACACAACACAATATCAAAATAAAACAAATCATGACAGATAGGGGATGTGAATTCATGTCTAAAGAATTCTCCCAATGGTTAAAGGACAAAGGAATGTTACATTACACATCTAGTCCATTTTCTGCGTTCCAGAATGGGATTGCAGAGAGGAAGAACTCAACATTACAAACCATGATTAGATGCACATTGGATGATGCTGGCTTAAGCAAACAATTCTGGTCAGAAGCCCTACATTATTCCAATTACACACAGAATAGAACCTGGTCCAGCATTGTAAATAAGACACCATATGAAGTAATGTATAATAGGAAACCAAAATTGGCACACATGCACATATTTGGAGTCACTGCAGACGTACACATACCTAAGCAATTAAGAAGAAAGGGAGAAAACGTGTCCAGAAGACTCAGATTTATGGGATATGAGACAGGCACTAAAGGGTACAGATTCATTGATAATAATAACAAATTTATAGTCTCCAGAACAGCTGTGTTCCATGAACAGGCCAACTGGTCTAAAATACATCTTAATGAAATATTTCCAAGTAACAACAAAGATACAAAATCTCAAGAGAAAGGGACTATAGAAAAGCAAAATATCAACAAATATAAAAACAAAAACAAAACATGGACAAATAGCCAACACAAAATAAAGACAGACACATTAACAAAAAAGGAAGCAAAATATTTGCATGATAACAATAGTAAACCTGAAAAAACAATTAGAAACACCAGAAATCAGATGCCAAATAAATACAAGGATTATATAATGCATATGGATGGTGAGTCAACGACACCTAATACATATGAGGAAGTGTTAAAACTCCCTCGTAAAGAAAAAGAAAAATGGGAATTAGCAATGAAAAAAGAGATGGAAAGCTTACAAGGATTAAATGTATTTACACCTGCAATTGCACCAAAAGATAAAACAATTATTGGTACCAGGTGGATATATAAAATTAAGAACTTAGAGGGAGGCAATACCCTATACAAAGCTAGACTAGTTGCACAAGGTTATGCACAGAAATATCCGGAGGACTATACTGACACGTATTCCCCCACAGTAAGAACTGAGAGTGTCAAAACAGCTCTAGTGGTAGCATCAGCACTCAATCTCGATGTATTCCAATATGACATACAGACTGCGTATCTACACGCAAAACTAGATAAGGAAATATATGTAAGAGCACCTCACAGTCAACACACAAACAAGAATGAGACTTGGTTGTTAAACAAGAGTTTATACGGGTTAAAACAATCTGGTAAACGATGGTATGATTGTTTAGTAAAAGTACTTAAAACCATGGACTTCAATGCTACCACTGCTGATAACTGTTTCTTTGTCAAAAAGGGTGATGATTACATAGAATTTGTATTGATCTATGTGGATGACATTTTATACATAGGAAAACATAAAGAGAGAAGAGAAACTTTTGTAACTAAGCTAAATGAACATTTCTCATTGAAATCTTTAGGCAAAGTAAACAAATATCTTGGTGTTCAAATTAATAAGACTAAAAGAGGATTCAAACTTACTCAGAGAGATAAGATCATAGAGCTCTTAAACAAATGCAATCTAAGTGATGCCAAACCTTGTGATACTCCTATGCAGACTGACTTTCTAAGAAATGCTGATGAATCATCCCCTGAATTCAAAGATAACACATTTTATAGATCAGTCATAGGTTCACTTCTTTATATATCTAATTGGACAAGACCAGATATCGCTTTACCCCTCAATTTATTATCCAGACATGTCAGCAAGCCAACAATGTACCACTGGGAAGCTGTTAAAAGAATATTAAGATATCTGAAAAATACACTAGACTTTTGTTTAATGTTAGAACCTAACGATAATAAAGAACCAAAGCTTACATGTTACGCAGATGCAGACTGGGCTGGAGACACCTCATGTAGAAAAAGTACATCTGGTTATATATTCCTCTTAAATGACTGTCCAGTTTACTGGTACACTGGTAAACAAGAATTAGTGGCCACTTCAACGACAGAAGCAGAATATGTTTGTTTATCTAAAGCTGCAAATAACCTTGTGTGGTTTAATGATTTAATTTCAGATGTTTGGAAAAAACCTGCTTTGCCTTTTGTTATGCATGAAGACAATAAAGCAGCTATTGAAATATCTAGATCTGACGCCATTGGACAAAGGTCCAGACACATAGATATAAAATTTAAACATGTGAGACAATTATCTCAGGATGGATTTATTAAAGCAGTGCATTGTGAAACTTCAGAACAATTAGCTGACATATTGACAAAGCCTTTACCTTCTAAGCAGCATAAATACTTAACTTCTAAGTTGTATGTTTTGTACTGTCCTGAATCTGAATGTAATTGGTGTTGCATAACGAATCGGCATTTAGAGGGGGATTTGTCAGATGTAAATGCCTTATTCTCTAATGTGTAAATAGTATATGAACGGGGTATCAGGGGTTAATTTATTCTTCACTTCTTAATGTATTCATAATTCACACCTCCCATATCTAGCTCCACCCATTGTATATATAAGGAGCTGTATGCACCCACTTCCTTGCTTCTATCTGTGAATATTCAGTGAATATAGAATGCCTAATGTAAATAAAAGGAGATATATTTAAACCTTTAACTCTTGCTAAATTTATTGAGTCTGATCCTGAAAATATTGCAACAAAGTCAATGCATCTTAAAGCTCTCTAAATACTGTCTTAGCATATTATGTGAGTATAGCAGTTATGTCTTACGGAAGCTAATATTATGAGAGTTCAGGTATGATTTTTCACAATAGGTCAATCAACCAATAGTTGTAACAGAGATTGACTCAAGATATTACATAACAGGAAGTGAATCTATGCCGTGAATACATACTTGAGCATTTGGCTCTGAAGCTTATGTAAAATGATCTGATTCTTACTTTGCTCAATCTTATATGCCATCTTGATATTTCTTTTAATGCAGGAGGTAAAATGTTGCCTAAAAAGAAACCTCAGCAAAAGAGCTCATATATTACTGACCATATAGTCAATGCCCAGGAGAAAAATAACATGACTTGCCGTCTCTTGTCAGCAAGAGACCATCAAATTAAAGAACTGAAAAACCAAATGGCTGTTTTGCAGAATAGATTGGAGACCTTTATTACAGAAAATAAAATGTTGAAGCATCTTCAGTCTCAACAGTTAAAAGCAATCACAAAATATGAAAATGCTGAAATTAAGCTGCCTGATCTTTTGGCCACGCAGGCCAATGAAGTGCAGACTCTGAGAGTACTTCTCAGGAAATCTCAGGAAGACGAACGCAGGGCTTCCCAGAAGCTAAGAAACGTTGAGGCACAACTCTTAAAAACCACGGATGCCTTGCGGGCACTACAGAAACTTTGCATAGACAAAAAACTTGAAGAGAGAGAAGAACTTCAGCGCAAATTAAGATCACTTACCCAAAAATTGGAAGCTAGGGATAAGAAAACTCAGGTAACATGCAACATACATTGCTTAGAACTGCATAGCATCGCTCTGTGAGCAGAATGGGATATTTTTTAAATCAATCAATGAAATTAAAATCTCTAGATATAAAAAAGACATTATTGGAAAAGAGGAATGTAGGAAAACCAGGAGAAGATTATAGTTAGACAGGTGGAATTATGTATTAAAAGTGGTATGGGCAAGCTAGCTAAGCTAATTACTTATGAATCTTATTTTCACCACACGATCAGAGATGAATGTTGCAAAACACTACCTGGATGTTTTGAGTGGATGTGGTGCAAAACTTCTTGCTCTTCACACTTCCTTCCATTTTTGCATATTTGGCTCAGTTGTATAGAAAATTGAGATTTTGGAAAGAATGACTCTTGCTTTAACTAATCAGAAGAAAAAGTCCATCTCTGATGACATGAGCCTAGCCAGCACATTTAAACCTGTATATTAGCTAAACCTACCTTACTTGGCATCATACCAAGGCAAAAATGAAGCATATTATGGTTTATTATAATTGAAATGAACAAAATGTTAGTCTTGTCTCCTCCTCCTCCACCATCTCCCCCTCCCTTACAGTATAGCTTGTAATGTTGGTATATTAAATAAATAATACTCTTTTGCTAAGTATTGCAATATATAAAATCTAATGTTCTTTTATTCTATTTCTCGACCATACTGACCTTGATTTAAGGATTGGAGAAGGCTATTTCTTCCACCAATAAAAAGAAATTAAAAGTATATATTGTAACTGGATCTCTATTTCTTTTCTCCTTAATCTGCATAACAGATTGTGAGCATTATCATCTTTCTGGAAACATTTGATAAAATTTCAGTTGCCTTCCTCTAATTTCTAATTCAATATTGTATGATTGCAAATCTTGAATAATCTTATTGATGGTTTATTTCTAATGTGTTTAGGATTTGGAAAAGCAGCTGTCATTGAGTACTGCTTCTTTTAGACACCAGTTAGCAGTTGAGAAAAAGAAGACTATTGAAGCTCAGTCGATGACAGCAAATTTGCACGTAGAAATCGAGTCGCTGAAGCTCAAACTTAAGGTATTTAGATGCTTAAATCATATTTTTCTTACCACAGAAGGAATCCAAGATGCTATTCACTAAATGCTGATTTGACATAAGCCTATTTTTTTCTCTGGGTTTTTCTTTCAGCCCCTAACTATATAAACTGTAGATTGGATAAATGTATTAATGTATGTTAGGCCTTTTGCACACTAACATTTCTAGGAACAGATAGTACTTGAAAAGTGTCTCCTAACTAAACATATGATCTCTGAAGAACATACATTAATACAATAAACTATATTATCAACATAAATTTAATAATGCATTTCTTTAGGAAAGAGAAAGAGAAATAAGCATTACAAATATTTATGCACACCGGATGCGCAAAGGTCAGCCAGAGAAAGCCGATTCACGTTCTTCTCCAAAAGGTAGAACAGAGTTTGTTTCATACTATAATAATAAAAATATAATTCATTGATGTCAAAAAATATTTCAAATCCTTGCTCTATTTTCTCTTTTAAAAATGGCAATACTACATTTTGTGAACTCTTTAATTAGTAGTCATTAGTGCTGATTAAACAGGATCATTTTCATCCTTCTCTCTAGATGGGAGAGATAAGGGGAGAAGAGTTGAATTAGTGAGGAGAGTGTATTTCTAACCCCTTCCTTCAACTCTGAATTTATGAATGAAATACAGGAGTGATTTATCATTGCCTTGTCCCGTGCAGTATGAAATAATCCCCTTGCATTTGCCACTGAACGGATTATCTAACATCTTCCTATCATGCTGTTCCTATCCAATATACACAATCCTCAAATTATGACTGTAATGGAGCTCAGAATTTTCATCATAAGTTATGATGGTAGTAAATCAAGGCACCCACATGATCAACCTGATTTTAAAACTTTTTTTGTGCTGTTTATTAAACGAATGTCTCAATGTAAAGCAAATGATTATTGAGATTAAAAAGATCTTTAAGGAAACATTGTGGTTGTGAAGCAAGGCAATGAATTTTATGGCCACTTTTGCCAGAAACTGGCTTAAAAAGTTAGTTACAAGCAACAAAACACAGCAATTCGCCATAAAGAGGTTCATGTGACAGTGGGGGGGGGGGGGGAACGGGACAGCATCAGAACTCTGGAACTGGGTTATAAATATTTTGGGACGAATATCGTAACTCTGAATGCAATGCAATTGTTCGTTTTGTGAGGAATATGTGTGAAAATTTACATCAGGTTTATCCTTCAACAGGTCCCTTAATCAACCCCAAAATAACATGCAGCAGAAGACCAAGGAACAGGCAACAGGGTGAAATAACCAACTTTATAGAAGATTCTGTCACTAATTATGAGCCCGCATTTGCCAGATTTCCAAAGGAAAGACAAAAAGACACTTCTTCAAATCCCGGTGAAGAAAACAGTCACAAGATACCACCTGGGAAAAAAAGGCTTCGTTTGGAAAAATTGTTTGGGCCAAACTGCATTTTAAATACCAAATGATGGCTTGCATTATTTGATTCCAGTCAAGCTCATAGAACTAATAGATATCAGATAGTATTAGGACTAGGACATATTAGGTAGTAGATATTAGCGTTAGAAGTAGGATATATTTGATCGTAGATATTAGATCGTTTAGAACTAAGCGATGTTAGATAGTTAATGTTAGCATTAGAAGTAAATGATGTTAGATTATTATTAAAATTAGGCAATATTAGAAGTAGATATGAGTTAGTATTAGAACTAAGCAATATTAGATAGTAGATATTAATATTAGAACTAGGATATATTAGATAATAGATATTAGTATTAGAGCTAGGATATATTAGATAATAGATTTTAGATAGTATGAGAACTAGGAGATATTAGATATTAGATATTAGTATTAGAGCTAGGATAGATAATAGATTTTGGATGATATGAGAACTAGGAGATATTAGTAATTTCTGTCGTTACTATTGAAATAAGCAGCACATAAAACTCTATTTTGTGAACTTTCTGAACATTTTTATAAACAATGAACTCTGGTAATTGACATAACGACTAGAAGTATTTAGTGCAGAAACACCTTCTAAACGTGCCCATAAAAATCTAGGGCCATGAGATTCCAAATAACAATTAAAGACCCAGAGGAGACTTCACTTGGTCGTATCCTAATGGCATTAACAATAGTATGGGCATAGAATGCAAGCAATGGAGAAATAAGGAGAAGGGCAATGGCAATTGAACAACCTCAAACTAGGCAAGTACCATGTATGAGGTAGCACTGTATAAGCAGCAGGCCCAAACGTCCGAAATTAACCATCCTTCGGAGCTGTTCTGTTTGGTTTTTTTTTAATGCAGCAGAGATGTTAAAAGTCCAATGTCAATATGCATGTCCAACAAAAATGATCATTATGTGGGGGGACTTGCGATATACACAAGAAGTATAGTTCTTCCTGAGTCATCCTAGTGACTAAGAAATAAGATGCATCTAGAAAAAAACTCCCAGCAAAAAAGGATGCCCTCCATAGGCAGAAATGTGCCCAAATTTACAACAAGGTTTGAGGGCATTTGAATAAAACAAAAATTAGCCTTCAAAGTCAATAGGTGACTTTGGTGTAATATTGGATGTCTAATTGACCCTATTCCATGCTATTCCTCTGTGCCATGGATCAAGAAATCCTTTCCTAGAAAGAAACTAAATAGAAGGTCAATTATCCCATAAGTTACTACCCTCCCAATCTGCGACACCCAGTCTTCCGCATGTATTCCCTAGAGATTCACTTGATGGGGTTTCTCTAAGGTGTAGCTTACCTATAGGTCCATTTTAAATACATGGAACATTGACAATAAATACACGTAAGCAATGAAATCATACATACAGATACCGAAATGTCCACCATCCCACTGTTTCATGAAGCTAATACAGCATCAGTCCTAGGCCTAGTCAATCAATTATATGGCAATGCAGCGATGTAAATCTTGTTGTAGCTGAAATTGTGATCTGTCTGTTCAACATCTGTAGTGATCAGCAGGAAAAGAGTAACCAAGTCCATTGTTGCATCATTTTCAGTAGTGTGGAGAACTCTTCCCAAAGCGGCTCTAGTGGCTGTAGGTTTCTATTAGCACTCACCACACATCTATTGGTATTTCCACTCTGGTTCCATATTGATGTTATCAGGCATTTTCTGTTCTGTTGCTATAGTTCCCAGTTTTGTGTCCACCAGGAGGAAAACAGGTTCTTTCTTCCAAACATGGGATATACAAACCTTCTCCCCTGGGGGTTTCATTTGCATAGAATATGGTGAGATACACAGCTTCCCTTGATGGAATGATCCGTGGTCGGACAGGACAAAAATCAGCTGATAAAAAAAACTTACAAAAAATAATAAATGCCATAACTGACTTAGGCTATTTCCAGCCTCTTCATCTTTTAAATCACCTGTCATCAGCCTGTTGCCACAGGTGCCACAGAAGTCCCAGGTACAGTGAGTTCAAGCCACAGCTCACCAGAACCTGAAGTGTCCAACTTCCTTTTGCCACGATTCCACATATTTGTCAGTATATAGGGGTTCACGAATTGGAATAGACATGGTAACAGGTCAGCCAATGGGGACTGCTAAGTGACCCAGACGGCTCTGAGCCTGGGCATGCCTTAGGTCACTGATCTGTATATATATATATATATATATATATATATATATATATATATATATATATATATATATATATATATATATATATATGAGTGCCTCTGTATAATATAGCTTTTGTGATTATTGATTCTGTACTTCTGCATACTGAGTTCTGGTTCTGGTTTCTGCTGTATGGTATTGTATAGAAAGAAGTTTCTTATATAATTGAATCCTGCTGAATTGTTTACTGGTGTGCTAGTTGGATTGCTGCAAATTCAAACAGGTTATGGGCCCAGAGCAACCAGACACAGTAAGACTGAACTGCAATTAAGCCGAAGGACTGCCTGTGGTAAAAAAAGTAAAAAGAACAAGGCAGAGAAGGCTTGCAGGATGGCTGTTGAATTCAAGGAGAGCTCTCTGCCTCAACTGGGACAGAAGAATTATATCATTTGGGCTGCAAAAATGGAATGCTTCCTGAAGGTTGAGGAGCTCTGGGATATTGTTGGTAAATCACCCCAGGGGCCATTAGCAGCAGCAGATCAAAGGCAGCACGATAAGGCACTGGCCTACATCATCTTAAGTTTAGAAGATGAATAATTCCTGAATGTAGCTAATTTAAAAACTGCAAAGGAGGTTTGTCTGAAATTGAGAAGTAAGTGCATCAGCATGCAATATTGTGCAATTATCGAGACAATTATACAGCACCCATTTGCAACCACGAGAGAGTGCGGAAAGGCATTTGCTGCATATACAAACTTTATTTATTGAGTTGGTACACTGTGGCATGCAGATCCCTGAATCTCAGAAGGTACTGTTGGTGTTAAATAGTCTTGATGGAACATGGGACCTTGTTTCAGCTGTTTTTGAGTGCAAAGCAGAACAGGACTTCAGAATGGAAGCTCTTACAGCCTGTTTGATTTCAGAAGAAAACAAACAGCATTTTATAAAAAGCCATGAGGAGAAATTCCTGAGGTGGAGGCCCAAGGAGCAGAGAGAGAGCAGCAGCAGACAGCATGTCTGTAGAGACATGTCTGCAGAGACCAGAGTAACAGATGAGACCAGATTACAGTCCAGCAAAGATTTTCTATCAAGAAAGCAACAGTACAGCGGTGTCTCATCTGTGATGATAAGACTCATTTGAAGAAAGACTGTTTACAAAGAAAAGATACAACAGATGGGCAGGCTGCTGTTGCAAAAGTTAGCTATTGTAATAGCAGAGACAAATGGTTAATAGACAGAGGGTTAGTCAAACAATTGTTAATAATTCTAAATTGTTTTTCAGAAGGGATCCAGCTGGAGGAGATGCAGTAGCCTTGGCGAATGGCCAGAAGGCTAAAGTCATTGGAAAAGGCAGTGTGGTGATTCAATGTCTGAAGGAAAAGTTGAGCAACATATTATGTGTGCCTGAAATGGAGCATAATTTACTGAGTGTCTCTAGTCTAGACCAAAAAGGGTTTGAGACCACATTTGTAAATGGGAAGTGTCTCCTAAAGAGAGATGAGAATGGATGTGCACAGGGCATAAAGCAGGATAATATTTATGTGTTGCAGGGAGAAAAGGTTCAATGCGCCCAAACATTTGGAAATGTAGCACAACATGATTCATGTGTTCATCTCTTGCACAGAAAGCTTGGCCATGCCAGCTTCAGAGTTTTGCAAAAGAGGCAACAGTTTGGAGAAAGGTTGAACTTAAAAGGGTGTAGTCATCAAAGTCCAAGGCATTCCCAGTAAGCAAGAGTAGCACAAGGCAGACAACAAAAGTTCTAGAGCTGGTACATGCAGAGTTGGTGGGGCCAATGCAAGCCAGTTTGGGAGGAGCAAAGTATGTGCTGGTCATTGTAGATGACTACAGCAGATTTTGTTTCAGCTATTTATTAAAGAGTAAAATACAGGTGCTACAGAAATTTAAGCAATGGGTAAGCTTCGTAGAAAGAAGGTATAAATAACAGGTATTTCAACTGCAAACTGAAAGAGGTTCAGAAAGCATGTCAACAGGTTTTCAACAATGGTTGGGACAGTTAGGAATAAAACACAGTCATAGAAATCTGTACCCAGCAGCTGAGAATGGTGTGATTGAGAGACAGAACGGTGTGTTACAAACAATGAAGGACTCACTGCTGGAGGATTATGGTCTGAGGAGGTCATATTGGGGAGAAGCCATGTTCTCGGAGACCGATAATTATTTAATCAATTGGCTGTGGAGTTCCTCAATTAATGATATTCCATATGCTGTTCTATATGGGAGAAAGCCATCTCTGGCACACTTAAGGGTTTTTGGAAGCAATGCATGGGTTCATATTCCAAAAGCAATCAGGAGAAAAGGTCAACCAAAGGCTAGAAAGCTCAGGTTTACAGGCTATGAGCCTGGCTCAAAGAGCTATTGATTTAGCGATGGGAGCAAAAGAATAGTCATTTCCAGGTCTGCTAGCATTGCAGAGCAAAATTGGAAAAGAATTGATGCAAGTTTTTGGAATGATCCACTTAGTGACGGTAACTCACTTAGTGATAGTGTAAGTGTTCAGGGAGGAGAAACTAAAAGAGAGCAAGAAAAGGAGTCAGGAGAAGATGATGACTCGGATATGAAGCAAGAGCGGGTTGAAACACAAGAGCAGTCAATGCCACGCAGGTCAGAGTGATGGAACCACCTGACAGGTGTTCTGCTAATGAAATTTGGGCAAGGACAAAAGTGAAGCCTGTGATCAAGAGATATCTCCGTCTGAAATAGGGAGCTTGTTATATCTGTCACAGTGGTCCAGACCCGACATAGCTTGTGCAGTAAGCATCTTAAGTCACTTTACTGCTGCTCCAATGCAATTGCACTGCATGGGTATAAAAAGAGTTCTCAGGTATTTGAAGGGAACTGTGAACTTGGGTCTTCAAATACAGGTCTCTGAAGAATTGAAATTACAATGTTATTTGACAGTGATTATGCCAATGATGTAAAAACCAGAAAATCTAATTCTGGGATTGTGCTATTGTTTGGAGGCACTTTAATTGGTCAGAAGTCCAGAAAACAAATAACTGTAGCCATATCTATGGCAGAGGCAGAATTTATTGCTCTGTCACCTTGCCAGATTAAAAGTTCTGAAAAACGTGAAAAACTCTATTTTTTGATCGTAGATTGCCCAATTAAGTGTTCCTTTAACATATATTTTACTATTCTTTCTATCCTGTATAAATTTATACCTTTCATAAATTTACCCCAGAACAAATTTCATTGTATTGGGTGGAACCTACACTAACATAAGCATGCATATCTTTACATACTTTGTTTTGGCTTGCCTGATAGGACAGATATTTCCCAGCGCAAAATATAATATTTCTAAAATCCTTTAAAAATTGTGGGTTTACTTCTGTTTGTTTTTTTATTAAATCAGGGAAAAGGAGCTCGTCCTCTTTCATAGCCCCAGATTGAGGAGTGTTTTGCTCAGTAGAAAAACATAATTTATGGAATGAGGAGTGTGAAGGAAACTGGAGATGATGGAATGATGAAAACACCTCCCTAACATCTGCCATTTTACCTTTTCCTTCCATTCAACTTTGCCCTACAAGTCCCATGATGATCAGAGACGAAGTTCTCTAGTTGCCATAGTAGCAAAGATCTAAACAGCCACTTCTTTGCCAACGAAGCCCAAGAACCGGTAACGTGAATAAACGGACCTCGGCTAGAAGCCTCTGTCTGGGCATCGTGGGGAGGAAGTTTAAACCCTGGGCGCTTGGCGGGAGCTTCGACTTCTGTTCTCTGGGCAGTCGAGGAGTGCTTGGTTCGGGTTGTGGGTAAGCAAAGATAGCAACAATTAAGGGGAAGCAAAAACAGGTGGAAGATAAAGGCCTGGTGGAAGAGCTCCTCTAAGGGACCCGGAAAATGAAGCAGCTACTTTTCCCTTCCAAGTTGAATTGTGTTGCCAACTTCCGTTATGTACTGTTTTTATAGTTCATTTCTCATCAATGGTAACTGAGCCCTAACTGCACAATCTCTGCCTCAATTAGTTTTCTTCCCTTTTCTCCAGGGCTCTGGAGGCATTGCAGTCTGTGAATGAGAATGCTAAGAAAGTAGCATATTAATTAATCAACACATCAGTTCTTCAAGAAGTGAATAATATAATGCTAGGAACCAAAATTGTGGTGATCTTTTTGGTACAGAATCAGAGCAAACAACTTTTAAATGTATTGGATGAAGGCTTAAGTAAATGTTTACATCATACATTGTTTCTTTTTCTGACTAGAGTGCCATTTCCTTTCGGAAATAAAGTATAATTGATAGACTTCCCTGCCATTGGTGGAATGATGGCTTCTGATCATACAGCCCTTCATCATATTGTCCAAGAGGATAAAACGTCTCGGCAATGCAGAAAAAGAGGAAGCTCAAACGATTCTCCAGGTAGGCTTAGTAAGAGCACCAACAGTCAAGACAGTAGCTGTAGCAAACATTCCAGCAAGTCTGGAAGTGCTCAGTTTACCTACTCTAATGACTTTCATGATAATGCTTCAAGAACAGCTGTCAATGGCAGCAAGAACAGCATTTGTTCAGAAGAGAACATCTGTGGAACATCTCTGAACTACTATCATGAAGATTTTCACTCGGATGCCTCTGAAACCTCCATAAGTGAAGAGAGTGGCAGCTACATCATCCCATTGCCCGAAACACCAAAAACTAAAGAGCGGAATTTACCAGAAAAGAAAAAGAAAAATGATGTCCATACAAAAGGTAAGAAGGCAGTTGCTCACTTTGAACACTACTGCATTCGCTGTGGTTGGCAGATTTCAGCCAAGCTAATGGCAGTTAAGCCTTTCCTAAAAACCAAGCAGTTGTCCAATTACTCCACTTTTGCTTAGCTACCCTGACACTTCTATACTGTAGAGACTATACTATCATTTTGGAAAGCATTTGAATGTTGATAAAATGTTTAAATTGTATGCAGTTGATTATTATATTAATGTACTGCTTTCCACACCCTGTCAGTAATTCCTCTATCGAGGTAATGGGGCTTGTAGCGATGGATGTAGTTCACCAGTTATCATGGTCATACAGATGTCGGTGTCACATGGTTTCAATAAATAAGCCAAGGGCCAGGGAATAGGTTCCAGTATTAACAAAAAAAAAAAAAAGAAAAAAAAAGAAAAAGAAAGAAAAGAAAAGAAAAGAAAAGAAAAAGTTGGCAAATTTTAATGCTCACACTTCCATTCTTTTCAGTCTATTACATTCATTATTTTATCATTATTTGGATATGGTATGTACGCATGCATATGTATATCTATCCATCTGTCTGTCTAGGCAGTTTGGTATAGTAGTTAGGCTGCTGGGCTAGCAATCCTGCTTTAGGCCTGTTTGGCTGAGGAATTCTAGGAGTTGAAGTCAATGCATCTTAAAGCTCTCTAAATACTGTCTTAGCATATTATGTGAGTATAGCAGTTATGTCTTACGGAAGCTAATATTATGAGAGTTCAGGTATGATTTTTCACAATAGGTCAATCAACCAATAGTTGTAACAGAGATTGACTCAAGATATTACATAACAGGAAGTGAATCTATGCCGTGAATACATACTTGAGCATTTGGCTCTGAAGCTTATGTAAAATGATCTGATTCTTACTTTGCTCAATCTTATATGCCATCTTGATATTTCTTTTAATGCAGGAGGTAAAATGTTGCCTAAAAAGAAACCTCAGCAAAAGAGCTCATATATTACTGACCATATAGTCAATGCCCAGGAGAAAAATAACATGACTTGCCGTCTCTTGTCAGCAAGAGACCATCAAATTAAAGAACTGAAAAACCAAATGGCTGTTTTGCAGAATAGATTGGAGACCTTTATTACAGAAAATAAAATGTTGAAGCATCTTCAGTCTCAACAGTTAAAAGCAATCACAAAATATGAAAATGCTGAAATTAAGCTGCCTGATCTTTTGGCCACGCAGGCCAATGAAGTGCAGACTCTGAGAGTACTTCTCAGGAAATCTCAGGAAGACGAACGCAGGGCTTCCCAGAAGCTAAGAAACGTTGAGGCACAACTCTTAAAAACCACGGATGCCTTGCGGGCACTACAGAAACTTTGCATAGACAAAAAACTTGAAGAGAGAGAAGAACTTCAGCGCAAATTAAGATCACTTACCCAAAAATTGGAAGCTAGGGATAAGAAAACTCAGGTAACATGCAACATACATTGCTTAGAACTGCATAGCATCGCTCTGTGAGCAGAATGGGATATTTTTTAAATCAATCAATGAAATTAAAATCTCTAGATATAAAAAAGACATTATTGGAAAAGAGGAATGTAGGAAAACCAGGAGAAGATTATAGTTAGACAGGTGGAATTATGTATTAAAAGTGGTATGGGCAAGCTAGCTAAGCTAATTACTTATGAATCTTATTTTCACCACACGATCAGAGATGAATGTTGCAAAACACTACCTGGATGTTTTGAGTGGATGTGGTGCAAAACTTCTTGCTCTTCACACTTCCTTCCATTTTTGCATATTTGGCTCAGTTGTATAGAAAATTGAGATTTTGGAAAGAATGACTCTTGCTTTAACTAATCAGAAGAAAAAGTCCATCTCTGATGACATGAGCCTAGCCAGCACATTTAAACCTGTATATTAGCTAAACCTACCTTACTTGGCATCATACCAAGGCAAAAATGAAGCATATTATGGTTTATTATAATTGAAATGAACAAAATGTTAGTCTTGTCTCCTCCTCCTCCACCATCTCCCCCTCCCTTACAGTATAGCTTGTAATGTTGGTATATTAAATAAATAATACTCTTTTGCTAAGTATTGCAATATATAAAATCTAATGTTCTTTTATTCTATTTCTCGACCATACTGACCTTGATTTAAGGATTGGAGAAGGCTATTTCTTCCACCAATAAAAAGAAATTAAAAGTATATATTGTAACTGGATCTCTATTTCTTTTCTCCTTAATCTGCATAACAGATTGTGAGCATCATCATCTTTCTGGAAACATTTGATAAAATTACAGTTGCCTTCCTCTAATTTCTAATTCAATATTGTATGATTGCAAATCTTGAATAATCTTATTGATGGTTTATTTCTAATGTGTTTAGGATTTGGAAAAGCAGCTGTCATTGAGTACTGCTTCTTTTAGACACCAGTTAGCAGTTGAGAAAAAGAAGACTATTGAAGCTCAGTCGATGACAGCAAATTTGCACGTAGAAATCGAGTCGCTGAAGCTCAAACTTAAGGTATTTAGATGCTTAAATCATATTTTTCTTACCACAGAAGGAATCCAAGATGCTATTCACTAAATGCTGATTTGACATAAGCCTATTTTTTTCTCTGGGTTTTTCTTTCAGCCCCTAACTATATAAACTGTAGATTGGATAAATGTATTAAAGTATGTTAGACCTTTTGCACACTAACATTTCTAGGAACAGATAGTACTTGAAAAGTGTCTCCTAACTAAACATATGATCTCTGAAGAACATACATTAATACAATAAACTATATTATCAACATAAATTTAATAATGCATTTCTTTAGGAAAGAGAAAGAGAAATAAGCATTACAAATATTTATGCACACCGGATGCGCAAAGATCAGCCAGAGAAAGCCGATTCACGTTCTTCTCCAAAAGGTAGAACAGAGTTTGTTTCATACTATAATAATAAAAATATAATTCATTGATGTCAAAAAATATTTCAAATCCTTGCTCTATTTTCTCTTTTAAAAATGGCAATACTACATTTTGTGAACTCTTTAATTAGTAGTCATTAGTGCTGATTAAACAGGATCATTTTCATCCTTCTCTCTAGATGGGAGAGATAAGGGGAGAAGAGTTGAATTAGTGAGGAGAGTGTATTTCTAACCCCTTCCTTCAACTCTGAATTTATGAATGAAATACAGGAGTGATTTATCATTGCCTTGTCCCGTGCAGTATGAAATAATCCCCTTGCATTTGCCACTGAACGGATTATCTAACATCTTCCTATCATGCTGTTCCTATCCAATATACACAATCCTCAAATTATGACTGTAATGGAGCTCAGAATTTTCATCATAAGTTATGATGGTAGTAAATCAAGGCACCCACATGATCAACCTGATTTTAAAACTTTTTTTGTGCTGTTTATTAAACGAATGTCTCAATGTAAAGCAAATGATTATTAAAATTAAAAAGATCTTTAAGGAAACATTGTGGTTGTGAAGCAAGGCAATGAATTTTATGGCCAGTTTTGCCAGAAACTGGCTTAAAAAGTTAGTTACAAGCAACAAAACACAGCAATTCGCCATAAAGAGGTTCATGTGACAGTGGGGGGGGGGGAACGGGACAGCATCAGAACTCTGGAACTGGGTTATAAATATTTTGGGACGAATATCGTAACTCTGAATGCAATGCAATTGTTCGTTTTGTGAGGAATATGTGTGAAAATTTACATCAGGGTTATCCTTCAACAGGTCCCTTAATCAACCCCAAAATAACATGCAGCAGAAGACCAAGGAACAGGCAACAGGGTGAAATAACCAACTTTATAGAAGATTCTGTCACTAATTATGAGCCCGCATTTGCCAGATTTCCAAAGGAAAGACAAAAAGACACTTCTTCAAATCCCGGTGAAGAAAACAGTCACAAGATACCACCTGGGAAAAAAAGGCTTCGTTTGGAAAAATTGTTTGGGCCAAACTGCATTTTAAATACCAAATGATGGCTTGCATTATTTGATTCCAGTCAAGCTCATAGAACTAATAGATATCAGATAGTATTAGGACTAAGACATATTAGGTAGTAGATATTAGCGTTAGAAGTAGGATATATTTGATCGTAGATATTAGATCGTTTAGAACTAAGCGATGTTAGATAGTTAATGTTAGCATTAGAAGTAAATGATGTTAGATTATTATTAAAATTAGGCAATATTAGAAGTAGATATGAGTTAGTATTAGAACTAAGCAATATTAGATAGTAGATATTAATATTAGAACTAGGATATATTAGATAATAGATATTAGTATTAGAGCTAGGATATATTAGATAATAGATTTTAGATATTAGTATTAGAGCTAGGATAGATAATAGATTTTGGATGGTATGAGAACTAGGAGATATTAGTAATTTCTGTCGTTACTATTGAAATAAGCAGCACATAAAACTCTATTTTGTGAACTTTCTGAACATTTTTATAAACAATGAACTCTGGTAATTGACATAACGACTAGAAGTATTTAGTGCAGAAACACCTTCTAAACGTGCCCATAAAAATCTAGGGCCATGAGATTCCAAATAACAATTAAAGACCCAGAGGAGACTTCACTTGGTCGTATCCTAATGGCATTAACAATAGTATGGGCATAGAATGCAAGCAATGGAGAAATAAGGAGAAGGGCAATGGCAATTGAACAACCTCAAACTAGGCAAGTACCATGTATGAGGTAGCACTGTATAAGCAGCAGGCCCAAACGTCCGAAATTAACCATCCTTCGGAGCTGTTCTGTTTGGTTTTTTTTTAATGCAGCAGAGATGTTAAAAGTCCAATGTCAATATGCATGTCCAACAAAAATGATCATTATGTGGGGGGACTTGCGATATACACAAGAAGTATAGTTCTTCCTGAGTCATCCTAGTGACTAAGAAATAAGATGCATCTAGAAAAAAACTCCCAGCAAAAAAGGATGCCCTCCATAGGCAGAAATGTGCCCAAATTTACAACAAGGTTTGAGGGCATTTGAATAAAACAAAAATTAGCCTTCAAAGTCAATAGGTGACTTTGGTGTAATATTGGATGTCTAATTGACCCTATTCCATGCTATTCCTCTGTGCCATGGATCAAGAAATCCTTTCCTAGAAAGAAACTAAATAGAAGGTCAATTATCCCATAAGTTACTACCCTCCCAATCTGCGACACCCAGTCTTCCGCATGTATTCCCTAGAGATTCACTTGATGGGGTTTCTCTAAGGTGTAGCTTACCTATAGGTCCATTTTAAATACATGGAACATTGACAATAAATACACGTAAGCAATGAAATCATACATACAGATACCGAAATGTCCACCATCCCACTGTTTCATGAAGCTAATACAGCATCAGTCCTAGGCCTAGTCAATCAATTATATGGCAATGCAGCGATGTAAATCTTGTTGTAGCTGAAATTGTGATCTGTCTGTTCAACATCTGTAGTGATCAGCAGGAAAAGAGTAACCAAGTCCATTGTTGCATCATTTTCAGTAGTGTGGAGAACTCTTCCCAAAGTGGCTCTAGTGGCTGTAGGGTTCTATTAGCACTCACCACACATCTATTGGTATTTCCACTCTGGTTCCATATTGATGTTATCAGGCATTTTCTGTTCTGTTGCTATAGTTCCCAGTTTTGTGTCCACCAGGAGGAAAACAGGTTCTTTCTTCCAAACATGGGATATACAAACCTTCTCCCCTGGGGGTTTCATTTGCATAGAATATGGTGAGATACACAGCTTCCCTTGATGGAATGATCCGTGGTCGGACAGGACAAAAATCAGCTGATAAAAAAAACTTACAAAAAATAATAAATGCCATAACTGACTTAGGCTATTTCCAGCCTCTTCATCTTTTAAATCACCTGTCATCAGCCTGTTGCCACAGGTGCCACAGAAGTCCCAGGTACAGTGAGTTCAAGCCACAGCTCACCAGAACCTGAAGTGTCCAACTTCCTTTTGCCACGATTCCACATATTTGTCAGTATATAGGGGTTCACGAATTGGAATAGACATGGTAACAGGTCAGCCAATGGGGACTGCTAAGTGACCCAGACGGCTCTGAGCCTGGGCATGCCTTAGGTCACTGATCTGTATATATATATATATATATATATATATATATATATATATATATATATATATATATATATATATATATATGAGTGCCTCTGTATAATATAGCTTTTGTGATTATTGATTCTGTACTTCTGCATACTGAGTTCTGGTTCTGGTTTCTGCTGTATGGTATTGTATAGAAAGAAGTTTCTTATATAATTGAATCCTGCTGAATTGTTTACTGGTGTGCTAGTTGGATTGCTGCAAATTCAAACAGGTTATGGGCCCAGAGCAACCAGACACAGTAAGACTGAACTGCAATTAAGCCGAAGGACTGCCTGTGGTAAAAAAAGTAAAAAGAACAAGGCAGAGAAGGCTTGCAGGATGGCTGTTGAATTCAAGGAGAGCTCTCTGCCTCAACTGGGACAGAAGAATTATATCATTTGGGCTGCAAAAATGGAATGCTTCCTGAAGGTTGAGGAGCTCTGGGATATTGTTGGTAAATCACCCCAGGGGCCATTAGCAGCAGCAGATCAAAGGCAGCACGATAAGGCACTGGCCTACATCATCTTAAGTTTAGAAGATGAATAATTCCTGAATGTAGCTAATTTAAAAACTGCAAAGGAGGTTTGTCTGAAATTGAGAAGTAAGTGCATCAGCATGCAATATTGTGCAATTATCGAGACAATTATACAGCACCCATTTGCAACCACGAGAGAGTGCGGAAAGGCATTTGCTGCATATACAAACTTTATTTATTGAGTTGGTACACTGTGGCATGCAGATCCCTGAATCTCAGAAGGTACTGTTGGTGTTAAATAGTCTTGATGGAACATGGGACCTTGTTTCAGCTGTTTTTGAGTGCAAAGCAGAACAGGACTTCAGAATGGAAGCTCTTACAGCCTGTTTGATTTCAGAAGAAAACAAACAGCATTTTATAAAAAGCCATGAGGAGAAATTCCTGAGGTGGAGGCCCAAGGAGCAGAGAGAGAGCAGCAGCAGACAGCATGTCTGTAGAGACATGTCTGCAGAGACCAGAGTAACAGATGAGACCAGATTACAGTCCAGCAAAGATTTTCTATCAAGAAAGCAACAGTACAGCGGTGTCTCATCTGTGATGATAAGACTCATTTGAAGAAAGACTGTTTACAAAGAAAAGATACAACAGATGGGCAGGCTGCTGTTGCAAAAGTTAGCTATTGTAATAGCAGAGACAAATGGTTAATAGACAGAGGGTTAGTCAAACAATTGTTAATAATTCTAAATTGTTTTTCAGAAGGGATCCAGCTGGAGGAGATGCAGTAGCCTTGGCGAATGGCCAGAAGGCTAAAGTCATTGGAAAAGGCAGTGTGGTGATTCAATGTCTGAAGGAAAAGTTGAGCAACATATTATGTGTGCCTGAAATGGAGCATAATTTACTGAGTGTCTCTAGTCTAGACCAAAAAGGGTTTGAGACCACATTTGTAAATGGGAAGTGTCTCCTAAAGAGAGATGAGAATGGATGTGCACAGGGCATAAAGCAGGATAATATTTATGTGTTGCAGGGAGAAAAGGTTCAATGCGCCCAAACATTTGGAAATGTAGCACAACATGATTCATGTGTTCATCTCTTGCACAGAAAGCTTGGCCATGCCAGCTTCAGAGTTTTGCAAAAGAGGCAACAGTTTGGAGAAAGGTTGAACTTAAAAGGGTGTAGTCATCAAAGTCCAAGGCATTCCCAGTAAGCAAGAGTAGCACAAGGCAGACAACAAAAGTTCTAGAGCTGGTACATGCAGAGTTGGTGGGGCCAATGCAAGCCAGTTTGGGAGGAGCAAAGTATGTGCTGGTCATTGTAGATGACTACAGCAGATTTTGTTTCAGCTATTTATTAAAGAGTAAAATACAGGTGCTACAGAAATTTAAGCAATGGGTAAGCTTCGTAGAAAGAAGGTATAAATAACAGGTATTTCAGCTGCAAACTGAAAGAGGTTCAGAATGCATGTCAACAGGTTTTCAACAATGGTTGGGACAGTTAGGAATAAAACACAGTCATAGAAATCTGTACCCAGCAGCTGAGAATGGTGTGATTGAGAGACAGAACGGTGTGTTACAAACAATGAAGGACTCACTGCTGGAGGATTATGGTCTGAGGAGGTCATATTGGGGAGAAGCCATGTTCTCGGAGACCGATAATTATTTAATCAATTGGCTGTGGAGTTCCTCAATTAATGATATTCCATATGCTGTTCTATATGGGAGAAAGCCATCTCTGGCACACTTAAGGGTTTTTGGAAGCAATGCATGGGTTCATATTCCAAAAGCAATCAGGAGAAAAGGTCAACCAAAGGCTAGAAAGCTCAGGTTTACAGGCTATGAGCCTGGCTCAAAGAGCTATTGATTTAGCGATGGGAGCAAAAGAATAGTCATTTCCAGGTCTGCTAGCATTGCAGTGCAAAATTGGAAAAGAATTGATGCAAGTTTTTGGAATGATCCACTTAGTGACGGTAACTCACTTAGTGATAGTGTAAGTGTTCAGGGAGGAGAAACTAAAAGAGAGCAAGAAAAGGAGTCAGGAGAAGATGATGACTCGGATATGAAGCAAGAGCGGGTTGAAACACAAGAGCAGTCAATGCCACGCAGGTCAGAGTGATGGAACCACCTGACAGGTGTTCTGCTAATGAAATTTGGGCGAGGACAAAAGTGAAGCCTGTGATCAAGAGATATCTCCGTCTGAAATAGGGAGCTTGTTATATCTGTCACAGTGGTCCAGACCCGACATAGCTTGTGCAGTAAGCATCTTAAGTCACTTTACTGCTGCTCCAATGCAATTGCACTGCATGGGTATAAAAAGAGTTCTCAGGTATTTGAAGGGAACTGTGAACTCGGGTCTTCAAATACAGGTCTCTGAAGAATTGAAATTACAATGTTATTTGACAGTGATTATGCCAATGATGTAAAAACCAGAAAATCTAATTCTGGGATTGTGCTATTGTTTGGAGGCACTTTAATTGGTCAGAAGTCCAGAAAACAAATAACTGTAGCCATATCTATGGCAGAGGCAGAATTTATTGCTCTGTCACCTTGCCAGATTAAAAGTTCTGAAAAACGTGAAAAACTCTATTTTTTGATCGTAGATTGCCCAATTAAGTGTTCCTTTAACATATATTTTACTATTCTTTCTATCCTGTATAAATTTATACCTTTCATAAATTTACCCCAGAACAAATTTCATTGTATTGGGTGGAACCTACACTAACATAAGCATGCATATCTTTACATACTTTGTTTTGGCTTGCCTGATAGGACAGATATTTCCCAGCGCAAAATATAATATTTCTAAAATCCTTTAAAAATTGTGGGTTTACTTCTGTTTGTTTTTTTATTAAATCAGGGAAAAGGAGCTCGTCCTCTTTCATAGCCCCAGATTGAGGAGTGTTTTGCTCAGTAGAAAAACATAATTTATGGAATGAGGAGTGTGAAGGAAACTGGAGATGATGGAATGATGAAAACACCTCCCTAACATCTGCCATTTTACCTTTTCCTTCCATTCAACTTTGCCCTACAAGTCCCATGATGATCAGAGACGAAGTTCTCTAGTTGCCATAGTAGCAAAGATCTAAACAGCCACTTCTTTGCCAACGAAGCCCAAGAACCGGTAACGTGAATAAACGGACCTCGGCTAGAAGCCTCTGTCTGGGCATCGTGGGGAGGAAGTTTAAACCCTGGGCGCTTGGCGGGAGCTTCGACTTCTGTTCTCTGGGCAGTCGAGGAGTGCTTGGTTCGGGTTGTGGGTAAGCAAAGATAGCAACAATTAAGGGGAAGCAAAAACAGGTGGAAGATAAAGGCCTGGTGGAAGAGCTCCTCTAAGGGACCCGGAAAATGAAGCAGCTACTTTTCCCTTCCAAGTTGAATTGTGTTGCCAACTTCCGTTATGTACTGTTTTTATAGTTCATTTCTCATCAATGGTAACTGAGCCCTAACTGCACAATCTCTGCCTCAATTAGTTTTCTTCCCTTTTCTCCAGGGCTCTGGAGGCATTGCAGTCTGTGAATGAGAATGCTAAGAAAGTAGCATATTAATTAATCAACACATCAGTTCTTCAAGAAGTGAATAATATAATGCTAGGAACCAAAATTGTGGTGATCTTTTTGGTACAGAATCAGAGCAAACAACTTTTAAATGTATTGGATGAAGGCTTAAGTAAATGTTTACATCATACATTGTTTCTTTTTCTGACTAGAGTGCCATTTCCTTTCGGAAATAAAGTATAATTGATAGACTTCCCTGCCATTGGTGGAATGATGGCTTCTGATCATACAGCCCTTCATCATATTGTCCAAGAGGATAAAACGTCTCGGCAATGCAGAAAAAGAGGAAGCTCAAACGATTCTCCAGGTAGGCTTAGTAAGAGCACCAACAGTCAAGACAGTAGCTGTAGCAAACATTCCAGCAAGTCTGGAAGTGCTCAGTTTACCTACTCTAATGACTTTCATGACAATGCTTCAACAACAGCTGTCAATGGCAGCAAGAACAGCATTTGTTCAGAAGAGAACATCTGTGGAACGTCTCTGAACTACTATCATGAAGATTTTCACTCGGATGCCTCTGAAACCTCCATAAGTGAAGAGAGTGGCAGCTATATCATCCCATTGCCCGAAACACCAAAAACTAAAGAGCGGAATTTACCAGAAAAGAAAAAGAAAAATGATGTCCATACAAAAGGTAAGAAGGCAGTTGCTCACTTTGAACACTACTGCATTCGCTGTGGTTGGCAGATTTCAGCCAAGCTAATGGCAGTTAAGCCTTTCCTAAAAACCAAGCAGTTGTCCAATAACTCCACTTTTGCTTAGCTACCCTGACACTTCTATACTGTAGAGACTATACTATCATTTTGGAAAGCATTTGAATGTTGATAAAATGTTTAAATTGTATGCAGTTGATTATTATATTAATGTACTGCTTTCCACACCCTGTCAGTAATTCCTCTATCGAGGTAATGGGGCTTGTAGCGATGGATGTAGTTCACCAGTTATCATGGTCATACAGATGTCGGTGTCACATGGTTTCAATAAATAAGCCAAGGGCCAGGGAATAGGTTCCAGTATTAACAAAAAAGAAAAAAGAAAAAGAAAGAAAAGAAAAGAAAAAGTTGGCAAATTTTAATGCTCACACTTCCATTCTTTTCAGTCTATTACATTCATTATTTTATCATTATTTGGATATGGTATGTACGCATGCATATGTATATCTATCCATCTGTCTGTCTAGGCAGTTTGGTATAGTAGTTAGGCTGCTGGGCTAGCAATCCTGCTTTAGGCCTGTTTGGCTGAGGAATTCTAGGAGTTGAAGTCAATGCATCTTAAAGCTCTCTAAATACTGTCTTAGCATATTATGTGAGTATAGCAGTTATGTCTTACGGAAGCTAATATTATGAGAGTTCAGGTATGATTTTTCACAATAGGTCAATCAACCAATAGTTGTAACAGAGATTGACTCAAGATATTACATAACAGGAAGTGAATCTATGCCGTGAATACATACTTGAGCATTTGGCTCTGAAGCTTATGTAAAATGATCTGATTCTTACTTTGCTCAATCTTATATGCCATCTTGATATTTCTTTTAATGCAGGAGGTAAAATGTTGCCTAAAAAGAAACCTCAGCAAAAGAGCTCATATATTACTGACCATATAGTCAATGCCCAGGAGAAAAATAACATGACTTGCCGTCTCTTGTCAGCAAGAGACCATCAAATTAAAGAACTGAAAAACCAAATGGCTGTTTTGCAGAATAGATTGGAGACCTTTATTACAGAAAATAAAATGTTGAAGCATCTTCAGTCTCAACAGTTAAAAGCAATCACAAAATATGAAAATGCTGAAATTAAGCTGCCTGATCTTTTGGCCACGCAGGCCAATGAAGTGCAGACTCTGAGAGTACTTCTCAGGAAATCTCAGGAAGACGAACGCAGGGCTTCCCAGAAGCTAAGAAACGTTGAGGCACAACTCTTAAAAACCACGGATGCCTTGCGGGCACTACAGAAACTTTGCATAGACAAAAAACTTGAAGAGAGAGAAGAACTTCAGCGCAAATTAAGATCACTTACCCAAAAATTGGAAGCTAGGGATAAGAAAACTCAGGTAACATGCAACATACATTGCTTAGAACTGCATAGCATCGCTCTGTGAGCAGAATGGGATATTTTTTAAATCAATCAATGAAATTAAAATCTCTAGATATAAAAAAGACATTATTGGAAAAGAGGAATGTAGGAAAACCAGGAGAAGATTATAGTTAGACAGGTGGAATTATGTATTAAAAGTGGTATGGGCAAGCTAGCTAAGCTAATTACTTATGAATCTTATTTTCACCACACGATCAGAGATGAATGTTGCAAAACACTACCTGGATGTTTTGAGTGGATGTGGTGCAAAACTTCTTGCTCTTCACACTTCCTTCCATTTTTGCATATTTGGCTCAGTTGTATAGAAAATTGAGATTTTGGAAAGAATGACTCTTGCTTTAACTAATCAGATGAAAAAGTCCATCTCTGATGACATGAGCCTAGCCAGCACATTTAAACCTGTATATTAGCTAAACCTATCTTACTTGGCATCATACCAAGGCAAAAATGAAGCATATTATGGTTTATTTTAATTGAAATGAACAAAATGTTAGTCTTGTCTCCTCCTCCTCCACCATCTCCCCCTCCCTTACAGTATAGCTTGTAATGTTGGTATATTAAATAAATAATACTCTTTTGCTAAGTATTGCAATATATAAAATCTAATGTTCTTTTATTCTATTTCTCGACCATACTGACCTTGATTTAAGGATTGGAGAAGGCTATTTCTTCCACCAATAAAAAGAAATTAAAAGTATATATTGTAACTGGATCTCTATTTCTTTTCTCCTTAATCTGCAAAACAGATTGTGAGCATCATCATCTTTCTGGAAACATTTGATAAAATTTCAGTTGCCTTCCTCTAATTTCTAATTCAATATTGTATGATTGCAAATCTTGAATAATCTTATTGATGGTTTATTTCTAATGTGTTTAGGATTTGGAAAAGCAGCTGTCATTGAGTACTGCTTCTTTTAGACACCAGTTAGCAGTTGAGAAAAAGAAGACTATTGAAGCTCAGTCGATGACAGCAAATTTGCACGTAGAAATCGAGTCGCTGAAGCTCAAACTTAAGGTATTTAGATGCTTAAATCATATTTTTCTTACCACAGAAGGAATCCAAGATGCTATTCACTAAATGCTGATTTGACATAAGCCTATTTTTTTCTCTGGGTTTTTCTTTCAGCCTCTAACTATATAAACTGTAGATTGGATAAATGTATTAATGTATGTTAGACCTTTTGCGCACTAACATTTCTAGGAACAGATAGTACTTGAAAAGTGTCTCCTAACTAAACATATGATCTCTGAAGAACATACATTAATACAATAAACTATATTATCAACATAAATTTAATAATGCATTTCTTTAGGAAAGAGAAAGAGAAATAAGCATTACAAATATTTATGCACACCGGATGCGCAAAGGTCAGCCAGAGAAAGCCGATTCACGTTCTTCTCCAAAAGGTAGAACAGAGTTTGTTTCATACTATAATAATAAAAATATAATTCACTGATGTCAAAAAATATTTCAAATCCTTGCTCTATTTTCTCTTTTAAAAATGGCAATACTACATTTTGTGAACTCTTTAATTAGTAGTCATTAGTGCTGATTAAACAGGATCATTTTCATCCTTCTCTCTAGATGGGAGAGATAAGGGGAGAAGAGTTGAATTAGTGAGGAGAGTGTATTTCTAACCCCTTCCTTCAACTCTGAATTTATGAATGAAATACAGGAGTGATTTATCATTGCCTTGTCCCGTGCAGTATGAAATAATCCCCTTGCATTTGCCACTGAAGGGATTACCTAACATCTTCCTATCATGCTGTTCCTATCCAATATACACAATCCTCAAATTATGACTGTAATGGAGCTCAGAATTTTCATCATAAGTTATGATGGTAGTAAATCAAGACACCCACATGATCAACCTGATTTTAAAACTTTTTTTGTGCTGTTTATTAAACGAATGTCTCAATTGTAAAGCAAATGATTATTAAGATTAAAAAGATCTTTAAGGAAACATTGTGGTTGTTAAGCAAGGCAATGAATTTTATGGCCAGTTTTGCCAGAAACTGGCTTAAAAAGCTAGTTACAAGCAACAAAACACAGCAATTCGCCATAAAGAGGTTCATGTGACAGTGGGGGGGGGGAACGGGACAGCATCAGAACTCTGGAACTGGGTTATAAATACTTTGGGATGAATATCGTAACTCTGAATGCAATGCAATTGTTCGTTTTGTGAGGAATATGTGTGAAAATTTACATCAGGGTTATCCTTCAACAGGTCCCTTAATCAACCCCAAAATAACATGCAGCAGAAGACCAAGGAACAGGCAACAGGGTGAAATAACCAACTTTATAGAAGATTCTGTCGCTAATTATGAGCCCGCATTTGCCAGATTTCCAAAGGAAAGACAAAAAGACACTTCTTCAACTCCCGGTGAAGAAAACAGTCACAAGATACCACCTGGGAAAAAAAGGCTTCATTTGGAAAAATTGTTTGGGCCAAACTGCATTTTAAATACCAAATGATGGCTTGCATTATTTGATTCCAGTCAAGCTCATAGAACTAATAGATATCAGATAGTATTAGGACTAGGACATATTAGGTAGTAGATATTAGTGTTAGAAGTAGGATATATTTGATCGTAGATATTAGATCGTTTAGAACTAAGCGATGTTAGATAGTTAATGTTAGCATTAGAAGTAAATGATGTTAGATTATTATTAAAATTAGGCAATTTTAGAAGTAGATATGAGTTAGTATTAGAACTAAGCAATATTAGATAGTAGATATTAATATTAGAACTAGGATATATTAGATAATAGATATTAGTATTAGAGCTAGGATATATTAGATAATAGATTTTAGATAGTATGAGAACTAGGAGATATTAGATAGTAGATATTAGTATTAGAGCTAGGATAGATAATAGATTTTGGATGATATGAGAACTAGGAGATATTAGTAATTTCTGTCGTTACTATTGAAATAAGCAGCACATAAAACTCTATTTTGTGAACTTTCTGAACATTTTTATAAACAATGAACTCTGGTAATTGACATAACGACTAGAAGTATTTAGTGCAGAAACACCTTCTAAACGTGCCCATAAAAATCTAGGGCCATGAGATTCCAAATAACAATTAAAGACCCAGAGGAGACTTCACTTGGTCGTATCCTAATGGCATTAACAATAGTATGGGCATAGAATGCAAGCAATGGAGAAATAAGGAGAAGGGCAATGGCAATTGAACAACCTCAAACTAGGCAAGTACCATGTATGAGGTAGCACTGTATAAGCAGCAGGCCCAAACGTCCGAGATTAACCATCCTTCGGAGCTGTTCTGTTTGGTTTTTTTTTAATGCAGCAGAGATGTTAAAAGTCCAATGTCAATATGCATGTCCAACAAAAATGATCATTATGTGAGGGGACTTGCGATATACACAAGAAGTATAGTTCTTCCTGAGTCATCCTAGTGACTAAGAAATAAGATGCATCTAGAAAAAAACTCCCAGCAAAAAAGGATGCCCTCCATAGGCAGAAATGTGCCCAAATTTACAACAAGGTTTGAGGGCATTTGAATAAAACAAAAATTAGCCTTCAAAGTCAATAGGTGACTTTGGTGTAATATTGGATGTCTAATTGACCCTATTCCATGCTATTCCTCTGTGCCATGGATCAAGAAATCCTTTCCTAGAAAGAAACTAAATAGAAGGTCAATTATCCCATAAGTTACTACCCTCCCAATCTGCGACACCCAGTCTTCCGCATGTATTCCCTAGAGATTCACTTGATGGGGTTTCTCTAAGGTGTAGCTTACCTATAGGTCCATTTTAAATACATGGAACATTGACAATAAATACACGTAAGCAATGAAATCATACATACAGATACCGAAATGTCCACCATCCCACTGTTTCATGAAGCTAATACAGCATCAGTCCTAGGCCTAGTCAATCAATTATATGGCAATGCAGCGATGTAAATCTTGTTGTAGCTGAAATTGTGATCTGTCTGTTCAACATCTGTAGTGATCAGCAGGAAAAGAGTAACCAAGTCCATTGTTGCATCATTTTCAGTAGTGTGGAGAACTCTTCCCAAAGCGGCTCTAGTGGCTGTAGGGTTCTATTAGCACTCACCACACATCTATTGGTATTTCCACTCTGGTTCCATATTGATGTTATCAGGCATTTTCTGTTCTGTTGCTATAGTTCCCAGTTTTGTGTCCACCAGGAGGAAAACAGGTTCTTTCTTCCAAACATGGGATATACAAACCTTCTCCCCTGGGGGTTTCATTTGCATAGAATATGGTGAGATACACAGCTTCCCTTGATGGAATGATCCGTGGTCGGACAGGACAAAAATCAGCTGATAAAAAAAACTTACAAAAAATAATAAATGCCATAACTGACTTAGGCTATTTCCAGCCTCTTCATCTTTTAAATCACCTGTCATCAGCCTGTTGCCACAGGTGCCACAGAAGTCCCAGGTACAGTGAGTTCAAGCCACAGCTCACCAGAACCTGAAGTGTCCAACTTCCTTTTGCCACGATTCCACATATTTGTCAGTATATAGGGGTTCACGAATTGGAATAGACATGGTAACAGGTCAGCCAATGGGGACTGCTAAGTGACCCAGACGGCTCTGAGCCTGGGCATGCCTTAGGTCACTGATCTGTATATATATATATATATATATATATATATATATATATATATATATATATATATATATATATATATATATATATATATATATATGAGTGCCTCTGTATAATATAGCTTTTGTGATTATTGATTCTGTACTTCTGCATACTGAGTTCTGGTTCTGGTTTCTGCTGTATGGTATTGTATAGAAAGAAGTTTCTTATATAATTGAATCCTGCTGAATTGTTTACTGGTGTGCTAGTTGGATTGCTGCAAATTCAAACAGGTTATGGGCCCAGAGCAACCAGACACAGTAAGACTGAACTGCAATTAAGCCGAAGGACTGCCTGTGGTAAAAAAAGTAAAAAGAACAAGGCAGAGAAGGCTTGCAGGATGGCTGTTGAATTCAAGGAGAGCTCTCTGCCTCAACTGGGACAGAAGAATTATATCATTTGGGCTGCAAAAATGGAATGCTTCCTGAAGGTTGAGGAGCTCTGGGATATTGTTGGTAAATCACCCCAGGGGCCATTAGCAGCAGCAGATCAAAGGCAGCACGATAAGGCACTGGCCTACATCATCTTAAGTTTAGAAGATGAATAATTCCTGAATGTAGCTAATTTAAAAACTGCAAAGGAGGTTTGTCTGAAATTGAGAAGTAAGTGCATCAGCATGCAATATTGTGCAATTATCGAGACAATTATACAGCACCCATTTGCAACCACGAGAGAGTGCGGAAAGGCATTTGCTGCATATACAAACTTTATTTATTGAGTTGGTACACTGTGGCATGCAGATCCCTGAATCTCAGAAGGTACTGTTGGTGTTAAATAGTCTTGATGGAACATGGGACCTTGTTTCAGCTGTTTTTGAGTGCAAAGCAGAACAGGACTTCAGAATGGAAGCTCTTACAGCCTGTTTGATTTCAGAAGAAAACAAACAGCATTTTATAAAAAGCCATGAGGAGAAATTCCTGAGGTGGAGGCCCAAGGAGCAGAGAGAGAGCAGCAGCAGACAGCATGTCTGTAGAGACATGTCTGCAGAGACCAGAGTAACAGATGAGACCAGATTACAGTCCAGCAAAGATTTTCTATCAAGAAAGCAACAGTACAGCGGTGTCTCATCTGTGATGATAAGACTCATTTGAAGAAAGACTGTTTACAAAGAAAAGATACAACAGATGGGCAGGCTGCTGTTGCAAAAGTTAGCTATTGTAATAGCAGAGACAAATGGTTAATAGACAGAGGGTTAGTCAAACAATTGTTAATAATTCTAAATTGTTTTTCAGAAGGGATCCAGCTGGAGGAGATGCAGTAGCCTTGGCGAATGGCCAGAAGGTTAAAGTCATTGGAAAAGGCAGTGTGGTGATTCAATGTCTGAAGGAAAAGTTGAGCAACATATTATGTGTGCCTGAAATGGAGCATAATTTACTGAGTGTCTCTAGTCTAGACCAAAAAGGGTTTGAGACCACATTTGTAAATGGGAAGTGTCTCCTAAAGAGAGATGAGAATGGATGTGCACAGGGCATAAAGCAGGATAATATTTATGTGTTGCAGGGAGAAAAGGTTCAATGCGCCCAAACATTTGGAAATGTAGCACAACATGATTCATGTGTTCATCTCTTGCACAGAAAGCTTGGCCATGCCAGCTTCAGAGTTTTGCAAAAGAGGCAACAGTTTGGAGAAAGGTTGAACTTAAAAGGGTGTAGTCATCAAAGTCCAAGGCATTCCCAGTAAGCAAGAGTAGCACAAGGCAGACAACAAAAGTTCTAGAGCTGGTACATGCAGAGTTGGTGGGGCCAATGCAAGCCAGTTTGGGAGGAGCAAAGTATGTGCTGGTCATTGTAGATGACTACAGCAGATTTTGTTTCAGCTATTTATTAAAGAGTAAAATACAGGTGCTACAGAAATTTAAGCAATGGGTAAGCTTCGTAGAAAGAAGGTATAAATAACAGGTATTTCAACTGCAAACTGAAAGAGGTTCAGAATGCATGTCAACAGGTTTTCAACAATGGTTGGGACAGTTAGGAATAAAACACAGTCATAGAAATCTGTACCCAGCAGCTGAGAATGGTGTGATTGAGAGACAGAACGGTGTGTTACAAACAATGAAGGACTCACTGCTGGAGGATTATGGTCTGAGGAGGTCATATTGGGGAGAAGCCATGTTCTCGGAGACCGATAATTATTTAATCAATTGGCTGTGGAGTTCCTCAATTAATGATATTCCATATGCTGTTCTATATGGGAGAAAGCCATCTCTGGCACACTTAAGGGTTTTTGGAAGCAATGCATGGGTTCATATTCCAAAAGCAATCAGGAGAAAAGGTCAACCAAAGGCTAGAAAGCTCAGGTTTACAGGCTATGAGCCTGGCTCAAAGAGCTATTGATTTAGCGATGGGAGCAAAAGAATAGTCATTTCCAGGTCTGCTAGCATTGCAGAGCAAAATTGGAAAAGAATTGATGCAAGTTTTTGGAATGATCCACTTAGTGACGGTAACTCACTTAGTGATAGTGTAAGTGTTCAGGGAGGAGAAACTAAAAGAGAGCAAGAAAAGGAGTCAGGAGAAGATGATGACTCGGATATGAAGCAAGAGCGGGTTGAAACACAAGAGCAGTCAATGCCACGCAGGTCAGAGTGATGGAACCACCTGACAGGTGTTCTGCTAATGAAATTTGGGCAAGGACAAAAGTGAAGCCTGTGATCAAGAGATATCTCCGTCTGAAATAGGGAGCTTGTTATATCTGTCACAGTGGTCCAGACCCGACATAGCTTGTGCAGTAAGCATCTTAAGTCACTTTACTGCTGCTCCAATGCAATTGCACTGCATGGGTATAAAAAGAGTTCTCAGGTATTTGAAGGGAACTGTGAACTTGGGTCTTCAAATACAGGTCTCTGAAGAATTGAAATTACAATGTTATTTGACAGTGATTATGCCAATGATGTAAAAACCAGAAAATCTAATTCTGGGATTGTGCTATTGTTTGGAGGCACTTTAATTGGTCAGAAGTCCAGAAAACAAATAACTGTAGCCATATCTATGGCAGAGGCAGAATTTATTGCTCTGTCACCTTGCCAGATTAAAAGTTCTGAAAAACGTGAAAAACTCTATTTTTTGATCGTAGATTGCCCAATTAAGTGTTCCTTTAACATATATTTTACTATTCTTTCTATCCTGTATAAATTTATACCTTTCATAAATTTACCCCAGAACAAATTTCATTGTATTGGGTGGAACCTACACTAACATAAGCATACATATCTTTACATACTTTGCTTTGGCTTGCCTGATAGGACAGATATTTCCCAGCGCAAAATATAATATTTCTAAAATCCTTTAAAAATTGTGGGTTTACTTCTGTTTGTTTTTTTATTAAATCAGGGAAAAGGAGCTCGTCCTCTTTCATAACCCCAGATTGAGGAGTGTTTTGCTCAGTAGAAAAACATAATTTATGGAATGAGGAGTGTGAAGGAAACTGGAGATGATGGAATGATGAAAACACCTCCCTAACATCTGCCATTTTACCTTTTCCTTCCATTCAACTTTGCCCTACAAGTCCCATGATGATCAGAGACGAAGTTCTCTAGTTGCCATAGTAGCAAAGATCTAAACAGCCACTTCTTTGCCAACGAAGCCCAAGAACCGGTAACGTGAATAAACGGACCTCGGCTAGAAGCCTCTGTCTGGGCATCGTGGGGAGGAAGTTTAAACCCTGGGCGCTTGGCGGGAGCTTCGACTTCTGTTCTCTGGGCAGTCGAGGAGTGCTTGGTTCGGGTTGTGGGTAAGCAAAGATAGCAACAATTAAGGGGAAGCAAAAACAGGTGGAAGATAAAGGCCTGGTGGAAGAGCTCCTCTAAGGGACCCGGAAAATGAAGCAGCTACTTTTCCCTTCCAAGTTGAATTGTGTTGCCAACTTCCGTTATGTACTGTTTTTATAGTTCATTTCTCATCAATGGTAACTGAGCCCTAACTGCACAATCTCTGCCTCAATTAGTTTTCTTCCCTTTTCTCCAGGGCTCTGGAGGCATTGCAGTCTGTGAATGAGAATGCTAAGAAAGTAGCATATTAATTAATCAACACATCAGTTCTTCAAGAAGTGAATAATATAATGCTAGGAACCAAAATTGTGGTGATCTTTTTGGTACAGAATCAGAGCAAACAACTTTTAAATGTATTGGATGAAGGCTTAAGTAAATGTTTACATCATACATTGTTTCTTTTTCTGACTAGAGTGCCATTTCCTTTCGGAAATAAAGTATAATTGATAGACTTCCCTGCCATTGGTGGAATGATGGCTTCTGATCATACAGCCCTTCATCATATTGTCCAAGAGGATAAAACGTCTCGGCAATGCAGAAAAAGAGGAAGCTCAAACGATTCTCCAGGTAGGCTTAGTAAGAGCACCAACAGTCAAGACAGTAGCTGTAGCAAACATTCCAGCAAGTCTGGAAGTGCTCAGTTTACCTACTCTAATGACTTTCATGATAATGCTTCAAGAACAGCTGTCAATGGCAGCAAGAACAGCATTTGTTCAGAAGAGAACATCTGTGGAACGTCTCTAAACTACTATCATGAAGATTTTCACTCGGATGCCTCTGAAACCTCCATAAGTGAAGAGAGTGGCAGCTACATCATCCCATTGCCCGAAACACCAAAAACTAAAGAGCGGAATTTACCAGAAAAGAAAAAGAAAAATGATGTCCATACAAAAGGTAAGAAGGCAGTTGCTCACTTTGAACACTACTGCATTCGCTGTGGTTGGCAGATTTCAGCCAAGCTAATGGCAGTTAAGCCTTTCCTAAAAACCAAGCAGTTGTCCAATTACTCCACTTTTGCTTAGCTACCCTGACACTTCTATACTGTAGAGACTATACTATCATTTTGGAAAGCATTTGAATGTTGATAAAATGTTTAAATTGTATGCAGTTGATTATTATATTAATGTACTGCTTTCCACACCCTGTCAGTAATTCCTCTATCGAGGTAATGGGGCTTGTAGCGATGGATGTAGTTCACCAGTTATCATGGTCATACAGATGTCGGTGTCACATGGTTTCAATAAATAAGCCAAGGGCCAGGGAATAGGTTCCAGTATTAACAAAAAAAAAAAGAAAGAAAAAAAAAGAAAAAGAAAAAAAAGAAAAGAAAAAGTTGGCAAATTTTAATGCTCACACTTCCATTCTTTTCAGTCTATTACATTCATTATTTTATCATTATTTGGATATGGTATGTACGCATGCATATGTATATCTATCCATTTGTCTGTCTAGGCAGTTTGGTATAGTAGTTAGGCTGCTGGGCTAGCAATCCTGCTTTAGGCCTGTTTGGCTGAGGAATTCTAGGAGTTGAAGTCAATGCATCTTAAAGCTCTCTAAATACTGTCTTAGCATATTATGTGAGTATAGCAGTTATGTCTTACGGAAGCTAATATTATGAGAGTTCAGGTATGATTTTTCACAATAGGTCAATCAACCAATAGTTGTAACAGAGATTGACTCAAGATATTACATAACAGGAAGTGAATCTATGCCGTGAATACATACTTGAGCATTTGGCTCTGAAGCTTATGTAAAATGATCTGATTCTTACTTTGCTCAATCTTATATGCCATCTTGATATTTCTTTTAATGCAGGAGGTAAAATGTTGCCTAAAAAGAAACCTCAGCAAAAGAGCTCATATATTACTGACCATATAGTCAATGCCCAGGAGAAAAATAACATGACTTGCCGTCTCTTGTCAGCAAGAGACCATCAAATTAAAGAACTGAAAAACCAAATGGCTGTTTTGCAGAATAGATTGGAGACCTTTATTACAGAAAATAAAATGTTGAAGCATCTTCAGTCTCAACAGTTAAAAGCAATCACAAAATATGAAAATGCTGAAATTAAGCTGCCTGATCTTTTGGCCACGCAGGCCAATGAAGTGCAGACTCTGAGAGTACTTCTCAGGAAATCTCAGGAAGACGAACGCAGGGCTTCCCAGAAGCTAAGAAACGTTGAGGCACAACTCTTAAAAACCACGGATGCCTTGCGGGCACTACAGAAACTTTGCATAGACAAAAAACTTGAAGAGAGAGAAGAACTTCAGCGCAAATTAAGATCACTTACCCAAAAATTGGAAGCTAGGGATAAGAAAACTCAGGTAACATGCAACATACATTGCTTAGAACTGCATAGCATCGCTCTGTGAGCAGAATGGGATATTTTTTAAATCAATCAATGAAATTAAAATCTCTAGATATAAAAAAGACATTATTGGAAAAGAGGAATGTAGGAAAACCAGGAGAAGATTATAGTTAGACAGGTGGAATTATGTATTAAAAGTGGTATGGGCAAGCTAGCTAAGCTAATTACTTATGAATCTTATTTTCACCACACGATCAGAGATGAATGTTGCAAAACACTACCTGGATGTTTTGAGTGGATGTGGTGCAAAACTTCTTGCTCTTCACACTTCCTTCCATTTTTGCATATTTGGCTCAGTTGTATAGAAAATTGAGATTTTGGAAAGAATGACTCTTGCTTTAACTAATCAGAAGAAAAAGTCCATCTCTGATGACATGAGCCTAGCCAGCACATTTAAACCTGTATATTAGCTAAACCTACCTTACTTGGCATCATACCAAGGCAAAAATGAAGCATATTATGGTTTATTATAATTGAAATGAACAAAATGTTAGTCTTGTCTCCTCCTCCTCCACCATCTCCCCCTCCCTTACAGTATAGCTTGTAATGTTGGTATATTAAATAAATAATACTCTTTTGCTAAGTATTGCAATATATAAAATCTAATGTTCTTTTATTCTATTTCTCGACCATACTGACCTTGATTTAAGGATTGGAGAAGGCTATTTCTTCCACCAATAAAAAGAAATTAAAAGTATATATTGTAACTGGATCTCTATTTCTTTTCTCCTTAATCTGCATAACAGATTGTGAGCATCATCATCTTTCTGGAAACATTTGATAAAATTACAGTTGCCTTCCTCTAATTTCTAATTCAATATTGTATGATTGCAAATCTTGAATAATCTTATTGATGGTTTATTTCTAATGTGTTTAGGATTTGGAAAAGCAGCTGTCATTGAGTACTGCTTCTTTTAGACACCAGTTAGCAGTTGAGAAAAAGAAGACTATTGAAGCTCAGTCGATGACAGCAAATTTGCACGTAGAAATCGAGTCGCTGAAGCTCAAACTTAAGGTATTTAGATGCTTAAATCATATTTTTCTTACCACAGAAGGAATCCAAGATGCTATTCACTAAATGCTGATTTGACATAAGCCTATTTTTTTCTCTGGGTTTTTCTTTCAGCCCCTAACTATATAAACTGTAGATTGGATAAATGTATTAATGTATGTTAGACCTTTTGCACACTAACATTTCTAGGAACAGATAGTACTTGAAAAGTGTCTCCTAACTAAACATATGATCTCTGAAGAACATACATTAATACAATAAACTATATTATCAACATAAATTTAATAATGCATTTCTTTAGGAAAGAGAAAGAGAAATAAGCATTACAAATATTTATGCACACCGGATGCGCAAAGATCAGCCAGAGAAAGCCGATTCACGTTCTTCTCCAAAAGGTAGAACAGAGTTTGTTTCATACTATAATAATAAAAATATAATTCATTGATGTCAAAAAATATTTCAAATCCTTGCTCTATTTTCTCTTTTAAAAATGGCAATACTACATTTTGTGAACTCTTTAATTAGTAGTCATTAGTGCTGATTAAACAGGATCATTTTCATCCTTCTCTCTAGATGGGAGAGATAAGGGGAGAAGAGTTGAATTAGTGAGGAGAGTGTATTTCTAACCCCTTCCTTCAACTCTGAATTTATGAATGAAATACAGGAGTGATTTATCATTGCCTTGTCCCGTGCAGTATGAAATAATCCCCTTGCATTTGCCACTGAACGGATTATCTAACATCTTCCTATCATGCTGTTCCTATCCAATATACACAATCCTCAAATTATGACTGTAATGGAGCTCAGAATTTTCATCATAAGTTATGATGGTAGTAAATCAAGGCACCCACATGATCAACCTGATTTTAAAACTTTTTTTGTGCTGTTTATTAAACGAATGTCTCAATGTAAAGCAAATGATTATTAAAATTAAAAAGATCTTTAAGGAAACATTGTGGTTGTGAAGCAAGGCAATGAATTTTATGGCCAGTTTTGCCAGAAACTGGCTTAAAAAGTTAGTTACAAGCAACAAAACACAGCAATTCGCCATAAAGAGGTTCATGTGACAGTGGGGGGGGGGAACGGGACAGCATCAGAACTCTGGAACTGGGTTATAAATATTTTGGGACGAATATCGTAACTCTGAATGCAATGCAATTGTTCGTTTTGTGAGGAATATGTGTGAAAATTTACATCAGGTTTATCCTTCAACAGGTCCCTTAATCAACCCCAAAATAACATGCAGCAGAAGACCAAGGAACAGGCAACAGGGTGAAATAACCAACTTTATAGAAGATTCTGTCACTAATTATGAGCCCGCATTTGCCAGATTTCCAAAGGAAAGACAAAAAGACACTTCTTCAAATCCCGGTGAAGAAAACAGTCACAAGATACCACCTGGGAAAAAAAGGCTTCGTTTGGAAAAATTGTTTGGGCCAAACTGCATTTTAAATACCAAATGATGGCTTGCATTATTTGATTCCAGTCAAGCTCATAGAACTAATAGATATCAGATAGTATTAGGACTAGGACATATTAGGTAGTAGATATTAGCGTTAGAAGTAGGATATATTTGATCGTAGATATTAGATCGTTTAGAACTAAGCGATGTTAGATAGTTAATGTTAGCATTAGAAGTAAATGATGTTAGATTATTATTAAAATTAGGCAATATTAGAAGTAGATATGAGTTAGTATTAGAACTAAGCAATATTAGATAGTAGATATTAATATTAGAACTAGGATATATTAGATAATAGATATTAGTATTAGAGCTAGGATATATTAGATAATAGATTTTAGATAGTATGAGAACTAGGAGATATTAGATATTAGATATTAGTATTAGAGCTAGGATAGATAATAGATTTTGGATGATATGAGAACTAGGAGATATTAGTAATTTCTGTCGTTACTATTGAAATAAGCAGCACATAAAACTCTATTTTGTGAACTTTCTGAACATTTTTATAAACAATGAACTCTGGTAATTGACATAACGACTAGAAGTATTTAGTGCAGAAACACCTTCTAAACGTGCCCATAAAAATCTAGGGCCATGAGATTCCAAATAACAATTAAAGACCCAGAGGAGACTTCACTTGGTCGTATCCTAATGGCATTAACAATAGTATGGGCATAGAATGCAAGCAATGGAGAAATAAGGAGAAGGGCAATGGCAATTGAACAACCTCAAACTAGGCAAGTACCATGTATGAGGTAGCACTGTATAAGCAGCAGGCCCAAACGTCCGAGATTAACCATCCTTCGGAGCTGTTCTGTTTGGTTTTTTTTTAATGCAGCAGAGATGTTAAAAGTCCAATGTCAATATGCATGTCCAACAAAAATGATCATTATGTGGGGGGACTTGCGATATACACAAGAAGTATAGTTCTTCCTGAGTCATCCTAGTGACTAAGAAATAAGATGCATCTAGAAAAAAACTCCCAGCAAAAAAGGATGCCCTCCATAGGCAGAAATGTGCCCAAATTTACAACAAGGTTTGAGGGCATTTGAATAAAACAAAAATTAGCCTTCAAAGTCAATAGGTGACTTTGGTGTAATATTGGATGTCTAATTGACCCTATTCCATGCTATTCCTCTGTGCCATGGATCAAGAAATCCTTTCCTAGAAAGAAACTAAATAGAAGGTCAATTATCCCATAAGTTACTACCCTCCCAATCTGCGACACCCAGTCTTCCGCATGTATTCCCTAGAGATTCACTTGATGGGGTTTCTCTAAGGTGTAGCTTACCTATAGGTCCATTTTAAATACATGGAACATTGACAATAAATACACGTAAGCAATGAAATCATACATACAGATACCGAAATGTCCACCATCCCACTGTTTCATGAAGCTAATACAGCATCAGTCCTAGGCCTAGTCAATCAATTATATGGCAATGCAGCGATGTAAATCTTGTTGTAGCTGAAATTGTGATCTGTCTGTTCAACATCTGTAGTGATCAGCAGGAAAAGAGTAACCAAGTCCATTGTTGCATCATTTTCAGTAGTGTGGAGAACTCTTCCCAAAGCGGCTCTAGTGGCTGTAGGTTTCTATTAGCACTCACCACACATCTATTGGTATTTCCACTCTGGTTCCATATTGATGTTATCAGGCATTTTCTGTTCTGTTGCTATAGTTCCCAGTTTTGTGTCCACCAGGAGGAAAACAGGTTCTTTCTTCCAAACATGGGATATACAAACCTTCTCCCCTGGGGGTTTCATTTGCATAGAATATGGTGAGATACACAGCTTCCCTTGATGGAATGATCCGTGGTCGGACAGGACAAAAATCAGCTGATAAAAAAAACTTACAAAAAATAATAAATGCCATAACTGACTTAGGCTATTTCCAGCCTCTTCATCTTTTAAATCACCTGTCATCAGCCTGTTGCCACAGGTGCCACAGAAGTCCCAGGTACAGTGAGTTCAAGCCACAGCTCACCAGAACCTGAAGTGTCCAACTTCCTTTTGCCACGATTCCACATATTTGTCAGTATATAGGGGTTCACGAATTGGAATAGACATGGTAACAGGTCAGCCAATGGGGACTGCTAAGTGACCCAGACGGCTCTGAGCCTGGGCATGCCTTAGGTCACTGATCTGTATATATATATATATATATATATATATATATATATATATATATATATATATATATATATATATATATATATATATATGAGTGCCTCTGTATAATATAGCTTTTGTGATTATTGATTCTGTACTTCTGCATACTGAGTTCTGGTTCTGGTTTCTGCTGTATGGTATTGTATAGAAAGAAGTTTCTTATATAATTGAATCCTGCTGAATTGTTTACTGGTGTGCTAGTTGGATTGCTGCAAATTCAAACAGGTTATGGGCCCAGAGCAACCAGACACAGTAAGACTGAACTGCAATTAAGCCGAAGGACTGCCTGTGGTAAAAAAAGTAAAAAGAACAAGGCATAGAAGGCTTGCAGGATGGCTGTTGAATTCAAGGAGAGCTCTCTGCCTCAACTGGGACAGAAGAATTATATCATTTGGGCTGCAAAAATGGAATGCTTCCTGAAGGTTGAGGAGCTCTGGGATATTGTTGGTAAATCACCCCAGGGGCCATTAGCAGCAGCAGATCAAAGGCAGCACGATAAGGCACTGGCCTACATCATCTTAAGTTTAGAAGATGAATAATTCCTGAATGTAGCTAATTTAAAAACTGCAAAGGAGGTTTGTCTGAAATTGAGAAGTAAGTGCATCAGCATGCAATATTGTGCAATTATCGAGACAATTATACAGCACCCATTTGCAACCACGAGAGAGTGCGGAAAGGCATTTGCTGCATATACAAACTTTATTTATTGAGTTGGTACACTGTGGCATGCAGATCCCTGAATCTCAGAAGGTACTGTTGGTGTTAAATAGTCTTGATGGAACATGGGACCTTGTTTCAGCTGTTTTTGAGTGCAAAGCAGAACAGGACTTCAGAATGGAAGCTCTTACAGCCTGTTTGATTTCAGAAGAAAACAAACAGCATTTTATAAAAAGCCATGAGGAGAAATTCCTGAGGTGGAGGCCCAAGGAGCAGAGAGAGAGCAGCAGCAGACAGCATGTCTGTAGAGACATGTCTGCAGAGACCAGAGTAACAGATGAGACCAGATTACAGTCCAGCAAAGATTTTCTATCAAGAAAGCAACAGTACAGCGGTGTCTCATCTGTGATGATAAGACTCATTTGAAGAAAGACTGTTTACAAAGAAAAGATACAACAGATGGGCAGGCTGCTGTTGCAAAAGTTAGCTATTGTAATAGCAGAGACAAATGGTTAATAGACAGAGGGTTAGTCAAACAATTGTTAATAATTCTAAATTGTTTTTCAGAAGGGATCCAGCTGGAGGAGATGCAGTAGCCTTGGCGAATGGCCAGAAGGCTAAAGTCATTGGAAAAGGCAGTGTGGTGATTCAATGTCTGAAGGAAAAGTTGAGCAACATATTGTGTGTGCCTGAAATGGAGCATAATTTACTGAGTGTCTCTAGTCTAGACCAAAAAGGGTTTGAGACCACATTTGTAAATGGGAAGTGTCTCCTAAAGAGAGATGAGAATGGATGTGCACAGGGCATAAAGCAGGATAATATTTATGTGTTGCAGGGAGAAAAGGTTCAATGCGCCCAAACATTTGGAAATGTAGCACAACATGATTCATGTGTTCATCTCTTGCACAGAAAGCTTGGCCATGCCAGCTTCAGAGTTTTGCAAAAGAGGGAACAGTTTGGAGAAAGGTTGAACTTAAAAGGGTGTAGTCATCAAAGTCCAAGGCATTCCCAGTAAGCAAGAGTAGCACAAGGCAGACAACAAAAGTTCTAGAGCTGGTACATGCAGAGTTGGTGGGGCCAATGCAAGCCAGTTTGGGAGGAGCAAAGTATGTGCTGGTCATTGTAGATGACTACAGCAGATTTTGTTTCAGCTATTTATTAAAGAGTAAAATACAGGTGCTACAGAAATTTAAGCAATGGGTAAGCTTCGTAGAAAGAAGGTATAAATAACAGGTATTTCAGCTGCAAACTGAAAGAGGTTCAGAAAGCATGTCAACAGGTTTTCAACAATGGTTGGGACAGTTAGGAATAAAACACAGTCATAGAAATCTGTACCCAGCAGCTGAGAATGGTGTGATTGAGAGACAGAACGGTGTGTTACAAACAATGAAGGACTCACTGCTGGAGGATTATGGTCTGAGGAGGTCATATTGGGGAGAAGCCATGTTCTCGGAGACCGATAATTATTTAATCAATTGGCTGTGGAGTTCCTCAATTAATGATATTCCATATGCTGTTCTATATGGGAGAAAGCCATCTCTGGCACACTTAAGGGTTTTTGGAAGCAATGCATGGGTTCATATTCCAAAAGCAATCAGGAGAAAAGGTCAACCAAAGGCTAGAAAGCTCAGGTTTACAGGCTATGAGCCTGGCTCAAAGAGCTATTGATTTAGCGATGGGAGCAAAAGAATAGTCATTTCCAGGTCTGCTAGCATTGCAGAGCAAAATTGGAAAAGAATTGATGCAAGTTTTTGGAATGATCCACTTAGTGACGGTAACTCACTTAGTGATAGTGTAAGTGTTCAGGGAGGAGAAACTAAAAGAGAGCAAGAAAAGGAGTCAGGAGAAGATGATGACTCGGATATGAAGCAAGAGCGGGTTGAAACACAAGAGCAGTCAATGCCACGCAGGTCAGAGTGATGGAACCACCTGACAGGTGTTCTGCTAATGAAATTTGGGCGAGGACAAAAGTGAAGCCTGTGATCAAGAGATATCTCCGTCTGAAATAGGGAGCTTGTTATATCTGTCACAGTGGTCCAGACCCGACATAGCTTGTGCAGTAAGCATCTTAAGTCACTTTACTGCTGCTCCAATGCAATTGCACTGCATGGGTATAAAAAGAGTTCTCAGGTATTTGAAGGGAACTGTGAACTTGGGTCTTCAAATACAGGTCTCTGAAGAATTGAAATTACAATGTTATTTGACAGTGATTATGCCAATGATGTAAAAACCAGAAAATCTAATTCTGGGATTGTGCTATTGTTTGGAGGCACTTTAATTGGTCAGAAGTCCAGAAAACAAATAACTATAGCCATATCTATGGCAGAGGCAGAATTTATTGCTCTGTCACCTTGCCAGATTAAAAGTTCTGAAAAACGTGAAAAACTCTATTTTTTGATCGTAGATTGCCCAATTAAGTGTTCCTTTAACATATATTTTACTATTCTTTCTATCCTGTATAAATTTATACCTTTCATAAATTTACCCCAGAACAAATTTCATCGTATTGGGTGGAACCTACACTAACATAAGCATGCATATCTTTACATACTTTGTTTTGGCTTGCCTGATAGGACAGATATTTCCCAGCGCAAAATATAATATTTCTAAAATCCTTTAAAAATTGTGGGTTTACTTCTGTTTGTTTTTTTATTAAATCAGGGAAAAGGAGCTCGTCCTCTTTCATAGCCCCAGATTGAGGAGTGTTTTGCTCAGTAGAAAAACATAATTTATGGAATGAGGAGTGTGAAGGAAACTGGAGATGATGGAATGATGAAAACACCTCCCTAACATCTGCCATTTTACCTTTTCCTTCCATTCAACTTTGCCCTACAAGTCCCATGATGATCAGAGACGAAGTTCTCTAGTTGCCATAGTAGCAAAGATCTAAACAGCCACTTCTTTGCCAACGAAGCCCAAGAACCGGTAACGTGAATAAACGGACCTCGGCTAGAAGCCTCTGTCTGGGCATCGTGGGGAGGAAGTTTAAACCCTGGGCGCTTGGCGGGAGCTTCGACTTCTGTTCTCTGGGCAGTCGAGGAGTGCTTGGTTCGGGTTGTGGGTAAGCAAAGATAGCAACAATTAAGGGGAAGCAAAAACAGGTGGAAGATAAAGGCCTGGTGGAAGAGCTCCTCTAAGGGACCCGGAAAATGAAGCAGCTCCTTTTCCCTTCCAAGTTGAATTGTGTTGCCAACTTCCGTTATGTACTGTTTTTATAGTTCATTTCTCATCAATGGTAACTGAGCCCTAACTGCACAATCTCTGCCTCAATTAGTTTTCTTCCCTTTTCTCCAGGGCTCTGGAGGCATTGCAGTCTGTGAATGAGAATGCTAAGAAAGTAGCATATTAATTAATCAACACATCAGTTCTTCAAGAAGTGAATAATATAATGCTAGGAACCAAAATTGTGGTGATCTTTTTGGTACAGAATCAGAGCAAACAACTTTTAAATGTATTGGATGAAGGCTTAAGTAAATGTTTACATCATACATTGTTTCTTTTTCTGACTAGAGTGCCATTTCCTTTCGGAAATAAAGTATAATTGATAGACTTCCCTGCCATTGGTGGAATGATGGCTTCTGATCATACAGCCCTTCATCATATTGTCCAAGAGGATAAAACGTCTCGGCAATGCAGAAAAAGAGGAAGCTCAAACGATTCTCCAGGTAGGCTTAGTAAGAGCACCAACAGTCAAGACAGTAGCTGTAGCAAACATTCCAGCAAGTCTGGAAGTGCTCAGTTTACCTACTCTAATGACTTTCATGATAATGCTTCAAGAACAGCTGTCAATGGCAGCAAGAACAGCATTTGTTCAGAAGAGAACATCTGTGGAACATCTCTGAACTACTATCATGAAGATTTTCACTCGGATGCCTCTGAAACCTCCATAAGTGAAGAGAGTGGCAGCTACATCATCCCATTGCCCGAAACACCAAAAACTAAAGAGCGGAATTTACCAGAAAAGAAAAAGAAAAATGATGTCCATGCAAAAGGTAAGAAGGCAGTTGCTCACTTTGAACACTACTGCATTCGCTGTGGTTGGCAGATTTCAGCCAAACTAATGGCAGTTAAGCCTTTCCTAAAAACCAAGCAGTTGTCCAATAACTCCACTTTTGCTTAGCTACCCTGACACTTCTATACTGTAGAGACTATACTATCATTTTGGAAAGCATTTGAATGTTGATAAAATGTTTAAATTGTATGCAGTTGATTATTATATTAATGTACTGCTTTCCACACCCTGTCAGTAATTCCTCTATCGAGGTAATGGGGCTTGTAGCGATGGATGTAGTTCACCAGTTATCATGGTCATACAGATGTCGGTGTCACATGGTTTCAATAAATAAGCCAAGGGCCAGGGAATAGGTTCCAGTATTAACAAAAAAAAAAAAGAAAGAAAAAGAAAGAAAAGAAAAGAAAAGAAAAGAAAAGAAAAGAAAAGAAAAAGTTGGCAAATTTTAATGCTCACACTTCCATTCTTTTCAGTCTATTACATTCATTATTTTATCATTATTTGGATATGGTATGTACGCATGCATATGTATATCTATCCATCTGTCTGTCTAGGCAGTTTGGTATAGTAGTTAGGCTGCTGGGCTAGCAATCCTGCTTTAGGCCTGTTTGGCTGAGGAATTCTAGGAGTTGAAGTCAATGCATCTCAAAGCTCTCTAAATACTGTCTTAGCATATTATGTGAGTATAGCAGTTATGTCTTACGGAAGCTAATATTATGAGAGTTCAGGTATGATTTTTCACAATAGGTCAATCAACCAATAGTTGTAACAGAGATTGACTCAAGATATTACATAACAGGAAGTGAATCTATGCCGTGAATACATACTTGAGCATTTGGCTCTGAAGCTTATGTAAAATGATCTGATTCTTACTTTGCTCAATCTTATATGCCATCTTGATATTTCTTTTAATGCAGGAGGTAAAATGTTGCCTAAAAAGAAACCTCAGCAAAAGAGCTCATATATTACTGACCATATAGTCAATGCCCAGGAGAAAAATAACATGACTTGCCGTCTCTTGTCAGCAAGAGACCATCAAATTAAAGAACTGAAAAACCAAATGGCTGTTTTGCAGAATAGATTGGAGACCTTTATTACAGAAAATAAAATGTTGAAGCATCTTCAGTCTCAACAGTTAAAAGCAATCACAAAATATGAAAATGCTGAAATTAAGCTGCCTGATCTTTTGGCCACGCAGGCCAATGAAGTGCAGACTCTGAGAGTACTTCTCAGGAAATCTCAGGAAGACGAACGCAGGGCTTCCCAGAAGCTAAGAAACGTTGAGGCACAACTCTTAAAAACCACGGATGCCTTGCGGGCACTACAGAAACTTTGCATAGACAAAAAACTTGAAGAGAGAGAAGAACTTCAGCGCAAATTAAGATCACTTACCCAAAAATTGGAAGCTAGGGATAAGAAAACTCAGGTAACATGCAACATACATTGCTTAGAACTGCATAGCATCGCTCTGTGAGCAGAATGGGATATTTTTTAAATCAATCAATGAAATTAAAATCTCTAGATATAAAAAAGACATTATTGGAAAAGAGGAATGTAGGAAAACCAGGAGAAGATTATAGTTAGACAGGTGGAATTATGTATTAAAAGTGGTATGGGCAAGCTAGCTAAGCTAATTACTTATGAATCTTATTTTCACCACACGATCAGAGATGAATGTTGCAAAACACTACCTGGATGTTTTGAGTGGATGTGGTGCAAAACTTCTTGCTCTTCACACTTCCTTCCATTTTTGCATATTTGGCTCAGTTGTATAGAAAATTGAGATTTTGGAAAGAATGACTCTTGCTTTAACTAATCAGATGAAAAAGTCCATCTCTGATGACATGAGCCTAGCCAGCACATTTAAACCTGTATATTAGCTAAACCTACCTTACTTGGCATCATACCAAGGCAAAAATGAAGCATATTATGGTTTATTATAATTGAAATGAACAAAATGTTAGTCTTGTCTCCTCCTCCTCCACCATCTCCCCCTCCCTTACAGTATAGCTTGTAATGTTGGTATATTAAATAAATAATACTCTTTTGCTAAGTATTGCAATATATAAAATCTAATGTTCTTTTATTCTATTTCTCGACCATACTGACCTTGATTTAAGGATTGGAGAAGGCTATTTCTTCCACCAATAAAAAGAAATTAAAAGTATATATTGTAACTGGATCTCTATTTCTTTTCTCCTTAATCTGCATAACAGATTGTGAGCATCATCATCTTTCTGGAAACATTTGATAAAATTTCAGTTGCCTTCCTCTAATTTCTAATTCAATATTGTATGATTGCAAATCTTGAATAATCTTATTGATGGTTTATTTCTAATGTGTTTAGGATTTGGAAAAGCAGCTGTCATTGAGTACTGCTTCTTTTAGACACCAGTTAGCAGTTGAGAAAAAGAAGACTATTGAAGCTCAGTCGATGACAGCAAATTTGCACGTAGAAATCGAGTCGCTGAAGCTCAAACTTAAGGTATTTAGATGCTTAAATCATATTTTTCTTACCACAGAAGGAATCCAAGATGCTATTCACTAAATGCTGATTTGACATAAGCCTATTTTTTTCTCTGGGTTTTTCTTTCAGCCTCTAACTATATAAACTGTAGATTGGATAAATGTATTAATGTATGTTAGACCTTTTGCACACTAACATTTCTAGGAACAGATAGTACTTGAAAAGTGTCTCCTAACTAAACATATGATCTCTGAAGAACATACATTAATACAATAAACTATATTATCAACATAAATTTAATAATGCATTTCTTTAGGAAAGAGAAAGAGAAATAAGCATTACAAATATTTATGCACACCGGATGCGCAAAGGTCAGCCAGAGAAAGCCGATTCACGTTCTTCTCCAAAAGGTAGAACAGAGTTTGTTTCATACTATAATAATAAAAATATAATTCATTGATGTCAAAAAATATTTCAAATCCTTGCTCTATTTTCTCTTTTAAAAATGGCAATACTACATTTTGTGAACTCTTTAATTAGTAGTCATTAGTGCTGATTAAACAGGATCATTTTCATCCTTCTCTCTAGATGGGAGAGATAAGGGGAGAAGAGTTGAATTAGTGAGGAGAGTGTATTTCTAACCCCTTCCTTCAACTCTGAATTTATGAATGAAATACAGGAGTGATTTATCATTGCCTTGTCCCGTGCAGTATGAAATAATCCCCTTGCATTTGCCACTGAAGGGATTACCTAACATCTTCCTATCATGCTGTTCCTATCCAATATACACAATCCTCAAATTATGACTGTAATGGAGCTCAGAATTTTCATCATAAGTTATGATGGTAGTAAATCAAGGCACCCACATGATCAACCTGATTTTAAAACTTTTTTTGTGCTGTTTATTAAACGAATGTCTCAATTGTAAAGCAAATGATTATTAAGATTAAAAAGATCTTTAAGGAAACATTGTGGTTGTTAAGCAAGGCAATGAATTTTATGGCCAGTTTTGCCAGAAACTGGCTTAAAAAGCTAGTTACAAGCAACAAAACACAGCAATTCGCCATAAAGAGGTTCATGTGACAGTGGGGGGGGGGGGGGAACGGGACAGCATCAGAACTCTGGAACTGGGTTATAAATACTTTGGGACGAATATCGTAACTCTGAATGCAATGCAATTGTTCGTTTTGTGAGGAATATGTGTGAAAATTTACATCAGGGTTATCCTTCAACAGGTCCCTTAATCAACCCCAAAATAACATGCAGCAGAAGACCAAGGAACAGGCAACAGGGTGAAATAACCAACTTTATAGAAGATTCTGTCACTAATTATGAGCCCGCATTTGCCAGATTTCCAAAGGAAAGACAAAAAGACACTTCTTCAACTCCCGGTGAAGAAAACAGTCACAAGATACCACCTGGGAAAAAAAGGCTTCGTTTGGAAAAATTGTTTGGGCCAAACTGCATTTTAAATACCAAATGATGGCTTGCATTATTTGATTCCAGTCAAGCTCATAGAACTAATAGATATCAGATAGTATTAGGACTAGGACATATTAGGTAGTAGATATTAGTGTTAGAAGTAGGATATATTTGATCGTAGATATTAGATCTTTAGAACTAAGCGATGTTAGATAGTTAATGTTAGCATTAGAAGTAAATGATGTTAGATTATTATTAAAATTAGGCAATTTTAGAAGTAGATATGAGTTAGTATTAGAACTAAGCAATATTAGATAGTAGATATTAATATTAGAACTAGGATATATTAGATAATAGATATTAGTATTAGAGCTAGGATATATTAGATAATAGATTTTAGATAGTATGAGAACTAGGAGATATTAGATAGTAGATATTAGATATTAGTATTAGAGCTAGGATAGATAATAGATTTTGGATGGTATGAGAACTAGGAGATATTAGTAATTTCTGTTGTTACTATTGAAATAAGCAGCACATAAAACTCTATTTTGTGAACTTTCTGAACATTTTTATAAACAATGAACTCTGGTAATTGACATAACGACTAGAAGTATTCAGTGCAGAAACACCTTCTAAACGTGCCCATAAAAATCTAGGGCCATGAGATTCCAAATAACAATTAAAGACCCAGAGGAGACTTCACTTGGTCGTATCCTAATGGCATTAACAATAGTATGGGCATAGAATGCAAGCAATGGAGAAATAAGGAGAAGGGCAATGGCAATTGAACAACCTCAAACTAGGCAAGTACCATGTATGAGGTAGCACTGTATAAGCAGCAGGCCCAAACGTCCAAAATTAACCATCCTTCGGAGCTGTTCTGTTTGGTTTTTTTTTAATGCAGCAGAGATGTTAAAAGTCCAATGTCAATATGCATGTCCAACAAAAATGATCATTATGTGGGGTGACTTGCGATATACACAAGAAGTATAGTTCTTCCTGAGTCATCCTAGTGACTAAGAAATAAGATGCATCTAGAAAAAAACTCCCAGCAAAAAAGGATGCCCTCCATAGGCAGAAATGTGCCCAAACTTACAACAAGGTTTGAGGGCATTTGAATAAAACAAAAATTAGCCTTCAAAGTCAATAGGTGACTTTGGTGTAATATTGGATGTCTAATTGACCCTATTCCATGCTATTCCTCTGTGCTCTGTGGGTTTCATTTGCATAGAATATGGTGAGATACACAGCTTCCCTTGATGGAATGATCCGTGGTCGGACAGGACAAAAATCAGCTGATAAAAAAAACTTACAAAAAATAATAAATGCCATAACTGACTTAGGCTATTTCCAGCCTCTTCATCTTTTAAATCACCTGTCATCAGCCTGTTGCCACAGGTGCCACAGAAGTCCCAGGTACAGTGAGTTCAAGCCACAGCTCACCAGAACCTGAAGTGTCCAACTTCCTTTTGCCACGATTCCACACATTTGTCAGTATATAGGGGTTCACGAATTGGAATAGACATGGTAACAGGTCAGCCAATGGGGACTGCTAAGTGACCCAGACGGCTCTGAGCCTGGGCATGCCTTAGGTCACTGATCTGTATATATATATATATATATATTTATGAGTGCCTCTGTATAATATAGCTTTTGTGATTATTGATTCTGTACTTCTGCATACTGAGTTCTGGTTCTGGTTTCTGCTGTATGGTATTGTATAGAAAGAAGTTTCTTATATAATTGAATCCTGCTGAATTGTTTACTGGTGTGCTAGTTGGATTGCTGCAAATTCAAACAGGTTATGGGCCCAGAGCAACCAGACACAGTAAGGCTGAACTGCAATTAAGCCAAAGGACTGCCTGTGGTAAAAAAAGTAAAAAGAACAAGGCAGAGAAGGCTTGCAGGATGGCTGTTGAATTCAAGGAGAGCTCTCTGCCTCAACTGGGACAGAAGAATTATATCATTTGGGCTGCAAAAATGGAATGCTTCCTGAAGGTTGAGGAGCTCTGGGATATTGTTGGTAAATCACCCCAGGGGCCATTAGCAGCAGCAGATCAAAGGCAGCACGATAAGGCACTGGCCTACATCATCTTAAGTTTAGAAGATGAATAATTCCTGAATGTAGCTAATTTAAAAACTGCAAAGGAGGTTTGTCTGAAATTGAGAAGTAAGTGCATCAGCATGCAATATTGTGCAATTATCGAGACAATTATACAGCACCCATTTGCAACCACGAGAGAGTGCGGAAAGGCATTTGCTGCATATACAAACTTTATTTATTGAGTTGGTACACTGTGGCATGCAGATCCCTGAATCTCAGAAGGTACTGTTGGTGTTAAATAGTCTTGATGGAACATGGGACCTTGTTTCAGCTGTTTTTGAGTGCAAAGCAGAACAGGACTTCAGAATGGAAGCTCTTACAGCCTGTTTGATTTCAGAAGAAAACAAACAGCATTTTATAAAAAGCCATGAGGAGAAATTCCTGAGGTGGAGGCCCAAGGAGCAGAGAGAGAGCAGCAGCAGACAGCATGTCTGTAGAGACATGTCTGCAGAGACCAGAGTAACAGATGAGACCAGATTACAGTCCAGCAAAGATTTTCTATCAAGAAAGCAACAGTACAGCGGTGTCTCATCTGTGATGATAAGACTCATTTGAAGAAAGACTGTTTACAAAGAAAAGATACAACAGATGGGCAGGCTGCTGTTGCAAAAGTTAGCTATTGTAATAGCAGAGACAAATGGTTAATAGACAGAGGGTTAGTCAAACAATTGTTAATAATTCTAAATTGTTTTTCAGAAGGGATCCAGCTGGAGGAGATGCAGTAGCCTTGGCGAATGGCCAGAAGGCTAAAGTCATTGGAAAAGGCAGTGTAGTGATTCAATGTCTGAAGGAAAAGTTGAGCAACATATTATGTGTGCCTGAAATGGAGCATAATTTACTGAGTGTCTCTAGTCTAGACCAAAAAGGGTTTGAGACCACATTTGTAAATGGGAAGTGTCTCCTAAAGAGAAATGAGAATGGATGTGCACAGGGCATAAAGCAGGATAATATTTATGTGTTGCAGGGAGAAAAGGTTCAATGCGCCCAAACATTTGGAAATGTAGCACAACATGATTCATGTGTTCATCTCTTGCACAGAAAGCTTGGCCATGCCAGCTTCAGAGTTTTGCAAAAGATGCAACAGTTTGGAGAAAGGTTGAACTTAAAAGGGTGTAGTCATCAAAGTCCAAGGCATTCCCAGTAAGCAAGAGTAGCACCAGGCAGACAACAAAAGTTCTAGAGCTGGTACATGCAGAGTTGGTGGGGCCAATGCAAGCCAGTTTGGGAGGAGCAAAGTATGTGCTGGTCATTGTAGATGACTACAGCAGATTTTGTTTCAGCTATTTATTAAAGAGTAAAATACAGGTGCTACAGAAATTTAAGCAATGGGTAAGCTTCGTAGAAAGAAGGTATAAATAACAGGTATTTCAGCTGCAAACTGAAAGAGGTTCAGAATGCATGTCAACAGGTTTTCAACAATGGTTGGGACAGTTAGGAATAAAACACAGTCATAGAAATCTGTACCCAGCAGCTGAGAATGGTGTGATTGAGAGACAGAATGGTCTGTTACAAACAATGAAGGACTCACTGCTGGAGGATTATGGTCTGAGGAGGTCATATTGGGGAGAAGCCATGTTCTTGGAGACCGATAATTATTTAATCAATTGGCTGTGGAGTTCCTCAATTAATGATATTCCATATGCTGTTCTATATGGGAGAAAGCCATCTCTGGCACACTTAAGGGTTTTTGGAAGCAATGCATGGGTTCATATTCCAAAAGCAATCAGGAGAAAAGGTCAACCAAAGGCTAGAAAGCTCAGGTTTACAGGCTATGAGCCTGACTCAAAGAGCTATTGATTTAGCGATGGGAGCAACAGAATAGTCATTTCCAGGTCTGCTAGCATTGCAGAGCAAAATTGGAAAAGAATTGATGCAAGTTTTTGGAATGATCCACTTAGTGACGGTAACTCACTTAGTGATAGTGTAAGTGTTCAGGGAGGAGAAACTAAAAGAGAGCAAGAAAAGGAGTCAGGAGAAGATGATGACTCGGATATGAAGCAAGAGCGGGTTGAAACACAAGAGCAGTCAATGCCACACAGGTCAGAATGATGGAACCTGTGATCAATAGATATCTCCGTCTGAAATAGGGAGCTTGTTATATCTGTCACAGTGGTCCAGACCCGACATAGCCTGTGCAGTAAGCATCTTAAGTCACTTTAGTGCTGCTCCAATGCAATTGCACTGCATGGGTATAAAAAGAGTTCTCAGGTATTTGAAGAGAACTGTGAACTTGGGTCTTCAAATACAGGTCTCTGAAGAATTGAAATTACAATGTTATGTTGACAGTGATTATGCCAATGATGTAAAAACCAGAAAATCTAATTCTGGGATTGTGCTATTGTTTGGAGGCACTTTAATTGGTCGGAAGTCCAGACTTCCTGTTGGCTCCGCGAGCCTCGAAGACGCTCTTTTACGAGCACCCAATCCCCGGTTCCGTTAAAGCCCCAGAACAGCTGAAAAACAGCTGTCTGGAGGCTTGGAACCCTCTCCCTGGGCAAAGGGGAGAGAGAAGAGCTGACAGGTGGAGGTTGAGCCCCAGGAAACGCCATAGGAAGGATCCTGGGGCGCGAAGGGTGCGCACTCCCTGGAATCCCTAGAATCAGCTGCCCCCAGAGATAAGGAGAATCCAAGACCTCAGTGCCTTCTGCCGTGCCCTTAAAACCTTCTTTTTCCAGCAAGCCGGGCTGGCCTAACACTTTTTAAAATTTTTAATTGTTTTGTTTATCGTTTTTAATTAATGGGGCCAAATTTATATATGTCTTTTTAATTGTATTTTAATATTTGTACTTGATGTTTTTACTTGGCTGTTCACCACCCTCAGTCCTCAGGGAGAAGGGCGGTATACAAATTCAAAATAAAATAAAAAGAAATAAAAAATAAAAAATAAAAGCCTGTCAAGTTGCTCCGGACCAGGGACGAATCCGCTAATTAGTGGATCTAGAAGCTGCGACCAATTCTGCCGATGGAAATGAGGGGACTTTAACATTTTGAACCAGCAGCAGGCAGAACAAGCAAGGAGAAATCAGACTGCAAGTATCTTTACCTAACTCCGATGTTTGTAGCCTCCTTCAGAACTAACAATTAGCACTTTGCAACAAAATGGCGATTGAAGCCTGAAGGGGTGGGGGAAAGTGAAAGTCGAAGAAAGTTTCGTTTTGTTGGCAGCCCTTTGCCTGAAAAGAACTTTGTATTGATAGAAGGAGGATTTTAAAACGCTAATTAAGATTGGAATTTTTCTTGAAGAATTTTTCTTTCTGGCTTCTGATTAAAATATAAAGAATTTTAAATTGGAGATGGCCTCAAAACCTGTAAAGACTGTTCCTATTAAAGGAATGGGAAGTGCTGGCAGCTCCCCAGCTCATATTCCTAGACTGCAAGCTTCTGCCCCTCCAGCAGATCCACAGACTTTAACGTTGGAGATGCTACAACAAGCCCTCCAAGTTACACAAGAGAAACTTGCTATTTTGATTAATGAAAAAATTAATGAAACCAATGAAAAAATACAGGTTGTGTCAGATGAGATTGCAACTCGGAATCAGCAAATTAGGGATGATATCATAAAGACATTTAAATGTTTGGCAGGCAATATTGAAATGGTGGATGATAAAGTTGAAGAAGTTAAACAATCTACGGTAATCTTGGATAATAAATTAGATGAAGCTCAGAACAGAATTCAGAGGGCTGAAGATGATGTAGCTATGATACAATACAGAGATATGGAATTTGCTTTAAGATTTAGAGGGGTGAAAGAGAACAAACAAGAGAACTTGAGAGAAATGATGTCTGAGGTATTGGCACCGTTGGTGGGGGAGTCAAAAATGATCTGGGCTGGTAGATTGACAAGCTGTATCGCGTTAATTCTTGGGTTGCTAGACAGAAACATTTACCAAGAGACATTGTGATATATTTTACTACAAGGAGAGTACATAATGAAGTTCTACAGGCCACTTTTAACAATAAACTTTGGGTTGAAGGCCAGGAAGTGATGACAATGAAAGAAATCCCCCCTAAGATCTTGAGAGCCAGAAGGGAGTATGCATTTTTGGTGGATGAACTGAAAAAACGCCAGATAGATACAGTATAGGTGGGAGGTGTCAGCTGGATTAATGGTGACTTACTCAGGAGTGAGGTATCGGCTTAACACAATATGGAAAGCAAGAGATTTTTATATTAATGTATTAAAGGCTGGCACACCCAAATCACCCAAATCACCAGAAGGCAAAAGAAAGAAGGATGTGATGGAAGGTGAAAAAGAAGAGCTCCTGACAGTAGTCCAGGGGGGAGTTTTGACAGGAGAAGAACCATTACAAATTCAGATGGCTGTTCAAGAGTTGGAGTTAATTGATTTAGCGCAACCCAAGGATCAAAGACAGACCAGATTGGTGACAGCTAGGCTCAAAGAAGTATCAAGACAGCAACAATTCCAGATGGCAACTCAAGAAACAATTCAAGAATCTACCAAAACAGAAGCAGTGGGAGGAGCAAGACCTAAAGGTCAAATGAGACAAGACCACCAGAATCTGCTCCAGTTGCTTCAAGGGCCCAGAGATGGGAACTAGATTTTTGACTTGGAATGTTAATGGTTTGAATTCTCCACAGAAAAGAAGAAAAATATTTCATTATCTTAAACAATTTAAAAATGATGTGATTTGTTTACAAGAGACTCATAATGACATTCCTTCCGGGTAGCAGACCAATATGGCGACTCTTTATTGAATGCCAAGGACGAAGGGGCGATGTCCGGCATTTTCGAGGGTGTTGGGGGGGCAGCTGACCATCTTACAACCCCGGCCCAGAAAGCTGAAGCATAGCCGGCTCGATTGAGCCGTAGATGGAGCCGGAAGAACACCCGGCCGCTGTAGAGATAGTTAGGGATGGCGCGGCGGGCGGTAAACAGCGACAAACGTTGAAACCGAGGCCCAGCTGACTGTCATAAATCAAACGGCTGCGGGGCTGGAGCAGTTGAAGCAACGGTCAGCGATGTTGCTGTGGCAGTGGCGGCGCAGGCAGCGCCGGCGGCGGTCCCTGGGCTGCTGTAAACTTGATTTGCAGCGTACTGGGCGCTGCGGGCGGCGACGCGGGGCGGCAGCCATGGATACGGAGGCAGAGCCGACTAAAATGACACTTGCAACTACGATGTTGACAGCAACACCAGCAGCAACACCGGGAGGCTAGGCTATGAGGATGCCCTCTCTAGACAATGGAGAGGGCTTTGCTGCAAGCAGTTACCCCCCCTCGATGTAATGGGGAGGGGGCCTGGACATTCACTTAATCACCTGAATTCAACTTAATCACCTGAATGGCCCTATCTGAAAGAGCATGGTAGTGGTGGGGGCTGAGAACTGAAGACATTTTTTGATCTTCCCCTGTCTGCTTCTCCCCCCCCCCCCTTACTAGACCTAGGCCTAGTTTGGCCATTCAGAAAAAAAAAAAACTTGCAGCTGTTCGATCAACTTATAGCCTTTTTTAAATATCTTTTCCTCCTTGACTATCCTAATTATCCTGATTATTTGATTTCATCTCTTCCGCCTGGATGCTCCATTTTTGCTTTTTTCGACCTTATCTTCGGATTTTTGCTGGTATCAGAAAGGGAGGAAGCATAGACATCGAGAGTCTTGAACAATTTATTTGTAATATTTATACAAGTGGATGGGACGGACCATCTTCTCCTTTGTTTCTGTAACTCTGGACTGGTCGCCGTGAGAGGGCGGTCATTGTGACTCTCATCCCCCTTTTTTATGACTAACTTATTTTAATCACAAGACTTTCCCATCACTGTAAGAGGGAGATGGTATTCCGATGTTCTATTATATTAGCTTCCTTGTACAATTATCTACTTTACCCTTTTTGTCTTAACCATCTGTTTTAAACCATCTTTAACACCTTAAGAAGAAAATGGCCTTTCATCGCCTCCAATTCTATCTCACCTCCAATGTATTCAATAACAGAACTCCTAGCACTGCGAGATTCCCCCCTCTCGCAAGTTTGGCCCTCCAAGTTATCTAGGGCCGCCCTCAAGGACGGGTTTTGGAACCCCGAGAGGTGGTATGCTAAGAACCGGAAGCTTTAGGGTTTTTTAGATAGTTTTTCAAATTTTATTTTAAGGGGATCTGGGAGGAGGGTGGTTTCCAATGTAAATAATGAGGCTGGGGGGCCTCCCAGGAGGGGGGTGGGTTGTATGGGTTCAGGGATTAACCTGCGAGGGATGGGGTCTAGTCCATCTGAAGAGCACGACGGAGGAGATGCAGAATCTGGGGCCAAGGAGAGGGTTAGAGCTTGTGCTGTTGATAGACATTACATCAGTACTGTAGGTGGGAGGGGCAGATATGGCGGGAGTAGGGGGCCACATCAAGTTGCGGGAGTGCGCGCTCGCTGTCTTCAAGCGGTGGCACGCTCCGGCCCCCAATGCTCTTCTTGTTCCCCAGATGGCACAGACCCTCAGGCCCTGGGCCTTCGGCTGATGCTATGCAATGCCAGGTCCATGGTAAATAAAGCCCCCCTCATTTGTGATCTTGTTCAGGAGGGGGGAGCGGACCTGGTGGGTATTACGGAGACCTGGTTGGGCCAGGAGGGGGGAGTCCCTCTCATAGAGATGTGCCCACCCGGTTTCCGGGCATTTCATCAGCCAAGGTCACAGGGAAGGGGCGGGGGGGTGGCAGTTATCATTAAAGAGGGTCTTAGTCCGAGGGAGGCCACTGTTCCTCAGACGGCCGGATGTGAGTCCCTCCTTGTGAAGTGGGGTCATGGGGTGCAGATGGGCCTGCTGGTTACGTACCTGGCTCCCTGCCACGTGGCAGCGGCCTTGCCTGAACTACTCAACGTTATAGCCACGGTGGCGATTGATACCCCTAGACTTATGGTCATGGGGGACTTCAACCTGCCATCCGTCGGTGAGGCGTCTGAGGTGGCTCAGGAGTTCATGGCTTCCATGATGGCCATGGACCTGACCCAATTAGTTCATGGCCCTACTCACATGGGGGGAAACACGCTGGACCTGGTTTTTGTCTCTGGTCAGTGGCTGAGTGGTCTCGAGATAGGGGATATAGCGATCGAGCCCTTGTCATGGTCAGATCACTCCCTCCTTCGCTTTGACCTTCGAACTGCCACACCCCGCCGCAGGGAGGTGGAACCAATGAGGTGGTTCCGCCCCAGGCGCCTGATGGACCCGGATAGGTTCCAGACGGAGCTTGGGCCATTTCCTGAGGCTCTGGCACACGGCTCGACTGAAGACCTAGTGGCTGTCTGGGATAGGGCGGCCGCTGGAGCTTTGGACCGGGTCGTGCCTTTGCGGCCTCTGACCCGGCGTCGATCTCACCTGGCTCCCTGGTTCACCGAGGAGCTGAGGGAGATGAAATGCCGGAAAAGACGCCTGGAGAGCAGTTGGAGGGCCAGCCGTTCTGAATCTAACCGAACACTGGTAAGGTCTCATATTAAGACCTACCTGGTGGCAATAAAAGCGGCAAAGTGTAACTATTATTCCGCTCTTATTGCGTCATCAGATAATCGCCCGGCTGCCCTGTTTAGGGTGACCCGCTCCCTGCTCCACCAGGAAGCGCGGGAGGACCCCTTGGAGGGTAGAGCCAAGGACTTTGTACAATATCTGTATGACAAAATCGCTCAGATTCGGGAAAATTTGGACTCTGACTGGGTAGATTCGGGAGGGAGGATGGAGGCAAGTCTTGAGAATATTACCTGGGAAGAGTTTGATTCTGTGACTCCGGAAAACGTGGACAAGATACTGGGCAGACTAAGCGCGGCCACATGTTTATTGGACCCGTGTCCCTCCTGGCTGGTGCTGGCCTCTCGGGAGGTTACACGAGGTTGGCTCCAGGGGATTATAAATGCTTCCTTGAGAGAGGGTGTCTTCCCTGCCACCTTGAAGGAGGCGGTGGTGAGGCCTCTCCTCAAGAAGCCATCCCTGGACCCAGCAGTGTTGGCTAATTACCGTCCAGTCTCCAACCTTCGCTTCGTTGCGAAGGTTGTTGAGAGTGTGGTAGCGCGACAGCTTCCTCAGTACTTGGATGAATCGGCTTATCTAGATCCGTTCCAGTCGGGCTTCAGGCCTGGATACAGCACGGAAACGGCATTGGTCGCATTGGTAGATGATCTCTGGAGGGCCCGGGACAGGGGTTGCTCCTCTATCCTGGTCCTATTAGACCTCTCAGCAGCTTTTGATACCATCGACCATGGTATCATGCTGCACCGGTTGGAAGAGTTAGGGGTGGGGGGCACCGTGTTGCGGTGGTTCTCCTCCTTTCTCTCTGATCGGTCGCAGTCTGTGTTGACAGGGGGGCAGAGGTCGACCCTGAGGCCCCTTGTATGTGGGGTGCCACAGGGGTCAGTTCTCTCACCCCTTCTGTTCAACATTTATGTGAAGCCGCTGGGTGAGATCATCCGTGGTTTTGGGGTGAAGTATCATCAGTATGCTGATGACACTCAGCTATACATCTCCACCCCGGACCACCCCAATGATGCCCTTAAAGTGATGTCCCAGTGCCTGGAGGCTGTACGGATCTGGATGGGGAGGAACAGACTCAGGCTCAACCCATCCAAGACCGAGTGGCTGTGGTTTCCGACGTCCCGATATAGTCAATTGGTGCCATCACTGACTATTGGGGATGAGTCATTGCCCCCCACGGAGAGGGTTCGCAACTTAGGCGTCCTCTTGGACTCACGGCTGTCTTTAGAAGAACACTTGACGGCTGTGGCCGGGAGGTCTTTTTATCAGGTTCGCCTGATTCGCCAGTTGCGTCCCTTTCTGGATTGGGACTCGTTAAAAACAGTCACTCATGCCCTCGTCACTTCACGCCTGGACTACTGTAATGCTCTCTACATGGGGCTCCCCTTGAGGAGCACCTGGAGGCTCCAGCTGATCCAGAATGCGGCCGCGCGGGTAGTTATGGGAGCAGCATGGCGCTCTCATGTGGCTCCCCTCCTGCACGAGCTGCACTGGCTCCCTGTGGTCTTCCGGGTGCGCTTCAAGGTCTTAGTTACCACCTTTAGAGCGCTCCATGGCTTAGGACCGGGGTACTTACGAGACCGCCTTCTGCCACCAATAGCCTCTCACCGCCCAGTACGCTCCCATAGAGAGGGGCTTCTCAGGGTGCCGTCAGCCAAACAATGTCGACTGGCGGCCCCCAGGGGGAGAGCCTTTTCTGTGAGGGCACCCACCATCTGGAACGAGCTCCCCCCAGAGATACAGAAGATTCCAGATCTGCGCACTTTCCGCCGTGCCCTCAAAACATTCCTGTTTCAGCAGGCCGGCTTGGCCTAACTTTCCCTTTATATTGCTTTTTGATTTTATTTTAAACTGGGATGTCTTGAATTATCTAGGACCAGAGTGTTTAGTATATTTTAATTGGTTTTTTTTATTAACGTTTGTATTACATGTATTTTTATCGTTCACTGTTCACCGCCCTGAGTCCCTTAGGAATAGGGCAGTATATAAATTTAATAAATAAATAAATAAAATAAATAAATAAATAAATATAAGAGTACAAGACCAAAAATACCTGACAAATGCAAGACTTGGTACACACTACGTAGCAGCAGCACCAGAAAAGAAAAATGGTATAGTCATATATCTGAAAAGAGACTTAGTTGCTAAATTAATTGAAGCAGATGACCAAGGAAGATTCTTAGCGATAGAACTTTTAGTTAAAGGAGAAAAAATACTTGTAATTGGAGTCTATGCCCCGAATCAACAACAAGAAAATTTCTACAATTTGCTACACTCGAAGTTGACACAATGGGCATATAAAACTTGTATCCTGTTGGGGGATTGAAATGGGGTCTTGGATATTAAGAAAGATAAGAAGGGACCTAAACAAAATGTTTTAACAAGAGCAAAATTGCCCAAAGCGTTTTGGGAGATGATGGATGATTGGGAGCTGAGGGATATTTGGCGTGAAAGAAATCCGAAAGAAAAAGATTTTACTTTTTTCTCAGACAGACATCAATCCTTTTCAAGGATTGATTTTATACTAATTACTAATGATCTCTTATCTAGGGTGAAGAACACGAAGATTTGCTCAAGAATATTGACAGACCATAGTCCAGTTTGGTTGGAATTGGAGTGTGGAAAAGGGTCTAGGAGGTCCTGGAGGTTAAATGATAATTTGTTTAGGTATGAAGAAAATGTAAAAGAGTGTAAAAAATTTATGAAATAATTTTTTGTTATGAATATGCAAAAGGGTACATCTATGGAAATGGTATGGGATGCAAGTAAAGCATATATGCGAGGAATTTTGATATATTTGAATAATAAACATAGAAAGAAACAGGGGGCAAAAAGAAAAGAATTAGAAGATGAGATTAGTAAACAGGAACACGCTTTAATAGTCAATCCAACAGATAAGAAAATTAAAGAGGCAATCAATTTATTGAAAGGTCAATTTAACATGTTAATAGCAGATCAGGTGGCAACTAATTTACGATATGCAAAACATAATACTTTTTTATAATGCCAATAAACCAGGCAGGTGGTTAGCATATCTGTTAAGGAAAAAGCAAAAATCAAGGACAATAGAGAAAATAAGATATAAGAGTAAGGAGTTTTATGAGCAACAATTGATTAAAAAATCTTTCTTAGAGTTTTATTCGAGGCTGTATACTGATGATAAAATTAAAGATATAGATATAGATAGATATTTGCAGAAAGAGAATATTTATATAATCTCAAATGAGCAGAGGGATAGTTTAAACCAAATCATAACTTCCGAGGAAATTGTGTTAGCAATTAAGCAGTTGAAAGTGGGTAAAGTTCCTGGGATGGACGGTCTGACAGCTATTTATTATAAAACTTTACAGGAGCAAATGGTGGAACCATTGAAAGAATTATTTAACATATACAACAGGGAGGAGAGGTGCCTCCAACTTGGAAGACAGCATTTATCTCGTTGATCCCAAAAGAAGGGCATGACGATACAGATCCTAAAAATTATAGGCCAATTTCATTATTGAACACAGACTATAAGATTTTTGCTAAAATTTTAGCAAATAGATTAATGACAGTTATGCAGCAAATGATTAACCACGATCAAACTGGTTTTATAAATGACAGACAAATGAAGAGTAATGTAAGGCAAATTGTTAACTTATTAGAGTATCTGGGAAGGAACAACCAGGTCCCCGCAGTGCTAGTGTTTTTGGATGCTGAAAAAGCCTTTGGCCGATTGAATTGGCAATTTTTATTAAAATTAATAGAAAGGATGCAATTTGGAGAACAATTTGTACAATCTATTAAGGCAATATATCAAAAACAAACAGCGCAAATAATAGTTAATGGTGGCTTAACAGATCCTTTTAATATAGAAAAAGGAACAAGGCAAGGTTGTCCCTTGTCCCCGTTATTGTTTGTGTTGATGTTGGAAGTTTTACTAAGTAAAATATGTGAGATGGATACAATAAAGGGAATTAAAATTAGACAGCATGAGTATAAGTTACAAGCATTTGCGGATGACCTGGTTGTTACCTTAACCCAACCGGTACAATCGATTACAGCCTTGATGGATATAACCTGCTTATATGGACAAGTATCTGGTTTTAAAATAAATGCAGCAAAAATGAAAGTAATAGCTAAAAATATGGTTAGAAGCCAGAAAGAAGAGATAGAAAGATTAACAGGATTTGAAGTAGTTAAGAAGGTTAAATACTTAGGGGTTTATATTATGACTGCAAATGTGAAATTATATCAGCATAATTATGAACCATTATGGCACAAAATACAAAAAGAGATGGAAAATTGGAAAAAACTACAATTGTCTTTGCTGGGAAGGATAGCCGCTGTAAAAATGAATATTTTACCAAAATTTTTATTTCTCTTTCAAATGATACCTATATTAAAAAAAGATGAAAATTTGAAGGAATAACAGAAGGGCATAAATAAGTTTGTGTGGGCAGGGAAGAAACCTCGAGTTAAACAAAAGATAATGCAAGATATCCGAAAAAGAGGTGGTCTTAAAATGCCCAACTTAAGACTGTACTATGAAGCAGCTGCCCTCTCAGCAATTACAGACTGGATAAATTTAACCGAGGAGAAGATATTGAATATTGAAGGATATGGTTTGGTCTACGGCTGGCATGCTTATTTAGTCTATGACAAGAAAGTAGATAAGGCTTTTAAAAGTCATATATTAAGAAATTCTCTATTGCGGGTCTGGAAAAAGTATAAATATAAATTAAGTGATAAATTACCAATATGGACAGTACCCAGACACGCGATAGAGAATATAAACTTAGAGCAAAAGCAAGATAAGATTACATATAAGGAACTTCTTTATAAGGAAGGAGTCAGATTACAATTAAAATCAATGGAACAATTAAGAGAAGAAGGAATTATTAGGACAGCTGTTTCAGTATGGACAGCTGCAGGCCAGATGGAGAGAAGATCAAAAAATTGGTATTTTGCAGCAGGATGAGAATTTGATAAAGCAAACAAGAGATAAAGGTCGAATGCATATAAAAAGGTGGTATAATCCACTAGTGGAAATAGATTCAGAAACAGAGTTAGTTAAGGACTGTATGATAAAATGGGCACAAAACGTAGGTGAACCAATAATGATGGAAACATGGGAAAAGATATGGGTCAGAAATGTAAGATTTACACAAGCACAAAATCTAAGGGAGAATTTTTATAAAATGTTTTATAGATGGCATTTAGACCCCAAAAAATTAGCCTGTATGTATCCAAATTTACAACCTAAGTGTTGGCAATGTGAGTGTAAAGATGCTACATATTTTCATATATGGTGGACATGTAAAAAAATTAAGGCTTTTTGGATAAAAATATGGTGGATTATTCAAAACATTTTAAAGAAAAAAATTAAATTTACACCACAGGTGTTTTTTTTGGGGAATAGTTATGGATTGTACTGTAATAGAGACTAAGTTGGTTTTGAACTTAATAACGGCTGCCAGGTTACTGATGGCACAGTACTGGAAGAAGGAAGATCAACCCACCATTGAGGAATGGACATTAAAAGCTGTGCATTTGGCAGAAATGGCGAAAATTTCATCATATCTTAAAGATCACTCAAATGAAAGATACATATCGGAGTGGAGAAGATGGATCGATTACATACAGAAGAAGTATCCAAATAAGAAGATTCATATAGCATATGAATGAAGTAATTTTAAGTAATTTATATTTGTTTTTTGAACTATAAGGAGTTAAGGATCTAGGGAGAATATGAAATGTAATAATTTGTTAGTATATTTTAGCTTTTGATTTGTGAATGCTATACTCTGTGTTTGTTCTGGGAAGTCTAGGGAGGGGGGTGGGGAGGAAGGAGGGGAAGGGGGGTGGGAAAGGGGAGGGAGGGGTTGAGGGTGGAAGGGTGGGGGAGTGAAAAGGTTTGTATTTTCTATAAAACATTTCAATAAAAAAAAAATTGGTCGGAAGTCCAGAAAACAAATAACTGTAGCCATATCTATGGCAGAGGCAGAATTTATTGCTCTGCCACCTTGCCAGATTAAAAGTTCTGAAAAATGTGAAAAACTCTATTTTTTGATTGTAGATTGCCCAATTAAGTGTTCCTTTAACATATATTTTACTATTCTTTCTATCCTGTATAAATTTATACCTTTCATAAATTTACCCCAGAACAAATTTCATTGTATTGGGTGGAACCTACACTAACATAAGCATGCATATCTTTACATACTTTGTTTTGGCTTGCATGATAGGACAGATATTTCCCAGCGCAAAATATAATATTTCTAAAATCCTCTAAAAATTGTGGGTTTACTTCTGTTTGTTTTTTTATTAAATCAGGGAAAAGGAGCTCGTCCTCTTTCATAGCCCCAGATTGAGGAGTGTTTTGTTCAGTAGAAAAACATAATTTATGGAATGAGGAGTGTGAAGGAAACTGGAGATGATGGAATGATGAAAACACCTCCCTAACATCTGCCATTTTACCTTTTCCTTCCATTCAACTTTGCCCTACAAGTCCCATGATGATCAGAGACGAAGTTCTCTAGTTGCCATAGTAGCAAAGATCTAAACAGCCACTTCTTTGCCAACGAAGCCCAAGAACCGGTAACGTGAATAAACGGACCTCGGCTAGAAGCCTCTGTCTGGGCATCGTGGGGAGGAAGTTTATTTTTTTTTATTTTATTTTTTTAATGAAATTTTATTGAATTAAGAACATATTACAATTCAAACTATACAGTTCGGCAACGTGTAGTCATATTGTATATTTACAAGTGCGGTATCTAGTCAATTATCTAATTATTTATACAGTTTATACAAAAATTCTTGTATGTAAAAATAATTACTATTTAATTAGAGTACAATAATATATAGGGTTAACTAATCGTTGTGCATTATTCCACATGAGTATTAACTTTTGCATTTAATTTCTAACCACCTATACCACAGATCCCAGATCGTATAAAATTCTGAATCCTCCTTTCCGTTTAATACATACGTTAATCTGCACATTTCTGCGCAGTCAAGTATCTTATTGACTATCTGTTCCTCAGTTGGTCCTTTTTTCTCTTTCCAATATCTCGCATAGGAGAGTCTAGCAGCTTTGACAATATGAATAATCAGATATTTCTTGCCCTTTCCAAATGTTCGTTTTAGCACTCCCAGGAGATAGATTTCCGGGAGGAAGTTAATATCCTCCTTTAATATTTCTTGGATCCATTTTTGTATTTTTTTCCAAAACTTCCTCGCTTCCGGACACGTCCACCACATGTGATAGAAGGTACCTTGGTGGTGACCACATTTCCAACACTTGGGGCTTGCATTTGGGTAGATCTTAGCAATTCTAGATGGTGCTAAGTACCATCTGTATAGCATCTTATACTGATTCTCCTTATAGCTTGTTGCCCTCGTCAGTTTAAGATTGCTATTCCATATTTCTTCCCAATCGTCAAGATTTATCTTTGATTCGATGTTTTTCCCCCAAACGATCATTTGATCTTTTAATATTTCTCCTTCTCTGTCGTACTCGAGAAGGTAGGAGTATAATTTAGCTAATAATTTGTTCTCACTACCTAGCCATATCTTATCCAAACTATTTGTCCCCATCTCTATTCCCTTTTCTTGTTTATCTTTACTATAATGGGATTTAATTTGTAAATAAGGCCACCAATCTATATGGATCCCTTGCTCTTTTAGCATCTCATTGGGTATAAGATTACCACTGTTATCCAAGATATCTTGGTAGGTGACCATTTTCTCCCTACCTAACGTATTTGGATGGACCAGTGCCTCCATTGTGGATATCCATTTTGGGTATTTTAAATAATGTTTATGCCTGATTTCTTTCCATGTCTTCATTAATGTATCTCTAATTTTGTGCTGGTGGAAACATATCCCTGTCCCTTTTCCTTTGTCCCAGAGGTAGGCATGCCAACCTCTCAATAGGTCGTGCCCTTCTAGTTGTAAAATTCTCTTATCTCTTAATAAGGCCCACTCTCGTAGCCATACTAAATTGGCCGCTTTATGGTATAGTTCCCAGACTGGGAGTCCGAATCCGCCCCTATTCCTTTTTTCCTGCAAGGACCGTAGTGCAATTCTCGGTTTTTTCCCTCCCCAGATAAAATTCTTTACTATCCCATTTAAGTCCGAAAAATTTTCTGTCAATACTGACAGGAGTAATTTGAAATAAGTATAGTAATTTGGGGAGAACACTCATCTTGACAGTGGCTATCCTACCGAGGAACGATATTTGCAATTCCCCCATCTATCGAAATCTTGCTTTATCTTTGTCAGTAAGGGTGTATAGTTATCTTCCGTTAAGGTTGAGCATCTGGCAGTAATCCAAATCCCTAGATATTTAATCTTCTTAACTATTTGAATACCCAAATTATTTACTAGTATTTCCTGTTCTCTTATTGGGATATTTTTTGTTAACATTTTAGTTTTTGTCATATTTAATTTAAATCCTGACAGCTTCCCGTATTCATCTAATTCTTTCAATACTTTTGGCCCTGTTGTTAGTGGGTCCTCCATTATCAACACTACATCGTCGGCAAAAGCTTGAATCTTAAAGGTTTCATTCCTAATTTCCAATCCCCGTATTTCTTTATTTTGCCTAATTTTCCTTAACAATACCTCCAGGGCTAATATAAATAAGAATGAAGAAAGTGGACAGCCTTGTCTCACCCCTTTACCAATCCGGAAGGATTTAGTTACATCCCCACTCAATATAATATTTGCGCTCTGTTTATCGTAAATTGCTTTTATCGCGTTCTCAAAATACCCCCCGAAAATCATTTTTTGGATTTGTTGGGTTAAAAATCGCCAATTTAAGTTGTCGAAAGCCTTCTGGGCATGGCCAGCTGTTTCTCGGAGTGTATTTCATAATACTCCAGCACATCCATCACCAGTCTCATATTAGACCTAATCTGTCTACCGGGGAGGAACCCGTTTTGGTCAGGGTGAATCCAATTATTTAATATTATCTTCAACCTACCCGCTAATATTCCCATAAATATTTTATAATCCGTGTTGAGTAAGGAGATAGGTTTGTAGTTCCTTACTTGCTTGGGATCAGTACCTTCTTTTCTTACCAGTGTGATGAATGCCTCCTTCCACGATTCTGGGATCCTGGAGCCTCTCAGGGCCTCGTTGCATATTATCAGAAGTTTTGGTACGAGTATTTCTGCCAGATTCTGGTTTTTATATAATTCTCCTGGGAGGCCGTCGGGACCAGGCATTTTGTTACTCTTTAATTTGGATATTACCCCCTTCAGTTCCTCTAATGTAATTTCTCTATTTAACGCTTCCCTTTCCTGTGGGGAGGAAGTTTAAACCCTGGGTGCTTGGCGGGAGCTTTGACTTCTGTTCTCTGGGCAGTCGAGGAGTGCTTGGTTCGGGTTGTGGGTAAGCAAAGATAGCAACAATTAAGGGGAAGCAAAAACAGGTGGAAGATAAAGGCCTGGTGGAAGAGCTCCTCTAAGGGTTATTTCTTATGAAATAATAATAATAATAAATGAAGCAGCTACTTTTCCCTTCCAAGTTGAATTGTGTTGCCAACTTCCGTTATGTACTGTTTTTATAGTTCATTTCTCATCAATGGTAACTGAGCCCTAACTGCAAAATCTCTGCCTCAATTAGTTTTCTTCCCTTTTCTCCAGGGCTCTGGAGGCATTGCATTCTGTGAATGAGAATGCTAAGAAAGTAGCATATTAATTAATCAACACATCAGTTCTTCAAGAAGTGAATAATATAATGCTAGGAACCAAAATTGTGGTGATCTTTTTGGTACAGAATCAGAGCAAACAACTTTTAAATGTATTGGATGAAGGCTTAAGTAAATGTTTACATCATACATTGTTTCTTTTTCTGATTACAGTGCCATTTCCTTTGGGAAATAAAGTATAATTGATAGACTTCCCTGCCATTGGTGGAATAATGGCTTCTGGTCATACAGCCCTTCATCACATTGTCCAAGAGGATAAAACGTCTCGGCAATGCAGAAAAAGAGGAAGCTCAAACGATTCTCCAGGTAGGCTTAGTAAGAGCACCAACAGTCAAGACAGTAGCTGTAGCAAACATTCCAGCAAGTCTGGAAGTGCTCAGTTTACCTACTCTAATGACTTTCATGATAATGCTTCAAGAACAGCTGTCAATGGCAGCAAGAACAGCATTTGTTCAGAAGAGAACATCTGTGGAACGTCTCTGAACTACTATCACGAAGATTTTCACTCGGATGCCTCTGAAACCTCCATAAGTGAAGAGAGTGGCAGCTACATCATCCCATTGCCCCAAACACCAAAAACTAAAGAGCGGAATTTACCAGAAAAGAAAAAGAAAAATGATGTCCATACAAAAGGTAAGAAGGCAGTTGCTCACTTTGAACACTACTGCATTCGCTGTGATTGGCAGATTTCAGCCAAACTAATGGCAGCTAAACCTTCCCTAAAAATCAAGCAGTTGTCCAATAACTCCACTTTTTCTTAGCTACCCTGACACTTCTATACTGTAGAGACTATACTATCATTTTGGAAACCATATGAATGTTGATAAAATGTTTAAATTGTATGCAGTTGATTAATATATTAACGTACTGCTTTCCACACCCTGTCAGTAATTCCTCTATCGAGGTAATGGGGCTTGTAGCGATGGATGTAGTTCACCAGTTATCATGGTCATACAGATGTCGGTGTCACATGGTTTCAATAAATAAGCCAAGGGCCAGGGAATAGGTTCCAGTATTAACAAAAAAAAAAAAAAAAAAAAAAAGAGTTGGCAAATTTTAATGGTCACACTTCCATTCTTTTCAGTCTACTACATTCATTATTTTATCATTATTTGGATATGGTATGTACGCATGCATATGTATATCTATCCATCTGTCTGTCTAGGCAGTTATTATTATTATTATTATTATTATTATTATTATTATTATTATTATTATTATTTATTGGTTAATCTTTAGTGAGATTCACAGCCTTTGAGGCTGGTTAATAGCTCAGCAGCTCGAGTCCTAACCAAGGACCTAGGAACTGTTAAGGTATCGTCGGAGGATGTAAGCTGTTCCGTGTAAGGTGGTTTTTGTAGAGTCAAAATGTTCAAGTCCGGCAAATTTAGAATTTCTAAATAGCGGGGTAGCCCTTTGGGTATTGCTCCGAGGGCTCCAATTACAATCGGGACAACACACGATTTCTTTTTCCACAGTCGCTCAACTTCAATTTGTAAGTCCCGGTACTTTGTGATTTTTTCTTGCTGCTTATCTTCAATTCGTGCATCACCAGGTATTGCAATGTCAATGAACCATACTTTTTTCTTTTCAACTATTGTTATGTCAGGTGTGTTGTGGACCAAGTGCCTGTCAGTCTGAATCCTAAAGTCCCACAAGATCTTGAGTTTCTCATTCTCTAAAACTTTCTCAACCTGATGTTCCCAGTGGTTTTTGCTGTACTCAAATCCAAACTTCTGGCACAATTTCCAGTGAATGATTTTAGCAACACGGTCATGGCGTTGTAGGTAGTCAGTTTGTGAAATTTTGCTGCACCCACTGATCAGGTGGTCAACTGTCTCCTCTTTTTCATTGCAGAGGCGGCATTTGCTGTTGGTGGTAACATGTTGAATTTTTGCCTTCCTACAGTTTGTGGCTAGGGCTTGTTCTTGAGCTGCCAAAATAAAGCTTTCAGTTTCTTTTTTCAGTACTCCTGATCTTAACCAGTTCCAAGTTAGTTTCTGGTCAGCTTTGCCTTCAATACTTTTCAAGTATTGGCCATGCAGAGCTTTGTGTTTCCAATTTTCAGCTCGCTGCTCAATTACTTCTTTCTTATATTCTGCTTTTGTTTTAGTTGTCTTTAAAAGGCCTCCTTTATTTACTTCCTTAATCATTGGTTCTTCACTTTTCTGGATGTAACCATTGAAGCTGCATTTTTCTTCTTCCACAGTCTGCTTTACTTGTAGGAGTCCTCGACCACCCTCTGCTCTTGGTAAATATAATCGGTCAACATCACTTTTAGGGTGCAAGGCATGATTCATTGTCATAAGTTTCCTTGTTTTTCTGTCCAAATTGTCTAACTCCATCATTATTATTATTATTATTATTATTATTATTATTATTATTATTATTATTATTATTCAAATTTCTATACCGCCCTTCTCCTTTCGGACTCAGGGTGGTGAACAACCAAAATAAAAACATCGATACATAACATTACAGTTAAAAATAGAGTTAAAATAATTTATAAATTTGGCCCGTAATTTAAAACTTATCAATTTGAAATCAATATTAAAATTTTAAAACTAACCCTAAAATCAAGACAGACCGGCTAACTGAAAAAAATAAGTATTTAGGGCCCGACGAAAAGTCCGGAGGTCGGAGATCACTCGTATCTCTGGGGGTAGATTGTTCCATAGGGTAGGTGCCACCACAGAGAAGGCTCTCCTCCTGGGGGTCACCAGCCGGCATTGTCTGGCCGACGGCACCCTGAGGAGGCCCTCTCTGTGGGAGCAAACCGGCCGGTGGGAGGCTATTGGTGGCAGAAGGCGGTCCCGTAAGTACCCTGGCCCTAAGCCATGGAGCGCTTTAAAGGTGATCACCAACACCTTGAAGCGCACCCGGAAGTCCACCGGAAGCCAATGCAGCTCACGCAGGAGAGGAGTCACATGGGAGCGCCCCGTCGCTCCCATCATCTCCCGCGCGGCCGCATTCTGCACCAGTTGGAGCCTCCGGGTGTACCCCAAAGGGAGCCCCATGTAGAGAGCGTTACAATAGTCCAGACGAGAGGTGACGAGTGCTTGAGTGACCGTGCGTAGGGAGTCCTGGTCCAGAAAGGGGTGCAACTGGCGTATCAGGCGAACCTGACAAAAAGCCCCCCCGGCCACGGCCGTCATATGCCCTTCTAAAGACAACCGTGCATCCAGGAGGACACCCAAGTTGCAGGCCCTCTCCGTGGGGGCCAATGATTCACCCCCAATAGCCAGCGATGGCGTCAGCTGGCTATACCGGGACGCCGGCAGCCACAGCCACTCGGTCTTGGAAGGGTTGAGTCGAAGCCTGTTTCTCCCCATCCAGACCCGCACGGCCTCCAGGCACTGGGACATCACTTCCAAGGCATAATTGGGATGGTCTGGGGTGGAAATGTACAGCTGAGTATCATCAGCGTACTGATGGAACTCCACCCCAAAACCACGGATGATCTCACCCAGCGGCTTCACATAAATGTTGAACAGGAGGGGTGAGAGGACCGACCCGTGTGGCACCCCACAAACAAGGCACCTTGGGGTTGACCGCTGCCCCCCTGTCAACACAGATTGCGACCAGTCGGAGAGATAGGAGGAGAACCACCGCAAAACGGTGCCCCCCACTCCCAGTCCCTCCAGCCGGCGCAACATGATACCATGGTCGATGGTATCAAAAGCTGTTGAGAGGTCTAATAGGACCAGGATAGAGGAATAACCCCTATCCCGGGCCCTCCAGATATCATCCACCAATGCGACCAATGCCGTTTCCGTGCTGTACCCAGGTCTGAAGCCGGACTGGAGTGGATCCAGATAGACAGCTTCATCCAGGTACTGGGGAAGCTGTCGCGCCACCACACTCTCAACAACCTTTGCAATAAAGCGAAGGTTGGAGACAGGACAATAGTTAGCCAAAACAGCCAGATCCAGGGATGGCTTCTTGAGGAGAGGCCTCACCACCGCCTCTTTCAAGGCAGCCAGCAGGACACCCTCACTCAAAGAAACGTTGATAAACCCCTGGAGCCAGCCTCGTGTAACCTCCCGGGAAGCCAGCACCAACCAGGAGGGACACGGGTCCAATAAACATGTGGTCGCATTCAGCCGTCCCAAGAGCCTGTCCACGTCCTCGGGAGCCACAGGATCGAACTCCTCCCAGATAACACTGTCAAGGCCTGCCTCAGTAATCTCGTCTGAACTAACCCAGTTGGTGGCCAAGTCTTCCCGAATCTGAGTTATTTTATCATCCAGATACTAGTTGGTATAGTAGTTAGGCTGCTGGGCTAGCAATCCTGCTTTAGGCATGTCTGGCTGAGGAATTCTAGGAGTTGAAGTCAATGCATCTTAAAGCTCTCTAAATACTGTCTTAGCATATTATGTGAGTATAGCAGTTATGACTTACGGAAGCTAATATTATGAGAGTTCAGGTATGATTTTTCACAATAGGTCAATCAACCAATAGTTGTAACAGAGATTGACTCAAGATATTACATAACAGGAAGTGAATCTATGCCGTGAATACATACTTGAGCATTTGGCTCTGAAGCTTATGTAAAATGATCTGATTCTTACTTTGCTCAATCTTATATGCCATCTTGATATTTCTTTTAATGCAGGAGGTAAAATGCTGCCTAAAAAGAAACCTCAGCAAAAGAGCTCATATATTACTGACCATATAGTCAATGCCCAGGAGAAAAATAACATGACTTGCCGCCTCTTGTCAGCAAGAGACCATCAAATTAAAGAACTGAAAAACCAAATGTCTGTTTTGCAGAATAGATTGGAGACCTTTATTACAGAAAATAAAATGTTGAAGCATCTTCAGTCTCAACAGTTAAAAGCAATCACAAAATATGAAAATGCTGAAATTAAGCTGCCTGATCTTTTGGCCACGCAGGCCAATGAAGTGCAGACTCTGAGAGTACTTCTCAGGAAATCTCAGGAAGACGAACGCAGGGCTTCCCAGAAGCTAAGAAACGTTGAGGCACAACTCTTAAAAACCACGGATGCCTTGCGGGCACTACAGAAACTTTGTATAGACAAAAAAGTTGACGAGAGAGAAGAACTTCAGCACAAATTAAGATCACTTACGCAAAAATTGTAAACTAGGGATAAGAAAACTCAGGTAACATGCAACATACATTGCTTAGAACTGCATAGCATCGCTCTGTGAGCAGAATGGGATATTTAGGTACGAACCCTTGGCTGCGCCTCCTTTGCTCCCAGCCACCTGCCTCAGCCCATTTACAGCCATTTCTCCACCTCTGGCCCTCCCCCGGCCATTACAGATATGTCACCAAGACCGGAGGGTGAATAGCAGGCGCCTTGGCCACTGGGGGATAGACAGGCAAGAGTGTGTTCGGGGCACCAGGACTGGAGCAAGGGGGCTTCACAAAGACAGCTTGGCTCACAACTCAGTCAGCTCCAACTGTTGCATTTATCCTGGTGGGCTTCTCATGAGTAGTCCAGATTAGAGAAAGCACAAGGACAGGTGTTTCTCGTGATGAGAGCAGAGAACAAAAGCCTGCCATCTCTTTTATTAGTTATCAAAATACAGCGTCATCAGAAGGCGTTATTATGGCTACACATCTCATATTACATACACAAAATAGAAAAGCATCCATATATTCTCCATATAGGTTTCACATTCTACCAATTACAGTAAATCACGTGAATTCTAGGAAAGCGATACTTAAGGTGCAAAACAAAACTTAACTCTGGCTATTGCAATCATATTTGCTGCTAGCCGAGGGGCCCATCTTCCCGTTATCAGATTACCTAAACCCTCAGGAATGTTCTACAAGGAGATGTCTCTACTATGCAGGCACAGCTTATGTTATGAACAATGTTATGAACAAAGAGAGAATAAATAGGGCCCTTCAGAGAGTATCCAGATGAACCCGCTTTTTCTACTCAGATTATTTCGGTGCCAAGCTCCATACAGTGTCCAACCAGTTAGACTGGTCTATACATGTACTATGGCCACCTGATTCCCACATCCAACAAAAGAAAGGAGGACAACAAGGCTGGCACAGATTCCAGCATTGCGGTAGTGCTGGGCGGGTTTGCTCAGGTGAAGGGCAAGGCTGGCACGGTTTCTGCCATTGCAGGGTTGTGGGGAAGTGAGAAAGGCAAACGGAGGTGGTGTGTGGCTTGCGGGAGCCCCGTCCTTGCCACACCGGCATGACACCTAACAGGTGGTTTGGCTGCCACAAGCACACTGACCTGCTGCTTTTCTGCACGGCCACCCCAACCCCTGGTCCTGCAATTGCAGGCTGGAGTGGCAATGGTGGTGATCCTCCAACTCGCGGGCCATCTGTTCACTGCTGTGCTCACCCCAGCCCTCCTGCAATGGCAGAATCCGTGCCAGCCTTTGCATTCATCTGTGTGACATCCCCAGCTCTCAAGAAACACCAGAAGCAGCTCCAGCCCTGCCACTCATCTGTGCAACCTCCTAGCCCTCCTCCACAATACCAGAAGCTGCACCAGTCTTGCTCTTCCTTTCCTTTTTCATTGGAGCTGATTGAGTTGCGAGCCAAGCTATCTTTGGGAAGCCCCCTTGAGGCACCCTTTCCACCCTTCCTGATCCCCGAACACACTCACACCTGAATGTTACCCAGTGGCCGCGGTGGATGCTACTCCCCCTCCCTCTGGTCCTGGTGACAGATCTGCAAGCCCCCAAAACTTGTGGAGCAGCCGCAGTACTTTTTCTAAAAAAAAATCTTGCATCGCACGCTGCCCCTGCAGTACCATTGCTTCTGCCTGACACCTGATTGGTTGGGGGCTATTTGTCCCGTGCAGCCAAAGGCTGCACAAACGATGTCAAATGATGTCAAATGATGTTTGGGCAAATGGGCAGGGACGTAGGGCAAGTGGTGAGGTGAGGGCCATTGGCCCGTTGCTTCTGGAGAACGACCAGGTGAGGGCCAGCAGAGGAGGAAAGCTGGCTGTAAATGGGTTGAGGCAGATGGCTGGGGTGAAGTATGTGCAGCCAAGTGTTTGTGCCGAAATGTCCTAAACCCCTATAAAGAAATGCTTTAAGCTGACTTGCTTAAGGGTGCAATAGGGACCATTTTCTACAGGCACCATCCTCAAGTCACCAAAATTTATTTGATTGAAATTAACAGAAAACCTGCTCAAGCAGGAACGCATACAAAATTCAGAAACAAGAATAGCTTCCTCCAAGTTCTATTTTACAAGGAAATCCATTCCTATTCAGATTCTTAAATTGTTACTCAGAAATCACACTTCAGTTCTGTGGGAGTTCGTTATTTACTGGAAGAGATAATAATTTCATACATCATTGGTAGAATACTTTTCGCAGTCTTTACCAATAAAACATCATCGTGATAGGCGATGACCAGTCTACATTTATTTTACTGGCACAGTCTCTAGCTTATCCAGCTGGGAACTGACTTTTTACCAATGACTTCTTCCTTCAGCTCAGCTCTAGGAAAACAGATCCAGTAGGACCTTTTTGTATAATGCCACCTTTATACAAATCTTGTATCAGTTCTGAAACACAAAGAGAAGCTACACAACTAGGCAATGAGGAAAGTTTTAGTGATATTTTTTTAAATAAATCAATGAAATTAAAATCTCTAGATATAAAAAGGACATTATTGGAAAAGAGGAATGTAGGAAAACCAGGAGAAGATTATAGTTAGACAGGTAGAATTATGTATTAAAAGTGGTATGGGCAAGCTAGCTAAGCTAATTACTTATGAATCTTATTTTCACCACACGATCAGAGATGAATGTTGCAAAACACTACCTGGATGTTTTGAGTGGATGTGGTGCAAAACTTCTTGCTCTTCACACTTCCTTCCATTTTTGCACATTTGGCTCAGTTGTATAGAAAATTGAGATTTTGGAAAGAATGACCCTTGCTTTAACTAATCAGATGAAAAAGTCCATCTCTGATGACATGAGCCTAGCCAGCACATTTAAACCTGTATATTAGCTAAACCTACCTTACTTGGCATCATACCAAGGCAAAAATGAAGCATATTATGGTTTTATTATAATTGAAATGAACAAAATGTTAGTCTTGTCTCCTCCTCCTCCACCACCTCCCCCTCCCTTACAGTGTAGCTTGTAATGTTGGTATATTAAATAAATAATACTCTTTTGCTAAGTATTGCAATATATAAAATCTAATGTTCTTTTATTCTATTTCTCGACCATACTGACCTTGATTTAAGGATTGGAGAAGGCTATTTCTTCCACCAATAAAAAGAAATTAAAAGTATATATTGTAACTGGATCTCTATTTCTTTTCTCCTTAATCTGCATAACAGATTGTGAGCATCATCATCTTTCTGGAAACATTTGATAAAATTTCAGTTGCCTTCCTCTAATTTCTAATTCAATATTGTATGATTGCAAATCTTGAATAATCTTATTGATGGTTTATTTCTAATGTGTTTAGGATTTGGAAAAGCAACTCTCATTGAATACTGCTTCTTTTAGACACCAGTTAGCAGTTGAGAAAAAGAAGACTATTGAAGCTCAGTCGATGACAGCAAATTTGCACGTAGAAATCGAGTCGCTGAAGCTCAAACTTAAGGTATTTAGATGCTTAAATCATATTTTTCTTACCACAGAAGGAATCCAAGATGCTATTCACTAAATGCTGATTTGACATAAGCCTATTTTTTTCTGTGGGTTTTTCTTTCAGCCTCTAACTATATAAACTGTAGATTGGATAAATGTATTAATGTATGTTAGACCTTTTGCACACTAACATTTCTAGGAACAGATAGTACTTGAAAAGTGTCTCCTAACTAAACATATGATCTCTGAAGAACATACATTAATACAATAAACTATATTATCAACATAAATTTAATAATGCATTTCTTTAGGAAAGAGAAAGAGAAATAAGCATTACAAATATTTATGCACACCGGATGCGCAAAGGTCAGCCAGAGAAAGCCGATTCACGTTCTTCTCCAAAAGGTAGAACAGAGTTTGTTTCATACTATAATAATAAAAATATAATTCATTGATGTCAAAAAATATTTCAAATCCTTGCTCTATTTTCTCTTTTAAAAATGGCAATACTACATTTTGTGAACTCTTTAATTAGTAGTCATTAGTGCTGATTAAACAGGATCATTTTCATCCTTCTCTCTAGATGGGAGAGATAAGGGGAGAAGAGTTGAATTAGTGAGGAGAGTGTATTTCTAACCCCTTCCTTCAACTCTGAATTTATGAATGAAATACAGGAGTGATTTATCATTGCCTTGTCCCGTGCAGTATGAAATAATCCCCTTGCATTTGCCACTGAAGGGATTATCTAACATCTTCCTATCATGCTGTTCCTATCCAATATACACAATCCTCAAATTATGACTGTAATGGAGCTCAGAATTTTCATCATAAGTTATGATGGTAGTAAATCAAGGCACCCACATGATCAACCTGATTTTAAAACTTTTTTTGTGCTGTTTATTAAACGAATGTCTCAATTGTAAAGCAAATGATTATTAAGATTAAAAAGATCTTTAAGGAAACATTGTGGTTGTTAAGCAAGGCAATGAATTTTATGGCCAGTTTTGCCAGAAACTGGCTTAAAAAGCTAGTTACAAGCAACAAAACACAGCAATTCGCCATAAAGAGGTTCATGTGACAGTGGGGGGGGGGGGGAACGGGACAGCATCAGAACTCTGGAACTGGGTTATAAATACTTTGGGACGAATATCGTAACTCTGAATGCAATGCAATTGTTCGTTTTGTGAGGAATATGTGTGAAAATTTACATCAGGTTTATCCTTCAACAGGTCCCTTAATCAACCCCAAAATAACATGCAGCAGAAGACCAAGGAACAGGCAACAGGGTGAAATAACCAACTTTATAGAAGATTCTGTCACTAATTATGAGCCCGCATTTGCCAGATTTCCAAAGGAAAGACAAAAAGACACTTCTTCAACTCCCGGTGAAGAAAACAGTCACAAGATACCACCTGGGAAAAAAAGGCTTCGTTTGGAAAAATTGTTTGGGCCAAACTGCATTTTAAATACCAAATGATGGCTTGCATTATTTGATTCCAGTCAAGCTCATAGAACTAATAGATATCAGATAGTATTAGGACTAGGACATATTAGGTAGTAGATATTAGCGTTAGAAGTAGGATATATTTGATCGTAGATATTTGATCGTTTAGAACTAAGCGATGTTAGATAGTTAATGTTAGCATTAGAAGTAAATGATGTTAGATTATTATTAAAATTAGGCAATTTTAGAAGTAGATATGAGTTAGTATTAGAACTAAGCAATATTAGATAGTAGATATTAATATTAGAACTAGGATATATTAGATAATAGATATTAGTATTAGAGCTAGGATAGATAATAGATTTTGGATGGTATGAGAACTAGGAGATATTAGTAATTTCTGTCGTTACTATTGAAATAAGCAGCACATAAAACTCTATTTTGTGAACTTTCTGAACATTTTTATAAACAATGAACTCTGGTAATTGACATAACGACTAGAAGTATTTAGTGCAGAAACACCTTCTAAACGTGCCCATAAAAATCTAGGGCCATGCGATTCCAAATAACAATTAAAGACCCAGAGGAGACTTCACTTGGTCGTATCCTAATGGCATTAACAATAGTATGGGCATAGAATGCAAGCAATGGAGAAATAAGGAGAAGGGCAATGGCAATTGAACAACCTCAAACTAGGCAAGTACCATGTATGAGGTAGCACTGTATAAGCAGCAGGCCCAAACGTCCAAAATTAACCATCCTTCGGAGCTGTTCTGTTTGGTTTTTTTTTAATGCAGCAGAGATGTTAAAAGTCCAATGTCAATATGCATGTCCAACAAAAATGATCATTATGTGGGGGGACTTGCGATATACACAAGAAGTATAGTTCTTCCTGAGTCATCCTAGTGACTAAGAAATAAGATGCATCTAGAAAAAAACTCCCAGCAAAAAAGGATGCCCTCCATAGGCAGAAATGTGCCCAAACTTACAACAAGGTTTGAGGGCATTTGAATCAAACAAAAATTAGCCTTCAAAGTCAATAGGTGACTTTGGTGTAATATTGGATGTCTAATTGACCCTATTCCATGCTATTCCTCTGTGCTATGGAGCAAGAAATCCTAAAGCCGGACTGGAACGAGTCTAGATAGACAGCTTCATCCAGGTACTGTGGGAGCTGTCATGCCACCACACTTTCGACAACCTTCACTAAAAAGCGAAGGTTAGAGACTGGACGGTAGTTTGCTAAAACAGCCAGATCCAGAGAGGGCTTCTTAAGGAGGGGGTCTCACCACCGCCTCTTTCAAGGCGGGAGGTAAGAATCCCTCACTCAGAGAAGCGTTAATAATTCTCTGGAGCCAGAGAACCTCCCGAGTAGCCAGCACTAGCCAGGAAGGGCACGGGTCCAATAAACATGTGGTCGCATTCAGCTTCCCCAGTAACCAGTCCACGTCCTCAGGAGTCACAGTATCAAACTCATCCCAGATAATGTCCTCAACATCTGCCCTCGTCATTTCATTCGAATTAACCCAGTTACAGTCCAAACCTTCCCAAATCTGAGCGATATTATCGTGCAGATATTGTGCAAAATCCTCAGCTCGTCCTTCCAGAGGATCTTCCCGGGCTCTCAGCTGGAGTAGAGAGCGGGTAACCCTAAACAAGGCAGCTGGGCGATTATCTGCCGATGCAATAAGAGCGGAAAAATAGTTACATTTTGCCGCTTTTATCGCCACTAAGTAGGTCTTAATATAAGATCTCACTAATGTTCGGTCGGATTCGGAACAGCTGGTCCTCCAACTGCTCTCTAGGCGTCTTTTCTGACGTTTCATCCCCCACAGTTCATCAGAGAACCAAGGAGCTGGGTAGGTTCGACGCCGGGTCAGAGGCCGCAAAGGCACGACCCGGTCTAAAGCACCAGCAGCCATCCTATCTCAGGACGCCACTAGGTCTTCAGCCGAGTCATGAGCCAAGGTCTCAGGAAATGGCCCAAGCTCCATCCGGAACCTATCAGGATCCATCAGGCACCAGGGGCGGAACCATTTAATTGATTCCGCCTCCCTGCAGTGGGTTGTAGTGGTCAGAAGGTAGACTTCCCTGCCATTGGTGGAATGATGGCTTCTGATCATACAGCCCTTCATCATACTGTCCAAGAGGATAAAACATCTGGACAATGCAGAAAAAGAGGAGGCTCAAACGATTCTCCAGGTAGGTTTAGTAAGAGCACTAACAGTCAAGACAGTAGCTGTAGCAAACATTCCAGCAAGTCTGGAATTGCTCAGTTTACCTACTCTAATGACTTTCATGATAATGCTTCAAGAACAGCTGTCAATGGCAGCAGGAACAGCATTTGTTCAGAAGAGAACATCTGTGGAACTTCTCTGAACTACTATCACAAAGATTTTCACTCGGATTCCTCTGAAACCTCCATAAGTGAAGAGAGTGGCAGCTACACCATCCCATTGCCCCAAACACCAAAAACTAAAGAGCGGAATTTATCAGAAAAGAAAAAGAAAAATGATGTCCATTCTCTGTGGTTGGCAGATTTCAACCGAACTAATGGCAGCTAAGCCTTTCCTAAAAATCAAGCAGTTGTCCAATAACTCCACTTTTGCTTAGCTATCCTGACACTTCTATACTCTAGAGACTACACTATAATTTTGGTAACCATATGAATGTTGATAAAATGTTTAAATTGTATGCAGTTGATTAATATATTAATGTACTGCTTTCCACACCCTATCAGTAATTCCTCTATCGAGGTAATGGGGCTTGTAGCGATGGATGTAGTTCACCAGTTATCATGGTCATACAGATGTCGGTGTCACATGGTTTCAATAAATAAGCCAAGGGCCAGGGAATAGGTTCAAGTATTAAAAAAAAAACAAAGAGTTGGCAAATTTTAATGGTCACACTTCCATTTTTTTCAGTCTATTACATTCATTATTTTATCATTATTTGGATATGGTATGTACGCATGCATATGTATATCTATCCATCTGTCTATGTACCAGTTTTGTATAATAGTTAGGGTGCTGGGCTAGCAATCCTGCTTTAGGCATGTCTGGCTGAGGAATTCTAGGAGTTGAAGTCAATGCATCTTAAAGCTGTCTAAATACTGTCTTAGCATATTATGTGAGTATAGCAGTTATGTCTTACGAAAGCTAATATCATGACAGTTTTGGTATGATTTTTCACAATAGGTCAATCAACCAATAGTTGTAACAGAGATTGACTCAAGATATTACATAACAGGAAGTGGATCTATCCCGTGAATACATACTTGAGCATTTGGCTCTGAAGTTTATGTAAAATGATCTGATTCTTACTTTGCTCAATCTTATATGCCATCTTGATTTTTTTTTTTTTTTTATGTAGGAGGCAAAACGTTGCCTAAAAAGAAACCTCAGCAAAAGAACACATTTATTACTGACCATACCATCAATGCTCAGAAAAATAAGATAGCTTGTCATCTATTGTCAGCAACAGATCATTCAATTAAAGAACTGAAAAATGAAGCGGCTGTCCTGCAGAATAAATTGGAGACTTTTACTATGGAAAATAAAATCTTGAAGTGTCTCCAGTCCCGACATGTAAAAGCAATCAGTAAATACGAAAATGCAGAGATTAACCTGCCTGATCTTTTGGCCACGCACGCTAATGAAGGGCAGACTCTGAGAGCAGATCTCAGGAAATCTCAGGAAAAAGAGTGCAAGCTTCCAAGAAGCTGAGAGACGTTCAGGCAGAACACTTGAAAATGAGCGATGGTCTTACCTGATACGCCACTTCTAGTCACTAGGAAATGCCGGTCACTAAAGGGTTACAACCAAGCCAGTAGCTCTAGGACCGAGTCCACCAACAAAAGAATCCCCGCCTCTTCCTGTATCCAGTTTGAGACGAGGACGAAAGGTAGACTGTCGTGTCTGTAGAAAAATAAAGAAAAGGTAAAAAATCCCCAGGACCCACCCCCCTCTGTCAACAGCCAAAAGCCAGCACGAGAGGTGCCAGACCAATTGGGAGGGGGTGACCGGCGTTTCCTAGTGACTAGAAGTGGTGTATCAGGTAAGACCAATGCTCATTCTCAGTCACGGAGGAAATGCCGGTCACTAAAGGGATATACCAAAGCCCGTGTACCTATTGGGAGGGAGAAGGCCGGCGCCTCTCCTGGTCCTGGGAAGATACCTGCTGCAGCACACGTCTTCCAAAGGAGGCTTCCGCCGATGCATAAACATCCAACCGGTAATGCCGGATAAATGGAGATGGAGACGTCCAAGTAGCGGCTCGGCAGACCTCCTCGAGTGAAGCTTGGGTAGACCAGGCAGCCGAAGTAGCCGCGCTCCTGGTAGATTGGGCTGTAACACCACGAGGCACTGGCAACGATTGAGCTTCGTAAGCTAAAGAAATGGAAGCCCTGAGCCATCGACCCAAGATAGTAGAAGAAACCTTTGACCCCATGGACTGGGGTTGGAAAGACACAAAGAGAGCCTCGGAACGACGAAAGGAAGAAGTCCTGGAGATATAAATCTTGAGAGCCCGACGAACATCAAGCTTGTGCCACACAGTCTCCAAGCGATGACGGGAGGAAGGACAGAAGTTGGGAAGAATGATCTCTTGAGAACGATGAAAAGTTGAATTGATCTTTGGAATAAAAGCTGGATCCAATCTCAAAATTACTCGATCAGGATGAATAATACAGAGATCCTGGCGAACTGAGAGGGCAGCCAACTCCGAGATCCTCCTAGCCGAGGTGATAGCCACTAGAAAGGCTGCCTTAAAAGACAAGAACTTCAGCGAGACTTCCCGGAGAGGTTCAAAAGGAGGACCAGTAAGAGCTAACAAAACCTTATTCAGGTCCCAGGTGGGAAACCGATGAACAGCCAGAGGACGTAGATTGGTTGCGCCTCTGAGGAATGAATGGATGAGAGGATGAGTGGACACAGACTCAGCGGTGCCGCAGGTGAGGATAGATGAGATGGCAGAGATTTGCCTCCGGAGGGTATTGGGAGAAAGCCCCGAATTGAAGCCCTCGTGAAGGAAGCCCAGGATGTCAAGAATGGAAGCAGCAGTAGGAAGGACCTTCTTACAGTGACACCAGGCAGAGAAGACCATCCAAGTGGCATTGTAAATATGGTTCGTTGATCCTCGACGGGAGGCCTGGATCATAGAAATTATTTCCGAAGTCACCCTGGCTGAGGACAGGAGGAACCGCTCAACCTCCAGACGGTCAGCCGGAACCACTGAGGGTCTGGATGAGCTAGACGGCCCTGCCACAGAGATATTTTGTCGGCCGGGATCTGCCAATGGGGAGCAACAGAGAGAGCCATCAGATCCGCAAACCACGGTTGTCTGGGCCAGAAGGGAGCCAGAAGGATGAGCTCGGCTTGTTCCTGCAACAGCTTCCTGATGACCCTGGAGATGAGGGGAAGAGGTGGGAAAGCATAGAGAAGAAGACCACAAGGCCACGGGCTGATCAAGGCGTCCACAACTTCGGCTCCCAGGACAGGAAATCTCGTGTAAAGCCTCGGAAGCTGGTGGTTGGATTCGGACGCGAAGAGGTCCACTGCTGGAAGGCCGAAGCGATGCACGATGTCCTGGAACAGAAGTGGATCGAGGCTCCACTCCGTCTGGTCCACCACCGATCGACTGAGAGCGTCCGCCTGAACATTTGCTGACCCTGAGATGTGAGAGGCGTGGATGGATGCCAAGTGACTCTCCGCCCACCTGAAGAGACGAGATGCCTCCCTCATGAGAGCCTTGGAGCGGGTCCCTCCTTGCCGGTTGATGTGGGCCTTGGCAGCTACGTTGTCTGTTCTGATCAAGACATCCAGACCTCGAAGGAGAGGAGCGAACTTGCGAAGAGCTTGGAGGATGGCTCTGAGCTCCAAGATGTTGATGTGAAGTCCCCTCTCCTGGACCGACCACTGCCCTTGGGCCAGCTGAGACCCCAGGTGAGCCCCCCATCCGAAGAGGCTCGCGTCCGTGGTGATGCTCACGCGTTGAGGCACTCTGAACAGGCATCCCTGAGCAAGAGCCGGAGAGGTCCACCATGCCAAGGACCGGAGAACTTGAGGAGTCATGGGGACTCTGGCCTCTGACGTGCTCCTGCAAGACCGTTGAAACGGAAGTAAAAACCATTGAAGTTCCCGGCTATGAAACCGAGACCAGGGAGTGATCCCGAAGGCAGAAACCATTTTCCCTAGCAAGCGGGAAAGCCCCAGGAGGGAAAAAGAGCGAGAGGCCTTAACCTGACCTACCAGCTCAACAATGCTGTCCTGACAATCCTGAGAAAGGGAAACCTGCAACCTGACAGAATCAATAACAGCCCCTAAATGCTGAATGCACGTGGAGGGAACTAGATTGCTTTTAGAATGATTAACCAAAAAACCATGGGATTGCAGGGTCTGAAGGGTGACCTGAATATCCTCATTACCCCTAACCTCAGAACTAGACAAAATAAGAATATCATCTAGATAAAACAAAACTCTAACAGGAAAAGATCTCATATGGCCCGATAAGGCAGCCATGATCTTTGTAAAGACCCTAGGAGCTGAGGAAAGGCCAAAGGGAAGGGCTCTATACTGATAATGCCTACCCCGATAACAAAAACGGAGGTATTTCCGATGGTCCGGAAAAATGGGCACATGGAGATAAGCCTCCGTCAAATCGATGGAAGACAAAAAATCACCTGGACGGATAGAAAGGAGAATGGTCTGGAGGGATTCCATCTTGAACCGACGATAGACTATATATCGGTTCAAGGCTTTAAGATCCAATATGGCCCTCCAGCCTCCTGAAGCCTTGGGAACTAGAAACAAACGGGAATAGAATCCCTGGCCAACTTCCCCTAGGGGAACACATTGAACAGCCCTAATCTCCAAAAGATATTGAATAGCCTCATCTAGCAGAATCCTCTTGGACCTGACATGAGAGACAGGGCACCTGACAAACAAGTCAGGAGGAACCGAAGAGAACTCAAGGGTCAACCCAAACCTAATAGTACGTCTAATCCAGGGGTCTGAAACTGAACAATCCCATTGGTCAGCAAAAAATGCTAACCTACCTCCAATTAAGGAGTCAGAGATAGGTAAAGGAGAACTAACGGGACCTGCGAAAGGGACGCCCCCTACCCCCCCTGAAGGGTCTGCGGGGAGGGAAACGGGACCCCTGCCTGACCTGGAAATCCTGCTGTTGTCTGCCCCTGGGCCAAGAGTACCGCTGAGGCCTGGACTGGAAGGAAGAGAAGTTGGAGCGAAAGGAATGGCTTCGAAAGGAACCCTGCTGACGAGGATCAGATCTTCTCGATAAGGCGGGCAGAATCTTGCGATGATCCTTCGTCTCGATGAGGAGTGGGTCCAAGGCTGGGCCGAAGAGATAGTTCCCCGAGAAAGGAGCTGATGCCAGTCTCCACTTGTTACGAACATCTGCCTGCCACTGACGAAGCCACAGGAGCCTACGAGAAGTGACTGAAGCCCCGATAGCCTTAGCTGAAAACCTTGCCGCATTCAGAGTAGCATCAGCAGAGAACTCAACAGCAGCTAGGATCTTGTTGATGTCCTGATGAGATCGCATATCAGAAGGAGGCAGCCTTTCCTGTAGTTGGCGAAGCCAAAGGATGGAGGCCCTGTTAAAAAAGGAAGCTGCCGAGGAGGCCTGAATGGACCAAGCTGAGGCCTGGTGGTCCTTGACCAAGGAGCGTTCAAACTTCTTATCTTCAGGGCGCAGGAATTCCTCTGACGGACCAGTAAGAGGAGATGCAGAAGAGAGGGCGACGACGGGAGCATCTACAGAAGGAACTTGAAGAATATTAGCAAAATCAGATGCCATATTATAAAATCTTTTATCTAGACCATTGGGAACCGGGCCAGAACTAGGAGAAGACCACTGTCTTTGAACGACATCAGAAAACAGCTTGGGAGCTGGAACGACCTCTGCACGAATGGAAGGTTCCTGAAATAATAATGATGAAGAGAGATGCTGAGAAGAGGATGTAGAAGCCCCTTGAGAGGAAGGAGTAGAAGAAATTCCCAGGCCAGTAACATTTTGAGCTTTAAATAGAAGGGATCTGAATAATTGAGGCTTGAAAAGACCAATGAAGGAAGGCTGGTCTGGATCTAGACCTTCATCATCCGAGAGATCTTGATCAGGGGCAATTTCCCCCTCAGACAGGGAACCTTGACTTGCATTTTCCGGGGAATCCACCCTTTCTTCACATTGCACAGGATCAGCAACCACCTGGGCCCTCACAGAACGACTCTGCTGACTCACATAACTGGAGGCCTCAGAAGAGGCCCTTTGCTGAAGGCCTTCAGCAATACCCTGCCTAATTGAAACAGAAATAAGTTCAGCTAGGGCAGGAGTTAAATTTACAGGAGCCTCAGACCCCTGAATGCAGGATTGGGCTTGAGCCTCAGGAAATTCTTGCCTTGGGGGGGCCTGAATAGAAACAATTGGAGATAGAGACCTAGCAGCAGGAAAAACTGAAGAAGCATCAACAACTACATTCTCACCCAGAGTAGACTGATCAGGAGAAAAATCATGTTCAATTTGAATTTGGGAAGAAGGAACAGCCACATTGGAAGTGGGGAGGGCAGGAGATTTAGAAGGCCCCACAGAAGGAGATGAAACTCTAGAGGCCTCTGAAGCAGCTTTTTGAAAGGCCTTTTCCATGGCCTTATGCCTCCTGGTCTCTTCTCTTGATGATGCAGCAATATTAGTACTCTTGGAGTGATTAGATCTAGTAGAAATTCTGGCTGCCTTGGGAGGAACAGAATCCCCTGAGGAACTTTCTTTAGGATCAGAAGAATGGCCCCTTTTTCCTTTGCTTTGGGATTTATTGCTCCTAGCATCAGCCATGATAAAGCAGAAATTTACTTTTGCAGCTCAGAATAAATGCAAAGGATAGAAATCACCCTTAAATGCACCCACAGGGAATAATTGGTGGTTCAGGTAACTCACTGCGCCAGGAGAGAAGCAGAGTAGAATCCAGGAGCCAGGAAGATTACTCAGGAGGCAGGAAATGGCCACTAGCCAAAGGGCTTAACAGCGTGGCAAAAATGGGCGCGGAAAAGCCTTCGCACCAGAAATTAGCAGCCAGAATTCTCCAACAGCAGCAGGAGGCAGGGAAACCTCTCCAAAAGCCTCCAAAATCCCTTGAAAGTGCTGCAAAAGGTAGGGCGATGCAAAACGCACGTGGGCGTTGCTGCAGGGCTGTTCAGGGCCGCTGGAGCGTTTCCAGCGCTCCCCAGCTGATTCCAATTAAGTTTAGCCGCTTTTGAAGAAAACTCCAGCAATTTGAGCAGAAAAGAGCAAACTAAGTAGAAATAAGCCAGCAATGGCCAAATAACTCCCCCACGAAGAGTTAATGAGAGAGAACTAACAGACACGACTGTCCTCTACCGGACCGAGTCGAAAAACTGGATACAGGAAGAGGCGGAGCTTCTTTTGTTGGTGGACTCGGTCCTAGAGCTACTGGCTTGGTTGTAACCCTTTAGTGACCGGCGTTTCCTCCGTGACTGAGAACAACGGATGCCTTGCGGTCATTGCAAAATCTTTGTGAAGACAAAAAGCTTGAAGAGAGAGAAGAACTTCAGTGTAAATTAACATCATTTACCGAAAAATTGGAAGATAGGGATAAGAAAACTCAGGTAATATGCAACATAGATTGCTTAGAACTACATAGCAGGGCTCTGTGTGACTGTGAAAAATTGTGAGTATTATAACTGAGATTGAGGATTCTCATCTTTTTGGCAACATTTGCTAATATTTCAGTTGCCTTCCTCTAATTTCTAATTCAATATTATATGGTTGCAAATATTGAATAATCTTATTGATGGTTTATTTCTAATGTGTTTAGGATTTGGAAAAGCAGCTTTCATTGAATACTGCTTCTTTTAGACATCAATTAGCAGTTGAGAAAAAAAAGACTACTGAAGCTCAGTCAATCACAGAAAATTTACACGTAGAAATCGAGTCGCTGAAGCTAAAACTTAAGGTATTTAGATGCTTAAATTACATTTTTCTTACCCTGGAAGGCATCCAAGATGCTATTCACTAAATGCTGATCTGACATAAGCCTATCTTGTTTTGTAGGACTTTCTTTCAGCCTCTAACTATCTAAACCGTAGATTGGAGAAATATATTAATTTATGTTAGGCCTTTTGCACACTAACATTTCTAGGAACAGGTAGTATTTGAAACGTGTCTCCTAACATGAAAATAACTTGCATTTTAAACATGTTACTCAAGGCCTGTATTGATAGAAAATGGAGGGGGGCGACACTGGTCAAAACTTTCACAGTTCCAGAATATTTATCCTTCAGAATCTTTCAAAAACATATTGGATGTATTAAATGTATTGGATGAAGGCTTAAGTAAATGTTTACATCATACATTGTTTCTTTTTCTGACTACAGTGCCATTTCCTTGGGGAAATTTAAAGTGTAATTGATAGACTTCCCTGCCATTGGTGGAATGATGGCTTCTGATCATACAGCCCTTCATCAGAGTTATCCTCGGGGAAAGACAAAGAATATGTCACAGGTTTTAGAGCTATGATATAAAAGGTACATGTCAGAAAAGATGCTTGCGGAATGGCTGGGAATGGTGTTGCTCAAGCACTTTATGTAAATAAAGATAGTCCTTGACTTACAACCATTTGCCTAGCAACTGTTCAAAGTTATAGTGGTGCTGAAAGAAGTGATTTAAGATTGGTCTTCACACTTATGACCAGTGGTGGGTTGCTACTTGTTCAGTCTGGATCTTGCAAACCGGTAGTAACTTTGGTGTTTTGCGTCACGTATTATGCTAGATGGGATGGAAGTTAAAATGTTGTTCAGGGCATTTAGTAGATCTTTCACTCATTTGCTATGCACTTCCCGAATGGCAGGCAGTCTTTTTTTCCCTGTGTTTTCTTTGATGTTGTTTTCAATATTTTCTTTCATCGTTTTTGCTAGATCACTTAGCTCTACACTTTCGAGTTGTTGCACAGGACGATCTTTATCCTGTATGTTGGTTTCTTCTGCTGGTTGGTCAGTTTGTTCAGGTGTTGGAACAATTTCTTCAGCCTGTTCATCATTACTTCTTGTTTTCTTTTTAGCCAATGTTTCTAGATATTGCATTTCCTCATCTGTAAAAACTTTATTACAGATGATGAAACGTTTGATCCATTAATCGTTGTTCAGTTACATCACTTTCCGCATGTTTTTCCTTCCACAGTTGCATCATTCTTTTTTGAAATCAGACTGTTGGTTTTGCCTGGTAGTAACATTTTATGATTTCTCAATTTTCTTCGGCTGTCCAGGTTTTGCGCTTTTGTTCCAGTCACTTTGCAGTTGCACGTCCTGGTTCCCCAGTAGTAACAACTGAGCCCTGTAGCCCATTTTTTGAAAGAGGTCCAGGAGCCATATCATCTGACGTGGCCTTTATTGACCTGGGCAACGACTGATCCGGTGTGGAATTTTCTTGATTTCTTCTCATCACTGGTGATGGTAGGTGCCTGGGTTGGATCACGGTGGCAAAGCCACTACCAATCCGAAGACCAGTAATCCCATAACTATAGGGACCACATCGGATAGCTCTCCAGGCCCACCCACGGTGGGGGAAGGAGCAGCAGCTCAACTATTCCCTTAGGAATAGGGCGGTATATAAATCTAATAAATAAATAAATAAATAAACTGCCCTTTTGATGTCAGGAAGGCAGGATAAGGTATGGGGTGGGGGGACAAATGCAGCCCAACTGCCCCTTTAGTTTCAGGAAGTCAGGATCAGGGGTGGGGAGGGGGAGTAGCAGCCCAAGTGCTCATTTGGTGTCAAGATGGCAGGATCAGGTATTATTATTAGTAGTAGTAGGCTCGAGGTGGGGGGGACGGTGAGCAGGTGGCCATCAGGGGAGAGCACCGCACTGTTTAGTAGCTCCAGCGGCTACAGCACAAACATTCATGCTCCCTTGAGTCTTCAAGATTCAAGTGACAAGAAATGTGTTACTTTTGGGGAGACTGAGAGATTGCCCTGCCTCGCTGCCAGCCAGCTGGTCTTTGGTGTGTGGCTCGTCAGCCTCCAGACATCAGATTCCCACCACCAGTTCGGGGTTCCTTCCTCCCCCCCAGGGGACAGAGAGAGAGAGACAGAGAGAGACAGAGAGAGAGAGGGACAGAGAGAGAGAGACAGAGAGAGAGACAGAGAGAGAGACAGAGAGAGACAGAGACAGAGAGAGGAAGGAAGGAAGGAAGGAAGGAAGGAAGGAAGGAAGGAAGGAAGGAAGGAAGGAAGGAAGGAAGGAAGGAAGGAGACAAGAGAGACATAGAGAGACAGAGACTTATTGATTGCAATTCAGAATAATTGCTGGAAAACTGAGTTTCCTGAAATGCACCGTTAGACTCCTAATCAACATAAAAATGATCCAGTAAAAAGAAAAGTAAACCAAAAGAGCAACATGCAAACAAAAGCAAATAAAACACTCCCAGGAGCAAAACAAATTAAAGTTTAATTTGTGTGTATGGTTTAATGGACTGGTAAATTGACCACGCCCACCCAGTCACATGATAAACTTAGCCATGCCCACCCAGTCACATGATCATCTAGCCATGACCACCCAGGCGGTCCAGCCCCGAAACAGTTGGAGGGAGCATGAATTGGCCCTTTGTTTAAAAGGTTTGAGGACCCCTGTTCTACTGCAAGGAAATGTGGAAGGGAAAAGTAGACAGCGACCAAGCCCTTCTTGGTGATGGTGGATGGACTCAGTTGCAGGAGTGAAGAGTGCATCGTTGGAGGATGTTTGTTTTTTTATTAAATCAGGGAAAAGGAGCCCGTCCTCTTTCATAGCCCCAGATTGAGGAATATTTTGCTCAGTAGAAAAACATAATTTATGGAATGAGTGGAATGAGGAGTGTGAAGGAAACTGGAAATGACGGAATGATGAAAACACCTCCCTAACATCTGCCATTTTACCTTTTCCTTCCATTCAACTTTGCCCTACAAGTCCCATGATGATCAGAGACGAAGTTCTCTAGTTGCCATAGTAGCAAAGATCTAAACAGCCACTTCTTTGCCAACGAAGCCCAAGAACCGGTAACGTGAATAAACGGACCTCGGCTAGAAGCCTCTGTCTGGGCATCGTGGGGAGGAAGTTTAAACCCTGGGCGCTTGGCGGGAGCTTCGACTTCTGTTCTCTGGGCAGTCGAGGAGTGCTTGGTTTGAGTTGTGGGTAAGCAAAGATAGCAACAGTTAAGGGGAAGCAAAAAAAACCGGTGGAAGATAAAGGCCTGGTGGAAGAGCTCCTTTTTGGTACAGAATCGGCGCAAAAAACTTTTAAATGTATTGGTTGAAGGCTTAAATAAATGTTTACATCATACATTATTTCTTTTTCTGACTATAGTGCCATTTCCTTTAGACTTCCCTGCCATTGGTGGAATGATGGCTTCTGATCATACAGCCCTTCATCATACTGTCCAAGAGGATAAAACATCTGGACAATGCAGAAACAGAAGAAGCTCAAATGATTCTCCCGGTAGGCTTAGTAAGAGCACCAACAGTCAAGACAGTAGCTGTAGCAAACATTCCAGCAAGTCTGGAAGTGCTCAGTTTACCTACTCTAATGACTTTCATGATAATGCTTCAAGAACAGCTGTCAATGGCAGCAAGAACAGCATTTGTTCAGAAGAGAACATCTGTGGAACTTCTCAGAACTACTATTACGAAGATTTTCACTCGGATTCCTCTAAAGCCTCCATAAGTGAAGAGAGTGGCAGCTACACCATCCCATTGCCCTAAAGACCAAAAACTAAAGAGCGGAATTTAACAGAAAAGAAAAAGAAAAATGATATCCATACAAAAGGTAAGAAGGCAGTTGCTCACTTTGAACACTACTGCATTCGTGTGGTTGGCAGATTTCAACCGAACTAATGGCAGCTAAGCCTTCCCTAAAAATCAAGCAGTTGTCCAATAACTCCACTTTTGCTTAGCTACCCTGACACTTCTATACTCTAGAGACTACACTATAATTTTGGAAACCATTTGAATGTTGATAAATTGTTTAAATTGTATGCAGTTGATTAATACATTAATGTACTGCTTTCCACACCCTGTCAGTAATTCCTCTATCGAGGTAATGGGGCTTGTAGCGATGGATGTAGTTCACCAGTTATCATGGTCATACAGATGTCGGTGTCACATGGTTTCAATAAATAAGCCAAGGGCCAGGGAATAGGTTCCAGTATTTAAAAAAAAATGTTGGCAAATTTTAATGGTCACACTTTTTTTCAGTCTATTACATTCATTGTTTTATCATTATTTGGATATGGTATGTATGTATGTATATGTATATCTATCCACCTGTCTGTCTAGGCAGTTTGGTATAGTGGTTAGGGTGCTGGGCTACCAATCCTGCTTTAGGCCTGTCTGCCTGAGGAATTCTAGGAGTTGAAGTCAATGCATCTTAAAGCTTTCTAAATACTGTCTTAGCATATTATGTGAGTAGAGCAGTTCTGTTTTACGGAAGCTAATATTATGAGAGTTCAGGTATGATTTTTCACAATAGGTCAATCAACAAATAGTTGCATCAGAGATTGACTCAAATAGTTATATAAAAGGAAGCGAATCTATGCTGTGAATACATATTTGAGCTTTTGGCTCTGAGGCTTGTATAAAATGATGTGATTCTTCCTTTGCTCAATCTTTCATGCCGTCTTGATTTTTTTCCTTTCTTTTAATGTAGGAGGCAAAACGTTGCCTAAAAAGAAACCTCCGCAGAAGAAGACAATTATTACTGACCATACCATCAATGCTCAGGAGAAGAAAAATAAGATAGCTTGTCATCTATTGTCAGCAACAGATCATTCAATTAAAGAACTGAAAAATGAAGCGGCTGTCCTGCAGAATAAAGTGGAGACTTTTACTATGGAAAATAAAATCTTGAAGCGTCTCCAGTCCCGACATTTAAAAGCAATTAGTAAATATAAAAATGCAGAGATTAACCTGCCTGATCTTTTGGCCACACACGCTAATGAAGGGCAGACTCTGAGAGCAGATCTCAGGAAATCTCAGGAAAAAGAGCGCAAGACTTCCAAGAAGCGGAGAGACGTTCAGGCAGAACACTTGAAAACAACGGATGCCTTGCGGTCATTGCAAAATCTTTGTGAAGGCAAAAAGCTTGAAGAGAGAGAAGAACTTCACCATCAATTAAGATCACTTACCCAAAAATTGGAAGCTAGGGATAAGAAAACTCAGGTAACATGCAACATACATTGCTTAGAACTACATAGCAGGGCTCTGTGAGACTGTGAAAAATTGTGAGTATTATAACTGAGATTGAGGATTCTCATCATTTTAGAAACATTTGATAACATTTCAGTTGCCTTCCTCTAATTTCTAATTCAATATTGTATGTTTGTAAAAATTCAATAAACTTATTGATGGTTTATTTCTAATGCGTTAGGATTTGGAAAAGCAGCTCGCATCGAACACTGCCTTTTTTCGACATAAATTAGCAGTTGAGGAAAAAAAGATCATTGAAGCTCAGTCAAGCAGAGCAAATTTAGAAGTAGAAATCGAGTCGCTGAAGCTAAAACTTAAGGTATTTAGAAGCTTAAATTACATTTCTCTTACCACAGAAGGCATCCAAGATGCTATTCACTAAAGGCTCATTTGAGGTGAGCCTATCTTGCTTTGTGGGGCTTTCTTTCAGCCTGGAACCATCTAAACTCTAGATTGCAGCAATGTATTAATTTATGTTAGTCCATTTGCACGTTACCATTTCTAGGAACAGACAGTACTTGAAAAGTGTGTCCCAACATGAAAACATATTAATCAAGGCCTGTATTGATAGAAAATTGAGAAGCAGTTAATATTTACACAATGAAATGTATGATCTCTGAAGAACCGACATTAATCCAATACACTATATTATCAACATAAATTTAATAATGCATTTCTTTAGGAAAGAGAACGAGAACTAAACATTACAAATATTTATGCACACCAGATGTGCAAAGGTCAGCCAGAGAAAGCCGATTCACGTTCTTCTCCAAAAGGTACAACAGAATTTATCTCATACTTTACTGTGAAATTAAAATATGATAATTCTTTGACTTGTCAAAAATATTTCAAATCCTTGCTCTATTTTCTTTTTAAAAATGGCAATACTGCATTTTGTGAACTCTTTATGTAGGAGTCATAAGTCTTGATTAAACAGGATCATTCTCATCATTCTCTCTAGATGGGAGAAGAGTTTTATGGGTATTTACTAAGAAAGCCCACTAAATTCAAAAGTCCTTTGTTACAGGATTTTAGTGTATATATCTGTTATATAGATCATAACTAAATGATACCTAGGTATAATCTCACTTATATTTTGATGACTTCTAGAGCCTTTTGATTTGGGATATAAGCCTGGCTTTGGAACTGAAATTGCTTTATTCTCTCATGACATACTGCCATTATAAAAATGAGTTAAATCATGTATTTTCTGTTAGATCGTGGGCGATTGAAGGAAGACTCAACACAATGTAACTGTAACTCTTTTATTTAACTCCAGAAACAGCAATGGCTATTCTAGCCCAGGCAGCCCTTTATATAGGAAGGAGCTGTCTCCGGCTGCAGCCACTGACGTGCCTCCAAATTTCCCGCCCTCAGGACTAATTCCTGATTGGCTTGTTTGAACTGTTACTTGATATCTAACACTCCTCCCCCCTAGTTTAGTGTCCGCCAGTCCGGGGTCTCTTATGCTACGTAGTCGCGTAAGTAGGCGGGTCGTTTGGAGGTTCGACCGGACCTGCGCAGTTCAGTCGTCCCGGTGTCTTCGGGTTGAGAGGTTGAGGTCCGCTGCTCTCTCTGTGTGGGCTCCGGAACTCTCTCGAACTCGGTCTCCGGCGTGGATTCGCCTCCTTCTCCCCCTTTACTTGGCTGTCTCCTCCAGCTCCTTTCGGCGCCTGTCACCTCCTCCGTGGTCTCAGGTACGTGCTCGCTGTTATCTTCTTCCGGGCTGGTATTTGGCATGTCCAGACCTGGCGTTTGTGTATTGGCCCGCTCTGGTACTGCTTGCTTGTCTTTTCCTTCCCCCTGGTTGTTGTGCTGGGGTTCACTCTCGACTCTCGTTAATCTTCCCCTGAGCTGGTCGATGTGCCTTTTCCAGTGCTGGCCATCTGTTGTTTGGACCCAGTAGGACAGGGGCCCCGTCACCTGGGTTATTGTTGCTGGTACCCAGAGTAGGTTTCCGCTCAGGTTTTTTGCGTATACTCTGTCCCCTGGCTGGAACTCCCGGATTCTGCTCGTGGAGTCAGTTGGCTTCTCTGTGCTGTACTGCGGGTGTAGTCTGTCCAGAGGGGATCTCAGCTTACGGCCCATTAATAATTCTGCTGGGCTTCAGTGGGTCGTGGCGCTTGGTGTAATGTGCTGGATGGCTAATAGTTTATCTAATTTGGCCTGAATGTCCCCTGGGCCTAGTCTCATGAGCGTCTCCTTTGTAGATCTCACCATCCATTCCGCAAGACCGTTCGTCGATGTTTTTTTCGGGGCGGATAATGCGTGCCTTATTCCTTGGTCAGCGAGGAACATCTCGAAGGTGTTTGATGTGAATGGTGGTCCGTTGTCAGAAACTATGAGGTCGGGAATTCCATGTGTGGTGAATAGGCGTCTCAATACTTTAATCACTGCGTCTGCTGTGGTCGTTGTCATGAGTACTACTTCGAGCCACTTGGAATATGCGTCCACGATGACTAGGAACATATTCCCTTTGCAAGGCCCTGCAAAGTCGATGTGCAATCTGGCCCATGGTGTTCCCGGGTTTTCCCAGTTGTGGACGGGGGCTGAGTTTGGTGCCGCACTCGACTCTTGGCAGTTAGCGCAGGAGGATACCCACGTCTCGATTTCCTTGTCCATCCCGGGCCACCACACGTAACTTCTGGCCAGAGCTTTCATCCTCACGATCCCCGGGTGCCCGTCGTGGAGTAATCTGAGTGTCTGTTGTCTTAGTGTGTTTGGAACAACGACTCTATCCCCCCACAACACGCACCCTCTTAGTCCTGACAGTTCATTTTGCCTCCGTTTGTACGGCAGGAACTCTGTGCTTATGTCTTTTTCTTCCGGCCACCCCTTCCAGATCCAATTTAAAATTCGCGCCAGTATTTTGTCCTTTGAGGTGGCCCTTGCGATGTCGGCTGCAGATATTCGGGCTTCCTCCATCATCTCAATTAGCAGCGTGGTCATCGCTGGCGCTGGATCCTCCCCCGTTTCTGGGAGTGGGCACCTGCTGAGGGCATCTGCATGGTCAATTGATTTCCCCGGGTGGTGGAGCAGTGTGTAAGTGTAGGCCGCCAGGAATTCCACCCATCTTAGCATTCTGGGCGACAAAACGGGGGGTGTTGGTTTGTCCCCTGCTATGATGCCTAACAATGGCTTGTGGTCGGTTATTAGTTCGAAACTCTGACCGTAGAGATACTCATGGAACCTTTTTATTCCGGCTACTGCGGCTAGCGCCTCTTTGTCCAATTGGCTATAGTTCCGTTCGGGTTTTGACAAAATCCGGGAGAAAAATGCGATGGGGGCCTCTGTTCCGTTTGGCATCTTGTGGCTCAATACAGCTCCGATGCCGAAAGGGGATGCATCACAAGTTAGTCTTATTGGTAATGTCCCGCTGTATTGCACCAAAATTCTGTCCGACGTTAAGAGGTTCTTTATGTCTTCGAATGCTTTCCTCTCTCGCTCCCCCCATTTCCATTCTGCCTTCCTGTCCAGCAGCCGGTGAAGTGGTTCAGCAGTGGTAGCTTTCTGCGGTAGAAAGATATTATAAAAGTTAAGCAACCCCAAAAATGCCTGCAGTTCGGTTTTATTTTTTGGGGTGGGTGCTTCCTTGATCGCTCTCAGCTTTCCGGGGGTGGGTCTAATTCCCGCCTCATCTATCAAGTATCCCAGGAACTCGACCTGAGTCTCTGCTAGTTGGCATTTGTCCCTTTTAACTTTGAGCCCCACTTTCTGGAATCTTGTCAGCACCTCCCTCAGTCGCTGCTTCAATTGAGCCGTGTCCCTTGCTGATATTTACACATCGTCGAAATATGGGATGACTCCTTCGATTCCCTGTAGGAGTCGTTCCATCAACCTTTGGAACAGCCCGGGCGCTACGCTCACCCCAAATTGCAGTCTCTTACATTTGAATGCGCCCCTGTGTGTAACGATGGTTTGTGCTTCCACAGTGGCTTCATCTACGGGCAGCTGCTGGTATGCTTGTGCTAAGTCCAATTTTGCGAAGATTCTTCCCTTCCCCAAGGAATGCAAGAGGTGTTGGACTACTGGTACAGGGTATGCGCTTTGTTGGAGTGCCTTATTTAATGTACTTTTATAGTCTCCGCACAAGCGTACTGACCCGTCAGGTTTAATCGGTGTCACGATGGGGGTTTCCCATCTCGCATGGTCTATTGGCTCTAAAACTCACTGTGCGATCAGTTTATCTATTTGTTCGTCTATTTTTGGCCGTAGCGCAAAAGGGACTCTCCGGGGTTTGATTTGGATTGGGGCTACCTGGAGGTCTAAATTGAATGAGATTGGGGACCCTTTGTACTTGCCTAGCTCATTGTTAAACACCTCTGCGAACTCTCTCATCAGGTCCTCCTCCCAGGTGTCGTTTCCGATGTGATCGACGCCGGTGATGGCTAGCCCCAGTGGCTCGAACCACTCCATGCCCAGCAGGCTGGGCCTGTTTCTGTCCACAATCGTGAGGGGTAGCGTGGCTTTGAATGTCTTGTAGGCGACGTTGAATTTGCCAATGCCTACCACAGGGATTCGGTTCCCTTGGTAGTCGATGAGGGTGAGGCGCTGTCGTTTGAGGTCGCGGGCTGTGATGTGTGGCAGGAGCTTCTTGATTGTTGTCCAGGATACCATCAATAGGCTGGATCCCGAGTCCACCTCCATTTTGCAGGATCTCCCCTCGATCAAGACTGTCGCCGCCATCTTATTTGCTCTTCCCGCGCTGGCATGGCCGATCATGATGTTTTGATGGGTCTCGCCTCAATCCGCCCGGTGGTCATCGTTTCTTTGTCCTCGCCCAAACGGTTGTCTCTTTCCACTTGTCTGGAACTTTCTGTTGTTTGTTGGCGATCGGGGGGGTCTGGTCCTCCTGGAGGCTGGCTGGGATGCCCTGCAGACCCTCGCTATGTGCCCTTTCTTTTCGCATCTTTGGCAGATAGCGTCCCGGAATCTGCATTCGGCTCTCGGGTGGTTCCCTTCGCATCCCGAGCACCAGGCCTCTCTCTTCCCCTGTTGTCTCTCCTCACGATCGGCTCGAAGGTGATGGACTTCATCCTCCTCGTCCTCTTCCTCCGAACCTGATTCCACTCTTTCATAGTGCACGGCCGCCTCCTCCTTTACAGGCGGCCCGCTTTTCATTTTCTTCATAGCCGCCACCGATTTCTGGGAAGCTTCGGTTGCGGATGCTTCTTCCAAGGCCTCCTTGAATGTAATTTGAGGCCTGGCCAGCAACCTACTCTGTAACGTGAGGTCCCTCAGTCCCAGTACTAGACGGTCCCTCATGGCCTCTTCTAGGTTCAGGAAATCGCATGCAGCAGCTATTTCTCGCAAGGTCACCACGAACGCGCTGATCGTCTCTCCCTCTCTTTGGTCCCTCTGATAAAACTCATGCCTTCTTACCAGGGATGATGCTTGCGGTGCGTAGTGTGCCTTGAGTATTTCCTGCAGCGTTGTCCAGGTCATGGTCTTCAGATCGGCTGGGGCGGCAAGTGCCTTTGCCATTTTAAACACTGCCGGGCCGCAATGGGTGAGAAAAAGGGCCCTCTTTCTCTGCTCTGATAAGCTCAGCAGATCGTTCGCCTCCATGAACATATAGAATCGCTCCATGTAAGCTTCCCAATCTTCCCCGGTTGGGTTGAATGGAGCGGGCGGTGTGATTGCAGACATCACGATAGCCGATGATCTGACCGGTATTATGCAGTGGATCGGATGGGTGGCTGATGATTGCTTGGAGATTGATGTGCAGTCCTGTTCCTTCCGATCCCACCTTCGTCGCCAATGTTAAATCGTGGGCGATTGAAGGAAGACTCGACACAATGTAACTGTAACTCTTTTATTTAACTCCAGAAACAGCAATGGCTATTCTAGCCCAGGCAGCCCTTTATATAGGAAGGAGCTGTCCCCAGCTGCAGCCACTGACGTGCCTCCAAATTTCCCACCCTCAGGACTAATTCCTGATTGGCTTGTTTGAACTGTTACTTGATATCTAACATTTTCAAGCAAAAAGTATTAATAAGTGGCAAATTTATTTTTATTTTTGTCAAATTTATATAACGTAGTTGCCCATCTCTCTAGAGCTACATGCTCAAGATCTATTATTGCTGTTTCTTCCTCCAAATTTAATGCCACAGTCATTTCCCCCCAATCCCGCCTCCCTCATATACATACATCATATAGCCTGAATAATTAATGAGAGAGTATGTCTCACCCCTTAGTGTACCTCTGTATTTTTGAAGGAAATATGGGTGTGGTTTACCATTGCCTGGTCCCATGCAGTATGAAATAACCCCCTTGTCATTGCCACTGAAGGGATTACCTAACATCTTCCCACCATGCTGCTGCTATCCAACATAGACAGTCCTCAAATTATGACTGTAATAGAGCTCAGAATTCCCGTTGTAAGTTATGATGTTTGTAAATAAAGGCATCCCCCTGACCAACCTGATTTTACCTCAATTGTAAAACAGATGCTGCAATCATTAAGCAAACATTCTGGTTGTTAAGCAAGTTAGTGCATTCTGTGCCAAAATCTGATTCCTTTTTCACCAAATCGAACTGGGTACTTGCGTTACTAGTCAATGAAATGCAATAAAAGCAATATGAACAGCATATGTACTAAATCGCTTAAAACATGTAAGTAAAATACCACTTGCTTTTCAGTAATGTCAGCCATGAATGTATCAAGTTTGTTTGTTTATTTATTTATTTATTTATTTATTTATTTATTTATTTATTTATTTATTTATTTATTTATTTATTGGCTTTACATAGTTGTTAAAGTCAACAAAGCAATTCAGGTAAATATCAACATAAAAACCACAACTCTTCGGAAGCCTGAGCCTTATGTAAGTCCAATGATCTTCCACGAGGTATGGAACAGCTGAACAATACTTTTATCATTCTTAACTTCTGCTCCTTTGTAAGCTTGGTTTCTGCTGATAATTGCCTGCTTGTAACATGCATCTTATACTAAGATTTTATAACTATGTTATAAATATAACTTCGTTACTGAAAAGGGAACTAAAGGATACAACTTTAAATTTTATTATTGTATTAATAGGAAATCCTTGTTAAGATATGGGACAATGTATGGATTATGATAATATTTTATACTGATCCATGACTTAATTATGGTTTGCTGAAGAAATAATGGCTAGTTCACCCAACATGCCAGGAGAAGGCCAACCACAAAAAGAGTTGAAGCAATTTTCCAAACAAAGCTATTTCCAATCCACTTGCATGCCCAAGTGTAGATGTTGATGGAGGGTTTTGGCGTACCTAGTATTAGTACTAGGAGATAATAGATAGCAGATGTTAGTATTAGAACTAGAATATATTAGTAGTTTCTATAATTATTGTAATAAGCATCACAAAAACCTAGATTTTGTGAACTTTTTGCACATTTTTACAACACATAAATATTAAAGGAATTTTGAAAGAAACATTTTATGACTCATGCTTATCAATGTCTACCTCTAAATAAAATTTCCTTGAAGCCTCTTTCTTTCCTATTTGAAATGAACAAGGAGAATATTTCTTTGCAGCTTATATTCACTGGTGCTGTTTCATCACATGAGGGAGCTAATGACTGTAATATTTTAACTCCTCAGCAATATAATTATATTTACTAGACTAATTGGAATTAATGTTATAAAATTTTAATTTTTTAATTTTAGTAATGTTTTGGAACAATGGTTACACGTAAGAGAACTGATAGATCTGAAAGAAGATGATCAGGAGTAGCTGAATCTTCAAGAGCTTTTTGGGATGAATATAGAGCAAAATTACATGAAGTAATTCAAGCAATGAGAACAAAGCTTGAACTGCATTCTAACCACTGAGCCATGGCGTGCATTGGTTAAACACAGTATCGCAGGCTAACTCTGCCCATAGCCAGAAGTTCAATCCTGACAGGGATCAAGGTTGACTCAGCGTTCCCCTATATTCGTTCCCCTGTAAAATAAATAAAGAGATAAACTAGGTGCTACAGAGCCATCCAGACAGGCAGCAAAATTTAACTGATTTACATAGCGGATCACAGTCACTATGGTATTGCTTTTGTATTCCCTATGGTCTTATTTCTTTATGAAAATTTATATGGTTGCTCAGCTCATTCTAAGTGAAAGTTGCCTATTGAGACAAAGTGTTGTTAACTTCCACTATGTAACAACTCTCCTCTTGAAAGAATACTAAGTTCAAAAGGAAGCCAATGAATAAGGTACTAATCTCCTTGACCATTACTGTCCATACTCACTCCTCAGGGCAACATGCCATCATCTTCTCTTTTATCATGTGACTGCAACCAGTTTGTTTAGACATGTCACTGTGATGGATTGCACAGCCAGGATATTAAGAAAGGAAAGCTTAAAATAACCTTAAAAGAATTTGGAGAGCTGGAGAAAGGAACCCCTTAAAAATCCACTGCTTTTTTTTTTTAATGAAAATGCTTTATCTGCTAATGTAAACAATCAAGACTGTTATTCTCTTCCAAACATTTAATTAACATACTTTACCAAGGGTGGGCATTAACTTTGGTTGCAAAAATGAACTAACAAGGCTGCACCCTAGGAAAATTTCAAAGTGAGGGAGAGAGAGAGAGGGAAGGAGGGAGAGAGAGAGAATTGGGGGCAAATCTTTTGTCATGGGCTCAGAACACGGAGAAGCATCACTTTCTTAAACAGCAAGCAAGTAACCATGTAGCTTTGAAAGACTCTTCTAGGGAGAAACATAAATCACATGCATATACTTACTGCCGTTGACTCTGAGGATGTTGCCACAAACACTTTAATAATTGTGTTCGGCACGCTGCCTGACGACGAAGACGCCGTATCCTGATTGGTCGGCATGAAGTTGCCGCAAAGCGCGGAAGTCTCCGAGCTTGCGGATTGGTTACAAGAGTGTGACAGCTACTATGAAAAACGCTGTCAGCCTCAGTTGTTTGTTCTGTTATCTGAGTGGCTGGTTTAACTGTTGTACTATTAAAGTAGTGTTGAACGTTCTGTGTTGCTTCGGTCCATGCCTTCCACCTCGCAACAGAGCACTGGCAACGAGTGGGATATGAGGCACATGGGCAGTGTAGTCCATAACTGAATGGCTATGCTGCGATAGCGGCGGAATACCTCTAGGTCACACAGGCACCAGTCTAAGAATGGCTCCGCCAAAGTTCACCCCATTTGATGCCTCTACCGAAACCTAGGATGCCCATTTGCAACATTGCCGATTTCTGCCGTTCATTTTCAAAACTGCTTCCTTTCCCAAGCAGTGGCTTTCCTCCAACGAAGATTGTTTCTCTATTTTTCGTGGCCGCCAGGTCACTGAAGTGACCACCCGCCCAGTCCGCTCTGAGGGTGCTAAGCTGTTGCTGACCCTCAAGATAGAAGGAGCAACTTGCCAGATGGAAGTGGACAGAGGATCGGCTAAGTCTATTGTGTCCTGGTGGGCCATAAAGAATCTTATACCCAACCTACGAAAGACCCAGCTGTGCCCCTGCCCAGTCAAACTTCGTGTTTACCAGGGGAATTACATTCCCATAATTGGGCATGGCCATTTCTTAGTGGAAAAGGATGGGTTTGCAGGGCATCTGACCTTGATTGTAGTTGATGGGTCTCTTCCCAGTCTCTTGGGGTTAGATTGATTCAGCAGCTCCCGGTGGAAGACGCCTCAGCTGAGCTCAGACCATTGTGACTCACCGGGGAGCATTTAAATGCCGGCATCTGCAATTTGGAATTAGTGTGGCCCCTGGACTTTTCCAGAATCTGATGGAGCAGTTGTTACATGGCCTTCCGGGTGTGGTGCCCTACTTCAATGATGTGCTCATCTCCACTTCTTGTTGGAGTAAGCTCATCGATCGAGTTAGGGCAGTCCTTTTGTGCTTTCGTCAATCTTGTCTGAAACTAAAGAAGGCCGGGCACCGTCAGACTCCTCAAATTCTTTCCCCTCGGATGTCCCGTTGGACAGTGTTTTTGGCTGCCTATAACTATACCCTGGTTCACTGCCCCGGCAAATTGATAGCACACGCGGAAGCCCTCAGCCGCTGCCCATTGCGTGTGCCTTTCATAGATCCTGCGCCTGCTCCATCCGTCCTTTTGGTCAATGAGATTTGCACCCCTTTAACCACCGCTGACATTGCGGCTCACTCACTACGAGACCCCATCATAGCTCAGGTTTTAGACTGGGTGGGCAGGAGGTGGCCATTAGGGCAGGTGGCTGAAGCTTTTGTGCTGTACTGGTTCCGTCACCATGCGTTGTCCGTCCAACAGGGATGTTTATTGTGGGGAAATAGGGTAGTGGTTCCTCCCAAGCTACAGCCCTCAGTTCTGCAGTGTTTACACAACAGTCATCCTGGCATTGTCAGGATGAAGGCCTAAGCTGGAGTTATGTCTGGTGGCCCAAAATTGACAGAGACATCACCGACTGGATCTCAGGGTGTCAGAAATGCCAGCTGTCGAGGCCGGCACCACCTTTTTTTTTTTTTAATTTGATTTATATGCCGCCCTTCTCCAGAGACTCAGGGCGGCTTACAATGCGTTAAGCAATAGCCTTCATACTTTTGTATATTTATACAAAGTCAGCTTATTGCCCCCATAAACTGGGTCCTCACCCTCCTCCCCTCCTAGGGAATGGGAGACTCCTAAAAGCCACAACTCTTTGGAAGCCAGAGCCTGAAGGAAGTCCAATTGTGGAGATGGTGTTATCTCAGTAATTGGCAAACCATTGCTGAGTAAACAACATTACCACAAACTCCTAATCTCATCAAAGACAGGATGTCTGGCAGAGGCCCTATATCAAGAAATGCAAGGAATGGAGACCCACCACGTAGGCATTGTTTGTCACAGGAAATACATGAGGGAGACACGAGGGGTCCATATGGACTTTACGAGCTTTCTTTAGCCTATCAGTATCAGTAAACGTTGATTAATGTTTTGCCATGGTAGTTGTAAAATGACAATAAAAGGAAGCCTTTTGAATGGGGTCAGAGTGCCTTCCCGAAGGTACCTCACACCGAGGTGCCTTGATCAAGGTGCCTTCCACCCGAGGGGCCTTCCTGTGAACCATCATCCTGCCTACGCGTCTTTCTTCATCTAAACAACACCAATGATCTTCCATGATGTATGGAAAAACTGAACAATTCTTTTATCATTTTAAATTTCTGATCAATTGTAAGTTTTGTTTCTGCTGATAATTGCCTTCTTCTTATAACAGTTCTCAGTTCTGCAGTGTTTACACGACAGTCATCCTGGCATTGTCAGGATGAAGGCCTAAGCCGGAGTTATGTCTGGTGGCCCAAAATTGACAGAGACGTCACCGACTGGATCTCCGGGTGTCAGAAATGCCAGCTGTCGAGGCCGGCACCACCCTCCTCCCTTCCTAGGGAATGGGAGACTCCTAAAAGCCACAACTCTTTGGAAGCCTGAGCCTGAAGGAAGTCCAATGACCTTCCATGAGGTATGGAAAAACTGAACAATTCTTTTATCATTTTAAACTTCTGATCAATTGTAAGTTTTATTTCTGCTGATAATTGCCTTCTTCTTATAACATGCATCTTATTGTAAGGTTTTTGGAGTAGGGAGGGTTGCAGGCTATTTATAACTATGTTATAAATTTATAAATAGAAGAAATACTTTTAAAAGAAATGTAGATTTATAACTATATTTTTAACATAAATTTCTTACTCATAAAGTTTTTTTCTTAAACCTGGAAGCTAAAGGATTATATTAGTAGGAAATCCTTGGAATAGTTAAGAAAATATTTTAATAAAGAGTTAAGACATGGGACAATTTATTAATATTTTATACTAGTCTTTTTGAGAAGGTGGGCAGCTGGCAGTTCTAACTCAATTCACTTTTGGGAAGCCCTTAAAATGGCTATATTATAGGTAGAATTTTGAATGAAGTTTCCAAAGGCTTTGATTATATTTATAGTTTTTTTTGTTTTTTTAATGGCTTATAATGGCTTTGACTGAATTTTGTGTGTTGCCCAGTCACATGCATGAGACAGGCAACCTCAGCAGGCGAGCGAGGCCTCAGCTGGGGTCCTCGGCAGACAACAGGCTTCCAGGATGCCTAGAGCCAGCTCTGCCCTACGGAGGCCAGAGGCGTCACTGGGGCTCCTGCGAGGAGAGACTCAGGCCTGGTTCCCATGCAGCACCATGATCCATGAGCTGCTGCTGGCACTACGCGGCTACCCAGGCAGCCTCTTCACGGGCAGCAGCCTGAAGGTGGGCAGGGCAGGGAGGCAGCCCTCCCTCCCTTTCTTCACAGGCCTGGCCCAGTACCCTTCCTCCTCTTCCTCCTCTCCTCCTCCTCCTCCTCCACAGGTGTCCCCAGAGCTGTTGCCATTTCTGCACCCTCCCTCCTGGCCTGCATCTGCCAGGAAACAAAGATTTGTGGAACTAAAAAGAAAGTTTAATCAATCAATTCCAACTTCTTGTAAAAGAAAAAGATCTCACAAAGTTGGAATTGATTGCGTGAACTGTTTTTTTTTTTTTTTAGTCTCACAAACTTTTGTTTCCCTGCACACGATGGTGAGAAACGTGACAGAGAAATGCGATGGAGCTGGAAATCAGGTAGGCAAATAAATGCTTGGGTGAAGCGAGGGCATCTGGGTGTGGTGGGTGGGGCAAGCTCCACAGCGCGGTGCTGCAATGGCAAAGTGGGCAATGGAGCAGGCCTCTCTTCTCCCTGCTTCTCCTCCTTCCCTTGTGCTGGTCGCTCCATTGTCCATTTCTACATTGCAGCGCAATGCCCAAGTTACACTTTGATAGCAGCGGGGATAATTTGCCTGGTCAAACTAACCCCGCAATCTCCCCTACATTGGCTTAACTTCGATTGGGTTGATCAGTCAGTCAGTGGCTCTGTTGGTGGCAAGCGAAACATGGGCCTCCTCCTGCCCCCAAGCACGCCCAGCTGTGTGTGGCCTTTCCTCTGCCTTTCTTTCCCTCACGGACTGCAGTGGACAAAAAAACAATGATGCCGCCTGCTATAGCCAAGGCCACCCCTGCTAAACAAGCAGCAGGTGTCCTGGCGGATGCAGCAGAGAGTAGGGTGGAGAAGCAAAGAGTAATGAGGCGCAGCAAAGGGTCCTCGTCCTCCTCCTCTCCTCCTCCCCCTTCTCAACTTCCCAGCCCTGGGCAACTTCCCAACCCTGGGCAGCCCTGGAGGGTGGAGGGAAAAAGCAGCTCCTGGAATAAGTAGGGTATGGGAAATTTGGAGGAGCTGAAATTGTGTTCACTTCTTGCATTATAGCTAGCTTCTGCAGCTTCATCCACTATTATTTCCATTTTAGAATGAAAAGGCTTAAAGTTGCAAAAATAATAGTTCTATACTAAAGGGGCATTTCTCAGGATGCTGAGTTGTCTCTTTAATGCAACCACATGGGATTATCACAAAACACAAACATATATCTGCAGTTCTAATTATCGTCTGAAGTCTGTGTCTGTCTTATTGGTTTGCAGAACCAAACCAGACAGTTATAGGGGTGCAGATGTCAGACTCAATAATTCCTCTGTATCAACAGCTCTTTGGGCAGTTTGAGTTTAGCTGAACAATTTAGCTGAACTCTGCCTTGTTTATCATTATTTTAGGTAGTAATTTATCAAATAAAAAACACAACATGGAAAATCTGCAATAATCTTTATATTTTGGTTAACTGTAAGTTCAAAAAACAGAGGTGAATTTGTGGTATGGAATCATTTCTCAAATGAAGCCACTCAGTGAAACCGAATCTTTATAATTGGCATTATATCTTTGGAAAATACAGCTGATGTGAAAATGCTAAATTTATATAATGTATTCTGCATGTATGGTGTTTGCAATTCATAGCACTTATTTATTAATCAAGCCAATAATTAATATTTCATAACTGGAAATGGTTCTTGAAATCCACTGCATTTATTAATAAACCCTAATTAATTTTGTTAATGTGGCCATTGGACAACAGGCGGTTATAAAAATGGACTGTATATCCAAGGTGCTCCCATATCTACAAAACGCATGAAAAGAAACATCTGGTTTTTGTTAAATAACTGTTAAGTGACTATAAACAGGCAGGTGCAAAAGTTATCCTCGGGGGAAGACAAAGAATATGTCACAGGTTTTAGAGCTATGATATAAAAGGTACATGTCAGAAAAGATGCTTGCGGAATGGCTGGGAATGGTGTTGCTCAAGCACTTTATGTAAATAAAGATAGTCCTTGACTTACAACCATTTGCCTAGCAACTGTTCAAAGTTATAGTGGTGCTGAAAGAAGTGATTTAAGATTGGTCTTCACACTTATGACCAGTGGTGGGTTGCTACTTGTTCAGTCTGGATCTTGCAAACCGGTAGTAACTTTGGTGTTTTGCGCCACGTATTATGCTAGATGGGATGGAAGTTAAAATGTTGTTCAGGGCATTTAGTAGATCTTTCACTCATTTGCTATGCACTTCCCGAATGGCAGGCAGTCTTTTTTTCCCTGTGTTTTCTTTGATGTTGTTTTCAATATTTTCTTTCATCGTTTTTGCTAGATCACTTAGCTCTACACTTTCGAGTTGTTGCACAGGACGATCTTTATCCTGTATGTTGGTTTCTTCTGCTGGTTGGTCAGTTTGTTCAGGTGTTGGAACAATTTCTTCAGCCTGTTCATCATTACTTCTTGTTTTCTTTTTAGCCAATGTTTCTAGATATTGCATTTCCTCATCTGTAAAAACTTTATTACAGATGATGAAACGTTTGATCCATTAATCGTTGTTCAGTTACATCACTTTCCGCATGTTTTTCCTTCCACAGTTGCATCATTCTTTTTTGAAATCAGACTGTTGGTTTTGCCTGGTAGTAACATTTTATGATTTCTCAATTTTCTTCGGCTGTCCAGGTTTTGCGCTTTTGTTCCAGTCACTTTGCAGTTGCACGTCCTGGTTCCCCAGTAGTAACAACTGAGCCCTGTAGCCCATTTTTTGAAAGAGGTCCAGGAGCCATATCATCTGACGTGGCCTTTATTGACCTGGGCAACGACTGATCCGGTGTGGAATTTTCTTGATTTCTTCTCATCACTGGTGATGGTAGGTGCCTGGGTTGGATCACGGTGGCAAAGCCACTACCAATCCGAAGACCAGTAATCCCATAACTATAGGGACTGCACCGGATAGCTCTCCAGGCCCACCAACGGTGGGGGAAGGAGCAGCAGCTCAACTGCCTGTATGGTGTTAGGAAGGCAGGATCAGGTGTGGGATAGGGGGAGTGGCAGCCCAACTGCCCTTTTGGTGTCAGGAAGGCAGGATAAGGTATTAGTAGTAGTAGTAATGGTCCCGAGGTGGGGGGGACGGTGAGCGGGTGGCCATCGGGGAGAACACTGCACTGTTTAGTAGCTCCAGCGGCTACAGCACAAACATTCATGCTCCCTTGAGTCTTCAAGATTCAAGTGACAAGAAATGTGTCACTTTTGGGGTGACTGAAGGAAGGAAGGAAGGAAGGAAGGAAGGAAGGAAGGAAGGAAGGAAGGAGACAAGAGACACATAGAGGAGGACCAAATTACGAACAGATAATCATGAGAAAAATCTATCTATGTGGTTGCTAAAAATTCATAATGTAATCAATCAAAATCCTTTCTTCTTTTAATTTATCATCTTCCCAGATTTACAGTTCTGAAAAACATGAAAAACTCTTTTTTTTTTATATTAGATTGCCCAGTTGAAGGTGTTCCCTTAACATATATTTTACTATTCTTTCTATCCTGTATAAATTTATACCTTTCATAAATTTACCCCAGAACAAATTTCATTGTATTGGGTGGAACCTACACTAACGTAGGCATGCATATCTTTACATACTTTGTTTTGGCTTGCCTGATAGGATAGATATTTCCCAGTGCAAAATATAATATTTCTAAAATCCTCTAAAAATTGTAAGTTTACTTCTGTTTGTTTTTTTATTAAATCAGGGAAAAGGAGCCCGCCCTCTTTCATAGCCCCAGATTAAGGAATATTTTGCTCAGTAGAAAAACGAGTGGAACGAGTGGAATGAGGAGTGTGAAGGAAACTGGAGATGATGGAATGATGAAAACACCTCCCTAACATCTGCCATTTTACCTTTTCCTTCCATTCAACTTTGCCCTCCAAGTCCCATGATGCTCAGAGAAGAAGTTCTCTAGTTGCCATAGTAGCAAAGATCTAAACAGCCACTTCTTTGCCAACGAAGCCCAAGAACCGGTAACGTGAATAAATGGACCTCGGGTAGAAGCCTCTGTCTGGGCATCGTGGGGAGGAAGTTTAAACCCTGGGTGCTTGGCGGGAGCTTCGACTTCTGTTCTCTGGGCAGTCGAGGAGTGCTTGGTTCGGGTTGTGGGTAAGCAAAGATAGCAACAGTTAAGGGGAAGCAAAAAAACACGTGGAAGATAAAGGCCTGGTGGAAGAGCTCTTCCAAGGGACCTGGAAAATGAAGCAGCTACTTTTCCCTTCCAAGTTGAATTGTGTTGCCAACTTCCGTTATGTACTGTTTTTATAGTTCATTTCTCATCAATGATAACTGAGCACTAACTGCACAATCTCTGCCTCAATTAGTTTTTTTCCTTTTCTCCTTTCATATGTTTATTCATTCCTTTTTAATTTTTTTAAAAGAAGTGGAACGTCTTTTTCCCTTCTTTCCTTTTTAATTCTCTTTTAAATATATATTTAAATATATATTTAAATATATGTTGGGGTCAGAATCTTCTTTCAATTGCTTTGTCCTTTGTCTTTCTCATAATTTCCTGGGTCAAAGTTTTTTATCCGCATGTGAATTTATTTCAGCAATGGGAACTAATCTTTTCTTCTTTTTTATCCCTCCAGTCTTAAAACCTCAGACTATTTTTTTATTTTTAAAACTGCTATATTTATTCCTGCTTTTGTTCCTTCTTGTATTATCCAGTTTCATTTTTCAATGGTGTCTTTTCTGCCCGCCTCTTTTCCTTAAGCCAGCTGTACATCTATATATGATACATATGTATCATTCAGCTTTTCTCTCCTTAAATTCTTCTAAAAATTGATGGGCTTATTCCAAGGCAAGTGGCTAACAAGACAAGGGAACTAATCTCTGAGAATTCCATAGGGCTTCTTTTGAAAAGATGAATAGAGCATAAGTGCTCCTCTCACATTCTGACAGTTAAGACTGTTTAACAAAGTTGCCCGCTGAATCTGGAAGTTTTTCAAAATCTAGAAACGTACATTGTGACATCACAATGGAAACTGCTCCTCTTATGTACAATAGATGCCTGTTTCCAATGCAATGATGCAGATATAAAAGGGGCAGAATCTACACTGCAACCTCTCATCTCCTCCCCAGTGAAAGAAATAAGGAAAACAGAGTCTCCATTTTTGATTTTTGGAGTCATTTTGGGGCCTAGGGACAAAATGAGTGTTATAAGCCTTCTGGGGTTTAAGGAACTATCTTTCAAAGTAAAATTCCTCAGAGAAACAGACCCTGCCCATTTCTGGAGGGCTTCTCTTGCTTGTCTGTTTATTCAGTGTTGCTGTTCTGCCCCACCTATGCACCCCAAAGAACGCAGCACACACAAAATCTGTACAAACCTTAGGTTTGACTAACCAAAAGGCATTCTGCACCAATTTAATGTTTCCTTAACACATTTTAAAATGTACATGTTTTTAAATTGTATAGAAATAAGGCCAATCTTGAATGTTGGAGGGTTTCTGAACTAGCAAGGAATAATCTGCTGCTATTTTGACTTTGATTTATCAGGAAAATATTTTCTCAGTATGATGTTTCCCATAAGTAGCTGGGTGAAAGAAATAATGTTGTATGCTTGCTTGAGCAGGATATTGGACTAGAAGACCTATAAGGTCCCTTCCAGCTCCATTATTCTATTATTTGAATGTCAGTACAGATATTCCTTGAAATGTAACACTATTACTTTACTCTTTTTAGCTCCTTGAAAGGACTCAGGACTCTGGAGGCATTGCATTCTGTGAATGAGAATGCCAAGAAAGTAGCATATTAATTAATCAACACATCAGTTCTTCAAGAAGTATAAGAATAATATAATGCTAGGAGCCAAAATTGTGGTGATCTTTTTGGTACAGAATCGGCGCAAACAACTTTTAAATGTATTGGATGAAGGGTTAAGTAAATGTTTACATCATACATTGTTTCTTTTTCTGACTACAGTGCCATTTCCTTTGGGAAATTTAAAATATACTTGATAGACTTCCCTGCCATTGGTGGAATGATGGCTTCTGATCATACAGCCCTTCATCATACTGTCCAAGAGGATAAAACATCTGGACAATGGAGAAACAGAAGAAGCTCAAATGATTCTCCCGGTAGGCTTAGTAACAGCACCATCAGTCAAGACAGTAGCTGTAGCAAACATTCCAGCAAGTCTGGAAGTGCTCAGTTTACCTACTCTAATGACTTTCATGATAATGCTTCAAGAACAGCTGTCAATGGCAGCAAGAACAGCATTTGTTCAGAAGAGAACATCTGTGGAACTTCTCAGAATTACTATCACGAAGATTTTCACTCGGATTCCTCTAAAGCCTCCATAAGTGAAGAGAGTGGCAGCTACACCATCCCATTGCCCCAAACACCAAAAACTAAAGAGCGGAATTTACCAGAAAAGAAAAAGAAAAATGATGTCCGTACAAAAGGTAAGAAGGCAATTGCTCACTTTGAACAATACTGCATTCATGTGGTTGGCAGATTTCAACCGAACTAATGGCAGCTAAGCCTTTCCTAAAAACCAAGCAGTTGTCCAATAACTCCGCTTTTGCTTAGCTACCCTGACACTTCTATACTGTAGAGACTATACTATCATTTTGGAAAGCATTTGAATGTTGATAAAATGTTTAAATTGTATGCAGTTGATTAATACATTAATGTACTGCTTTCCACACCCTGTCAGTAATTCCTCTATCGAGGTAATGGGGCTTGTAGCGATGGATGTAGTTCACCAGTTATCATGGTCATACAGATGTCGGTGTCACATGGTTTCCATAAATAAGCCAAGGGCCAGGGAATAGGTTCCAGTATTTTAAAAAAAAAGTGTTGGCAAATTTTAATGGTCACACTTTTTTTCAGTCTTTTACATTCATTGTTTTATCATTATTTGGATATGGTATGTATGTATGTATATGTATATCTATCCACCTGTCTGTCTAGGCAGTTTGGTACAGTGGTTAAGGTGCTGGGCTACCAATCCTGCTTTAGGCCTGTCTGGCTGAAGAATTCTAGGAGTTGAAGTCAATGCATCTTAAAGCTTTCTAAATACTGTCTTAGCATATTATGTGAGTAGAGCAGTTAAGTTTTACGGAAGCTAATATTATGAGAGTTCAGGTATGATTTTTCACAATAGGTCAATCAACAAATAGTTGATTGCATCAGAGACTGACTCAAAAAGTTATATAAAATGAAGCGAATCTATTTCATGAACACATATTTGAGCATTTGGCTCTGAGGCTTATGTAAAATGATGTGATTCTTCCTTTGCTCAATCTTACATGCCGTCTTGATTTTTTTCTTTTCTTTTAATGTAGGAGGCAAAACGTTGCCTAAAAAGAAACCTCCGCAGAAGAAGACAATTATTACTGACCATACCATCAATGCTCAGGAGAAGAAAAATAAGATAGCTTGTCATCTTTTGTCAGCAACAGACCATACAATTAAAGAACTGAAAAATAAAGCGGCTGTCCTGCGGAATAAAGTGGAGACTTTTACTACGGAAAATAAAATCTTGAAGCGTCTCCAGTCCCGACATTTAAAAGCAATCAGTAAATACAAAAATGCAGAGATTAACCTTCCTGATCTTTTGGCCACGCACGCTAATGAAGGGCAGACTCTGAGAGCAGATCTCAGGAAATCTCAGGAAAAAGAGCGCAAGACTTCCAAGAAGCTGAGAGACGTTCAGGCAGAACACTTGAAAACCACGGATGCCTTGCGGTCATTGCAAAATCTTTGTGAAGACAAAAAGCTTGAAGAGAGAGAAGAACTTCACCATCAATTAAGATCACTTACCCAAAAATTGGAAGCTAGGGATAAGAAAACTCAGGTAACATGCAACATACATTGCTTAGAACTACATAGCAGGGTTCTGTGAGACTGTGAAAAATTGTGAGTATTATAACTGAGATTGAGGATTCTCATCTTTTTGGAAACATTTGCTAACATTTCAGTTGCCTTCCTCTAATTTCTAATTCAATATTGTATGTTTGTAAAAATTCAATAAACTTATTGATGGTTTATTTCTAATGCGTTTAGGATTTGGAAAAGCAGCTCGCATCGAACACTGCCTTTTTTCGACATAAATTAGCAGTTGAGGAAAAAAAGATCATTGAAGCTCAGTCAAGCAGAGCAAATTTAGAAGTAGAAATCGAGTCGCTGAAGCTAAAACTTAAGGTATTTAGAAGCTTAAATTACATTTCTCTTACCACAGAAGGCATCCAAGATGCTATTCACTAAAGGCTCATTTGAGGTGAGCCTATCTTGCTTTGTGGGGCTTTCTTTCAGCCTGGAACCATCTAAACTCTAGATTGCAGCAATGTATTAATTTATGTTAGTCCATTTGCACGTTACCATTACTAGGAACAGACAGTACTTGAAAAGTGTGTCCCAACATGAAAACATATTAATCAAGGCCTGTATTGATAGAAAATTGAGAAGCAGTTAATATTTACATTGTAATTATAGTACATATTTAATACTGTATACTTTGTTAATGTCATAACTATTTTGTATCAAAACATTTTGGAAGGACCTTTAAGGTCAAATTTAATTAATTGTTTATGAATTGTAAAAATAAAAAAACTTGATCACAAACTTCACAGTTCCAGGAAAAAAAAAAGGATATTTATCTTTCAGAATCTTTAGAAAAGGAAGTATTTGGCCAAATGATGCCTAAGCAAATGTTTAAAATACAGATAAATAAAATGAGATACTGGGGGAATTACACGGTGAAATGTATGATCTCTGAAGAACCAACATTAATCCAATACGCTATATTATCAACATCAATGTAATAATGCATTTCTTTAGGAAAGAGAACGAGAACTAAACATTACAAATATTTATGCACACCGGATGCGCAAAGGTCAGCCAGAGAAAGCCGATTCATGTTCTTCTCAAAAAGGTACAGCAGAGTTTGTATCATGCTTTACTGTGAAATAAAAATATGATTTATTTATTTATTTATTTATTTATTTTTCATATTTGTATACCGCCCTACTCCCGAAGGACTCAGGGCGGTGAACAGCCATAATAAATACAAATACATATAGAAGTTAAAAACTATTAAGAAACAGATTAAATAATTTAGGCTCAAAGATTAATGATAATTCGTGGCCTTGTCAAAAATATTTCAAATCCTTGCTCTATTTTCTTTTTAAAAATGGCAATGCTGCATTTTGTGAACTCTTTATGTAGGAGTCATGAGTCTTGATTAAACAGGACCATTCTCATCATTCTCTCTAGATGGGAGAAGAGTTTTATGGGTATTTACTAAGAAAGCCCACTAAATTCAAAAGTCCTTTGTTACAGGATTTTAGTGTATATGTCTGTTATATAGATCATAGCTAAATGATACCTAGGTATAATATCATTTATATTTTGATGACTTCTAGAGCCTTTTAATTTGGGATATAAGCCTGGCTTTGGAACTGAAATTGCTTTATTCTCTCATGCCATATTGCCATTATAAAAATGAGTTAAATCATGTATGTTGAAGCAAAAAGTATTAATAAGTGGCAAATTTATTTTTATTTTTGTCAAATTTATATAACGTAGTTGCCCATCTCTCTAGAGCTACATGCTCAAGATCTATTATTGCTGTTTCTTCCTCCAAATTTAATGCCACAGTCATTTCCCCCCAATCCCGCCTCCCTCATATACATACATCATATAGGCTGAATAATTAATGAGAGTGTATGTCTCTCCCCTTAGTATATCTCTGTATACTATATTGCCTGTTCGCATGCAGTAGACAGTCCTCAAATTATGACTGTAATAGAGCTCAGAATTTCCATTGTAAGTTATGATGTTTGTAAATAAAGGCATCCCCCTGACCAACCTGATTTTACCTCAATTGTAAAACAGATGCTGCAATCATTAAGCAAACTTTCTGGTTGTTAAGCAAGTTAGTGCATTCTGTGCCAAAATCTGATTCCTTTTTCACCAAATCGAACTGGGTACTTGCGTTACTAGTCAATGAAATGCAATAAAAGCAATATGAACAGCATATGTACTAAATCGCTTAAAACATGTAAGTAAAATACCACTTGCTTTTCAGTAATGTCAGCCATGAATGTATCAAGTTTGTTTGTTTGTTTATTTATTTATTTATTTATTTATTTATTTATTTATTGGCTTTACATAGTTGTTAAAGTCAACAAAGCAATTCAGGTAAATATCAACATAAAAACCACAACTCTTCGGAAGCCTGAGCCTTATGTAAGTCCAATGATCTTCCACGAGGTATGGAACAGCTGAACAATACTTTTATCATTCTTAACTTCTGCTCCTTTGTAAGCTTGGTTTCTGCTGATAATTGCCTGCTTGTAACATGCATCTTATACTAAGATTTTATAACTATGTTATAAATATAACTTCGTTACTGAAAAGGGAACTAAAGGATACAACTTTAAATTTTATTATTGTATTAATAGGAAATCCTTGTTAAGATATGGGACAATGTATGGATTATGATAATATTTTATACTGATCCATGACTTAATTATGGTTTGCTGAAGAAATAATGGCTAGTTCACCCAACATGCCAGGAGAAGGCCAACCACAAAAAGAGTTGAAGCAATTTTCCAAACAAAGCTATTTCCAATCCACTTGCATGCCCAAGTGTAGATGTTGATGGAGGGTTTTGGAGTACCTGCCATTTTTTTGAGGAGCTGGGAGTCTGGCAGTTCTATCTTTATTAACTTTTGGGAATCCTTAAAATATGGTTTTGTCAGTGGGCTTGGTGATCCTACAGAAATAGGGAACAGGAAATGGCTATATTTCATGTAAGATGTTTAAATGACCTCCCCAAAGACTTCGATAATATTTATAGTTGTTTAGTTTTTTAAATGTCTTATAATGTCTTGGACTGAATTTTGTGTGTTGCCCAGTCATATGCATAAGATAGGCTGCTTAATAAATATGTTAAATAAATAAATTAAACATCCCTGCAAGTATTCCTTCTCTCTCTTTCCTGGCTTGTCTGAGATCCCAATAGGGCTTATTGTGCTAGAAATGGTTGCATTTTTCCTTTCTTTATAACTTTGCGCTTCTTTTGAACTAGGTCTTGGGGACTCCGTTCATGAAGGTAGTCAGAGCGATATCTATATCCTATTAAAGTTCCGCTGTTTGTCTCTCTGTAAATTTTAACTGGGCAGAAGTGTGCATCATAGGGCAATCATTTTTCAACCAAGGTAGCTGAAATGGGTTTACTTAGTCCAAAATCCGGAACCCATGGCTTCTGTGGAATTGAAATTGGACAAATTACATGACATAAAATTATAATAAGAAAAAAAGTCAGAAAATATTTCCTGGGGTCAGCTGTCGATTTTTGACCATTTTATACAGTTCAACCTGGCTATTTTTAAGGCAGATACATGTCTGAATATCTTCCTGAATTGTTAAGAACTTTTCTAGTGAAGACAGTACATTAGAAGCTCTGTTATTGTTGAAGGCATTGAGGAATGTGGTAAGGTGGTATCTCTGAAACAATGACCAAAGAAGTCGTGGGTTCTCTGGTATTAATTAAAATGCTGAATACCTCAAGGGAATTCTAGGTTCAAGTCCACCTTGACTCGCAATACCACAGGCAACTTTGCTTTAGTGACTATCAATCAAATAATATGAAGTTTCTATTGTAAAGAAATTTTGGAAGAAATATGGAAGACTTGAAGGAGATATAAATCTAAGAAATAAATAAAAACAAAGCCCTTATTTATTGATGTTTTCCTATTTTGGATTATAATTTAAAACTATGTTAATTCAATATTGGGAGACTTTAGAGAGACACTTTATTAGACAGAGAAAAACGAAATGGAGGGGAGGATATTAATGGAGATTTAACGACACTTTATCACTTATACATGTAAAAGGTAACATTCACTTACAGATATCTGCTTTTTTTCTGTGACCTTTTAGGAATTGAAAACCAACAGAGAGGTGAAAGAAGTAGTTAGCATAGCTAAAAAACGTGTCCCTGAAACAGGAGTTCATCTCCCTGAAATATTACCAGTGCACAATATTTCAAACAGGACATTCATGGGTAAAAACATAAATGACTATAAATATTGAACTGTAAAAATTGCAAGACGTACCTTTTGCTTAAGGAGTCAAACATTGTGCTATAATGCTTTATTTTATAACTGCTCTGTGTTATTGTGAATAATGTCTGCTCTTCAGAAGAAATACAGAATGTGGCATAAGTTTCTTGGACAGTTTATTTTAACTGAAGGTGCTAGTTTAAATAATTTGTAACACTAGATAGAATACAGGTAGTCTTTGACTTACAACAGTTCATTTAGTGACCATTCAAAATTACAAGGGTATTGAAAAAAGTAACTTATGACTATTTTTCATACTTATGACCAGTGCAGTATCCCCATGGTGACATCATCAAAATTCAGATGCTTGACAACTGGTTCATATTTATGACTGGGGTCATGTGATCCTTTTATGCGACCTTCCAACAAGCAAAGTCAATGCAGAAGCCAGATTCACTTAACAACCATGTTATTATTCGCTTAACATGGTCGTAGGTTAAGGACTACTTGTAATGTACTTTTGTCACTGTTGTTTTCTCTAACAAATGATGGATGTTTCTAAATAGTTACTGTTGAAATAACATTTTTTGCAGGATTCCAAAATGAAGAGATCTGCCCAAGAGTAGAAAAAAATACCCAGTATGAAAATATAGAAAGACACAAGAACAGGAGAGAAAGGCAAAGGTTGGAACTATTGAACACAGAATTTGATATATTAAAGACCAAACCAATTGAAAAAAAGGAAAATGAAGAAGATAAAGAGGCAAAAGAAGCTGTTTGTGACATATTAACAATGGAAACACCATCTACCTCTAAAAAACAGTATGTATTTTCAGAGGCCATTCAAAATTTACATCAGGGATATCCTTCAACAGGTCCAAAGATAACATACAGTAGAAGACAAAGGAATAGGCAACAGGATGGAAAAACAAACTTTTGCCCAGTAAGAAAACCCCATGATGAGGTTTGATAGACAAATGATGGCTTGCATTGGGTGATTCCAGTCAAGCCCATAGAACTAGTAGATATTAGATGCTGGATAGTATTAGTACTAGGAGATATTAGATAGCAGATGTTAGTATTAGAACTAGAATATATTAGTAGTTTCTATAATTATTATAATAAGCATCACAAAAACCTAGATTTTGTGAACTTTTTGCACATTTTTACAACACATAAATATTAAAGGAATTTTGAAAGAAACATTTTATGACTCATGCTTATCAATGTCTACCTCTAAATAAAATTTCCTTGAAGCCTCTTTCTTTCCTATTTGAAATGAACAAGGAGAATATTTCTTTGCAGCTTATATTCACTGGTGCTGTTTCATCACATGAGGGAGCTAACGTCTGTAATATTTTAACTCCTCAGCAATATAATTATATTTACTAGACTAATTGGAATTAATGTTATAAAATTTTAATTTTTTAATTTTAGTAATGTTTTGGAACAATGGTTACACGTAAGAGAACTGATAGATCTGAAAGAAGATGATCAGGAGTAACTGACTCTTCAAGAGCTTTTTGGGATGAATATAGAGCAAAATTACATGAAGTAATTCAAGCAATGAGAACAAAGCTTGAACTGCATTCTAACCACTGAGCCATGGCGTGCATTGGTTAAACACAGTATCGCAGGCTAACTCTGCCCATAGCCAGAAGTTCAATCCTGACAGGGATCAAGGTTGACTCAGCATTCCCCTATATTCGTTCCCCTGTAAAATAAATAAATAGATAAACTAGGTGCTACAGAGCCATCCAGACAGGCAGCAAAATTTAACTGATTTACATAGCAGATCACAGTCACTATGGTATTGTTTTTGCATTCCCTACGGTCTTATTTCTTTATGAAAATTTATATGGCTGCTCAGCTCATTCTAAGTGAAAGTTGCCTATTGAGACAAAGTGTTGTTAACTTCCACTATGTAACAACTCTCCTCTTGAAAGAATACTAAGTTCAAAAGGAAGCCAATGAATAAGGTACTAATCTCCTTGACCTTTACTGTCCATACTCACTCCTCAGGGCAACATGCCATCATCTTCTCTTTTATCATGTGACTGCAACCAGTTTGTTTAGACATGTCACTGTGATGGATTGCACAGCCAGGTTATTAAGAAAGGAAAGCTTAAAATAACCTTAAAAGAATTTGGAGAGCTGGAGAAAGGAACCCCTTAAAAATCCACTGCATTTTTTTTTAATGAAAATGCTTTCTCTACTAATGTAAACAATCAAGACTGTTATTCTCTTCCAAACATGTAATTAGCATACTTTACCAAGGCTGGGCATTAACATTGGTTGCAAAAATGAACTAACATGGCTGCACCCTAGGAAAATTTCAAAATGAGGGGGAGAGAGGGGGGGAAGGAGGGAGAGAGAGAGAATTGGGGGCAAATCTTTTGTCATGGGCTCAGAACACGGAGAAGCATCACTTTCTTAAACAGCAAGCAAATAACCAAGTAGCTTTGAAAGACTCTTCTAGAGAGAAACATAAATCACATGCATATACTTACTGCCGTTGACTCTGAGGATGTTGCCACAAACACTTTAATAATTGTGTTCGGCACGCTGCCTGACGACGAAGACGCCGTATCCTGATTGGTCGGCATGAAGTTGCCGCAAAGCGCGGAAGTCTCCGAGCTTGCGGATTGGTTACAAGAGTGTGACAGCTACTATGAAAAATGCTGTCAGCCTCAGTTGTTTGTTCTGTTATCCGAGTGGCTGGTTTAACTGTTGTACTATTAAAGTAGTGTTGAACGTTCTGTGTTGCCTCGGTCCATGCCTTCCACCTCGCAAGAGAGCACTGGCAAGGAGGATGGGATATGAGGCACACGGGCAGCGTAGTCCATAACTGAATGGCTACGCTGCAATAGCGGCAGAATACCTCTAGGTCACACAGACACCAGTCTAAGAATGGCTCCGCCAACGTTCACCCCATTTGATGCTGCTACTGAAATCTGGGATGCCCATTTGCAACATTGCCGATTTCTGCCGTTCATTTGTCAAAAGTGCCTCCTTTCCCAAGCAGTGGCATTCTGCCAACGAAGATTGTTTCTCTATTTTTCGTGGCCGCCAGGTCACTGAAGTGACCACCCGCCCAGTCAGTTCTTAGGGTGCTAAGCTGTTGCTGACCCTCAAGATAGAAGGAGCAACTTGCCAGATGGAAGTGGACACAGGATCGGCTAAGTCTATTGTGCCCTGGTGGGCCATAAAGAATCTTATACCCAACCTACAAAAGACCCAGCTGTGCCCCTGCCCAGTCAAACTTCGTGTTTACCAGGGGAATTACATTCCCATAATTGGGCATGGCCATTTCTTAGTGGAAAAGGATGGGTTTGCAGGGCATCTGACCTTGATTGTAGTTGATGGGTCTCTTCCCAGTCTCTTGGGGTTAGATTGATTCAGCAGCTCCCGGTGGATGACGTCTCAGCTGAGCTCAGACCATTGTGACTCACCGGGGAGCATTTAAATGCCGGCGTCTGCAATTTGGAATTAGTGTGGCCCCTGGACTTTTCCAGAATCTGATGGAGCAGTTGTTACATGGCCTTCAGGGTGTGGTGCCCTACTTCAACGATGTGCTCATCTCCGCTTCTTGTTGGAGCGAGCTCATCGATCGAGTTAGGGCAGTCCTTTTGCGCTTTCGTCAATCTGGCCTGAAACTAAAGAAGGCCGGGCACCATCAGACTCCTCAAATTCTTTCCCCTCGGATGTCCTGTTGGACAGTGTTTTTGGCTGCCTATAACTATACCCTGGTTCACCGCCCCGGCAAATTGATAGCACACGCGGAAGCCCTCAGCCGCTGCCCATTGCGTGTGTCTTTCATAGATCCTGCGCCTGCTCCGTCCGTCCTTTTGGTCAATGAGCTTTCACCCCTTTAACAACCGCTGACATCACGGCTCACTAACTACGAGACCCCATCATAGCTCAGGTCTTAGACTGGGTGGGCAGGGGGTGGTCATTAGGGCAGGTGGCTGAAGTTTTTGTGCCATACTGGTTCTGTCACTATGAGTTGTCCGTACAACAGGGATGTTTATTGTGGGGAAATAGGGTAGTGGTTCCTCCCAAGCTACAGCCCTCAGTTCTGCAGTGTTTACACGACAGTCATCCTGGCATTGTCAGGATGAAGGCCTAAGCCGGAGTTATGTCTGGTGGCCCAAAATTGACAGAGACGTCACCAACTGGATCTCCGGGTGTCAGAAATGCCAGCTGTCGAGGCCGGCACCACCCTCCTCCCCTCCTAGGGAATGGGAGACTCCTAAAAGCCACAACTCTTTGGAAGCCTGAGCCTGAAGGAAGTCCAATGACCTTCCATGAGGTATGGAAAAACTGAACAATTCTTTTATCATTTTAAACTTCTGATCAATTGTAAGTTTTATTTCTGCTGATAATTGCCTTCTTCTTATAACATGCATCTTATTGTAAGGTTTTTGGAGTAGGGAGGGTTGCAGGCTATTTATAACTATGTTATAAATTTATAAATAGAAGAAATACTTTTAAAAGAAATGTAGATTTATAACTATATTTTTAACATAAATTTCTTACTCATAAAGTTTTTTTCTTAAACCTGGAAGCTAAAGGATTATATTAGTAGGAAATCCTTGGAATAGTTAAGAAAATATTTTAATAAAGAGTTAAGACATGGGACAATTTATTAATATTTTATACTGGTCTTTTTGAGAAGGTGGGCAGCTGGCAGTTCTAACTCAATTCACTTTTGGGAAGCCCTTAAAATGGCTATATTATAGGTAGAATTTTGAATGAAGTTTCCAAAGGCTTTGATTATATTTATAGTTTTTTTGTTTTTTTAATGGCTTCTAATGGCTTTGACTGAATTTTGTGTGTTGCCCAGTCACATGCATGAGACAGGCAACCTTAGCAGGCGAGCGAGGCCTCAGCTGGGGTCCTTGGCAGACAACAGGCTTCCCAGGATGCCTAGAGCCAGCTCTGCCCTATGGAGGCCCGATTCCCATGCAGCACCATGATCCATGAGCTGCTGCTGGCACTACGCGGCTACCCAGGCAGCCTCTTCATGGGCAGCAGCCTGAAGGTGGGCAGGGCAGGGGGGCAGCCCTCCCTCCCTTTCTTCACAGGCCTGGCCCAGCACCCTTCCTCCTCCCTCCTCCTCTCCTCCTCCTCCTCTTCCTCCTCCTCTTCCTCCTCCTCCTCCTCCTCCTCTTCCTCCTGGTGGTAGAGGCTCTGAGACAGGCAGGAAAACCTCCAGTGAATATATCTAAGCCTTCGCTGGTAACTCAGGGAGCAGATGAGAGTCCGGAGAGTTTTCTTCAAAGGTTGATAGAGGCATATGAGCTGTATACCCAGGTGGATCCGAGGCATGCAGATAATGTAAGGATGTTAAATGAGAGGTTCATAGCTCAGAGTCATGATGATATTAGAAGGAAATTGCAGAGAGTAGAGGGACCTTGGGGAAAAACACGACAGAGTTATTGGAGCTTGCAAGGAAGGTGTATGTGAATAGGGACAAGGTGGAAAAGAAGGAGAAGGATGCAAGAATGCAAAAGAAAGCTGAGTTGTTGGCATTGGCTTTACAAGGAGGAATGGCCATAAGCCCTACTTAGGGTGAGCCCCTGGGCCCAAATCAATGTGCTTATTGCAGAGGAGAAGGTCATTGGCAGAGAGAATGTTCCAGGAGAGTGATGAGAGGAAGGGGAATGATGCAAAGACCAGGCAGTAGACCGAATGCTGGATTTGGAACAAGGGGAGGAATGCCAGCAGGAAGGTTTCAAGGAAGAGGTGAAGAGCGGGGACGACGTGGAGGTAGAGGTTTCAGAAGAGGTTTTGGAAGAGGTTCAGGAAATTCCAATCAAAGACAGGAGGCAGAGAGTATTGGTTAGCTGAAATGGGCTGGTCAGACTGATGGGGACCAGGCTTGGAGGAGGCCCCACCCGAGTCATTGGTTACAGTAAATATAGGGGGCCAACAGACAACATTTTTGGTGGACACAGGAGCAGGAAGATCAGTTGTGAATAAACAAATTTCAGCACTTGGACCTCATAAAATTCAGGTCCAAGGAGTACCTGGACAGGTCCTGGGGCGCCAGGTCCTAAAACCTGTTACATGTGATTTCAAAGGGACTGAAGTCCAACATGAATTTCTCTACATTCCAGAGTGTCTAATTCTGTTATTAGGAAGGGATTTGCTTTGCAAGCTGGGTGCAACCCTTGCATTTGATGAGGGCCGACAAAGGGTGACAGACAGACACTCACCAGAAGAAACTTGGAGGTTAATGGTGGGGAGACAGCTTGACATAGAGAGACAAGAAGAGAAGTGGATTCAGTTTAATGTGCTTGGGTTATGGGCGGAGGATAACCCACCAGGCTTTGCGGCTCATCATCTCCCTGTGGTGGTTGAGGTAAAGCCTGGGGCGATGCCTGTGTGTATAAGCCAACGGCCAGTTTCCAGGGAGGCCATTTGTGCTATTTATGAAAGCATTCAGAAATACTTAAAGACAGGTGTGCTAGTACACATTCAATCCCCCTGGAATACCCCAATCATTCCAATTAAAAAGCCTGATGGGTCTTATCTCCTGTTGCAGGATCTGAGACCCATAAACAGTCTGACGGTGACCCTACATCCTGCTGTGCTGAACCCCTCTACACTCCTCAGTTTAATCCCCCCACAAGCTGGCTGGTTTTCAGTAATTGATTTAAAAGATGCCTTTTTCACCATCCCAATACACCCAATAAGCCAGCCTCTGTTTGCCTTTGAGTGGGAACACCCTAGCACAGGAACAAAAATGCAATACACTTGGACTCGGTTTCCCCAAGGGTTTAAAAATTCCCCTACCTTATTTGGGACAGCATTGGCCACTGATCTGCAATATTATGTCCCTCGCCAGCAAGGGTCCTACAATATGTTGATGATGTGTTGATAACAGGACAGTCAGAGGATTTGTGTTGGGACAATACAAAGGCTTTGTTAGAGTTGTTGCTTGAGTGTGGGTACCGAGTGTCAAGGAAGAAAGCTCAGTTGATGAAAAAGCATATTAGGTATTTAGGATATGACATTGAGAAAGGAAGTCGGGCTCTGGGACCAGAGCGGAAGCAGGCGATTTTAGTCTTAGCCGAACCCTGAACTAAGAGACAATTGAGAAGCTTCTTAGGGTTGGCAAGTTTTTGTTGTATCTGGATACCTAATTTTGCTTTGATAGCAGCTCCTTTATATGTCGCCACGAAGGGACCAAATGTGGAACCCTTTGAATGGGGAGGAGAACAGAAAAGAGCCTTTAATGACATCAAAGAAGCTTTAACACAGGTGCCAGCTTTAGCACTACCGAATTTACAGAAGTCTTTTAATTTGTATGTAGATACCAGTAAAAATATTGCTTTGGGGGTACTTACCCAGCCTTTAGGTAGTTGGCAACAACCGGTAGCTTACTTGTCAAAGCAGTTGGATGGAGTAGCAAAGGGATGGCCTCATTGTTTGAAGGTGTTGGCTGCAATTGCAGAGTTGATACAAGACTGTAATAAGCTTACTTTCTTCTGTCCCATCAATGTGCATTCCCCGCATACTGTGCAATCCATATTAGATACTAAAGGCCATTTGTGCATAAGCGGTCAGCGGTTGGCAAAGTATCAAGCAATAATGATTGAGAATCCTCAGATATGGCTGGTTGTGTCCAATCAGTTGAATCCAGCGATTTTGTTGCCTACCAAATCAGTACCTACCCATGACTGTCTACAGGTGCTTGACAAGGTCTATTCCACCCGACCTGATTTAACTGATATTCCATTGACTGATGCGCAATTAAATTGGTATACTGATGGCTCTAGCTATGTTATGGATGGCAATAGGTTATCGGGATATGCTGTAGTGGATGATGAGAAGGTGATAGAAAGTGGCCCATTGAGTAAAGGGTACAGCGCACAAGTAGCTGAATTATGGGCATTGATAAGAGCTTTGGAGCTGGTGGAAGGAAAAAGTTTGAATGTATGGACAGATAGCAAATATGCATTTCTTAATCTGCATGCACATGGGGCAGTGTATAAAGAAAGAGGTTTTAAGGACTTCCGGTTTGCCTGCCGCTGACGAAAGACGGTCCCGTTTTTGGACCGCCAGCCCCGCTGCCTGTAGAGCCGCTTCGATTCAAAGAAGCGGCTTGAAAATTCCCAATTCTGAAGGATTTGAGGAAGAGAGTGGGCGAGGAGCAGGTTGAGCCCCTGTGAGCCCCCAGAAAGTCGTTACTGGGGAGGAAACAGGCGCGGCTCCCTTTCAACTCGCTGAAACTCCGGACGGTGTGGGACGACTCTGCCTAGCACAGAGCAAGTCGGCTGCAGCAACCTTTCAAGTTAAACAAAATTAACTCCAATAACTAGTGGGAAATAATAACTTGAGCCTCCAAACTTCGAAACTGCAAGTATTATTACTTCTGTGATTTTGTGATTCAAAGTACAAGCGTGAGTGAGTGAAAGCGGCTTGAAAATGGCGCCTGGCTTCAGCGTTAACAAGCTGAAAGTGAGAGTGGATTTCTAATGTTACTTCAACTAGCTACAAAGTTGCGCTGTCTGTAACAAGGAGGAAAAAGAAAAGAGGAAAAATTCTTTTAAAATAAGCCTGAGCTTGCTTCAATTTAAATCTTATCCCCAATTTGATTAAACCTGGGGGATTTTTTTAGAGGACTTTGTGGTGGTGGAAAAGGAAAAAGGATCTCCTTTTTCAGAAAAGCCAGTCTACGTGGCAGAATGGCTTCCAAGCCTAAACAGGAAGGCAGCGGGGGGGGATCCCCCACACGTAAACCTGAGCAGCAGCAGCCTCCCAGCCAGCAGAGTTAGAAAAAAGATTTTGATGTTGAAAGTTTAAAAGATTTCATTACTCAGGCTCTGGATGATAAATTTCAAAAGTCACAACAGGAAATTAAGCAGGAAATTAATGAAATTAAAAAGGTGGTGCAAGAGAAATATGACAAGGTGACTAATAAATTAATGACTGTGGTGTCTGGTCTGCCAGAAGCAATTATCAGAACGGATTCTAAGCTGGAAGAATTTAAATAAGAAATGAATGTTAAAATGAAGGATACTGATTACAAAATTTCTGATACTGATAATAAAATGCAGAGAGTTGAAAGTGAAATTACAATGATGCAGTTCAGGTCCATGGAATTTGCCATAAGGCTTAGAGGTATTAAAGAGAATGATAGACAAGATTTGAGACAGATTTGTGCTGATGCTCTGGCTGTGTTGTTAAAAATTAATCCTGAAGAGATTTTTTACAAAATAGACAAAATTTACAGAGTGAATTCGTGGGTGGCCAGACAAAGACAACTGCCTAGAGATGTGGTGATATATTTTACAGATAGAAGAATGAGAAATGATATTCTGCAAAAGTCTTTTCTCTCTGCTGTGCAAGTGGAGGGAGCTCAGATTGGAGTTTATAACATAAATACATAATACATTTTGTAATGCTAACAAACCGGGCAGATGGTTGGCTTATACACTAAGGAAGAAGCAGAGTATACGGACTATTGATAGTATTGATATCGGAGGGAAGGAAATTTTTCAACAAAAATTAATTAAAGAAGTTTTTGTGGATTATTACACTAAATTATATGCTAAAGATGATACGCAGAATGGATTTATAGAAAAATATTTAGAAAACAAAAGAGTTACAAAAATTACCAATCAACAAAAGGAGAGAATGAATTATCCTATAACAGCTGAGGAGATTATTGCCGCAATTAAACAACTGAAAACAGCTAAAGCTCCTGGAACGGATGGCTTAACTGCGGTGTACTACAAAACTTTGCAGGCAGAAATGGTTGAACAATTTAGAGATTTATTTTGTAACATACAACAAGGGGGTAAAATACCCCCATCATGGAAAACAGCTTACATTTCTTTGATACCAAAAGAGCAAACAGGTCCTAAAAAACCTGAGAACTTTAGACCAATATCTCTTTTGAATAATGATTATAAAATATATGCAAAAGTATTAGCCAACAGGTTGATGCCAGTTATCCAAGAGGTGATTCATGGTGATCAAGCGGGATTTATAGAAGGCCGATATATGAAGGACAATGTAAGGCAAGTTACAGATTTATTGGAATATCTTGAGAAGAATAAACAGATCCCTGCAGTGCTGGTTTTCCTGGATGCGGAGAAGGCCTTTGATAGAGTGGATTGGAATTTTCTATTAAAGACTTTAAAAAAGATGGACTTTGGGGATCAATTTATACAGGCGGTTTCAGCAATTTATCAAGAACAAAAGGCACAGATTATTATTAATGGAAGTTTGATAACAGATTTTAATATTGAGAAAGGAACAAGGCAAGATTGTCCATTATCCCCACTGTTATTTATTTTAACACTAGAAGTCTTGTTGAATACAATACGGGATTCGAGTACATTGAAAGGAATAGTGATAAGGCAAGAGGATTACAGAATAAGGGCATTTGCAGATGATCTGGTTGTTACCCTAACACAGCCGATGGAATTAATAATCCAGATGAAAGACATTATAAAAGACTATGGTACAGTATCAGGATTTAGACTGAACCAGAAAAAAACTAAGATGATAGTTAAAAATATGACACAAGATTGGAAACACAAACTTGAAAGGAGGGCAGGTTTTGAGATTGTACCAAAGGTTAAATATCTAGGAGTTCAGGTTGCAGAATCAAATATGAAATTGTTTCAAAATAATTATGAGGTGTTGTGGCGAGATGTACAGAAAGATATGGAGACTTGGAAAAAACTGCAGCTTTCTTTACTTGGAAGAATAGCAGCAGTTAAGATGAACATTTTGCCAAGATTTCTTTTTTTGTTTCAAATGATTCCGGTGCTTAAAAGTGATAAACAATTGAAAGAATGGCAAAGTGGATTGAATAAGTTTGTCTGGAACGAGAAAAAACCGAGAGTGAAATTGAAAATTATGCAAGATGTTCCAGAAAGGGGAGGTCTTAAACTTCCAAACCTACAATTATATTATGAAGCAGCAGCTCTGACTCAAGCAAGTGATTGGTTTGGAAGGAAAAAGACTGGAATATTGAATATAGAAAGTTTTGATCCTGAATTTGGTTGGCATGCTTACTTGTTTTATGAAAATAAAGTGGATAAAGTATTTAAAAGCCATATACTTAGAGACTCCTTGATGAGAGTTTGGAAGAAGCACCAATTCAAATGGGATTACAAAATACTGCTATGGCTGGATCTTGGTCATATCATGTGGAATACAAATATAATGTCACTCAGGCGGGTTTTATATAAAGAAGTTCTTTTTACAGATGCGGGCAGATGGCAACTGAAGACATTAGAGACACTGTTGGATGAAGGGATTAATCTAACTTGGTTACAGTATAATCAACTTCAACTGAGATGGAAAGAGGACCAAAAAATTGGTATTATGTTGCATGAGGAAGAATTGGTTAGACATATAAAAGATAAAGGTCCAATGCATATTAAAAGGCTTTATAATGTTTTGTTAGAAAGGGATTCAGAAACTGAATTGGTTAAAGATTGCATGATTAAGTGGGCACAAAATTTTGCAGAACCAGTGATGTTGGAAACATGGGAAAAAATTTGGGTTCAGAATGTTAAATTTACACAGTCGCAGAATCTGAGGGAAAAATTTTATAAAATGTTTTATAGATGGCATTTAGATCCTAAGAAATTGTCATGCATGTACCCTAATGTTCAACCAAAATGTTGGAGATGTGACTGCTTAGATGCTACATATTATCATGTTTGGTGGACCTGTAAGAAAGGGAAGGCTTTTTGGATAAAAATTTGGTGGGTCATGCAGAATGTTTTGAAGAAAAAAATTCAATTTTCTCCACAATTGTTTTTATTGGGTATAGTTAAGGGTTTTACATTGGGTGAAACAAAGTTGATATTGTATATGATAACAGCAGCGAGATTACTGATAGGTCAATACTGGAAAAATGAAGTTATGCCCACTATCGAGGAATGGACTTTGAAGATGGCCAGCTTTGCAGAGATGGCAAAGATTTCAGCATATCTAAAAGATCGCTCACAAGAGACTTATGAATGGGAGTGGAAAAAGTGGATAGATTATGTGCAGAACAAATATCAAACTAGGAAGTATCAGATAGTTTTTAACTGAAAGTGTTATATAAAGATAGAAATATTTGAATTTTGTGAAGATGAAAAATTATATTGGGGATGGAGGGGTTCAAGTTTTATAAAAAGGGGATTTTGTTTTGGATTATATTCTGTGGAAGTCTGGGGGGGAGGGGGGGGTTGGGGGGGTTAGGGAGGGTTAGGGTGGTTAGGGAGGCTAGGGAGGGTTGGGGGGGGAAATGGGGAGAAAATGTAATTGTAAAACTTTTTCAATAAAAAAAATAAAAAAACAAAGAAAGAGGTTTTAAGGTAAAAGACATCTTATATGGACATCTTATCAGCCGCTTGATCAAAGCTGTTAATAAACCAAAGAAGGTTGCAGTAATGCATTGTAAGGGACATCAGAGAGGAGATGACAAGGTGGTGTTGGGAAATAGAACCGCTGATGTAGAGGCTAGAGAGGCCGCTAAACGGGAAGAACTGTCCACAGATTTGTTTGTTCAAATTGCTATGGTTTTGGGAGTCTTGCCTCCGGAAATTAAACCTTCATATACACAACAGGAGAGCGTGAAGGCACTTACTGACTTAAAAGCAAAAATTGAGGACAGGTGGTATGTGTTACCAGACAAAAGGATTTTTGTGCCATCGTCGGTCGCCTGGACGCTAGCTCAACTAGCTCATACTACTTCTCGCATGGGGAAAACAGCTTTGGAAACAGCATTAGGCAGGGATTATTATATTAATGGTCTTGCTGGTATTGCTGCAGGGATTGTTGCCAAGTGTGTTACCTGTGCAAAGGTCAATCCAAGACAAGGACTGTTGTTCCCCCCTGGAGCAATACCCAAGTCTTATATTCCAATGGATTATGTCATGATAGACTTTACTGATATGCCAAGGTGTGGACTATATAAAGCAATGTTAGTCATGGTTGATATGTATAGGGGATGGCCAGAGGCATTCCCTACCAAAACTAAGCAGGCAAGAGAAGTAGCTCGGCTTTTGTTGAAGGAAATAATTCCCAGATTTGGAATCCCTGGTCATATATCCTCGGACAATGGCCCTGAGTTTGTCCATCAAATTAATCAAGCGGTGGCTAATGCAGTAGGCATACATTGGAGGTTTCACAGTGCATTTCACCCCCAGTCATCAACTTCTGTAGAACGTATGAATCGGACTCTAAAAGAAAGGATTACAAAAATATGTACCGAAAGCCATTTTAAATGGCCAGATGCTCTTCCTTTGGCTCTTTATGCAATCAGAAGCTCTCCCCGGGGGCAACACAAGTTATCACCCTATGAATTGATGTTTGGCTGTCCTCCAAACTTCTTGCGAAGGAACATAGCAGGATGGTCTGATTTAGGTCATAAGGGGGGTGTATGGAATTTAGAAATGGTCCAGAAACTTAATAAACAGGTTGAGAAGCTCCAACAATATGTGATGGAACAGGTACCCCCAAGATTGATTACACGCTGCCATCCCTATGAACCAGGAGATAAAGTTTGGGTGAAGCACTGGAAGAAGGAACAGTTAGAGGGAAGATGGAAAGGACCATACACTGTTATTATGGCCTCCCCGCTTGCTATTAAAATTGCAGAATCCAAGTCGTGGATACATTGGACACGTGTCAAAGCAACTGCTGATCCCGGCTGGAGGGTGACCGTGGACAAACAAAGGCCAACTAAATTGACCTTTAGCCGTAAATAGTTCCAGTGGGCTTCTCTGCTGGAGCCTTACCGGCAATAGGCTTCTTTACGCACGGCAGTGAAGAAGCCCCTGCTAAGTCACCCCCAGAAGCTGGCTTTCTACGCACGGGTGAAGAATTGAACGACGATGGAGCTGCAAGTGGCTATGCTTTTTATTTTATCATATGCAATGAATGTGCAAACTAATAATGTATGTATCACCAATTTAGGTCAGTGGAGTAACCCCGATGAACGACCCCGCATTGTGCAGGCCTACACTGTAGGATCCGTCAGAAGGAAGTTCACCCTTGTCGTTCACTCCTGAATGCTGGAATGGTATTTTACCACACCCTTGTCAACATCCGCAAGCCTTTGATAAGATTATAATGATTGCTTGCCAGTTCCATGGTTACTCAAACCCAAGGGTCTGTCAATATGTGAGTTATGCTTTTAGAATCGGGATATGTGAGAAGGCCCCCTACAAAGGGGGGAGTCCTCCAATCATCCTGGAATGTGGTAATCAATTGTACTGGGGATGGGAATGAGTTACTACTCTCTCTCAGTTGAAACTTGGGTGGCAAGGAACGTGTGTCTTATATCTGAAACAAATAGAATATGGGGTTACTTTAAGAACTTCCAGGAAGGGTAACAAGAAAGTACAGAGACCTAGAGAAGTTAAGTTGGGACAGGGCCCTTGTATTCCGTGTACTTGGGAAAACCATGCAACCATCTACTTACGAATTGAGAAACCAGAATCTTGTATCCACTTTGACCTTACCACTTGTGTATGGGGAAGCAAGATTGAGGTAATTTATAGGTGTGATGGTACTGAGGGAGTTTTATGTTATAGATTTAGTAATAATACAAGGTTTCTGGGAAGCCCGACCCCGACAACACTCAACACTTTTAGAGTCTCCAGAGAGGTTGAGGATAAGGAAAGGAGAGGGAAGGAAGTTAGTAAGGAACTAAATGCGTGTGCTCCCTGTGTGACAAAGGCAAGAATGGGAGAAAAAGTTATTAATACATTGATATACCATACACAGGCACCAAGAGGATGTATAACTTCAGGAACCACATGTGTACATAACCACACTATGTATAGCTTATGCTTGCTTAAGGACAAAACTATATGCTATAACCCAGCTGTGCCCATTCGTCTTAATGTGACCCTGTGGGCAGGCTTAGCTAAGGATGGAGCTCGACAGAAGCCAGAAGCTAAGGGACGATTATATTTGTTGAATTATACCCTCCAGTTGAAACAAGGGAAGCAACCTTTAATATTAGCTTTTGATGCATGTGCGGCAATGAGTAAAGGAAAAGGAACCTCATGTGGAGATCAAACATAGGTAAATACATACATTCATAATCACAAATATTTGTGTCAATCCAACCTTAATTGGGCATATGGCAACTCAAATCAATGGCTTCCGTGTGCTGGCAGTACTCAATGTTCTGGCTGGAAGTGTGTGTGTGATTACACCGGAGGAGGTTATGCAGGTTGCAAATATATTAACTCATTTAGAAGAGGTCATGGTAACAGAGTGGAAATGGAGATAGCTCGCACCCACCCATCGGTAGCAAGCTATGGGTTTGGAATTGATGGTACGGGAAAAGATCCGCAGACGTACCTGACAATCAAAATTGCACAAGTTTTTGAAGGAGAGGTGAGATCATTAGGATGGTCAGTATATGATAACTTGCAGAAGTTACATAAGCCATTACCTGTTAGTACCAAAGCAAACAATTTGTTTATAGAATTGGCTGAAGCGGTGGCAAAAACATTGATGGTCAAGAATTGTTTTGTTTGCGGAGGTACGAATATGGGAGAACAATGGCCTTGGGAGGCAATGGAGGCCAATCCTGTAATTTTAACAACCTCTCGCGTGCCGGGAACATCACAAAAAGGACACAACTCTCAGGTATTGTGTGGACACTCACCACCAATTTGGTAGGAAGGAATTGTTTTGTTAGGGAGGGTTCAGAACATGTTGGAGAATTGATTTGTTAGGGTCTTGGAATACTGGGTATCAGCAGTGGACATCTCCCAGCAATTTATCTGAACCTGATAAATTTAATCTTTATTTTTTTTTTTTTTTTAATTAGATTTTATTATAACATATAGTAATACAATCGGTACATTTTCGGTTCATTGGTGCAGTTATATACATATATACATCTGCATACATTATTGCTTGTCTTTTGTTGATATTGTTTCTTGGAGCTAGATTTAATTTCAAACACTTAAAAATAATAGTGCTCAGCTCCCTCAGACTAAATCTAATACTATTCATATAGATTTTGTTAATTAGTTAAAATTTAATCTCTATTACCTTCTTTATTTCTTTCCCCCATCCATTCGTACCACATGTCCCACACGCTATAAAATTCTGAATCTTCTCTGTCATTAATTTCTGAAGTCAATTTGTTCATTTCGGCGCACTCCAATATTTTTCCAATAACATGTTCTTGAGGTGGTATTTGTTTTTCTTTCCAATACTGGGCAAAGGAAATTCTAGCGGCTGTCAGAATATGTATAATTAAATACTTTTTCTTTTTTGCATATTCAGTTTTCAAAATTCCCAGGAGAAAAGCTTTTGGGTCAAAATCAAAATTTTCTTTTATTATTTCTCTAATCCACACCCATATCATCCTCCAGAATTTTTGTGCCTGATTACATGTCCACCAGCAATGATAAAAAGTACCCTGCTGATGGTCACATTTCCAACATTTAGGGCTCGAATTGGGGTAGATCTTCGCTATCCTGGCTGGGGCCATATGCCATCTATAAAACAGCTTGTATTGGTTTTCCTTATAAGCCGTCGCCTTTGTCATTTTAAGGTTATTATTCCATATTGAATCCCATTCGTTCAAATTTATATTCTGTCCTATATTTTTGGCCCATGCTAACATCGGTTCTTTAACTACTTCCTCTGCCATATCATACTCCAATAAATAATTATATAATTTAGCTAAAATTTTGTCGTCCGTACCCATCCATATCTTATCAAATCCATTTATGCTCATTTCAATGCCGAATTCCTCCTTATCTTTTTTATATCTGGATTTAATTTGGTTATATGGCCACCAGTCTATAGAAATACCTTGTTCCATCAATTCTTCCCTTGTTTTAAGGTTCCCTCCCCCATCTAATAATTCATTGTATCTGAACGTTTTACCCATTTCTAATACATTTGGATATATTATAGCCTCCATGGTGGAAAGCCATCTCGGAATTTTCCTATAGTGCTTCTGTCTCATCTCTCCCCATATTTGTATCAAGATCTCCCTTATTTTATGTCTATGGAAGTAAGTTTTTATCTTCTTCCCAGTATCCCAGAGATATGCATGCCAACCCTTCTGGAGATCATACCCTTCTAGAGTTAACAGTCTTTTATTTCTTAGGGTTGCCCATTCTTTCAGCCATACTAGGTTTGCAGCTTTTTGATATAACTCCCATTTAGGTAATCCGAAACCCCCTCTTTCCTTCTTGTCCTGTAAATTCCTAATTGCTATCCTTGGTTTCTTTCCCTCCCAAATAAATTTCCTGATGATGCTATTGAGCTCCAGAAAGAATTTTTTATCTAATTTAACAGGGACCGTTCGGAATAGATACAATAACTTGGGTAATATGCTCATTTTTATTGCCGCGATTCTGCCTAATAATGATATCTGTAGTCTTCCCCACTTTTCCAGATCCTGTTTAATATTTCTAATCAATGGTAAATAATTATCCTCTCTAAGGGCCGAGCACCTTGATGAAATCCAGACCCCCAGGTATTTTACCTTCTTGGCGATTTGGATCTCCATTGATTCTTCCAGTACTTTTTTCCTTGCCTCCGTCATATTTTTTGTTAATAATTTAGTTTTGGATTTATTTAATTTAAGGCCTGCTACCTCCCCGTAATTGCCCAATTCTTCCAGAATTTTAGTGCCTGATTCTAATGGTTCTTCCATGATTAATACCACATCATCTGCAAATGCCTGTGTCTTATATATCTCTTTTCTAATTGTCAGACCCTTTATTTCATTATTGTTCCTAATCTTTCTCAAGAATACTTCTAGTGCTAAGATAAATAGAAGTGGGGATAGAGGGCACCCTTGTCGGACCCCTTTTCTAATTTGAAAAGCCTTAGTTAGTTCTCCATTCAGTAATATATTAGCCTTTTGTTTTTGATAGATTGTGGATATCGTATTGACAAAATTTGATCCGAATTCCATTTGGATAATTTGTTGTTTCATAAATTGCCAATTAAGATTGTCAAATGCCTTTTGGGCGTCGACAAAGACCAATGCCATTTCTTTGTTCGGGTGTTCCTCATAGTATTCCAATATGTCTATTATCATCCTTGTATTATTCCTGATTTGCCTCCCAGGGAGGAATCCATTTTGGTCGCTGTGTATTAATTTATTCAAAATTATTTTTAGCCTTCCTGCTAAAATACCCATATAGATTTTGTAGTCCGTATTCAGGAGGGATATCGGTCTGTAATTTTTAATTAATTTTGGGTCTTCTCCTTCTTTTTGGAGGAGAGTAATATACGCCTCTCTCCATGATTCTGGAATTTTGGATTCTGTTAGGGCCTCATTATAAATTTCTAACAACTTTGGTAACAAAATTTCTCCCAAATCCGAATTTTTATAAAATTCCCCTGGAAGTCCATCTGGGCCTGGGGATTTGTTCTTTTTAAGTTTTGATATTACCATTCTTAATTCTGTCATCGTTATTTCTTTATTAAGTATTTCTTTATCCTCTTCCCCGATTTTTGGAAGACTTTCTTTTGACAAGTATTGGACCACCTTTTCATTAGGAATTTGTTCTTCCGCATACAGAGCCGCATAATACTCTCGGGCAATCTCCAATTTATCTTCCTGTTTATTGTTGAGGTGGCCTTCCGGGTCTTCCAATTGATGAATTATGCCTTTCTCTTTTTCTTTTTTTAACCTATAGGACAGCCACCTGCCCGGTTTGTTTGCATTTTCAAAATAATATTGTTTGGTTCGTTTCATTTTGTACGCCAATTCCTCTTGATCTATTACGTTTAATTTGTGCCGTATAACCATCCAATTTTCTTTAACATCCTTATTATCTGGTTTATGTTGTAGTTCCCTCTCGGCTTTCCCTAATTCTTCTATCAGTGCCTTCTGCCTCTCTCTTCTTTCCTTATTCCTGTGTGCACTATACGATATTGCTAGTCCTCTTACGTACGCTTTCATTGTATCCCATATGATACCTCGAGATGTTGCCTCCTTTTCATTTACTTCAAAAAATAAATTTAATTCTTTTTTTACTTTCTCAACATTTTGCTTGTCCTTTAGAAATTGATTATTTAATCTCCATCTTGTATTTCTTCTCTTGTGCGTACATTCCCATTTAACCTCTAATGGATTATGGTCTGCCCAAATGTTGGGCATGATTTCTGTTGACTTAATATCTAACCCTATATCTCTGCTTATCCACATCATATCAATCCTAGACCAAGATTTCTTAGGATTAGAATAATATGTATACTGCCTCTGATATGGGTGCAGAACCCGCCAAATATCCACTAGATTGAATTCTTCTACCATATCAAAGAATGGTTTTGGTAAATTTTTCCTCTTTTTCTTTTTACCTTTGGTCCCCTTATAATCTCTATTTGAATCTATTACCCCATTAAAATCGCCAATTATGCAAATCTTGCTCTTATCCATCATGCTTAATCTCTCTCCTAATTTTTTATAAAAGTCTCCTAGGTTTTCATTCGGGGCATAAATTGCTGTTAATAAGATTGGACAGTTGCCTCTTTTAACTTCCACCATTAATACCCTTCCCTTCGGGTCTGCATATTTTAGTTCGGCTTTTATTTCCTTCTTGATGTACAATGCTACTCCCCTTTTCTTTTTATCAGCTAGGGATGCATAAAGATTCCCCAATTTCTTATATTCCAAATATTTTTGATTTTCCTTTTTAATATGGACCTCTTGAAGGCACACTATATCCATATTTTGTTTAGCTAATTTTGTAAAAAAAAATTTCCTCTTTTTGTTATCGTTTAGGCCATTTACGTTAACCGATATCAATTTCCAATCATCCATCTCTTAATTTTTGTATACTATCCTAATACTTCTTGGCACGTGTGACTCTTTGTGGACTTTGGTCTTTCTTTGTCTCCTTACTATCCTTATCTTCCTCCTCCTTTTCCTTCGATATCCCTTCTTTCTCTCTTATCTGCTGGGTTACTTCTTCTTTCGATGTTTCTGCCTCTAACTCCTCCTTACTACTTCTGTAGAACGTATGAATCGGACTCTAAAAGAAAGGATTACAAAAATATGTACCGAAAGCCATTTTAAATGGCCAGATGCTCTTCCTTTGGCTCTTTATGCAATCAGAAGCTCTCCCCGGGGGCAACACAAGTTATCACCCTATGAATTGATGTTTGGCTGTCCTCCAAACTTCTTGCGAAGGAACATAGCAGGATGGTCTGATTTAGGTCATAAGGGGGGTGTATGGAATTTAGAAATGGTCCAGAAACTTAATAAACAGGTTGAGAAGCTCCAACAATATGTGATGGAACAGGTACCCCCAAGATTGATTACACGCTGCCATCCCTATGAACCAGGAGATAAAGTTTGGGTGAAGCACTGGAAGAAGGAACAGTTAGAGGGAAGATGGAAAGGACCATACACTGTTATTATGGCCTCCCCGCTTGCTATTAAAATTGCAGAATCCAAGTCGTGGATACATTGGACACGTGTCAAAGCAACTGCTGATCCCGGCTGGAGGGTGACCGTGGACAAACAAAGGCCAACTAAATTGACCTTTAGCCGTAAATAGTTCCAGTGGGCTTCTCTGCTGGAGCCTTACCGGCAATAGGCTTCTTTACGCACGGCAGTGAAGAAGCCCCTGCTAAGTCACCCCCAGAAGCTGGCTTTCTACGCACGGGTGAAGAATTGAACGACGATGGAGCTGCAAGTGGCTATGCTTTTTATTTTATCATATGCAATGAATGTGCAAACTAATAATGTATGTATCACCAATTTAGGTCAGTGGAGTAACCCCGATGAACGACCCCGCATTGTGCAGGCCTACACTGTAGGATCCGTCAGAAGGAAGTTCACCCTTGTCGTTCACTCCTGAATGCTGGAATGGTATTTTACCACACCCTTGTCAACATCCGCAAGCCTTTGATAAGATTATAATGATTGCTTGCCAGTTCCATGGTTACTCAAACCCAAGGGTCTGTCAATATGTGAGTTATGCTTTTAGAATCGGGATATGTGAGAAGGCCCCCTACAAAGGGGGGAGTCCTCCAATCATCCTGGAATGTGGTAATCAATTGTACTGGGGATGGGAATGAGTTACTACTCTCTCTCAGTTGAAACTTGGGTGGCAAGGAACGTGTGTCTTATATCTGAAACAAATAGAATATGGGGTTACTTTAAGAACTTCCAGGAAGGGTAACAAGAAAGTACAGAGACCTAGAGAAGTTAAGTTGGGACAGGGCCCTTGTATTCCGTGTACTTGGGAAAACCATGCAACCATCTACTTACGAATTGAGAAACCAGAATCTTGTATCCACTTTGACCTTACCACTTGTGTATGGGGAAGCAAGATTGAGGTAATTTATAGGTGTGATGGTACTGAGGGAGTTTTATGTTATAGATTTAGTAATAATACAAGGTTTCTGGGAAGCCCGACCCCGACAACACTCAACACTTTTAGAGTCTCCAGAGAGGTTGAGGATAAGGAAAGGAGAGGGAAGGAAGTTAGTAAGGAACTAAATGCGTGTGCTCCCTGTGTGACAAAGGCAAGAATGGGAGAAAAAGTTATTAATACATTGATATACCATACACAGGCACCAAGAGGATGTATAACTTCAGGAACCACATGTGTACATAACCACACTATGTATAGCTTATGCTTGCTTAAGGACAAAACTATATGCTATAACCCAGCTGTGCCCATTCGTCTTAATGTGACCCTGTGGGCAGGCTTAGCTAAGGATGGAGCTCGACAGAAGCCAGAAGCTAAGGGACGATTATATTTGTTGAATTATACCCTCCAGTTGAAACAAGGGAAGCAACCTTTAATATTAGCTTTTGATGCATGTGCGGCAATGAGTAAAGGAAAAGGAACCTCATGTGGAGATCAAACATAGGTAAATACATACATTCATAATCACAAATATTTGTGTCAATCCAACCTTAATTGGGCATATGGCAACTCAAATCAATGGCTTCCGTGTGCTGGCAGTACTCAATGTTCTGGCTGGAAGTGTGTGTGTGATTACACCGGAGGAGGTTATGCAGGTTGCAAATATATTAACTCATTTAGAAGAGGTCATGGTAACAGAGTGGAAATGGAGATAGCTCGCACCCACCCATCGGTAGCAAGCTATGGGTTTGGAATTGATGGTACGGGAAAAGATCCGCAGACGTACCTGACAATCAAAATTGCACAAGTTTTTGAAGGAGAGGTGAGATCATTAGGATGGTCAGTATATGATAACTTGCAGAAGTTACATAAGCCATTACCTGTTAGTACCAAAGCAAACAATTTGTTTATAGAATTGGCTGAAGCGGTGGCAAAAACATTGATGGTCAAGAATTGTTTTGTTTGCGGAGGTACGAATATGGGAGAACAATGGCCTTGGGAGGCAATGGAGGCCAATCCTGTAATTTTAACAACCTCTCGCGTGCCGGGAACATCACAAAAAGGACACAACTCTCAGGTATTGTGTGGACACTCACCACCAATTTGGTAGGAAGGAATTGTTTTGTTAGGGAGGGTTCAGAACATGTTGGAGAATTGATTTGTTAGGGTCTTGGAATACTGGGTATCAGCAGTGGACATCTCCCAGCAATTTATCTGAACCTGATAAATTTAATCTTACCTTTCTAAGTTATCTTACTGATGTGCAACCTACACAGGAATGGATAGCACCAAACAATATGTATTGGATTTGTGGTAAGTTAGCTTATGAGGAACTTCCTTACAATTGGTCAGGCTCATGTGTTTTAGGATGGATAAAGCCTTCCTTCTTCCTCCTTCCTATACAATCTAGGCAAATATTAGGGATTCCATTGTATGAACAAATTGGGCATAGAAAAAGGAGGGAAATCTCTACTGCTTTTTCGGCTTCCCATGTAAGGAGGAAGACGTATGGACTAATGAACGAATAGTCTGTACGTATGGTAGAGCAACCTGGGCTGAAGATGGTTCGTGGGGATATAGAACACCAATTTACATGCTGAATCGAATCATCAGGCTCCAGGCAGTGTTGGATTTGGCTGGGATAACAATAGATAAGGCACTTAACATCTTGTCCGAAGCCGCCGACAAAATTAGGACAGCTGTGTATCAAAACCGATTAGCTTTGGATTATTTATTAGCCAAGGAAGGAGGAGTCTGTGGAAAGTTCAATTTGTCCAACTGTTGTTTGCAAATCGATGAAACTGGGAAGGTTGTTAAACAACTTACAACTGAAATCAGGCAATTTACACATAATCCACCCCAAGTATGGAAAGGTTTTGATCTTAAAGGGATGTTTGGTGAATGGTTCCCTAAGCTTCCTGGTTTACAAGCCATAATGGCACTTATTGGTCTAATCGCAGCTGGATGTGTTATAATACCCTGTGTGCTACCTATTATGATTAAAACCCTATCAAATAGTTTATCTATGTTGGTGGAAAGGAAAGCTACTGCTCAAGTAATGGCCATGTGGGAATATGAACGTCTCCAGAGAGAAGAACCTGAGTATGTGGCTCTTCTGGAAACTTCAGATGAGTCACAAAGCGGGGAAATGAGATAGGTAAATCCTTGGTTCGAACAAATGTTGGAAAATATCAGGCCTGAATCTTTAGCTAGTTCCTCTTTGTCAGTTAGACAAATTGCTGTATTAGCAAGAATGTATTTTTATCTTGCTGACCCAGACAGATGTATCCTGTTGTTTTCTGTGACTGCTGTCTAAGATGTCACATGCCAGACGAAGATAACTTATGTTACTCCCTTTCTCATATTATCTTAACCCCCATGTCTGGAAGAAACGGTTTAGTTCCTTATCATACCTTATATGTCCAATGTACCAAACCCCTGACTATGCTTACGTATTAGACAGTATAAATATCTATCTTTGTAAACCCTTCGGGGTTCAGACATTTTGCTTGCTTTTGCTGTTTGAACCTGTGCAAATAAACTTTCCTACAATGAGCAAATAATAATGCATCACAATTCCGACCTCTGTCTTTTATTACTGTTGTCGAGCCTAGCAACCTGCTCGACATCGCTAACGCGTGCTGAAAGCATCGAGGGACATATACATACTTGGTGGTGGTGGCACTGGGTGAAGGCGGCCGTATGCGGGGTGTGGGGTGGTGGTATCGGATGCGACGGGATTAGGGCCATTCTGGAGGACGCAGCGGCAGCACCTTCCAGAACACGCTGAAGACCAATTACGCCCCTAGAAGAGGGGCGTGGTAATAAACAAGGGCGCGATCTACGCCCCTAAAAGAGGGGCATGGTAACAAACAAGGGCGCGGTCCTAATGAGTTAATGGAAAGATGGGCTATATAAACGCCCCATTCTTGGTGTAATATAGTGCCGATTTCAATCGTGTTTACGAATCACAGCGTGTAGCCGGATGCAGATGCGAATAAACCAGCGTGCCAAAAGAGCTGAATAAGGCTGTAGCTGTGTTTTGATTGTGTCTCGCATGGCATTCCTGAGAGGAAATCGGCGCTTCCCTTTGCAAGCCTACGGAATGGCAGAGGGAGTGGATACGACTGTTGCAACGCCACCCTCGGAGGAGGAGGGGCTGCCTGCAGCTAAGGAAAGCCCGGCTGAAGCTCAGCCCTCGGTACGTCCGAAAGAACGCTGTCAAAGCCAGGAAGTGGATGGTAAGGACGCTGTTGCAGCAAGGGGGGGGCCGCCCCGGCATTACTAGGAGAGTGGTGGCAGAGCCCCGCTTTGGCTGCTCCGGCAAGGGCCCCGAAGGACCAGGTGTCGCCCCCTTACAGCGAACGTTTCCACCGCTGGAGAGAAAGGCGCTGGGCGGAAGATGATGACGGGGAGTGGAGCTATTCAACAGGTTTGGGCCACTCCACCATAGAAGTCCTTCGGGAGCGTTTTGGTGAAGCCAGCTTCAGGGATGCACAATCATGGCAACCGTGGATGACGGGGATGGAACCTAACCCTGGCTGGCCAACATCCTCCGCAGGGACAGAGACCCGGTTCCGCCTGGCTAGCCCCAAATTACGGGTGGGTCCCTACCAAAGCAATCCCCGACCACCGGCCACACAACATGCTGCAACCCAATCGCTTGGATCTTTGGCGGGCGTGGCTACAGGGACAGCATCTGGGTCGCTTCGCCCCCCTCCGGGGCAGGGGCCAAGTCAGGTCTCAGGACAGATAGCTTATCCTCCAGTACCGGCTGGACAGCCTGGGGTATGGGGATCCCAACCAGTCTGGGGACCACCCCCCTTGCAGACCACGTTTGATGGCAACCCAGACCGTGTAGCCCTGTTCTTGAGCCAGGTACTCAGTTATATTGATTTATATGGGCGCTTATATCCAACTCAGTGGTCCATGGTAGTGGCCATTACAACGACTTTAACAGGTGAAGCTGCGGATTGGGTAGCGGACTTGCATAACGACCACACTCGAGAGCTCACTGATGTTGGCTTATTCCTGGAAGGCCTCAGGGTACGATTTGAAGATGACACACGAACACAAGTAGCTGAGGGGGAGCTTGTGGCCTTGAAACAACGGGGCTGTTCGGCAAAGGAATACGTAAAAGAGTTTCGTCGGCTAGCGGGGAGAGTTAGGGGTTGGCCCGAACGCATGCTTGTTCATCAATTCCATCTTGGACTGGATCGTGACCTAAGACAAGCCTGTGTATATCGGGGCATGCCACCCCGTTTGTCTGAGTGGTGTAAAGCAGCTATCAACCTGGACGTGGGACTAAGAGAGTTCCGGGTTAGGGGAGGTGTGAGTACGATCCCCATCCGACGCCAACCAGATCGGCTGGGTCCTGTCAGAGCAGCGGGGCGAGGGGAGCCTGATCCTCGAGTAGCTGATTCCACACGGCAGCTGTTACGCTGTTTCCGGTGTAATCAACCTGGCCATAGGGCTCTGGAATGCCCGCTACCACCGGCTCAACCACCTGGACCGAATGCCCTGACAGCTAGTGGAAAGTCTCGTGGGCGACCAACCCCAGAAAAGACCAGAGGTCTATCGCAACCAGGACAGAGCCCCAATGGAACCACAACAAAGGAACCGGGTCCTGCTGTACATCCTGGGATAGTTCCTGTGGTGCTAGCTGATAGTGATGAGGAAGAGGACACCAATGACCCAATGGTAAGTGAACCCATCCGTCCCTTCCTCATACCCATAACCCTGACACCATTACAGGGGCCAACACGAGTACAGCATGAAGCCCTTATTGATTCTGGGTGTACAAGGTGTTTGATAAGGCGAACTGTAGCCACCCGTTTGAGTATACGGTTACGGTCGTTAAAAACCCCAATAACATTCGAACAGATGGATGGATCTACCTTAGGGGGAGCCCCAGCAACCCAAGTGACAGAATTAGTAAAAATGGAGATAGGAGCTCACTGGGAAAACATACGGTTTGTGGTGGTGGACACAATGATCGAACCCGTGATTTTGGGATTGGCTTGGTTGGATAAATGGAAGCCCACGATCTGGTGGGAGGGGGGTTTCGGGAAACTCCGTCTGTCGATAGGACCAGATCCAGGTAGCTCACAGAAGGTTCCGAAAGAGCAAGGAGTTTCATTGGGGCTGGATAGCGATATATGTCCCGTTGGAGTACCAGCAGTATATGCAGATCTAGCGGCAGTGTTTGATGAAGGGGAATGTGATACGTTACCGCCACACCATCCCACTGACTGCGCTATTGAACTAATACCTGGGGTAAAGCTGCCAAAACCATGCATGTATGTCATGACCCCACGTGAGGTGGAAGAATTACGTAGATACATTGACAAAAACCTAGCCCGTGGGTTTATACAACCTAGTCGGTCACGTATGGCCGCTCCGGTGTTGTTCCGTGAGAAAAAGGATGGAGGGCTTTGTTTATGTGTGGACTATCGAGGTTTGAACGCAGTAAGTGTAGAACCATTATACCCATTACCCTTAATGAAGGACCTGTTAGCTGCATTAGCGACCGGAAAGTATTTTACAAAATTGGACTTACGGGAGGCCTACTATAGGGTACGTGTAAAACAAGGAGACGAGTGGAAAACCACCTTTAATTGCCCGTTGGGCAGTTATAAGTTTTGTGTTATGCCGTTTGGATTGCAGGGCGCTCCTGCAGTCTTTATGCAATTGATTAATGAGGTATTACATGATTATCTATACCAAGGGGTTCTAGTGTATCTAGACGATATCTTAATATACACTGAGTCTATGGAGGAACATATTAGTTTAGTCCGTCAGGTACTGGAACGGTTGTTAAAAGCCCGCCTGTATGTTAAGGTGTCCAAGTGCGAATTCCATCGCACAGAACTAGACTATCTCAGATATAGGATATCCAAGGACGGTATAGCGATGGATCCAACAAAAGTAAATACTGTGTTGGAATGGCTGGCCCCTACAACAAGGAAACAGTTACAAAGCTTCCTTGGGTTCGCTAACTTCTATCGTCAGGTCATCCCAACATTCGCACATATTGCTCTGCCATTAACAAACCTGCTACGCACAAAAGGGGAGGGGCCTCCGCGACCTGGACGGCTCTTGGATTGGACGATGGAGTGCCAGACAGCTTTTGAAACCCTGAAACGTTGTTTTGCTGAGGCACCCGTACTACAACATCCTGATCAATCGAAACCATTCATAGTACAAGTGGATGCAAGTGACGTTGCGGTAGGGGCCGTGTTGTTACAAACCGATGTCCAAGGTCAGTTACACCCGTGTGCGTACACCTCCAAAAAATTCAGTCCCACAGGAAGGGGTTGGGCTATCTGGGAAAAGGAGGCGTTTGCTGTTCGTTGGGCTCTTCTCACCTGGAGGCATCTTTTGGAAGGAGCACAGGTACCATTTGAGGTGTGGACGGATCACCGCAACCTTATAGCATTACAAACTCCCAGACGACTGTCTCCTAAACAAGTCCGGTGGGCACATTATTTTCAGCGTTTCCGGTTCACGCTAAAACACATGCCCGGTGGCAAGAACTTCTTGGCCGACGCTCTCTCTCGGATGCCTCAATTCCAGAGCAAACGGGATGAGATAGTACAAGCTATGGTGCCCAATGGTGGTAGGACTGCAGCAGCCGTAACCACAGAGACTACAATAGACTGGAAAGAGCAGGTGCAAAGGGAGTTAAACACTGATAGCTGGTTTAAGGAAAACAAACACCTGCTCACGCATAGGGACAGGTTTTCTTGGAAAGGGGACAAAATGTATGTACCGGAAGGGGTCCGGGGCCTGGTGTTACACCGATGCCATGATAATAAATCGGCTGGGCATTACGGTTTCCTTAAAACCCTGCATTTAACACAGTGTCAGTTTTGATGGCCACATATGAGGAAAGATATAGAAACATACACACAAGACTGTTCCATATGTGCCAAGGCCAAATCTCACCCTGGAAAACCTTTGGGAGTACTACAGACTGTAGCCACACCTACCCAACCGTGGGAGGAGATAGGGATGGACTTTATAGTCGATTTGCCAGACAGCAATGGGAACACAGTTATTTGGACTGTTATCGATTTATTTTCTAAACAAGCTCATTTCATTCCGTGCCGAGGATTACCCTCAGCTCGTAAGCTATCTAAGCTATTTATACAACACATTTATAGGTTACACGGGGTACCCCGTCGTATTATTTCTGATAGAGGGGTGCAATTTACAGCCCGATTTTGGAGAAACTTCCTCTCGGCTATTGGATCAACGCAAGGCCTCAGTTCGGCATTCCACCCTAGTACCAACGGGGCTGCAGAGAGAGAAAATGCAATGATAGAGCGATACCTTCGTTGCTATGTTTCATATCAACAGACCGATTGGTCTTCACTGCTACCGTTTGCGGAGGTCGCCTATAACAATGCAGTTCATAGCAGTACGGGTCTCACTCCTTTTCGGGTGGCAAGGGGACGAGACTTCGTAGCGATACCCGAGTTAGATCAACCACCGACAACGTCGCCAATGCCCCATGAGTGGGCCGATAAGATGAATACGGTATGGCCCCAGGTCAGAGAGGCATTAGATAAAGCAGCCCTCGCATATAAAAGCCAGGCGAATAAGAAACGAGCACCGTTTCAACCATTCAAGGTAGGGGACATGGTATTTCTCTCTACCAAATACATCAAATTAAGGCTTCCTAGTAGGAAACTGGGACCAAAATATCTGGGGCTGTTTCCGGTGATACGAGTAGTAAATCCTGTGACTGTAGTACTAAAGTTACCTCCGTTATTGGGGAAGATCCACCCCGTATTTCATAGTAGTCTTCTCAAACCCGCCAAACATATCCAAGTATTCGACCGTCCTGGTCCGGTCACGGAGGGCCATTATGAGATTGATGAAGTCCTAGATTCTAGATGGACAAGGGGGGTCCTCTCTTACCTTGTTAAATGGAAGGGTTATCCAGTAGAAGAGGCTTCTTGGATACCGCATAGTAATGTAAAAGCAAACCGATTGATTCGACGGTTTCATAGAATGTATCCTCACAAACCACGGTTATCTACTAATACGTGTAACTTATCTCTTACAGAAGGACACGTGGTGAAAGGGGAGCCGCCTGTCGAGCCTAGCAACCTGCTCGACATCGCTAACGCGTGCTGAAAGCATCGAGGGACATATACATACTTGGTGGTGGTGGCACTGGGTGAAGGCGGCCGTATGCAGGGTGTGGGGTGGTGGTATCGGGTGCGACGGGATTAGGGCCATTCCGGAGGACACAGCGGCAGCACCTTCCAGAACACGCTGAAGACCAATTACGCCCCTAGAAGAGGGGCGTGGTAATAAACAAGGGTGCGATCTACGCCCCTAAAAGAGGGGCGTGGTAACAAATAAGGGTGCGGTCCTAATGAGTTAATGGAAAGATGGGCTATATAAACGCCCCATTCTTGGTGTAATGTAGCGCCGATTTCAATCGTGTTTACGAATCACAGCGTGTAGCCGGATGCGGATGCGAATAAACCAGCGTGCCAAAAGAGCTGAATAAGGCTGTAGCTGTGTTTTGATTGCGTCTCGCACGGCATTCCTGAGAACTGTTATTTATAGTTTGCTTATGTCCAAGATGGTTTTAGGATAATGTCAATAAGTTTGAAAAAACAACAATATTGATAAAAGAGAAGATGATGGCATGTTTGTTAATGTACAAGGATCTAGCCCAATAAATACTCAGAGACAATGTATCAATCATTATTTATTTGTCCAACTCTGTTCACTTGCAGGTGGAGTTGAAGAAGAAGAACAGTCCAGTGTCTCGTGTATGCCCCTTATATACCATGGAGGCGTGGTCAAAGATAAGAGGGAGTGGTAATGGAAATAAGAAAGTGGGTGTTAACCTTGACAATATAGAACAAGGGGTGTTATGGATATATTAGGCATTTATATGTGACAAAACCCCCTCTAAATGCCTAAATATTAGTGACTGTAAGCAAATGTATTACAAATGTACGCCTAATTTGGATCTTAGGTAGGAGTGTTGTTTATTCTGTAAAGGTTTCATGAGTATGTCAGCTATCTGTTCTTCTGTTTCACAATGAGTAGCCCTAATAAATCCAATGTTAGAAAGTTGTCTCACGTGCTTGTGCTTAATGTCTATGTGTCTTGATTTTTGACCCACTGCATCTGCTCTGGATATCTCGATGGCTGCTTTATTGTCCTCATGAATGATGATGAGGTATGAGGGCTCAGTCCAAATGCTGGATAGTAAATCATCGAACCAGGTGAGATTATTTGTGGCCTTGGACAAACATACAAATTCAGCTCCGGTTGTGGATGTAGCAACTAAATTCTGTTTGCCGGTGTACCAATGGACAGGACTGTTGTTAAGGAAAAAGATGTACCCAGATGTGCTTTTTCTACTTTTCACGTCCCCTGCCCAGTCAGCATCTGCGTAGCAGGAGAGTATGGGTTCTTTGGAGATTTTTGGCTCTAGTCTTAGGTGTGCATTTGAGCTGTATTTTAAATATCTAAGAAGTCTTTTTACTGCCTCCCAATGGTAGATTGTGGGTTTGCTAACATACCTGGAAAGAAGGTTGACGGGTAGAGCGATGTCTGGCCTTGTTCAGTTTGCTATATATAGTAGGGACCCTATAGTTGATCTATATAGCTTGTTGTTTGTAAATGGTTCATCCTCGTTGTGCATGTTCTTCAGGAATTCGGGTTGCATGGGTGTATCACAGGGCTTGGCTTCACTCATGTTTCATTTCCCTATCAGTTCCAAGATTTTCTCTTCTTGAGAGAGTCGGAAACCCTTTTGAGTTTGTACGATGTGAACCCCTAAGTATTTAGGGGTATTTGTTTATTTTCCCTAGTGTTTTTAGTGAGAAATGTTTATTCAATTCCTTGGCAAAAGTGTCACACTTATGTTTCTGTTTGCCTATGTATAATATGTCATCCACGTAAACGAAGACATATTCTATAGAGTCTTTCTCTCTCCTTGTGAAAAAACAAATATCAGCTGATGTGGCTGTGAAACCCATTGTTCTAAGAATTTCGGCCAAACATTCATACCACCTCTCCCCTGATTGTTTTAGTCCGTATAGGCTTTTGTTTAAAAGCCATGTGTTACCTTCCTTTGACTGTATGCCTGGAGGAGCCTTAACATAGATCTTTTTGTCTAGTTTGGCATGTAGATATGCGGTCTGTATGTCAAACTGGTACACTTCTAGTCCTAAAATGGAGGCTACCACTAATGCACTTTTTACACTTTCTGCTCTGACGGTGGGGGAGTATGTGTCAGTATAATCTTCTGGATATTTTTGTGCAAACCCCTGTACTACTAATCTTGCCTTATATAGTGTTTTATTGTCATCCAGAGTTTTGATCTTATATAGTCCACTTAGTTCCAATTGGGGTTTTGCCATCTGGAACTTCGGATGGTGTGTATACATCTAGTTCTTTGAGGCTATTCATTTCTTTCTCCATAGCCTGTTCCCACTTTGTTCTCTCCCCTTGGGGCAATTTTACTACTTCATCATATGAGTTTGGAGTTGGACTGTCTGCGTGTATGGACATGACGAAGTCATTGAATTTGTTGGGCCTTTTATTTCTATTTATTCTGATTGGTCTATCTGGTGGTGTGGTTGATTTGTGTAAGTATCTTGCTTCCTTTTCAGTGAATGTATCTAGTTTTAGTGTTGGGTGATTCTCCTTCCACTCACTAATCCTGACCTCTTGATGCCTGGGTTTAATTATCTGGTGTTCCCTATTCCCTTTGCTGTCTGAGCTCTGTTGGTTATGTGTTGGATTGGGGGTGTGAAATACTTCATTTAAATGTATTCTCGACCAGTTAGTGTGTTCGTGGAAATCAGCTGATCTGGATATTATGAATCTGTTCTGACTATCGATGAATCTGTACCCTTTGGTCCCTGGTTCGTACCCCATAAACCTAAGCCTTCTAGATACTTTTTCCTCCTTTTTTCTCAGTAGTTTGGGTATGTGAACGTCGGCTGTGACCCCAAATATGTGTAGGTGGGCTATATTGGGTTTCTTTCTATACATTAGTTGGTAAGGAGTTGAGTTTATTACGCTAGACCATAATCTGTTGAGTGTATAATTGGAATATAGAAGGGCCTCTGACCAGAAGGATTGTCCTAGTCTTGCATCTTCCAAGATGCACCTCATCATTGTCTGTAGTGTGCCGTTTTTTCGTTCTACTCCTCCGTTCTGAAAAGCGGAGAATGGTGAGTATGTATAGTTTAGTATCCCATGTTCCTTTAGCCATTTGGAGAAGTCCTTTGATAGGAACTCCAAACCTCTGTCATTATTTGTTTTATTCTTGTGTTATGTTGGACCTCTACTCTTTTGTAAAATTCCCTGAATTTTTGATATACCTCATTCTTATGTTTGCTTATGTCCAAGATGGTTTTAGGATAATGTCAATAAGTTTGAAAAAAACAACAATATTGATAAAAGAGAAGATGATGGCATGTTTGTTAATGTACAAGGATCTAGCCCAATAAATATTCATAGACAATGTATCAAACATTATTTATTTGTCCAAAGAAAGGAAAAATGCAACCATTTCTAGCACAATAAGCCCTATTGGGATCTCAGACAAGCCAGGAAAGAGAGAGAAGGAATACTTGCAGGGTTGTTTAATTTATTTATTTAACATATTTATTAAGCTGCCTATCTCATGCATATGACTGGGCAACACACAAAATTCAGTCCAAGCCATTATAAGACATTTAAAAAACTAAACAACTATAAATATTTTCGAAGTCTTTGGGGAGGTCATTTAAACATCCTACATGAAATATAGCCATTTCCCGTTCCCTATTTCTGTAGGATCACCAAGCCCACTGACAAAACCATATTTTAGGGATCATAACTTACAATGGAAATTCTGAGCTCTATTACAGTCATAATTTGAGGACTGTCTATGTTGGATAGCAGCAGCATGATGAGAAGATGTTAGGTAATCCCTTCAGTGGCAATGACAAGGGGGTTATTTCATACTGTATGGGACCAGGCAATGGTAAACCACTCCTGTATTTCCTTCAAAAATACAGAGGTACACCAAGGGTGAGACATTTATTTTATTTTATTTTATTTTATTTTGAATTTGTATACCGCCCTTCTCCCTGAGGACTCAGGGCGGTGAACAGCCAAGTAAAAACATCAAGTACAAATATTAAAATACAGTTAAAATATACATATATAAATTTGGCCCCATTAATTAAAAACAATAAACAAAACACTTAAAAACACTTAAAAAAAATTAGGCCAGCCCGGCTTGCTGGAAAAGGAAGGTTTTAAGGGCACGGCGGAAGGCACCGAGGTCTTGGATTCTCCTTATCTCTGGAGGCAATTGATTCCAGAGGGTAGGTGCCCCCACAGAGAAGGCCCTCCCCCTGGGGGTCACCAGCCTGCACTGTTTGGCTGATGGCACCCCGAGGAGGCCCTCTCTGTGGGAGCGCACGGGTCGATGGGAGATTGTCGGTGGCAGCAGGCGGCCTCGAAGATAGCTAGGCCCTATGCCATGGAGCGCTTTAAAGGTGATAACCAACACCTTGAAGCGCACCCGGAAGACCACTGGGAGCCAGTGCAGCTCGCGCAGGAGCGGTGTTACATGGGAGCGCCAGGCTGCTCCCGTCACTACCCGCGCTGCTGCATTCTGGACCAGTTGGAGCCTCCGGGTGCTCCTCAAGGGGAGCCCCATGTAGAGAGCGTTGCAGTAGTCAAGGCGAGAGGTGACATACACTCTCCTTATTAATTCAGCCTATATGATGTATGTATATGAGGGAGGCGGGATTGGGGGGAAATGACTGTGGCATTAAATTTGGAAGAAGAATCAATAATAATAGATCTTGAGCATGTAGCTCTAAAGAGATGGGCAACTACGTTATATAAATTTGACAAAAATAAAAATAAATTTGCCACTTATTAATACTTTTTGCTTCAAAATACATGATTTAACTCATTTTTATAATGGCAGTATGGCATGAGAGAATAAAGCAATTTCAGTTCCAAAGCCAGGCTTATATCCCAAATCAAAAGGCTCCAGAAGTCATCAAAATAGAAGTGAGATTATACCTAGGTATCATTTAGCTATGATCTATATAACAGACATATACACTAAAATCCTGTAACAAAGGACTTTTGAATTTAGTGGGCTTTCTTAGTAAATACCCATAAAACTCTTCTCCCATCTAGAGAGAATGATGAGAATGATCCTGTTTAATCAAGACTCATGACTCCTACATAAAGAGTTCACAAAATGCAGTATTGCCATTTTAAAAAAGAAAATAGAGCAAGGATTTGAAATATTTTTGACAAGTCAAAGAATTATCATATTTTTATTTCACAATAAAGTATGAGATAAACTCTGTTCTACCTTTTGGAGAAGAACGTGAATCTGCTTTCTCTGGCTGACCTTTGCGCATCCGGTGTGCATAAATATTTGTAATGTTTAGTTCTCGTTGTCTTTCCTAAAGAAATGCATTATTAAATTTATGTTGATAATATAGTGTATTGGATTAATGTCAGTTCTTCAGAGATCATACATTTCACCGTGTAATTCCCCCAGTATCTCATTTTATTTACCTGTATTTTAAACATTTGCTTAGGCATCTTTTGGCCAAATACTTCATTTTCTAAAGATTCTGAAAGATAAATATCCTTTTTTTCTGGAACTGTGAAGTTTGATCAAGTTTTTTTATTTTTACAATTCATAAACAATTAATTAAATTTGACCTTAGAAGTCCTTCCAAAATGTTTTGATACAAAATAGTTATGACATTAACAAAGTATGCAGTATTAAATATGTACTATAATTACAATGTAAATATTAACTGCTTCTCAATTTTCTATCAATACAGGCCTTGATTAATATGTTTTCATATACTCTTTGATTATTTTTTTTTTATATGAAATCCCATGCACCGCCTGCCCCACCACATACATCGGACAAACCAACAGACGAATAAGTGCATGCATAGAAGAACACAAGAACTCAGTCAGAAAAGAGGAACCAACTTCTTCCCTGGTCCAATACCTTAAAGCCACAGGACATGATATTGACTTTAAAAAGACCAGAACTATCGCCAAAACTGAACAGTTTAACAACAGAATAATCAGAGAAGCCATCGAGATAGAAAAATGCCCACACAGCATGAACAAACGGGACGATACCTCCCGCCTACCAGCCATTTGGAAACCCGCCCTTATTGACAAACGAGTCCCTAACACGAAGAATGACACCAGACCCACACTCACGAGAGCCACACAGGATGTCACCACCACACATCCACGCAGAAAGCAGACTCAAACCCACACTGATAATGAGCCACGACCAAGGACCAGACTGACACCCACCATGAAGAGCTTGCACGGCCACAAACACGAAGCCAAACAACAACAACGCAGCTCACCAGCTCAAATCCCCCTGCAACTCAGACTAAGCTGAGCACAACCAAGCCCCCACCCAAACAGAACACACCCCCATCCAATCAGAGCACAACCAACCCCCCATCCAATCAGAGCACAGCCAAGCCCCTAACCAATCAGAACACACCTCCACCCAATCAGAATACAGCCAAGTTCCCACCCAATCAGCTCACACACCCACTAGCAGTTAAAAGGAAGAGACAGCTGTGATCTCACATTGCTCCTGGAAGCACGAAGCCGAGAACACCAGCCTGAAGATGACGAATGAGACTTCGTCGAAACGTCACCAAGACACTTCCAATTTTACGTGGGAGAAGACCCGAATAACCAAAGACCTACATACAAACACCCGCGAAAACCTGAGAAAACATATGTATGTATGTATGTATGTATGTATGTATGTATGTATATATATATATATATATATATATACACAAACCCACACCAATGAGGCACGACCACAAACCTGAAGCCAGACCACAGCTGCATCATTAGCCACTTTAAACCCCTCCAATCCATACATGAAGCAAACCGACATCCACCATGAAGATGTGGCATGACCACGAACACAAAGCCAAACAACAGCAATGCAGCTCACCAGCTTAAATCCCCCTGCAACTCAGACTAACCCGAGCCCAACCAAGCCGCCACCTAAACAGAACACACCTCCATCCAATCAGAGCACAGCCAACCCCCCATTCAATCAGAGCACAGCCAACCCCCCATCCAATCAGAGCACAGCCAGACCCCCAATCAATCAGAACACACCTCCACCCAATCAGAACACAGCCAAGCTCCCTCCCAATCAGTTCACACCCCCACTGGCAGTTAAAAGGAAGAAACAGCTGCGATCACACATTGCTTCTAGAAGCACAAAGCTGAAAACACCAGCCTGAAGATGACGAATGAGACTTCGTCAAAACGTCGCCAAGACACTTCCAATTTTACGCTGGAGAGAACCCGAATAACCAAAGACCTACATACAAACACCTGCGAAAACCTCAGAAAATATATATATATCTTATATTGGACAGACAAATAGACGAATAAGTGTGCGTTTAGAAGAACATAAAAATGCAGTGAGGAAAGAAGAGCAAACTTCTTCTTTGGTACAACACATGAAAGCCACGGGACACAATATTGATTTTAATAAAACCAGAACAGTGGCGAAAGAGGAACATCTCAACAAAAGAATAATCAGGGAGGCCATCGAAATTGAAAAGAGGCCGCAGAATATGAACAGAGACGACGCCTCTAGGTTATCAAGTATTTGGGGACCTGCACTGAGAGAAACTCGAGTGTTAACATCAGAAGAGAGGCAGAGATTCCAACAAGCAACCAGTCGTGTTGCAAGGCCTGCCAGAATTCTTCCCGCTCTGCAGAAGGTGGCTAGCAATAAGAAGAGAGAGAGGATCGAGCCAGAAGACAGGCTGAGATCTCAACTAACAATCAAGGGTGCTGTGATGCCTACCAGAATCCTTTCTCCTCTACAGGAGACAGATAATAATAGAGAATCTGAGAAAGCTGGGCCTGTAACACGAAGCCAAGCAGCTAGGATGAGGAAGCAGGAAGAAAAACTGTTGTCCTACAATCGGGACACAGAGTTGCAGGCTAGCCAGCATACATCAGCAGCAGCAAATAATAATAAGCGACAGCTCCGACCTCGCAACAGAGACCCCATAGCTTCTAAATGAAACAGAGCCTGAAGATGACAGGGTAGTGAGCCTGTCGAAACGTTGCTTTAAGAAAAACTTTTAAAGTCACTGGTAGGATTTTAGCTGAGGTTTTAAAGGACCTTGCAGAGTGCTCTGTAAGGATTTTTAGAAGATTTTAAGTTGGGATTTTAACCAGGATTTTAAATATTTTAACCAACTTATTTACAATGACGCGGGAAAACACCCGAGATTTTAATTTTTTGCATATATATATATATATATATATATATATATATATATATATATATATATATATATATATATATACATACATACACACACACAAATAAGGTCATATGATGCTCACAATCTGTTATGCAGATTAAGGAGAAAAGAAATAGAGATCCAGTTACAATATATACTTTTAATTTCTTTTTATTGGTGGAAGAAATACCCTTCTCCAATCCTTAAATCAAGGTCAGCATGGTCAAGAAATAGAATAAAAGAACATTAGATTTTATATATCGTAACACTTAGCAAAAGAGTATTATTTATTTAATATACCAACATTACAAACTATACTGTAAGGGAGGGGGAGGTGGTGGAGGAGGAGGAGGAGACAAGACTAACATTTTGTTCATTTCAATTATAATAAAACCATAATATGCTTCATTTTTGCCTTGGTATGATGCCAAGTAATGTAGGTTTAGTTAATATACAGGTTTAAATGTGCTGGCTAGGCTCATGTTATCAGAGATGGACTTCTTCATCTGATTAGATATAGCAAGAGTCATTCTTTCCAAAATCTCAATTTTCTATACAACTGAGCCAAATATGCAAAAATGGAAGGAAGTGTGAAGAGCAAGAAGTTTTGCACAACATCCACTCAAAACATCCAGGTAGTGTTTTTCAACATTCATCTCTGATCGTGTGGTGAAAATAAGATTCATAAGAATTAGTTTAGCTAGCTTGCCCATACCACTTTTAATACATAATTCCACCTGTCTAACTATAATCTTCTCCTGGTTTTCCTACATTCCTCTTTTCCAATAATGTCTTTTTTATATCTAGAGATTTTAATTTCATTGATTGATAAGAAAAAATATCACTAAAACTTTCCTCATTGCATAGTTGTGCAGCTTCTCTTTGTGTTTCAGAACTGATACAAGATTTGTAAAAAGATGGCATTATACAAAAAGGTCCTACTGGATCTGTTTTCCTAGAGCTGAGCTGAAGGAAGAAGTCATTGGTAAAAAGTCATACAGTTCCCAGATAGATAAGCTAGAGATTGTGTCAGTAAAGTAAACCTAGACTGGTCATCGTAAAGACTGCGAAAAGTATTCTACCAATGATGTATGAAATTATTATCTCTTCCAGTAAATAACAAACTCCCACAGAACTGAGGTGTGATTTCTGAGTAACAATTTAAGAATCTGAATAGGAATGGATTTCCTTGCAAAATAGAACTTTGAGGAAGCTATTCTTGTTTCTAAATTTTGGATGCGTTCCTGCTTGAGCAGGTTTTCTGTTAATTTCAATATCAAGTGAATCTTGGTGACTTCAGGATGGTGCCTGTAGAAAATGGTCCCGATTGCATGCTGAAGCAAGTCAGCTTAAAGCATTTCTTTATAGCGGTTTAGGACATTTAGGCACGAACACTTGGCTACACATACTTTGCCCCAGCCATCTGCCTCAACCCATTTACAGCCAGCTTTCCTCTTCTGCTGGCCCTCACCTGGTTATTCTCCAGAACCAATGGGCCAATGGCCCTCACCACTTGCCCTATGTCCCTGCCCATTTGCCCAAACATCATTTGACATCATTTGGGCAGCTTTTGGCTTCACGGGACAAATAGCCCCCAACCAATCGGGTGTCAGGCAGAAGCAATGGTACTGCAGAGGCAGTGTGTGATGCAAGATTTTTTTTATAAAAAGTACTGTGGCTGCTCCACAAATTTTGGGGGCTTGCAGATCTGTCACCAGGACCAGAGGGAGGGGGGAGTAGCATCCTCCAGTGCCACTGGGTAATGTGTTCGGGGCCAGGAAGGAAGGAAAGGGTGCCTCAAGGGGGCTTCCCAAAGATAGCTTGACTCGCAACTCAATCAGCTCCCATGAAAAAGGAATGGAAGAGCAAGACTGGTGCAGCTTCTGGTATTGTGGAGGAGGGCTAGGAGGTTGCACAGATGAGTGGCAGGGCTGGAGCTGCTTCTGGTGTTTCTTGTGAGCTGGGAGTGTCACACAGATGAATGGCAAGGCTGGCACGGTTTCTGCCATTGCAGGAGGGCTGGGGGGAGCACAGCAGTGAACAGGTGGCCCATGGGTTGGGGATCACCACCATTGCCACTCCAGCCTGCAATTGCAGGACCAGGGGCCTGGTGGCTCAGTAGACTGATAGCATTGTGATTAACACCAGGTGTCTGCAATTACTGTAAGTTCAAATCTCCCCAGGCTCAAGGTTGACTCAGCCTTCCATCCTTTCTAAGGTAGGTAAATTGAGGACCCAGTTTCTGAGGGCAATAAGCTGACTTTGTATAAATACACAAAAGTATGAAGGCTATTGCTTAATGCATTGTAAGCTGCCCTGAGTCTTCGGAGAAGGGCGGCATATAAATCATTTTTTTTAAAAAGGGGGGGGGGGTTGGGGTGGTCATGCAGAAAAGCAGCAAGGTCAGCACGCTTGGGGCAGCTGAACCTCCTGTTAGGTGTCATGCCAGTGTGGCAAGGCCAGGGCTCCCGCAAGCCACACACTACCTCCGTTCGCCTTTCTCACTTCCCCACAACCCTGCAATGGCAGAAACCGTGCCAGCCTTGCCCTTCACCTGAGCAACCTGCCCAGCACTACCGCAATGCTGGAATCTGTGCTGGCCTTCTTGTCCTCCTTTCTTTTGCTGGAGCTGACTGAGTTGTGAGCCAAACTGTCTTTGTGAAGCCCCCTTGAGGTACCCCTTGCTCCAGTCCTGGTGCCCCGAACACACTCTTGCCTGTCTGTCCCCCAGTGGCCAAGGCGCCTGCTATTTACCCTCCGGTCTTGGTGACATATCTGCAATGGCTGGGGGAGGGCCAGAGGTGGAGAAATGGCTGTAAATGGGCTGAAGCAGGTGTCTGGGGGTAAAGGAGGCGCGGCCAAGGGTTAGTACCTAAATATCCCATTCTGCTCACAGAGCGATGCTATGTAGTTCTAAGCAATGTATATTGCATGTTACCTGAGTTTTCTTATCCCTAGCTTCCAATTTTTGGGTAAGCGATGTTAATTTACACTGAAGTTCTTCTCTCTCTTCAAGTTTCTTGTTTTTACAAAGTTTCTGTAATGCCCGCAAGGCATCCCTTGTTTTTGAGAGTTGTGCCTCAACATCTCTCAGCTTCTGGGAAGCCCTGCGCTCTTCTTCCTGAGATTTCCTGAGATGTGTTCTCAGAGTCTGCACTTCATTTGACTGTGTGGCCAAAAGATCAGGCAGGTTAATTTCGGCATTTTCATATTTTGTGATTGTTTTTAAATGTTGAGACTGAAGATGCTTCAACATTTTATTTTCCGTAATAAAGGTCTCCAATTTATTCTGTAGAACAGCCACTTCGTTTTTCAGTTCTTTAATTTGATGGTCTCTTGCTGACAATAGACGGCAAGTCATGTTATTTTTCTCCTGGGCATTGATGGTATGGTCAGTAATAAATGAGCTCTTTTGCTGAGGTTTCTTTTTAGGCAACATTTTCCCTCCTGCATTAAAAGAAACATCAAGATGGCATATAAGATTGAGCAAAGTAAGAATCACATAATTTTACATAAACCTCAGAGCCAAATGCTCAAGTATGTATTCACGGCATAGATTCACTTCCTGTTATGTAATATCTTGAGTCAATCTCTGATACAACTATTGGTTGATTGACCTATTGTGAAAAATCATACCAAAACTGTCATATTAGCTTTCATAAGACATAACTGGTATACTCACATAATATGCTAAGACAGTATTTAGACAGCTTTAAGATGCATTGACTTGAACTCCTAGAATTCTTCAGCTAGTCTTGCCTAAAGCAGGATTGCTAGCCCAGCACCCTAACCACTACACAAAACTGCCTAGACAGACAGATGGATAGATATACATACACACACCCAAACATACACACCATATCCCAATAATGATAAAATAGGGAAAGTAATCAACTCAAAAAGGATGAAAGAATGACCGCTCAAACTTGCCAAATCTTTTTTTACCTACAGGACCATATTTCCTGTCCCTTAGCTTATTTATTGAAACCATGTTACACTGACATCTGTATGACCATGATAACTGGTGAACTATACCCATCAACACAACCCCCCTTACATCGAGGGAGAAATTACTGACTGAGGGTGTTGAAAGTACATTAATATATTAATGGAGTAAGGTAAAGGTAAAGGTTCCCCTCGCACATACGTGTGAGTAGTTCTCAACTCTGGGGCGGTGCTCATCTCCATTTCAAAGCCAAAAAAAGCCAGCACTGTCCGAAGACGTCTCTGTGGTCATGTGGCTGGCATGACTAAACACCATAGGCGCATGGAATGCTGTTAGCTTCCCACCAAAGGTGGTCCCTATTTTTCTACTTGCATTTTTTACGTGTTTATGAACTGCTAGGTTGGCAGAAGCTGGGACAAGTAACGGGAGGTCACTCTGTTACGCGGCGCTAGGGATTTGAAGTGCTGAACTGCCGACCTTTTGATCGACAAGCTCAGCATCTTAACCACTGAGCCACCGCGTCCCTAATTAATCTCAAAAATCACTGAAGTACATACAGTTAAAATGAGCTTAATAACATTCATATGACTTCTAATAATATATTGTAGTTTCTACAGTGTAGAAGTGTCAGGGTAGCTCAGCAAAAGTGGAGTTATAGAACAACTGCTTGATTTTCAGCAAAGGCTTAGCTGCCATTAGTTTGGTTGAAATCTGCCAACCACAGCAAATGCAGTAGTGTTCAAGGTGACCAACTGCCTTCTTACCTTTTGTATGGACATCATTTTTCTTTTTCTTTTCTGTTAAGTTCCTCTCTTTAGTTTCTGGTTTCTGGGTCGATGGGATAATGTAGCTGCCACTCTCTTCACTTATGGAGGTTTCAAAGGAATCTGAGTGAAAATCTTTGTAATAGTTCTGAGAAATTCCACAGTCGTTCTCTTCGGAACAAATGCTGTTTTTGCTGCCATTGACAGCTGTTCTTGAAGTGTTATCATGAAAGTCATTGGAATAGTTAAACCAAGCACTTCCAGACTGGCTGGAACTTTTGCCACACCTACTGTCTTGACTGTTGTTGGTGCTCTTAGTAAGCCTATCTGGAGAAAATAACTATCATAAGTAATTAGTTTAGCTAGCTTGCCCGTACCAATTTTAATACATAATTCCACCTGTCTAACTATAATCTCCTCCTCCTATATTCCTCTTTTCCAATAATGTCTTTTTTATATCTAGAGATTTTAATTTCATTGATTGATAAGAAAAATATCACTAAAACTTTCCTCATTGCATAGTTGTGCAGCTTCTCTTTGTGTTTCAGAACTGATACAAGATTTGTAAAAAGCTGGCATTATACAAAAAGGTCCTACTGTATCTGTTTTCCTAGGCATGAAGATCATCTCAGCTGCTCAGTGAAAGCAAGCTGGAAGCTACAAGACTCAGTGAATGTAAAATAAAAGCACACTTTACTGATTATAAAGTAGATCTATTTGTTCTTACATTCAAAAACATCCACACTTACTCAAGGTCCACAACTAGTCTGCCAGGCACTTAACAGAGGGACAGAAGCCGCCGTGTCTGGGATCCAAAAATGACTCCAAAGGCTTGGCAGGCTTCAGGACCCTTTTTTATCCCCCAGAGTGTTACTGAGGTAGGGCTTCCCATGCAGGCCCAACTCCTTTGTTGGTGAGACTTGGGGAGGGGCTTCCCATGGGCTCAGGGCCAACTTTTGTCCTTTTTTCCCCTTATTGACTTGCTTCCTTTTCCAGGTTTTTCTCTACAGTGCTTACATGCCTTCACTTTTAGTTCGGTGGCTTCGGCCTAGTCTCACATGTTCCTCACTTAAAAAACACTTGCTTTTTCTTCAGAGTTATGATGCTCCTCCCAAAGTAATGACCCAGTTCCAGAGTGTGAAATATGAAGTATTGCCTCTAAAATAAAGTTTAATTATAAAGAGAGTTAAGGAACTTCTTGAAAAATTAGTATTGATATTACAGTTAACAATATGGTTTAGAAAAGTTCAGAAAAGATAAGGGAGGGGGTGCTTTCTGAGCAGTAGCTAAGGAGACTCTGCCCTGTAACTAGGGGATGCTTGCTAATAAGCACTCAGGATAGGTTGTAAGCTTGTTAGTATAAGGTGACCAGACGTCCCGCTTTTGGCGGGACAGTCCCGCTTTTGAGCAATTTGTCCCGCGTCCCGCGGCGTTTTAAAAAAGTCCCGATTTTTCATTCTGCCTCCTGGTTCCCGGCTGCCTCCTGAATCCCCGCTGATGGCTAGAGGGAAAAAACCTGTTTAAACTCTTGCCGCGGGGCTTCAAAGGGCCGCCCTACGTTAATTAGCTCGGCTTCCCCCTCTCAGCTGATTTGCACAGGGCTCTGCTCTTGCTAAATTGCTCAGTTTTTTTTCCTCTTTGTGCAAACCAAGCTCAAAACGAAACTGAAAGTAAAACAGGCTGTTGGCTTTGCGGTTTGCTTGCAACGTTGGAAAATTAGGCAGCAGATTTATTTTCCTTTTCCTCACCAAAAAAGGTAAGTGCAAACAATGGAAAATTATTTAGGGCAAAAGAGGAGAGTTCAAGATTTTAAAACACAAAAGAAAAAAAAGCTCTTTTTAACTAGGGAATTGTAATAATTGAGATATTATTAATTGTATACTGTGTTGAAAGCAGAAATGGTTAAGTTGTGGTTTGGAGGAATATATGGGGGAAATTATTTGGTTTATTATTATTGGTAAGTATAATTAATTGATTTGTAAGAAATTGGATTGCATGGAAATAATTGGAATATTCATGTTCATATTGATTAATATACAAAAAAGATAGTTATATAACTAATTGATTTATATTAAAATGTTGAATTTGTATTAAACAACTGTATTACATAATTACATAATTAACCAATGTGAGGATGGATATAAAAATAGATGACAATGGGAAGGGGTATAAAATAGAATAGAAGGGAAAAATTGAATTTGATTAAGATTAGAGATGAGGATGAAGGGTAATATTGTTTTTTTAAAAAAATAGATGAGGAATAAATATGGCAAAAAGGAAATATAGAAATTGTAAATTTAATTGAAATGACTAAACACTGTTTAAATTTGTGAACCAGCCAAATATTCTGTTCAAAGAAAATACATTGTATGTATGTGTGTTTCTAATTATTGCTATTTATTCATATTTGTTCTCTTTTATTCTTTAAAGTTTAACAATTCATTCTTTATCTTAATATCTTTATATTTGTTTGGGGTTGGCTTTCTTCCCTTTCATCTTTTTTATTGTACAGCAATCTTTCTCCTCAAACCTACCACCTCTCTTTTCTTTCCTTCTTACTTTCTCTTCCCCCCCTCTTCTTCTCCTCCCTACTTCCCCTTCCTTTCTCCTTCTCCTCCTCTCTTCCTCCCTCTCTTACCCTCACTCCTACTCTAATTTCCCTTCCCTTCCTTCATCCCTCTCAATTACTGTATCCTTTTATGCATATGGACTACTCAGAGGGCTGAAAAAGTTATTTTTGACTGGTCCTCGCACTTTTGACCAGTCCTCGAACTTACGACTGTCCTCACATTTTACATTTTTGCCCTATCTTGTCATCATGGTGAAGAGAAGCAGTTGTGAAATGAGTGACATGGTTGTTAAGAATGCTGCACGGGCATAAATGTGAGGATGGTCATAAGTGTGAGGACCAGTCAAAAGTGTGAGGACCTGTCAGAAATGACTTTTTTCAGCCCTCTGGTTAGTCCTTTTGTGCATATGGACTACTCAGACGGCTGAAAAAGTTATTTTTGACTGGTCCTCGCACTTTTGACCAGTCCTCGAACTTACGACTGTCCTCACATTTTACATTTTTGCCCTATCTTGTCATCATGGTGAAGAGAAGCAGTTGTGAAATGAGTGACATGGTTGTTAAGAATGCTGCACGGGCATAAATGTGAGGATGGTCATAAGTGTGAGGACCAGTCAAAAGTGTGAGGACCTGTCAGAAATGACTTTCCAGCCCTCTGAGTAGTCCCTATACACATAGCCATGGCCACCCGGTCACATGACCAGCTAGCCACGCCCACCCAGTCACATGGCCTCCAAGCCACGCCCACACAATAAGCCACGCCCACAGTGGTGTCCCTCTTACCAATGTTAAAATCTGTTCACCTTACCCTATACACATAGCCATGGCCACCCAGTCACATGACCAGCTAGCCACGCCCACCCAGTCACATGACCAGCTAGCCACGCCCACAAAATAAGCCACGCCCACAATGTCCCTCTTTACCAATGTTAAAATCTGGTCACCTTATGTTAGTATCCAGCCAATGGGAAACCAAAACAGTATTGAGGGTGGGACAGAGGGGTATAAAAACCTGTTGTTGCATGCTTTGATTTGGATTCAATTTGTGTGCACCCGTATTTGCAAATACTTAATAAACTTTTAATTAATAAACTAATAAATTAACAAATTAACAAACTAATTTTTGGTACCAGAATGCCTTTGTTGCTTTATTGCTTACCTATTTCTAACACAGAAATAGTTACCCCCACCCCCACTGTCACATGACTCTCTTTATGGCGAATATTTCTATTTTGCTAGTAATAAGCATTTTGGGCCGGTTTCTGAAAAAAAAATGTCCATAACAATGCATTGACGTACTTAACAACCACAGTGTTTGTTTAATGATAACTGCATTTGCTTTAAAAATGAGGTGTTCACTTAAGACCTATCACCAGAAAAAAAGATATAAAATCAGGGTGGTCATGTGGATGCCTTGATTGCATCATAATTTAGGATGGAAAATCTGAGCTCCATTACAGTCATAATTTGAGGACTGTGTTTATTGGATAGCAGCAGCATGATAGGAAGATGTTAGATAATCCCTTCAGTGGCAAATGCAAGGGGATTATTTCATACTGCATGGGACAAGGCAATGATAAACCACTCCTGTATTTCACTCAAAAATACAGAGGTACACAAAAGGGTGAGAAACACACTCTCATTATTTCAACCTAAATGTTGAATGTATATGAGGGAGGTGGGTTTGAGGAAAAATGTTTGTGGCTTTAAATTTGGAGGACGAAACAACAAATATAGATCTTGATCATGCTCTAGTGACATGGGCACTGTGCTATATAAATTTGTCACTTATTAACGTTTTTTGCTTCAAAATACATGATTTAATTCATTTGTATAATAGCAGCATGGCATGAGGCAATAAAGCAATTTAAGTTCCACAGATAGGCTTATATCCCCTCTAAAAGTCACCAAAATATAAATCAGATTGTTATGTATTTACTTTTGGAGGGAAAATTAAGCGGGAAAACCCTCAATGTTGATTGGACAGCACCCTGGCCAAGAAACTATATAAAGGGAGCTGTCAACTGGGTTCGTTGCTGGATTTGTCACTGTGAAATAAAGTGCTGTTGTTCACACAGACCTGTCTCCTGTCTCCTCACTCGCCCAACCTAACACAGATTATACTTAGGTATTGAATTATGTTCTATATAGTACCCAGATATACACACTGTGAGATTTTGGGCTGGTCACTCCCTGTCTACTCTAGGAAGAAGGCATGGGGTAATAGAAAGATTGTTACTGGGAGAGATGAGGGGGGGAAAAACAAGAGTTTATACTTCCAGCAAGTTCACCTAAGGCATGAAGATCATCTCAGCTGCTCAGTGAAAGCAAGTGGGAACCTACAAGTATTTGTAACACAAGTGTCTTCTCAGGCTCAGGTTATGGTCACTCACACACACTCCCAGCCCTGGAAAATTGCCACACTCAAACCACTTTCAACTGAACACTGAGGCACAAACAAGTCCCAGTGAATTTAAAAAACACCAGACTTTTACTGATTATGAAGTAGATCTATTTGGTTTTACACACACACACACACACACACACACACACACTCATCCACACTTAGGCAACATCCACAACTAGGCTGCCAGGCATTAGCCAAAGGGATGGAAGCCGGCATATCTGGGATCCAAAAATGACTCCAAAGGCTGGGCAGGCTTCAGGACCCCTTTTTATCCCCCAGAGTGTTGGTGGGAAGGGGCTTCCCGTGCAGGCCCAACTCCTTTGTTGGTGAGGTTTGGGGAGGGGATTCCCATGGGCTCAGGGCCAACTATTGTCCTTTTCTTTCCTTTTCCAGGCTTTTCTCCACACTGCTTATATGCCTTCACCACTTTTAGTTCAGTGGCTTCGGCCTAGTCTCACATGTTCCTCACTTAACCAATAGTTGCTTTGCCTTCAGAGTTATGATGCTCCTCCCAAAGTACTTATGACCCAGTTGCATTGTTCCCCCCACTGTCATATGACTCTCTTTATGGCCAATTGCAGTGTTTTTTGCTAGTAACCAGCCTTTTCGGCCAGTTTGTGGAAAAAATGGCCATAAGAATGGGAAGACTTGCTTTACAACCACAGTGTTTACATAATGATTGCAGCATTTGCTTTATAACTTCCTATTGCTGGAACAAGGGTGAATATTGCTTGGGTACTGATGTTAAAATAAGAACTTTGGCAGGCTTGTCCTGTCTTCCTGAAGCCACCATTGTTATTCCAGAAATTGTGCTAGTAACTACTGATCTTATTACAGGTCTCAAACAAGGTATTATGTAAGCATCAAAGTGGTCAAAAGGATATAAGAATTGGCTGCTACAGAGTGTAAAGCCTGAATCCTGTAATTTTCCTCCCTTAAATCCTGGACTCCCCTCCCAAGTCCCATCCGGTTTTGGGACTGGAAAAATTGGGGTAGACCATGGGGACTGAGTCTCTCTAAGAATGTCAAAATTCAAAAATGTTTGACTATGTTCTTTTATGCCAATGTGAGCCTCCCTTTTTATTGGGATACTGCTTTATTGAACAGGGGGCTGCATCATGTTTCAGCTTTGCCAAATGGGGGACAGCAAATTTAGTATTTCCATGCGTTCCCTGGTACCACATGGAAGGGTTAATGTGAGAGTCTGAAGGCAACTTAAGAGTCCTGTGGACTCAGGAAACACAAATATGCTTGATTTGGGGGGGGGGGTAGCTGTATTCCCTCAGGGGAACACTTAAGAGTAGTCCCCAATTTCCTATGGATCCCTTCCTAACAAGTTAATAGGACATTGAGGCAGAATGAGAAATGAATGGGTCACACTGGGCAGTTTCCACTCTGGCAGTTTCCATTCTCCCTCTAACACCTACTATGGGGATACTTTGAGTGGTTAGGCATGGCACAGTAGGTGTTCTGTTCCAAGCATTAGCTTGCTCTTCACAGACAGATAAACTCCATGTGAAATGGGAAATTCATGCGGATTACATTGGTCACATTGGTTTTTCTTCAGACTCCCAAAATGTCGGTTTGGAAGTTCTCTCTTAGGTTGTGACTGTAACTGTCATGATGTCATGAAACAGGAAGTAAGAATGTGAAGTTCCTGACAAGACTGGGGTAATATATACCATACACATGGATTCAGAGTAAACAAGCTGGGTATAAAGAGAAGACTATTATGAACCCAGACCCCCAAAGACTGAGACAACTCTTGTGGAGCAGGGGACACCCTGAATCTGCTTCCCAGCCCACTCTAATGCTGCCTAATCACCTGTATTAAGACTGTATGTGAGTATTGTGTGAATGTGTAGCCTAGTTGGGCAAGAATACATACAACAACTTGAGTAGCCTTGTTGGGCATAGCTTATTGTAGTAAGATAACTTTGAAATTAGACAAGTGTACTTGTCTAATTTCAAGTATAAGTATACTTGTACAAGTATACTTATACAAGTGTACAAGTATAAGGAAACTAATTAAATTTAGTTGCACACTTACTTTACTTTTTGTCCGAATAACACAAGAATAAAAGAACTATTGGAAAACTCTATTTTGAATGACTCAAGGTTCAAGTGAGGACAGGTAGACACATGCTTAAAGAAGGTTTACTGGAATGTCCTCACATCAGGAGAGCCATAATTATTATTTTTATTTCATCCAATCATGTCCAATTTTCAGAGATTGCCTGGACAATCCCTGCAGTTTTCTTGGCAAGGATTTTCAGAAACAGTTTGCCATTGCCTCTGTTTTTGGACTGAGAGAAGATCACCCAGCTAGCTTCATGCCCAAAGCAGAACTGGAAACTATAATTTGTGGTTTCCTTATGGATGTCTTAACCAATCTTAACCAGCCCTCCCAGAGCCTCCACGCTTGCCCTGCACTTACTTGGCATCCATAATGGGCTAGGTAGAGACTCCTGGGAGGGCTAGGGCGGGGCGGGTGGGGTGGGGTCAGCCAGTCCTTGGAATAACCACTTCGGTGAACTAGATTAAAATTAACATCTGGTTCACCTGAACCGGTCTGAATGGGCTGAATCCCACCCCTGCATGTAACCATTGTCCAAAAACACAACTGTGTTTTATTGATTTCATGTAATATTGTGAATTTGGGGTTTTCATGAGCTATAAGCCATAATCATCAAAATTATGACAAATCAAGTCTTGATCTATCTCGCTTTGCATGTAATGAGTCTATCTCATATTAGTTTCACCTTTTAAGTTGCATTACTGAAATAAATGAACATTTGCACAATATTCTAATTTTTCGAGTTTCACCTGTATAACTAAATTGCTGAGAAGTTAAAAGATTACAGTCTTTGGCTCCCTCTTGTGGTGAAATAACACCTCCAAATATAAGCTGCATGGAAATATCCTCCTTTATTTCAAGTATGAAAGAAAGAGGCTTCAAGGAAATCTTTAGAGGTAGAAATTGATAAGCATAAGTCATAAAACATCTTTTTCAAAATTCCTTTTATATTTATGTTTTATAAAAATGTTCAAAAAGTTCACAAAATAGAGTTTTATGTGCTGCTTATTTCAATAGTAACGACAGAAATTACTAATATCTCCTAGTTCTCATACCATCTAAAATCTATTATCTATCCTAGCTCTAATAGTAATATCTAATATCTCCTAGTTCTAATAATATCTGATATCTACTATCTCCTATCTCCTAGTTCTAATATTAATATTTACTATCTAACATCACTTAGTTCTAATACTAATATCTACTGTCTAATATTGCTTAGTTCTAATACTAACTCATATCTACTATCTAATATATCCTACTTCTAAAACTAATATCTACTATCTAATACAGGGGTCCCCAAACTTGGCAGCTTTAAGACTTGTGGACTTCCACTCCCAGAATTCTCAAGCTATCATTTGGTATTTAAGATGCAGTTTGGACCAAACAGTTTTCCAAAAAGGCTTTTTTTTCCAGGCGGCATCTTGGGACTTCTTTCTTCACCAGGAGTTGAAGAGGTATCTTTTTGTCTTTCCTTTGGAAATCTGGCAAATGAGGGCTCATAATTGGTGGCAGAATCTCCTATAAAGTTGGCTATTTCACACTGTTGCCTATTCCTTGGTCTTCTGCTGCATGTTATTTTGGGGTTGACTAAGGGACCTGTTGAAGGATAAGCCTGATGTAAATTTTCTTACATATTTCTCACATTTAGTCTCACATATTCCTCATTTAACCAACAGTTACATTGCATTCAGAGTTATGATACTCCTCCCAAAGTATTTATAACCCAGTTCCAGAGTTCTGATGCTGTTCCGTACCACCCCCCGGTCACATGACTCTCTTTATGGCGAATTGCTGTGTTTTGTTGCTTGTAACTTGCCCTCTCAGCCAGTTTCTGGCAAAAATGGCCATAAAAAACCACAAAAAAGATTTTAAAATCTTGTTGGTAATGTGGGTGCCTTGATTTACTATCATCATAATTTATGATGAAAATTCTAAGCTCCATTACAATAATAATTTGAGGATTGTATATTTTGGATAGGAACAGCATGATAGGAAGATGTTAGATAATCCCTTCAGTGGCAAATGCAAGTGGATTATTTCATACTGCACGGGACAAGGCAATGATAAACCACTCCTGTATTTCATTCAAAAATTCAGAGTTGAACGAAGGTGTTAGATAGGTGGATTGAAGAGACTGGAGACAGGCTTCAGACAACAGCTCTTTATTTAGCAACTATTTACAATCCAGCAGCCAGTCCCTCTAACAGCCAGCCTTTATATAGAGGGCTGTCTGGGAGCTCAGCCAATCGCATTTAAAAATTCTTCCCGCCCAAACAGTGGACCAGAGGGAAAACTTCCTTGTCAATATCTAATACCCCTCCCTTCTAGATGGAGCAATCCATTTTACATATGTAGTCGCACAGGTAGGCGGGGTGCTTACAAGCTCTACTTGACCTGCGCAGTTCTGTTGGTGTGACAGTGGCAGGCTGAGAGGTTGTGCCTGCTGCTGCCTCTTGCTCTGCCCCTGGAAAGTCCTGGAAACTTTTGGGCGGGGCCTTGGAGTCTACGGGAACAGGTTTGCTGGAGGACCGTCGATGGATTCCTGGTTCTTCAGGTGCATTCTCCAGTTCCATCGGGCTTGTGTCTGCTAGGAATGAATTAGAATTAAACTCTTTTTGTTCAGTTTCTAAATTTTCTTCGTTAGAGGTGAGGCGGCTGCATAAGTGGTCTATGTGCTGCCTCCATTGACGCCCGTCGTTCAATCTAACAATATACGACTTGGGGCCCGTGATTTTGTCTATTTTGCCAGGTAGCCATAGGGGTCCTTTGGCAAAGTTTTGTGTGTGAACCAGGTCTCCGATGTTAAAAGACCTGGTGCGGTTCTGCATGTCGATTGTTGTTTCGGGTGCATAATTTGGGTGCAGGCGGTCTAAAACTGATCGAAGCTGGTGGCCCATCAACAGTTCAGCCAGGCTTCTACCTGTGACCACACTTGGGGTTATGTGTTGGTACAGGAGGAATTTGTCTACTCTCTCTTGCCAATTTCCTGGTGCCAACCTGCCTAGTGCCCCTTTGGCAGATCTTACGGATCTTTCAGGCAACCCATTACTGGCCGGATGAAAGGTGCTATGAGGGCATGACGTATTCCTAATTCTGCCAGATACCCTTCAAACTGTGTGGCCGTAAATTGCGGGCCATTGTCCGATACCAGGACATCAGGCAACCCATGAGTTGCGAATAATTTTTGGAGGACTTTTATTACTGCGTCCACTGTGGTGGTAGCCATTAAAATGATTTTGATCCATTTAGAATAGGCATCCACAATTATTAAAAAAGTTTGGCCATGAAATGGCCCAGCAAAGTCAATGTGGATCCTCGACCAGGGGGCTCTTGGTTGGTCCCACTCTTGAATGGGTACCTTGGGGGGAACTGGCTGTGATTCTTGGCAGGGTTGGCATGTGGCTACCCACTCTTATATATCTTGGTCCATTTTGGGCCACCATACAAAACTCCGAGCCAAGGCTTTCATCCGGACAATCCCTGGATGACCCTCATGCAGTGCATTAAGTACAGAATACCTCAAACTGGGCGGTATAATTACCCTGTCCCCCCACAGTAAACAACCCCCTTACGCTGAAATCTCATGTTGTTCTATTGCAAATGGCTTAAACTCTGTACCAAACGGCCATCCCCTCCAAACCCAGTTCAAAAATTTTTTGAATGTAGCATTTTTAGCCGAGTGCTTTGCCACAGCGGCAGACGTCACGAGGCCAGAGTCCAGGCAGTTAATGAGAAGAACGGGGACGCCCGGGGTCGGGTCATCCAATAAGTCTGGCAGAGGACATCTGCTGAGGGCATCAGCATGTCCCACAGTCTTTCCGGGCCAGTGAATCAGTTTGTAGCAGTACGCCAACAGGAAAATGGCCCATCTCGTAAAATGAGGCGACAATGCTGCCAGTGTGGGGCAGTCCCCTGCCAAGAGTCCCAACAGAGGTTTGTGGTCTGTTACCAATTCAAAATCCCTCCCAAACAAATAATTATGAAACCGCTTGACTCTGGTCACCGCAGCCAGCGCTTCCCTGTCCAGCTGGCTATAGTTCCTCTCCGCACTTGACAGTGTCCTGGAGAAATAGGCGACCAGGGCTTCAGTCCCATTTGGGAGACAGTGGCTCAGCACAGCCCCTACACCAAAAGAAGAGGCGTCACACACTAGTACCAATGGTAGTGTGTCATTGTATTGAATTAGAAAACTGTCAGGATAGGAGGCGTTTTACAGTGGCAAAGGCAGTAGCCTCCTTATGTCCCCAAACCCAGATGCTTTTTTCGCCAATAGTTTGTGGAGTGGTTCAGCAACGGTAGCTTTGTTCTTCAAAAATATAGAAATTGAGCAATCCCAGGAAAGCCTGCAATTCTGTCTGATTTCGTGGCACTGGGACTTCCAGAATTGCTCTGACCTTGCTTTTGGTAGAATGAATGCCTTCTCCATTTATCCTGTATCCCAGGAACTCAACTTCAGGGACCCCAATTTGGCATTTGCTGCCCTTTACTCTGAGCCCTGTGGTTCTAAATTTTGACAGCACCTCCCTCAGACGGGAGCGTAGTTGTTGTTCGTCACTAGCAGTAACTAGGACATCGTTGAAATAAGGTACTACCCCAGGAATTTTCTGCAATAGTCTTTCCATTACACTCTGGAAAAGACCTGGGGCAACACTTACATCAAATTGTAAATGGTGACATTTGAATGCCCCCCCTATGCATCACAATGGTTTGGGCCTCGGCAGTAGCGCCATCTACAGGCAGCTGCTGATACGCCTACGCAAGATCCAATTTTGCGAAAATCCTTCCGGGACCCAAGGAATGCAACAAGTGCTGAACTATGGGCACTGGGTATGCGCTCTGCTGTACAGCCTTGTTCAATGTGCATTTATAATCAGTGCAGATGCACACAGAGCCATCACTCTTAACTGGGGTGACAATGGGGGTCTCCCACTTAGCGTGGTCAACTGGCTCAAGAATACCCTGCCTGATCAGTTTATCAAGTTCTTTGTCGATCTTGGGTTTTAGGGCAAATGGAACCCTCCAGGGTTTCATCCTAATCGGTGCCACCTTGGGGTCTACACTGAATGATATTGGGGTGCCCACATACTTGCCGAGTTCTGGATTGAACGCATCTTGGAATTCCCGGATCAGGTCATCAGCCCACAATGGTGTTGATGCCAGTCACTCCCAGGCCAAGGGACTCGAACCAGTCCAGCCCAAGCAGGTTGGGAAGGTTTCCTCTTCCCCTAGTTTAAAATGCATATTATTTTCATGTTGGGAGACACTTTTCAAGTACTATCTGTTCCTAGAAATGTTAGTGTGCAAAAGGCTTAACATAAATTGATATATTTCTCCAATCTACAGTTTAGATAATTAGAGGCTGAAAGAAAGTCCTACAAAACAAGATAGGCTTATGTCAGATCAGCATTTAGTGAATAGCATCTTGGATGCCTTCCATGGTAAGAAAAACGTAATTTAAGCATCTAAATACCTTAAGTTTTAGCTTCAGCGACTCGATTTCTTTGTGTAAATTTTCTGTGATTGATTGAGCTTCAGTAGTCTTTTTTCTCAACCGCTAATTGGTGTCTAAAGAAGCAGTATTCAACTAAAGCTGCTTTTCCAAATCCTAAACACATTAGAAATAAACCATCAATAAGATTATTCAATATTTGCAATCATATAATATTTTTTTTAATTTGATTTATATGCCGCCCTTCTCTGGAGACTCAGGGCGGCTTACAATGCATTAAGCAATAGCCTTCATACTTTTATATATTTATACAAAGTCAGCTTATTGCCCCCACAAACTGGGTCCTCAATTTACCTACCTTAGAAAGGATGGAAGGCTGAGTCAACCTTGAGCCTGGGGAGATTCGAACTAGCAGTAATTGCAGGCAGCTGGATGATAATAACAGGCTATTAGTCTGCTGCGCCACCAGGTTCTTATTGAATTAGAAATTAGAGGAAGGCAACTAATATTTTATCAAATGTTTCCAAAAAGATGAAAATCCTCAATCATAATAATCACAATTTTTGAAATGGGAATCAACCCACATTGTGAAAGAAAAATATCGAAAATAATATGTATAACCAAAAATAAGGTCATATGATGCTCACAAACTGTTTTGCAGATTAAGGAGAAAATAAATAGATAGATTTTGTTCATTTCAATTAAATTAAATGAATATGCTTCATTTTTGCCTTGGTATGATGCCAAGTAAGGTTTGGTTGACTAGGTTTAGTCAATAGACAGTTTTAAATGTGCTGGCTAGACTCATGTCATCAGAGATGGACTTTTTCATCTGATTAGTTAAAGCACCAGTCATTCTTTCCAAAATCTCAATTTTCTATACAACTGAGCCAAATATGCAAAAAATGGAAGGAAGTGTGAAGAGCAAGAAGTTTTGCACAACATCCACTCAAAACATCCAGGTAGTGTTTTTCAACATTCATCTCTGATCGTGTGGTGAAAATAAGATTCATAAGAATTAGTTTAGCTAGCTTGCCCATACCACTTTTAATACATAATTCCACCTGTCTAACTATAATCTTCTCCTGGTTTTCCTACATTCCTCTTTTCCAATAATGTCTTTTTTATATCTAGAGATTTTAATTTCATTGATTGATAAGAAAAAACATCACTAAAACTTTCCTCATTGCATAGTTGTACAGCTTCTCTTTGTGTTTCAGAACTGATACAAGATTTGTAAAAAGCTGGCATTATACAAAAAGGTCCTACTGGATCTGTTTTCCTAGAGCTGCGATAAAGGAAGAAGTCATTGGTAAAAAGTCATACAGTTCCCAGCTGGACAAGCTAGAAACTGTGTCAGTAAAGTAAAGCTAGACTGGTCATCGCCTATCACAATTATGTTTTATTGGTAAAGACTGCGAAAAGTATTCTATCAATGATGTATGAAATCATTATCTGTTCCTTTAAATAACAAAAACTGAAGTGTGATTTCTGGGTAACAATTTAAGAATCTGAATAGGAGTGGATTTCCTTGTAAAATAGAACTTTGAGGAAGCTATTCTTGTTTCTAAATTTTGTATGTGTAAGATTAATGTTCCTGCTTGAGCAGGTTTTCTGTTAATTTCAATATCAAATGAATCTTGGTGACTTGAGGATGGTACCTGTAGAAAATGGTCCCTATTACATGCTGAAGCAAGTCAGCTGAAAGCGTATAATAATAATAATAATAATAATAATAATAATAATAATAATAATAATAATAATAATAATAATAATAATATTTCTATACCGCTGTTCTCCCGAAGGACTCAGGGCGGTGTACAGCCTATTAAAAGCACAAGACAAACATCAATTAAAATAATTTAAAATTATTAAATAATTCGGCCCAATTTAAAACCCCAGAAATTTAAAACACCCAATTTAAAATTATTATGTTGATAGCCCAGCCTGGCGGAACAACAGGGTCTTGAGTGCACAGCGAAATACTTGGAGGTCGGAGATCTTACCATTTCCGGGGGCAGTTCATTCCACAGGGCTGGGGCTCCCACAGAGAAGGCCCTCCCCCTGGGTGTCACCAGCCGACATAACTTGGCCGATGGCACCCTGAGGAGACCCTCTCTGTGAGAGCGAACTGGCCAGTGGGAGGCTATTGCTGGCAGAAGTCAGAGGTACCCAGGTCCTATGCCATGGAGCGCTTTAAAGGTGGTGACCAACACCTTGAATCGCACTCGGAAGACCACTGGGAGCCAGTGCAGCTCGCGCAGGAGGGGTGCCACGTGGGCACGAGTTGCGCCCATAACCACCCGCGCGGCCGCATTCTGGACCAGTTGGAGCCTCCGAGTGCTCTTCAAGGGGAGCCCCATGTAGAGAGCATTACAATAGTCCAGCCGGGAGGTGACAAGGGCATGAGTGACCATGTGCAAGGCGTCCCGGTCCAGAAAGGGCTGCAACTGGCGAATCAGGCAAACCTGATAAAAGGCCCCCCTGGCCACGGCTGTCATATGCTCTTCTAAAGACAGCTGTGCGTCCAGGAGGACACCCAGATTGCGAGCCCTCTCTGTGGGGGGCGAAGATTCACCCCCAATAGTCAGCGATGGCACCTGCTGACTATATTGGGACGCTGGAAGCCACAGCCACTCGGTCTTGGAAGGGTTGAGTCTGAGCCTGTTCCTCCCCATCCAGACCCGCATGGCCTCCAGGCAGCGAGACATCACATCAAGGGCATTGTTGGGGTGGTCTGGGGTGGAGATGTACAGCTGAGTATCATCAGCGTACAGATGACACTTCACCCCAAAACCACGGATGATCTCACCCAGCAGCTTCACATAAATGTTGAACAGAAGGGGCAAGAGGACCGACCCTTGCGGCACTCCCCATGCGAGGTGCCTCAAGGTCGACCTCTGCCCCCCTGCCAACACAAACTGCGAGCAGTCAGAGAGGAAAAAGGAGAACCACCGCAGAACAGTGCCCCCTATTCCTAACCCCCTCAACCGCTGCAGCATACCATGGTCGATGGTATCAAAAGCCACTGAGAGATCTAATAGGGCTAGGACAGAGGAGCAGCCCCTGTCCCGAGCCCTCCAGAGATCATCCACCAATGTGACCAATGCCGTTTCTGTGCTGTACCCTTGCCTGAAGCCCGACTGGTACGGGTCCAGATAGATAGCTTCATCCAGGTGCCGGGGAAGCTGTTGTACCACCACACTCTCAACAACCTTCGCCACAAAACGAAGGTTGGAGACCGGACAGTAGTCGGCTAATTCAGCCGGGTCCAGGGAGGGCTTCTTGAGGAGGGGCCTCACTACCGCCTCTTTCAAGGCGGCAGGAAAGGCACCCTCACTCAGAAACGCACTTATAATTCCCTGGAGCCAGCCTCGTGTAACCTCCCGGGAGGCCAGTACCAACCAGGAGGGACACGGGTCCAATAAACACGTGGCGGCACTAATCTTACCCAATACCCTGTCCACATCCTCGGGAGCCACAGGATCAAACTCCTCCCAGATAACATTCTCAAGACCTACCCTCGTCTCCTCCCGTGGACTCATCCAATCGGAGTCCAAGCCATCCCGAATCCAAGTGAGTTTATCATGCAGGAATTGCACAAAATCGTCAGCACGGCCCTGCAGGGGATCTTCCCGCACTCCCCCCCGAAGAAGGAAGTGGGTCACCCTGAACAGGGCGGCTGGGCGGTTCTCTGCAGATGCGATAAGAGTGGAAAAATGGTTAGATTTTGCCACTTTTATCGCCACTAGGTAGGTCTTGATATAAGACCTCACCTGTGTCCGGTCGGAATCAGATTGACTAACCCTCCAAATGCTCTCTAGGCGTCTTTTCCGATGCTTCATCTCTCTCAGCTCCTCAGAGAACCAAGGAACCAATTGAGATTGGCATCGGGTCAGAGGCCACAACGGCACAACGCGGTCCAAAGCTCTGGCGGCCGCGCTCTCCAAGGCGGCCCCCAGCTCTTCAGTTGAGTCATGTGCCAGAGTCTTAGGAAACGGCCCAAGCTCCGTCAGGAACCTTTCGGGGTCCATCAGGCGCCTGGGACGGAACCATCTGGTCGGTTCCGTCTCCCTGCGGCGGGGGAGAGCGGTAGGAAAGTCCAAGTGGAGGAGCGAATGATCTGTCCATGACAAGGGTTTGATATCTAGGTCCCCTCTACCAAGATCATTCAACCACTGACCAGAAACAAAAATCAAGTCCAGAGTGTGTCCCCCTATGTGAGTGGGGCCTTGAACTAACTGGGTCAGGTCCATGGCCGTCATGGAAGCCATGAACTCCCGAGCCACCTCAGACGCCTCATCTGCAGATGGAAGGTTGAAATCCCCCATGACAATAAGTCTGGGGGTATCAACCGCCACCCCAGCAATGACGTTGAGTAGCTCGGGCAGGGTTGCTGCCACGTAGCAGGGAGCCAGATACGTAGTCAGCAAACCCATCTGCACCCCACGGCCCCACTTCACAAAATGGGACTCACATCCGGCTATCTGAGGAACAGTGGTCTCCCTCAGACAAAGATTTTCCCTAATAATCACCGCCACTCCTCCACCCCTCCCCTGGGCCCTTGGCTGATGAAATGCACGGAAACCTGGTGGGCACATTTCAACGAGGGGGACCTCCCCTTTGGCCCAACCAGGTCTCCATAATACCTGCCAGGTCTGCACCCCCCTCCAAATAAGATCACAAATGAAGGGGGCTTTATTAACAACCGACCTGGCATTACACAACATCAGCCGTGGACCCTGGGCCTGAGACTCTGCGCAACCCAGGACACGAGTCGCGCATTGGGGGCCGGAGTGCATAATTGCTCGTAAAGGGTCTCACAGAGGGATTTAGGACGTTTAGGCACGAACACTTGGTTGCGCATACTTCGCCCCCAGCCATCTGCCTCAGCCCATTTACAGCCAGCTTTTCTCCTCTGCTGGCCCTCTCCCAGCCATTCTCCACAATCAATGGGCCAATGGCCTTCACCAATCACTCTACGTCCCTGCCCATTTGCCCAAACATCATTTGACCTGGGCCTTTGGCTGCACGGGACAAATAGCCCCCAGCCATTCGGGTGTCAGGCAGAAGCAATGGTACTGGAGGGGCAGTGTGCTGTGCAAGATTTTTAAAAAAATAAGTACTGTGGCTGATCCACAAGTTTTGGAGCCTTGCAGATCTGTCACCAGGACCAGAGGGAGGGGGAGTAGCAGCTGCTGGGGCCACTGGGTGGCAGTCAAGTGTGAGTGTGTTCGGGGACAAAGATAGCTTGGCTTACAACTCAAGTTAGCTCCAGTGAAAGAGGAAAGGAAGAGCAAGGCTGGTGCAGCTTCTGGCATTGTGGAGGAGGGGCTAGGAGGTTGCACAGATGAGTGGCAGGGCTTGCATGCTGAAGCAAGTCAGCTTAAAGCATTTATAGAGGGTCTCACAGAGCCCTGCTATGTAGTTCTAAGCAATGTATGTTGCATGTTACCTGAGTTTTCTTATCCCTAGCTTCCAATTTTTGGGTAATTTACGTTGAAGTTCTCCTATCTCTTCAAGTTTTTTGTCTTCACAAAGTTTCTGAAATGAACGCAAGGCATCCCTTGTTTTTGAGAGTTGTGCCTCAACGTCTCTCAGCTTCTTGGAAGCCCTGCACTCTTCTTCCTGAGATTTCCTGAGAAGTAATCTAAGAGTCTGCAGTTCACTAGACTGCGTGGCCAAAAGATCAGGCAGGTTAATCTCTGCATTTTCATATTTCGTGATTGCTTTTAAATGTTGAGACTGAAGATACTTCAACATTTTATTTTCTGTAGTACAGGTCTCCAATTTATTTATTATTATTCAGTTCTTTAATTTGATGGTCTCTTGCTGACAATAGATGGCAAGCCATGTTATTTTTCTCCTGGGCATTGATGGTATGGTAAGTAATAAATGAGTTCTTTTGCTGAGGTTTCTTTTTAGGCAACATTTTACCTTCTGCATTAAAAGAAATATCAAGATGGAGGGGACTTCCGGTTTGACGTCACGGCGAGACAGTCAGGGAAATAGCAGGCTCTGAGGAGCCCTGCGAAAACCTTGGCTGCTGAACCACCGCTGATGGGTCTTTGGACCGAACCCGTCCTGCAGGGAGAGACAAGAAAAAGAGAAAGAAGGAAGGAAGAGGAAGGGAGGGAAGGAGGGAGAGGGAGAGAGAGAGAGAGAGAGAGGGGAAGAAAGAAAGAAAGAAAGAAAGAAAGAAAGAAAGAAAGAAAGAAAGAAAGAAAGAAAGAAAGAAAGAAAGAAAGAAACACAAACTCTGGCACTAGATGTGGCTTTGATACCATATTGTTTTTGTTGACCCTCTTTTCCGCTTACAGAGCTAGTTTACTGTTTTTCTTTGAAATAAATATTCAAAACCATTTAACCTACTAATGCCTCAATTAATGTAATTTTATTGGTATCTATTTTTATTTTTGAAATTTTGAAATGCAGTAGCTGCTGCATTTCCCACCCTAGGCTTATACTCGGGTCAATAAGTTTTCCCAGTTTTTTGTGGTAAAATTAGGTGCCTCGGCTTATATTTGGGTTGACTTATACTCAAGTATATACGGGTAGTTATAAAAACCCTCCAAAAAATGTTACTATAAGATGCATGTTACGAGTAGGCAATTATTAGCAGAAACAAAACTTAACAAATGATCAGAAGTTAAGAATGATAAAAGTATTGTTCAGGTGTTTCATACCTCATGGAAGGTCGTTGGACTTCCTTCTGGCTCACACTTCCACAGAGTCGGGGCTTTTAGGCTACTATTTACTTGTGCTGCTTTGCTGACTTTAACAACTATAAAATAAACAAATAAACATGACAGATTCATGACTGATATGAGTGATAGGCAAGTGGTATTTTACTTACATGTTTTAAGTCGGGGTGTCAAACTCAAGGCCCACAGGGCTGGCCTGGAAATATCAAAGGGCCAGCCTACAGTGCCTCTGCCAGCCAAAACAGGGCGCGGGAGGCTGTGCATGGCCCGTTTTTGGTCTCCTGCAGCACCATGCATATGGCCCATTTTTGGCCAGCAGAGTGCTGCAGGAGGCCAAAAATGGGCCATGCAAGGCCCCACGTGCCCCATTTTGGCCAGTTGCATATTGCAGGAGGCGTCCGTCCGATTCCCCACACACACACACTGCTCCCCGCCCCACCGCCAGCCCATGGAGGAGATGCTGATCTGGCCCTCGAAGAAATCCAATTTGACACCTCTGTTTTAAGTGATTTAATTCTTAGGCTGTTATATCACTTTTATTGAATTTTATTGGTTACTAATGCAAATAGCTAGTTTGAGTTGATGAATGAGCCATCAGACTTTGGCTCAGAAATTAACTGGTGAATTTTAGGTAGTCACTCTCTAGAAAGAAGGTGTGTGATAGAAGAAAGACTATTCCTGGAAGGGATGAGTTAAAAAAATGAAGAGTCTATACTTCCAGCAAGGTCACCTAAGGCAAGATGATCAAAACATACATTCATCCACACTTAGGCAACATCCACAGCTTTGCTACCATGCACTAGCCCAGGGATGGAAGCCACCAAATCTGGGATCAAAAATAGGCTGGACAGGCTTTATCCCCAGTGTTGGTGGGGAGGGGCTTCCCATGCAGGCCCAACTCCCGTCAGCGTTCCAGCGCTGACATTTGGAAGGAAAGGAGAAGCTTGAACTTTTGCCTACTTAATTCCTTTGAAGGTTCTGTTTCCTTGGAGATGGGAGGAGGGGGGACATTCCTGTGATCTGACGGAGATGGGATGAGGAGAGTGGTTTGGAAGATAGCCAATGAGACGCAGAGAATTGGGGATCGGAAAGGGAGGGCTTGGGGGGCAAAGGTCAGTGCTGACCACGAAAGAGCCAGGGACAGATCACTATGCTCAATAAAGAGAAAATTTCCTCAAAGATCGGCAGTCTGGAAATTCATTTATTTTGAGATAGCATCAAAACCTGACAATTCCTTTGTTGGGGAGACTTGGGGAGGGACTTGCCATAGGCTCAGGGCCAACTTTTATCCTTTTCTTTTCTTAATGACTCGGTTTCTCTTCCAGGCTTTTCTCCATACTGCTTACATGCCTTCACCACTTTAGTTCGGTGGCTAGTCTGACATGTTCCCTGCATAATAGATGCTTTCCATTCAGAGTTATGATGCTCCTCCCAAAGTACTTATGAGCCAATTCCAGAGTTCTGATGCCATTCCCCCCCCCCCCAATGTCACATGACTCTCTTTATGGTGAATTGCATTGGGGTTTTTTTGCTAGTAATCAGCCTTTTTGGCCAGTTTCTAGAAAAAAAATGGCCACAAGAATGCATTGACTTGCTTAACAACCATAGTATTTGCTTAATGATCACTGCATTTGCTTTACAACTGAGGCATTCACTTAAGAACCATCACAGAAACCGTTATAATATCAGGTTTGTCTTGTGGGTGCCTTGATTTACAACCATCATAATTTATGATGAAATTCTGAGCTTCATTGCAGACATAATTTGATCGTGAGAGTGCTTCCTTAGCCGTTCTCACAAAATGTTCAGCCTGCCCATTACTGGCCGGATGAAACGGGGCAGACAGGGCGTGCCTGATCCCTAGCTCTGCCAGGTATCCCTCAAACTGTGTGGCAGTGAATTGGGGCCCGTTGTCTGAGACCAGCGTGTCCAGTAATCCATGGGTGGCGAATAACCTTCTGAGCACCCTGATGACTGCGTCAGTGGTAGTGGATTTCATTAGCTTGATCTTGAGCCATTTCGAGTAAGTACCAACTACGTCTAGGAAGGTTTGGCCGTGACAGGGGCCTGCAAAATCTATATGGATTCTTGACCAGGGGCCCTGGGGGCGTTCCCATTCTCTTACGGGTGCTGTGGGGGGATCTGGCCTAGACTCTTGGCAGGGCTGACACTTCCCCACCCACTCAGTGATGTTGTTATCCATGTTCGGCCACCATACATAACTCCTGGCTAGCCCCTTCATGCGCACAATCCCCGGGTGTCCCTCATGCAACAACTGTAAAACCTTTTCCCTTAGGCACAAGGGAACAACGACCCGATCGCCCCACAATAAGCAACCCCCTTGCATAGATAATTCGTTGCGTTTGTTGACAAAACATTTGAATTCCTCGCCTTCAGTCTTTCCCGGCTGGGTCCCCTCGTGACCCAATTCATGACTGTCTTAAGCACGTGATCTTTGGCAGAGGCTCTCGCCACTTCCGCGGAAGTGAGAGGCCCCGAGTCCAATGCGTCTATAAGCAAGACTGGAACTCCAGGCGTGGGGTCCTCTAAGATGTCTGGTAATGGGCAGCGGCTGAGGGCGTCGGCATGTCCCAAACTCAGTCCTGGACAATGTACCAGGTGATATGAATATGCCGCTAAAAAGATTGCCCAGCATGCCGGGAAGACAAGGCAGCAGGAGTCGGATGGTCCTCTGCCAGGAGGCCCAAAAGCGGCCGATGGTCCATGACAAGTTCGAAGTCCCAGCCAAATAAATACTCATGGAACTTCTTATCCCTGGATACGGCTGCTAAAACCTCTTTTTCCAGTTGGCTGTAATTCCGCTCAGCGCTGGACAGGGTGCAGGAATAATAAGCAATGGGCGCCTCTAGTCCATTTGGTAGTCTGTGGCTCAGCACGGCCCCCACTCCAAACGGGGATGCATCGCAGACTAACACAAGGGGAAACGTGGCATTGTATTGGATCAAGAAATTTTCTGCAGATAAAAGTTTCTTTACAGCGGCAAATGCGGCAGATTCAGCTTTTCCCCAGACCCATGGTATGTTCTTTGCCAATAGCCGGTGCAGGGGTTCCGCTACCGTTGCCTTGTCCCTCAGGAAGATTGAGTGGAAGTTTAGGAGACCCAAAAACACCTGTAGTTCTGCCTTGTTCTTAGGGGTGGGTGCCTCTCGAATTGTTCTGATTTTGCTTTCGGTGGGGTGAATGCCAGTTCCGTCTACCCGGTACCCCAGGTATTCCACAGAGGGGACTGCGATCATGCATTTGCTGCGTTTGGCTCTGAGGCCAGCACTCCTGAATTTTGTTAGCACTGCCCTCAGTCTGTCCCCTAATTGCTGCTCATCTTCTGCGGTGATGAGGACATCATCGAAATAGGGAACTGCCCCTGGCAGACCCTGTAGCAGCCGCTCCATTGTGCTCTGAAACAGCCCTGGGGCTATGCTGACTCCGAATTGGAGTCTAGTACACTTAAAGGCACCTCTGTGCGTTACGATCGTCTGTGCCTCTGTGGTAGCGCCGTCTACTGGCAACTACTGGTACACCTGCGCAAGATCAAGTTTAGCGAAAATCTTGCCAGGGCCCAGGGAATGGAGCAAATGGTCCACAATAGGTACCGGATAAGCGCTCTGTTGGAGAGCCTTATTAATTGTGCATTTATAATCTGCGCAGATGCGCACAGACCCATCAGGCTTAACTGGGGTCACAATTGGGGTCTCCCATTTGGCATGGTCGACGGGAACTAGTACCCCTTGCTTGATTAGTTTGTCTAGCTCAATGTCTATCTTTGGCTTTAGGGCGAAAGGTACCCTCCTGGGTTTAAGCCGAATTGGGGCAACATTGGGGTCAAGGTTAAATGAAATAGGGGTCCCCACATACTTGCCGAGCCGTTCGTTGAACACGTCCTGGAACTCCTGCATCAGGTCGTCCTTCAGGGTGCTGCTTTGGCGGCTGCTCACGTTGCGGACTCCGGTGAATCCCATTCCCAGGGCATTGAACCAGTCCAATCCCAGGAGACTTGGAAGATTCTGGCTGACCACGGTGAGGGGCAGCTTCTTCCAGTATTCCCCGTACTCGACCTGGAACATACCGCGTCCTTCCACTGGAATGCGGTTGCCCTGGTAGTCGCATAGTCCGACCCTCTGGTGTCTTAGGTGGTGTTTCCTGATGCTGGGTACAGCCTTCTGTAGGTTGGCCCAGGACATGATGGTTAGCGGCAAGCCAGTATCGAGCTCCCTTCTGCACTCGCTCCCTTCTATCTCAACCATGGTGTACACCTTTTTCGCTGGTGTTGTGCTTGCATGGCCAATGCAGATGGCGTAGGTCTCGAAGTCTTCGAATTTCGCGCCCTTCCTGTAGTCCGGGTGTTTGTTGGTTCTTTTCTGCAGTGCCGGCTCTGGTTGGCTGGAGGCGCCTTGTGACTTGTGGCTGGCTGGCTGAGTAGCTCTGCAGACCCTTGCCAGGTGGCCCTTCTTATCGCAGCACCTGCAAATGGAGTCTTTGAATTTGCGGGTCTGGCGATGGTGGGACCCTCCGCAGCTCGCACAGGTTTCTCGGTGGTCTCTCTGGTCCCGCCGGTATTTCTCGGTCCAGAAGACATCTTCGTCGGACTCCTCCTCGCTTTCTGTTTGGACCATCTCACGGTGTACCGGGGTCGACCTCTGCGTTGTCCTTGCTTGAGCTGGTCTCTGTAGGATTTCTGCAGCCTTTGTGGAGGATTCATGAGCCCTCGCCTCGTCTAACACGATGTGGAGAGTTAGATTAGCTCGAGCGAGCAGCCTTCTCTGTAGGTGAAAATCTCTCACGCCACCAATTAGTTGCTCTAGGAGCATGTCTTCTAGGTCTCTATACTCACAGTGCGTCACCGCCTTATGCAGGGCGGCCATGTATGCGCTGATCGGCTCTCCCTCTCGCTGCAGTCACTGGCGAAACTCGTACCTCTGTATGAACTTGGAAGGCGCCTGTTCTGTCCCCCCACCTCACATAGGCAGACACATGAGCAAAAGATTTTTATCAGTAATATATTTTTACAAGCCGACCTGAATCCCTTTGGCAGATAAAAATTCTGGCAGCTACTTTCCGAATGCCTGCCAAGTTTCTTATCACCTCTAGAAACAGGAGTCAGCATATCTGTAGTCTGTTGCTGAGGCAACCAAGAGTTCAAAGAGTAGTCAGAATTCATTCACAAAGTCCAAGCCTTAATTCCGAAAAATATCCCATCCGAAGCTCACGATATGCAGTTTTTGTCCGTCACAGAGCCTGCAGAGCAACCCTATCCACTTTTATCCCCTGTGGGGCATGGCTCAGTGACTCAGCAATCTCTGGCCCTTCCCCACCTCTTCCTTTGCTGCGCACGCCTCTCCCTCCGACGCTACCTGGGATCAATCCAAGATTGATCTTCATCACTCCCTATTAGTGGGTGCCCCGACATGCTTTCCTCCTGGTCTTCAGCTGGAACCTGAGGCGTTGCCAGAAAGGGGGATCCTGGAGAGGGAGGCCTTGTCAGTTCCTCCCCGTCACTTTCAGAGTCATCTTCCTCCGTGAGGACAGGCTTGGGAGCCGGAGTCACAACAGCGCCGGAGCGTAGTGTGCCTTCAGCGCAGCCTGTAGAGCTTGCCACGATATGTTCTGAACCAGGGTCGGTTCAGATAGTGACTCGGCCATGTTGAACACTTCGGATCCGCAATGGCTTAGGAAGAGAGCTCTTTTCCTGTTGTCCGAGAGCCCCTGTAGGTCGCTTGCCTCCAGGAAACATTCGAATCGAGCCATGTATGACCCCATTTCTCTCTGGCTGGGTCAAAAGGCATTGGCGGCACATAAGCAGACATCGTGTTTGTCTCTCTGGGTGTTCTGCTCGTCTGCCTGGTTAGATTCTCTGTTTCAGCTCTCTCTGTTGCTCTGTGGCTTCAGCTCTTTCCTTAGCTCTGTGCCTCAGAATCCCACCTTCGTCGCCAATTTTAAGTAGGGTGAAGGAGGACACAGAAGCCAGATCATGAGTAACAACAGCTCTTTACTTCCTGGTGTGAATCCAGCAACTGACCTAGGGAAACAGCTCCCTTTATATACTCTACAGTCCTGGAAATCAGCCAATCAGCTGAGAGCAATTACATTCAAACTTTCCCGCCAAAACTATATACATAACACTTACCTCAAATGAGCATTTAGTGAATAGCATCTTGGATGCCTTCTGTGGTAAGAGAAATGTAATTTAAGCACCTAAATACCTTAAGTTTTAGCTTCAGCAACAATTTCTACTTGTAAATTTGCCATGATTGAATAAGCTTTAATGGTAGGTTTTTTCGCAACTGGTAATTGATGATGAAAGGAAGCAGTGTTTGATGACAGTTGCTTTTCCAAATCCTAAATAATAAACCATCAATAAGATTATTGAATTTTTACAAACATACAATATTGAATTAGAAATAGCAAATGTTTCCAAAAAGATGAAAATCCTCAATCGCAGTTATAATACTCACAATTTTTCAAACGGGTATGGGCCCACATTTTGAACTGAGAAAAGAATCTGTGTAATCAAAAATAATGTCATATGATGCTCACAAAATGTTATGCAGATTAAGGAGAAAAGAAATAGATAAAGATCCAGTTGCAAGGTTACAATATATACTTTTAATTTCTATTTATTGGTGGAAGAAATAACCATTCCCAATCCTTAAATTAAGATCACTATAGTCGAGAAATGTAAATAAGAGAACATTAGATCTTATTCATCATAACAATAAAGCAAAGAAATATTTTTTATTTAATATGCCAACATTAGAAGTTTTACTGTCTTCAGATGATAAACATAATGCTGACATAAAACTGTGTGGAGAAGGAGGAGGAGAAGACAAAAGTGAAATTTGGTTCATTTCAATTCTAATAAAGCCCTAATATGCTTTATTTTTTGCCTTCTATGATGCTAAGTAAGGTTGGTTTAGCAATTATATAGTTTTCAATGTGCTGCCTAGGCTCATGTCATTAGCGGTGGAATATTTCAACTGACTAGTTAAAGGAAGAGTCATTTTTCCCAACATCTCTGTTGCAATATTTTCAGGATCAGACTCAATAAATTTAGCAAGAGTTAAAGGTTTAAATATATCTCCTTTTATTTACATTAGGCATTCTATATTCACTGAATATTCACAGATAGAAGCAAGGAAAAGGGTGCAAACAGCTCCTTATATATACAATGGGAGGAGCTAGATATGGGAGTGGTGAATTATGAATACATTAAGAAGTGAAGAATAAATTAACCCCTGATACCCCGTTCATATACTATTTACACATTAGAGAATAAGGCATTTACATCTGACAAATCCCCCTCTAAATGCCGATTCGTTATGCAACACCAATTACATTCAGATTCAGGACAATACAAAACATACAACTTAGAAGTTAAATATTTGTGCTGCTTAGAAGGTAAAGGCTTTGTCAATATGTCAGCTAATTGTTCTGAAGTATCACAATGCACTGCTTTAATAAATCCATCCTGAGATAATTGTCTCACATGTTTAAATTTTATATCTATGTGTCTGGACCTTTGTCCAATGGCGTCAGATCTAGATATTTCAATAGCTGCTTTATTGTCTTCATGCATAACAAAAGGCAAAGCAGGTTTTTTCCAAACATCTGAAATTAAATCATTAAACCATACAAGGTTATTTGCAGCTTTAGATAAACAAACGTATTCTGCTTCTGTCGTTGAAGTGGCCACTAGTTCTTGTTTACCAGTGTACCAGTAAACTGGACAGTCATTTAAGAGGAATATATAACCAGATGTACTTTTTCTACATGAGGTGTCTCCAGCCCAGTCCGCATCTGCGTAACATGTAAGCTTTGGTTCTTTATTATCGTTAGGTTCTAACATTAAACAAAAGTCTAGTGTATTTTTCAGATATCTTAATATTCTTTTAACAGCTTCCCAGTGGTACATTGTTGGCTTGCTGACATGTCTGGATAATAAATTGAGGGGTAAAGCGATATCTGGTCTTGTCCAATTAGATATATAAAGAAGTGAACCTATGACTGATTTATAAAATGTGTTATCTTTGAATTCAGGGGATGATTCATCAGCATTTCTTAGAAAGTCAGTCTGCATAGGAGTATCACAAGGTTTGGCATCACTTAGATTGCATTTGTTTAAGAGCTCTATGATCTTATCTCTCTGAGTAAGTTTGAATCCTCTTTTAGTCTTATTAATTTGAACACCAAGATATTTGTTTACTTTGCCTAAAGATTTCAATGAGAAATGTTCATTTAGCTTAGTTACAAAAGTTTCTCTTCTCTCTTTATGTTTTCCTATGTATAAAATGTCATCCACATAGATCAATACAAATTCTATGTAATCATCACCCTTTTTGACAAAGAAACAGTTATCAGCAGTGGTAGCATTGAAGTCCATGGTTTTAAGTACTTTTACTAAACAATCATACCATCGTTTACCAGATTGTTTTAACCCGTATAAACTCTTGTTTAACAACCAAGTCTCATTCTTGTTTGTGTATTGACTGTGAGGTGCTCTTACATATATTTCCTTATCTAGTTTTGCGTGTAGATACGCAGTCTGTATGTCATATTGGAATACATCGAGATTGAGTGCTGATGCTACCACTAGAGCTGTTTTGACACTCTCTGTTCTTACTGTGGGGGAATACGTGTCAGTATAGTCCTCCGGATATTTCTGTGCATAACCTTGTGCAACTAGTCTAGCTTTGTATAGGGTATTGCCTCCCTCTAAGTTCTTAATTTTATATATCCACCTGGTACCAATAATTGTTTTATCCTTTGGTGCAATTGCAGGTGTAAATACATTTAATCCTTGTAAGCTTTCCATCTCTTTTTTCATTGCTAATTCCCATTTTTCTTTTTCTTTACGAGGGAGTTTTAACACTTCCTCATATGTATTAGGTGTCGTTGACTCACCATCCATATGCATTATATAATCCTTGTATTTATTTGGCATCTGATTTCTGGTGTTTCTAATTGTTTTTTCAGGTTTACTATCGTTATCATGCAAATATCTTGCTTCCTTTTTTGTTAGTGTGTCTGTCTTTATTTTGTGTTGGCTATTTGTCCATGTTTTGGTTTTGTTTTTATATTTGTTGATATTTTGCTTTTCTATAGTCTCTTTCTCTTGAGATTTTGTATCTTTGTTGTTACTTGGAAATATTTCATTAAGATGTATTTTAGACCAGTTGGCCTGTTCATGGAACACAGCTGTTCTGGAGACTATAAATTTGTTATTATTATCAATGAATCTGTACCCTTTAGTGCCTGTCTCATATCCCATAAATCTGAGTCTTCTGGACACGTTTTCTCCCTTTCTTCTTAATTGCTTAGGTATGTGTACGTCTGCAGTGACTCCAAATATGTGCATGTGTGCCAATTTTGGTTTCCTATTATACATCACTTCATATGGTGTCTTATTTACAACGCTGGACCAGGTTCTATTCTGTGTGTAATTGGAATAATGTAAGGCTTCTGACCAGAATTGTTTGCTTAAGCCAGCATCTTCCAATGTGCATCTAATCATGGTTTGTAATGTTGAGTTCTTCCTCTCTACAATCCCGTTCTGGAACGCAGAAAATGGACTAGATGTGTAATGTAACATTCCTTTGTCCTTTAACCATTGGGAGAATTCTTTAGACATGAATTCACATCCCCTATCTGTCATGATTTGTTTTATTTTGATATTGTGTTGTGTTTCTATGCGTTTATAAAATTCTTTAAATTTTTGAAAGGTTTCATCTTTGTGTTTTAATGTATAAACAAATCCATAGCGGCTATAATCGTCTACTATGGTCAAGAAGTAACGTTTTCTATAAGTGATTGATGGAGTTAGTGGACCAACTAAGTCCATGTGTACTAAATCAAAAATTTTGTTGGTTGATCTAGTAGATTTTCTTGGCCTGGGGCTAGTTTTTAGTTTTGTAGATTTACATACTGAGCATTCCAAATAGTTTTCACAATTTTTTATTTTAACACCTTCTGCGTGTTCAGTCATTTTTTGTACTACAGGAAAACTGGCATGTCCTAACTTCCTATGTAAGATGTGAGCACACTCATCATGAATTGGCTTACCTATTTTTGGTTTTTTTTCATTGTGTGCATCTTTGTGATCATGAGATATTTTACATTCATCATTGTCACTGTTGCTAATGTTTCCATCATCTACTTCAATACAATCTTCCATATTTGAATCAATGTTGTGCAACCATTTTTCCTTTGTTATTAGATAAGGTAGGCCTCCTTTAATCATCACAGTGCCTATATCTATTTTATTTTTCTCCAAAGTCGCTTTTCCTTTAGAAAAAACAATGTTAATATCAGAATCTCTACTTAGTTTTATGGCACTTAGTATGTTATGAGGTATTTCAGGTATTAGCAATACCCCCTCTATTTTTCCTAGACCAGGCAAGGTTACATTCCCTCTACCTAATACTTGAACCTTTTCTTGGTTAGCTACCTTTATTACAAATTTATCTTCTACAAATGAAGACAATATATTTTTGTTATTAGTGGTGTGATTAGTTGCTCCAGAATCAATAAGCCAATTATTGTTCTCATTCTGCTGTATGTTAGTGTTGTCTTGTTTATTTAATCCATTCAGTGAACCAGATTTTCTATCCTTTGAATTATCTCTGCCCCCTCTATTCTCTTTGTAATTTGGTGGGCTTCTATATCTATGTCTATCCATGGAAGACTGTCTATAATTGTATTTGTTTCTATATTCTGACCTATGTCTTTCTTTTGAAATTTTGGGGCAATCTCTCCTATTGTGTTCCCTGGATCCACAGTTGTGACATTTAAATGTTTCATTATATTTTTCTTGGAAAGCTACTTTCCTATATGGTTTGTGTTCTATGTGATTGTTAGAACGATTCCTTCTTGAATTGTCTTCTGCTATTAATTTATTGGATAGACTTTCTATGGATAAGTATCCTAGATTGATTGTGTCTAAATGTGACATATAATTTTGTCCCATGATGGATCAAGTGAGTTGATAATAACACTTTTCATTGTTTGGTCTGAAATCACCTCCCCCCTTAAATGCAGCTCAGCTCTTATTTTGTTTAAAGATATTAAGTGCTCACTTATGGAAACCCCTGGTTTTATCCTAGATGAAAAGAAATCTTTAGACATCCTTGTGGTGGTAGCTACACTGTCACTGTGAAACAAATTGAACATGCATTGAATAATCTCTGAAACAGTCAGATTTTGCTTAATGCTGTGATACATTGCAGGAGACACACTAGATATTAATAAGAAAAATGCTCTATGGTGTAAACAGTCTATTTTTAGAGTCCAAGGTCTTTTTGGGGGACTAGTGATAAAAAACAGTAAGTTTTCCTTCATAAAGACAACCTGGAGCTGCTGATACCATTCTTGCAAATTAATGCCATCTATCCTTAGCTTTGGGAAGTCACTGGGTAAATTTCCGACATTATTAGGTCCATTACTTACAACCTGAGGTAGTCCGTGGTCTCGTAAATGCAGAAAGTTACAAAACGGCGTGGGGATGCTCGCAACGAGCCTGCACGGTCTCCTCGTCAATTCATGTCTTCCCGGACCGTCTGTGTAGTCTTGTGCATGCGCGTTGTCCATTTCTTCCCTGGAGTCGTCGTGAGAGGTTCTCCTCGTTGCGGCTCGCTCGTTCTGCTCCTCCTCAGACGAATCGGTCTCTGGCTCGATTTTGGGAGTCCTGACGATGGCGGCTGCTCTTCCTCTTCTTTTGAGGGCGTTGGTGCTTGCTTCGGTCTGTGGCGTGGGGCGGTATCGGCAGGGCTCTCTGGGTTCGGGCGTCGGCGCTCTCGTAGTCAGGATGGGAGCGGGCAGGTCTTGAGGCATTGGCTTGCTCGCTCGCTTCTTCGTTAGCTTTTTAGTAATTTTTAGTTTTGGCCCAAATGCAGCAAAAAGCGTTTTCATTGCTGATTTTATTTGATTGTTTGTTGAATCACCTTCACTTTCTGATTCTGATTCTTCTGAGGCGTTTGAATCTTCTTTTTCGTTTTCGTTGTCTGATAATGTTTTTCGCGCCAGAAATTTTGAATTGAGTTTTCTGATTGGCTCTGCTTCGCTCACCCTGGAGGTCTGTTGAAACCAAGATGGCTGCCATTCAAAATTTCGCGCGGGATCACCGTTTTTCTTCTTCACAATAATTTTTTCTGCAGTCATATCACTCACTATTTTTGGGTCTTTTGATTTTTCGTTAGTGATGTGCTTCTCTCTCGCTGCTCCGCTGTTCTTCAGCATATCTTGGAGGTTCGCGATGAGGCTTTCATCATTCTTCTGGCTCTTCAATAGTTTTAATATCTCTGACCTGAGTTCGTTATTCTCTATTTCAATTTCCTCCTGGTCATCATTTTCGTCTATTATTTCTTCGTCTTCAGTGGTGTATTCTTCGGATTCTCTTGAAATCGCGTTTGTGGATTCGTTGATTATTTCTTGTTCTGTTTCCATTTCTTTGCTGTATGCCCTGGTGTTGGGCCTATCTTTCTTAGACATTTTTAAGTTTTTATTGAGTCAATTAACCATCCTCTGCTACCAGCTTGTTGCAATATTTTCAGGATCAGACTCAATAAATTTAGCAAGAGTTAAAGGTTTAAATATATCTCCTTTTATTTACATTAGGCATTCTATATTCACCGAATATTCACAGATAGAAGCAAGGAAAAGGGTGCAAACAGCTCCTTATATATACAATGGGAGGAGCTAGATATGGGAGTGGTGAATTATGAATACATTAAGAAGTGAAGAATAAATTAACCCCTGATACCCCGTTCATATACTATTTACACATTAGAGAATAAGGCATTTACATCTGACAATCTCAATTTTCTATAAAACTGAGTCTAATATGCAAAAATGAAAAGAAGTGTGAAGAGCAACAAGTTTGGCTCAACATCCATTCAAAACACCCAGGTAGTGTTTTTCAACATTCATCTCTTGATCATATGGTGAAAATAAAATTCATAAGAAATTACCTTAGCTACGCTGCCCATACCAATTTTAATACACAATTCCACACGTCTAATTATAATCTTCCCCTTGTTTCCCTATAGACCTCTTTTCCAATATTTTTTTTATATCTAGAGATTTTGATTTCATTGATTGATAGAAATAATTATTCACTAAAATCTTCCTCATTGCATAGTTGTGTAAAAAATCATACAGGATAAAAACTCATACATACTTGGGAGGGGCTTCCCATGGGCTCAGGGCCAACTTTTGTCCTTTTCTTTCCTTTTCCAGGCTTTTCTCCATACTGCTTACATGGCTTTGGCCTAGTCTCACATTTTCCTCATTTAACCAATAGTTGCTTTGCCTTCAGAGTTATGATGCTCCTCCCAAAGTACTTATGAGCCAATTCCAGAGTTCTGATGCTGCCCCCCCCCCCCACTGTCACATGACTCTATTGCCAATTACAATGTTTTTTGCTTATAGCCAGGCTTTTGGGCCAGTTTCTGGCAAAGAATAGCCATAAGAATGCATTGACTTGCTTAACAACTGCAGTATTTGCTTAATGGTCTTTTAAATATTAATCTTAATAATAATTTGCTTTATAACTGAGGGGTTCACTTAACAAATATCAGAAAAGGGGTTGCAAAATCAGGTTGGTCACGTGGGTGCTTTGATTTATGACCATCATAACTTGATTCTGAGCTCCATTAGAGTCATAATTTGAGGACTGCATATATTGGATAGGAGCAGCATGACAGGAAGATAGAAAATCTCTTCAGTGTCAATGGCAAGGGGATTGTTTCATACTGCATGGGACAAGGCAATGATACAGTAAACAATTTCTATATTTCCTTCAAAAATATAGAGAAACACAAAGAGGTGAGACATGGCTATATGCACACTCCTTGTTAATTCAACCTACCGGTATATGTTGAATGCATAGGAGGGAGGTGGGACTAGAAAAAAGGGTTTTTTGTTTTTTGTTTTTTTAATTTGATTTATATGCCGCCCTTCTCCGGAGACTCAGGGTGGCTTACAATGTGTTAAGCAATAGCCTTCATACTTTTGTATATTTATACAAAGTCAGCTTATTGCCCCCACAAACTGGGTCCTCAATTTACCTACCTTAGAAAGGATGGAAGGCTGAGTCAACCTTGAGCCTGGGGAGATTCGAACTAGCAGTAATTGCAGGCAGCTGAATGTTAATAACAGGCTATTAGTCTGCTGCTCCATCAGGCTCTTTTGTACAAGTTAGCTTCATCGTACAAAATACCTTTAAAGAAATAGATTCCCCTCCTCTCCTCCCTTCACAACTGGTCAATCTTTAAAGTGACAACATATGCATGTGATTCATGCTTTTCCGTAGAAGAGTCTTCTGAAGCTACTTGCTTCAGGGATAGGTTCTAAATTTTTTTACTACCGGTTCTGTGGGCGTGGCTTATTTTGTGGGCAAGGCTTGGAGATCATGTGACTGGGTGGGCGTAGCTAGCTGGTCATGTGACCGGGTGGCCATGGCTATGTGTATAGGACTACTCAGAGGGCTGAAAAAAGTCATTTCTGATAGGTCCTCGCACTTTTGACTGGTCCTCACACTTATGACCATCCTCACATTTATGCCCGTGCAGCATTCTTAACAACCATGTCACTCATTTCACAACTGCTTCTCTTCACCATGGTGACAAGATAGGGCAAAAAGCGTAAAATGTGAGGACAGTCGTAAGTTCAAGGACTGGTCAAAAGTGCGAGGACCAGTCAAAAATAACTTTTTCAGCCCTGCAGTTGTGAAATGAGTAATCCATATGCACAAAAGGATACAGCAATAGAGAGGGATGAAGGAAGGAGAAGAGAGATGGAAGAAGGAAGGAGAGAGAGGGAAGGAAGAGAAGGGAGGAAGGAAGGGAAAGAAATTAGAGTAGGAATGAGGGTAAGAGAGGGAGGAAGAGAGGAGAAGAAGGAGAAAGGAAGAGGAAGTAGGGAGGAGAAGAAGGGGGGGAGAGAAAGTAAGAAGGAAAGAAAAGAGAGAGGTGGTAGGTTTGAGGAGAAAGATTGCCGTACAATAAACAAGATGAAAGGGAAGAAAGGCAACCCCAAACAAATATAAAGATATTAAGATAAAGAATGAATTGTTAAACTTTAAAGAATAAAAGAGAACAAATATGAATAAATAGCAATAATTTGAAACATACATGCAAACATACAATGTATTTTCTTTGAACAGAGTATTTGGCCGGTTCACAAATTTAAACAGTGTTTAGTCATTTCAATTAAATTTACAATTTCTATATTTCCTTTTTGCCATATTTATTCCTCATCTATTTTTTTAAAAAAACAATATTACCCTTCATCCTCATCTCTAATCTTAATCAAATTCAATTTTTCCCTTCTATTCTATATTCTACCCCTTCCCATTGTCATCTATTTTTATATCCATCCTCACATTGGTTAATTATGTAATATTACAGTTGTTTAATACAAATTGAACATTTTAATATAAATCAATTAGTTATATAACTATATTTTTTGTATATTAATCAATATGAACATGAATATTCCAATTATTTCCATGCAATCCAATTTCTTACAAATTAATTATATTTACCAATAATAATAAACCAAATAATTTCCCCCATATATTCCTCCAAACCACAACTTAACCATTTCTGCTTTCAACACAATATACAATTAATAGTATCTCAATTATTACAATTCCCTAGTTAAATAGAGCTCTTTTTCTTTGTTTTTTAAAATCTTGAACTCTTTGCCCTAAATTTCCCATTGTTTGCACCTATCTTTTTTGGTGAGGAAAAAGAAAAGAAATCTGCCTTTGCCTAATTTTCCAACGTAACGGCCAACACCCTGCTTTACTTTCAATTTCGTTTTCAGCTTGATTTGCATAAGGAGAAAAAAAAATCTGCTCCTGCAATTTAGCTCTTTGCAGCAAGCAGCTGATCCCTGCGCAAAACAGCTGAGAGTCGGGAGGCAGATCTAATCAACGGGCTAATTAGCCTATGCTGAAGCTGAAAGGGGTTGTTTTTTCTTGCTGTTTGCTTGCAAGGAGGTAACTGCTGTGAGGCGCAGGCCACCCTCCTTGCCACTTAGCACCCCCTCTGTCACCCCCTTCATATTGTCACCGCTACCGGCTCGCGGGAACCGGGCCGAACCGGGAGGAACCCACCACTGACTTGCTTGCTTGCTTGTTATATCTGTCACAGAGGTCCAGACCCGACATAGCTTGTGCAGTAAGCATCTTAAGTCACTTTACTGCTGCTCCAATGCAATTGCACTGCATGGGTATAAAAAGAGTTCTCAGGTATTTGAAGGGAACTGTGAACTCGGCTCTTCAAATACAGGTCTCTGAAGAATTGAAATTACAATGTTATGCTGATAGTGATTATGCCAATGATGTAAAAACCAGAAAATCTAATTCTGGGATTGTGGTATTGTTTGGAGGCACTTTAATTGGTCAGAAGTCCAGAAAACAAATAACTGTAGCCATATCTATGGCAGAGGCAGAATTTATTGCTCTGTCACCTTGCCAGATTAAAAGTTCTGAAAAACATGAAAAACTCTATTTTCTGATCATAGGTTGCCCAATTAAAAGTGTTCCTTTAACATATATTTTACTATTCTTTCTATCCTGCATAAATTTATACCTTTCATAAATTTACCCCAGAACAAATTTCATTGTATTGGATGGAACCTACACTAACGTAGGCATGCATATCTTTACATACTTTATTTTGGCTTGCCTGATAGGATAGATATTTCCCAGCGCAAAATATAATATTTCTAAAATCCTCTAAAAATTGTGGGTTTACTTCTGTTTGTTTTTTTATTAAATCAGGGAAAAGGAGCTCGTCCTCTTTCATAGCCCCAGATTGAGGAGTGTTTTGCTCAGTAGAAAAACATAATTTATGGAACGAGTGGAATGAGGAGTGTGAAGGAAATTGGAGATGATGGAATTATGAAAACACCTCCCTAACATCTGCCATTTTACCCTTTCCTTCCATTCAACTTTGCCCTACAAGTCCCATGATGCTCAGAGAAGAAGTTTTCTAGTTGCCATAGTAGCAAAGATCTAAACAGCCACTTCTTTGCCAACGAAGCCCAAGAACCGTTAACGTGAATAAACGGACCTTGGGTAGAAACCTCTGTCTGGGCATCGTGGGGAGGAAGTTTAAACCCTGGGTGCTTGGCGGGAGTTTCGACTTCTGTTCTCTGGGCAGTCAAGGAGTGCTTGGTTCGAGTTGTGGGTAAGCAAAGATAGCAACAATTAAGGGGAAGCAAAAACAGGTGGAAGATAAAGGCCAGGTGGAAGTCCTCCAAGGGACCCGGAAAATGAAGCAGCTACTTTTCCCTTCCAAGTTGAATTGTGTTGCCAACTTCCGTTATGTACTGTTTTTATAGTTAATTTCTCATGAATGATAACTGAGCACTAACTGCACAATCTCTGCCTCAATTAGTTTTCTTCCCTTTTCTCCAGGGCTCTGGAGGCATTGCATTCTGTGAATGAGAATGCTAAGAAAGTAGCATATTAATTAATCAACACATCAGTTCTTCAAAAAGTGAATAATATAATGCTAGGAACCAAAAGAGGCGTTGGACTTACCGTGAACGCCATTTCTCCGATGGATGCAGAGTGGGTCAGGAGTGGGATGATCCAGCTGGTCTGGCCAATCAGTGAGTCGAATTGTTTTGGCCATGCCTCCTTGGGCCTCCATGGCTCCCAGTTTGTTCGACGAACGCAGATCTGCAAGACAGGCTCCAACAAAATGACAAAGGAACCTAGAAAAAAATCACAGGTCGGAGGGGCACTCTGCATCCTTCGGAGAAACGGCGTTCACGGTAAGTCCAACGCTTCTTCTCCCATAAGGCTGCAGAGTGGGTCAGGAGTGGGACATACCCAAGCTCGTCAGGTCTACGGTGGGAATCCTGCGATCTAGGGAGTCGTGGTGCCAGGTGTACCTGCTGAAGGACCCTCCTACCGAATGATGCCTCGGCAGATGCGAAGACATCCACACGGTAGTGTTTAATAAAGGGGATAGGAGTAGTCCAGGTAGCTGCCCGGCAGATTTCTTCAAGGGAGGCCCGCGTGGCCCAAGCAGCGGTGGTAGCTGCACTGCGGGTGGAATGCGCAGTGATACGCCTCGGAGAAGGAAGAGATCGTGATTCGTAGGCACGGACAATACAAGCACGGATCCACCGACCAATGGTGGTCGAGGAAATCTTCGACCCCAGAGAAGCCGGCTGGAACGAGACGAACAAGGCCTCAGATCGCCTCGTCGGGGCAGTCCGCGAGACGTAGATTTTAATGGCTCTGCAGACGTCGAGTGTGTGCCATTTGCGTTCCAATCAATGGATAGGGTTGGGACAGAAATATGGAAGGATAACCTCCTGTTCATGATGGAATCGAGAATTAATTTTTGGTACAAAAGTTGGATCCAAACGAAGGATCACTCGATCTGAATGCATAACTCACAAGTCTGGCCTAATGGAAAGGGCCGCTAACTCTGAGATCCAACGGGCCGAAGTTATGGCCACCAGGAAGGCCACTTTTAAGGTAAGGAACCTAAGGCTGGAAGTTCGGAGAGGTTCGAAAGGAGGCTCAGTAAGTGCTGACAATACTTGCGGCAAGTCCCATGTGGGGTATTGGTGAACAATGGGAGGGCGAAGGTTTCGGACCCCACGTAGGAACCGTCGGACAGAGGAATGCTGAGACAGAGTCATGCCATCCCTGGGTGGCAACACCGTGGCTAGGGCTGCAATCTGGCGCTTCAGAGTGTTAAGCACCAGTCCCTTGCAGAATCCATCGTGGAGGAACTCCAGGACCTGCGGAATAGAAGCTGACAAGGGATTAATTCCGCGCGCCGAGCACCAAAAAATAAATACCTGACACGTGACGTTGTAGAGTCTGATGGTGGACTCCTTTCTGTCTGACTGCATAACCCGGATGACATTCTCAGTGTCAGCGTTCCAAATTAGGCTCTCTTCCAGTGCTGACATAACAAGATGAACTTTTACCTAGTTTTGTATGCACAGATAGTGTTTCCTGGGAGACGAGGGTGGGGTCTACATTCCTGTGAAAAGAACGTGCCGGGAGGTAGAGATGGATCTGCATGATGGCCAATGGGACATTGGGGTTGGAGAGCGGAAGAGGAGGGGGTTGGAAGGAGGGGCCAGTTGGGCTGCAATTAGAATCAGGAATGTCGGCTATTTCTGTTCTTAATAAAAAGTGATTTATTAGAGACTCTGCGCTTGATAATGGAACTTATTTAAGACAGAACCGAAACCTGACACTCAGAGTAATGTGCCTCCTTCAGGAGGAGCCCCTCAAGAGCCAGGCGGTCAGGTTGAGCCACTGTGGCTCCGGATGGTTGACTTCCCCCTGGCTGAGGGACACCTGCTCCGGGGGTAACCGCCAATGGGGAGCTGATGATAGAGTTACTAGGTCCGAGAACCAAGGCCTTCTCGGCCAGTAAGGGGCAATGAGGATGACGTCTGCTCCCTCTGCGATTATCTTGCGTATCACCCTCGGGATGAGTGGCAGTGGAGGGAATGCATAAAGAAGTTCCCGGGGCCAGGGGCACCGGAGTGCATTCGTCCTCTCTGCTCCCGGCGTTGGATAGCGGGTGAAGTATCGTGGGAGGTGGGTGTTCTCTTGGGCGGCGAATAGGTCTACTTGAGGAATTCCGAAGCGAAGACAGATGGCCCGAAAAAGATCGGGACAAAGGCACCACTCTGAAGCGTCCACAGTTGTCCTGCTCAGGAAGTCTGCTTGTAGATTGTCCTTCCCCGCAATGTGGTCCGCCCGGAGAGATAGAAGATGAGCCTCCGCCCATCGCCCCATGAGTAGAGCCTCCTGCATCAGGGTGTTGGATTTGGTCCCGCCCTGGCGATTTACATGGGCTTTTGCTGTCACGTCGGTAAGGACTAGCAGGTGGTGACCTTCGATCGATGGCTAGAAGGCCAAAAGGGCCAGACGAATTGCCCGCAGTTCCAGCAAATTGATGCTGGACCGGGCTTCCGAGGGAGACCACCGACCCTGAGCGACTTGGCAATCCAGGTGAGCACCCCAGCCGGACAGGCTCACGTCTGTTGTCATTAGAAGGGGTTGTACATCGAAGAAGGCGCACCCTTTGTCCAGGGCCGGGGACAGCCACCAGTGCAAGGACCGGCAAACCGACAGAGGGACCCTGAGTTTGGCTCAAGATGCGGCTGTCATAGCTTGCTGGTGCGGAAGTAACAGCCATTGAAGACTGCAGGCATGCAGTCAGGCCCAAGGAACAATGTCTATGCAGGAAACTAGTTTCCCTAGTAGGCGAGAGAGATCGAGTTTGGTCATAGTCGGTTGTCTGAGTAGTTGTCGTATGAGCAGTTTGAGGTTGTCTTTCCTCTCGGGGAAGAGGAAGACCTGTCCTGTGGTGGTATCTATTACCGCTCCTAGGTGGGTGAGACGGGTTTGGGGTATCAACCTACTTTTGGCCAAGTTGACTAGGAACCCGTGATCCCCAAGTACCTGCAACGTTAGGTGTAGGTCGGACTGGGCCCTCTGGAAGGTGGGGGCTTGGACCAAAATGTCGTCTAGGTAGGCCTGTATTCTGACTGGGACGGACCGTAGATGGGCTATCAGGGCCGCTAAAATTTTGGTGAAGCTGCGTGGGGCCGATGCCAGTCCAAAGGGAAGGGCACGGTATTGGAGGTGACGTCCCTTGTAGCTGAACCTGAGATACTGTCTGTGGGCAGGCAAGATGGGGATGTGGAGATAGGCCTCGGAGAGATCAATGGAAGCTAGAAAGTCTCCGGGCCGAATGCCTTCTAGAATGGACTTTAGTGTACTCATTTTGAATTTCCGGTACACTGGGTGAGAATTTAGTGATTTTAAATTCAGGATTGCCCTCCAGCCCCCAGAGTGTTTCGGTACCACAAAAAGGATGGAGTAGAACTCCCGTTTCCACTGGTCGGGGGGAACGTCCTCCAGCGCCCTGATTTCTAGGAGGTGTTGAATGGCAAGCTCCATGAGCTGGCGCTTGCGAGGGGAGTTGGAAACAGGACATGGTACAAAAAGACTCGGGGGGTGGGAGAGGAACTCCAGCGGGAGGCCAAATTCTATTGTGTGAAGCACCCATTGATCGGTTGTACTGCAGACCCACCTGTCTAGAAAGAGATTCAGTCTGCCGCCTATGGGGGCTGACTGAGAACAGTCATTTTTGGCAGCGGAACTGGCGTCCGCCAGTCCCGCGAAAGGGCCGTTTGGATGGGGCAAAGGAGTTAGGTTTGTCCCTAAAGGAACCCCTATCCTGGGGCCAAAAGGATCCCTGAGAATAAGGCCTGTGACTGGCACTCTCCTGGGAAAAATTGTGCACTGGTGGCCTATGGTAGTAGGGAGTTGCCCGGCGGTCTGCACATCTGGTGATAGAAGGTAAGACTTTCTTTTTGTCCCTATCCTCAACTAACAAGGGCTCAAGGGGTTCGCCAAAAAGTTTCAACCCCGAGTACGGGGTAGAGGTCAGTCGCCACTTGGTCTTAAGGTCTGCGGGCCCTTGTCGCAGCCACAGGAGGCGGCGAGACGTGACTGACGATGCCATAGCTCGAGACGCGAACTTGGCCGCATTGAGGGTGGCATCGGCTGTGAATTGTGTGGCTGCAATAATTTTATTCAGGTCCTGATGGACTCTAACATCTTGGGCAGACAAACGTGTTTGTAGTTGTTGCAGCCACAAAAGGGAAGAACGGGAGAAGAAGGATGCCGCTGTAGCAGCCTGAATTGCCCAGGCTGAAGCCTGGTGTGTCTTCTTAAAGGAGGAATCGAATTTTCTATCCTCCGGTTTAAGACCCTCGGAAGGATCCCCTGAAATGCAAGGAGATGTGGATGAAAGTGCAACTACTGGACCGTCAACCACAGGTACCTGTAACAGGTTGGCGAGGGAAGCCTCCATGTTGTAGTTGTGTCGATCGTAGCCACTGGGTGTGGGGAGAGAGGCTGGGTTAGCCCATTGCTTACGCACCACATCCGTGAAGAGCTTTGGTGCTGGTACAAATAGCTGCTCCGCGACCGGTTCTGCGAAAATGCCTTGTCCTACATGGGAGGAAGAAGAAGGTGAGTCAGAAGAAGAATCTACAAGATCTGAGGTGACTTTGGCCTTATTCAGTAGGGACTTGAAGAGCCCCTGTGGGAATAAGCCCGAAAATTGTGGGACATCTGGTATAGTGGTTTCATCATCGGATAAATCAGTTTCCCTCTGTAGATCCTCATCCATGCCAAGGTCAACACTGCTGTGAGACCTGGTTGGGGAATGATCAAGGGAACCCGTGAGACTAGCAGAAGGAGAAACTCTAGTCTTCTGTGAATGTAAGTTTTCAGAAATTAAGGATGCGGAACGATGTTCCCTAATCCCTGCCTGGATGCCATGGGAGATGGCCTTAGCAATTAGTATTTGTACAGACTGAGGAAGATTTTCCAAATCCGACTTGGGGTGTTTATCAGCTGCAGGGGCCTGAGGAGGTTCCTGAGGAGCAATAGAACAATCAAATGGGTCACCCCGTGGCCCATCAGGAGAGTAGGAAGAGGCCGGAGAGTGCCTCACAGGAGACAGGGCCCTAGTTAGATCAACAGAGTCATTAGGGTCCTGATCAAGTTCAGTGTCAATAGAAGGCTTGTGCTTGTCGGTCTGGTCAGCTTGATCAGAACTGTGGTTATGGGGCTTTTTTGCAGACCCTCATTTGGACAATGCCTTGCATCCCAGATCAGACTTGGAGGCCGACTGTTCTGCCATTTCCACACACAATACAGTACTCAGATAAAGTCCTGCACAAAGGAGAAACAACAGAAAGTATTAATAATGGTGCATAAATTAACTCAAGTCTGAACAAGGCAGTCGGAGGTAAAATAAACTTTTGTTCCTTCATATGACATAAAATGGCCGCCAGCTATGGGGGAAGCATGGCCATTCAAAATGGCTGCTATAACCGACGAAGACAAGCAAGGGATGCTGTTTATGAGTTCAGCCAATAAGGCACCAGTAGTGAGGCAATAAAGGCCACACAAAATGGCCGCCGGGACTGTTACTAGGCAGAAACAGGTAAAATACAACAAGCAAAACCTCTGACAAAGCAAATTGACCGCCATTGTATACAACCCGAACCCGGTACCTGAAAGGTTGGGGATCGGTGAATCCCAGGCTTACCCACGCCCCTCAGCTGAAATGCTGATATGGCGGTGGTCGCAGGGTGGCTGAAGCAACGTTCCAACAGAGCGATCCTCCTCTGAGCCGCGGCAAGCAAGGGGAAGAAAATTCCACCTCCCAGCCGGGAAGTGCTGAGGCGGCGGCAATGGCGAAGGCGGCAATCCGCTCCCTCCGCTTTCCAAGGATCCGCCTGTGAATCCGCGCCTCTCAGCCGAAGATCGCTGAGGTGGTGGCAACGGCGAAAGCGGCAAAACCGCTTGCTCCGCTCTTTAAAGAGCCGCCTATGAAGTCGCGCCTCTCAGCTGGTGATCGCTGAGACGGCGGCAGCGGTGCCGGCGGAAAGCACTCTGCAATTAGCGCCTCTCAGCTGAGGCGTGCCAAATGGTTGCAGGAAATAGCGCGGCGTTTTCAGCTAAAACTGAAACGGGCCGCTCACATCACTCAGGAGAAGCCGCTGAGACCGAAGGGCGCATCCACTTCCCCCAGCTGATGGGCGCTGTGTGGCGGTGCAGCGGAGATGCGGCGGCGGCGTTTCCAGCCGCAACTGGAATGGCCAGCACACTCCAAGTTAATCACGATCTCAAGGTCAGGAGAGAGAGACTCCAAAAACGTCTGGTCAGAACCAGTGAGTCGAATAAACTGGGAACCATGGAGGCCCAAGGAGGCGTGGCCAAAACAATTCGACTCACTGATTGGCCAGACCAGCTGGATCATCCCACTCCTGACCCACTCTGCAGCCTTATGGGAGAATTGTGGTGATCTTTTTGGTACAGAATCAGAGCAAACAACTTTTAAATGTATTGGATGAAGGCTTAAGTAAATGTTTACATCATACATTGTTTCTTTTTCTGACTACAGTGCCATTTCCTTTGGGAAATTTAAAGTATAATTGATAGACTTCCCTGCCATTGGTGGAATTATGGCTTCTGATCATCCAGCCCTTCATCATACTGTTGAAGAGGATAAAACATCTGGGCAATGCAGAAAAAGAGAAAGCTTAAACGATTCTCCAGGTAGGCTTAGTAAAAGCACGAACAGTCAAGACAGTAGCTGTAGCAAACATTCCAGCAAGTCTGGAAGTGCTCAGCTTACCTACTCTAATGACTTTCATGATAATGCTTCAAGAACAGCTGTCAATGGCAGCAAGAACAGCATTTGTTCAGAAGAGAACATCTGTGGAACTTCTCAGAACTACTATCACGAAGATTTTCACTCAGATGCCTCTGAAACTCCATAAGTGAAGAGAGTGGCAGCTACATCATCCCATTGCCCCAAACACCAAAAACTAAAGAGCGGAAAAAGAAAAATGATGTCCATACAAAAGGTAAGAAGGCTGTTAGATCAGGCGCATTCCGCTCCCCTGGTCGGTCGGGTCTTCGCTTCCCCACCTCGCCGGGGTGTTGTTGGCCTGCCTTGCGGGGGTGTTGTTGGCCGGCCTCGCCGGGGGGTTGTAGGCCTACCCCACCGGAGTGTTGTGGGCCTACCTCGTCGGGGTGTTGCAGGCCTACCTCGTCAGGGTGTTGTAGGCCTACCTCGTCGGGGTGTTGTAAGGCTACCTCGTCGGGCTGGTTTTGTCCTACTTCCCTCCACCTTTTCCGGAGCTGGTCGATGTGACGTCTACAGACCTGTCCATCTTCCAGCTCCACTGTGTAGGACTTTGGGCCGGTTGGGCTCTCTATCTTCCCCTTCAGCCACTTAGGAGAGCCATGGAAATTGAGCACGAAAACCGGATCTCCTTTGCTGAAGGCGCGAAGCAGGCGGCTGGCCGTTGCGGTCACTTCAGGGCTGTATTGGGGGTGCAGCCGGTCCAATGGTGACCTCAGCCTTCTGCCCATCAACATCTCGGCTGGGCTCTTGTGGGTGGTGGCATGTGGCGTGATGTGTTGGGTGAGAAGGAAGTTGTCAATTCTTTCCTGCCAGTCGCCCGTGCCCATCTTGGTGAGTGCCTCCTTGGTGAGTCTCACCATCCATTCAGCCTGTCCGTTCCCAGCTGGCCTGTAAGGGGCGGACAGGGCATGGCGGATGCCCAGTCCAGCCAGGAATGCCTCCATGGCCAGGGACGTGAGTTGGGGCCCGTTGTCGGAGACCAGCACATCCGGCAGTCCATGGGTGGCAAAAAGGCGGCGTAGAGCCCGGATCGTCGCTTCCATTGTGGTAGATGCCATGGGTACCACCTCGAGCCACTTGGAGAAGGCATCGACGACGATGAGTAGGTGGCGCCCCTGCATCGGACCCGCGAAGTCAATGTGGATCCTCGACCAGGGGTTGCTGGGGGTCTCCCACTTCGCTGTTTCGGCTTGGGCGGCGCTGGGCGTACTTCTTGGCACGGATCACATCTGGAGACCCATTCTTCAATGTCTCTGTCCAGTGATGGCCACCAGATGTAACTCTGTGCCAGGGCTTTCATGCGGACGATGCCCGGGTGCCCATTATGCAGGGTCTCTAGTGTTTTTCGTTGCAGAGTGCTTGGAATCAGCATCCTGTCTCCCCATAGCAAACAGCCCTTCATAGTGGACAGCTCCTTTTGCTTCCTGACGAAGGGGCTGAACTTCTCCTCTGTCTTCTCCGTGGCCATCCTCTGAGGATCCAGGATCTCACCTGGCGGAAAGTGGGGTCCTTTTGAGTGTGGACGGCCATATCTGCAGATGAGACTGGACAGCTGTCGTCGTTGTCTATGTGGAGAAGGTTGAGCGTGGGGGCTGGGTCTTCCACTGGGTCCTTTGATGGGCATCTGCTCAGCGCGTCGGCGTTTCCTATGGATGTGCCTGGCTGGTGCACGAGCCTGTAGGAATAGCCGGCTAGGAAGATGGCCCATCTTGTCATCCGCGGGAACATGAAGGTCGGGGTTGGTTGGTCGCCTGTGAGGAGTCCCAGGAGCGGTTTATAATCGGTCACTATGGTGAAGCTCCTCCCGTAGACGTACTCCTGGAAGCGTCTGACTCCTGCGACAATAGCCAGGGCCTCTTTGTCCAGCTGGCTGTAGTTGCGTTCCACACTGGACATGGTTTTGGAGAAGTAGGCTATTGGGGCTTCAGAGCCATTGGGAAGTTCATGGCTGAGGACTGCCCCCACCCCGTATGGTGATGCGTCGCAGGTGAGCTTGATTGGGAGCGTCTCGTTGTATTGGATGAGGACGCTTTTGGAAGTTAAGAGTCTTTTAACGGCCCGGAATGCTGCTTCCTCTTCTTGGTCCCACTTCCAGGAAGCCGCTTTCCCCAGCAGGCGGTGGAGTGGCTCAGCAACTGTGGCTTTCTGTTTGAGGAACATGGCATAGAAGTTAAGCAATCCAAGGAATGCCTGAAGTTCCGTTTTGTTTTTGGGGCTAGGAGCTTCATGGATGGCTTTAACTTTTGATTTGGTGGGGTGGATGCCAGTGCTATCTATGAGATAGCCCAGGAACTCGACCTCCAGGACTCCTAAGATGCATTTATCTCTCCTGACTCTCAAGCCCTTGGCCTTGAAGCGCTGCAGGACGAGCCTGAGTCTTTCAAGGAGTTGTGCCTGGGAATCTCCGGAGATTAGTACATCGTCAAAGTATGGCACCACCCCTGGAACGCCTTGGAGAAGGCGTTCCATCATTGATTGGAAAATGCCGGGGGCAGCGCTGAATCCAAATTGGAGACGGTTGCATTTGAATGCCCCCCTATGTGTGACTATTGTTTGGGCCCCCGCCGTTTTTTCGTCAACTGGCAGTTGCTGGTAAGCCTGGGCCAGGTCCAGTTTGGCAAAAATTGAGCCAGACCCCAGAGAATGCAGCAGATGTTGCACCACTGGGACTGGGTATGCGCTCTGTGCCAACGCCTTATTGATTGTACACTTATAGTCGGCACAGATGCGCACAGATCCATCATGCTTCAGTGGGGTCACAATGGGGGTTTCCCATGAAGCATGATCGATAGGTTCCAGGACGCCCTGGGCGATCAGCTTATTTAGCTGCTCATCTACCTTCGGCCGCAAGGCAAATGGAACCCAGCGGGGCTTCAGCCTAATTGGGGTGATTCCCTTGTCCAGATTAAAGGAGATTGGCCTCCCCACAAATTTCCCCAGTTTACCATCGAAGACTTCCTTGAACTCTTTGATGAGGTTGTCGAGTTCATCCCTCTGAATTTGATGGATGCCTCTGATCGATAGCCCCAGTGGCTTAAACCACTCCACTCCTAGCAGGTTCAGCCGGCTGTGTTCCACGACTGTGATGGGGAGCTTGCCTTGGAACTGGTTGTAGGAGACTTGGATGTTGGTTCTTCCTATGACTCCGATGGGGTTTCCCCCAAAATCGATGAGCTTGGAGTGCAGTGGCTTCAGGTCTCGCTTGCTGATGCTGGGTTGCAGGCACTTCAGCTGGTGCCAATCCATAATGGAGTAGACCGAGCCCGAGTCTACCTCCATTGAGCATGGCAGTCCTTCCACGTGGACGGTCACGTGGAACTTGGTGGCACTGTCTGAGTTGGTGTGGGCGATGGTCGTCTGGTGGACCGCTCCGCTTCTGGGGAATTCGTCGTCTCTGCGTCTAGATTGGCCAGAGGACCGTTTGGATGATCTCTGGTAATCTTTCCAATTTTCGCGAGGACGGTGGCTGGAGGGTTCTGGGGCTGGTTCCTCGGCTCTGCAAGCTTCGGCGATGTGACCCCTACTGTTGCAACGTCTGCAGGTCGCATCTCTCCACTTGCAGTTTGCCCTGGCATGGTCCCCTCTGCAGCTGGCACAGCACTCCCCCTTGTAGCTTCTTTGAGCGGTTTCCCGCCTTGGGGGTCTGGATACCTTGTGGACGGTGGACTCTTCCTCCGACTCCGAGCCAGCTGTGGAATCTTCAGTCGATGACTGGGTGGCACTGCGAATCTTGTGGATTCCCTTTGCCCGGATTACTGCGACTGCCGCTTTTTCGGAGATTTCGGATGCGGTAGCTTCCTCCACCACGTCCTTGAGCACGAGCTTTTTCCTGCTCAGAAACTTCTTTTGCAGGCCTCTGTCCCTCATGCCGAAAACCACACGGTCAGCGATGGCGTTGTCCACATGGTCAAACTCACAGCTGGCTGCGATTTGGCGCAGGGCGGCCACGAACTCTTTGATGGTTTCCCCTTCCTTCTGGTCTCTCTGATGGAAGGTGAACCGGTTCGCCACTGTTGGGGCATAATGGTCCTGTAGGATCTGCAGCAGGTCCATCCATGGGACTTCCTCGATGTCCCATGGTGCCACCAGATCGATGGCCATGTCGAGGACTTCTGAGACGCAGTTGGCCAGGAAGATGCCCTTCTTGCGGTCATCATCGGCATCCCTGATATTGTTGCCTCTCAGGTATTGCCGGAATTTGACCACGTAGGATTTCCACTTGTCCTTCCCTGGGCGGAATGGAGCAAGGGCTGGCAATGTGACTTCGGCTGCTGCCATGCCTTCGGAAATGCCTACCGGTGGTTTCAGTTGCCGAGTGGCTTGCTCTTTGTTGGCTTCGCGCCACGAGGTTCGTCGCTTGGTTCTAGTCCTTCGTCGCCAGTGTTAGATCAGGCGCAGGAAATGAAGATGCGACCAGCTCGTTACATTTAGTAACTTTATTGGAAACAGTAACAAGACTGGCTGTGCACTGCCGGAGCTCTCCTTATATTCGCTCCGGCAGTCACACCGCCCCTGACAGCAATTCAAACTTCCCGCCCGATGGCTGGCAGCCAATCCGGGCGGATGTCCTTATAAGGACATAACAAAGGCAATTGCTCACTTTGAACACTACTGCATTCGCTGTGGTTGGCAGATTTCAGCCAAACTAATGACAGCTAATCCTTTCCTAAAAATCAAGCAGTTGTCCTATAACTCCACTTTTGCTTAGCTATCCTGACACTTCTATACTGTAGAGACTATACTATAATTTTGGAAACCATATGAATGTTGATAAAATGTTTAAATTGTATGCAGTTGATTAATATATTAATGTACTGCTTTCCACACCCTGTCAGTAATTCCTCTATTGAGGTAATGGGGCTCGTAGCTCACCAGTTCACCAGTTATCATGGTCATACAGATGTCAGTGTCACATGGTTTCAATAAATAAACCAAGGGCCAGGGAATAGGTTCCAGTATTAAAAAAAAAAAAAGAGTTGGCAAATTTTAATGGTCACGCTTCCATTTTTTTCAGTCTATTACATTCATTATTTTATCATTATTTGGATATGGTATGTACGCATGGATATGTATATCTATCCATCTGTCTGTCTAGGCAGTTTGGTATAGTAGTTAGGGTGCTGGGCTAGCAATCCTGCTTTAGGCATGTCTGGCTGAGGAATTCTAGGAGTTGAAGTCAATGCATCTTAAAGCTGTCTAAATACTGTCTTAGCATATTATGTGAGTAGAGCAGTTATGTCTTACGGAAGCTAATATTATGAGAGTTCAGGTATGATTTTTCACAATAGGTCAATCAACAAATAGCTGCATCAGAGATTGACTCAAAAAGTTATATAAAAGGAAGCAAATCTATGCTGTGAATACATATTTGAGCATTTGGCTCTGAGGCTTATGTAAAATTATGTGATTCTTACTTTGCTCAATTTTATATGCCATCTTGATTTATTTTTTTTTTAATGTAGGAAGTAAAACATTGCCGAAAAAGAAACCTCAGCAGAAGAATACATTTATTACTGACCATATCGTCAATGCTCAGGAGAAGAAAAATAAGATAGCTTGTCATCTATTGTCAGCAAGAGACCATAAAATTAAAGAACTGAAAAACGAAGCGGCTGTTCTGCGGAATAAATTGGAAACTTTTACTACGGAAAATAAAATCTTGAAGCGTCTCCAGTCCCGATATTTAAAAGCAATCAGTACATACGAAAATGCAGAGGTTAACCTGCCTGATCTTTTGGCCACGCACGCTAATGAAGGGCAGACTCTGAGAGCACATCTCAGGAAATCTCAGGAAAAAAAGCGCAAAGCTTCCAATAAGCTGAGAGACGTTCAGGCAGAACACTTGAAAACAATGGATGTCTTGAGGTCATTGCAGAAACTTTGTAAAAAGAAGAAACTTGAAGAGAGAGAAGAAGTTCAGTGTAAATTAAGATCACTTACCCAAAAATTGGAAGCTACAAATAAGAAAACTCAGGTAACATGCAACATACATTGCTTAGTACTACATAGCGGGACTCTGTGTGACTGAAAAATTGTGAGTATTATAACTGAGATTGAGGATTCTCATCTTTTTGGAAACATTTGCTAATATTTCAGTTGCCTTCCTCTAATTTCTAATTCAATATTTTATGTTTGTAAAAATTCAATAAACTTATTGATGGTTTATTTCTAATGTGTTTAGGATTTGGAAAAGCAGCTTTCATCGAACACTGCTTCTTTTCGACATAAATTATCAGTTGAGAAAAAGAAGATCATCGAAGCTCATTCAATCAGAGCAAATTTAGAAGTAGAAATGGAGTCGCTGAAGCTAAAACTTAAGGTATTTAGAAGCTTAAATTACATTTCTCTTACCACAGAAGGCATCCAAGATGCTATTCAAGATGCTATTTGAAATGAGCCTATCTTGTTTTGTGGGTCTTTCTATCAGCCTGGAACTATCTAAACTCCAGATTGCAGAAATGTATTAATTTATGTTAGTCCATTTGCACGTTACCAAGAACAGACACTACTTGAAAAGTGTGTCCCAACATGAAAACATATTAATCAAGGTCTGTATTGATAGAAAATTGAAAAGCAGTTAATATTTACATTGTAATTATAGTACATATTTAATACTGCATACTTGGTTAATGTCATAACTATTTTGTATCAAAACATTTCAAAAGGACCCCTAAAGTCAAATTTAATTGTTTATGAATTGTAAAAATAAAAAAAACTCGATCACAAACTTCACAGTTCCAGAATAAAAGGATATTTATCTTTCAGAATCTTTAGAAAAGGAAGTATTTGGCCAAATGATGCCCAAGCAAATGTTTAAAATAATGATAAATAAAATGAGATACCGGGGGAATTACATGGTGAAATGTATGATCTCTGAAGAACCGACATTAATACAATAATCTATATTATCAACATAAATTTAATAATGCATTTCTTTAGGAAAGAGAACGAGAACTAAACATTACAAAAATTTATGCACACCGGATGCGCAAAGGTCAGCCAGAGAAAGCTGATTCATGTTCTTTTCCAAAAGGTAGAACAGAGTTTATCTCATACTTTACTGTGAAATAAAAATATGATAATTCTTTGACTTGTCAAAAATATTTCAAATCCTCGCTCTATTTTCTTTTTTAAAATGGCAATACAGCATTTTGTGAACTCTTTATGTAGGAGTCATGAGTTTTGATTAAACAGGATCATTCTCATCGTTCTCTAGATGGGAGAGATAAGGGGAGAAGAGTTTTATGGGTATTTACTAAGAAACCCCACTAAATTCAAAAGTCCTTTGTTACAGGATTTTAGTGTATATGTCTGTTATATAGATCATAGCTAAATGATACCTAGGTATAATCTCACTTATATTTTGATGACTTCTAGAGCCTTTTGATTTGGGATATAAGCCTGGCTTTGGAACTGAAATTGCTTTATTCCCTCATGCCATACTGCCATTATAAAAATGAGTTAAATCATGTATTTTGAAGCAAAAAGTGTTAATAAGAGGCAAATTTATTTATATTTTTGTCAAATTTATATAGCGTAGTTGCCCATCTCTCTAGAGCTACATGCTCAAGATCACATTATTGCTGTTTCTTCCTCCAAATTTAATGCCACAGTCATTTCCCCCCAATCCCGCTTCCCTCATATACATACATCATATAGGCTGAATTAATAAGGAGAGTGTATGTCTCACCCCTTGGTGTACCTCTGTATTTTTGAAGGAAATAGAGGTGTGGTTTACCATTGCTTGGTCCCATGCAGTATGAAATAACCCCCTTGTAATTGCCACTGAAGGGATTATCTAACATCTTCCCATCATGCTGCTGCTATCCAATATAGACAGTCCTCAATTTATGACTGTAATAGAGCTCAGAATTTCCATTGTAAGTTATGATGTTCGTAAATAAAGGCATCCCCCTGACCAACCTGGTTTTACCTCAATTGTAAAACATATGCTGCAATCATTAAGCAAACATTCTAGTTGTTAAGCAAGTTAGTGCATTCTGTTCCAAAATCTGATCCCTTTTTCACCAAATCAAACTGGCTATTTGCGTTATTAGTCAATAAAATGCAATAAAAACGATATGACAGCATACGTACTAAATCACTTAAAATATGTAAGTAAAATACTACTTGCCTTTCAGTAATGTCAGTCATGAATGTATCAAGTTTATTTATTTATTTATTTATTTATTTATTTATTTATTTATTTATTTATTTATTTATTTATTTATTGGCTTTTCACAGTTGTTAAAGTCAACAAAGCAATTCAGGTAAATATCAGCCTAAAAACCACAACACTTCAGAAGCCTGAGCCTTATATAAATCCATTGATCTTCCACAAGCTATGGAACAGCTGAACAATACTTTTATCATTCTTAACTTCTGATCCTTTGTAAGCTTGGTTTCTGCTGATAATTGCCCGCTTGTAACATGCATCTTATACTATGATTTTATAACTATGTTATAAATATAACTTTGTTACTGAAAAGGGAACTAAAGGATACAACTTTAAATTTTATTATTGTATTAATAGGAAATCCTTGTTAAGATATGGGACAATGTATGGATTATGATAATATTTTGTATGATCCATGACTTAATTGTGGTTTGCTGAAGAAATAATGGCTAGTTCACCCAACATGCCAAGAGAAGGCCAACCACAAAAAGAGTTGAAGCAATTTTCCAAACAAAGCTATTTCCAATCCACTTGTGTGCCCAAGTGTAGATGTTGATGGAGGGTTTTGGCGTACCTGCCATTTTTTTTGAGGTGCTGGGAGGCTGGCAATTCTATCTCTATTAACTTTTGGGAATCTTTAAAATATGGTTTTGTCAGTGGGCTTGGTGACCCTACAGAAATAGGGAACGGGAAATGGCTATATTTCATGTAGGATGTTTAAATGACCTCCCCAAAGACTTCGATAATATTTATAGTTGTTTAGTTTTTTAAATGTCTTATAATGGCTTGGACTGAATTTTGTGTGTTGCCCAGTCATATGCATAAGATAGGCTGCTTAATAAATATGTTAAATAAATAAATTAAACATTCCTGCAAGTATTCTTTCTCTCTCTTTCCTGGCTTGTCTGAGATCCCGATAGGGCTTATTGTGCTAGAAATGGTTGCATTTTTCCTTTCTTTATAACTTTGTGCTTCTTTTGAACTAGGTCTTGGGGACTCCGTTCATGAAGGTAGTCAGAGCGATATCTATATCCTATTAAAGTTCTGCTGTTTGTCTCTCTGTAAATTTTAACTGGGCAGAAGTGTGCATCATAGGGCAATCATTTTTCAACCAAGGTAGCTGAAATGGATTTACTTAGTCCAAAATCCGGAACCCATGGCTTCTGTGGAATTGAAATTGGAAAAATTTCATGACATAAAATTATAATAAGACAAAATGTCAGAAAATATTTCCTGGGATCAGCTGCTGATGTTTGACCATGCTATTAAGTTCAACCTGGCTATTTTCAAGGCAGATACATGTCTGAATATCTTTCTGAATTGTTAAGAACTTTTCTAGTGAAGACAGTACATTAGAAGCTCTGTTATTGTTGAAGGCATTGAGGAATGTGGTAAGGTGATATCTCTGAAACAATGACCAAAGGAGTCGTGGATTCTCTGGTATTAATTAAAATGCTGAATACCTCAAGGGAATTCTAGGTTCAAGTCCATCTTGACTCGCAATGCCATAGGCAACTTTGCTTTAGTGACTATCAATCAAATAATATGGAGTTTCTATTGTAAAGAAATTTTGGAAGAAATATGGAAGACTTGAAGGAGATATAAATCTAAGAAATAAATAAAACAAAGCCCTTATTTATTTATGTTTTCCTATTTTGGATTATAATTTAAAATTATGTTAATTCAATATTGGGAGACTTTAGAGAGACACTTTATTAGACAGAGAAAAACAAAATGGAAAGGAGCATATTAATGGAGATTTAACGACACTTTATCACTTATACACATAAAAGGTAACATGTACTTACAGATATCTGCTTTTTTCTGTGACCTTTTAGGAATTGAAAACCAAGAGAGAGGTGAAAGAATTAGTTAACATGGCTAAAAACGTTGTCCCTGAAACAGGAGTTCATCTCCCTGAAATATTACCAGTGCAGAACATTTCAAACAGGACATTCTTGGGTAAAAACCATAAATGACTATAAATATTGAACTGTAAAAATTGCAAACATACCTTTTGCTTAAGGAATCAAACATTGTGCTATAATGCTTTATTTTATAACTGCTCTGTGTTAATGTGAATAATGTCTGCTCTTCAGAAGAAATACAGAATGTGGCATGTTTCTTGGACAGTTTATTTTAACTGAAGGTTCCAGTTTAAATAATTTGTAACACTAGATAGAATACAGGTAGTCTTTGACTTACAACAGTTCATATAGTGACCATTCAAAATTACAAGGGTACTTAAAAAAGTAACTATTATGACTATTTTTCTTACTTAGGACCAGTGCAGCATCCCCATGGTAACATCATCAAAATTCAAATGCTTGTCAACTGGTTCATATTTATGACTGGGGTCATGTGATCCTTTTATGCGACCTTCCAACAACCACTTTTGTCACTGTTGTTTTCTCTAACAAATGATGCATTTTTCTAAATAGTTACTGTTGAAATAACATTTTTTACAGGATTACAAAGTGAAGAGATCTGCCCAAGGGTAGAAAAAAAATATCCAGTATGAAAATATAGAAAGACACAAGAACAGGAGAGAAAGGCAAAGGTTGGAACTATTGAACGCAGAATTTGAGATATTAAAGACCAAACCAATTGAAAAACAGGAAAACGAAGAAGATAAAGAGGCAAAAGAAGCTGTTTGTGACATTAACAATAGAAACACCATCTACCTCTAAAAACAGTATGTATTTTCAGAGGCCATTCAAAATTTACATCAGGGATATCCTTCAACAGGTCCAAAGATAACATGCAATAGAAGACGAAGGAACAGGCAACAGGGTGATATAGCTGACTTTTTAGGTGATTCTGTCAACAAGTATGAGCCCTCATTTGCCAAATTTCCCAAGAAAAGACAAAAAGACACCGCTTTCACTCCCAGTGAAGAAACCAGTCCCGTGATATTGCCGGAAAAGAAAAGGCTTCTTTTGGAAAAACGATTTGGTCCAAACCGCATCTTGAGTAGCAATGAACCAAACTCTAATTTAAGCACGGAGGGTAAGGAAAAAACAAACCTTTCCCCAGTAAAAAAAAACCATGATGAGGTTTGATAGACAAATGATGGCTTGCATTGGGTGATTCCAGTCAAGCCCATAGAACTAGTAGATATTAGATGCTGGATAGTATTAGTACTAGGAGATATTAGATAGCAGATGTTAGTATTAGAACTTTGATATATTAGATAGTAAATAGTATTAGAACTAGGTTATATTAGATACTAAATATTAGATAGCATCAGAACTAGGACATAGTAGATTGTAGACAGTGGATAGTATTAGAACTAGGCAATATTAGATAGTAGATATTAGTATTAGAACTAGGACATATTAGATACTAGATATTAGATAGCATTAAACTAGGACATAGTAGATTGTAGATAGTGGGTAGTATTAGAAGTAGGCAGTATTAGATAGTCGATAGTACTATTAGAACTTGGATATATTATATAGTAGATGTTAGATAGTATTAGAACTAGGATATATTAGTAGTTTCTATAATTATTGTAACAAGCATCACAAAAACCTAGATTTTGTGAACTTTTTGCACATTTTTACAACACATAAATATTAAAGGAATTTTGAAAGAAACGTTTTATGACTCGTGCTTATCAATTTCTACCTCTAAATAACATTTCCTTGAAGCCTCTTTCTTTCCTATTTGAAATTAACAAGGAGAATATTTCTTTGCAGCTTATATTCACTGGTGCTGTTTCATCACATGAGGGAGCTAAAGACTGTAATATTTTAACTCCTCAGCAATATAATTATATTTACTAGACTAATTGGAATTAATGTTATAAAATTTTAATTTTTTTATTTTAGTTATGTTTTGGAACAATGGTTACACGTAAGAGAACTGATAGATCTGAAAGAAGATGATCAGGAGTAGCTGAATCTTCAAGAGCTTTTTGGGATGAATATAGAGCAAAATTACATGAAGTAATTCAAGCAATGAGAACAAAGCTTGAACTGCATTCTAACCACTGAGCCATGGCGTGCATTGGTTAAACACAGTATCGCAGGCTAACTCTGCCCATAGCCAGAAGTTCAATCCTGACAGGGATCAAGGTTGACTCAGCGTTCCCCTATATTCGTTCCCCTGTAAAATAAATAAAGAGATAAACTAGGTGCTACAGAGCCATCCAGATAGGCAGCAAAATTTAACTGATTTACATAGCGGATCACAGTCACTATGGTATTGCTTTTGTATTCCCTACGGTCTTATTTCTTTATGAAAATTTATATGGCTGCTCAGCTCATTCTAAGTGAAAGTTGCCTATTGAGACAAAGTGTTGTTAACTTCCACTATGTAACAACTCTCCTCTTCAAAGAATACTAAGTTCAAAAGGAAGCCAATGAATAAGGTACTAATCTCCTTGACCATTACTGTCCATACTCACTCCTCAGGGCAACATGCCATCATCTTCTCTTTTATCATGTGACTGCAACCAGTTTGTTTAGACATGTCACTGTGATGGATTGCACAGCCAGGATATTAAGAAAGGAAAGCTTAAAATAACCTTAAAAGAATTTGGAGAGCTGGAGAAAGGAACCCCTTAAAAATCCACTGCTTTTTTTTTTTTACTGAAAATGCTTTCTCTACTAATGTAAACAATCAAGACTGTTATTCTCTTCCAAACATGTAATTAGCATACTTTACCAAGGCTGGGCATTAACATTGGTTGCAAAAATGAACTAACATGGCTGCACCCTAGGAAAATTTCAAAGTGAGGGGGAGAGAGAGGGGGAAGGAGGGAGAGAGAGAGAATTGGGGGCAAATCTTTTGTCATGGGCTCAGAACACGGAGAAGCATCACTTTCTTAAACAGCAAGCAAATAACCAAGTAGCTTTGAAAGACTCTTCTAGGGAGAAACATAAATCACATGCATATACTTACTGCCGTTGACTCTGAGGATGTTGCCACAAACACTTTAATAATTGTGTTCAGCACGCTGCCTGACGACGAAGACGCCATATCCTGATTGGTCGGCATGAAGTTGCCACAAAGCGCGGAAGTCTCTGAGCTTGCGGATTGGTTACAAGAGTGTGACAGCTACTATGAAAAACGCTGTCAGCCTCAGTTGTTTGTTCTGTTATCCGAGTGGCTGGTTTAACTGTTGTACTATTAAAGTAGTGTTGAAAGTTCTGTGTTGCCTCAGTCCATGCCTTCCACCTCGCAAGAGAGCACTGGCAACGAGGATGGGATATGAGGCACATGGGCAGCGTAGTCCATAACTGAATGGATACGCTGCGATAGTGCTGTCGCCTACTGAAACGGAATATTTATTTATTTATTTATTTATTTATTTATTTATTTATTTATTTATTTATTTATTTATTTATTTATTTATTGGTTCGATTTATATGCCGCCCTTCTTCGGAGACTCAGGGCGGCTCACAATGCTTTTTTAAGCAATAGCCTTCATACTTTTGTATATACCTGCTTAGTAGGGCTTTCGGGGGGGGGGGGCTAAGCATTGTTCTTTTCTATACAAAGTCAGTTTATTGCCCCCACAATCCGGGTCCTCATTTTACCTACCTCAAAAGGATGGAAGGCTGAGTCAACCTTGAGCCTGGTGAGATTTGAACTTGCAGTAATTGCAGGCAGCTGGTGCTACTTTAACAGCACTTAGTCAGCTGTGCCACCAAGGCTCTTGGCTCTGTATGACCTGGAATACCTCCAGGTCACATAGACACTAGTCTAAAAATGGCTCCGCCAACGTTCTCCCCATTTGATGCCGCTGCCGAAACCTGGGATGCATATAAGGAGTGGTTCGAGTGTTTTTTAGAAGCAAATGATTTCATCGAACTGTCAAGCAGCCGAAAAAGGGCCCATTTTTTGAATTCATGTGGTCCTGAGGTATTCACAACAGTGAGAGCTCTAGTTGCCCCTCAGCCAGTCCATTCAGCATCCTGGGAAGTGTTGAGGGAGAAATTGAAGACCAGCCCCGTCCCGCATAGCCCGCCGTTTTAACATGAGGCAAGTAATGCAGGAGGAGGGGGAATCGGTTAATCGGTACATGGCTTGCCTCAGAACTGCTGCCCTGGATTGCGAGTTCAGGGACCTTGAGGATGCCTTAGTAGAGCAATTAGTTTGCGGGTTAGGGATGTTAGCTTTCTCTGTAGGCGCACCCACCAGTGGTGGGTTCCTCCCGTTTCGGTCCGGTTCAGCAGAACCGGTAGCAGTGACGATATGATGTCACCAAACTGGTTTCCCTCACTCCTGCCCTCCCATTCCCCCCAACCCCACGTTATTCTTACCTTTTATTTGGTCCCACCCCCAATCTATTGCTGCCTCCTGAGTCCCAGCTGATGGCTAGAGGAAAAAAAACTGTTTAAATTCTTGCCGTGGGGCTTCAAAGGGCTGCCCTATAGCCAGTGGTGGGATTCTGCTGGTTCTAGGGGGTTCGGCCGAACCATTTGTTAAATTGCTGGCTTGCCCCGCCTCTCCGCACCACTATTTATTGCCAATAAATAGTGGTGGGCGAGGGGTGGGCGAGCCAGCAATTTAAGAAATGGTTCGGTGTTCTTTTGTAATTTTATTGGCCCACGGAGCTTCAGCATAGGCTAATTAGCCCTTAATTAGATCGGTTCCCGACTGACAGCTGATTTGCTCTCAGCTATTTTGCTCATGGCTCTGCTGCTTGTTTGCTTGCTGGAGCAGTTTTTTTTCCCCCTAGCTATGCTGAAAAACGAAACTGAAAGTAAAGCAGGCTGTTGGCTTTGCTGTTGCTGCAACGTTGGAAAATTAGGCAGGCAGATTTCTTTTCTTTTTCCTCACCAAAAAAGGTAGGTGCAAACAATGGGAAATTTAGGGAAAAAGAGGAGAGTTCAAGATTTTAAAACACAAAAGAAAAAAAGCTCTATTAAACTAGGGAATTGTAATAATTGAGATACTATTAATTGTATATTGTGTTGAAAGCAGAAATGGTTAAATTGTGGTTTGGAGGAATATATGGGGGAAATTATTTGGTTTATTATTATTGGTAAATATAATTAATTGATTTGTAAGAAATTGGATTGCATGGAAATAATTGGAATATTCATGTTCATATTGATTAATATACAAAAAAGGTAGTTATATAACTAATTGATTTATATTAAAATGTTGAATTTATATTAAACAACTGAAATATTACATAATTAACCAATGTGAGGATGGATATAAAAATAGATGACAATGGGAAGGGGTATAATATAGAATAGAAGGGAAAAATTGAATTTGATTAAGATTAGAGATGAGGATGAAGGGTAATATTGGTTTTTTACAAAAATAGATGAGAAATAAATATGGCAAAAAGGAAATATAGAAATTGTAAATTTAATTGAAATGACTAAACACTGTTTAAATTTGTGAACCGGCCAAATACTCTGTTCAAAGAAAATACATTGTATGTTTGTATGTGTGTTTCTAATTATTGCTATTTATTCCTATTTGTTCTCTTTTATTCTTTAAAGTTTAACAATTCATTCTTTATCTTAATATCTTTATATTTGTTTGGGGTTGCCTTTCTTCCCTTTCATCTTTTTTATTGTACAGCAATCTTTCTCCTCAAACCTACCACCTCTCTCTTTTCTTTCCTTCTTACTTTCTCTTCCCCCCACCCTCTTCTTCTCCTCCCTACTTCCTCTTCCTTTCTCCTTCTCCTCTCTTCCTCCCTCTCTTACCCTCCCTCCTACTCTAATTTCCCTTCCCTTCCTTCATCCCTCTCTATTGCTGTATCCTTTTATGCATATGGACTACTCAGAGGGCTGAAAAAGTTATTTCTGACTGGTCCTCGCACTTTTGACCAGTCCTCGAACTTACGACTGTCCTCACATTTTACATTTTTGTCCTATCTTGTCACCATGGTGAAGAGAAGCAGTTGTGAAATGAGTGACACGATTGTTAAGAATGCTACAATGGGCATAAATGATGACCAGTCATAAGTGCGAAGACCGGTCAAAAGTGCGAGGACCTGTCAGAAATCACTTTTTTCAGCCCTTTGGGCAGTCCTTTTGTGCACATGGACTACTCAGAGGGCTGAAAAAGTTATTTTTGACTGGTCTTCACACTTTTGATCAGAACTCGAATTTACGACTATCCTCACATTTTACGTTTTTTGCCCTATCTTATCACCATGGTGAAAAGAAGCAGTTGTGAAATGAGTGACATGGTTGTTAAGAATGCTGCACGTGCATAAATGTGAGGATGGTCATAAGTGTGAGGACCAGTCAAAAGTGCGAGGACCTGTCAGAAATGATTTTTTTCAGCCCTCTGAGTAGTCCCTATATACATAGCCACGGCCACCCGGTCACATGACCAGCTAGCCACGCCCACAAAGTAAGCCACGCCCACAGAACCGGTAGTAAAAAAATTTAGAACCCACCCCTGGCACCCACCCTTTGGAATCAACTCCCTCTGGAGCTCTGGGTGGCCCCTGACCTTCGCTCCTTCCGCCGTGGGCTGAAAACGTGGCTATTTCATCTAGCTGCCCTAGACTGATGGGGTTTTTAATAGAACTTAATAGGGTTTTATTGGATTTTTGTCAATTTTATCATGGACTTTGTTTTTAATGGTTTGTTTGTTTTGTTTATTGTTGTGAGCCGCCCTGAGTCCTGTGGAGATAGGGCAGCATATAAGTCCAATTAAATAAATAAATAAATAAATAAATAAATAAATAAATAAATAAATATTAGGCTGCAGAGGCGGCTATTGGCCAAGAAGAATTTAGATTTACAGACAGCTCTTGAAGAAGCCCAAGTGGCGGAGATGTCGGATAAATCAACCGCGGATATATGCAAATTCCATCCCCCCGCTGGTCAGGCCGCATCCATGCATTTACAGGATGTCACCTCAAATGAGGCTCCTGATGAGGAGGCAGACATCAGCCGTCTCAAGGCATCCACCCCACGGAATAAGAGACTGACTGCGAAGAAAAATAATTCTGCTTCTTGCCTCAGCTGCGGGGAAAATCATCTGAGGGCAACTTGTCATTTCAGATCTGCAATCTGTCGCCACTGTGGGAAGCAAGGCCACATTGCCCGTGGCAAATGAACGGCATTGTTTCTGCCGTTCATTTGCCAAAACCGCCTCCTTTCCCAAGCCATGGTGTTCCGCCAACGAAGATTGTTTCACTATTTTTCGTGGCTGCCAGGTCACTGAAGTGACCACCCGCCCAGTCAGCTCTGAGTGTGCTAAGCTGTTGCTGACTGTCAAGATAGAAGGTGCAACTTGCTAGATGGAAGTGGACACCGGATCTGCTAAGTCTATTGTGTCCTCGTCAGCCATAAAGAAGCTGATACCCAGCCTACGACCCAGCTGCGCCCCTGCCCAGTCAAACTTCGTGATTTCCAGGGGAATTACATTCCCATAATTGGGCATGGCTGTTTCTTAGTGGAAAAGGATGGGTTTGCAGGGCATCTTCCCTTGATTGTAGTTGATGGGTTTCTTCCCAGTCTCTTGGGGTTAGATTGATTTAGCTCTCGGTCTGGGTATTACAGGTATCCACTCCACGTCAGTTGATGATTTTGCTGCCCTGTCCACCGAGTTCGCTGACGTTTTCAACAACTCTCTAGGTAAATATGTTGGCTCCCCTATAAGGCTTAATTTTGATCCTCAGGTGGCCCCTATTAGGCTCAAACCTCATCGGGTTCCCTTCGCCCTCCGCCCTAAGGTGGATGCTGAGCTGGACAAGCTTATTGCCCAGGGTGTTTTGGAACCTACCGACCACTCAAGGTTGGAAACCCCAATAGTGATCCTTATTAAGCCTGATGACTCCATTCATATCTCTGCCGATTTTAAATGCACACTAAACAAGGCATTACAGGCCAATCCATACCCGGTTCCAGTGGTCCAGCATTTGCTCCACTGCCTCGGCCCTGGCTCAATTTTTGCCAAATTGGACTTGGCTCAGGCTTACCAGCAGCTCCCGGTGAATGACGCCTCAGCTGAGGCTCAGACCATCGTGACTCACCAGGGAGTATTTAAATGCCGGCGTCTGCAATTTGGAATTAGTGTGGCCCCTGGACTTTTCCAGAATCTGATGGAGCGGTTGTTACACTGCCTGTATGGAACAGCTGAACAATACTTTTATCATTCTTAATTTTTGTTCCTTTGTAAGTTTTGTTTCTGCTAATAATTGCCTTTTTTTTTTTTTTTTTAATTTGATTTATATGCCGCCCTTCTCCGGAGACTCAGGGCGGCTTACAATGTGCTCAGCCTTCTTGTAACATGCATCTTATATTAAGATTTTTGGAGGGGGTTTTTTGCAAACATTTTATAGCTATGTTATAAACATAACTTAGTTACTGAAAAGGGAGCTAAAGGATGCAGGTTTAAAATTTCGTACTGTATTAGTAGGAAATCATTGGGATAGTTAAGAAAATGATTTAACAAGAACTAGTTAAGACATGGGACAATGTATGTGTTGTGGTAATATTTTATACTAATCAATGGTTTAATTGTGGTTTGCTGAAGAAATAATGGCTAGTCCACCCAACATGCCAAGATAAGTCCAACCACATAAAAAGTTGAAGCAATTCTCCAAACCAAGCTATTTCTGATCCACTTGCATGCCCAGTGTAGATGTGGGTTTTGGCATAGTTACCATCTTTTGAGGAGGTGGGCTTGGTGATCCTACAGAAATACGGAACTGAAAATGGCTATATATGTAGAATTTTGAATGAACTTTCCAAAGGTTTTGATTATATTTATGGCTTTTTAGTTTTTTTAACGGTTTATAATGGCTTTGACTAAATTTTGTGTGTGCCCAGTCACATGAATGAGACAGGCAGCTTTATAAATATGCTAAATAAATAATTTAAACATCCCTGCAGTACTCTTCTTCTCTCCTTCCTGGCTTTTCTGAGATCAGTCTAGCTCTTATTCTGCTAGAAATGGCTGTTTTTTTCATTCGTTCATAACTTTACATTTGTTTTGGAGAAGGTCTTGGGAACTCTGTTTATTAAGTCAGAGTGATATCTAGCTGTCCTGTTTGTCTCTGTGTAAATTTTATGGGGGCAAAACAGTGCATTGTAGGGCAATCATTTTTGAACCAAGGTAGCTGAAATGGGCTTACTTGCAGTCCAAAATCCAGAACCCATGGCTTCTGTGTAATTGAAATGGGTCAAATTTTATAAAGCGTTTTATGACATAAAAGTATAAGACATATTAGCACATAATACAAAATGTCACAAAATATTTCCCTTTGGTCAAATGCCCATCTTTGACCAAACTATACAATTTGACATGGCTGTTTTCAAAGCAGATACACCTCTGAATGTCTTCCTGAATTTTTAAGAACTTTTCTAGTGAAGCCAGTTACATTAGAAGCTTTGTTATTGTTGAAGGCATTGAGGAATGTGGAAGGTGATATCTCTGAAACAATGACCAAAGGAGTCATGGGTTCTCTGTAATTAATTAAAAAGCTGACTAGGACAAGGAAGTTCTAGGTTCAACTCCATCTACACTCACAATACCTTAGGCAACTTTGTTTTAGTGACTATCGATGAAATAACAGAGATTCTATTGTAAAGAAATATTGGAGGAAATATAGTAATCTTGAAGAAAAAGTGAGACGTAAATCTAACAAATACATAAAATAAAGCCCTCATTTATTTATGCTTTCCTAACTTGGATTATATTTTAAATCTATGTTAATACAATATTGGGAGAGTTTCGATACTTTATTAGACGGAGTAAACCAAAATAAAGGATGATGACTATGGATAAGTCTGTAAAAAGTAGAAAGGTAATGTGCACTTTTAGCTATATGCTTTTTTCTGTGACCTTATAGGAATTGAAAGCCAAGAGAGGTGGAATAATTATTTATCATGGCTAAAAAACTTGCCTGAGTTCATCTCCCTGAAAAATTATCAGTGCACAATATTTCAAACAGGACATTCATGGGCAACAACCATAAATGACTATAAATATTGAACTGTAAAAATTGCGATATAACTTTTCCTTAACAAGTAAAGCATTCTGGTATAATGCTTTATTTTATAACTGCTCTGTCTTACTGTGAATAATGTCTGTTCTTCAGAAGAAATACAAAATTTGGCATGTTTCTTGAACTGCTTATTTTAACTGAAGGTGCAAGTTTAAATAATTTGTAACACTAGATAGAATACAGGTAGTCTTTGACTTACAACAGTTCATTTAGTGACCAAAGTTACAACGGCATTGAAGCAAGTACCATGACTATTTTTCATATTTATGACTTGTGCAGCATCTCCATGGTGACATCATCAAAACTGAGATGTTTGTCAACTTGTTCATATTATTACCATTACAAGATCTTGGGGTCATGTGATCTTTTTATGCGACAAAGTCAATGCGGAAGCCAGATTCACTTAACCACCGTGTTATTATTCACTTAATAACAGTGACAAGAAAAATCACAAAATGGGGCAAATTCACTTAACAAATATTTCACTTAGTAACATAAATTTTGGGCTCAATTGTACTTGTAGGATTACTTGTAATGTACTTTTGTCACTGTTGTTTTCTCTACCAAACAACATTTGAAATAACATTTTTTGTAGGATTACAAAGTGAAGAGATCTGCCCAAGGGTAGAAAAAAAATATCCAGAATGAAAATATAGAAAGACACAAGAACAGGAGAGAAAGGCAAGGGTTGGACCTATTGAAAGCAGAATTTCAGATATTAAAGACCGAACCAGTTGAAAAACAAGAAAACAAAGAAGATAAAGAGGCAAAAGAAGCTTTTTGTGACATATTAACGACAGTAATAGAAAGGCATAGAACACCATCTACCTCTAAAAAACAGTATGTATTTTCAGAGGCCATTCAAAATTTACATCAGGGATATCCTTCAACAGGTCCAAAGATAACATGCAGTAGAAGACGAAGGAACAGGCAACAGGGTGCTATAGCTGACTTTATAGGAGATTCTGTCACTAGTTATGAGCCCTCATTTGCCAAATTTCCCAAGAAAAGACAAAAAGACATCACTTCCACTCCCAGTGAAGAAAACAGTCCCAAGATATTGCCGGAAAAGAAAAGGCTTCTTTTGGAAAAACTGTTTGGTCCAAACCGCATCTTGAGTAGCAATGATCCAAACTCTAATTTATGCATGGAGGGTAAGGAAAAAACAAAGCTTTGCCCAGTAAAAAAAAGAAACCCATTGATGAGGTTTGATACACAAATGATGGCTTGCATTCCGTGATTCCAGTCAAGCCCATAGAACTAGTAGGTATTAGATGCTGGATAGTATTAGTACTAGGAGATATTAGATAGCAGATGTTAGTATTAGAACTTTGATATATTAGATAGTAGATAATATTAGAACTAAGCAATATTAGATAATAGATATTAGTATTAGAACTTGGATAAATTAGATAGTAGATAGTATTAGAACTAGAATATATTAGTAGTTTCTATAATTATTGTAAAAAGCATCACAAAAACCTATATTTCGTGAATTTTTTGCACATTGCACATCCAAGGGCTGATAGTATTTATAGTTTGTTTTTTTAATGGCTTATAATGGCTTTGTCTGAATTTGTGTGTTGTCCAGTCACATGCATGAGATAGGCAGCTTTATAAATATGTTGAATAAATAAACATCCCGGCAAGTACTTTTTCTCTCTCTTTCCTGGCTTGTCTGAGATCCCTATAGGGCTTATTGTGCTAGAAATGGTTGCATTTTTCCTTTCTTTATAACTTTGCGCTTCTTTTGGACAAGGTCTTGGGGACTCCGTTTATGAAGGTAGTCAGAGCGATATCTATATCCTATTAAAGTTTTCCTGTTTGTCTCTCTGTAAATTTTAACTGGGCAGAAGTGTGCATCATAGGGCAATCATTTTTGAACCAAGGTAGCTGAAATGGGTTTACTTAGTCCAAAATCCGGAACCCAAGGCTTCTGTGTAATTGAAATGGGGCAAATTTTATAAAGCATTTGATGACATAAAATTATCATTAGACATTTTAGGATGTAATGTAAAATGTCACAAAATATTTCCTGAGGTCAGCTGCTAATGTTTGACCATGCCATAAAGTTCAACAAGGCTATTTTCAAGGCAGATATATGTCTGAATATCTTCCTAAATTGTTAAGAATTTTTCTAGTGAAGACAGTACATTAGAAGTTCTGTTGTTGAAAGCATTGAGGAATGTGGTAAGGTGGTATCTCTGAAACAATGACCAAAGGAGTCGTGGGTACTCTGGTATTAATTAAAATGCTGAATACCTCAAGGAATTCTAGGTTCAAGTCTATCTTTACTTGCAATACCATAGGCAACTTTGCTTTAGTGACTATCAATCAAATAATATGGAGTTTCTATTGTAAAGAAATTTTGGAGGCAATGTGGAAGTCTTGAAAGAGATATAAATCTAAGAAATAATTAAAACAAAGCCCTTATTTATTTATGTTTTCCTATCTTGGATTATAATTTAAAACTATGTTAATACAATATTGGGAGACTTTAGAGAGATACTTTATTAGACAGAGAAAAACAAAATGGAAGGGAGGATATTAATGTAGATTTAATGACACTTTATCACTTATACACATAAAAGGTAACATGCACTTACAGATATATTCTTTTTTCTGTAGATCTTTTAGGAATTGAAAGCCAACAGAGAGGTGGAAGAATTAGTTAACATGGCTATAAAACGTGCCCCTGAAACAGGAGTTCATCTCCCTGAAAAATTACCAGTGCACATTTCAAACAGGACATTCATGGGTAACAACCATAAATGACTATAAATATTGAACCATAAAAATCGCAAGACATACCTTTTGCTTAAGGATACAAATAGTCGTATAATGCTTTATTTTATAACTGCTCTGTCTTACTGTGAATAATGTCTGCTCTTCAGAAGAAATACCGAATTTGGCATGTTTCTTGGACAATTTATTTAAACTGAAGGTGCCAGTTTAAATAATTTGTAACACTAGATAGAATAATGTGCTTGTTACTCTTGTTTTGTCTAACAAATAATGTGCATTCTAAAATAGTTAGTTGAAATAACGTTTTTTTTTGCAGGATTACAAAATGAAGATATCTGCCCAAGGGTAGAAAAACATATCCAGCCTGAAAATACAGAAAGACAGAACAATATTAGAGAAAGGCAAGGGTTGGACCTATTGAAAGAAGTGTTTGAGAAAGTAAAGATAGGGCTATAATTTCTTCTTACAGATCATGTTCAGCCAAAAGAAAACAATTTGGATGTTGCCGTTGAAAAACAGGGAAACAAAGAAGAGGCAAAAGAAGCTTGGTCTGGTGGCTCAGCAGACTGATATCATTGTGATTAACACCAGCTGTCTGCAATTACTGTAAGTTCGAATCTCACCAGGCTCAAGGTTGACTCAGCCTTCCATCCTTTCTAAGGTAGGTAAATTGAGGACCCAGTTTGTGGGGGCAATAAGATGACTTTGTATAAATATACAAAAGTATGAAGGCTATTGCTTAACGCATTGTAAGCCGCCCTGAGTCTCCGGAGAAGGGCGGCATATAAATCAATTTAAAAAAAAAAAGCTGTTTATCAGAAACAAGGCATAGAACAACACCTGCCTTTAAAAAACAGCATGTATTTTCAGAGGCCATTCAAAATTTACATCAGGATATCTTTCAACAGGTGCCTTAGTCAACCCAAAGATAACATGCAGTAGAAAACGAAGGAACAGGCAACAAGGTGAAATAGGCCCTCATTTGCCAAATTTCCCAAGGAAAGATAAAAAGACAACCCTTCATCGCCTGATGAAGAAAATAGTTCCAAGATATCGCCAGAAAAGAAAAGGCTTCTTTTGGAAAAACTGTTTGGTCCAAATCGCATCTTAAATACAAAATGATGGCTTGCATTTTTTTATTCCAGTCAAGACAGAACAACAGGAGAGAAAGGCAAGAGCTGGACTTATTGAAAAAAGTTTGATCAATTAAAGACAGAACCATCGTCTTCCTACACATCACGTTCAGCCAAAAGAAGACAATTTGGAAGATGTTGCAGTTGAAAAACAGGAAATGAAGATGACAGAGGCCAAAGCTGTTTGAGCCAAATTAACAGCATTAATACAAAGTCATATAACACCACCTAAATGTAAAACAACAGTATTTTCAGAAGCTATTGAAAATTTGCATCAGGATTATCCTTCAACAGGTCCCTTAATCAACCCAGATACCAAGAGTAGAAGACCAAAGAAACGGCAACAGGGTGAAATAACTCACTTTATATGAGATTCACTCACTAGTTATGAGTCCTCATTTGCCAAATTTCCCAAGGATAATCAAAAAAACAGCCCTTCAACTGCCGGTGAAGATAACGGTCCCAACATACCTCCAGAAAAGAAAGGCTTCTTTTGGAAAAACTGTTTGGTCCAAACCACATCTTAAATAACAATGGTCCAAATAGTAATTTAAGCATGGAGGATAGGGGGAAAAAAACGATGCAGTGTAAAAAGCCCTACGATGAGGTTTGATACACAAATGATGGCTTGCAGTGTGATGTTTCTAGTCAAGCCCATAAACATATTTTTCAGAAAATTGCTTTCTTGGACAATTTTAAATAATTGTTACGTACGGACGGATGTTGGAATTTGCATAATCGCCGTGGATTGGTCAGAAGTCACAGCGGGAAAAATAAAATGCTGTCAGTGGCCGGCCGGCAAGTTTGCGGTGGTTTAAAAGACAAACTGCAGTGACTTCCGGTTGGCACCGCGGGCTCCATGGATGGTCTTTTAAGACCGCCAGCCCTGCGTTTCCGTAAAAGCCGCTTTGACAGTGCAAATCGGCTGTCTAGAGGCTGAAAAACTCTCCTTCGGGAAAAGAAGGAGAGGAAAGCCGGTGGGCGAGAGTAGAGCTCCCCGAAAGCCCCCTGGAACATTTCCAGAGGCTTGGAGGGTGAGAGCTCCTCAGCCAGCCCGCCAAGAAGCTCTGGAGCCAGGACGACTCTGCGAAAGCAGAGCGAGAAGCCGCGATCCGATCCTGCTTTTAAAAGTGAGTTTGATTGACTACAAGCGCAGGCCGAGCGGAAAACAGGAGAACAAGCCTTAAAAGTACAGAGCTTAACTCCGAAGTTACTTTGTTTCAATTTGAATCTTAAGCTGGAGGCGGAAGATGGCGTCTTTGTTATGGTTTTGAAAGTGAAAGCCAGAAACAAAAGTGCTTGAGAACTTTGCGCTGGGAGAGTGGATTAGCTGCCTATTAACTGCTGGGAACTGAGAGTTTGTGGAGGAAAGAAGAAGAAAAAATTACTCTGCCTGGCAAATTAGAGACTATAAATTACAAACATCTTTAAAGACTTTGTGGCTTTTAAAGAAAAGAAGGGGGGGGGGGAAATGGCTTCTAGAAAAGTGAAACCAGGAGTTGTTAAAGGAGGGGGAGGTTCTCCAGTTGTGTCAGTGGTGACACAGAAAGCACAATTTCCGGCTGATTCACAGAGCCAGACTCAGAGTCAAGATGCAGCACTTAATGATTTTAAAGAAGTTATGAAAGAAGCCATGAATAATCAAGCAACAGCAATGAGAGAAGCTATGAATAACCAAGCCACAGCAATGAATAACTTAACACTACTTGTGGAAGGGAAATTTAAGAAAATTGAGGAGGATATAAGTTCGATCAAGGAAGCGGTTGCAGAGGAACACGATAAAATAAGAGATGATATTGTTTTTGCTGTATCAGGATTATCAAACCTTGTTATCCAGCTTGATGGGAAAGTTGAAGAAATTAATGAAGCCAACTTAAATTTGGAAAGCAAAATAGGTGATGTCATGACCAGAACAGAGAAAGTGGATGATGAATTGGTAATGTTACAATACAGATCCATGGAGTTTGCTCTGAGATTGAGAGGCCTGAAGGAAAATAGCAAAGAAAATTTAAAAGACATTTGTGCTGATGCTATGGCAGAGATAATTAAAGAAAGACCAGAAGATGTGGCAATCCAAATTGATAAAATTTACAGGGTTAATTCCTGGTTGGCAAAACAAAGACAGCTGCCAAGAGATGTGGTGATTTATTTTACAACTAGGAGGGTCAGAAATGAAATCCTACAAGCTTCTTACAAGAATAAAGTTCAGGTGGCTGGGCAAGAGGTGGTGGTTTTGAAAGAGATTCCTCCAAAGATGTTGAGAAGTAGAAAAGACTTTGGCTTCCTGGTAAATGAGTTGAGAAATCAACAAGTGGCATACAGATGGGATGTTCCAATTGGTCTAATAGTGACTTATAATGGAGAAAGATACCGGTGAAACAGTTTGGAAGGCAAAAGATTTTTATGTAAATGTTTTAAAGGCTGGATACCCACCCTCACCGGGGGGGGGGGGGAGGAAGAAAATGGAGATGTTACAACAAGAAAAAGATGGAAAACAGATACAAACCTATGCTGAAGTTGCAGCTGGAGGAATTATCATGGAAGAAGATTTGGATCTTGGGGGCTTACCCCCAACTTTGGAACCACCTAAGAAGGGAGAGCCGAAAGTACAACGACTGACCCGATCAACTTATAAATTGCAACAACAATCAAAAAGGCAACAATCTCAAGATTTATCTCAAGAAGTCCAAAAAAACAGCGGGGGGGGGGGGGCTAGGCCGAAGAGTAAGGTGGAAAGGTTGTATAATGCATTATTGGAAATAGATTCAGAAACGGAATTGGTTAAGGATTGTATGATAAAATGGGCACAAAACTTTCAGGAACCAGTGATGGTGGAAACGTGGAAAAGATTTGGGTCAGAAATGTTAAATTTATGCAAGCACAAAATCTGAGAAAGAATTTTTATAAAATGTTTTATAGATGGCACTTAGATCCTAAAAAATTATCATGTATGTACTCGAATTTGCAAGCTAAATGTTGGAGATGTGAATGTAATGATGCAACCTATTATCATATATGGTGGACCTGTAAGAAAATCAAGGCATTTTGGATAAAAATTTGGTGGGTGATGCAGAACATTTCGAAAAGGTTGAAATTTACTCAATTGTTTCTATTGGGCATAACTACGGACTGCACAGTATCAGAGACTAAATTGATTTTGAACTTAATATCAGCAGCTAGGCTGTTGGTAGCTCAATATTGGAAGAAGGACTCTTTGCCTACTATTGAAGAGTGGATATTGAAAGTAACAAACCTAGCAGAAATGGCGAAAATCTCAGCGTATTTGAAGGACCACACGCAAGAAAGATACGTATCGGAATGGAGAAGATGGATTGATTATATTCAAAATAAGTATCAGACAAGAAAATATGAAATAGCTTATGAATGAATGTTAGTATTAGAAGTATTAGGTTATCTATAGTGGAGTTAAGGTTTCAGGGGGGGAGTTAGTACTTTGAGGATAAGTAGATTAATCTAGTTTATGATTGATTAAATGAAATACCTTGTATTTTGCTCTGGGAAGTCTGGGGGGGAGGGTGGGATGAGGGGGGGAAAGGGTGGGGGGAACATGGGGGGAAGAAAATTTTTGTTGTTTTTTTGTAAAACTTTTCAATAAAAAAATAAAAATAAATAAAAGACAAGCTGCGGCTGCCACAAGGCAGATCTGTACTTGGACGAGCTGAATAAAGATGTAAGGATTGTCCTAGAGTGTGTCTCTTCTTTCCCGCGCTTCAAACATAACACTGGCGACGAAGGTGAGATCCAAGGAAGACTGAGGACAAAGGACTGACCATTGCCTCGTGGCACCGCAGCCATCACACAGCAGGACGCTGAATCGGCCAACACGACAATGGCTGCCAACCCATCGCAAGCACCCGCCGTTTTCGACCCGAAATTGGAAGAGGGGCACACGTACACGTGCCGCTTTAGAATGTACATGGAGGCGAACAACTAGCAGGATTTCCCCGATAATCGCAAGTGAGCACTATTCCCAACTTGCTGCAGAGCCAAGGTATTCAAAATGGCCAAGACTCTCGTATCACTGGCCAACATAGAGTCCATCTCATGGACAACCCTGCAGAACACCCTTCACGATCATTATGCACCGGCAGTGACCCCCATGGTCAGCCAGAACGAATTCTATCGCAGGTGCCAGAGAGAAGGGGAAACCATCAACGAATTTGTGGCCAGCTTAAGAGAAATCGCAGCCAAGTGCGAATTCATCAACCCAGAGGAGATGATGAAAGACTGTATCATCCTAGGCATGAGGGACCTGAACCTCCAAAAGAAATTACTGGTGAAAAGGGGAGCAACATTTAAAGATGCCGTGGAGAAAGCCCGAGCCACAGAATCCTCCGATAACTCCGCCGCGGACATCCGCAGGAATAGCGGAGTTCACTTAGCCCAGCGAGGAGCCGAGGACGTGACAGAATACACCAAAGACAAGGACGAGGGAGACCTTGGGGAGGCTGTTCATCGAGTCCATCCAGACCGATGAGTGAACCCCCAGGACATTGATCACGATGCACCCCATGCATCGTTGGAGTTTCACCCTCGAGCAGCATGCAGATTCAAAGAGAGCCATCTGCCGACAATGCCAATGGAAGGGGCATATCGCAAAAGCATTCACAGCCACCCAACTCATCCTTGCCCAGTCGAGGCCACGACCAGAGATCCGAAGACTGGGGAAACCGAAGGACAGACGCCGAGACGAAAGATTTCCGGAGCGCAGAGGCAAGAGAGAAAGGCAAGAGCTGGACTTATTGAAAGAAGAGTTTGATCAAATAAAGACAGAACCATCATGTTTTCCTACACATCATGTTCAGCCAAAAGAAGACAATTTGGAAGATGCTGTAGTTGAAAAACAAAGAAGCTGTTTGAGCCAAATTAACAGCAGTAATACAAAGTCATATAACACCACTTAAATGTAAAAAAACAGTATGTATTTTCAGCAGCTATTGAAAATTTGCATCAGGGTTATCCTTCAACAGGTCCCTTAATCAACCCAGATACCAAGAGTAGAAGACCAAAGAAACGGCAACAGGGTGAAATAACTCACTTTATATGAGATTCACTCACTAGTTATGAGCCCTCATTTACCAAATTTCCCAAGGATAGTCAAAAAAACAGCCCTTCAACTGCCGGTGAAGATAACGGTCCCAACATACCTCCAGAAAAGAAAGGCTTCTTTTGGAAAAACTGTTTGGTCCAAACCGCATCTTAAATAACAATGGTCCAAATAGTAATTTAAGCATGGAGGGTAGGGGAAAAAAAGTGATGCAGTATAAAAAACCCTACGATGAGGTTTGATACACAAATGATGGCTTGCAGTTTCTAGTCAAGCCCATAAACATGTTTTTCAGAAAATTGCTTTCATGGACTTTAAATAATTGTTGTACTTTAAATAATTGTTGTTACGAACGTACGTACATCGGAATTTGCATAATCACCGCGGATTGGTTGGAAGTCGCGGTGGGAAAAATAAAATGCTGTCAGTGGCTGGCCGGCAAGTTCGCGGTGGTTTAAAAGACAAGCCGCGGCTGCCGCACGGCAGATCTGTACTTGGATGAGCTGAATAAAGATGCAAGGATTGCCGTAGAGTGTGTCTCTTCTTACCCGCACTTCAAATTTAACAATTGTTTTACTTTTTCATTCCATACCCAGTATTTTTAAGTATTGAAAAAATGTTTTAAAGCATGAGTATAGATATTAGAACTAGTAGATATTACATACTAGATATTAGTATTCGAATTAGGATATATTAGTTAGGAGATATTAGATAGTATTAGAACTAAGAGATATTAGATATTAGTTTCTATCATTATAAGCATCACAAAAATTCTCTATTTTGTGTAGTTTTTGCACATTTTGTTTAAATATAAATATTATAGGAATTTTGAAAAATGTTTTATGACTTATGCTATCAATTTTTGCCTCTAAATAAGATTTCCCTGAAGCCTTTACTTTTTTTTTATCATTTGGCATATGTCCCATCTAAGAATTTCAACTATAAATAGAGATTAAATGAATCTATTTTACAAAAGGAGTTGATTGTAAAGAATTGTAAAAAGAAATTAAATGTTTTGATAATAATCTGGGTAAAAGGCAAATTCAATGACTGTCTGGTATGCTATTAAAGCAGTTATGATGGGCTATTTTATACAATATAATTGCCCTTTTGCACAATACAAAAAAGATGTTGAGACTCTAGAAAGAGTGTAGAGAAGAGTGACAAAGATGATTGGACGGCTGGTAGTTCCCTCAACCATATGATAAATGGTTGAGGGAATCAGGCATGTCTAGTCTAGCAAAGAGAAGGATTAGAGGTGACATAATAGCAATTTCCCAATATTTGAGGGTTATCACAGAGAAGAGAGGGTTGACATATTCTCCAAAACACCTAAGGGAAGGACAAGAAGTAACAGATGAAAGATTACTAAAGAGAGATCCAGCCTAGAATTAAGAAACTATGAGTGCTCCATCACTGAAGGTTTTCAAAAAGAGATTGGACAACCATTTGCCCTGAGATGCTATAGGATTTCCTGGAGGGGGTTGGACTAGAAGACCTCCAAGGTTCCTCCCAATTCTGTTATTCTATGATTCTATGATTATTTTGAAGAACTCTTGATTTCCTGAAATGCTTATGACTATTTTTCTTTTGCCATTTGTACAAGAACAGATGAGAATAGAAATAAAAATATAACATCGAGCACAGGAATATTTCATATTCAGCATATATCCTACACATCTAACAATGAAGGGAAATAACAACAAATAAAAATCATTGATTGTAGATTATATTTCAAATATTGAATATTCAACTATGAAGTGAACAAGAATTAAGGAGTTGTACATTTGCAAACACTATTACTTCCATAAGAGTTAAGAGAATTTTAAATATTTGGTTTTTTATTTTTTAAAAGCTGCACCCTTCTAGTCTTTCACGTTCTTGTGATTTATCTCCTATCATAGCAGAATACTGAAAAAATGACAGGGAGTTCTAAATTGCTGAAAGTGAGGCTTGTTTCTTTCTCAACTGAATGGGTGTAGCATAATCGCAACAACTTTGTTGCAAACCACCAACCAACATGTAATTCCAACACCACCTAAAAAGATAAAAAGATATGCTGTAAATACCAAGTATCAGTAGTTCATGCATATATATAAAAAAAAGATTTGCATAGCAAAAATGAATAAGTACTCAAATCTGCCCTTGGGAGTTTAGGAAAAAAGAGTAATTATTGATTCAGGTAATTATATAGTACAAGTAATATGTAAAATCTGGAGATTTTATGCACATTGGCCATACCCCAGAATTATCTGCTTTACTATAATTTTCATTAGAATGAATGGGAATTGCTCAACAAACTGCTTTTAGCATATTAATTTTTCATTTTAAAGGAATATATAACTGGCCCCCAATGAGAACTATTCAGATGCATTAAAAGGAATAAACAAAATATATTATGATTAATAAGTGAAATACACTCCTAATCTTAAATATTTAGCCACAATTATGGCTCTTTAATATGCAGTTTTCCCTTAAATATATGAACTATGGTAGCTCTTATTTTAGACACAACTGTCCTAGAATCGAAACACTGATTTATTTAGCACCATATTATTTACAATAACAGGCAGATGGTCATTAGATTTGGAACATTTTCAGCTCTATGAAAAATTAATCCTGAAAAATGTATTAATGTGTGCTTCTGTTTGTTAAACATATATCTATAGAATACACATCAGGGGTGAAATCCAGCAGGTTCTAACAGGTTCTGGAAAACCGGTAGCAGAAATTTTGAGTAGTTCGGAGAACCGGCAAATACACCTCTGGCTGGTCCCAGAGTGGGGAGGGAATGGGGATTTTGCAATATCTTTCCCCTGGAGTGGGGTGGGAATGGAGATTTTGCAGTATCCTTCTCCTGCCACACCCACCAAGCCACGCCCACCAAACCAGTAGTAAAAAATTTGAATTTCACCGATACAGATACAGGGATATAGATTATGGGTCAAAGTTTCTGAAGAAAACCCACATAGAGTAATGTATTTAAAATCAAGAAAGAAAGAAGCATTAGATTCATACAAAAGAGCAGAAAGTATTTTCCATGTCTTACCTGCCACTCCTGTTGGAAAAGCTACTAAACGTTCCAAAGGGGCTAGCCATTTGCTTGGAAGCACAGTAACAGGTTCAGAGTAATATTTCCAAATTAATGATATCATTAAGGCACCCTAAAATAAAAAAAATATATTATTTAGGTATGTGTGATATAATTATACCATTTTATGAAAATGACATTTGCATGAATTTAGGTCTCTCTACTTCATATGATATTTTTATTTCAAAAAACATCAGAAACACAATTACTTTTTCCCTCACTCTTGATTTGGCTATGCATTTCAAGGAAAGAGACTGAGGCATTTTTTCCCAGCCACATCAGGGTACACATCACTCAACCCAACATTATATGATTAATTGCTCAAAAGAAAGGCAGGAAAAGGAAAAATCAAATGGCTTAATTCACAAATCTGTCTGAGTTGATTGTAAATTGCAATTATTTTGGACAAATGAATGGCTTTTTGTATAAAACAGTACTATTCATATACAAAAGTAACACTAACAAAGAGGCAGACATGGAAAGAAGTTCTAATCTTACTTTCTATGTTGTTATTATTATTACTAATTAATAGTTTTAAGCTACTATCTAGAGAATTTATTTTTACAACATGTATCTTTAGTGTACATAATTCAAATTTACTTACTTGCAAAATGTAGAACACAATATTTATTACCCACTTTATTTTGGCTAGTTGAGCAGTTCGTGTTTTCACTGTTAATAGAAAACAATAATGTGCAATTTATATAAACAGAAGTTATATTTTGATGGCAAATTTTATTTCATCCCTATTTACTTGTTTTTACTTATTTATATCTATTTTATTTATTTTATTTTCCTTTTTTTTTCAATCAAAACAGAAATTCCAAAAAGAACATAGAATACTGTGTGTATGTGTGTGTGTGCACACGCACATGTGTACATATAGGTAATTCTTGATTTATAACCATTTGTTTAGTGACTGTTCAGTTACAACAGCACTGAAAATAGTGACTTATCAGGGATGAAATGCTCCCGGTTCGGACCGGATCGCACCGATCCGGTAGCGATAGTGGCGGGTGGTTTGGAGAACCAGTAGCAAAAATCCCTGCGCCCCCCCCCCATGCCCAGCTGAGCCACGCGATCATCAGAGGCAGGGTTTTTTTTACTTTTAAAAGCATTTTTCGGCTGAAAAAATGCTTTTAAAAGTAAAAAAAAAAAGCCTCTGATGATTAAGCGGCTCAGCTGGGATCATCAGAGGCTTTTAAAAGCATTTTTTCTACAACCTCTTCGGCTGAAGAGGCTGTAGAAAAAATGCTTTTAAAAGTAAAAAAAAAAAAAAAAGTTGGCCACAGCCACCCAGTCACATTACCCCACTACCAAGCGACGTCCACAGAACCGGTAGTAACAAATTTTAGTTTCACCCCTGTGATTTATGACCAGTGGTGGGTTGCCCCTGGTTCGGACCGGTTAGCAAGAACCGATAGTAAAACCAGCGGAAGGCTCTGCCCACTGACCTGGACGTCATCAGGAAGCTTCTGTGCAAAACAGCGCGCGCATGCGTGAGTGAAGCAAGTGCGCATGTGCAGCCCCATTGCAAACCGGTAGTAAAGGTAAGTAGAACCCACACCTAACTATGACCATTTTTCACACTTAGAGAACTGTTATAGCACTCCCTATGGTCATATGATCAAAATTTGGATGCTTAGCAAGTGACTCATATTCATGACAGATGCAGTGTCCCATGGTCATGTGGTCACCTTTAGCAACCTTCTGACAACCAAATTCAATGGGGAAACCACACTCACTTAACCATGTTACTAACTTAACAGCAGCAGTGATTCAATTAACAACTGTGCTAAGAAAGATCATAAAATGGGACAAAACTCACTTACCAACTATATGGCTATAAGTCAAGGACTACTTATATACATACATTATTATACACACACACACACACACGTGTGTATGTGGAGATACGTATATCAGTGTGTATTGCACACTGTATTGCATGTTATATTATATATATATATATATAATATATCTCCCAATGGGCATCAGTGTTTGCTGGTTGCCAGAAAAAAAGCCTAGAAACTAGGGGATTGTGATTTCACTGAACTAGGGCTGCATAAAAATCTTGGTTTACGTAGGAAGAACCTGGCTAAAGAGAAATATATATATATATATTCATATATTTATACACACATGCAAATATCTATACCTGTATATGTGTGTGTGTTTGTATATATGTATATATGTATATATGTATATATGTATATATATATATATATATATATATATATATATATATATGAAAGCCAAATTTGAATATTGTTATTAAAACATATTTCTACTAATCCAGCAACTCTAGAAATGTCATACCAAAATCAGATTATTTCAAAAATCTATGCTGAGTTTTGATAATCTGTATTGAAGAATGTTACGTGAAATAAATTGAATCTTAGTGCAAACATATACCCACACAGAAACTTGTAAAAAAAAAGTTTAAGCAATTCCAATTAATTAAATGAAAAATGCAATATTTTAAAAAATAAATCTAGTTAATTTGAATTAAAAGTGCACATATAAGTTTTAATTTCTTTAAAAAGCTAAAGTGTTCACATAAGAATATAAAATGAGCCAGCATATGGCTTAATCCCCAGACAAAATGCATTTCAATATTGCCACATTTTGTTTTGTAGCTATGAAGTCTTAAGATTAGCAACACTTTTGAAAAAAGCTGGCAAAAATGAATTGACATTATGCAAATATAGTTAACAAATCTGTACCATGTGTCTTAAGCTTATCAGTCATTTTATTAATTTTTCTTTCTAATCGAGCATATCTGGCAAATTCATCCATCATACTAATGGTAGAAAGTTCTTGCTTCATGCTCTGAATATCAGATCGCATTTCAGATTCCTGCTCAGCATCCTTTTGTAGCAACCTAGATATCTGATAAAGAGAAAAGGGAGTCTAAAAGTCTATTTAGTCTTATTTCATAATTTTAAATGAATGTCTAACATAATGTTATTACATAAAATAATCACACCATTCATAACAAATATTATTCTGTTCTTTGTCTGCAATATTTGGAAAAAATGGTTATTTCCAGAATTAGAATTTCATCACACTTGAACTGTAAGACTCCTCTTCCAAGCTGAATCAGTTCATCTGGTGAAATCTGGGAGCAAAAGCTTGCTGCAGGACCACATTCTACTATTACATTTTTGGAGAGCTGTTAAAATGGTTCTTCAGGAAAACCCTACAGAATAACAGAAAACATACTATCCCAAAAGTTGGTATATCAGGTAGCTTGTTGTTGCTTTTCTAACAGTTTTAATTCTATTTTGTAAAATATTTTATAAGCCACTTGGAGCCTTTGGAAATAAAATTGCCTACAAACTGAAATGACAATAAATAAAAATTACAGAAAGGCAGAGTCCAATGAAATGTTAGAAATACAACTTTCTAACAGTAAGAGAAATTCACATGTGGTTCTAATTAGCAATCATGATTCCCTTTTGCAATTATTATTTTTGTCAAATGCAGAAGTTAGACAAGCTAGCTTTGAGGAGTGTCTTAAATTTATTCTTAAATGAGAATGGACTCCATAGCAAAAGCAGTTTCCTCTAACTACTGAAGGTACATTTAAAAACTTCAAATGATTATTCAGCTTTGACACCACGATCCAATGGATATTTCCTTTTGAATCTATATACTAAAAACTGTGTGTATCTTTTAACTAGGAAAAGCAGTGCATCACAGGGCAACCATTTTTGAAACCAAGATACCTCAAATGGGCTAACTATGTCCAAAACATGGAACCCATGATTCCCGTGGAACTGAAATCTGGCAAATGTTATGAAGCATTTAATGACATAAAATGATCATAAACCATTTTATGATGTAATACAAAGTGTCACAAAACATTTCCATTTTTAACTGTGTTATACAGCTCAAGATACATCTCCAAATGTCTGCCAGAATTCTTTTCCAGTGAATTAGAAGATGTCACTGTTGAAGGCATTGAGGAATCTGGCAAAGAAACATCTCTGAAAGAACATGTGTTAGGAATATAACTTGCTGTATCTCTGCAAGCTAGCAAATCTTGGACCTGCAGCAGAATATTAGGTTGGGAAGTGTTGCCACACTAAATATAAGGAGAAAATAAAAATGGGGTAGGAAGCGACCTTAGAATGTTTCCTCTCATGCATCTCTCTTCCATCCCCAGGGTACAATTCAATAGTTTCTTTTCTATTGAGAAATAAAAGGCCAAACAGTGCATCAAATGCGGTCGCCATGGAAACCCGATGGACCATTGACACTTACAATGGAAGAACAGGAGGGTAGAAGGATTTTGAGGAGGTTGCATAAGAACACGGAGCTCAGGACAAGAAGCCATGCGCCACCCTCCGTGCTCAAATGTTTCGCCTCAACACGTAGTTCAGTCATGTCTTGGGTTAGAGATGTGCAAAGAAAAAGGAGGAAGAGAAACGCTGTTCTCAGGATAAATAATTACGCGAGCGGACAAACACCTGAGGCGAGCGCCCACTTGTCAAAAATGCGCAAGCGCGCATCTTTGCGGCGCGACAATGCCTCACAGAAGCCGTTCAGCAATACTGCGCAGATGCGGTGGCCATTTGTCACACTTCTACTGTGACGTGTGCGAAGTGGGCGGAACCCCGGTTAGATCCGCCTAGAAGGCATCCGTGTCTCTGAGGTAGACCAAATTCAAAGGGACAAATCTGGCCTTGCAGATGGGGCCGAGTGTTGAGGTGTATTAGCTGTCCTACAAGTGAGGCGGCCAATAAGAAGGAGCGCGCCCAGTCGAGAGAGGGCGGCGCTGAGAGAGCGCGCGCGCACGCTCTCCCTTCCCTTCAATCCGGCTGGATCTTGTTGCAGTGCCGCTGGCGCTGCTGGGATGGGGAAGGGGGGGGGGATCAGCAGTCAAGAGACAGTTTGTGCGCAGCAGTGAGAATCCGGATCCCATAGGTTTGAGTAAGAACTAGCAGTCGTCACCGCTCCGGTTGTAAGAACAAGCGCCCGCGCGGCCTGACGCTAAAGGCAAAAAATATAAAGCACAAGAAAAGGCGAGGGCAGCTTACTCAGCCATGCCGAAGAGAAAGGTTGGCAACAGGCGCGCGCGCACACTAACGTGCGTCAAGGACGCACAGTCTCTTTCTCGTCGTTACCTCATCTTGCCGTTTCTTTACAATTGATAAATTTTATTTTAAAAATAAGACCGGGAGGGCGTTCTCTTTTAAAATTGGAATAGTTTTCTGTGGTGACTTCGGCGTGAGGCCCAGAATTTCGGTGCTCACGGAGGGAGCCAAGAGAGAGGTGGGGGACGTGGCGATTATTACTGGCCGCGAGTTGGCCTCCCTTCGAAGTAATTCGGAAGGCTGATACCATTCCGAGAGCTTCGAGCGCACTCCCGGCTCTTAAATTTTGCGTGGCCTTTGGCGCAACTCGGCCTCAGCCTGGAGATCCCGATACGGCGGTGGGAAAGGGGGCGTGCGCGCCGTGAGGTCACAGCTCCTGGTATGGTTTCAGCCTGTTATGCGCATGCGATGTCACCTCCCGCGGTTTTTAATACTATTAACTTTCGTTACAGGTGAATCTTGCTGAGGAAGAGGTAAGTGTCTGTTCCGTGGCTGGAATAGTAACAGAAACGGAGGGAAAGAGGTTATGTAGGTAGTACTGAGCAGGCTATTAACTTAAGGATTTTGTCTTTCTGTTTTGCAACAGCCGAAAAGGCGATCTGCACGATTATCGGCTGTGAGTAGAAGTTTCGGTTGATTTATTACTGTAATTTGTAGAAAGAGGGAGGCATAATAAACACGTATTTGTGTTACTTTCAGAAACCTGCCATTGCCAAAGTCGAGATAAAACCAAAAAAGCCCACTTCAAAAGTAAGGATTTATTTTTTGTGGGAAGTATATTCGATTACTTGAACTCTGCTTTCGAAACTGGCTGATGATTTAAAAATAGGCATTTTAACTACCACTGTCTATTATAATTTACCATCTGACGACTTAGCTTTATAAAACTTCAAATTGCAAAACTATTTTCAAAAAAAAATTAATACTGTAGTATACAGTTTGTCCTTGACTTACAACCATTCGTTACCTATTCTGAATTACTATAGGTTAAGTCTGAGGAAAAGAGAGCTTCAACAAAAGGGAGAAAAGGACTGAAAGAAAAACAAACTGAAGATAATAACAAAAAAGGAATAAAGGATAGCTTGCCTGCAGAAAATGGAGAAACAAAAAGTGAGGAGGTAATTCTATCAAACCTTCATAGATATCTGGAGTTTCTCTTAAGTTAATTTGTCTTTTTCAAAAGATAGACTTCATTTCACCTCAGTTACCATACCCTTGCAGCTTGCTGTTGGATTTATGTGAGGACACTTTAAAAATTTAGTATCATAATACTTATTTATGGGGTGAAGGGGCAGTAGGAAAGAGATAGAACAGGGTTCAAGCGTTGAAAATGGCACTAGAATTCAACTTTTATTGGGGATTCAAAAAGTGGAGTCTTGTTCCCGGGTTTGGTAAATTAATCCTCTATTTGCTGTTTCCTTTCCATAAAATGCTCCTATTTAAGAGCACAGAGAACAAAACAATTTTCAGCCTGAATATTCAGAGCATATAAATCAATTCATCAAATTTCAACCATGTATGTTTTTATATTATGTTTGAGTATAATGAAGTAACTGTCTCTAGCTTAATTATTCAGTAATTGCTAGGTTTCCTTAATAAGAGAATAGAATTGCAGAAAATGCAGATGTGATATAACTGTCACTGTAGCTCTTAGTTATGGAACAGTATTGTATACATTAAATCTTCTAAAATCAGAATGCATGCTCATTGTTTAGTTCATTGTGTTTCATAGTTTATTCCAAATATTTTCCTCTTGTGGATTGAGCATGTTAATCTATAATGGCTACACTGAAGCAGAACTTTTAAACTGATTGAAATGATTTAATACATCTTGGCTCATGATATAAAAATGGTGTTGGCCTATATATCAAATTTGACATGTTTTAAGTGCTTTTAAGTTTGAACTTGGAAATACTAAGTTTTCTCTTTTTTCAGGACCCAGTATCTGATACACCAGGAGAAAAAGAAGAAAAATCTGAGTAACAGTCTTTAATCAGTGGTTCTCTCACCGCTGCCTTGTACAATCCAGAGGAATATTTTTATCAACTATTTTTAAATGCAAGTTTTTTTAGTGATTTTAGCAAATACATTTTTAAAATAGGATCTTTCCCCATATCTCTTTTAATGTAATTGAATGTATATGCCTTGTTTTAATAAAATTAAAATCATGTACTGGTTATGTTCTCTGTACAACCAGTAATTTAATGGAATGTTCGATGAAGGAATATTTTCAAATTTTTACTACTTTACAGTGCAATCTTCTGGATGTCCAATTAGAGGCACTTAATTCAATAAACATACATAGGGTTGTAGGTTTAACATTCCAGAAGCCCAGGGTGGGCAACTTACAATATATCGTCTATGTAGGATTTTCGTTTTAATGAATACAGGATTGCTTCTTTAAATTTCTAGCTCTTAATTGAAAATAGTGCTTAAGTAGATGCTAGTAGAAAATAAGTTGCTTATTCCTTCTGTAGCTTGAAAGATAGTTCAATAAACTATTAAGAAAAGATTGCCTCAAGAAAAATAAGTGTGTGTGGGGATTCACAGCTCTCATCTTTGATTCCTTGATGGTTGATCTCACTTTCAAGTTAATCTATGACAGAGTTATTTTTTGTAGTACAGCTGTAGTTTATTTTTTCAAGTTTTCTAATACATTGTGAAAGATTGGGGAACTGGGTGTGTAGTGTGTGTGCTGTATAAATTTTCTGTTTAATGATACGACTTGACATGGCAGTATTTGAGACACTGGTACTTTTTGAATTTGAATGGATTATCAAATTGTGATAACTTGGAGTTTGTGTTCAATTATTGGAAGAAAAAACTATATGAATACTTTATGTGATTCATCCTATGATCTAATAAAATATTGACAATTTTACAGTTTCAACTTGACTCTAAATCAGCTTTTATGTAATAGTTTACAACATTAAATTATGTCTTGTTTTAATTCAATAATTGGAAAGTTAAATGGTAATTGTTTTCCCCAAAGTCTGTAAATTGCTACCATTAAAAGTTTATTTCTGTTAATGCGAGATCACAAATGCTTGCTGTAACTAATTTTAGTAGTCTTTGTAATGAATTATACTGATGAATTTGACATTGCAATCTAGCAAGAGGAATGGTAGTGAAAACTTTGTTCTCAATTATAGGAATAGAATCACCAGAAAAGCTTTTAACTTCTAGGACAGGTGTCAAACTCATGTCACAGTGTCGTCATGTGACATATTGGGATTTCCCCCCCCCCTTCGCTAAACCGGGTTTGAGTGTGGCCAGCACGTGATGTATCCAGCCCACAGTCTGGGAGTTTGACAGCCCTGTTCTAGGAGAAAGACCAGGGCAAAGATTTCATCTGTCCTTGGAAGAGAACTCATCAGTTCTGGTTCTGAATTGAAAATTAGAAAACAAAATAAAACCCTGCAGCACCTCACCTGAAGTGATTGGGAAACAATCTCTCCCCACCAATCACAGAATGAACATCAGCAAATATCAGGGAATATATGCCTTAATTTCTTTTATATTTAATTGTTATCAACAAAACCAATATATTAAATTGAAAAGTAACAAATATATTTCATAAGTTTGGCCTAGTGGGTCCTGTCTTAGCCATTAAAGCCAGTTGGGTGGCTTTCGGCCAGTCACTTTCTCAACCCAACCCACCTCACAGGGTTCTGGGGAAAACGGGGAGGAACGCATGTTGGATATGTTTACAACCTTGAGTTATTTGTAAATAAAGGCAACATACAAATAAATTATTAAAAAATTAAAAAATACTGATACAATAGTATCTTAACATAAGATGAATGTATTGATCCTATGAAACCCCACATATCGATTTCTCATCAAAGATTTTTTTAGAGAACTGATCAATTACTCAGGAATAGCCAATGAGACCAATAAAAAAAAAACCATTTCAAGTGATTTTGATAAACTAATCACAACCAAAGAGAACACACTGCAGCTTTGTAAAGGCAATGATTTGTGGGGAGAAGAAAAACAATACAAATATCACTTGTCTGCTTTTATTTTCAACATCCACATGAAACCACTGGGAGAGTCATCTGCTGGTTTGATATCAGTATGTTGATACCCAATTAAGGTACCATTTAAGAATATAGGCAGTTCCATGCAGGGTGGTGGTTTATAAAATGTGGGCGTTCAGATCTGATCAATATTTCCAGGTATCAAGGAAGTCCTTTAGGTATTGCTCCAAGGGCTGCAATCACGATTGGTACAACAATGGCTTTATTTTTCATAAACATTCTGTGATTATTATATATATATTTTCTAATTGTTTTCTCTCAATCCTAGTATCACCTGGAATAACCAGATTTTCTTTCAATGGCTGTTATATTGTGCATGTTTTGAACAAGATGCCTATCTGTTTGGATATAAAAGTCCCATGAGATCCACTCATTTTCCCAATCCTCAATTTGATGGTCCCAGTAGTTTTACATTCAAATTCAAACATCTGGCAAAATTTCCAATAATTCTGGCAACTTGGTCATAATACTCACTTATACTCAGTTTGTGAAATTTTGCTACAGCAATTGATCAAGTGGTCAATTGTTTTATCCTTTTTACTAGAAAAGTGATAATTGCTGTTGTTTGTTAGAGGTTTAATTTTTGCTTTCATGCAATTACAAAAGCAAAAACTATTCTTGAGCCACTAAATAAAGCCTTTAATTTCTTTAACCCTATTGATCTTAATCAACTCCATCTGGGTTTTTTATTGGCTTTTCCTTCTAAATCCTTCAAATGTTGACCATGCATTGTTTTGTTTTTTCAATTAACTGGTTAACAGAGCTTTCATTGAATTTTTTTTTTATTATTTCTCCTTCTAAAACATATCCCCATTAGCATGGTGAATTTGCGGGAAGATAACACAGTAAACTGAACTGATATTAAGGAAACCATAACCTGTTACTGTATATGCAACGTTCCTTATTTGATTGTTCAAAAAGGAATCAAAACAGCTTTTAGAGAATATAATAGGTCATAAAATGGTTTCCTTAATATGGTTCAGGTTTATTTTGTTTACTTATACTTGTGATGGCAAACCTATGGCATGCATGCCAGAGATGGCACACAGTGCCCTCTCTGATGGCACGTGAGCCGTCGTCCCAGTTCAGCTCCGCTGCACATCCGCGTGCCTCCCACCGTCCAGATGTTCTTCTGGTCTCTGCTATGCATGTGCAGGGTGTGTGCGCATATTGCATTTTGGAGATTTGCATGCACACACACTCGCTTTGGGCACTTGGTCTGGAAAAGTTTAGCCATCACTGGCTTATACTATAAGCTGGCTCCTAATATCTTAGATGTTTCAACAAGCTGTCAATCTTTGCCTTTGCTGGAATTCATCTTGTCACTGATAGATGGAGATTTTCCTATTTTTGCATTTGAAGTTTCCCTCAGTCCTGTCCAATCTGTTACCCAGGTAACCCTTTCATCTGGAATATAAAATGGGAGGAAGTACCCTGCATTACAATGCTTTGAATGATGATCTAATGGCAGTCATTGCAAGATTGTTTTGCAATAGCAGAAGTGGTAATAAGAAAAGTAGAATTTTAATCTTGGTGTCTAAGTGCACTTTGGTAAAAGAACTTTTCATAGTTTTGTCAGTATTACTGGAACGCAGAGGGCATAAAAAGTGTACAAATTTAAAATATCAAATCTCCCAGATTAATATAGCTACATGAAAAGGTGGAGAAGTGAAAGATGTGCTTTGTTTAGTACAAATTACTTTATAGCTAAAAATAAAATTAATTTTACTTGACTAAAATATGTAATATGTGGCCAAGTATGGAACATAGAACTAGATATTCTTCAGAAAAGTAACTTTTATGTGTCATTATTTGCATTCTCCCATTTCTGTCTAGAGAAAGCTTTTTGTCCTATTGGATAAATCTCTATTTGACCCTGTGGAATTGTCTGGCTTTGATTAAGAGGCATGATTTGTAATGAGGCAAATTTTATTATGCATGACTTTGGAACCTAAACATTTCAATGTCAGTCATTAATCTTGTTAATAATGCCGCACTGCAAGTAAGTCCCATCTGTAAATATCCATTTGTGCTACTTTATTTTACTAAACTCTGATTTTCACTAAAGTTCACATTTGAATATGTTAAGGCTACATGTTTTACAGTTGAGGTATTACAACTGTTTCCACATGAATCTTGTCTGTTGAAATACATGGTACTGTATAAAATAAATAAGGGTAAAAAAATTGTGGATAGCTGCTGCTACAGTACCCTTTGGAGGCACGTGGGGCACATTGCTTGGCCTCCTGCTGCTTTTCTGGCCGCAATTGATGGGAAAAGTGGACGCACTTGCCGGAGGCGCCGGCCGGAGCAGCACCCACAAGGCAGGTGTTCCGTGGACTGAATTGCCTGCTGTGACTGTCACAGTTAGGTAAGGAGGGCACAAGGCATGTGGGGTGCGTCGCTTGGCCTCTGGCTTTTTTTGCGGCCACGTTTGCTGTAGGCGGCAGCCTGAGTGCCACCGCGAACCAGCTGTTTCGTAAATGGTGGGATGGCCTACTGTGACCCTTCGGGAAGCTGGCATGAGGGGCCGCTCACCCCACCGCCTCATACCAGTACAGGGGTGGGGAATAAGATACCTCCCAAAATAAGGCCAAACGCTTATTTCAGGGTTCAAAAAATATAAGACAAGGTCTTATTTTCGGGAAAACATGGTACATCATGCAAAATGTCGGGCTGGATGAATCACTGTAGGAAGTTAGCACCCACCCCTTTCCTGGAAGAATGAAATATTTTAGGAAATATTAAAAAGGCAGAATATTATGTTTCCCTGGTTGAGAAATGGATAAACATTTCTCCATGTTTTAAAGACAAAGCAACTCCCACCTTCCTGCCCCCCCCCCTTGGTTAATGGGCCAGAGGCAGAAACTCAATCTCTGACAATAGGATCCATCTGCAACACAATAGCAACAGAAACTAATACAATGGGACCCATCTAGGACAGAAACTCATCACATGGCACCTGGGAAGATTACATCAGCCAGCAAGGCTAGCTAAGACCCCCACCCCCTGGGAGTCTTGACAACCAATCAGGATACTCTTTCGGGGCCCCAGGAAGTTCAAAGCCAGAGAAAGCATAAAACCCAGGGACTCCCTGTATCTCGTCCCTTTTCTGTTCAGGAACTCAAGCCATGTGATCCTGTCCACCATTAAACCATCTTTCCAAGCAGTCTCCATGTTTCCAGTGTCTTTTTCCCCACTTGGAGCAGAACCCAGAAGGATATTTCTTCCAACATCACATACTGGAATTTAGATTGCCCAGAGAAATATCCACAACCTCAGCTATCCAGACAATACCACTGTAATGGCAGAATTTGAAGAGGAACTGAAGAGCCTCTTGAGGGTGAAAAAGCAGAATTCAAAATTTGGCTTCAAACTCAACATTTAAAAAAATTAAGATCATCCAGTCCTGTCACTTCCTTGCAAATAGAAAGGGAAGAAATGAAAGCAGTGACAGATTTTACTATCTGGTCTCCAAGATCACTGCAGATGGTGATTGCAGACATGAAATTAAAAGATGCTTGCTTCATGGGAGGAAAGCTATTGCAAATCTAGATAGCATATTAAAAAGCAGAGACATCACCTTGCTACAAAGGTCCATATAGTCAAAGCTGTATTTTCTCAGTAATAATGTATGGCTGTGTAAGGGAGGCTGAGCACTAGAGAATTGATGCTTTTGAATTGTGTTGGAGAAAATGTGAGAGTCCCTTGGACTGCAAGGAGATCAAATCAGTCAATCCTACAGAAAATCAACTGACTATTCTTTGGAAAGACTGATACTGAAGCTGATGCTCAAATACTTTGGCCATTAAATAAGAGAGGACTCTTGAAAAGACCCTGTGATTGGGAGAGATTGAAAGCAAAAGGAGAGAATGGCAAAGGATGAGATGGTTAGATAGTGTCATTGTCACAAGGGGGGGGGCGGCTGGTGTGCTAGGGTCATGAAAAGTCAGAGACATCTTAGTGAAAATATTTTTGCGTCTGTCAGGATTTAAAAAGTGTACTTTACTATTTTTTATATAATCTAGAACAGTTAAAAGTATTGTGGGTGTCGGGATTAGGGAGTTATGAGCTCTGGGAAAAATATGGTCTAAAACTGTTGATCTGATGTGGGTAGATTTTGTTTATCTATGGTATAGTATAGCGTCTATAGTGTAGACGCTATACTATATTTAGCAGTAACAAAATCCTGTCCAATTATTGCTCTGCATTCTTTTTCTTTTGGTGGTTGTTAAATCACCTCTGCAGAATTTAGATTTCTAAGTGTTTTGAATTCAAAACAGAATATATATGGTGCAATAGTGCAACAATTCTGTGGGGTCCTGGGTGCTCTCTGAGCTTATTTTCTTGCAGATGTTTCATTACCCAAACTAGTACTAGTAAGGATGGTAATTTGCTACAATCATCAGTGCTAATAAGGATTGTAATTTGCTGTCAGTTTATATTCTGGTGGCTTGTCCTGTGTTGGTGGGGGTGAATTTAGAGATTGTTTGATTGGACTATTTACTGTTGGCTCTCTGGTAGTTTCTTGATTGGGGTATTGTTTATTTGATTGTTGGTCCATTGATAGCTTTGGGAGTTAATTTATGCTGATCTGGGTGCTAATTGCTGGTGGAGAGGTGCTTGTGTCTTTTTGTTCCCTTTTGGGCTTGTTGACTGTTTTTTTTGCAAAGTCTATAGATGTTGTTAATGTCTGTGTCTAATTTGTCAGAGTACAAGGCTTCTAGAAATTCCCTGGCATTTTTTGGACTTGGCTGGTTTAGGATTGTCATTTTCCCAATTGAAACTATGGTTAAATCTGTCTATATGTTGTGAAACAATTCTGTTTGAGAATATGTCCTAAGTAAAATCAGACTGAATAGTTTCAAATAATTTTCGAGCACTATTTTCAGCTGGAAATTTTTTTTTCATATGAGACAGTTTAAAGTAACCATTAAATGGCCATTTCTTATAATCAACCGTAAAGGGATTATTGTAATAGTAACAAGTTGCACTCAGTATATAATTTCTATTTTGAAAAAAAATTCTCTAAAAAAGTTCTCTCACTTTCGCGTAACTGTAGGCTGCAATGTAGCAGGTTTTCTTGGGATTATATTGTTGAAATATGCGATGGAAGTAATTTTGGTATAAACCAGTTTATTAGAAATGAGACTTGAATAAGCGTCGCACTTTTGACAGCGATCTTTAGTTGACCGTTAATGTTCCGTCAAAGCAGTTCCTGCATCGCTGGAAATAAAGCGCCACGTAGCAAAGTTGTCTCCAAATGTTTTCGATATGTATTTAAAAACGTTTAAATGCGTTTTAATACTACTCTCTCCTTCCCCGAGCCACAATAAATTTCACCGCCAATACATTTTGCTCTCTCCCTCTTTGAAGTGGTTCACCGTGGTGTAATTAATCACATCTCCTTCCGCGTTTAGGCCACACGCCACAATTTTCAGTTTGTCAACTACTGGATCGTCCCACTACACCCTGTAAACAACGAAAAACCAATCAATCCCGGGTAGGATTGTATTTTTCTAAGGCAACGTTTTCATTTGTTGCAGAAGATGGACTACTTTTCTCAGCTCCCTCCTGCCGTCAGTCTTCCCCGCCTCTCCTTGGACAGCTGACGTCACAGTCGTGTGCGGTTTCTCGGCACTAATGGCAGCAGCGGGACTGGAAGACATGAATCTGAGACACAGCGGCTAGGGTGGCGCGCACAGCAAAGCGCGCGCGTGCCCGCCGGATCGCTGTCCCTCCTTAGATATACATAGACATAAGAACGGAGGGGGAGGGGAGCGCTAGCAGGTTTATGTCGAGCCAGGCCTGGGCCGCCGCGCCAGACAGAGCGCTGAATCGTAATCTCGATCTGGCAACAGCGGCCGCTACGGAAATGGCCGAGTTGTCGAAGGCCTCCAATTCTGCCTTGGCCGCTGGAGGTCTTTCTGTGTCGCTGATTGAATCAGGTAAAACAAAAAGTGAGCGCTGTCGCGAAAGGGGATGGGAAAATGTGCGAGGCGGACGAGCCCAGCCTCTCAGCTCCCCGCACCTCCGACGCCGCCATCTTACTCGTGATCCTGATTATGAATTACAGTCACCTAAGGGGATCTCCCACCCCCTCCCCTCTCTCGCCCTCCTCCAACTGAGCTCAGCTCTGAATTCATCTCTCCCTCTCTCTCTCTCTCTCCCCCCCGCAGAACTGTATTTCCTCATAGCTCGTTTCTTGGGCGCTGGGCCTTGTAGAAAAGCAGCCGAGGTGAGTTCCGAATCGGCGCCGTACCCCGAGTAAAAATTCAGAGTGCCCCCCTCGCTTTGGCCAGCAGCCGCGCTTTTTGATTTTAAAGATGTGGTTCTTCCTTTCCCTACAGGTGCTGGTCCGAGAACTGGAACAATATCAGGTCTGGTTGACTTGTTTTAAAATTCTACGTTTCCTTTGTGACACTCAAATTTTGCTCATAGTTCTTGATTTTATTTGTAGACATGTCTTTTTCAAGACATTAGTCCAAGCATCCATTGTAACTTTAACTTAACATCTTTTTCATGTCCCCCTTTTTTCCCCTTGAACTTTAGTTGCTTCCTAAACGATTGGATTGGGAAGGAAAAGAGCATTACAGACGTTATGAAGACCTGGTGAGATTTAGTTAGTTTAGAAATGAACTATAAAAATGCATTTATTAAGATAATCATTACTCTTAATCATCCTACTTAGTGTGATGTATTAATTATTTTGCCAGACAACAAAAACCATAAATGGGACTGCAAACTGCTGTTGTCATCACAAAGGAGGTGGGGTTTGTGAGACTGTGTCACACAGAGGATGAGTTGTGAAAAAACATCAACCTTGTTTTTGCCTCCCTGTCTTTCAAAATGAAAAATATGGAGACTTTTTTCCTGATTTGTTCAGAAATTTCTTAAATAATTTTAGTTTAACAGAGATTATTGTTTCTGGTTAACTTAAATTTCTCTGAAGATATATTTATTTTGAAGATATATTTATTTTCACTCGTAACCTGGATCATTCTGTATTTTGTTTGTACTGAAGAAGTTTATCTTCAAAGTTCCTTTGCTTTAAGAATGCTGCTTAGTAGTCTTGGTGAATATTTCTGCACTGATTTCAGGGCTTTCAGGGAGAAAAGGATTCTTAGTGAGTTGATTGGAGCCTAAAATCCTTATCATTTTCTGTCTCTCCATTTCTTTCCTCCAAATGATACACAGTTTAAATATTCTGTACAATATGTTCTCTTAGGAAATCCATGTTTTTAAAGCAAATGCCATTAATGATTATTTATTATTTATTCATTTATTTCTTAAAGTTATGAGATTTTTTAAAATTATGAAACTTTAAAAATATTAGAATTTAAAGATTTTTTTGTTATAGGATTTCCAAAGAAAAATACAGTACATAAAATTGAACTGCCAGGTTTTAGTAATTTATAATTAGAAATGTGAATCCAACATTAGTGAGATTGCTCATTTGGTTACATGCATTTATCTTCAGAAATAAATAATTGTTCTACATTAATGTAGTAGCTTCTTAATCCTGAATTTTCTTCTTGTATCTCTCTGATATTATTATAGTAGCTGAAAGTTTCAGGAATAATAAATTCAGTAGTTGGTTTGTTTTATAACAAATGATTCTCTGGAGACTAGGTGTTTTACAATTAAATTGTTTCAAAATCAGATCAATGTATTTAACTTTCATGTTAATATGAAAAGCAAAATAAGGTGCACTTTTAAAGGTGCTTTATTGCAGCAAGTGATACTCAGATAGTCGTACCAGATCAGAAAATATATTCATATGAAGTAAAAATTACTAAATTTAAAAGTTTTTAAAAATAAAATAGATTTGGTCAGAAAGGTATTAAAGGAAGCGATAGATAGGTTGCCACAGCAAAAAAAAAAAAAAAAAAAAAGTTTTAAAGAGGTATCCTCTGGGATGTTCAGATTTAGGGCAAATTATAGAGGTGTATAATATAGGGGTGCTGAAAGGTCAGCAGTTCGAATCCCTAGTGCTGCCTAATGGGGTGAGTTCCCGTTACTTGTCCCAGCTTCTGCCAACCTAGCAGTTCGAAAGCACATAAAAAATGCAAGTAGAAAAATAGGGACCACCTTTGGTGGGAAGGTAACAGCGTTCCATGCCCCTTTAGCGTTTAGTCATGCTGGCCACTTGACCACGGAGACATCTTCGGACAGCGCTGGCTCTTCGGCTTTTAAACGGAGATGAGCACCACCCTCTAGAGTTGGGAACGACTAGCACATTGTGCAAGGGGAACCTTTACCTTTTACCTTATAGGGGTGTATGATTGATCTTGATTTTATGAAGATATGATAGTGAAAAAAGCGACTATTGGCTTCTGGTATTATGTTCCTATTATGTATTCTGAATATTTCTGATAGAAGGCAACTAACTGTATAATTAATTTGAAGTTATTATTTTGTTTAATTATAGGCAAACTAAAGTATCTTTTGGGGAGAGGGTGAAATAATGTAAATAGTAAAATGAAGGTGCTTTTTAAAAAGGCTAAATTATGTGATATCAAGTATTTCCAATAAGGAAGGGATAAATAATAAAACTAAAATATTTAGATTATGTAAACATTTTACGTCATATTAACTTTAAGTTGTAATTTTATTTTGCATGTTAGGTATTATCTAACAAACACGTGGCTCCAGACCATTTGTTACAAATTTGCAAGCGAATCTGTCCTATACTGGATAAGGAGATTCCACCCAGCATTCCAAGAGTGAATTCATTGTTGGGTGCTGGGAAACAGTCCCTGCTACGAACAGCAAAAGGTATATTCAAATTTTGTATATTACATACTTCATTTAATTTTAATCAAATATGTCTGAGCTTGGTATATGCAAAAGTGCACATCTTAGTTTTCCAAATTAGGATGAATGTCCTTACCCATTTAATGAAAACTTCTTGAACATATTCAATTCTTTTGAAGATACATTACATACATTTCTTTATATTGCTTTGTGACATTTCATAGTGTTGAAGCATAGAAAAAAATGATAGAGACCATATAGCCAGAGTTCCCTAAGTTGTTGTGATAATTACTTGTTACAGTGCTTTTTAGAAAAATAATTTGTGTTCATTTAAATAAAATTTATTTAATAATACTTATATACTTATTTTTAATATATATAGCCTTAACTTAACAAACTGTAAAGATGTAGAGTTTTTCAGTTTCTTAACTGCTTCTCTCTCTCCCTTGCCGATTCATACGGATGTTCCTTATCCCAACTTGAACAATCTTGCGCCTTTAGAGGTTATCTTCTTGGCTTGTTTTAGCTTAGAGACAAGATTGAGCACAGGGTACAATAACTTTTTTTTCCAGAGCTTCTTGGAACTATAGCACCTGTCCTTGCTGATATCTGGTTATCTTTCCAAATGCTGTGGTATTTTCTATTAGCCTTTCTATCCATCTGTCTTTTAATCTTCCTTGTTACCTCTTAGTCCTTGGCTGTATTGGTAGTCCTCAACTTACAAGTGAAGTGAATCCCCCCTTAGATATCTTTAGATATTTTTAACTGTAAATTGATTTTAGTTGGGGTGTTTTAAATTTATTGGGCCAAAATTTGTTTAATTCTTTTAAAAATTTTAAATTTTGTATGTGATGTTTTTATTCTTGGCTGTTCACCGCCCTGAGTCCAGCAGAAGAAGGGCGGTATAAAAATTTAATAAAATATAATAAAATAAATACAACCATAATTGAGCCCAAAATTTATGTTGCTAAGTGAAAATTTGCTTGTTAGAAGGTCGCAAAAGGGGATAAAGACTCTGGGACACTGCAACTGTCATAAATGTCAGACAGTTGTCAGGCATCCAAATGTAAATCACATGACCATGGGGATGCTGCAATGGTCATAAGTGTGGAAAATGGTCATGTCACTTTTTCAGTGCTATGGTAACTTTGACCCATCACTAAATGAACTGTTGTAAGTTGAGGACTATCTGTAATGTGCCCAGTCTATGTAGTCCAAGGAGAACAGCAGAAATGTCTAGCGTACACCAATGACCTCCTTCATTGACTAACACTTTTGCTCTTTTATGTATTTCTCCCTTGGGAAATGGAAGGTCTCATCTACTACTATGTCTCTCCCCGCCCCCCCCTCCCCAGAGATGTCCACTGTGTTTGGTTAACCTCTTCATTTACAGATTCTTTGGGTGGTTCCAATGCAGAGTAGGAGGGAGTTTGGAAGGCTGTGGCTTTTCTGGGAAATGCTGATGGAATTGTCACACCAAGTCACGAGTATGTCCATATCTGGCATTTTCTCGGAATGTTCAGATTCTAGGTAGTCCTTCCAATGGATCAAATGATGCCTTTGTCTCTTTGTCTAGACGAGTCCAAAATTTCTTCGACTTCATATTCTTCCTCAGCATGCACAATCACTGGTGGAGGCAATCTGTACTGAGAGTGTATAGGGCTAAGAGGGCCTTTGACTAGCAATGAACGGTGAAAAACTGGGTGGACTTTCATAGACGGTAGTAATTGCAAAGGAAAGGCTAAAGAATTAATTGCTGAAGGACCTGAAAGGACCCTGTGAACTTTGCATCAAGTTTCTAATAGAAATCAGGAATTTGGTACCTTCAGCAGTTGGCAGCCCTTCATGCTGATGAGCTTCTGCAACCTTCTTGTAAGACTGTTTAGATTGTTCAAGCTGCTGTTGTGCAAATAACTGTTCTAACCCTTCAAACACTGTCTTCTGTCTACTCATCCAAGCAAATTACACTCTCATTTTTAGAAATAAACTTTCTGTAAAAGTTCGCAAAGCCTACAAAACACTACAGTATTTGTGTTATGTGGAGCCTGACATGAAAACACTTCGTACGCTTTCTGGGGATCCATTTGGATTCCATATGTAAAAATGTGGTAACTGAAGAAATCTAACTGTTGCAAGTCAAACACATACTACTTTAATTTAGCAAAGAGGTGCTTTTCCCTCAGTCTTCTTAAGACTTCACACACATGATGGTCATACAGTTTCTTATCTTCTGAATAGATTAGGAGATCAGCCATATAAATTACTATAAAAATGTCAATTTTATCTGGAAAAAATGGTTCATAAGTATTTTGGAGGTCTAGTATGCACACACTTTTCAATTAAGTCTGATATGATATTATAATCGCATTAAGGGCTTTGTAACCATGCATGGTGCTGATTGGAACCTCATTGGTTATGGAGAACGTGGGGGACAAAGAGTGTAGGTGCCAAAGTTGGCAATTTTGAAGTCTAATAAAATCTTTTTTGCAGATTACAATCCAAATACTGTTTCAACATTGAGAAATCTTTTTCTGACATGGGATTCTCTTAGCAGAGATTTTAGCCCCGGGACCAAATCAGTTGCACAATCATTGTCTCTATGTGGGGAAAGGACTGATGGCTCCTCTTCCCCAAAAATCTAACAAAGCCTGTGTACTTGGTAACTTTGCCTCTTCGTCCTTGGAATTTTCTTTTGTCTATGGTAAAAGGGAAGTTGCTTGCACATGATGGAACTGGCAAGCTGGAGTGGGAAAAGACAGAATTCCTGTCTCCTAGTCTCCTTTCTCCCTATTGTCAAACTTCAGCTACACTGATCCTAATGCAGTTGGGATGTGAAGGTGGTGCATGACATTAAGGGGCAATTCTTCTGCATGTTTTGCTATTGTTAGCTTCAGTTATTCCTAAATCTATAAAATTGCATTTCTTCTTGCCCATGGGGTAACAGCAACAGTCAAAGTAACAGAATTTTTCAGCAACATACCTTGATTCAGATGGAATCAAGCCTGTTTAGTGATTGACACTCACATGTTGTCATTTCTCAGGCCTGGACTCTGCACTCAGGTCAATTCAATGTTCTCCCATAGCCTGGCTTGGATGATCTTTCTTCGAGGGGCTTTGGTTGGGCAGATTCTTACCATATGTCCAGATTCTCTGAAATAAAAGCAGAGTGCTAGGTCTACACACCTCTGCCTTTCTTCAACTGCTGTTCTCTTTGCCACCTTTACTTGCATGGGTTCCTCCTCCCCCAATTCAGTCCCTGCCAGCATGAGTGGGGAGAAGGCTGAATAGTAAGATTTTGAGTTCAGTTCTCTCTGAATTTCTTCTAGGCATTAAATTTCTCCCAGGCCTGCATTAATGATCACTCAAAGCTGGTAACCTGGTCTAAATTCTAAGGAACGCTTTGTCTTATCAGCTTGGTGTTGATTTTAGCGTTTATCCTTTGTCTATACTGAGCAGTTAGGACTACTTTGTTATACTCCAGATCTGTGGATTTAATTTGAATTCAACTACATACAACCTGACCTTTCTGTTACTCTGTTTAAGCTGGTGGATCTGGACGGTAGCTATCACTCTTATTGGATCTCCAAAATGATCTCTGAAGTTGTCCATGAAGTTCTGATCATTATCCATAATTGGGTCATTCTTTTTTGATGATTGGGAGGTGTCAAGATGAAGAATACCCTTGAGAGTCAGTTGAAAGTTCCGCCACTCAACAACATATTGTGGAGTCAGAGCAACCGGAGTTGCTGGCTGTACCAGATTTTGCACCTGTTGCACTAGCTGAAGTACTATTGCTCTCAAATTGTATACTTCATTCTCTATTCTATCCTGTCGCCATAGCACAGCATCCATTCCTTCATTTGCTGCTGCTCTCACTTGGGCATCAGTTGCCATCCTGTTGTTGCTTTCTAGGAGAAAAGTTGATGCTCAAGCTCAACCCTTCCAAGACTGAGTGGCTGTGGCTCCCGGCATCCCGATATAGTCAGTTGACTCCATCACTGATTATTGGGGGCGAGTCTTTGGCCCCCACTGAAAGGGCTCGCAATCTGGGAGTCCTCCTGGATAGGCAGCTGTCTTTGGAGGAACATCTGACGGCTGTTACCAGGGGGACCTTTTATCAGGTTCGCCTGATTCACCAGTTGCGCCCTTTCTCGATCGGGATTCCCTGTGCACAGTCACTCACGCCCTTGTCACGTCTCGCCTTGACTACTGCAACGCTCTCTACATGGGGCTCCCCTTGAAGAGTACCCGGAGGCTCCAGCTGGTCCAGAATGCAGCAGCGCGGGTAGTGATGGGAGCAACATGGCGCTCCCATGTAACACCGCTCCTGCGCGAGCTGCACTGGCTCCCGGTGGTCTTCCAGGTGCGCTTCAAGGTGTTGGTTATCACCTTTAAAGCGCTCCATGGCATCGGGCCTAGCTATCTGCGAGACCGCCTGCTGCTACCGACGACCTCCCATCGACCCGTGCGCTCCCACAGAGAGGGCCTCCTCAGGGTGCCATCAACCAAACAATGTAGGCTGGTGACCCCCAGGGGGAGAGCCTTCTCTGTGGGGGCTCCCACCCTCTGGAATCAGTTGCCCCCAGAGATAAGGAGAATCCATGACCTCAATGCCTTCCGTCGTTCCCTGAAAACCCATCTTTTCCAGCAAGCCGGGTTGGCTTAAGAAGAAATTTTTAAATTCTTTTAATTAGTCTGTGATTTTTTAACTTTATGGCCAAAATTTATATATATTTTTAAATGTTTTAATATTTGTATTCTATGTTTTTTATCTTGGCTGTACACCGCCTTGAGTCCTCAGGGAGAAGGGCGGTATATAAATTGGAAATTAAATTAAATTAATTAAATTAAATTAAATTAAATTAAATTAAATTATTAAATTAAATTAAATTAAATTAAATTAAATTAAATTAAATTAAATTAAATTAAATTAAATTAAATAATTAAATTAAATTAAATTAAATTAAATGTGTCTGAGAAGATTAATGTCAGATGCAAATAACCAGATCTACAGGTGAAGAGTTCGATTAGCTGTTTTATTGTTCAAGCCTAATATACAGAAATATTTTCAGATTGACAGTTTGTACCAAGGTGCAAAGAGTAGATAAGGTTCAACAGCGTTCATGACTTTGCCCACTTGTGCCCACGTAGGGATTCCAGATTAATTTCCCTTTCGATTCCTCCCGCTGGCTTGGCCAGTCTCTCTCAATAGCCAAGCTAACTTACAGCTAAACAAAACTTTGATGGTTTTTATAAGAGTGTTTCTTTCCATTGTTGCTGCTATTCCTATTACAAACATCCTGTCTTTCCTCAGCCTCTTTTATGCAGAAACATAATTTTCTTTCAGTTCATTTTCACATGCATGCCTGTTTCCTTAGATGCAGTTAAGGACTGACAGAGTTGTTTTCACACAATGGAAAATGCTAATATGTAACAGGATAAATATGATTTAAAAATTGAGATAGACAATTAAAAGACATAAGATTACTCCAGTGGATCTTGCTACTAAACAGGATTGAGTTAAATCTTGGAATTGAGTTAAATCTTGTAAATATCTGTAGTCTTATATAATATCTTGACAAATTTATTAAGCACAATCATAATGATTACCATAAAATATTTTCCCCATGAGCTTAGCAGTCTTTTAGTCACCAATAAAGGTTGTTAATTCAATGTGAAAGTATTGTGTATTATTTTTAAAGAAAATTGAATTTGAAATACATTTTAAATTTAGTCTACGTTACACCCATTTTTAAATTCACAAAAATCTCATATGACATATAGAATATTTTATATGTGAAAAGGTATATTACTGCAAAGCTCTGAAGACATTTTTGAAATGAGCTTATCACTTTGGTGATTGCACTTGAACAGTTTTCTTAACAGGATAATATAAATGTTTGACATTTCCCTTTTTCAGGATATTTTTAATGTTCTGATTTAGCTAGAATCCTAATGTTACTTTGCATACAACTAAAATACACTTTTGCAGATTGCAAATATACAAATTGGAAAGGCTCAGGTATTGCTGCCCTCCATAGAGGAAGACCACCTGAAATACCTATTAACTGTGGCAGAAAACCAAGTCTAGGTAAGTGAATGTTTTTTCTATTAATATCCTATGCTCACGGTTTTTTTTTTTTTACTTCTGCTAAAAATGTATGTTATCTTACTGAAAAGTAAGATAAATGTAAAATAATGCAATTACAATAATTAGATATCAAAATATTAGAGGTACACCTGATATGAATAATCTTAAATTAAAAATTGCTGGGAAATGTACAAAAAGCTGCATGTTTTGTACCATGTTTTCCCGAAATTAAGACCCTGTCTTATATTTTTTTGAACCCTGAAATAAGCGCTTGGCCTTATTGCCATGCACTCAAAAGCCTGATTGGGCTTATTATCAGGGGATGTCTTATTTGGGGGGAACCAGTGTACTTTCACCTTATCTGTTAACTTCTCTGTTACTCCTTCCTCTGAAACCTGAACCCAGCATCTACAAAATTTTGTATTTAATTAATCCCCCTCCTTTAAAACAAACACAATTTTAAACTTAAGAGTTATTATAGCTATCTAGGAAGGAGAGAAAGTAGCTGCCAAACTTTCAAGAATTCCCTTTGTCAAATTAAAGAACTAACTTATAATTGCTTTGGCTTGATTGCTTGCTAAGGAGCTTTTTGAAATAAGGCTATTGCTCAATGGCTATGCATGTGCTTTGTATACAGGAGATCTGTTTATATACAGTTCAAATAAAAATGACAAATATCCCTCAGAATAAACAGTTTCAAGCTAGATAGATGAAGATGTAACCTGTTATAAGGGAACTTCATTTTTTCCATATTAGTTATTGCAGCAGAAATAACCATTGATCAGAAATCCTAAATATAACATAATCTGAATGATTATCCTTTCTCTTTTCTTAAAAAAATGCATAATCTTAACATTTTTTCCTGTTTTAGTGGAATTAAATTATGCAAAACAGTTGACTGGATGTACACGATACAGTTGTTCATTCCCAGAAAATATGTACCAACATATAAAGATGCATAGACGGATTCTTGGTCATCTTTCTGCAGTCTATTGTGTAGCATTTGATAGGACTGGACATAGGATATTCACTGTGAGTTTATTTATTTATTTGATAGAAGTATATGATTTGCCTGATAGATATGGAGTTCTGGGTGACTAACAAATACAATAAAATAATTATTAAAAGCAATCAAAAACATATGTGCATAGAGCAAAATGAGCTCACCCAATATCTGGATCCTATAATTGGTGAAAAAGCTGGGTCTTTAATGCCTTCTGAAAAGCCAGCATAGTCAATATCATCCAAATCATGGGGATTCTGATTTTCTCCTGGATCCCATTAGATAGCATTGTTTCATAGAGGGAGCCTAGAGAATATTCACCCTATTGGACTTCATAGGATGAGCAGAGTTAATTGGAAACAGGTGGAGATAAGTTTATTGTTAAAGTTGTATGTTTGAAATATAATAGAAAATGGAGAAACATAAACTCTAGCAATTCATATTAAGTAATTGTTGCTATTGAAATTCTGGCCTAGATGGGATTTTGTATTTAATACAGATTATGGGGAAATATAAATCTCCTGGTTTAATTTAAATCAGTGATTTAAACAAATATGTTAAAGACTAGAAGATTTCAGTGAAACAGGAAATATGCCAGATATCAGAATTTGTACTCGTGGATACTGGGATAGGAGGGAAGCTTCCATAATCATCTTGACTGAAATCCAGATCTGTCAAATCCTTTTAGAGTAAAGTCACTCATTTTCATTAATATCATGAAATCTTGATTTAAATGTGTTCCTGTTTAACTAACTTCGGGTACTATGGACCAAATTTCAATGTAGGCTTCATTTCTGAAATAGTAGTTCAAAAAACAATTTCCATTGATTTTTGAAGTCTGTCCAGACAAATGATGCAATTTACATTAATGAATGTAATTTGTTTAATAATGCATTTATATCAATTGCATATTTCTGTAATTTCATTAATACAAATTACAAAAACATCAATTTTGTAATTTTATTAATTAATGGTGCAATTTCCGATTTAAAAAACATTTGGCTTTATTGGACACCTTTTCCTGAAATGATCTATTAAAGAGAAGTTTTACTGCATATACTGTACCTGGTACAAGAAGCCAGGTTCTGTATGTCCATTCTCAAATCTAAGCTGTTTGAGAGCCATAGGATTCAAAACATGATTGTTAATTTCACCAAGTCCTATTTAAAACATACTTTGTTGCATTTATTTTATAGCTCATTATGAAACTGATAATTAATTTGTATGGCAGTAAAATAGAAGTAGCTGTGAATAGAACATTCTATTGTTGTAAATTTCTCTTCTGTTAAGAAATGCTTTTGCTTTTATATTAACATTCTCTAAGAAATCAAAATAAGGTAGAGCTAAGGAAACAATAGCACTGAGAATAATTGTAAAAATTTAAAAAATATATTGTCAGGGAATACATTAGCCTTGCTAAATTAAATATCACTTAATGGCAATATATTGATCCATTAGTTACCCTTTTTGTCTATTTATTTGGTATATGATCCGATTAAACCTAAATTGTAATCGGGTAGACTATTACAGACTGTTAGCTCAGTTTACATTTTGAGCTATATCATGAAAAATCTATACCACCATTTAAATAAAGCTAAATTATAAACACTGATGTACAAACCCCAGTGATGTATTCAGAAACATCCTGAACTTGAAGAGAACACAGTATGGCTTAGCACAATGTGTGGGCCAAATCATTTTATCTATTACTCAGATGTGTTCTCTTATTTCAAAACAGTCTTAGATGTAGAATATTACAAATTTTTATATTAAACTGCATTTGAGAATAAATCTATATATACTCATGTGACACATGTAAATTTAAGTGATGATTAGATGCTAATTAACTTTTGTTTTTATTCAGGGATCAGATGACTGCTTGGTAAAAATTTGGTGCACGCATAATGGTCGGTTATTAGCTACCCTAAGAGGCCATTCAGCAGAGATCTCTGATATGGCTGTGAACTTTGAGAACACAATGATTGCAGCTGGTAGTTGTGATAAAATTATCAGAGTTTGGTGTCTTAGAACATGTGCCCCAATTGCTGTTTTGCAAGGTCACACAGGATCAATTACATCTTTGCAAGTAAATTCTTCATTTATTTATATATGCTTGTTAATGCATGTTGACAAACTATTTTTAAAATTGCTTTTTATACCATAGTACATTTTGGGATCTTTACTTCGTGTGTTTCTAAATTTGTAGTGATCAGAAAGTTGCAGTTGTATAATTAATGATGTCTCTGAAAATGACATGATTCCTTGTTGCATGTTTAATTTGATTGAGATCATAGTCTTTGCAAATTTATAAAATATTTATAGACCACCAAATCCATTAAAATTTGGTCTAATGGTTAAAGTATCAGATTAGAAAGCAGGAGACCGTACGTTCTACTGTCATCCTGTCCAGTCACTCACTCAGCCCAATTCACCTCACAAGATGGTTGTTGGGGAGAAAATAGGAGGAGGAGTATTAGGTATGTTTGCTGCCCAGTTTGGAACATCTGAATTGGCTGATTTTGTCCTGAACATTACTTTTTTACATTATTCTTTGAATAAAAATCTGCTTATTGAAAATGCTGGTGATAAAATTCTATTCTATTCACCTCTATTGTGATACCTCAGATATGCTCTAGAATATTCAATTCTCTAAATAGATTTTGAGAGTCTTCATAGGATAAGAAGGAAACCAAAATTTCCTAGTCCCCAGCTAGGTTGATAAAAATCATTGTATCATTAGAAATTAAGCATTGATTTCACTGTTGGATAAGAACATGTTGCATAGTTTGGACAAATGAAGCAGCTACAGAATTACAGACTGTCATGAGCTAGAACAACAAATTTTATTATCTAGTATCATACAAAACTAAAATCAGCTCCAGAATGTGTAAGCCTAGACAATTGTATGTACTCATACTGAGCATATGTGTGATTGTAAATCACATTTGCTGTAGTGTGTTAATAAATTATATCACTTGGTGCTATATTTTATTTTTACTTTTGAATGTTTTTAGAGTATGCAAACTATACTTAGTTAAGGAATTAAACATGGAAATTTGAACACTGACAGAAATGCTGGAATTTTTAACATTTATTCAAAACATCTGTCTATTTATAACACATTGTAACTGGTTATTTTACAGTTCAGCCCATTAGTCAAAGGTTCAATAAGATATATGGCGTCCACAGGCGTAGATGGAACAGTATGCTTTTGGCAGTGGGATACCACATCCATGAAATTTAAGTATGTATTTTTCTATATTACTAATTAATTATTTTGATAAATAGCATATTTAGTTTGTTAAAGTTACTTTTACATTTCAATAAGAAAATGATTTTTTATTACAGAGTATAAAAAGAGAATCTTACTGCTACAAAAGGAAGTAAAGAAAAACTATTTTCTTTGTAATATGGAGATGTCTGAATACATTGGAAATAGAATTTTATTTTTATGAGCTGTTAATGTAAAATCTCCATACTATTCATAATGCTAGATGCATACAAGTAACTCTTGTTGTCTTTGAAGTAACAGGCCATTGAAATTCATAGAAAAACCTAGACCTGGAGTTCAGATGCTTTGTTCTTCTTTTAGTGTTGGTAAGTAAATGATATACTAAAGCCGAATTTGTTTGTACTAGTCACTTTTATACTTTTATACAACCTCACAGAATGATATATATGTGCATGTATGTATGTATGTATGTATGTTTGTATGTATGTATATTCTCTGTCCCCAAATCAGGTACTACTTTCCTTAGTAGTACCCTATTTACTACAATTGTTTGAACTCAGTAGACTTCTTTGTAGGTATACACAGAATTGGACATTGAATAATCCAGGTCTTCCTTGATTGATTGACAGTTTTTCACTGAAGACTTTAAAAAATATTTCCAGATCTGTAGAAATGGATTAGATATAATTCAAGATAGCTTAAGGTAGGGGTCCTCAAACTACTACTGCGGGCTGCATATGGCCTGCCGAAGCCATTAATCCAGCCCATGCAGGACCATGAGGCTGCCCTGCCCGCCTGCCAACCCCCACCTTTCGGCCGAGTGCAGTACTTACCTTCGCGAGCCCTGCAGGCTGGAACTGGAAGATAAGGCCAACATTTTTGGCCTGCAGAGTGGTTTTGGAGGTGGGGGCGGTGAAAAATGAGGGGTGCAAACACCCCAGGAAACCAAAAATGGGCCTGTTTTTGGTCTCCCCCACCTCCAGTAGCATTCTTCAGGCCAAAAACGGGATGCACGGACGCCTCCCGGGGCATCTGCACCCCCCGTTTTACACCTCCCCTGCCTCCAGAAGATAGAGACTGAGAGATAGACAGAAAGAGAGAGGAAGGGAGGGAAAGAGAGAGAGACAACAGACAGAGAGAGAGAGGGAAAGAGAGAGAGAGAGACGAGGCACACACAGAGAGCTAGCTAGACAGAGAGAGAGAGAGAGACTTATTGATTGTAAGCTCCTTTGGGCTGAGAAGAATTGCTGCAAAACTGAGTTTCCTGAAGTGGACCCACTAGACGACTGAAAAAACGATCTAATAAAAAGAAAAGTCAACCAAAAGAGCAACATGCAAACAAAAGCACATAAAACACCCCCAGGAGCAAAACAAATTAAAGTTTAATTTGTGTGCATTTTTTAATGGATTGCTAAACTGGCCATGCCTACCTAGTCACATGACCTAGCCATGCCCACTGAGTCGGTCCGGCCCCCCAACAGTCTGAGGGATCGTGAATTGGCCCCTGTTTAAAGTTTGAGGACCCCTGTCTTAAGAGAACCTATTACAATCAGGACAGATTGGTTAACAAACCTATCAAAAACTTTTTTAAAAATAATCCGATTTATTCTAGTTAGAGTTCTTCATTTGCATTTGTTTCCTTTCATTGTTTTAAGCAATTTCCTATTTTTTTTAGGTGGAATGTTTTTAGTAACTGGAAGTACTGACTATGTTATCAGAATATATTATTTTGGTTCTGAAATTCCTGAAAAAATTGCAGAACTAGAGAGCCACGCTGTAAGTAATGTAATATTAAATTTTGCCATAAATTCACGTTTTAATATAAAATAAAGATTTATGACTGCCTGTAGTCTAAATGAAAACATTTTATCTCACAATCCAGGTTGAAGTAATTGGTATAATTAGATGTAGAACAAGTTGGATTTCTTTATTTCTTATAAAGAAATTTAACCATGCAGTCATGATCATAATGTCTTCCAGATTGGTGCAGGAGGCCTTCCAGGCCCAAAATGCACCTGCGGTCCCCCAAAATGCAATGCGAGGGAGCCCCATGTCTGTGCCTGCTTGTTCCCCACATGTGCCCCGCCCCTGTGCATGCATGGCAGAGACCTGAAGACCAGCTGGCCGGCGGGAGGCACGCGCGCATGCGTAGTAGAGCTGGGCTGGGGTGACGGCTGGCATGGCCGCAGTGAGGGTTCTGAGTGCCACAGATTCGCCATTCTGGGGTTAGTCATTGCAGGGGAAAGATAGATAGTTTGATGTCTAACCAGGGAACTCAAGGTGACAGTGAAAATGGCCACTGGACCCTAAACGGTTTGCTTTTCAAGGCCTGGGCAGTTGTTTGTGATTTCATGCAAAGTTTGAAGACTTCTAAAGCATAGCTAATTCCTTCTGATGAAAGACTGTTGTTAGTTTCATATTCATATTCAATATATTATGAATCTAAGTGTGAAAAATAAATAATACCTGGACTCTAATTCAGTTTTGGACAATCCTGTTGTTATCACCATGATCTTTCTTTGCTTTCATTAAATAAAAGTAGGACCATTTCCAAATTTGAACACATGTTGCTTGAATTTTATTTTAATGTACATTTCTTGTTTCAGGACAAAGTTGACAGTATTCAGTTTTCAAATAGAGATGACAGGTATTTTTATAAAGATTGTTTTGTTAAATGAACTATGTCAGAGTAAGCTAGCATTTTTTAACAGTCATAGAAGATTAATGTTCTCTGGATTTTTTGGGGGGGAACAGAAAGTAGCATGTACATGAAATCCAATGATTATAGGTATTCATACAGAAAACAAGTTTGATATTCATATGACTCAGAAATGAATTATCAGAATTTATTGAACATTTTGCTGGAATAAGTTGTATGTCATTGACATTGTAGTTTGGGAGTACCATTGAAGACAGACGGTTATTCATTTGTAGTAGTAAGATCTATCAAAGAAACATATCCATTACTATTTAAAGTACATTATTTGGAATATATATTCCAAATATTCATATATATATAATAAAGCCATACAAATTAATATGGTATGGTTAGGGAGGAAAATACATGAAGAAATGGGAAGAATAAGCCATTGCAATTTGTACTTGTGAGTTGCAAAAAATATACAGACTGTATGTATGTAGCTCCACAATAGCAGTTTTTGGACAGCCTAGGTTTAGAAGATATTGTGCTTATTATAAAAGACGGTACAGGAGTGAGATGCCCACATGCTTGGATCTCACATAGCAAGGTTATTGTACTTTAATGTGTGTATGGGTTTATTTGTCCTTGTTTGTCTTCAGAGTTGCAGCTGCCAACCTGTGAACAGAATAGAAATAAATATATTGAGAGAGAAACAAATAGTGGCTCAGGAGAATATCTACTCTCTTCTGATATAGGAACATGTAGACTTGGGTTCAGAGCATTTGTTATAATAATCAAATTGTTGGTAGGCCCGTACTGTATGATTTGGTGAGTTGTAAATATATCACAAAGATCTCTGTGCTCTTAAGAAATATATAAATATCATTGGAGATCAACTTTTGTGGGAGGTATTGCTCTAGTTACATTTTATATATGCAATATGCATGGATTCAGCATTTTAAAAAGATGCTATTTAAAATATGAACAAATGATTTCTATTTTGTATGTCATATAGTCTTTTTAAAATTTATGTTAAGGTTCATAAGTGGCAGCAGAGATGGAACAGCTCGAATCTGGCAATTTCAGCAAGCAGAGTGGCAGAGCATTTTGTTGGATATGGCTGACAAATTACCAAGGTAGGTTTACTTTATTTGTGAATAGTATCAGCATTAAATTAATTTTAAAAAGATTGTGCTATGTAATTTGGAGGAACCTTCTAAATACTTGGGAGAAATGATTTTTTTTAAAGGATATAATTTGGTGGAAGGGTTAAGGCCAGTTTACTTTAAAATAACTGGGTTAATATAGTTTGGTATTCATAGCAAAGTTTGGTATGCCCCTTTTTGTGAAGATATTCCCAATGTAGAGTGACTTCTATATTAATATTTTAAACTTTATTCGCCATATTTATAGCTCATCACAATTGTACGTTGACTCTTCATAGCTCACAAACATAAAAATAAAAATAAAATATTTTTATAGAATAAAACCAACAATCAAAATAGATAAACTTGTTAGGTCAGTGCTCCAGAAAAACTCCAATTTAAGAAATTTCAAGAAGATGACCACAGTTGGGACCAAGTACAATTCTGGTGGGAGGCCATTCTAAAGGGCTCTAGAAGGCTGGACCAACAATAGAGGCACAATACTTCTGGGCCTTGGCCCTCAGTAGGAGACAATCAGCTGTTTCTCCCAGCATGAATTAAATAGCATATTTAAAATGCAGAATACTGTATTTAAATGTTTACTTGAATTCATTCAAAGCAGTGACCCGTGTTCAGAGGAGGATAAATTTATGAAACCCAAAGTGACTATGATAGCTTGGAGTCGAAATGATAATCTAGTGGTTACTGCTGTGAACAATCATCTGCTCAAAGTGTGGAATTCTTATTCTGGGCAGCTTTTACATGATCTCAAAGTAAGTAAAAATTTCTGTTTTCTATAATTTTTCTTCAGATGAAATATTATTAGATACATTTTCTTAAAATATGAAATATTCATGGAACACAGTGTTAAGAAAACTGAAACAAACATGAATGTAATTAAGTGGCTAGTAGTCAGTGACTAGTACTAGAAATGACACTAGAAATGATAGCACCAAATGGAAGTTAGATAATAACCTTTCTTTAAAGAAAAACAGCAAAAATGCTTACTTGAAGATAGGGAAAGCCAACATTTGGACAATTTTGGAACTTTTTATTTACACTATGATATGTAACAGCAAAATTTCAATGATTGTTAATCCCTATGTCTCAGAAACTAGGGGTTGTCAGAATTTTTTTGGATATTAAATTTGGATGAATGGATAAATAAATTGTCTATGGTGATTCTCAGTCATCCTAGTCATGGTTGTCCCAAAGGTGCTTTTTCAAAAGGCAAAAGAAGTCAGAACTAAAGCATCTTGGATCAGAAGTGAAACGTCTTCAAGGAAAAACAAAGAAAGTCCAGGTGCCTTTTGAGAAAGCACCTTTGGGACAACCATGACCTGGATGACTGAGAATGTCCATAGATATTTATTTGCAATTTAACAATGAATAATGAAAAATCCACTTTTCTCCATGACTAATATATTAATTTCTATTCAAAAAGGGACATGCGGATGAAGTGTTTGTTTTGGAGCCCCATCCATTTGATTCCAGGATTATGTTGTCCGCAGGCCATGATGGCAATATCTTCATCTGGGATATAGAAAAAGGCATTCAAATGAAACATTATTTTAATATGGTAAATACTATTTCTAAAAGTATTGTTTTAGCAAGACATGCATTTTTTAAAATTGCTACCTTCAGCTTTATTGCCACTTAAATAATTATTTATTAGAAGCACCACGCAGCTAATTTAATCTAGGAAGGAGGATTTTTGAAAAGACTATAGTGTTCACAATTTCAATAGAAAATGGTAAAGTTCTCTGTTAAAAAAAGTTTAATCTTCATTTTGGCAATTCAATTTCCCAATTATATTTTTAAGTGCACATCAGATTTAAAGTATAAATTTAATCAATAATAATTGTCAGTTGTATATACATGCAATGACTAAGTATTAAAAAGTCAAGTTTTGTTATTCTAGACCAGGGGGTGTCAAACTCAATTTCATTGAGGGCTGCATCAGGATTGTGTTTGACCTTGGGAGACCGGGTGGGCGTGGCCAGGGTGGCATGGCCAACTCAATGTCACTCATGTCGGGGTGCCTATAGTGGCCCAGGTGGGGCTGGGGGGATCCATTGTCTCCAGCGGAGGAAGGCGAGACCAAGGAGAGGGCCAAACCTTTGTCCTCCAGAGGAGCCTCGCCATCCTTCTCAGGCTACACGGAGGACCCCCAGACGGCAGTGCAAGCTGTCCAGAGCCCTAGGCAGCAGTGGCCAAGCGGCCAGTACAGCCCTCGAGTTCCCAGGGCACTGGGGCTCCACAGCCCAGCCCAATTCCCCAAGGGAGTGCCAGGCTGCGCTTACCACCTCCTTGAGGCTGCTGTTGCTGTGCTTACTCTCCTTGGTCAGGTTGCTCATGGTGTGTGCAGGAGGGCAAAGAATGTGGGTCAGAGGGAGGTCCACACCCTTTCCATGTGAGGAGACCCGGCTTTGTAACCAAAGCATTCTCAGCAATAGATGGGAGACCACCAGAAGAGGTCAGGAGGAGGAGACAAGTTTTTGGCTGCCATGGCCTCCAGCGCACTGCCAGAAGCCATCCATTATTTTTAAGTAACTCAACTGATTCCTTTTTACTAATCTTAGCTGCTTGCTGAGATGCACATTTTGTGTTAATGGGGCAGAGGTCATCAGTATCAGATGGATAAGACTTCATCTGAAAAGCTATAAATTGTTCTGTAAAGTTTTTGTTTTGATTTTTATTTAGATTGAAGGTCAAGGACATGGTGCTGTGTTTGACTGCAAGTTTTCATCAGATGGCCAGCATTTTACCTGTACAGATTCTCATGGTCATCTCTTGATATTTGGGTTTGGTTGTAACAAATCATATGAAAAGGTATTCTTTCAGCTTTATTTTTTTAGCTGTTAAAACAGGGGTCCTCAAACTTTTTAAAGAGGGGGCCGATTCACAGTCCCTCAGACTGCTGGGGGGCTGAACTGGCTGACTGGGCGTGGCTATGTGGTCATGTGCTTGGGTGGGCATGGCCAGTTTAATTGTCCATTTTATGCCTTTCTCTTTCCTAAACTGTACTTGCTCAAGCCAAGGAATCTATTTATTTAATAAGATTCACCCCCCCCCCCCGCAAAGGAAAAAAGAGCACAAAGTTTCTTGCCACTTGCCTAACTTCATTACAACAGCAGCTTCAGGCTCCTTAAAATAGGCCATTGAAAAAGTAATAAAATAAACAGGATTTCCTTCAAAATAACTCCTGATCATGTTTCAGATGACCACACGATAAACCAGACTCAGAACTGCAGCAATTAAGACTGCAACTAAAACCCCCAAGATGGGCATTGAGAGACACTGGAAACAGGCAGAAGGCAAGAATCAACACCACCACCCCCAAAGCATCCAATGGTGAATTAAGGAGGGATAATGGTCCCTCAGACTGTTGGAGGCCAGACTATAGTTTGAAACAAACATGAACAAACTTCTGTGAACACTGCACATATCTTTATTTGGGACTCTTTGCAAGCAGCAACATCAGGACCTGTGCCTGCCAACGGGGGATGCGGCCAGGGAAGTGATAGGACACCAGATTACTTTTTTTTAATTATTTGGGATTACAAGGCTAAAGGTCTTTTAAGCCTGAAGGAGAATTCAAATTGATTTGTTTTTTGCCACACTTGTGCCTGTGTATCCACAAACATGAAAGCTACCAAAATTGTTCAGAAACCGATTTGGTGGATGTACTTTATATATGGCAGAATCAAAGCAGTGGGTGAATTCTCCTTCAGGCATTATAATGCGGTTGCTTTTGAATTAGTGTTAGCCAATTTCAGCTGATTTTGAAAAAGCTACGAGACATGGAGACATATCCCCCATCCACCCACTTTAAAAGCGCAACTTTACAAGCAGCCCTTCCCCTACTCAGACATTGGCCCTGGTTGACATGGCTGTGAAAAAGGCTTTTAATTTAAAACAGCCAGTTTCCAAGCTAGGAGAAGGCAAGCAAAAAATCCCCCATTCCAACTGTGAAAAAGATCCCATTTACATTGCTTTCAAAGGCTTTTAATTTAAAGCAGTACTTTTTTAAGCTTTTCATATCACCTCTCACTGGCCCTCCCCCCCACCCTTCGGCCTTACCTTCGGCAGCAGCTGCGTGATCAGAAGTGCAGCTCAACCGGTGAAATAAGTGTGGCTGGAGTGGATGCTCGCTGGAAGATAAAGCCGAGGGTAAGGGGGCAGGGCTTAATCCCATCACTCCGTGGGCCGGATGTTTTGCATTGGCAGGCTGTATCTGGCCCGCGGGCCATAGTTTGAGGATCCCTGTGTTAAAATATATAATGTTCTAATCTCACCAATCTTGTCATGTATTCATTTATTTCATGTGCTTACATTCAGCAAAAGCTTTAATTGGTAAATTGGTGGCGTTAAACCTCAGTCTGTAGAGGGATTGAGAACTGAACAACATAATTGTCTTTCTGTTTTTTTAAAAAAAGAATGAAGGTACATCACTGCAAGTAGTTGCCTTCTCTAGTCTCAAAAGATGGGCTTTCTTTTGTTTCTAAATTATAGAAATTATTGAGATTGTTGCTAAACTATTAATCCTTTGTGTTAATATTTAAATGTAAAAATTAATTTATAAAAAGTAACAATTTCACCAATTTTCTTTTGTGTATAACACAGACAGTTCAGTTATATTTTGAGTAAACACAGATTAAGCATTCCTTAGTCTTAGATGCCCATTCTGTTGTTTTGAAAAACAAAATATTTGCCTTGAAAAGTCTCAACTATTACAAATTATTCTCAACTATTACAAAGAAAAAATTAGACTGGAACTATAGTAAAATATTGCCCTTCTTGGAGATTGATTTAAGAGAACATAGAGAACCATCTTCTGCAAAAGGAATAATTAAAAAAATATTTTGTATGAGTGATTGTGCTAGATCAAAATAAGTCTTAGGACAACAATCTGCTTCTTAGGAAACCAGGGATTGAAATTTGTTAAATATTTCTCATAAAATAAATTATAGTTTTCCTGAAGTTTTCCTTTTTTGTTTTCACTGTAACATATCTAGTTTAGATGTAGTTAATAAAGTTAATTATATATAAGCTTCATTGTTTTCTAGATTCCTGATCAGATGTTCTTCCACACTGACTATCGACCACTGATTCGAGATTCTAATAATTATGTCCTAGATGAACAGACACAACAGGCACCCCACCTCATGCCTCCTCCATTCTTGGTAGATGTAGATGGAAATCCCCACCCAACAAAGTACCAGCGATTGGTACCAGGAAGAGAGAATTGTGCAGATGAACATCTGATTCCTCAACTGGGATATATAGCAACAAGTATGAAAGGAACGTTTAAATCTATGGCAAAAATCTTGATAAAACCTGATAAAAATGTTATATAAATATATTGTTTTTGAATTGTACTTGTATTAGATTTATGATATTCAAGCTATAAAATATTAATGCTTTCATTAGGTTAGAGTTGGTACCAATATTCTTTTACTGAAAAAGTCTTGGAATTTTCAACAAAAATGTTATTGTTATACATTCTGATCTGTTTTATATCCTCAAAATGAATGTAGGTTTCCCCAGAATTCAGAGCTCCCTTATACATGCAGCAGTATGCAATTTTTTTTCTTTTTAAGTTTCAATTGTGAAACAAATCTGAAATGTGCCGTTTTAATTGGCCAGACTGCTATTTGAAGATTCCAGTGGCGCTCCAACCTTGAAAACAGCCAATTAAACTATGATATACGAGATGTCACAAAATTTTAACTTGAAACATTTTGCACACTGTACATCCATCATTCTGTCTCCTTTGCTGGAGTTATAGTTGAGGCTTTAAAAAATTTACTTGAGAAAGTACATTTCAGGAGAACATTCAGTTTTCACATTAAATGAAATTATAATTCATTCAAATTTGCTTTCACATTAAAAACTATTTCTCCCATTGGTGTGTCTTTGGAAGAAGGGTCTTTTAACAATGTTTTTAGCTACTTGGGAAAACTCTTTGTAGTAAGATCTTGACAAAAATGAAGAATGTTACTCTTAAAGGATATTTGATTAGACAGGGCAACTTAATCATTTTGCATTTTAGCAAAATAACTGTTTTAATGTCTTCCCATATTCCCCGTAGTAGCCACTTTGTGAGAACATTAATTACAAAGAGTCAAGATTCTAGCTATATACATAGGCAACAAAAAGTTTTTGATTCCTGGCCTACCTTCCTATGCACTTTCTCAATAGCTACGTTTTGCCCATTCTTGAAAAGGATATTTTTCTAAGTTTGCCCAATGTATATTTTTTTTATGGAAAAAAGAATGGAGAAGCCTTTATACACTCCAGATTTCCAATTTTCTTAGGGGTAAGAGGAAAGTAACATTGAATGATTACCTCCTAACAGTAGGCAGGAAGAACTTTCAGATTAAATATTTATATAAACAGATAAGAAAGTTCTGTCCCAAAGATACTTCTAAAGTACACTTGTCAAGATGCATTATACTTAGATGTACTTGTTGAGGCTATGGAAAATTGAATACTTCCAGATATTATATATCTGATACATGCCATCCTAATGTAATAATTTTTTTAAAAAAAATTGATTTATATGCCGCCCTTCTCCGGAGACTCAGGGCGGCTTACAATGCGTTAAGCAATAGCCTTCATACTTTTGTATATTTATACAAAGTCAGCTTATTGCCCCCACAAACTGGGTCCTCAATTTACCTACCTTAGAAAGGTTGGAAGGCTGAGTCAACCTTGAGCCTTTGAATGAATTTGTTCATATCATTTGAATGTCCCAGTTCTGAAAGAAGCTTCTTGGATAAGAAGCAAAATGTTTTCAAAGAATAAACCAAAAAAGTCCAATTGTCTTTTGAAAAAGTACCTTTGGGACAACCATGACCTGGATAATTGAAAATTTCCATAATATTCATTTGAATATTGTTAAAATTTTGTGTGGTCCTAATATATGAAGGAAGTGGGGTTGTAAATGAACCTATACTATCAACATTTGATGCTTGTTCAAAAAATCCAAAAAGAGTGAATTCTTTTCCCAAGAGTATAAATGAATGCTTTTAATTATGTGAGTCTGCAATACTATTGGCAGGTTTTATTGAAAATACTTTCACACTGAAATAAATATTTCCGTTTAACTTTTGCAAGGTGATGGAGAGGTTATAGAGCAAGTAATAGGACAACAGACTGCTGAGCAGGATGAACAGAGTCTGGAGCCCAGCATACTTGATGGCATGATTAGACAGCTACAACAATTGCAGGATCAAAGAATTGGCATAGACCAGGATATTGTTTCAGCTAATCCACACTATGGACAAGAAACACCTAGAAGAGGTTGGTAGTTTAGAATGAAGTTAATTTTTTCTGTTTCCTAGGTTCTTAAATATTTGTTAGTATTTTGAACATTTATTTCTGTTATTAACTGCCAGTTTTTTGTATGTCTGTGGTGGTACAGTGGTTAGAATGCAGTATTGCAGGTTAACTCTGCCCATAGCTAGGAGTTTGATCTTGACTGGCTCAAGGTTGACTCAACCTTCTGAGGTCGGTAAAATGAGGATCCAGATTGTTAGGAGCAATATGCTGACATTTGTAAACCACTCAGAGAGTGCTGTAAAGCACTGTGGAGTGATATATAAGTCTAAGTGCTATAATGCTAATGCTAGGCTGCAGTAATCTTGAGAGATTCCTGATGTTAACAACAGAAGTATGGGCACAGTTTGCATTCTGAGAATCGAAGGCTTTTAGAATGTTGGAGATTCTTAAAAGTACATAATTTACATAGTCTGCTAAAGAATGTTTTTTTTATTTTGATGAGGGAAAACTGTTCCAGTCTTCAAGCATAGCTCAGATTTAGGGAGAAATATTAATGCCAGTATATTTAGGGGAAGTATATTATATTTGAGTGGGGATATTTCACAATTAAAACACTTTGTTTCTTGAGGGACACGAACTCCAGCAGGAAGCGAAGGCTGCCTTACGTGCAATGTGGCACGAAGGCAGATACAGGGCCACTTCGCTCCTGCACTATCCAATGACTCTCCTCCCACTCCTCCTCTCGTGACTCCCTGGCCGGCTGTGGCTGAGCCGGGAGCATGCGCATGTATGGGGAGACCCTCCTTAAGTGAGCAGCCACCCTCCCCGCACACACCTTTCCTGCACTTTGGTGCTCACATGAGGAGGGTCTCCCTGTGTGTGTGCACACTCCCGGTTCAGCCACAGCCGGCCAGAGGGTCACGAGAGGAGGAGGATCACCCGAAGGGAAGCCTCTGCTGCAGCTGGCAATCATTCCTCAACCAGCCGGGATTTCCAAAAATATCCAAAAAAGAAATAAAAGGGGTGAGGAGTGGGGCCAACCAGTGATGGGACAGGGAGCTGCAGCAGAGGACCCAAAGAGCCGCATGTGGCTCCGGAGCTGCGGGTTGCCGATACCCGCACTATACAATGCATTTCTTTTTGCCTCCTGATCTTTGGGTTTATTTTTTATTTGAAATACTTCATAATAAATGTTATCCTAAAATGTTAAGATTCATCTTCTTTTAAATTTTATTTATAGACTATTCTCTTAAGACCTTATTATTTCCTAATCCAAATAACTGGACTACATACTCATTCATGCAATATTTTGTCATATAATTTTAACATTTCTGTTGTAACTATTACAGTAGTTAATCATTTTTTATATGTTATTCTGTGATGTGATTTTACTCCCTGTACTTTATATTTATTTCAGTATTATTCTTTAGATGTTCTGTCTGTATGGTCTGAATCTTTATTCCAAAGACTCAACTCAATGCTAAACTAATTATAATATGGGGAAAATACATAATGCAAGTTAAAAAATCATCCTTATTAAAAAATGTCTTTTGGAGTTGAGTTCACATTTTTTAATTCTCTTCAAATGTTCAGATACTATTACTTGTTCAGTTGAAAAAAAAAGATTAGCTATCTGGCCATCCTAACTAATACCATATAAAATGTAATCCATTTTACCTTGTTTAGATGAGGCACTGCAGAGTCTGGAGGGTTATATTAGGTTATCCAGAACAGTTGCTAATACATGAATTCTGAATAGATCAGCTACCCATAATTCCTCTTTAGAGTATGAAAGAGTCAACATTGTCCACAAGTGCTCCATACAGTGAATTCCCATAAGAAGACTATAAGACAATGATCTCTGGTGGGTTTTAGAGCTATGGGAACTGAGGGAAAGCCATCTCTGCCCAAATTTAGATTAAGGGCTTTTAAAAGGATATTGGGTTCCCATACTTCCTTTCTCAATCGCTTTTGGAAATTGCTTGTTAAAAGCTTTTTGGATATCAAGAACTTTTAGAAAGACAAGTTTCATTATACTGGATGAATCTGCACTGGTTCTATCCTTGACAAGCTTTATGTAAGTGTAAGGACTTGAAATTTTCTTTAAAATTTTTCAATAAAAGCAAAAAGGTGATAATAGAATTGATTTTGGAAAGTTATAAATGGATTAAAGGGCCAGAAAGACTTAAAATAATAGAATCATAAGGCTGGAAAGGACCTTGGAGGTCTTCTAGTCCAACCCCCTGTTCAATATATGATTTTGAAATTAATTTTACAAAACCTCCCTATGTGAAAATATTGATGATTTGGGGGGGAGGGGGAACATGATAAGGGGATTGTGAGGGTTGACATTAGAAGATAGAGCTAAGATTACAATTAAAGCTGAAGATATGCATTAATACTGAATGAAGCAAAAATACCTGGAAGAATTCAAGATTATTTGGAACAATACTCTCAAAAATTACGCTTAAGATTGTCTTCCATTCATTCATTGGCATCCTTCAGTCTCAAAAGACTATGGTATCGTGCTTTGGAAAGAGGTCCTAAAACAGCATCTAGTGTGACTAGTCTTCCATTATAAAAAGTGAAAAAAGGGATTATTGAAAAGGAAGAATTTTTTTCTGGATGAAATAGAAACTGAGGCAGATTCAACTGTGGATCTTGACTAGGACTGAATAATGAGGCTTTAAAACTTTCTTAATAGATATCTTCTTTCCATATCTTATTTTTGTTGAAATATTAAAGATAAGAGATAAGTTACTAAAGAGATAAGTTACTGAAATTTTACTTTTCTTGATGGAAAATGTAGAAGTTTATTCTTTGTATGTCTTTATTATTATTTCTTCTTTTTCTCTGTAGTTTTTAAAATATTTGTATTAGTTTTTATTATCTTTGTATCTGTAAACCTCAATAAAAATATTATTAAATAAATGCTGGAATATGGTAATAGGTATATTATCCAGCAGAAGATACTAAAGTTTTTGTTCCAAGAATATATGTTAACTTTCATGAATCTTTTTAAAGATTTCCGCAGGCTAAGCTCAGATATTCAGTCACCTCCCAATATTGGTCTGAGACGTAGTGGTCAAGTTGAGGGTGTCCGTCAGATGCACCAAAATGCTCCAAGAAGTCAAATTGCTACAGAAAGAGATCTTCAGGCTTGGAGACGAAGAGTAGTTGTTCCAGAAATAACATCCAGTATATTTAGGTGAGCAGACCCATTAAGCTAACAACCTGTTGAAACTAACTATGAGCACTTGCTCATTTATTTTAGTTTGTAACCACAGACAGATACAACAGTATTGTTGCTCATAGGCTTTATTTATCTCTTGGGCTGATTTAGATATCATTTTATAATAACACTTGTATTACTATAAAGGTACACTTTCTAGTCTTTGCTATTGGTTCTTTTTCAGTAAAAAAAACAGCTTTTATGCTGTTCTAAATTAAAAAGTTCTGGAGTTGGATTTTCTTTCATCTTTTTTAGTCAAATAAACTATGAAGCTAAGATTAATTGAAGAACCATTTTTGTGTAAGGGAAACTAATTTGTAGTTGTTAGTTCTCTTAGAGATACATGTTAGCAATAAATAAAGTAGTAGTAATTACTTTCATATTTGAGGTTTTCTTCTGACAAATTTTCAAAATAATATGTTAGAAATCAGGAAGAATATAGGATTTCAAAAGGAGAAGAAGAAAAATGGCTGTATACAATAGAGCAGAAAAGGAAGATGTTTCAGTCCTCAGAAAAGGTAAGAAATCCACGACTTTTTAAATGCATAATTACAGATGTAATTAAAAAGCCTAGCTTGTTAAGTTTGAAGAAGTATGGCAGTTAAAAATCCAGACAAATCTATTTCTTTTGCTTGGCTGCTTTAAGTAATGTTAAATTATGTATCATTGCAGCTAAGAATAATTTAAATAAAATTATTATGAAAGCAAGAATACATGCTGTGGGTTGTACTTTATTGAATCAGCATAAACCATAAAGATGGCAAATTATGTAGATAATTGGCTTTTCTAGTAGTTAAGTCTATTACACTATTTTTGAAGGCAAGTGTCCAAAGGATGTCCCCTTTCTGACTGAACTCAATCCATTATTTCAGTGATGGTTATTTCAACCCCTGATTTTCTTTTTCAAAATGTCATTAATTCAGAGTGATTCTGAAGATTCATTGATGCAATCTAAGAGAAGGCTTTTTAGGCGTAAATATGCATCGTATCAATCACGGAACAACATTGAACAATCTGATTCTTCCAGTGAAGATATAGGTGATTGTTTTGGCTTCATTGACCAGGTAAGCATTTTTGGTTTACCTTAATAATTCATATTACTAAAAATTTTGACTTTGATTTCTAAAAGTTCAAGCTGTTATCATTACAGATAGAATAGATTGTTTAACTAGGCATTTTGCTGTGTTAAACTATATAATCACTTTATGATAGATACATAAATTTGTAATAGAGGTAATCCAATTGATAACTAATTTAGATATGCTAAATTTAAATAGGCTGAAAGTTGTAGATTAGTAGACACATACTTGAATGTGATACGTTATAATATTATCACCTTTATACATGGTGTATCTCAGCGGCAGTTGGACATAAAGTGTCATTCTGGTCACCAGGCAATAGCCCCATGAGGAAAGGGTTAAATCCCCTCTTTTAGTCAAAAGGCAGAGTTAAAGCTTCTCATCCTGTACAGGTAACCACTCCCTACTTTAGAAATTCCCTAGATGGGACCTATCCAGGTCTACCTTCTGGTGTTGGAAAAGGCAAAATACAATAAGTGCAACTGTTTTTCTTGATCACCAGAAATCTGAGTTGCCACCTGATTTGGATGCAGGGTTGGTCCTGGCTCAAGATTTGGCCATACTAGAAGGTATTATGGTTCTTGTCAGCTCCACTAGGTAGCTCAGAGCAAGAAATCAACTCTCTAGGATGACTAAAATTGATCATATTAAGGTTGGCTATAATAACAGAATCTTGGAAATCTGATTGTGCTGTACTACCGTCCCCCTTCTGTTTCAGTGAATTAGGGAGGTGTCTGGGCTGATACTGAATATCATTTGAATTTTCTGGACATTAAAAATGGTTTAGCCTTTTTAGCTTAGGTAATAGAGCCTGCATATCTCTGGCAATGTAATCTTCCTTACTCTCTTCATCTATACTAATGTTCATTAGAGAGTTTCCTGGACTAAAAAGGAGAAATGATCAACAACACTTTGTGGCTAGTATTTTCTGCTCATCAATAATGGAAGAAACCTTTATTTAAAAATATACTTGAACTTCAATGCATGTCCTCTTTGATTAATTTGAAAGGAGGGGAAAAGATTTTCTCAACTCTATACCATCTTGATTACCATCAAACCCATTTGTTTATTATTTCAGTTTCTTAGGCCAGCCGTTCATGAATAAGCTTCAACACTTTGAGGAACTGCACTCTTTTATCATGGCACATTTACTTTTACTTTTCCTTCCTTAAGAATGAAATCTCCAATAATCCAAAGAAGTAGAATTAGGACAAAATAAAAGCTGTTTGTGGTTTGAATTCCCACAGCAGCAAAAAATTCTCCTCTACATATAGCTCCACCCTATTTATTAGTACCAAGCTTTGTGTTTCCTGAAGAAGCCAGTTCCTTATGTCCCATAATCATGGTTTCTTTAGTCTTGTATCTGTCTAATGCATGAGTGAAATCAATATAATCTTTAAGGGATGCCACTGGTGTACTTATGCCTACAGTGGTGAGTGTAGAATGACTCTCACAGTCTTTTTAATGAGAGAAAAGAACAGATTGAAATAAATGCCATGTATTGTCCATTATAAAGGACATGGGAATTATCCAAATAGAGTACCTAGTTGATCTTAGTTGAGTCTTGACCCATCCTCCATGTCTGTGATTTATATTTTAAGTGAGCAGCCCATGATTCAAAGGGACACTTAACAGTGTGTTCACAGGATGATCCTGTTGTCCATGTCTATAAAAACAAAGCTTTTCTCATGGCTATTCTACCATGTAGTTGATCACCACAATAGTACTCAACTTACAACTACAATTGAGCCAAAATTTCAGTTACTAAGCAAGATAGTTGTTCAGTGAGTTTTGCCTCCTTTTAAGACATTGTTTGCCACAGTTGTTGTGTGAATCACTGCAGTTGTTAGACATCGTCATATTCATTTCAGAAGTGCTTCTGGATTGAAAGGATTAGCCGGTGACTTCACGGGTGCCTGAAAGATACCCAGTTGGGAGCTCCTTTCATGTCCCTATTAATGAGCTCACCGAAGTGATACCAATTTATCTACTTGTGTTTGTACGCTTTCAAACTGCTAGGTTGGCAGGAGCTGGAATGAGTGACAGGAACTCACCCCATCGCACAGGAACACTCGGGTCTTGAACATGGGCTTGCAGATTATCAACGTAGCATTCTAACTACGTGAGCCACCAAGCTCCAAAGTTGTTAGCAACAACTAACAAATTAAGTGAATCTGGCTTTCCCATTGCATTTACTTGTTAGAATGTCATGAAAGGTGATCGTATGACCCCAGGATAGTGCAACTGACATAAGTACCGTATTTTCCGGCGTATAAGACGACTGGGCGTATAAGATGACCCCCAACTTTTCCTGTTAAAATATAGGGTTTGGGCTATACTCGTCATATAAGACTACCCCTCTTCCAATGCACACCAAATAAAAATTAAAAAACATCAACTGGCTCACCCACAATGTAAAAGCAGCTGTGCTAGACCCAAAATGGCCCCTGCAACAAGCAGGAACCTCACACAGCCACAAAAAGCCCCCCCAAAAAACTTTCACACTCTAAACACACACAACACAACACAACACAACACAACACAACACAACACAACTGGCTCACCCACAATGTAAAAGCAGCTGTGCTAGTCCCAAAATGGCCCCTGCAACAAGCAGGAACCTCACACAGCCACAAAAAGCCCCCCCAAAAAACTTTCACACTCTACACACACACAACACAACTGGCTCACCCACAATGTAAAAGCAGCTGTGCTAGACCCAAAATGGCCCCTGCAACAAGCAGGAACCTCACACAGCCACAAAAAGCCCCCCAAAAAAACTTTCACACTCTAAACACACACACACAACACAACTGGCTCACCCACAATGTAAAAGCAGCTGTGCTAGACCCAAAATGGCCCCTGCAACAAGCAGGAACCTCACACAGCCACAAAAAGTCCAAAAAACCAACTTTCACACTTTACACACACAAAATTCCACATACAGCTTTGTGAGATTTTGTGTGTTTGTGTAGTTACAGTGAAACACTACAGAAACACACTAAATCTCAGAAAGCTGCACAAATATTATTTTATTTTATTTTTATTTTTATATGAAAGCTAAATTTAAAACTTCCTAAACTTTAAATGGCTAGGTCTAAAAAAGAACAACTAAAAAAAACCCAATTGACTATTTTTTTTAAAGCTCCCAAAGGGGAAAAAAACTTACCCAATAGAACAGGGGTCTCTAACCTTGGCAACTTTAAGACTTGTAGACTTCAACTCCCAGAATTCCTCAGCCAGCTTTGCTTTGCTGGCTGAGGAATTCTGGGAGTTGAAGTCCACAACTCCCTGCTTGCTTGATTGCTGATTGCTGATGGAATAGATTCAGGCAAGCGAAGCAAGGCAAGCGTTGGGACTAGCAGCTGAGGTAAGCAAGCTGGAGGGGGAAAACTTTTTTTATCTTTTACATGGCTCTGGCCATCCCAGCTGAGTTGCAGGGAACTCAGCTGGGATCGTCAGAGCTGGGATTGTCAGAGTAAAAGGGAAAAAACTTTTCCTTTTACATGGTTTCTGGCGATCCCAGCTGAGTTGCAGGGAACTCAGCTGGGATCGTCAGAGCTGGGATCGTCAGAGTAAAAGGGAAAAAACTTTTTTCCTTTTACATGGTTTCTGGCGATCCCAGCTGAGTTGCAGGGAACTCAGCTGGGATCGTCAGAGCTGGGATCGTCAGAGTAAAAGGGAAAAAACTTTTTTCCTTTTACATGGTTTCTGGCGATCCCAGCTGAGTTGCAGGGAACTCAGCTGGGATCGTCAGAGCTGGGATCGACCGTCAGAGCTGGGACCGTCAGAGCCATGGTTCTGGCGATCCCAGCTGAGTTGCAGCCTTTCGGGCTGGTCTGCCTGGTTACAGGAGAACGACACCCGGCGTATAAGACGACCCCCGACTTTTGAGAAGATTTTCATGTGTTAAAAAGTCGTCTTATACGCCGGAAAATACGGTATAAGTTGCCAACTGTCCAATTTTGATCATGTTACCCATAGGAATGCTGCAATGGTCATAAGTGTGAAAAACCATCATAAGTCACTTTTTTCAGTTCTGTTGTAACTTCAAACAGTCATTAAATGAATGGTGGTAAGTCAAGGACTACATGTATTGCTTCTTAGTTCAATAGAGTTGAAGGGACAGAAAATCTCTTCCTCTTTAGAAGGTACAGGTAAGACTTGGATGGAGGTGCCTCTATGGGATAAGAAGTCCTAATCCTGTCTTTTAATTTGAAAAAGTGGGTTTTTTGGTCATCCTCAATGACCAAAAATAGAGTTTATGTTGTCTATATTTTTATTTCCAATCTTAAGAAAATTCTAATTAAATTAGGAGAAAATTCCTAACTCTAAGAACAATTTGACTCTGAAATCAATTATTTAGGGAGATAGTTTACTAAGATTTAAACAATACCTGCATTTCCAATTTTCAATTTTTTCAGTGATTCTAATTTAGCCTAAGAATGATTTAAAATGAATATTGTGAACATATTCTCTTTGAAACACATATAGAATAGAAAGATTTTTTTGTTATGTTTTTAAATGAATTAATGATATGATTTTATGTTTTTCAATAAGCTTTATACACGAGGTGTTCAGCATGGCAAAACATGCTAGCAAAAGGATTGATAAACTATTCTACTTCAGTAGTGAATGATAAATTGTGTGATAAAGTAGCAGTGTAATAAATAATCTTTAAATTAGGATATAGTTTAGTACTCAAACTATTTGTTAATTTAGGAAGCAGAAGAAAGTGATGGATTGAGTTTGACTTCCCGTGAGGAAGAATGGAAGAGTGACAAGAAATCCAGCAGTAATAGTTCCAGGTAAAATCACTGTCAGATATATATATATGTGTCATATACTTGAAACTTGGCAATATTGCATTTTAATTTCTGTGGGGACCGCTCGAAAAAGAATAATTTAGAATTTAAATACAGAAAGAGTTGTATCAGCTTTGTCACTACAAAAGATGCTGTGCTGTTGTTTGCATGGCTTGCTACTAACTGCTGCTTTTGACACAGTCTTGTGTCTGCTGAATGTTTTGATTACAGCTCAGTAATCCTGTCCAACTCTTTGGAATAATAGTCTAAAATATTTGAAAGGTATTAGTTCACACGTGTTTGTGTCTTAATTAACATACAACATTAATGAAATGTCTTATATAGCTCCAAACTGATTTGCTTCTGTATTGCCATAATAGAAAATGCAACATGCCCTTCTAAGCTTTCAATATGCAAAGTATGACTAAAATTCATTGTGAACTTTAATTTATTAATATTACCTTTAGAAAGTTCAATATTGTGGCTTGCTCATTCATAATTCCATATGTGTAACTATGCAGATTACCAGCAGGACAATAGATGTTGTAACATCTGTTTGTGTTTAAAAACTCACAGAATTTAAGCTTAGTTTCAAACAATCATAAAATTTACAGAAATTAACAACAACAGAATTTAAGCTATTAGTCTAATTACAGAATATTTTAAACTATAGTAAAATATTTTGGTTTTCAACTTGTACTATATAATATTGTTCCCTCATAGTGATTCCTCAAGTCAGTATTCTGATTGGATTGCTGATGCAGGAATTAACCTACATCCTCCTGTGAGAATGTCTCAACGTAAAATCATTAGATATTGTATTTCTTCTGAAGATGAAGTATCAATAGAAAAAAATTCTCCACCCAAAAGAAGGAGAAAAAGACGGAAAAAATATAAACCGAAAAAACATGAGGTATTGAATTTTATCTGTTTTTTTCTACTTTTAGGAATACAGGTAATTCTTGATTTATGACCATTCATTTGATGACAGTTCAAAGTTACAACAGGGAAAAAGTGCTTTATGGACCCACTCTTGATCTCAATTCAGATGCCTGGCAGCTGCTCAGATTTAAGCCAATTTCAGCAATCAGGGTTTGCAACCTTCTCAGCCAGTTTCTGTCAAAAAGTCATTTGGAAAAATTAAATTCAGCTAACAACTATGTGAGTCATTTAATAATCGTGTTGGTTTGCTTAACAAGCATGGGAAAAAATTAATAAAATCCAGTCTAGTCACATGATGACTTGCATTACAACTGCAATAACTTATAAAGGAAATATTGATCCCAACTATGGTAGTAAGTAAGGACTACCTGTACAGTTACTTGGGATTTGACTTTTTTCAGTATTTAGTCAGCACTTAATATCATAAATTATTCTTAGTTCAAGTAGTGAATAATTAAGAACTATGCAAAAATAGTTTTCCTTGCAACTAATATGCAGGTATTAATACAAGCAGTATACATCTGCAAATGAAATGTCTTAAAAATTAACTCTGAATTTAAATAACTTATAATTCTATAACATCTTTATATGTTTGAAACATTCCAGTCATGTTATCTAGGTTTAATTTTTATAGAAACTACAAGTAGTCGTTATTACTGACTGCAATTGGACCTAGCAATCTTGTTGCTGAGCAGTCTGGTCATAAAGTGAACTGTCAAATTGACTGACCTATGACATCAGTTTTAGCTATGTTGGTTAAATGAATCACTGCTGGTTAAGCATGACATCATAGGGCAGCAACATGCAACTTTCTGCCCAAGTGATTTTGCTTGTCAGCAGCTGGCTATAAAGGTTGCAAATGGTGATTCCATGACTATGGGACAAAGCACCTATTGAAAATTAATATTAGTTGCCAAGAATCCAAATGATGATTCAGTGACTACTGGCATGTGATGGCTGCAACTTCAAGAACTAGTTGTAAGTCTCCTTTTTCAGCATCATTGTGACTTTGAATGATTGTTGAATGGTCAGTAAGTGAGGATACTGAATATAAGATAAATAATTACTAGTTTCAATATTATAGGGGAGGCTATCACTAAGAACCAGGTTCTCTAAACCTATGTAGGCATCACAACAGTTAATGCAGAATGTCATTTCATCTATTCTGTTACCCCAATACTGTAAATTTTGTACACAACACATACTGGTATTGTTATATTTACACTAGAGGTTACCCTTGCCAGTTAAATTTTCCCCTTGAATTCCTTTGTATTTCTTTGTCTGTATTGACTAACACGTTCTTATTAAAGGGTAGTATGTGCAAAAGTATACCCTGTTTTCCCCAAAATAAGACATCCCCTGATAATTCCAATCGGGCTTATGAACGCATGGCAATAAGGCCAAGCGCTTATTTCAGGGTTCAAAAAAATATAAGACAGGATCTTGTTTTCGGGGAAACACGGGTATATTTTACATAAATTATATTCAAAGTTAAGTTTTAAGGAAGGATACAATGTACAGTTGCAAGAAAAAGTATGTGAACCCCTTAGGATTAGGTGGCATGAATTGGTCGTAAAATGTGCTCTGAACTTCATCTAAGTCACAACAATAGAAAAACATAGTCTGCTTAAAATAATACTACACAAACATTAGATGTTGCCATGGTTTAATTGAACATAACATGTAAACATTCACAGTGCAGGGAGGAAAAAGTATGTGAGCCCCTAGCCTAATGATTTCTCCAAGAGCTAATTGGAGCCAGGAATGAGCCAACCTTGACTCCAATCAGTGTGATGATATTGGATGTGTTGCTGATAGCTATCCTGCCCTTTAAAACACACACCTGTTTTGGGTTTACTGGTTTCAAGATGTGAACCATGCCTCGCAGAAAAGAGCTCTCGGAAGACCTACAATCAAGAATTGTTGACTTGCGTGAAGCTGGAAAGGGTTACAAAAGTATCTCCAAAAGCCTTGATGTTCATGTGTCCACGGTAAGACAGACTGTCTACAAATAGAGAAAGTTTAGCACTGTTGCTACTCTCCCTAGGCGTTGTCGTCCTGTAAAAATGACTGCAAGAGCACAGCGCAGAATGCTTCATGAGGTGAAGAATCCTAGAGTGTCAGCTAAAGACCTACAGAAATCTCTGGCACACGCTAACATTTTTGTTGACACATCTACAATAAGGAAAACATTAAACAAGAATGGAGTACATGGAAGGACACCCCGGAGGAAGCCATTGCTGTCCAAAAAAAATATTGCAGCACGTTTGAAGTTTGCAAAAGAGTACCTGGATGTTCCACAGCACTACTGGCAAAATATACTGTGGACAGACGAAACCAAAATTGAGTTGTTTGGGAAGAACACACAACACTATGTGTGGAAAAAAAAGGCACAGCACATCAACATCAAAACCTCATCCCCACTGTAAAACATGGCGGAGGGAGCATCATGGTTTGGGGCTGCTTTGCTGCCTCAGGGCCTGGACGGATTGTTGTCATTGATGGGAAAATGAATTCCAGATTTTATCAAGACATTTTGCAGGAAAACATACGACTATCTGTCCGCCAACTGAAGCTCCACAGAGGATGGGTGATGCAACAGGACAATGACCCAAAGCATACAAGTAATTCAACAAAAAAATGGCTTCAACAGCACAGAATACGCCTTCTGGAGTGGCCCAGTCAGAGTCCTGACCTCAACCCGATTGAAATGCTGTGGCATGACCTTAGGAGAGCGATTCACATCAGACATCCCAAGAATATTGCTACACTGAAACAGTTTTGTGAAGAGGAGTGGTCCAAAATTACTCCAGATCGTTGTGCAGGTCTGATCTGCAACTACAGGAAACGTTTGGTTGAGGTTATTGCTACCAAAGGAGGGTCAACAAGTTATTAAGTCCAAAGGTTCACATACTTTTTCCTCCCTGCACTGTGAATGTTTACATGTTATGTTCAATTAAACCATGGCAACATCTAATGTTTGTGAGGTATTATTTTAAGCAGACTATGTTTTTCTATTGTTGTGACTTACATGAAGTTCGGAGCACATTTTATGACCAATTCATGCAAAACTCCACGTAATCCCAAGGGGTTCACATACTTTTTCTTGGAAATGTATAAAAATGTATCTCATGTTATAAATATTGTTATTAAATTTGCACATATTTGTAAAATAAAATTTATAGGTGCAGTTCATAAAACTATTAACTATGTTATCTTTTGTGTAGTAGAACATACAATATTTTTCGGAATATAAGACGCACCTGACTATAAGACGCACCTACCTTTTTTGGTGAGGAAAAGAAGAAAAAGAAACTGCCTTTGTCTCTGCGCAATTTTGTCTCGTTGCAGCAAACAGCAAACAGCCTGCTTTACTTTCATTTTCAGCATAGTTTGATTAGCACAAGGAAAAAAAAAATCTGCTGCAGCAATTTACCTCCTTGCAGCAAGCAGCAGAGCCCTGTGCAAAACAGCTGAGAGCAAATCAGCTGAGAGTCGGGAGGCCGATCCAATCAACTTGTGCTAATTAGGCTGTGCTGAAGCTGTAAGGAGCTGTTTTTGCTTGCTGTTTGCTGCAAGGAGGTAACTGCTGGGAAGCAGAGGCCAAAGGATGGGGGCCAGTGGGTGGGCGGGGCTATATTCGGTGTATAACAGGCATCTAAATTTTCACCCTCCGAAAAATACGGTAGTTTTCTTCAAATAGTCTAGTTCAAACATAATGTTTTTGAATTGATCATGGTAATCCTGGAAAAATTAACTGTTTTTTGTTATAAATCTGTAGCTCAATGGCTTGTATGCAGTCATGATGTTATTTTTAGTAATTTTTTTATAATAATGCACAAGTAAATGCTTCTCAACAGTCAGCAGACCAAACATTATTATCTGATTTTCAACCTCCTGAATGGATAACAAACATCAGACTCCGAAGATCTCCTTTTGTCCCACAAATGGGAGATGAGGTGAGGAAATTGTACTATATGATATGTTTCTTTTAAAGTAGAATATTTAAACTTGGCTCTGTAATTTTAGTTTGTCCATAGGTGGGAACCTATATTGTATTACCATATACTTGTTACCTTACAGAATTTATGATATTTTAAAACCACAAAATTTACAACTCAGTTTAAACATTCAAAGCTGGGTTTGCTTAATTTGTAATGCAATTCTTTTTTAAATGTTATAATGAGCTACTGGAAATAAAAATTAACACTCAAATCGGAATATAAATGTCAAATCGATAAATTCTAACTAACACCTAAAAATCCTTTCATATTTTGATCAAATCTGGCATTTTATTTATGAACTAAAAGTGGCAGAATTCTGATAATACTACATATAGTGAATGTATTTTAACTATCAGTTGGTGGTCTTCAGTAACAACAACCATATAAGTGAGTGGAAAGAAACCATAACTATCAAATAAAATGAAATAAAATTCAACAGTGGTATCGCCCAAAAATTAAATGAAAATTTATATTGCCTTAATCATGTATATAAATCTCTCACCAAAGTCCATATATTTTAGTTGTAATACTGTGTTTCGCCGAAAATAAGAACCTGTCTTATATTTTTTTGAATCCTGAAATAAGCACTTGGCCTTATTGCCATGCGCTTAAAAACGCCAATTAGGCTTATAAGGGGATGTCTTATTTTGGAGGAAACAGGGTAACATAAATTGCCAGCTTAGATTATCAAATGCTTTCTGCGTGTCTAGGAAGATCAACACCATTTGTTTTCCCGGGTATGCTTCATGGTATTCCAATGTATTTAAGATCATTCTCATATTGTTTTTGATCTGTCTTTTGAGCAGGAAGCCATTTTGAACCACCAGATCCCCTTTTCTCTTTCCTCTCTTCTTCTCAGTCTCCAAGTAATTTCACACTTTAGTAATCCAAAAAAGATTGTTTGTTAGTCCCCAAGTTCTTCAAACACTGTTCTCCTCTTGATAAATTTGTTATCCACATAGGCCTACCAAGCCCCCAAGTTCAAAAACAAAAGCTCATAAGTCACCAAAAGGAGATTTCAGGAGGGAAAAAATGTAATTCCCTGCTATTTCCCAGCTTCTGTTTAGTTTGTCTGTTTAGCTTTCATATAAGTTCAAAGAGCTACACTGTTTAAAAAATTACAGTGTTTCACTCTCTGTCTCAGCTGTCCGGTATAAACAATTTGCCAGTGCAGATGTTATTTGTAGCAAGCAAGCTATTCTTCAGCAGACATTCAAGGTCATTCTTTCACTCACTTTCACTTCTCAGTGTTTTTCTCCACCTGTAGATGTTGTTGTTCCTCTATTTTTCTCCTTTTCCTCTCTTGTTAGTTTGTATTGTATTATCTTATCCAAAGCTTTTTAAAAGTCCCAGCGGTCAGAATTTCATATTCCAAAAAGTTTTCAACTTACTATTGTAGTTAAAATCACCAGTCCAACTTTCCTAGCTTTTCTTTCTCTTTCCTGAAAAGTTCTCTTTTCTCTATTTCCAGTTCTATAGATAGCTCTCAAGCTTGCTCGCCGCTATTCTTGGAGGGGTAGAAAACAAACAATCCCACCTTCTCTTTGAGTCCTACTTTCACTCAGGCTAGCTTTAAGGGGGCAAGTTCCTCAACAGAAGTTGGAAAAATCTCACCCAGATCGACCACACTGTTTCTCAGTTTTTTATGCTTCATCAGTCTGCTGTCACAGCTTCAGTCAGGCACGCAATGGCCATCTTTTTCTTCCCACTGGATTGAGAGCATCCTCTGAATCAAACAAGGAATTTGTGGTCTCCTTGTGATCGATGGAATGTCCTCTCTGTCTTCATCACCCCTCCAGGGTGACTTGGGTCCCTTGGAACTTCCTAGCAAGTGAAATTCAGCACAATTCCACGAAGCCCCGTGGAGATGCGTCGTATCACTGCAGCATCAGCCCCGCCTTCCCCAAACTCAGTCTTAACAGTGTTCAAAACCATAAATTCTTTTGTCTACTTTAAATTTTGCTGATAACTGTAAATAAGAAAACCATTGGCAACTGTATCCCGCTGACAGCAATTCTCTTGATTTTATTTTACATTCCTTTTGACAAAGTTCTAGTATCTCATCATCAATTAAGTCATTGTGTTTACAATTTGTCTATGAAATATTGAGAGCCACAAAAGTGTTTTCAGGTACAACCTGTGATTGTATCTATTTTATATTCTTAATATGACACATCTAACATAATGATGTTTAAAATCTACATTAATTTTGACTTCATTGTACTACAAATATCTATCCCACCCAAAATCTTAAGATGGTGTCCTTCCAACTCTTTATTTCTCAGCAGCACCAACTTTTTCATCCAAACTAAACAGTAAGGTGAAAGCTGCAAAATACAATTTCAAATCAGCTGCATTTAATCTCACAAGACCCATTCTGTCACTCCTAATTGCCTAACATCTGAACACAAGGAAGATTTTTATCTTTTCAGCATTTCCTTTTTTCCTAGAAACAATGTTTAGATTGATTTTATGAAGCAATTTGGAAGACTATTTTCCCCAGTTGTTCCGAATACATAGCTTACATCGAAGTTGGAAAACATATACTGTCCTTCCTACAGGATAGATGTGCTTGGGATTCATATTCAAAGCAAGCACACTTGTTTTTGCAAGTGGTTGGATTAATTATCCTTAATCCTGACAACAATAGGAAAAAGTTCCATTTCGTTGTCATTTCTGCAATTTTTTCAGAAGAGCATCCCTTTTGAAGCCTTCTATCATCTATATCACTCTTGTATTTGGAGCCAGAATCTCTGATTTCAATTTCCCTATAAATGCTATCATTTGAATTTATAAATTATATATTAATCAAATCTCTTTTAAGATTTTCTATATTTAGCAGTAAATTCACCATTACATAGGGAATGGCAGTTTTCTTTTTCTAATTCTTAACATTTTCTCATTATCTGGCAAGAACATGGCATAGATTGGATATATATTACTAACATTTATATTTGACATTATCGGACTATTTGCAAAATGAGTTGTCAGACCTGGAAGCCATCTTTTACATTTGGGCCTTCAGGCCTACCACATTTTCTATTGTGGGAAAATGGGAGTGGGGATTGTATAGAGTGTGGGTGATAGATAATAATAACATTTTTCTTTTGAGAGTCAAGGCCATCTTGCCCTGCAGTTGTGATGAGGTGACTGGGAGGCATCTCCAGTTTTGATTGGTGTCTGACTGGATCATGTGGTGGGCATGTGGGTGCTGGGCAGGGACTTGAACTTTCTTTTTGGTGGGGAAAACCTGGAAACTTTCTGATTCGGGTTTTCCCAGATCAGCTAGTATGATACCTCTAATAAAATGAAACTTTGAGGAAATGCAAGCCTCAGAGTCTTCTTTCATTGGGGGTGTTACTTGGAACTCTAACATGAGTAACTTTTTGTTTCTTTTCATCCAGCCTCTCTGAACTCTAAAAGCTCAAGCATGCTTCTACCGTGTTTCTCAGAAAATAAGACATGTCCTGAAAATAAGGCCAAGCCTAATTTTTGGGATGGGCGTAAATATACACCCTCCCTCGAAAATAAACCCTAGTGAAGGATGGGCATGGCCAGCCCTGGAGGCAGCCCTTCCCTGTTCTGCCCCCGTCCCCACACACACACACAAACAGCCAGCCGGGGGTTAAAGAAGTACTCGGCACACACAAGGTTCGTTATCAGGAACTGGGCAGCAATACGATAACCGTCTGCCAAGTGCTTTACTACAAGAAGAGGGAGTGTTCCTCCACCAGATAACACCAACGAATACACACAGTTTTCAAAACAGTCCAGCTCAAACATGAAACCTTCAGCAGATTTAGGCGTTGTACAAAGTGACTAGCCAGAAATTAGCTTTGTCTGTCACAGAGTCTAAATGGCCACTACACTCTCTTATATAGCCTGTGGGGTGTGGTCCAGTGACTCAGCTTAATCCCTGGCATGCCTCCTCATCTGCTGCAAACGTTTATCTCGCCTTCGTTGACGTGGATCCAGGAACGACTTATCACCCTCATCGCTGTCATCGGAGACACCTGGCTCCTGGTCAATCTCCTCTCCCTCGGCAGACACCTGAGGCACTGCCAGAGAGGAGGGGCCTGGAGAGGGAGGCCTGGCCGGCTCCTCTCCTTCATGTTCGGAGCCTTCTTCCTCCGATAAGATGGGCTCGGGGGTCGGAGTCACAACACTCCCTTCCCCAGTCAGCTAATGGTAGCTGGGCCCCTTAATCGTGACCTGCGGATCAGCTGAGCTGATTGGGAGCTGCCTGTCATTCTCTCTCTCCCTAGTGTTCTTGGCGCTCGGCTGCGTCCCATCCATTCATCCACCCATCCATCCACCTCACTTGCAAACTCCTGCCCCGCTCACAAGAGAGCAGCCGCCTGGCACTTCTTGCCACGTGGTGCCCACCCAGCATTGAGGATGGCTTCCTCTGCAGTTTCCAAACCCCGGCCGGAAGCCGCTGGAAGTGGAGAAGAAGCTGGTTGGGCCAGCCACCTGCTGTTGAGTCTTCCGGGAGCCAGGGCAGCCGCATGGAGTTGGAACCATAGAGTGGGAAGCGCACTCCCAGAGTGGCCGCTGCCGATGCATACACTTTGTTTCCAGCTCCATGCGACTGTCCCGGCTCCTGGAAGACTCAACAGCAGGCAGCTGGCCTGACCGGCTTCTTCTCCGCCCTTCACCCAGAGAGGTGGCGAGAGCCCTTCGCCACCTCTCTGCCCCAGCTGCTGGAAGACTCTTTGCCCCGGCTCCTGGAAGACTTGGCAGTAGGACTAGCGTCTTCTCCATTTCCAGCAGCTTCCAGCCGGGTGCTCACAGTCTTCGCCCACATCGACGTGATGAGGCCTGCGAGGTGTGCAAGCGGGGGAGGGAACAAGTGCTCATGTGGCTTGGCGCCTTTGGGCCTCTCGCGTTTTCCCCCCACAGGAAGGACAGGGCTTGATGGCACATGGAGAGAACCTCTCTCTGCCGGACCCCCCGATAATAAGGCCAAGCCCTTATTTCAGGGTTCAAAAGAAAATAAGACCCTGTCTTATTTTCAGAAAAACACAGTATAGGCTGCATATTTTAGGTTTATGAGCATTAGAAGGTCCCAAACCAGTGGACTTTGTTTCTCATTATAATGAGAGGAACTTCAATTTTCAGCATTTTTTTTTTTTGACTATTTTAAAAAATGTATATGTTAGCCGGACGTCCGGTTGACATCACTGCGAGAACAGCTGGAAAATAGCGGACTCCGCCTAGTTTTGTGAAATCCAGCCGGTATCCGCTATTGGGAGACTGTACAGGGTCATAGCTGCCTTCACCAGGGGTGGTGAAGGAAGGAGAGGTACTTCTCTGACCACGAGGAGCTCACAATTTCCTCATTAGGTCCGAAGCAAGCTCTTCTGAACGACAGCAGAGACGGTGGCCATTTTTGGCAGTCATAAGCTGGGGCATCCGGGACCACAAGATTTGTGCTGGAGTGGTTTGTGGACAGAGCATTGAAACTGGGTGAGATAATTACCAACTTTCACTCTAAAGATCTGATTTAAGTACAAGAATTTTAAAAGATTTAATTTCCAAGCCCAAGAGAACAGCAACTAGTACACAGAGAAAAAAAAACCCACTGATAATCAAGAGGCGAAAAAAGCCCAAGCTTAAAACAATTTTGAAAGGTGATTTTCGAGAGAAATTGTCTTGCTTATTTGTATTTTTAAACCACCTGGATTTATTGGATAATCAGCTGTTTTTGACAGACTGTTTAACGTTGGATTTGGGAATAAGAGAGCCATCTACTGGAAGAAGAGAAGTACTATAGCACTATAGCCGCAGTATACTCAGCAAAAGTCAACTCAATACACACAAAGTCGAATACACATCTGGAAGACGGCCTGACTTTGACTTTATGTTAGAAGATGACTTGGATAATTTGAGAATATTTAATGAGGTTTTTTTTCCCTTCTGAAGATTTTTAAAAGGAACTAACTTGCAAATAACTAAACTTTATTAAAATTGGCTATTGGATTATGGATCTGAAAGATTGGAGGAATCTGCTGGATTAATTTGGATTTTGACTAGTAATGTTATTCAACAGAACATTCTACGAGACAAAAGAAGAAAGGTGATAGAAGAAAAGAGAAAAGGAAAATTTAATAAGATTAAAATTTGGACAATCAGGAAGATATATAATTGGAAACTACAAGGCTGTAAATTACTAAAGAATTTTAAAGATCATAAATTTAAGGGTTTTGGAGGTATAATTATGGGATTGATGAAATTTTATTAAGCAGGAGTTTTTAAATATTGAGACGTTGGAACTATAGAAATATATTGAGTAATTTTTATTAAATTGTTATAAAATAGATTTACAGGGGATAATTGAGGCATATGAAGAAATATTCTTGGATGTTAAAAGGTGCGTGAATCTATAAAGAACAATAAGGAGATGTGATTGTTTAAAGAAACAAATGAATGTAGAAGTCACTCAACAATTGGGGGAAAAAGAGGAACACGATATTCAAGAAATAGATGAGAAATTAGAAGAAGCAGTGGAAAGGAAAAATCAAAATGAGATGCAAAAAGCTAAAAATAAAGAGAAAGGATTAATAAGTAGGAATCAATTAGATAACTCAAAAGCTTATAATAGAACAGAGGGAAAAGAGAAAAATCTCTTCAAAAAAAAAAAGATTTAGAGGGGAAAAAAGAAAAAATTCTTTTATTAAAAAAGGAAGTCTTGTTGATGGGTGTTCAAATAATACAGTAGAAAAAGACAAAGGGCATCCAGAAGGGAATATTTAAAATATTTAAAATATCAAAAATATTTAAAAGAGCTACAAGATTCCAAGAGAGAAATAAAAGAGTGATTAAAAAGTCAATAAATGATGGAATTTTAAAAAGGTTATGATGGGTAATGAGAAAATATATTAATAAAATGGGAAAATACAAATAGGGAAAATAGTAGTATATATATTAATAGATAATACAATTTATTATAACTAAAAATAAATTAAGATTAGTAGATGGAAATTTAGGATTAGGTAATTTAATTGTATTATTAACATTAATAGTGTTAATTAGCTATTAATGATTAATTAAACATTAATAGTATATTGTGAATTTAAAATATTAAGGATTAGAAATTGTGGGGATTTTGAGATACACTTCCAGGATTGACTAAATATTATTAATATTTGGCGTTATTAGTAATCCTACACATTTGGAATATTGAAGTTATGGTGGAATAATGAGTAATTCTTAAAATATTAAATAATAGTAATTTAGTAGGGGATAACAAATACATGGTACAAAGAAATGTTATTTATGTTTAACTGAATTAATGGGGAAAATGATAAAGGATTAAGAAGAGAGAATAGTATTGTTAAATTGGAAGATTAGATTACACATATTTATTTGTATTATTATTGTTAGCATTGTTTAAAAAAGCCCTGACCAAGTCAATATGCTGTCCACAAAATGTGTATGGTGTGAAAAGAAAACTGCAAATGTTTTTTAAAAATGTAAATGTTAGCCATTTTGTCGTCTTCCACTTTATCAAACATTTTAAGATGGTGGATGTGCTTCTTATAAGGCTGCATTTGGCAGTTGAGCTCTATCACATGTAGCCTTTCATTAGATTTGGCTCAAAAATGACGGGGTGGGGGTGAGGTTCTTAGATCTCAAATGAAATGAATTACTGAAATTTCTAAGGCAACCTATAATTAGCATAATCTATTGAGTGTTTTATTAATATTAAACTGAGAAAGAAACATTGAAAACTTGGTTTGAAAATTACCTCCTGTTTGTATGTAAGATCCACTCCCACCCTGGGAATATTTGGGAAAGAAAATTGTATTACAAGGCTTAAGCAGTGATTGCACAGTTTTTTAAGGAATTAATTTATGTTTCTGCTTTTCTCATTTTGATTTATGGACTACTCCATAATTGTATTGGTTAAAGTTTTGCCGTGGAAGGAATGAGAAGCCAAAGACTTAGATAGGATGCAGATAGGTTATGGGTGCCTTCACAGCAAATGAGAAGTAATCATGATGGTAGATATCCCGAGTTCCTGTGACAATTCATTCTATAATGGTGGCATGCATCTTCTCTGCTTTCTGATGTAAGATTGCTACATGGATTATACTGTACTAAATATTTTGACTAAATGCTACATTGCATTTCATTTCCATTGCAAAAGTAGCATTTTGGAGAAAAAAGCTATAGCATGATCTTTCTCAGTAGAGTCAGCTACGTTCCCCATAGAAGGGGTTTGTATATATTCCATTCACATCAAACTGAGAAACATTTAAATTTATTATGAAAATTTATTATCCTTTGTTGTGATACAATAATCCCAATCCCACTGCTAATTAGTGATTACCAAGAACCTTAAAAAAATCATCCACTTGGGTTTGTGATAGAGATTCCTCTCTGTATTTTTCTTTGTTGTAATGGATTTCTCTGGTTTAAATTCAAACTACAGACAAAGGTCATATAACTCCTCTCCCTGGACAATAATGGGAAAATTATTTATTGCAGGATGCCATCTCACATCAGATAAAAAGGGTTAGGATTGTGTTATTCACAATTTGTCCTAATGTTTCAGTTAAACTATATGTATGGCTGTTTTTCATTCTTCAATTTTCATTTTTCTTTACATTAGGTGATATATTTTCGACAAGGCCACGAAGCTTATATTGAAGCAGTAAGAAAGAATAATATTTATGAGTTGAATCCGCAGAAAGAACCTTGGAGAAAAATGGTGCTTAGGGTAAGACTAGCTTAGTACTGGTTGTTTCTATTAAATGCTGCTTCTTTTTTAAAAAGCATATTTCTTTAATAGAAGTATAGAAGAAGAACTAAGCAAGGGAATACAAGTTAAAAAATAAAGATATATGATCCAAATAGAATAAACTAGACAGAAAATAGTAAAATCTAATAATTATGCTTTGTGAAAATTACAGGTAATCCTTATGACAGGTCACTTAATGATGGTTTAAAATTACAACAAACCTCTCAAAGATAGCTAAGACTCAATCCCAAAGTTATATCTGTTGCAGCTCCTCTGTGGATGCTGCAACGATCCTCATTATGCCCCCCACCTGTTCTCCCCCGCCTCATTGGGTTTCCACACGCAGTGAGCCTGCTTGGCCAGCTCACCAGATTCCACATGCTTCCCTCTACTCTCCCGTCATCGATCACTTACTTACCTCGAGAGCTCAGAAGTTTGGGGTATGGAAGGAGGCGAGGCCATTCTATTGCTGGACCACGTGGCAAAATTCCACAAGCAGCTGTCTTTCTGATGTACTGGCAAAGGTCTTGGTTTTCCTTTCCTTGTTAGTCACTAGCCTTCCCTCCCCCAACACTAGCAGTGTAACGCTGGGAGAGGGAAGGGTATCACTAGGAAGAATAAATCCTCCTGGTTTTCCTTTCCTCGCTAGCCTTCCAGATAGAAGCCTTCCAGATTAGATGCATAAAAAGACAATTCTGTGACAATAAAGATCAGAATAGTTAAATAGTTGTCTTTTCATTGGTAATAGCTTGTTATGAAAGCTGGATATCAAGAAAGAGCAAGTGAAACATTTGAATTACAGAACTGAAAAGAGTTCTGAAGAGTACCATAGATTGAGAAAAAAAAAAAGTTAATGAGTCCTGGACCAAATAAAAGCTAACTTCTGTTGAGGTTGTAGTCACCAAGCAGTTGTGCTCTGCACATGTGATAAAAGTAGAAGATGGATTAGAAAAACAATAACTATGCTTGACAAGATTGAGGAAAAAGAAAATAGCAAAAGACAACAAATAAAGTGGATAGATGAGATCAAAGTGATTACTGAAATATTTTTGGAAGAGTTATGAGTTATTGTTACCAAGATGTTGGCATGGTTTTCATTTATCCACGGAATCACCAAAAGTTGATCCATACCAGTTTTACTCTCACTCCATGGTTTGTAGATATCTCAAGTATGATTTAAAAAGCAATAAATTAGCTTTTTTCAACAAGATGTTTTCTTCAAATGGTTTTCACATTGCATGTCAGGTTTTTTTTACTTTGTTTAAAGAACATCATATTTTAGTCTACTTTTAATTTTTTCATTTATCCCTCTTATAAACCAATATTACTATTTCTTTCTTAAACTATAATAGATGGGAGGGGCGGGTCTTAGAACCCAGCATCTACTTCCCACTCTGAGTTCCACATTTGTCATAATGATAGAAGTGAGCATGTATATGTTAGTATGAAAGATAATGTCACTATGAGACTGTACCTGGGAGAATTAATTATATTTCTGAAATTTTGATAACTACCCCAGTTTGTAGGTTCTGAGAAAAATGCAACAAAACAAATTCATACAAATAGACTAAAATAATTGGCTAATGTTAAAAAACTTGGTAAAAACTCTCAAATTACCTTGGCAAAAAGTAGCTAGGATTGTACAGTGGTGATTGTAACAAGTGGTTGCTACAGTGAAAAAACAGTATACTTATGTGCAAATGTATGTCAGATTTTACCCCAGATTCTAACAGCTCCACATTCATTATTTTATTTTCTTTAAAAAATAAATAAATAAATTATATTTCCATTTCCACATTTCCCCTGCTGGAAGTTCTAGCTTTCCTGAATAAAGCTCCTGAATATAATAGAAAACACGAGGCAGTTTGGGCTGCTTTCCAAGCTGGGGATCTGGCTGGAATATATAGTACTTGCCCAACTCCAATATGTACTTTATATGTAAGACTCCAGAGTCATTCAAAATTGAAGACTTAAAGAGAAACAACCTGTCCCATTAACGTATATTGAGACATAATTCATTCTTTGCACAGGGTCCTAATATAGTAAAAATCATTTACATGCTTTGACATAGAACATATGGCATTCAAATATTGCGACATTAGCATTCTTCAGCATTTTCTCCCCAGGCACACTGAGAGGTGTGATCTGGAATGCCATAGGCTATCTATCAGATAAAGAACTATAAATAATTTAGCTAATTGTTGTATTAATACTAACAAAAATATTTGTGCATTTGTTAGGATCAAGAATTGGTAAAAATTGTTGGGATACGTTATGAAGTTGGACCTCCTACACTATGCTGTCTTAAACTTACTCTCATGGATAATGTTACAGGGCAGCTTCAAGACAAATCATTTTCTCTGAAGTATGTATCTTTTTCCTTACATTATTTTTAAGATTGTTTCCATAGTTCTAGTCATTGCGCATTTGACTAAAGTTTAATCTTTCTAGATACCATGATATGCCAGATGTTATTGACTTCCTGGTGTTGCGTCAGTTTTTTGATGAAGCATGGAAAAGGAACTGGCAACCTTGTAAGTTAGGTTTTGTCTTGCTATGGAACTAATTATCTTGAAAATCTTATTTAGTTATTTATAGCTTCATTGAATATTAATTTTAAATATTAAACTGAAAGTTTCAGTCTATTCTGCCTAACATTTCTGATAACCAGACAGAGGTAGTGTGGGTATTAAAAGTGAATTGTTAACCAAATCAAACAACTATACTTTGTTTTTGAAGATGTACCCCACTTTATAAAATGCAGGAAATCTGAATGCTTGAACCTAACCATTATTTTCTGTAAATAGAAGATAGTTTCTCAGGCTATCACTTTCTCATAGGTATATAGTAGTACCAATAATTTACAACTTTAAACCTATCCAATTTTGCTTAATGCTTAGTAGGTAAATTATGTTGCTATAATTGTATTTAAAACATCACTCTGAAGTACAGTATAGACCAGTGATGGCGAACCTTTTCGGCACTGAGTGCCAAAAAGGGAGCATGCGTGCCTGGGCCACAACCCAGAAGAGGAGCTGCCCAGGTGCATGCGCACCCCCGAAAATGAACTTCTGGTTTCAGCTACTGAACTTCCAGTTTCAGCCAGCTACTCTTTTGGGTTTCTGGCATGCATGCACACACGATCAGCTGGCCAGTGCGCATGCTCACGCAGGAAAATGGAAGACCAGCTAGAAAATCTTCTAGTTTCCGGCACTGTCACATGTAAAATGGCCAGCTGATCATAATGCACGCCAGAAAACCAGAAGAGGAATAGGCAACGCTGTGTTTGCCAGGCGACATGGCTCCATGTGCCACTTCAGGCAGGCGTGCCATAGGTTTGCCATCACGAGTATAGACTGTAACTACAGTGATCATTAGCTATGCTGATTAGGGATGATGGAAACTATTCCAAAAGCATCTGAGGACCAAATATGGGGTCTTCCTTAGCACAGTGCTTTAGATGTTCTAGAATGACTATAGAAATTTTTATGGAAGAGATTGGGTAACTTTTAGTACAGTATGTTTGTGGGACTTTTTTTCTTTACAGATGATCGATTTCGTTCAATTATTGATGATGCCTGGTGGTTTGGAATTGTTTTGAGCCAAGAGCCGTATCAGCCACAATATCCAGATAGCCTTTTTCAGTGTTATATTGTTAAGTACGTACATGTTTGCTTCAGGATGGTCGCATTTATTAATAACTTTAAAAACTTTGTGTCTCTTAACTGCAAATTATAATTTTATGAAAGTATGTCAGTTCCTATAATGAAGAATTGGGTGTGGGTGGATGGGTTGGGGGTTCCTTTGAATCAGAGTTGACTCTTGGTGTATGCTTGGACACGTTTCTGCAGGTTTTTTTAATTTTTTTTGCTATTTGGGGGTGTGGACACGTTATGGTTTGCCATTGCCTGTTTTCTAAAGATGAGACTACGCCAAAATCACTTAGCTGACTTGTGTCTAAGGCAGGACTAGAATTCACAGTCTTCTAGATTCTAGCCTCGTAAAACTACACCAAATTGGCTATCTCGGAGTTTTTTTAATTTTTGTCTTATTGAATGGAAGACAAAACAAACAAACAAACCAGCATGACCATTCATAAAGCAAAACAAATTTTAGAAAGTTGTGAATATGTTTAGAAAGAAAGAGAAAAAAAGATGGCCAGATAAGATAAACCTAGGAGGTCTATTTTCGGTGGATGGATTATGCAGACATTTGTAACCTGGGCTTTGATCCTAAACATTTACTAGAAAGTAAGCTTCATAGTTTCTTCTAATAAAGTGACTACTGTGATGTGACAGTGATGTGACTACTACACATCAGAAGATGTAATGAGATAGTAATTAGACCATTGTAGCTCTAAAGAGATCCTAATTGCCATTATAGTTGTCAAGAAACTCTTTCTTAGGTTTCCAGAATGTGGAAAAAATGCAATCTTTGCTAGACCCAAACCATTGAAGTCCTGCACATTGGAGTTGGGGACCACTGATAGCAATAGGACTATAGCAATAGCACTTAGACTTATATACCACTTCATTTTACCGCCTCTCTAAATGGTTTATAAACCTCTATAGAGTCAGCCTATTGCCCCCAACAGTCGGTTTTCATTTTACCGAGCTCGAAAGGATGGAAATCTGAGTCAACCCTAAGGATCGAACTCCAGATTGTGGCCAGAGTCAGCCTGTAATGCTGGATTCTAACCACTGTATCACCAGGGCTCCTCTGATGAATATGGGAGAGGTGTGTGATGTATGCTCATTTTAATAGAAATATCTAACTCCTTTCTAGAATTCTGTTCCCACAAGAAAATATCCTGCTTAGTATATATATATAAAATGGGTAACAAAAGTGCAATTTTACATCTAGAATGTGATATTTTCTACATAGAAATATCTTCACTGTTTTTTCTAATTTGTTAAATAGATGGGACAATGGTGAAACTGAACGACTTAGCCCATGGGACATGGAACCAATTCCAGAGAATGGTATGTTCATCTAATTTATTCATATTTTTCCTAGTGGTCACTTTATTCAGTTAATACTAGTAGTTAAGAACTTCTAGTAGTAGTTAAGTAGCAGTTAGTACTAAAGAGTTGGCACCGTTTAACTTCCAGGTGCAATTCAGAGCATAGCTTGTTACCTTTAAAACCTTATATGGTACAGGTCGTGATGTATCTGTGTCACACTTCTGAAAGTTGAATCTGCTTGTCCAGTGAGATCTTAGCAAGAGGGCTTTTAGAGGCTCTCACTGCTGAGGAAATACCAACTTCAAGGACCTGGGCTTCAACCTTCTTCCTGATTCCATCCCTGCCCCTTAAACTGCCAAAATCTCTGGTAGTGTAGCACATATAAATCGTAATAAGAAACAAAAATCAATATGGTTTTTTAAGCTCAATGTTTGCCATCTAGTTTCTTAAAAAATAAATTAGCGTGTTAGCAATATGTCTTCACAGCTATATTTGCCTTATAGGAATAATTAATTTCATGACATTGACTGATAAAGCCTTTACATGTATCAACTATTTTTATAAATGCAAACTAGGTAACTGAGGCATTAATTGTTTTTCTCATTATAGATATGACAGCAGCAATAGCACAACACATGCATTCCTTTTGATGTTGCTTGAATAATACCTTGCTGTGATACACATAACTCTCTTGATCTAAAGTGATGCACTGAAAAATTTAAAGCATAATTTGCATTTGGATAAAATTAACCTTGTACATACATTATGTACATAATTATTAGGCAAGTGAATATTTTGACCTTATAATCACTTTTATGCATAATTTCCACCTCCGAGCTGTATAAACTTGAATGCTTAGTGGATATAAGCATATCAGGTGATGTGTATTTGTGTAATGAGGGAGGATGTGGCCTAAGGAGATCAACACCCTATATCAAGGTATGCATAATTATTAGGCAGCTTTTCCTCAGAATGGGCCAAAAAAGAAATTTAACTGACTTGAAAAGTCAAAAATTGTAAAAAGTTGTTCAGAAGGATGCAGCACTCTTGAAATTGCTAAGATATTGGGGCATGATCAGAGAACCATCAAACATTTTGTTGCAAATATTCAGCAGGGTCGCAAGAAATGGGGGGGGGGGGGAAAGACACACATTAACTGCCAAAGATTTGAGAAGCTGCCAGGAACCCATTATCCTCCAGTGCTGTCATATGCCAGAACTGCAACCTAACTGGAGTGCCCAGAAGTACAAGGTATTTAATGCTCAGAGACATGGCCAGTGTAAGGAAGGCTGAAACTTGACCACCACATAAGTTGAAATGGCAAGATTGGACCAAGAAATATCTGAAGACAGATTTTTCAAAGGTTTTATGGACTGATGAGATGAGATGGACCAGATGGATGGGCTCGTGGCTGGATCAATAACGGGCTCAAAGTGCCACTTCGACTCAGACACCAGCAAGGTGGAGGTGGGATAATGGTATTGGCTGATATTATTAAGGATGAGCTAGTTGGACCTTTTCAGGTTGAAGATGGACTCAAAATCAACTCCCAAACCTACTGCCAGTTTTTAGAAGACATTTTCTTCAAATGTCTATGGAGATTCTCAGTCATCCAGGTTGTGGTTGTCTCAAAAGTGCTTTTTTAAGAGGCAACTGAACTTTATGGTTTTTCTTTGAAGACGTTTAGCTTCTCATACAAGAAGCTTCTTCAGCTCTGACAGGATGGTGGGAAATGGAAGGATTTATACTCCTTGCAGACAGCTGGTCATTTGTATTCTTTTAGTGAGTCGTTTAGGCCACCTGCAGGCTTATCTGTGTCATCAAGGTCACCTGAGTGGTGCAAATGGGTGTGGAGCCTTCTTGGAACTGTTGAAAGGACTGTCTTGTAGACTGGAGATAGATGATGTTGTATCCCTCTCCCTCTGTTGAAAGAGGGCTGCTCAATTTTGACATAGATGGGCCTCTTTGACACCTCTTTCAAATCAGCAGTCTTCTCTCTCCAAAATGTGGACTTTGCTGTATTCAAAAGAGTAGCCTTTGTTTTTAAATGCAGAGGGACTGCTGAATCTAGTCCTGATGGGTTGGTTCTCCTGTGTTGTACCAGGTGTTTATGAAGTGGTTGTTTTGTTTCCCCAACGTACAGATCTGCACATGGCTCACTGCATTGTACTTCATATACCATGTTGCTCAGCTTATGTCTGGGTGTTTTACCCTTGGGGTGGACAAGCTTCTGCCATAGTGTTTTCTGAAGTGTGCACATATGTTGTGTTGGCTGAAGATCCTCCAGAGCTTTTCCGATATTCCTGCAATGTATGGAATAACAATGTTGCTTTGCTTATTGTTCTTTTCATTGTCAGTTATGGAGAAACTCCTGTAGGGTCTTTTTTGAGATTTGATGAAGGCCCATTTGGGATAGCCACATGTTCTGAGGACTTCCTTGATGTGTTTTAGTTCTTTTTCTTTACCATCTTTGCTGGTAGGCAGGCCTTCAGCTTGGTGTGTAGGGTTCTGATGACTCCCATTTTGTGCTCCAGTGGATGGTAGGAATCAAAATGTAAATATTGATTTGTGTGTGTTTTCTGTAAACTTCAGTGTTAAGGCTTCTGTCTTCCTTTATGTGTACTGCACAATCTAGAAAGGGCTGCGTACAGGAAGAAGTACAGGAAGACGTCTGCATCTTTCAAGAAGACCATGATTTTTATGCAGGACAATTGTCCATCACATGGATTGAAGTACTCCACTGCATGGCTAGCCAGTAAAGGCCTTAAAGATGAAAGAATAATGACATGGTCCCCTTTCTCACCTGACCTAAACCCTATTGAGAACTTTTGGGTCCTTCTTAAATGGGAGATCCACAGTGAAGGAAAACAGTACATCTCTTTGAACAGAGTCTGGGAAGCTGTAGTTGCTGCTGCACAAAAAGTTGATCATCAACAGATCAAGAAACTGACATATTCCATGAATGGAAGCCTTATGACTGTTATTGAAAAGAAGAGTGGCTATATTGGTCACTGATTTTTTTTAAAATGTCAAAAATGTTTGTACATTTTGTTTATTTATTCTCACTTTAACATGCAAATAAATGAGTGAGATGAGCAAATTTTCATTTTTTCACTTAGTTGCATAATAATTCTTCACACCAATAATTGCCCAATAATTGTACACACGTAGATATTCTCCTAAGAAAGACAAAACCTCACTTTTGCTTTCTTAAATATTCAGGGTTAAGATTTATTAACATTTTGGATTGACGGAGAACACTAGTTGTTCAATAATAACATTAATCCTCCAAAATACAACTTGCCTAATAATTGTGCATGCAATGTAGTTACTCGATGCATTATAAATAGCTGAATTTACAAAACATACTAAGTCACAGACTATAATATATTGGGACAAACAATGATTGAATTAAAACAATAATGTTGAATGTGGTTTGATTTTTGCTTTATACTGTATGTGTTCAAAAAGTTGTTCTGGCACAAGTATATACTCAAAATCATTCCTTTTGTCACTTTCCTTTGGATAGAGAAAATAAATAGGCATTTAAAGCACTTTTTCTAGGAGAACAAAAGCAGTTGGTACAAAAAAATTGAAACAAAAAAATTTCATTGCAGCTGTGTATACACACACACACACACACATCCTGTTTCCCTGAAAATAAGACCTATCCTGAAAATAAGACCTAGCATGTTGTTTTTGTGTGTGTGCCTAATATAAGCCCTACCCCACTTAATAGGCTGTGCAGCCATCCAGCCACTCATTCTGTTCGGTTGTTTGGTGTGGCGCAAGTGCAAGGTGGGAGGGTGGAGCTGTCCCACGCGCCCTGCACTGGCTTACCTTAGGACCCCCACAGCCAGGCCATCCATGCCATGACACCTGCCTCCGCAGTGGCAGCACCAACAGCCATGTGCAGCAGGAACCCATGTGGCCACTAGCCCACTTCTTCTGCTTGCTCGCGGTCGCAACGGAGTAGGAGGCTGAGCGTTGTGCTGGTGCCGCAACTGTGAGGTGAGGCAAGTGTCAGGGCATGGATGGCCTAGCTGCAGGAGTCCTGAGGTAGTCCAGTATGATGAGATAACACAGGCAGCTGGCAGTTCAAATCAGTCCTTTATTGCTCCAAATTTCCCCAAATGCTCCCACGTTTCTGGCAAGTCCCAGAGCAAAGTGATGACAAACCCCCCCACACACACCTCAAGCAGCCTCTGGCTGTAAATAGTCCAACCCAGTGCTGTGTATACCAAGGCTGCACAAGCAATAAATCCAGCAGGGCAAATCAAGGAGTTCAGGAAGCAAAGGATCCAGTTAATTAGTCCAGAAAGCCAGAAAGAATGCCAGGACTCTTGGAAAATTCAAACATTATTACTTAATACTTCAGGAACTCCATGTTTGTTCTTGACAAATGCCCCTGCCCACAGCCTCTCCTCTCCTTAAGTCTCGTTCTCCAGGTGTGCTTTGTGAAGATAGGCATGGCACTCTTCTCCCAAGTAGCCTGCTGAATCTGTGCTATTGTCACCTTTTCTCCCCACTCCATGCTCTCGGATCAGGAGGGGGTGGTCCTTGCTCCTCACCTGAGCTCTGTGTCTCATGTTCATCCTACCCCTGATATTCCCTGTCTACAAACTGTTCTAATCCTGAAAGGCCCTGTCCTGACTGGCCCTGCCCTTCCCCATTTTCCTCCAAACCCAATAAAGCTGCCACCACAATCTCTGTCAGCTCAGGTTCCAGCTAGTCTTCCCCTGCAGATTCAGGCTCTGACAGGGACATGACAGCCGGTGAGGGCGTGTGGGGCATCTCCACCACCCCACCAGCTCATCTCATGGCCACGGGACAGTGCGTGGCTCAGCCTCCTGCTCCGTTGTGGCCTCACCAGATTAAGAGTCCTTATGTTGTTATAAGAAGCCCCCGTGATTTCTGCCAATTTAGCACTGACTGTTAGTTGACTAGATTCTTGTGCATAGGTTTGAATAAGTCTTTGATGCTGCAACTTTATGAATGATCCTGATTATTTGTGCATGATACTAATTTCTGACATAAAAGCTTGAATAAAATGAATTGCTAACCTTGCTACATTTGGTTTTTGTTCTCTTTTTCATCTGTTTTTTTTTAATTAGTTGATAAGCCTAAAGAACTGGGAGCAAGTGTTTCTGTTACTGCTGAAGAGATGACAAAACTACTGTATAAACCTCAAAAGGGAGAATGGCAGGGGAATTCGCAGAGTGAAGAGTGTAAACGAATTATTTCTGGAATTGATCAACTATTGAGACTTGGTACGGTTTTAAACATTTGATAGCTTTGTTTTGATAAATATAAAGACATATATAGTGTTTTACACTAAATTCAGTTGCTTGGATGTAAGCAGTACAGATTTTGTAAAATAAATTTAATTTGCAATTTACTATATACTGCATTATTAACTGACAATGCTGTTGTTTCAACTAAACTATTATTTTAACAGATATTTCAGCAGCTTTTGCTCGTCCAGTTGATCTCAGTACATATCCAAAGTACAGTACAGTAGTAGCTTATCCAACAGATCTTTCGACTATTCAGCTGAGACTGACGAATCATTTTTACAGGTTAGTCTGATTTGGTATTAGAATCCAGTTAATAGAACTAGCTTCTAAAATTGCTCTGAAGTTAAACCTCAGATGATTGCTGATCTTTGCGGGGAGATGAACACATATGTGATTTTCAGAGTTTACATATTGTAAAATATGGTTGCTGTAAAAGAGTAGCTTCTGTATTTTAAAAATGGTGAAAATGGCAAGTATCGTAATATGTGGCAAACTGGTGAAAATGAGCCCTCTTATCTCCTCAGATTTTATTATATTTGTCTATTTTTGAAAAAGTAGAAAAAGCTTTAGCAACTCATAATGACAAACAATTTTTCTAAGAATACCATGAAGCCAATTTAAATTTAAATAAAGAGCCTGGTGACCAGTATTGCATCATACCAGCTTTCTCTCTATTTTTATTTAAAATAGAATAGAATTAATATAGGAAAAAGAGACATTGGACAACAAATCTGAAAGATTCTGGCACTGATATGCCCTGCCCACAAATTCTTAAGAGGAAAAATTATGTCCATAAATTTGAAAAATGTCCTCCATGAAATTTTGAAACAGATCATTTTCCTTGGCCAAGATAAATCAGAATTTTTTTTCACCTTTGATATAACATAAGCTGTACAATTCAATTGAAAAACAAACTGAAATCTTTTAGGAGGGAAAATAACAATAAAAATGGACAATAACATAGTTACATAAATGTGCACATCTTTAACTAATACTTTGTTGAAGCATCTTTTGATTTTATGATACTATACTTTTGGGGTAGGAGCCTGTCAGCATGGCACATCTTATCTTGAGAATCTTTGCCTACTCTTTCCTTGCAAAAGCGCTCCAAATCTGTCAAATTTCAAGGGCATCTCCTGTGCACAGCCTTCTTCAGGTCACCCCACAGATTTTCATTGTGGATTCAGGTCTGGGCTCTAGTTGGGCCATTCTGAAACTTTGCTCTTTTTCTGGTGAAGCTGTTCTTTTTGTTGATTTGAAAATATGCTTTGGGTCATTGTCGTGTTGAAAGATGAAATTCCTCTTCAGCATTTTAGCAGAGGCTTGAAGGTTTTGTGTTAAAAATGACTGATATTTGGAACTGTTCATAATTCCCTCCACTTTGATTAAAGCTCCAGTTCCAGCTGAAGAAAAGCAGCCCCAAAGCATAATGCCACCACCACACTATGGGTGTGGTACTTTTGGTGATGTGCAGTTTCTGTCATATCCTAAGGACAACTTTATTTTATTGACTTAGGATAGGAATAGTAGATTTGGATATTTCATTGGCAGTAACCTGCTCTTGAAAATAGGTGGGTTATCAATGTCCTCTGGCAATTGGGGAAGACTGATATATAAAATTATATCTCTGCTGCTCATTAATTTCCTTAGGAAACAGATACTTGAAACACTAGCTTTGCATGATTCAATTAAACATTTAGGAAGTACAACACTGACTTTGTAAATATTATTTATTTTTTAATCATAAAAAGTAAAATACAAAACAGAAAAACAAACAAAACAAAAGCATACATTCAACCCTAACAACAACAAAACAGAAAAAAATAGTGTACAAAAAAGGAAAAAGTGATCAAATAAATGTAACATTTAACATGTAAGATCCACCCTGGCTAGGTTCTGAAAAAAAAGAAAAAGTAAATTCTCCTTGCTGTTTACTTACACACATAGATTCATAGATACATAGATACATATACATATACTGTAAACACATACACACATATATAAAGCAGGTTTAGCTTAACCTGAAGTACAGCACTATCAATGAAGTATTTTTTTGCATTAGGTAGGAGAGTGCACTATTTTGCTAAAATGTGTCATTTAAGGATTTTTAATTGGGGTTGGGTTTTTTTTTTTTTTTTGGTAGTTATATAACTGTATATACTGTCCACTTTTGTTAGAGTCCTGGTAGTATCCAGTATAAAAAAGAATGAATTGTTGATTTTTTTTGCTTATAGATTTCCAGTTTTAGAGACTGCAAGTTTAACTGTTTATTTGTTATTGTTATTACTGTTGTTATATATAGAAGACTTTCTGCATTGATTTGGGAAGTAAGATGTATTGAAAGCAATGCTCGGACCTTCAATGAACCCAATAGCAAAATTGCTAAGACTGCTCAGAAAATCACTGATCAACTCTTAGAATTTATTAGGTAAGCAATATCCATAGAACAGCAAAATGTGAGCTTGTTGTTTATAGTGATACCACATTTATCTGCTATCTGTGTCTTTGATGTACAAAATCCAATTAAATCTAGCTTAAAATAATATTATTTACTGTACTTCTCCATATGTTTCTGAGACCCAATTTGCTTCCATGTCCACATGGTACCATCATTCTCCAAGCTGCATATCCCCATTCTTTATGCATGTAAGCCTCCCTGTTGCAAGCCAGCATCTCATTCGCTCAATCCTCATTCCACCCTCTGGAATGAATTACCTACTGAGCTCCGGACGGCTCCTGATCTCCGTTCCTTCTATCGGGACCTGAAGACTTGGCTGTTCAAACAAATGGGCTGACTCTGATTCCGGGTTTTATTATTTACTATTAATTAGTTATTTGGTTTAAAATGGGATTTTATTGTACTTGTTTCTTAACTTGTGTTCGCCGCCCTGAGTCCTTTGGGAGAATGGCAGCATATAAATACATGTAATAAATAAATAAATAATAAATCATTCACTGGCTTGCAGAATAGCAATCATGATTTTGGGAATGAGGCATTGAAGCACCATGAGAACAGGGCTTCTGCTGTTCTAAAAACCAGTGTCCCATTCTCACAAGACCTGGGGAAGAGCCATCTTGCAGAAAGGACAGGAGGTTGGCTCATAGAAGAAACATGACATTGGTTTGGAGAATGGTGTGAGGCAGGCAAGGCCAATGGTCTGGGGCTTGAGGCAGCATTTCTCAGTGGTAATGGTGGTGCTGGAGCTGAAAGATTGATTGATTGATTGATTGATTGATTGATTGATTCGATTTATATGCCACCCTTCTCCGGAGACTCAGAGCGGCTGGTCTAATAGAGGCCTGGTACTAGGGGCCTGATACTGCTAGAGGCCCTGGGCTTCTATTTCAGTCCCAACATTGCCACAACTGAGTGTTGATATGCAGGTTAGTTAAAAAACTGATTGGTGGGGGAGATAGACTAGTGTAGGGAGTTGGAGTGCCCCTGTAGTTGTAAACACTGTAGAGCTATCTGGGCAGCTGAATCTTCTGTGGTGTGGTAATGTTACTGGGCCAGTCTGGGGCGGCTGAGGCTTCCATATTGCAGCATCCCCTAATTTGCACATGGTCTATTCCACCCCCCCAGCCCCTTGAAGCAACTTTTGCACTCCTTACTGGATCTCGACTTTATGACCTATAATTTTCACTTCACAACAGCAGCCAGGAGACAGGATTGTGTTGCTAGCAAAGCAGTCACGTGACATCTCACTTTAGTGATTGAGATTCCAGTCCTGATTGTGGTTGTAAATCAAGGACCACCTGTACATTTTTGTTGCACTTTGAAACATGCCTTATTAATTTCTAAAAGCCATCTGCAATGTTACTATTCAGAAACATTTATTTCAAACTTGCACTGATAAAGTTAAAGAGTCATACTTTAGGGTCTAAAATACACTTTTATTTTTCAGGAATCCAAATTGTACTAACTTTTTTGAGTTATGTACTGCAACAAATGAAGACAGCATTGCTGCTACTGAATCGGTAATAAAGCTAGCTTTGTATATATTTTGCAGTTAATTATTGATATTTCTCTTTCATTGCTATGTTGTTAAGCTTCAGTCTTCCTCATTTGTAATATTAATTTGGATTCAACTCAGTAAACATATTAAGCAAAATGATGTTCGCTACCTTAATTAAAAAAAAATTTATGGTTAATATGTCTGGTTCACTTCCTAGGATGATGATTATAAACCAAGGACATCTTCTAGGAAAGTAAGTTAATTTTGTCCATCCATAACTTTTTTCTTTATGAATGAGTAGGAATTTTGTATTTTTAAGTAGCTGAATGCAATTCATTTGTTGTAATTGCGTTTTTAAAAGTCATCAAACGTTTACGGGTATTTTACTTTTTTTTAAAAAAAGAGACAATCCTTGAAGGGAAAAAATACTACAAAATCACACTATGATGAAAACAGATGGAGGAAACAATGTATGGAACTTGTTAATCTAATTTTCCAGTGTGAGGATTCAGAACCCTTTAGACAACCTGTTGATCTGGAGCAGTACCCTGTAAGTAATTATTCTTTGATCAGTTACAATAACATCAAACATGCCACATTTTAAAGCATTCTCTTATCCATTGTACTTTCTTATCAAAACAAGAAAAATGTCTGCTTCAGTTAGGAATCTCTGATGGATAAGTCTGAAGGCACCCTTGTTCAATCATAGTACACCTAAGAGAAAGTACAGTATTTTGTTTCCTAGTAAACAGAATGCCTACAATTCCATGATGATGTGCAGTCTCCTTTTCTCTTTTGAATATGGTTCATAGCACAGCCGTAAAACAATACATAAATCTTCTTTAATCTCATGATTTTGCCACTGTCCCGAAAGCAAATGAGGTTACAGTTGTTTTGATGACAAGTCACTCCCTATTTTATATACAGCTGATAAACCTTTAATCTAGTATTTCCTAAGCCCAGAAAGGGTACTTTAAACAAAAAGAACACTTGCCATGTAGCAATACTACCTTTTCCATGTTGTGAACTTCAAAGATTGTTATGGAAATGGAGATGGACACACTAAGCATTTGCATTCCATGTTTGATTCTGAATCACAGAGTACAATCTTAATAAAACAAATATTATCAGCATCAGAATAAAACTTAATGAAAATAATTTAATTTAAAATATCCAACAAGTTGAAAATTATGTAATGTCTGAAGCGTGAATCTCTCCAAACTGGGAAAACTTTAACACTTTGGCAGAAGATCATTGGAGATGAAGGAGATAAGCCTTGGCTGGAAGGTAGTTGAAGAATCTGAGTACAGTTATCAGCTACCCCTTCATAAGTTAAATTCACTTATGGGCCTATTGGATATAAAACAGTCCATATAATACATTATTGTCATCTTCCCTGAGTCTTCCTGCTGCCCAGGTAGACTGGGTAAGTAGCCAGGGCTCAGGACCCCGGATAGCGGCTCCGGTTGGAGCTTGAGTTTTAGGAGAGTCGGTTTAATGTCAGGGTACCAAGTAATAGACCCATACTAAGCAAAATTCTGAGGCAGATGAATTCCTCAAAGAATAGCTTTATTGGATATATCATATTGGCACAATTCTGATGAAAACTGACTCTGAAGGTTCCTACAACTTCTTTGGCCGAAAAAATGCTTTTGAAAGTAAAAAAAAAAACCTTTGATGATCGCGCAGCTCAGCTGGGATCATCAGAGGCTTTTAAAAGCATTTTTTCTACAACCTCTTTGGCCGAAGAGTTATAGAAAAAATGTTTTTAAAAGGAAAAAAGCCTCTGCCGATCAGGCAAGTCAGCTGGGATCGTCAGAGGCTTTAAAAGCATTTTTTTTTACAACCTCTTCAGCCGAAGAGGTTGTAGAAAAAATGGTTTTAAAAGCTTAAAAAAAATGGCCACGCCCACTCAGTCATATTACCTCCCCACCCCCCCAAGCATGCCCACAGAACTGGTAGTAACAAATTTTACATTTCACCACTGATACATATAATACACACAAATAATAATAATAATAATAATAATAATAATAATAATAATAATAATAATAATAATACAGTTCTTCAAACGCTGTTTGAGATAATAGACATCTGATTTTTGTCTTAGTCTTCATTCCAAGCTGCAAACTCCTATGACTATTAGTTGTGCTTGTTTTTAGTCCTTTAAAAAAGTGTAAAGTTACTTAGTCTGCACAATTCCTCTCTGTGTCTGTCTTGTCTATCTGTCTACAGGCTTTCCACCTGTATTTGAAAAACTCGACCCCAGCCTTTTAATAATGGAGCCATTTGGTTATCTTTATTTAGGACTACAGAGAAATTATAGACACACCAATGGACTTAGCCACAGTAAAGGAAACACTAGAAGCTGAAAACTATGATACTCCAATGGAACTGTGGAAAGATGTCAGACTAATATTTAGCAATGCTAAAGCATATACCCCAAGCAAAAAGTCTAAGGTAACATTTCTATACTATTTACTGCAATAACCAAATAAGTATTATTAGCAGTTAGGCAAAGGTTAGATGGATAGGAAATGAAAGCCATGTCGGAAGATCATTGGAAGTGTGAAATCAATCAAAATTCTGTTATGAGAACTTAAGGAACAATTGGTAAATAATTTTACTTTAAAAACATAATTAGTTTAAAGGAGAATAAACACAAAACTTTATACAGTCGTTAATACAGGCTCTGAATGTGTAAGCAGCTTCTTTCAACTGTGACTAAATGTGTTTTAATTAAAATGTCTTGGATAATATTTTCAATTACTACTTGATTCCAATATGTTCACTTTTCTACACTTTCTGAGGCAACATCAATTTCTTATGATTAAATTGTTGTAGATGTTCATTATAGCCAAAATGAGAAATAGAATACCTAAATACAAGAATAGTTTACTGAAGCACCACTGTACATGTTTGCAGATAAGTGGAGGAATTTTATGTGCTAAAATACAGACCTAAAATTGGGTTCAGTTTATCTGTGAGTATATATAGTACTACATTTTATAACCCATATATCCCATATATACTTGTGGATGAGTGCATCTGTGGCTAAGCCAACCTTTGATATTTTTTTTAACCAAAATACAATTAAAAATGTATTACCAGCAGATAAGACACTTCTGAATAATAAAAAATACAGTAATTTTGAGGGTCAGCTTCTTACGGATGGAACATTGGTAATGGTAATTTGGATAAAAATTTGATGGTTGGTTTTATAATATTATTCTCCATCCATGGACTTATATGTGAGTATATATGGTAATGTGCTCAGTATGGTAACCAGTGCTACCATATACATATTTCCTCTAAAGAATGTCCTCTGATTGAATAGGTCATACTTTTTGGTAAATTTGCATACAACCATAATTGAATGACTGCAGGAAGAAAAAGTGCAAATCCTATATAAAAGGTATTAGAAAATAAATTACTATTTCAACAGAATGAATAGCAAGTGGGAGATAAGGAAGGAGGATGTATGGAATTGCTAGAGTAAAAATAATTGTATTACATTCTACAGAAGTCTGTGAAGTTATGCCAATACAGGATATAAAATGGGTGCTTGGTGGAAAGTAAAAGTGAAAAAGATTATGGATGAAGAAAAGATAGCGGTAAAAGATAATTACCGCTGCAGAAAAATTGAGGAAGAGAAAATACTTCATATTTTAGTATGAATGTAGTCAAAGAGAACAGGGCCTGGTTAAGTTAATGTGATAGAAATAAACCAAGCAGTTTTGATGGAAATAAATTGTTGCCAATTAAGTGAAGAGAACTAAAAATAAAAATGAATTAAAAATAAAAGTGAAAATAATCAATTTCATTATTTTTCTTATACATTTAATTTTTTTGGTTTACTGTTTTGTTGCTCCTTTTCTTTGGTTTGCTACTGTTTAGCTGAAAAGGAATAGTGTAATGGGTTGTATATTATTAATTAATACTTTAAAAAAATAAAATTATTAATGTATGAGTTGCATAACCTTCATAGTATATTAATTCAGTCTTCATTTCTTAATCTAGATATATAGTATGACACTGAGATTATCTGCACTATTTGAGGAAAAAATTAGAAGAATTATCTCTGACTTTAGAACTGGGCAAAAGCACAATGAAAGAATATGGAGCAGTGAAAGATCCAGCAGGAAGTTGCAAAGTCTGAATAAATCTGTACAACATTCTTCCAAAATACTGAGGTAAATTTTTCAGTCTATATTACTTTTAGAATAATATTGGTATTAGATGATTTGGTCCATATTTAAACAGTATTTATTAACCCCAATAACTGACTGGAGTAAATTCTCATTTTCATTTAGTTTTGTTCTACAATTTTTTATAATGTACTTTATCATAAACTATTTTCTGTTGCATAAATGTGAGAAAATTATATTCACGGATGCATTAATAATACTTCTATGGATACAGGAATGGATATTGAAGGAAAACCAGTCATAACAAAAACATATCAAACAGATAACTGGTTGTGATTGTTGTTTACTTTTTCCATGTTTGTTAATTGTTATTATTTTTTGTTTTTCATAGTGAATATAAGCATCAAATGGAAAGGACCATTTGATGGAAAGGCCCTTTAAAATAATTGAGTCCAATCTCCTTCCCATTTCAAAATTTGCTAAAATTAAACTGGGCTGCTTCTTTTATCATTTTTCCCCACATAAATTTTAGCAAACTGTAATTCACCTCAAACAAGTTCCTTAATTAATAATTAATTTTTCTTTTCTATTTATTAGTCTTTAAACTCAAAAGTTTAAATTTTAAACTACAATGAATATTTTTAAGAATATTATGCATTATATTGCATCATTTTAATGATATTAATATTTATTAATATCTAATAAAATAATTACATCTTTCATTGAGTGTTTTTTATTTATTACAAAGAATCTTACCTGTTGTCCAAAGTTTTAAGGCATCATACATAGCACTTCCCCCTCTAAATTTTCCTCCTCTTCCTTTATTGTTGGTTTGGCTGAGAGATCATGAATGGCTCAAAATCACCTAGTAAGTTGTATAGATGAATGAGGATGTAGACCTAGTTTGATCTAGTAGTTAAGGCACCCGGCTTGAATCCAGGAGACTTTGAGTTCTAGTCCCACTTTAGGCATGAAAACCAGCTGGGTGACTTTAGGCCAGTCACTCTCCCAACCCAACTCACCTAACAGGACTGTTTTTGTGAGGGAAAATAGGAGGAGAAGGAGTATTAGGTATGTTTGAAACCTTGAATTATTTATAAAAAATAATAAAAGTAGGATAAAAATAAATAAATAATGCCTGGTTACCTCCATTCTTAGCCCAAAGTCTTAACCAGTACAGCATAATTAAATACCAACGCATTTAGAAAACAAATTACATTAATCAAATACATATCGTTTTTATTCTGTATGTTAAGAAACACAAAACAGAAGCAGTGTAAATCTCGAACAGAAATTCAGTCTGAGACAGAAAACTCTTCTAATCAAAATACATCAGGCAAAAAATCCTGTTTCACAAGCCATAAGGTGTTTACTACTAGTTCTACTCGTAATATTGCTGGAATATCTTCTGACTCTACCTCTGCATCGTATTTTGGATCAAATACACGGACCAGAAGCACAGCAGTAGCTCACAGTTGTACATTATCAACAGGTAAATGAACTGAATTAAAACTTGGTTTAAAAAAACCCCTCTCCAGTTTTTATTAATATTGCTTCCTTCTTTACTTGGCTTTAGAGTAAGGAATTGGTGGGACTCTTTCTTTAAAAAAATTGATACTGAGGAAAAAATCCTTTATGAATTTACAGTTTTTAAAGGTGATGACTTTATCTAATTTGGTAATGAAACATCTGCAAGAAAACAACCAAGCTCAGAGAGCACCAAGGAACCCAACCATATGGGAAGGGGGCTCTGAGTGACCTCTTTGATATCCAAGGACATGAAAGGACTATGGTGGGTTAAACGTCCCTACAAATGTTTTTGAGAGGAACAGCACTGCCATGTCATTCTGTTTATAAATTCTTTAAAGCGTCCCTTGTTTTCAGAGTTCTTTCTGCTTTTAAGTTATCTTTTTGAAATCATACTGGTCATGAAGTATAAGTCAACGTCATAACAGTGTCCAGTTTTTAAACAAATAGAATTCAATTCAGATTCAGTTTTGACCATCAGTCTTTGGGAATATCTGTCCTTCAGAACATTCCTCCCATGATTTTATGACCTTTTTTGAGAGAGCTAAGTAAGTGCTATGGTCGTTAAGTGTACCAATAGTTCACTATGGGCACACTTTTGCCAAAAACTGTAAATGTTGGTGTTCTGCAAAATCATTGCAAAACACGGCCATGGGACCTCAGGAGGAGAACCATCAGAACATTGAATTCCTTGGCATTTTACTTTCATTCTAGTAATTACATGTTTTCACTTTTGGGCCATAAATATTACAATGGTGACCACAAGAAAAGCATCAAAAAAAGGAGAAGGAAGGACAGTTTATAGACCAGGACATCATCAGATATTTTCTTCAATCCTTTTTAAAAAGTGCTTTAATTACAAGCTTAAAGATTTGTAACAAAACATGTTATTTTGTAAAATATATCTTAACTTAATGAACAACAATCCCATGATTTTCTAGTTAGCTTTACTATTTTCAAAGGTACTCAAAAGTAAATCAGTCTTCTAAAATAATTGTTCCTTTATTTGTTTTAAAAAATTCTTAAATATAGACCAGTTAAGCTTTTTCTTTTAAGTTAAAATCTTCAAGATACCGATTTTTTTCTTCTTAATTCCAAAAAGAAATTGACTCAATTAATATCTTCATTCTTTTTCTGCTGGTCAGAAAATCTGTCTTAAGTTGTACATTTATTAGATCCAAAAGCGGGGTTTTGCAAGTCAAGTGTCCATCAAGGCTGCACAATGATTTTGAGCATGATGGTAATCATTTGGCTCCCAAGCCACTCAACTCACAATCAACCATAAGAAACTCAGTATCTGTAGACTCCTTACGAGGCACAATTATCCAGAATGCAAGGGCATAATCTTTCAATCTCTCATTTGTAGGGACGTGTAACCCACCATAGTCCTTTCATAACCTGGATGCGATAACTTCTTCAGAAGTCATAATATCTTGTGTCTGTATGTGGATAATTATCACTGATTTTAGAGAGGTAAAGCTGAAACCTCCAGGATCTCTTGGTATATCCTCCTAAGATTGGAATATGCCAGCATTAATCTTTTGCAAAGTAATTACATGTCAAATAATCATGGACGTGTTTCTCATTTTCCAATGTGATTATTATATAAATTTAATATTTTGCATTTATTTAGAATACCATTATCTTTAAATTACGGGAAAATAAGCCAATATTCCAAATAGTCAAATTGTTAACAAAATGTAGGAAAAACAGTCACCTCTATTGGGGTTTAATGTTTGGTGTTTTTAAGACTGATAATTTTATTTTTAAAATATTACAGCTTTATCAACATATTTTTATTCTGCTAAAGTTGATATACATGTCCTATATTTTACATTGCAATATTTCTATTTTGAGACCTAATTTATCACCTCTGTGTTTCATATGTAAGTAACTAAAAAGCAAATAAGTTCTAAGTTTTTTTTAAATGGCTTTGGAGTGGGATTTAGTTAATTTAAAAATCTTTTAAATCTGTAGTTAGCATTAATTATTGAACTTTGAGAGATATTAACCTTAAATTATATAAAGCTCATTTATACAGCAATCCTTCTTAAACAGTTGGATTTTTGTGTGGCAGGATTTGACATTTTCTTTCTTTCTTCTGTATTGTTTTAAACTTTTCTGATGAGCTCCCAAAACTTTACACAGCACATAGTAAAGTACTGGTGACTATTCTGTTGACATAATACATTAAGATCTAGTTATACAAAATGCAGACTGTCTGCAATTTATTATTATGTTTAAATACATGAGAGAAATATTTAAAATTCTGATTAGCTTTATATCATTTAACTCTTCCAGAAAGTGAGTTAGAACATTCATCAACTGCTTCATCTTTAAGTAGTTCAGAGGAGAGCAAAGAGAGTTCTACAGCTCTGTCATCTCCAGTGCTACATAATGGAACTTTTGGAGAAAAACGAAGTATATTCAGGATTACTAGAAGTAAAGTATATCAGCAAAACCAAATAGGTATGTATATATTTATATATATTAAAATGTATGTCATGTCTAAGTCCTGAGCAACTTAATGACAATCAAAATTGTTAAAATATGACTACCAACGCATAAAAGTGAATCTTGGCAACTTAGAAATTATTAAAAGTAAAAAAGAATCACCATTCAAAAGAAAATAAATGCCAACCACAACATATTCCATTCAAGTCTTTTTTTTTCCCATTTGGATGGGCTCATCCAATACTTTAGCTCAATGCCTGGGAGGAAAAACAGGTTTCCAGGACATTTCTGATGGTTAGCAGGAACAGGGTTGGAAGTGGTTGCAACAGAGAAGCCATGCCTCTTCATTCCCATCAGATGACATTGTTCCATGTAAGAAACCTGAAACATAATTACTATGTTAGATCCCATGGGAGGAAAATAACAAATTGAAAAGAAGCAGTGTCACAAATAACCTGGCCTGGTGCAATGAAGGCTTAATAGGTGATTACTAGCAGTACCCAGAGTTCAGGATGCTAGTAATTATAGGGAGCCACTTTTTGTTCATGAAGTGGTGGTTTGATATGTGTACACTGTGGTCACCCACTTAACACTATTAATATTACTGCTACTAGTAGTAGTACTATTACTACTAGTAGTAGTAGCAGTGCTGCATTCTGAACCAGTTGCAGCTTCTGAGTGGTTTTTCAGGGGTAGCCTTAGGTAGAACATATTACAGTAGCCCAAATCGGAGATGATCTACTAAGAGAATTTCAAAAATGTTAAGAGATTACATTAAATAATGCAAAAAAGCAAAAATAATGGAATTGTATAATTCCTGTTCCAAAAGCCGTCTGAAATATTGTTGTATATCTTTTTTTCCCAAAAATGCCCCATCTAGGGTAGAATGGGATAATTACATGAAAGTGCATCTTAATGCAACCTTGTACTTGTGGACATAAAAACATTTTGACGCCCATGTAATGGCATCATGTGATGTAATGGTACCACCCATTATTGGATGCCCAAATAATGTGAGATATGTCTTACTAAAGGAAAATTCCTGATGGTAAATTGGACTTCAGACAGTTAGCTAATAACTTAATTATTTTCAGTTGGCACCAGAAAACTAAATAGAGGTCTATTAATAAAACATGCATACATGCTTATCACACTATTCCTTTATAAATAAGGGCATTACTCTACAAAATACAGAAGTGTATGTACACATAAGAAATTAATCTGGAAATTACTCAAACAGCAATCTGTAAAAATTATTCCTTTCCTCCTTTGACTGGTCCTTAGCATCATTCCATATAATTCCTTACTCCAGTATGATGTTCTTTAGCCTACCAATGGTGGGATGGTGGTGGTGGTGGTTCTGTGTGAACAGCAGGCGCAGGTGCAAGCGCCCATGCCCACCATTTGTCAGCCTGGTTCTAAACGGGTTGGGGACCCCTGAATTAGTTGGTGTATATGAAAAATTGTTTTCATATACTGCTTTTCTTCTCCCCACCCCTCTCCTCCTGAGCCCTCAAAATGTGGCAAGGAGAAAGCCACTACTTCTTTCTGGAAGGCAGAACTTAGGAGTGAGAAAGTGACTTTTTTCCAGGTAGAAGCCTTAAACGCTGCATTCTGGCTAGAAATGAGATTAAGCTTTCTTGCTGGTAATCAGAAAGGTATTTCATAGTAAAACCAACTGCTGACCTAGTTTACATTAGTACTGTTCACTGTACATCTCTTTCTAGCTTTGCAACCCATGCTTGCTTTCACCACATCAGTGCATTTCATTCATTTTACCCTTTAGTCTTTAAGCTTTTCAATTCTTTGGGATTTCATCAGCTGCCTCTAAGGACAATTTTCTCAGTCTTCTTTTTTCTCTCAGCCCATTCACCCTTCATGTATTTAAATACAAATTTAAAATCTTTATCTGCATGTAGTCAGTAAAAATGTAACTATGGAAAATATTCCTCCAAATGGCTTATAAAAGATGAAAAAACACATACCTATATTTACTTTAAAAAGGTGAGAACCTCAACACTTTGCATAATTTAGGAGTTTAGAAATAGTCAAAATTATTTGTAGAATGTTTATTATAAGTGTGTGTGTATTCATTCATTCATTTATATGTCCAGCTTCACGAGGGGATGCAGATAGCCAAAGGACTGCAAGGAAAAGGATATGGGAAAGAAAAACTGATAATTCAAATGAACATTATGAAACATTGAGCAATAGATTTGGTAGGTATAGAAAAATACCACGCAGAAGTGCTACTGTGGCGGCTAATAAATTAAGAATGATGAGTGATGTGGAAGAAGAGTTCTCCAGCTCAGAAAGTGGTGGTACCAGAAGCAAAAACAGAAAACTACCTCATCGCAATGCTTCTGCTGCAGCCAGAAAGTTACTATTAAATGATTCTGAAGAAGAAAGTTCCATGCATTCTGAAAGTGACAAAGAATTGGAAGAACAGTCTGACAGAAGAAAAGCTCCTAAAACTGAATATTTTGCTGTTAAAAAAAGGCATAGTAGTGGATCTGAAAGTGGTAATTCAAATTCTGAGAGTGGGATGAAAAAAACACCAAAGAGGTACCCTGTTAAAGATTATAAAAAACGTTTGAGAACTGCTTGCCGTGTATCTCCCAAAACAAAAAACAGCCCAGAATGTTCAGAAGATGACTCCAAAAACCACATATCAGATGATGAGAGCATTCAGAAAACAGTTCATCAGTTGTCATCTTCATGCAAAATTAATGCCAATAGCAGCTCTGAGACAGATTCTGAGCAAGAATGTAAAGTTTTAACAAGACATACTTTTACAAGGGCATCATTTCGCTTCAGGAAAGCTAAAATATTGAGTGATTCAGAAGGAGTGGAGTCAGGAAGGGATGATGAGACTCCTTCTTCTTCAAAGATCAGAATATTTTCTGAAATTTCAAAACATGGCCAAAATGACTCATCTAATTTAGAATCTGGAACCGATAGCAGCCACTCAAGAAAAAGTCAGGGAAGAAAAGACATCAGGAAAGGTGATGTATTTAAAATATATGAAGTATTAGAATAAAAGGGTGTAATGTAATGCATACTCAATATTTTTCTTTTAGTCTCATTTAGCACAACAAAGTATTCTGGATCTACTGACTTACGTGCAATTTATCCACCTTAATTCATTTTAGGAATACAGCCTTAGTCACATCAAACAAATATTTGTAATATATTGTTTGATAGGTGCATATTTTTTTCAAAAAAGATAAGCAATAGACAGTTACAGATGCAGGGTTAGGGTTAGCCTAATTCTGATTTTATCCCTCACTTCTTCATCCCATAAAAGGAAGGAATAGATTGACCCCTTTGTAATCCACTATCTTGCTTCCAACCCAATCTCCTCAATTACTTCTTGCTCTACATGAGTTATACCAACTTTGCCACTGCCTAATTTGAAGGGAGGCTTGAAGGTAACAAGCAGGAAAATAAAATATGTATTGAGCATCACATGTGGAAAAGTTGGTGTAATACAGTACAGTGCAGGAAGTAATTTAGATTAAGCTGTGGAAGCAAGTTACTGGAATACAGTAGGAAAGATAAGAAATTGGGCTAAGTAGCAATAAGCAAGGTACATGTTATGTATATGTTACAAGGATTGTGTGTGTCCAAGAAAGAAGATTGCTTGAATTAGCTTAGAAAACCAATTCTGCAAGAAATAGAGTTGGCAGAGGTAGGCTCAAAATTCCATCTCCCTTATATCCATTACTTTTTTTAGGCTTTATAAGTTTTTCTTCCTATGAATCTCATTGGCAGCCATGTTTTGATGCTGTACTGAGTATTTCTTCAAATTGCAGGGCTAAAAAACCTCAACCTTGATTGACTATCTACTAAATCTAGTATTTAATGATCTGATATACTGAAATGTTGTCATACATTTGTTAATTTTTGCAGTTAGGTCATGAAATTTTCTGAGGTTGATAATTATGATGAGTAAATTTTGCCTTAGCTGCAAGGATATTTACTTACCTTTATTATCTTCAACTAGATTATTTACAGTTGTTAATAAATATGTTTATTTCAACCAGTTTTTATGAGTTCTTAATGCTTTTATATTGTGTATTTAAATATAATTATTCTGTGTGCCTTTATAGATTCTGTTGCCAAAACAAATGGGCTCAGCAAATCTACCAGAAAAAGACCATTCCAAAGTGATCGTCAGACAGGAGCTTGTAAATCAGAATACATCTATGGGAAATTGCCCGGTACTGTGACTATTAATAAATTAAGTCTTGTGAATGATGAGGAAGACTTCACCAATTCAGAAACTACTAGAACCTACAGTGACAATAATAGAAAACTGAACTGTCACAGTATTGTTTCTGCAACTAGAAAGCAATTAGATAGCTCAGCAGATGGAAGCCAACAGTCTGGTGAAGCAAAAAGGAAACAGTACTGTAGAAGAAAGTGTATTCAGTCTTCCAAAGCTGCCAAGATAGATGGTAGTGACTCTGAGAACAGTTCATATTCTGAAGGTGCTGAAAGAAAAAAAATGCATATTAAAAAAGCCCACAGGCACAAGCCTAGAACTGCATATGATAAAAGTATAAATCCCATTCTAAAGAAAAGTCTGAAAAGCCAACTGCCAAAAGATAGAATTCCTGATAAACATCCTGTATTTACACATAATACTATAGTCACTTCTGAATTTGAGGGAGATTCTGAATTAGACCAATACAGTGACAATATTAAAGAGGAACACATGTGTCAGAAGACAGTAGACTCTTCAGGAAAATCAAAAAATGAATCTGAAATACAGCATAAAGGAAATGGAACTGATTCTCTGCCAAATAGCAAAGAATCTTCAAAAAACACACAATCTAAAACCAGAGTAGATTCCAGCTGTCCTGATTTGGAAGTCAAATCTTACACCAACTACAGTGATGTCAAAACACAACCCAAGAAAAAGAAAGAAAAAACCGATGACATTAAGGAAGGTAATTTTTATAATACTGATATCTTTTCTTTGATAATATTGAAAGTTATGTTTGTTGTGTTATGTGCAAATTATAATGTATATTATATTTTATATGAAATAAATATAATATTTCTTACATTAAGGATTGCATTCAAGGGATGTATAATTTATTTGTTTTTTGAAAACGCAATTTTATCTACAAGTTAGAAAATTATGCAGTGTTTTGGATGCAGATTTCTTGATATTTTACAATATCCTCCTTTTTCATCTAGAAGTTATTAAATATTGTTTAATATGTATCTGTTTTGCTATAGATGTTAATATTTTTTAAATTTTTACTTTCCCTTCAATATGTTACTGCAATGAATGATTGTAACACCACGTAATTAATTAATTTGATTATGGATATAAAAATATATGATAATTGGAAATATTAATAATCATAAAGGAATATAAGGAAATACTAGGAGGTATACTTGGTGAGATTTTAAATTTGAGGGGTATAGTACAATATAGAAGAGAAGAGAAAAATTGAATTTGGTTAAGATCAGAGATGGTTTAAAAAAAATAGAAGAGAATAAATAGCATGGCAAAAAGGAAGTAAAGAAATTGTAAATTTAGATGAAATGACTAAAAACTATTCAAATTTGTGAATCAGCCAAATACTCTATTCAGAAAAAATACATTGTATGTTTGTATGTGTGTTTGTGTAAAAATATGTTACTGCTTTTGTATGTTGGGGTTTGTGCTTCTTTTAATTTTTACGTTTGTTAAAATTATTTAAATTTATTGGCTGTCCAACTCAGTGGATTTACAGGAATTCCTCAATTTATGATTACAAATAGAGCCCAAAATTTCCATTGCTAAGCAAGACATTATTTAAGTGAGCTTTGCCCCATTTTATAATCAGGTTAAGTTAGTAACATAACCATGTTACTATAACCATAACTTCATTAAGTGAATCTGGCTTTTCCATTAACCTTGCTTGTCAGAAGGTCACAAAAGATAATCCCATGACCCTGGGACACTGCAACCATCATAAATACATACTGGTTGTCAAGTGTCTGAATTTTGGAGATGCTGCAACTGTCATAAGCGTGAAGAACGCTCATAAGCCACTTTTTTTAGTGCCATTGCATTTCAAATAGTTACTAAATGACTGCTTGTAAGTCAGGGACTACCTGTATTTATTTAAAATAAATGAACATTTGCAAAAAAAAAAAAAAAAGATTGTCAAAAAAGACAGTTAAGAATTGTACAATACAAAATGCACGTATGATTTTCATATATAAAGCTATGAAATAGGAAGAACAAAAAATTGCAAACTAAACGGAGAAAAATTTAAAGAAAATGTTTCTTATTACTGATGAGTACTTGCAGTTCCAAAAATCACTTAGATTAGCATCAAAAATATCTAAATGGTAGTTGAATTTGAGAACTTCATTGTAGTTTTCAGCATGTTTTCACAGTGAAGGGAAAAGCCAAGATAAGCTTTTAGGCAGAGTACACAACCAAATGTATAACAATTTGGACTAATTATGATTAAAGTATTATATCATTTGTCTTAACTTGTTTTAGAAGTAACAATATTTAATCTAGAAATTCTTCCTTCTACAGAATCAGCTTCTCAGCTATTGAACCAAAGTCCAATAGTACTCAGGAACAGAAATACTTACAAAAGTTGTACAGAGTTGAATAACATGTCAATGAATATTAAAACCCTCAATGGAAAGAAAATTCCACGTCGAAGTGCTGCTGTGGCTGCAAGCAAAATAAAACTTATTAGTGATGCAAAGGAAGAATTCTCAAGCTCAGAAGTTGGATACTGTAGAAAAAAGAACAGAATACTTCCACTCCGCAGTGCCTCTATTGCAGCTAGAAAAGTACTGGATGATTTACCCTCACACTCAGATAGTGAAACAGAACTGAAAGGACATAAGAGAAAGGGGAGAAATAATCAGACTTGTTCTTATTCATCTAGGCAATCTAATAAAGCGCTAAAAGCAAGATATTTAGATGCTGAAGAAGAAAGTGTGTTAAAACAGAGGAGCAGTCATAGCGATGGATCAAGACAAGGTTCTATCAAATCTGTATGTAAAAAAATCACAGTAAAACATTTTGATGAAGAATCTTCCAGCAGCATTACTTCTGAGGATCAAAAAAGTTCAAGTCAAGATAATGTAACAAGTGACTCTGTTGCAGACTCTGAACTGGAAAAGGAATATAATTTTACAAATGTGAGGAACACCAGGCACAATGGAGAAAGGGAGAAAATGGGACAAAGTAGTGCTTTGTCAAAGAATAAACAACTAGGCATTCCAGAGAGCTCAAAATCTGAACCTGATAGAAGTTCCCATTTTTCTTCTGATTCAGAAACTCAAACAGAATCCAAACCCATCAATAATAACGGAGGCGTAAAAACAACAAAAAGGAAAAGGAAAAGGAAAGCCACGCCAGCAAATAAAAATGGCTTTTCTGAATCTTCCAGAATACCTCAGAGAAGGAAACGGCCAAAAGTGAATGAAGAGAATGATTCTGATGAATTGCATTACACAAAATACAAAAGAATAAATCGACGCTCCAAAATCAGAACTAGAAATAGGGGCAGGCAAACTGTAAGGTATGCAGATGATGAAGAGGATTGTGAAACATGAAGATCTAGCTCACTTTCCTTTTATTAGTGATACTAGACTTACGTTGGAACTTCTCTTCCTCTAATTCAGGGAATATATTTATATTTTTCTATGAAAAAGTTAAATGTGGAAGCTCTGTTTTGATAATATGACTTGCACTTGCCTATCTGTGCACATATGCCAAAATGTGCCTCGTTATGAAGGCAGAACTGTTGTCTTTAATAATATTTTGTTTGTTAGTGTAGTAAGTGACAAGAGGGGATAAACATTAGATAACAGCTTTAATGTTGTTTGATTAAATAGCATGGTGCTGCAGATTGAGACTACCTATGTCATACTATATTAGTGTGTTCAGAACCAGATGAATCTGACTACCAAGGTGTTTAATATTTAATTGATCAGTAATGAATAGAACCAACTAGAATATATTGTAAACAAATCTTAATAGTTACTAATTTTAAAGAACAAAAATGTGAAAAATGGCTACCAAATATTATAGCAACTTGTAAAAATGAGCAATGCTATTGATTTGAGGAAAAACAGCTTGAACAAATAGATAATTTAAAAATGCTTATTGATTTTATAAATATGTGGATTAAAATTTGTTGTCATATCCCTTTTAATATACGGCACCCATGCTGTAAATTTAAGATCATTAGGATACAGGTCTTTCCTTTTTTGTTTGTGAAAATTTGTGTTTTGTGCTTTTTCTTTAAAATGATTAAAGCTTCTGTTCTGTAGAATACTATATTTAAGGTGTTATTGGTAAAGTTTAATATTTACTAAAGTTCCTCAAATTTAATTATTTATAATTCAGATTGTTAGTGCAATTGAACCACTCCACCGCTTGATTTAACTAAATAAAGCACCTTCATGTTGGTGGTGTTTAAGTTGGCATTGTTGAAATAAAATCATTACATTTCATGTAGCATATGAAAAATGGGAAGGACATGCTGCTATGTAAGCGTATACATAATGAGATGTTAGTGACTTCCTTTTCAGAAGTACTATTAACGACTTTCAGTTTTATTTTTCTCTTCAGGCCTAATGAAATTTTATTTTGAGAATTATTTATTCAGGGTTATGTATGTGATATTTTTATGAAACAAAATCCTGAATGTTGGTTTTGTCTTCCACTTTTTTGATTTCTCAAAATAAAATTATCCAGATAAGATGGTTATCTACAAATTCTAATATTCAGAATTCTTTATTTTTGTATGTTAAGTTTAAAATGTGCTTTAGAGAAAAATTGCACATTTCTGAATTTAAAGTGAAGATGAATGTAATATATTTTATTTAGGAACTTAAAAATGTAATTTTGTTTCTGAAGTAAATGATAAAGAGAAATCCCAAAGTTCAGTAATTTATCTGAAGTGCACTGCCCATAAAATTTTATTTGCAATTTTGGAATAATCTTGAATTTTAACTGTTTGTGTTCTATATATATTATAGAAAACTAATACAACATTAAATAGTTTCACCCAAAAATCTTTAAGGTACTAGAATGAATACTGAATTTGCCCAGTGACATACAATAAATGGAATGTTCTCAAATGACATCATTATTGTAGAAATGGCTGCAAATTACCTTGAAAAATCAAAGGAGTAAAAGTTCTTTTATTTCAATTACTGTTTGTGAACATTAGAAGACAAATCCATGTTGTGGTAACTTTAGTGGAATACTAAGTTTGGTTGAATAGTTTCTTTTCACACCTTATATATTACTGCTATGGGCAGTTAAGGAAAAAAAGATAATTGCTTTTCATATTCACATTTTTAAAGTTTTTTTAAAAAAATACTATACTTTAAGTAATACTCAAAAAAACTCAACAACCCTTGGTTGGAAAAAGGTAACTATTTAAGCCTTAGATTAAAAGCGTGAACTTCCATTGGGAATTCTTGAGTTGCAGCTTGTTATACCCGGAAAGCGTAAGATTGCAAATAGCTATTTTGCGAAAAATAACACACAGCAATTGGTTGCTCTATCACTGTTTCTCCCCCCTCCCCCCCAATGTGTAATTTAGAGAAAGAACAAAATTGGGGAAAGAGAAGGGAAAATGGCAGGTGGTTATGTATGCAAGTATGTTGGGGTAGAAGCTTGGTGCTGCAACCATCTGTGTTTGCGAGGATGGGGGGGATCACCTGGTATCCACCTTAAATCCCAGGTGGTATGAGAGGGAGGACGCACACAACCTGTACTCTGCCCTTGCTGATTAGAATGTCAAAAATTTATAATGCAATCCTCTGGCTGTATAACATAAAGGCATGTGGTGCAGAGCCTTCCCTCCTTGGGAGACAGGCCAATTGTGATTAAGAAAAATCAGACTATTTTTATCAAGGATGCACAGATGGTTACGGGAGCTCCCCGTTACTCCCGGGTAACACCTCTCCTATGCGAGCTGCACTGGCTACCAGTGGTCCTCCAGATCCGCTTCAAGGTGCTGGTACTTACCTTTAAAGCCCTACATGGCTTAGGTCCAGGGTATTTGCAGGACCATCTCCTACCTGCCTCCCACCGTCTTGTCCGCTCTCACAGGGCTGCCCTCTTCAGGGTACCGCTGGCCAGACAATGTTGGCTGGCGACGTCCAGGGGTAGAGCATTCTCTGTAGGCGCCCCTGTCCTCTGGAACAAGTTACCCACCGAGCTTCGGATGGTGCCTGATCTCTGCTCCTTCCGTAGGGACTTAAAGACTTGGCTGTTCCAACAAATGGGTAGACCCTGATCCTTGGGTTTTATTATTTTGATTGTTGTTGTTTTAATCTGGGTTTTAACCATCTTACTTTTTATTATTGTATGTTTTTAACTTGTGTTTGCTGCCCTGAGTCCTTAGGGAGAAGGGCGGCATATAAATTTTTGGTAAATAAATAAATAAATCTCAAATTTGATCAAAGGCTGTGAGGTATGAGGGTAGTCCTACACTTTTCTCAATTGCAGAACATTCATTTACCTACCTACTTAATTTGTATTCAGCTTGACTCAGCAACTCTGCACAGTTCACAGACTAAAAAGCAGAAGAATAGTAGCAAAACGATAGGAACGAAATAAAGGCTAAAGCAGAGGTCTGCAATCTTAAGCACTCAAAAAGCCATTTGGACCTGTTTCCCACAGAAAAGAAAACACCAGGAGCCACAAAACCTGGGTGGGCATGGCCAACTCGATGTCACTCACTTCCACCAGTCACATGACCCCTCCTAGCCACACCTACCCAGCCAGTCAGGGCAGAGAACTAGTTAAAAAACACCGGGAACCACAAAACCCTTTTGACATTCTCTCTCTCTCTCTCTCTCTCTCCCCCTCCCTCCCTCCCTCCCTCCCTCCCTCCTTCTTCTTCTTCTCTCTCTCTCTCTCTCTCTCTCTCTCTCTCTCTCTCTCTCTCTCTCTCTCATCTTTGCCCTGGCCGCTTCTCCATCTCCCGTCGCCAGGCAAGGAGTGACTGGGAGGAGAGGGCGAGGGGCAGGGCCAGCCAGTGGTGGGATCATCCGACAGAGAGCCACAGCAGAGGGCCCAAAGAGCCACATGTGGCTCCAGAACTGCAGGTTGCTGACCTCTGGGCTAAAGGAACAAAATATGCCAATGCTGGGCTACAACAACACACTCTTCAGAAAAGGCTTCAGTTATTCCAGCCAAAGGCTTGTATAAAGAGTCAGGACTTCAATTGAATTTGTTCAAATTCTGTTCTTATCTTCCAAAGGGCTGACCCTTTTCTATTTCCATCAGAGGCAGGACTGATTACATTCAAGCAATCCACTGTGCACGTTAAATGTTAACTAATGTGTGTCTTGTTCTGCCATTGCACACATGCAATTAGTCTAGTAACTTTCAGTGTGGAAATTTCATTGACTCCCTTTAGCTGCTCCAGCATGCAAGACATTGAAAACTATGTTTTCTTACTTAATCCTCTTTAGTCCAAACGAATGAATTTCACCCTCTACTAGCATCCCCTTTTACACATAAAATCCATTTGATGTAGCTGTCCAATGAGTGGAACTTGCAACTATCATTTTTTTAAAAAGGGAGACAATTCAACAAATGTATCACCCATTCAATTTATTAAATATAAAAATTAAGTTATATGCCAGCCGTCTCTGTGTGAAACTAATGGACTGGATTAATAGAGAAAATTACCATGTAGTAGAACAAGATGGCCTTTCTGATCAAGGCATCATTCTAACATCTAGTCCAAAAAAAATATCACCCTGTAGAATTCCCTGTGCTGCTTTTATTTATTTGAAAGCCACTTCTTATACAAACCAACTTTGAACTGAATTCCTGGAAATTCTGACACTTCAACTGGTCTGCCATCTTTCTAATCTGTAGAACCTTTCCAGGCTGCTTGAGTTGTGATGCTCCCCAGTCTCAGGATCTAATTTTTCAATTTGTACATCTGTATGCAGATTACACCAGCATGGTATCTTTTTCAACTCAGGTCTCAGATTTTGCTGGGCAAGCAACTATCAGGATATTCTGTTCCCGTTTCACAAAGCTCTTGTTCCAAAAGATTTTTCTCTCCCTCCCAATCGGCTCCAGTAACCGTCACATCACTGCATGTACAAGTTTGAAAAAGAAAATTCCATATTGGGGAATAGTACAACCTTATAAGCAGGTATCTAATTGTTGACACATTCTTTAATAAACGTTCTAATTGTGACATTCATGTTCCACTGAATTTCTTCATTGAGCCGTTTATTTCATGATGATAGGGGCTTATCTGACTTTTTCTGTACCATGAGCAGTCTTTTCCATCGCCCTGACAATAAAATGGGCACTGCATTTGTCAGGATAGTTGGCAGCCACCTTTTCTTGCCAAAAAATTATGGTTTGATTTATTCCTAGTATCAGTTTAAGTTAGAGGTACTGTCTCAGGCCATATCTTGGCATAGTTCACAAAGATGAATGAGTGTGTGCGTGTCAGAGTGCACACAGCTTTACTACAGGAGCAATAACAGCAAACAGGTTTGTAATAAATAGTGGTTTTATCTACAAAAGAGTATATACTATAAATACATGTACTATAGGCAGAAGTCAAACAATTAGTAAATTACAGCAGGGAAGAACATGGTGAGAGAGAGGGATGCCCTAATGGAGTCTATTCTTACACAAGCTCTTAAAGGTATAACAGCTAAAAACTTTGCTGATTCATTCTCATCATTACATCAGTGCATCATTGTAGCAGCTGATCAGCTTTTAAATCACTACCCTGACAAAACACACACACACACACACAATCTTGGGTTAGATACTCCCAGGAGGTATGTTTCCAGGGCTGGAATGGTTCATTCACTCAGTTCTTGCAGTTCCCTAGTTTTTGGCAATTACCACTGGATTTTGCATATTTAGTCCCACTGCAGTAAAATTTTTGCTTTACTTTTTCTTTGATTCAATCCACACTTTTGTGTCCATTGGTGTGATAAGTGTAAAATATGTCTATTAGACTTATTGGACTTATATACCCTTGCACCCTTCCTGTATTCTTATAGGACACAGTAGTCCTTACTTTGAGAAACCGGAAAGCTTGTATTAGGAATAGTTGTAGTGCTTTTCCTTCTCTTAGATACAGACTTTGGATGATCTCAATTCAATGCCTCTGCATTGCATTGAGAACTGTTCCTGGGAGTTCTGTAGATTCTATTACTTCAAGAGAACCTACTACTGTGTTGTCTAGCTGTCTAATGAAAATCCTTTTTTCTTTACGGAATTAAAAGGTAAAATGAAAATTAATAATAGTTATATATATATGAACTGTGGAATGAAAAACTGGAACGAGCAACTCTGGAGAAACTTTACAATTTTAAAAAAATTCAGGGGTGCTGAAACCCACAAGAACTTGATCTTTCTAGGCTTGAGTTGAAGACTGTTCTTCCCCATCCAAAAATTGTATTTTGAAGCTTCTTGTTTGGTTTATATGAAAGAGTAGGTGTTGATAATTAGAAGGCACTTAGAGTTAGAAGGACGTGACCTGAGATTTGGGTGGCATGGATATTTGTGGTAATCAAGGGTAATATGAATTGTAAAAATCACTATGTTAAACATGCCATATTGTGAATATGGAATAGATTGTGTCCCAAAACAGTAGCTCTCAGCACAAAAAGCATTTTATAGACAAATAATAGGCAAACAAATTGCTAATTTATTACAAGATATTAAAATAAATCAAGGGAAATGTAAATACAATTTAAAGAAAAACTGGTGGCAAATGAATATAGTTGTCCATGGTTCTCTTATTTACAATTATTAAATTTAAGTAGACAAAAGAATTTACGGTTTTGAACATTGTAAGACTTGAGTTTTAAGGAGAATTGTGTACAAATAATGAACAATTGCTAAAAGGTATAAACTTTTATTGAAATTTGAAAAAGAACGAATAAAAAATGTATGATAAAATGGGTTAAAAAATTGGGTTCTAATATACATACGGAACAATGAGAAAAGTGGATGAAAGGATCAAAATTTAGACTGTTATAATTTTAAAGAGAATTTTAAAGAGAATCCTTGGTATGTCACCAGAGAAATTCTCTAGAATATATAAAGGCACTTCAAATTTATGTTGTTAACAACAAAATGAACAGTCATTTTATCATGTTTGATGAACATGTAAAAAGTTAGAAACATTTGGATTCAAATATATATATATACACTGATTCAGAAGAGTTTAAAGATTAATGTACAATTGAAACTAGAGGTTTATGGAACGTTGCTTTTGTACATAACTGCATGTAAAAGATTCTACTACATTTCACTTTTTTTTTCTTATTGAAAAAAATAATCATTACTCCATCGAAAAAACAAAGAATACATTGTATTAAAGAACTCTAGATTTTCTACTGCAAATATTGTGATAGCTTTTTAGATAACAAACACAAGAGGGCAATGTTGTTTAAGATAAGTTATCCCCCCCCCCCCCCCCCATAACTAGCTTGTAGGAAATCCACTAGGCAATTCATTTTATGTTTGTTCCTATTTGGGTTTTTTTTTCAGGCAATAGCAACATATAATAACTTTCAGCATGCACTGGTAAATAATTTATAAATTGTGCAAACCACATGGATAACATTTTTAAATTTTGTTGTTCTGTTTTATTTTGAACAGCATCTGGGAGGTAAATTTATAAAGATGTTTCCATGAGCTAATTTAATGTTGTAAGGTCTTGTCTCCATCAATTATAAGACTTGACAGTGTCTTCTGCGCCTTTCTTTTTCTGGTACACTTTGAATCAGACTTTACCAATCTGAGAATCCTTTAACTGCATGGACTCCAACTCTTAGACTTCCCCAGAGAGCACAAGTTGTGCTAAAATCTTCCCACACATTTCTTCCTTTTGTTTTTCCCTGTGCAATTTATTGGGTGACACATACATTTTGGGACAATATTCTCAAAGAATTATCCCTGTCCCTTCACAACTTCTGCTTCACCAGACAATAAAAACTTCACATTTTCCAACATCTTTCTAGGCTGACCTTTCTTGATGTCAGGATTGCTAAAGTAGAATTATTTCTCCAACTAAGATTACCGAAGAACTTTTAAACACTGATGGCAGATATGGGCAATTACATTGCAATATAATGCAATTATATTACATTACATTCTTGGGACATTTTTGTGCAGCATTTTGTGCAGGGTAAATATGAATCTTAAAGACTAAAAAAAGGAAATTAGGAATATTTTCCTTCTTTTACCAGAGGTCCTACTTACTGGTATTGCATGCTGACCATTTGCTGCTAGTACTGAATCACACAATTGCCCATGAACATGCATTGAGAAACAAGAGAAATAGTTAATTTTGAGCATGGCAATTTTATATTTTTCATATGGAAACAACGCAATATTTGTTCTTGGATAAAGATGCTTTCAGACACAAACTGAAATGTCATAATGCATGTCCTTTTCTTTAGGATTGTCATTGTTATTGAATCCTAGAGCATTCCATTATAATGTTGAGTAAAATGGATCAGTTCTCAGTGTAAGGCAACTCCTCCCTCCCTCCCTTCCTCCTTCCCTCCCTCCCTCTGCCAGGCAATCAAATGAAGATGTTTTAATTGAAATGTGTGTGAAATGAATAGGAGTTTTGCCAGTCCCCAAGACCATTTTTTTGATATTCAACAGTTACCTGCCTTTGCAAGTTTCAGTGCATTGATTTGACGCTATTTTATTATGTATTTGTTTTCAGGTTAACTGTTTCAAGTCTTCATTGGGGCTATTGGTCAGTCATTATACTCTTGATCTGCTCCAGTTTTTAGAAAACTGCAATATCTGTTTTCCAAGTACTTGTATCTATTGTAGCATTTTCAAGATAGTAACTGAGTTCCCCATATGGCTTCCAGATGGAAACATACTGGTTTTGTTAGCCACCTTCGAAGCAGCCTGTCAGCCAGGTCCCTTCTCAGAAACAAATAAATTGTCTAGTGTCTACTGCATTTCCTTTCAGGCTGCACTCTCCACTTTAAACTTGGCTCTGTTTCAGAGCAATCAAAATCCAATCAGCTATTGTGCTAACTCCATATGTTATATTTCCATGCTATTCTACGCAGAGGAAGTTGAAAAAAACCTAATCTTAAACTGTATTCAGAGTGATGCGCCAAATATCTTCTTGCAGGTTTTCAATCTGAACAGAAGTCATTGATCAGATTGTGGGTTTTGTGGCATGAAAGTTGTGAGCTAAATATTGCAATTATGTTATGAGAAGTAAGTCATGGTATAAAGCGAATTGAGTCAAAAATAAATTTCAGCTTGCTGGGCATGGCAGAAACAACAATTCCCAGGATAAATGTTAATTATTGGAATTCATCTTACATATTAAAAGGTTATTAGGATCAAAATTTTCCTTCTCCCAAAAACAGGTAACTGGTGCCTTCCTGATTTATTCAGCATACCTGTTTTCATTGGGAAAGTAAGTTAATTGGTAACTTGTTAATATATTATTATAGTCCATCTCTTCTAATTTATAGTCCACTGTAAACTCTGTGTCACTGAGCCAGAGCTTAATACTTTGTTTCTGAGATATATAAAATGGCTGCAGTATGGTGGTAATTACTGAACAGATTTGAAAGGTCTCAAGTTACTTGGCTCTGTGTCTACTTTAAAATATATTGATCAGGCAAGATTTTTTATGTCTCTTAGTTCTAGGACTATACCATTAGTTTCAATAACTTTTGTTTTTTCTGTTAAACCTTTAAAAGTCCATGTAACTGACTTTTTTTGGCCCTGAAATGTGGTGAATACTGAAGAAGAATAAATCATTGTCTTTAATGAATAAAGCTTACATAAATGTACCTCTGTTTTGATCTGATGTCAAATTCCAATACTTTTTTTTACAAATGTTAACTAAAATATTATCTGAAAATAATCTTAATAGTGAGAAAAGCTAACCTCCTCTCCCCCCCCCCCATGGACTATGATAGGGTGTCAAACTCATGACAACACATCATCACGTGATGTATTGCAACTTCCCCCCCTTTGCTAAAATGGGGGTGGTGGTGGCCAATGCATGTCACATCTAGCCCGCGGGCTGCAAGTTTGACACCCCTGGTCTATAACCTTACTAAACTTACTTTGCACATGAGCGCTTATTTACTAAACTATATTTCACATACTTTGGTTCATAAAATTACCACTGATTATGTCCAGTCTTGCAGAATACAACATATTTAATAACCTAATAGGGCCAATAAAAATAGTATGATCGTAAAGGTAAGTTACATTTCAGAAGAAAGTGAGTCATGCCCAAAATTGCTGTATAGTGTTCCTTAGTTGGACCTAGGGATTTAAAGATTCAACTTTGTTTGTGGTTTGATACTATCTATAGTTTTGCATTCAAAACAAATACTCATCCTTATGAAAACTTATCTCTGGCTTAAAATAGCTTGGGCTCCACTGAAATTTATACCAGTGCTTCTAAGTCTTAACTCTTTCCTCTTGTAGCAGCACTGTGGAAAGTAAATTACTGTTGAAAAGCAGAGCGATTAGAATAGACTGCATATGAAGTAAGAATTTGCTTTTCATTGCTTTACAAAATAAAGTGAAATGAAAAGCAAAACTATATACAATAAAGTGAACTCTGGATAAGTAATGAATTAAATGAGGATCCAGATTGTTGAGAGCAATATGCTGACTCTAAACCACTTAGAGAGGGCTGTAAAGCACAGTGAATCGCTATATAAATCTAAGTCAGGGGTCAGTAACCCACGGCTCTGGAACTGCATGTGGCTCTTTCATCCCTCTGCTGCGGCTCCCTATTGCTGGTTGGCTCTACAATTGATATGGCTTTCGGTTAGGAAAGGGAGAAGAAAAAGGACGCCGCGCTAGGAGATTATGATGGGGGAACCGGACTTCCGGTTGGCTCCAGAATTGAACGAGGGCTTCCAGTTAGGACCTTTGTGGCTTTGAATGTTTAAGGTTTCCGACCCCTGGTCTAAGTGCAATTGCTATTATAGTAATTGATCTATTCCATCTTGGGACCTCAATAAAGTGCCCTGGTTGTTTTTGGTTCTTTTATATATGCTGAGTATATTCATACATTTTGTGGTACATATGCAAAAGGATAATCTCTGTTTAATTGCCTCTCAGAAGGATATATTTGATCTGATTTTATTCACCAGGGATATGAATTTGTCCTTCATTCCCCAAACTCTCATCTTTGTTCACAGTCCAGAAAATACAACAAGCTCTGCCTGCAGGACAATTGATATATCCCTTCCTAAGACCAACCAGCTGCCCACATATCATGTGGAAATTTCACTGAAATGAAGGCTGATATATTAGTGGTTTGAGGAACTAATTCAAGAGGACCTCTCTAGATCAGCATTTCTCACTCTTGCCAATTTTAAGACGTGTGGACTTCAATTCCCACAATTCTCCAGCCAGCATCTTAAAAGTTGTCAAGTATGAGAAACACTGTTCTAGATTGATCTGATGTGGAGGCAAGCCTCATTGTTGATGTTGAAGTAAATTGAGATAAAATGACATTGTTCCTTAAAACAAAACGTAGGCACAACTAAAAATAAATAAAAAAATGGTCAGACTTCATGCCAAATAAACAGCTGAAAAATCTTACCTGCATTCGTTTATATAATGCAAGTCATTGATCCATTTTCTTCACTTTATTGTCCTGCTTGCTATAGATCTACCTCATTCAAACAAAAGGCTAACCATTAGCCATGGAAAGGTTTCTACCTCTGTTTGAAATCATATGACATCTCACAAATTGAAAAAATAGGATGGTAGATTTTATTATGATTTATTATTATTACCGTATATGATTTTCTAACCAGTATTACCAATTTCTTTTCTTTTTGACAGTTTCTTGAGGTGGTGGATCATCACAAAGAAAACTTAATTCATCTATTTAGACCTAAAATTGGTTTAATTGTCTATTTCTATTAGTTTATGATTGATCTATCCCCATTCCCAATGGGGATAGCCTCCCACTGTAGCAGAAGAGGCTTACTTTGGATCTTGTCTGCTAAAGCAGAAAACCTTCCAACTTTGTGGGCTACTGACAGCAGTGGGGGGCAGAAGGGATGGTTCTGCATGAGCAGTGGGTGAGCGGGTGAGCGCGCACAGCTACAAATTTACCCATGGCAAGATCCCACCACTCACACAAATGGAGATTCATATGCAAGTGCATCACTCGCCTCCTTGTACAAGTGGAGTGCATGCACGAGCAAGCATGCCTGCTGCTTATGCAGCCTGGTTCTAAACAGGTTGGGGACCCCTTGGCTAAAGAATTTCAGCTGGTGGGATCCAGGAGAAGAGCCTTTTCTGCAGTGGCCTTTGCCCTCTGGAATATTTTCCTGCTAGAGGTGAGATCCTCCCCCTTCCACTTCTTCTGGAAGAGCCTGAAAACCTGCTGGCTAGCCTGGGGCCCCCATAGGAGTGTACTGTGTTGGGGATGGTTGACGGGATAGAGAGAAGTTCCCCATGCCCATGTTGCCAACTTCTTACTTTTTACTTTACTACTTAATTCTCTTAATTTTAATAACTTTGTATTTATTACCTTTATAACCATTTTATTATATTATAAGCTACTGTATCAGTCACTGTATCAGTGAGATGGGTGGCATGAACAAACAAACAAACAAACAAAATCTAGGACCCTTCATTCTGCCTTCACAGTAGCAGTTTTTCTTTGTCACCAAAAGCATCCTGAAACCATGAGATTCATTACATGATCCTGGATTGGCTGAGTAAATCCACACAAAAAAATATAAAGCTGGAGCCACATTGCTATAGCAGAAATAGATTGGAAAAAACAATGGCAACAACAAACAGAGAAGCAGCCAGTCTATTGAAACTAGGTCTTGGAGGAGAAGTATGTCTCTCCCCAAAATATTAACTGTGCCCCCAAAATGGAAAAAACTCAAGAATCGGTTTTCTGACGACTAAAATTGCCTAAAATAATTTATTAGCTGCTCAAGGTCCCTATGGTGGATTTGGTTCATTGAAGGGTAGTCAGGAATCAGGCCTTCTCAATGTCGATGCCCAAATCACTACGTCTGCCTTTTAGAAAGCCTGCCTATACCCATAGACATTTCTTGAGTGCAACTACAAATTGCATTACCAGTCTGCCTTTTAGAATGCTTTTGAAAAAGGAATATTGTTTTAATATTTGCAATTTAATTGCATTGTGACTGCTTGCGTTATTGTTCTTACTGAATATTGTTAGTTTGTACACAATGTAGATGCCTTTGGGTGAAGCATCTACACTGATAAGTGTTGTGGCTCCGTCCTCCGAGCCTATCTTATCGGAGGAAGAAGGCTCCGAACATGAAGGAGAGGAGATGGCCAGGCCTCCCTCTCCAGGACCCTCCTCTCTGGCAATGCCTCAGGTGTCTCCCGAAGGAGAAGAGATTGGCCAGGAGCCAGGTGTTTCCGAGCCGTCGGATAGTGACGAAGAAACATTGTGGTTGGACCCACGCCAGCGTCGGAGAGACAAGCAGGCACAGCAGAAAAGGAGGCATGCCAGAGATTAAGCTGAGTCACTGGACCACACCCCACAGGCTATAAAAGTGAGTGTGGTGGCCATTCGGACTCTGTGACGGACAAAGCTAACCTCTGGCGAGGCACTTTGCACCTTCGGACACAACACCTATTTGCTGTGGATTTAATTACAAACTGGACTATTCAAACTGTGTGTATTTTTGTCTGTGTTATCGGAGTAAAAGTGTCATGGATAAATGCCTTATTCTCAAATGAAAGAGACATATGCTCATAGAGTACTAAGGGTTAATTTATTCTTCCTTCCCTAATGTATTCCTCTGTAACCACTCCTACCTCCTAATCCCGCCTCAATGATATAAAAGGGGATGCACACTCCTCCTTCTTGCTTCTATCTACAATCACTCAATGAATATAGAATGCCTTCTGTAAATAAACATTACTTTGTTTGAATAATATAATTCTGAATTCTTTATTGAGTCCGATCCTCGAATTACGGCAACAAAAAGATCTTGGCAGGCAGCCACGGAGTTGCTGCCAAGTTCCTTATCACTGACGTTGAGTGTTTGAAGAGTTTATTTAACCCTCGGCTGGCTGGTTGGGTGTGTGCGTGGTACGGGGACAGAACAATAATAACAGGATATCCTCATATTTGGGTTTTATCCTAACCCAGAAGTGGAAAACAACAATGCTACCGTGTCTTCCCAAAAATAAGACGCTGTCTTATTTTTTTTTTTTTTGAATCCTGAAATAAGCCCTTGGCCTTATTGCCATGCGCTCAAAAGCCCAATTTGACTTATTATCAGGGGATGTCTTATTTTGGAGGAAACAGGGTATGCTTTCCAGGGGCCACTGAAACCCTCCTGGAAGAAACCGCCACCAATAGAAATGAGAAATTATTTCATCATTATATTATTATCCTCATTATATTTTCATGCCTTTTTCATAAGAATGTGTGGCTGAAGTAAACCAAAAGGTCTTTCAGGTAGCAATTCATTTCCAAAATAAAGTATATTTTTAGCATTTAGCAGTAAATGTATTGTGAAAGGTGCACAGGGAATAGAAAAGATATAATAAGGTGTGAAGTAAGGAATGGCAGTACACATTAGCTCACCATGCATAATTGAGCTAAATGGAGAAAAACATGAAAGCTCATCTGAAATAACTGCATTCCTTTTTAAATTATGATATAGGTTTCATACTATCAGCTACTTTACTATGTATCTTAGAAACCAGAGACATTACATCATGGTACACTGGCTGTAAACCCAGGAAAGTACCCCAAAGAAATAGCATCAGTTGACAGGAGCCTGGTAGTCTTAACATTGGCAATAAATCAGTTGGCAAGAAGTGTTAGGTTGCCTTTGCCAATTGTTCTGGCTGTGTATAGTTCAGTTCAAGCCAAATCCTGCTCTGTGTGACAGAGAAAATGATAAATAACACTTCACTCTGCTATATGCTGAGGAAAATACTGATGTGATGTCTACAGGTATAAAGCATCCAGTTTATCCCAATAAACCACACCGTTCATACATCCTGAGTAATTAGCATGAGAGTCTCTCTATAACATCTCCATTTTCAAACATGTGCTTGGACTGCTGTAGCCTAAACTGACCAATTATGGATGCATAATCTTATCTGGTATGACCTAAATATATCACAGTTCTTCCCAATTTGATACTTTCCAGATGCATTGAACTACAACTCCCAGCCAGTTCCCCCCAGCTGTCTGAATGTTCTCTATTGAAGGTGCAAACTATTTTTTGAGCAGAAAGTTAACATATTAGGAAAATTTGGGGTATAATATCTGACATACTGTACCTATTTTCTGAAAACAAGAAATGTATTACATCAGATAAGTTTCATAGATACAAACCACTACCTCCATTAACAAACGAATAAGCATTGGAAGAGGTTCTCAAACCCTAGGATGCAGATCTACAGTAAATCCAGCTTTTTCTTGCTCTCCCTCCATTCTCTCCCTTGAAAGTGTAATGTCATTCATTACTTCATATCTGTCATTTAAACTGCACCATGGACTTACCAAGCATAGCATTAAAGTTGACATAATTTGTGCAGTCTACTAAAAAGTGAATGATTTTACTGTTGAAACTTAAAAATACAAGCTGAGAACATACCAATGAGCATCTCTATTGTTTACCTACTCCTGGAGTAGTGTTTGCCAGCTAAGAATCTGAGCGAGTATATTATTGTCAATTCTATTTTGTATTATCAAGTAGAATGTTAATCTACTCACTGAGTATGAATATCAATCTGTAATTTATCTTTCTGAATTTTGGAGCAATGATTTAAAATTTGAATATTTCACAAAAAACAAAATCCAGGGTTTTCAAACATTAACTTAGTGAATTTGGAAAGGTAGGTGTATGGAATTTGAGGTATATAATGCTAAATACCTCAAGAATTTTCCAAGTATTATCTTGTGACTAGAAATGATCTTCATGCTCTAAAATATATAGATCACAGTATGTCGGTGACTGCAGCTCAGCCTTGCATTAACACACCTGCAATGTTGCCTACAACAACAATGTATTCTAAATTATGGGAGATTCTGTGCAAGAAATATCCTCTTACCTTTCTCCTCCTTGTTGTCTAGCTTTTTAAGGTACCTCCTTGCAAGCAGAGATCAATACAATTCAAAACAGAACAATTCACTGAGCAATACTGACAGATATAATAGGTAACTGCCTAGTAACATATGAATTTAGGCACAATGCTTCATTTTTGCAAATAAAGTGGTAGTCTTGCTGCCCACCATACACACAGAGAAATTCAGCTAATTATTACTTACAGATGAATATCAGTTCATGTTTCATATCTATGGTCAGCCCTCTGAAGAGGATGGGAACTGAAATCCAAAACACTGAGATGATTGCATATATCACAACAATAAAAGGCTTGTTCTTAAGCCTTAGTCCTCAATGATGAAATTCCTTGGCAAGAACCAGGCATGGAAAGTAGGCAGCCTGATTATTTGTCATATACAATTTCTGTTTATTGAAGAGTTTTAAAATTACACCTCGAGTGCCTTTGGAGCAGTTTCCATTGGGAGGAGTGAAAAATAACAATTGAACCAAGCAACTGGAAACAATCAGCAAGCTTGCAAGCCAAATAAGCAGTAGCAGAAAAAATACCCTCTGTTTGAGACAGTTATGTCTAGCTAGAGTCTAAAACTGATGTAAAATATGCTTCCCTAGACAATGCTTAATGTCCCCAATTATTGTTGTTTGATTATCCTTATCCCTTCTTAGGGAGAGCATAGCAGAGTAGATCCATTAAATTCACACTAAAGCAAATGTTTCTGAAAATATCTGAAATTAGAGGGAGCAAGAAAGTGTTAAGCTTTTCCAGTAGGATGCATTTCCTAGTTATATTTTGTTCTTAGGAATTATTTTCCAAGCAACTGAGGGGTAGTATGTTATATGCACCGTTAGTGATTTATGTGTAAAAAGCAGGATATGTTGAAGTAATAAAGCCTCTTAATAATTTAATTTAAGAATAAAGATGAGCATGAAAGTGGATATGTATGTTGATAATTATAGACAAGTGCTGTTAACATCAGCTTCACAAAATAAATAATTTACAGATAAAACTGATATTTTTTTTAATGATAAACATTTGATGTGATATAAAGTCATATATGACAACACATGATTTAATAACAGTGAAGAATAAGATACTGGAAAGACAGTTTTGCCCAATTAAATTTGCAATTGTGGGCGTTATTTGGAATTTGGTTACAAGGGAAATTGTTGAAAAAGCTTCAGTAAAATATATTTTGATGGGATGATAGGGAAGAATTCAGAAACCTCTGTGCTAAATCTTTTGCAGATGGTAGACAGCTTAATTATTTTGGTAAACCTCTCTCACATTTTTGGAAAATGTAGTGTGTAATAATATAAATTACTGAAATTGACAAAAATAAGCTTCAAATTGTATGTGTCACAGGGATTCTGCAGAATTATAACAGAGTTCCTTGGACTTCAAAAGTGTATTATAAAACTTCCTTTCTTCCTTTTCTTTCCCCTACTTGACCTATCTGAATTCTACAATGATTTGGCATATATTATTTATACCAGAAAGTGACAGAAATTAAGCAACAGGATTAAAATAAGTAAATATGTCTATAATAGCACACACACACACACACACACACACACACACACACACACCAGGGAATTTTTTCTAGGGAAAAAATGTGACACAGTTCACAGCTGCACAAATTAACTAGAGAAAACACTTTGGGATAGCTTTAGCCTATTACAAAACTTACTAGGAGGAGCATAGCATAAAGGAAACCTCTCATAATGTCATCTTTGTATGCTGATTCATGCTGTAAAGTTGTGATCACACCAAGTATTCCTCTGTATTCTTAATATACTTTAATGAGTGTTTATACACATAAAACATTTACAAACCTAAACTAAGTGCCCTATTATAAGAAACCTAGTATATTAAGTAGGGTGTTGATGAATCTCCTGTCACTTCGTAAGAAAATTTAATAACATTTCAGGAAGTCATGACTCTGTGGGAAGGTAAAATCATAGATTTGGAAGGAAACATACAGATCATGAAGCTCAACCCCCTGCATAGTGCAGGAATCCAGTTAAAATCATCCCAGAGTGATGTCTTGTTCATCATTTGCTTGCCCACACCTGCCTTGATTGTTTCTCTGAATCTGCCTAATGAAAGCTATCCCTGGAGAAATTCCTGTTGTTTCACCAAATAAATACATTGGTGCCCATCTATTTCCCATGTGATCTCATGAAATTAATCCTTTGCCATGAGAATTCTTCTTGGTGAATTTCTTAAATCACCTACTGTATGACTTGCCAATAAGCAAACTGGAAAACAGAACTGTGGCTTTGTAAGAAGAGAAAATTCTTCTCTGACTTACTTTTTTTTTTTGTTTTGGAGTGCTGCTTCTCTATGCATGTTATTAACCTACCTGGGTTGTTTTTATTTTTCTCTTGCAAAAAACCTATAAAGAACCCTTTGATGGTCTTAAGGACTAATAGTTTGATTGTGGCATTTCTGACTAAGATTAACTTCCCCAACTTTGCTCCCTGGAGCTGTCAAGTCATAATTCAAATCCTATAGCAGATTTAATATTATTTCTGGAAATAAACAGTAGCTTTGGTCATGTAATTCATCTAAGTAAAATCAAATAATGTTCTATCAAAGTAAGTCTAAAGTCTGGTTTGTGTCAGTGTAATTACAGCAGCTACTTTCATAAACTAATCTGTCCTACTATGCTGCCTCTCCATTATAATTGGGTTAGGAAAAAAACCCTAGAGTGAATAAAAATAATAATATCCATACATTAAGCTTAATTGTCAACATGAAATGTCTGTCAGAGATCATCTTCTATAACTTTTGCCATTTAAGGGGCAAGAACCATTATTTCCAATCTTATAATATTATTTGCTCCATTTGTTTAGTTGTATTGCATAACTCATCAGAGCTCAAAGGCCACAGAAGAATATAATAAGGTCCACTAGAATGTTCCCTTAAAATAGATTAGACTTCAGTTAGACTAACTGAAGTCCCAGTCCCAATTCTTCTGCTGATTTAAGTAAACTCCAAAAGTGAAAATGGAAAAAATGCAATCTTTCCAAAAGACTCAAGTGTTTTCAAGCCTATGATAACTATGAAAAATGGGCTTGAGTTACAAATGGAGATGCCTAGGAGGATACTGTTGGATGGAAAATACTATGGACTTTTTGGAAGGAGATTTATGCTTCTGTATGTTAGAGCTAAATCATATTTGGGATTTCTAAATTTGAATATAGATGAGTTAGCCAAGGGGACTTCCACAGAGCATTTCCACTTCCTAATCTGTTAGAAAGTAATTTCTGACTGGCCTGCAAACGTCTTCATTTCTGCAAACCACAAACCATTGAAAACTCCTAGAAACATCCAATATCACTGGCCACTGCTGATACTGAAGCTAAAAACAAAAACAAAATCCAAACAAACAATTCCCATCCAGTTAAAACAAATAAAATAAACTGCTAATTCAATCACCCCTAGTTTCAGTACATGTTTTGAGCATATATCTGGTAATTAGCATTCACATACACAACTCAATAGTTATTTTAAGCTTACAGGTTACAAAATTCTATTTTCCTGCTTTAAAGGTTTTTGTAAATTGTCATGATGATAGCATTATAAACATTTTGCAAGTAGGTACTTTTCCCATGTTACTGCAATGATTCAAGTGGGTCAGCAGTTCTCAGAATAACAATTACAGATTGATACCCGGAAAAGGATACAGAAGATCTACTATGATGATAGTAAAGGAGATAACAGTTACCCTGAGTTCAGATATCATCATGAGACAATAAAAATAAGTGTTTGATTACAGGTAGTACTTAACTTATAACAATTCATTTAGTGACCATTCAAAGTTACAGCGATACTGAAAAAAGTGAGTTATGACCAGTTTTCATACTTATGACTGTTGCAGCAGCCCTATGGTCACATGATCAAAATTCAGATGCTTGGCAACTGGTTCATATTTATGACAGTTGCAGTGTCCCAGGGTCATGTGATCAGCTTTTGCAACCTTCTGACAAGCAGAATCAATGGGAAATCCGGATTCACTTAACAACTATCTTGCTAACTTAACAAATGCAACGATTCACTTAATAACTGTGGCAAGAAAAGTCATAAAATGGACAAAGCTCACTTAACAAATGTTTCACTTATCAATATAAATTTTGGGCTCAATTATGGTCATAATTTGAGGACTACTTGTACTGCAAAAAAAAAAATCAACTCTATTTCATTTTTTTAAAAAAAAATCAGAAATATGCTAATTTAGCAGCTGAAACAGATACTGAAATTAAGCAGATACCAAACTGCATCTGGACTGCTGGAAAATCTTTCTTCATGCCACTAGCATTTCATCTGAGCTTCATTCTTAAGGATATTTCATTCAGTGAAGCATTTTGTTTGTTCTGGATACTCATCTAGCTATAGTTTAGTTGGACCACTCTTCAGCTTTAGGCTCAGTGCAATTGATGTTCTCTGACACCACTAGATGGTGATTGTACTCTGTATTAGCGACTGTATTTCATTCTGCCTAATTTGCTTTTCATTCTATATCATGACTCTCAAAACCAAATTAACAAATATACCATGTATATTTCCACATATGTATATAGATATTGAAGTCATGTCTAGCCCTAAAACTATTACATTGTAAATTTCTCTAAAATGTTATTAAATACAGTAATCTCATGAGAATATGCCTAATTGTTTTCATTATAATACAATGTTTACTGAAAAACATCCATGCTGGGTGTACTAAGAACAACACGTGAACTTCTCTCTCCTCTCAACATCTGAGTCATACAGTTAGGATAAAAAAATGTAACAGG